>NC_140487.1:78037951-79382951 GCF_964271855.1 Acomys minous
TCCTGGGCTGTTCTGGCCTGAGGCTTTCAGGACTCGAGTGCCTAAGTGCCATTTGGGTGCCCAGAGGAAGGATACGCACACGGCTGGGGCCCGGACAGGACTCCCATTATTGCTTGCAAATATTAATATCATAAAATTAAATATTGTTTTCAGGGATCCTGGTTTCAGTTTTATGTAGTAATTCTTTCAGCTAATTGTTTTCCTGCACCCTGATCCCATAATTAGGGCCTGACTAATTATCTAATTACTATGTAGCAGAAGGGCAGGTTGATGGCGACATTTTCGCCATCTTTCAATGCGCCGTTATCCTTGTGAAAGTCACGACTTCCTCAGGCTGCAGTCAGCTGCGCAGCCCTGAGTGTGTGCCCACCTTCCACATTTGTCAACCTGTTCATTATAGTGGTGAATTTGACACACCAGAAATGTCCCTTTGACAGGAAAGTTTATCCTGGAATGAAAACTGAAGCAAAGGAAAGAAAACCAAAGAAAGATGAAAGTGTAATTTATATTCTCGGATTTGCAATTGTAGTCTTGTCTTAAAGGCAGGATATATGTCAGCGCCTTAGGAGCTGGGAGATGTTCACACTGGGAGCCGGAGGACTCCGTGCGGTACTGCTCAGAGGGCATCGGAGGCCTTGTTCATTTCATGACGCAGTAGGGCTTCCAGACACAGACATTGTCACTCCTGGCTGGCTGGCTGTCGGCAGGCAGCACAGGCTTCCACATCTTGGGAGAAATTGGCCTGTAAGCTCCAAGGTAGTGAGACTGACATTTGGCCACCGCAAGCATCAGGTCACCAAAACTCTGGTTATTCAGTGACCGGTTTTGTTTAATCCCCGTGTTGTAACATTTGTCACCTTTTGTTTCCTTTCCAATTTTTACTTCGCTGGAGAGCTAGGCCATTGACTTTTTAAGACAGGGTAGAGGGCAGGGTGAGTGGAAGCAAGAATGTGTTCCTTTTTATCTCAAAACTGACCAGGTATTCTGGCACTGACCTCTCATTGTCTCTGTATTCTCCACTGGAGAACTTTCCAGAGCATCAAACACCACACAGCTAACTAGATGGATGATCACAGGATCATTATCAATTATAACCCCAACCACATATGAGTTTTTATGTTCAATTGACTTGGTGTGGATAAACCTATGTTTGCACAATAAATGCATCTGTCAAGATTTTTTTAATGCTCTAAGCTAAATTTTCATTAATGAAAGATTAATTTGAATTAAGCACTCAGAGATCTCTATCCATAACCAGCAGCAAATAAGCTGGTTAATGAGTTTATATGCCTGTATACATCTTTCTGAATCAATGTTTTCAACTGAGACTGTCGCTGAGTGGTTGGAATAAGCTGTGGCGAGAACTCACAGGAAATACCTTCCATTTGCCAGGCTGATGTCTGCCGCAGCGCTACTGGCGTCTCAGGCTGCGGTCATTGATGCATCTACGGTAACTGAATAAAATGTGTTTAATTGGCATGAAAGGCACTAACTGAAAACTGGTGGGGTTTCCATTATCTGGGTGGACATCTTATTTACTTTGGTGGATCCTGGGAACAAGAGAAAAGTGGAGGAGAATGGAGATGGGGGTGGCCCTGAAGGGGGGAGGGGTTGGGGTGGGTAGGGGGTGAGAGCTTCACAATCGCCCAGACGTGCAAAAAAAAAAAAAACCCGCAGCAGCTTTGTGATACCTTTTTCTCCCTCTACCCTCAGAAGGGGAGCACTGGAACTTTCCCTAATTAGGGTCTGCAGAACAATGCTCACCCAGTGAGACCTGGGAAAGCACTGCACGCTCTCACAGTTTAGAGACTATAGCCCTTCAGCACAGCTCTGAAGCTGGGTGGATGAGAGACAGTTGTTTTCAATTTGAAATTTAGGTAACATAGTAGGGGTAAAGCAGTGCTTCGCAGGCCATCCGCATTTCTTTGGCATCTCTCTGGACACTGTCCACGTCATAGCTCTGCTCCTTCTAACGATGCCCTTGGCTACCAGCCCCCCACAGGGTGAACACTTAAGTCACTATTTCTAAGGACTGATATCTTACAAATTGTCTCTATCTCAGTGATGGAGGTGGCAACACCTACATGCAGTCACTCTAGGCCTCTGCGTTGTGTGGGTGTGTCTTTAGAGAATGTTAACCAACTCTTTTCTCTGTCTTAGTGCTTGATATTGATAGAATAGAGAGAAGACTGGGATGGTTGGCCTTCCCGTTGGCCCCCTCCACAGAGAGCTGACTTACACAGTTTAAGTGTGCTTGATACATGCATCAAGATAAAATACTTATTGTCAAACGCACATTATTTGTGTACATCTGTGTAGAGCCCTTAAGTAAAGTCTTGTTTCTCCAGCAAGCATTTAGGGGTACTGCAATGTGTCAAATAGAGTCTCAGATGGATGGGTGTGTAGGGACTTGACATGCATACTCCTGAGCACAGGGCCCATGTGTTCTGATGGGCTTGTGGTGGATCATGCTCTTTTACCCAGCCTCACCCAAGCCCTTCTCAAGGAAGCTCACAGCTCAGAGTTAGTGAAAACTATCAGAGGCAGAAGTAATAGTAATAAAATAGGTATTTTGGGTCAAAGTCATTATTGAAAATTCTTGGTTTTATTGGAATTTTGAAAGGAGGATAAGCATGGTGAAAAGGACATTAGGTTTGCTATCCAGAGCAATCTCACAGACAGCAGCCCTGATGACCGGCTGTGAAAAACCACACAGCTCTGTGGGGCTGAGCAGCACAGGGATGGGGGAGGGGTGGTTTCAGGGCTCATGCTCTCCTCCACACAGTGGCAGGACACTTTCCTCACATCCCTACTCTGGCTCTGGCTCTCGCCCCCTAAAGGAGCCAAGGTGCCCAGAGTTAGCACAGCTTTTTTGTACCAATATGTGTATATTATTGGTGCCAGGTATACTAAGGCATGTTCATAGGTCCTCATTTAACTTCCCCAAGGAGACTTTTCTCATATCGTTTTTGCAAATGAGGAAACTGAGTCACACAATGGTTAAATCATTGGCTCACATTCAAGATTCTGACTTCTAAACTTAGCGTTGATTCTTACCAAACCAGCCTTTCAAGTTTAGCCAATGCTGATGGTGCAACAGCCTGGGCACAAAGCCAACCCCAGTTGTCTCAGTGGTTCAGACATCACACAGTGGAACCCTCTCTTTTTGCCACCCTGCCCCCCACTGACCTCAGCTCAACTGAAAGGCCAGCGCCTTGATTTCTGTGCCCTGTACTTACTGTCTGCGCTTCTCTCAAAGTGAACAGGCCCCATGTGGCCACCACAGTCCTGCCTCAGCTCACCAGGTTGGAAAACTGGCGTGAATGATGAAAGAATGAGTGAACAGGTGGTTCAGGTCTCTGGAGATGCCACAGGGACAGAGTCCTAGGGAAGCATACAGCCTAAGTGGGAAATTCAGCTCTGCCACTTGCTGTCCACAGGATTATGTCTCAGCTTCCTCATCTTTAAAATAGCAGACACTGCAACATCTGTTTCATAGGAGTTCTTGTTTTGTTTTATTTTTCTGAACACTGCCTGTTGATTTGCCTGTGGTAAGAGCCATTTAAAACAGGGTTACATCTCTTATGCTGACAGTGTTGCATAGACATCTCAAAGACAACAAAATGACAGTGTCAAATATTTTGCATCAACCCAGACAATCATTTTGGATCACCTATAACTGGGATAAATGTCTATGGGTCATCGTTTGGGCACATGCTATTTTTCCCCCACTAGATGGTCCATGCCATACAGACACAGAGTGCTTTGTATGCTTGTTCTGAACCAGATAAGAGAGACACAGCCGCAAAGGCTGCACCCAAGGAACTTATGACTTAGGCAGCGGCAAACACCCAACAACGTCCCACACACTAGTCGCAGCTGCCTCAGTGGATTCCTGGGAAATCTTTGCCCTGCTGGGCAGAGGGGTCATTGAAGGCTTCACAAACAGGGACTAGTTGAGTCAGGGCTTGGAGAAGAGAGGTAAGGGTTTAACTTAGGCATGTTAGCAGAGGGACATCTGGACCGCACAAGGGATAAACAGAAAAGGGAAGAGCTACTTGTAAAAGCAAAATTTCTTGTTTCTTAGAAGCAGAAGGTAAAAATGGCCCACTTCTCTGATTGCAGACAGCAGAAATGGACTCTAGGGGTTAAGCTAACAGAGACTAGGAGCGGAATGGGTGGGTCATGCTCATGAAGACAGAGAAGTGTCTTCTTAGTCTCTTCCTATAACAATGTCCTTTGTTGTTGTTGTTGTTGTTCTCACATTACTCCAAGGAAGTCCTATGAGAGAGATTCTGATAGGTTGAGCACAGGTCACACACTCACTGCAGGGCTGTACCTACAAATGAAAAGTAAAGATGATAGGCAAAGCCTCCTGGATACTTTTAAGAGAACAACACAGTAGAGGGCACCAAGGCTACATACATTCAACTGGGAAGAGTGATGCCCCAGTAGTAAATCACCATCTCAACAAAAAGGACAATTGTTTGACCTCAAATTATAGCTACCAAGTCCACGTCGTGGTAGTAACATGTTTGTAGCCAGGTATCATCCTGTGGTGAATACATGATTCTCATGTGTCTTTTATTTAATATATCATAACCTGGGCACAAGTGAACTCTCACTTTATAGGAGGGAGGCAGGTATTTACAAATGAAAATAAAAGTCATAGTTTAGAAGGTCTCATGTCAATGTCATACAACTGCTGAGAAAACAAGCCAGGACTCAAACCCAGAGGTCCACTGTGTGTTGTGTCTCTAAGTGTGCTAGGGAGGCAGAAGCACCTGCACATTGGTGCTTGCTTACCACTACCTCGTCCAGCCCTCCTTTCTGTCTTACCATCCCTGAGTGGGCACATTCAATTTATAAGGCAGACAAGAGCCTTCAAGCTCCTCTGCCTGTGGCTTGTGCAAGCCAGCTGTGTGCTTCATACTCGGGTCGGTCTCCCAAGGCCTTCGTGGGTGTCACACATGAAACTCCAGATCAAGTCACTCCAAAGCCATTTACTCTAACACTTTCTCTTGAACCATCAGACATTCACACGGCACCGAGGCATGTTGTTTTAGTTAAACACTAAGAAAAAGCTTCTGCAATCCCTGGGCCCAGATCTGCCTTTGTACTTACACTTCTAGTAGAATTAAACTTCCCTCGGAGGGGGGGGGCTAAGTTGTTCATCTAGAGTAACCCCTCTCCATGAACAGAAGCGGCCATGCAAGCCAAAAACCACATGATTAGTATAAACAGAGACAACTCCATTCCTACTACACAACCACTGCTTGTCTAGCAAGCTGTTCATCTGGACTTGCCTCCCTTCGGTGCTCACCAGATCCGCTTGTGCACTTTTACTCAACCAAGCACTGCAAGACGGTCATTACGATCCTCATGTCATAGACCCAGACAACGGAAACTTCAGAAAGCTGAGCAGATAGGTTAAGGCAGTGTGGAAAGGAGGTCCCTCATTGAAGACCCTCTGCGTTGATTCACTACCTGGCCGTCTTAGAGACACCCATCACTGCTGGCTGCACTCTGACCCTGGCTTCAGGGGTAATGAATGTCTCTGCATCTTCCAGGAAAGCCCAACCCTTATCAGAGAGGGTGTCTGACACTCTAGAACTTCCTGTCTGAAGAAATGTCTTCTCAGCTTACCTTCCACCAGCATAACCAGCCTCACAACGCAGGATTGTGCTCCATCAGTGGCTCCCAATTCTATGCAATAGCGAACCCAGGCTCACATGGGCTGCAGAGCCCTTCGGATCTGGCCTTTGCCTTCCTCCTCTCCTCCAGCCCCTCACAATGTTATCTCTAATCCAATCGGGCATCTCTCCCAACATTCTCCCTGTTGAGATGATCACTTTCAGTGTCTATCTAAAGATGTCCACAGCGTACCTTTTCACTGTGTAAGTGTAGGGAGTCCGTCAAGAAACTGGGGTGGGACTGTAATAAACATAAATGCACACACCCCACCATGAGGAAGGACATAGTATAAGCATTTCACGAAGTGACCTAGAGGTGGAGTGGGCTTTAGATGCCGTGTAATGGGGTGTTTAGGTCCCCGGAAATTTCTCACGTTCCCTATACGGATGTCTTGCTATGTCCCTAGCCAGTCTCTCCAGTCGTAGGTAGCAAGAGAGTTGCTAACAGCACTTGAAGTAACACACACAGAGGGGACAAAAGACTTCTCTTCTACTGGTCCTTCCCTCAGGGGTGATGGAGCCATTTGAAGCCACATGCCCACCTCTGGGTCAATTAGCGTCATTAATTAAAAAACTGGCTGAAGCCAGGACGCCTAGCCCAATCACAGGTAAGGAAGGGTATAAGGCTGTCATGTTGACTTAACCATGACTGGGCCCGTTTCTGCCAAGTCATGAAACTGGATAGTGGAGGGGTGAGCACCAGAAGGAAATGGAGCCAAGATGAAGGAACAAAGGAATGAATCATCTACACCAGTGCGGCAGCGAGTAGGGTGAATACAACCCTCTCTGGCCCCTGTAAGCTTCCAGAGGACAACGAGCATGGCCCACTTACTTGAGCATCTTGTTCTCTAACACTGGTTATGGAAAAGTGTTGAAAAAATGAGAATAAGCAAAAGTCATTAGAATATTATTGGAGGGGGCTAAAGTTTGTAAAAAAAAAAAAAATGGAAGTCTAGGGGTTGCAAAAGGCTTGATGGGCACCTGCCAGAGCCATGTTTGGTGCATAAATTAGATCTTTTAAAAAGCCATGTTTCTGTCTGCCAGTCTTCAGAAACACTGATCTAAGAACCAGACATCTCTATTAAAGTTTTAAAAACATAGCTTTAAGTCGTACATTATATTGAATGCTTTCATATCTCATCTGATTCAGTAGCTTTTAAACCTCACAGAGGTCACATTTTGAAACAGTAGTCACTTTTTACAACATCTTCAAACATTAAATAAAAATAAAAATTATTATGAAGAAAGGAGATGTCCGGAGAGAGCACTAACATGGCACTAGGTATTATTATTGCTGCAGACAATATTATTTGGAGGCTCAAGGTTAAGATGTCTGGCTCATCTCTGTTTCATTGTCCTTTGATTGAAACCAAAGTAAGCTCAGATTCTATGAATGCTCAGGCAATTTTTAAAAGTCTTATTTAGAATAGGGAGTCTCAAGCTATGCTATCTTCGGGAACACTGTAGATCTAAGAAATACAAAATTTCCTGTGTACTCATGATTGCAGAACTGGGGAGATGGTTCAGTAGGTAATGTGTTCTCCATGCAAATGTGAGAAGCTGAGTTCAAATCCCCCAAAGCCAGGCATAGTAACCCATGTATACATCTAATCCCAGTGCTCCTCAGTGAGATGGGAAGTGGAGATAGAATTGCCAGAAGTTGTGGGCTTATGCAGATGTAAGCAACAAAGAGGCCTTGTCTTGAACAAGGTGGAAGATGATCGACAGACACCAAGCCTGTCCTTTGACCTCCAGATGTGTGATGTAGAGCAACACTCCTGATGGCACACATGAGCTTGTGCATATACACAACCCCCACCAGGCTTAAAAAGGAGAAAGGGGGATTATAGTTTTGTTAATACTGGCAGATAGATTACTTAATTTTAGTACATTTATTTATTATGTGTGTGTGCATGTACATGTATGTGTACATGTGTGTGTGCATATGTGTGTGTGTGTGTGTGTGTGTTGGCCTAAGACCAAAGTTTCAGATTCTTGTGTAGCTTTACACCAGGCTGTTTCATTATCCAACAAAGCATCTCCATTTGAGGAGGCCACTGTTGGCTTCCTGCTTTCTCTGTTTTCCTTGTTCCCGTGTTCAGAGTTTTACTGTTCAGAACAGGAAGGGTGAGTTCAAACTTATGGATCACGACATTTTAACTATCACCTCTCACCGTGATTCATCTCAATTTACTTTCTCCCAACTGTGGTGTTGAGAAGGCACACCATGGCCGCTTCTACAGGGGTGGAAGACCATAAACAGAGTCAATGGAGCCCCGTGCCAGCCACGCCGTGAGCACGGCTCACAGGCTACATCCTCACAGACGTCCTGAGAAGACTCTGATGACATTAACAATGGCCTCGGCAGTGTATTGCTGAATGTTCAATGTAAACCAGCAGATGAATTGGCAAACAGTCCTAAGGAGAGTGGGGATGTGCTGAGCCCAGCAGGGCCCAGCAGCTTCACCCAGGGCCCTAGTAGGCTAGCTCCAGATGATGCATTACCTGCAAAACAAATCAATCTCAGGACCCAATATAAGGCCACCAGAATATATTTTACCTTCTTTAGTGGACTTCCATTTTCAAGTTCAACTGCAGCTGAACTTCGGGTGTAAAAAATCAACTCTGTCTTCACTCACTCAAGGAAGCAGGGCTTCTTCATTGCTGGAATCGATAATGAGGTCACAAGCAAATATTATTAATGCTTTTTATTATTTATATGGATGATAGCATGTCCAATTGACACACAACTTTTCACCTTTTAAGTCTAACACTCATGACCCCTGGCGTCCGCTCCTTGTCTTTACTTTTTCCATTCACTCCAGATACAGTGAAAGAATAATATATCACAAGCCATGACCCCTTGGCCTTTATGAATTATCTGTTTAGAAAGATGTGAAGCCACCTTTTATATACACCATAATAGATACTTACACATAGTGGATCAATAGTGAACAAGTTTGCTGCTTATAGTTAATGGGTACCAAAGGGACACTCTGGCAGTGACCTCTGACATTGAAGCTGACAAGAAATCTATAGAGCAAAAAATAAGGAAGATGGACAGTTTTTAAAGTTATGAACATAGAGTTGTAGCAAATCATGATAATTTTCTTTCAGTAGAAGTAATTCAGAGTGTGGGAGGTCACCAACTTCGGCAAATCTTTTTTTCTGGACCTCAGGTTAGGCATGGCCTTACATGGCCTTGCCTTTCTGGAAACACCTATTGTGCTGGAGCTGACATGCCCCATCCGTTATCGAAGAAGAACCAGATGAGATTGTTTTCCTGTCAGAGGGGGCTTTTCTCTTTATGAAGTGGGCCATCACTTATCATTTTAGGCAGGTTCGGATTTGTTAAACAGCCACATGGTAATGGGTTTCTAAAGGAGAGCCACAGGCCCACTGTTCTGGAAAGAAACCGCGCTTACAAGGTATTTAAAAATGTAATGGGAATGGGACATTTGGGCTTTCTTGAGAAGATGGTTTCTGTGCTGCTTGTTGTCAAGGGGATTTAACAATAAATCCACTGTTGTGTGTCTGAGAGTCTGTTTAAGGCAATTATAGTTTCATACCTTCCACAGAGTTGATCTTAGGGAAATCCACCAGGGCACCCAGCCTACCTTTACTTGTCACCACAAGGACATTAACATAGGCAAGTGGGTTTAAAAAGTCAGGGAAACAGAGCTAATATGTGAATGGAGAAGAAAAAACTACAACAGAGGAATGAGCTCAAAGCATCCAGTCAGAGGAGGGGCGGGGAGTGGAAGTGCAGAGTCCCCTTGGTCCCCCATGCTGGATCATGATGTCACACTGCAGTGGCATTGCTCTCCAGTCCCCAAGGTCTCCCTGCTGCTAAGTACCACTGAAAGCCCATCCATTCCCACTGTTCTTTTATCTTTCTCTCTAGGCTGTAAGATGAATCACCACTGGCTCCAGACCGATTCTGAGGACAGAGGCAGGTCTTGGCGAGGCAGCCTGCCTCCCATGGCTTAAACATTTTAATTAATTTCAACACTAATGCGCAAATGAGTGTTAATCACTCTGCTGCAATGCTTTCTAATTTACTAAGTTTATTCATTAAAACTTCCTTACTGAACTTTGATTGAATGTCATGCTTTTTTGGAGGCCTTTCAAACTGCCTTAAGGGGGTTTTTAAAGTGATATCTTGGGTAGCCGCTGAAAGACTCCAGTGTTTGCTTAAAGAAAAGAGTGAGGAAAATTTGATCAGCAAGAAACCTCTGGGCAGAACAAGGAGCCTTTAGGGCAGCAGGAGACCTATAAAGAAGGTTTATTTTTAAGCAATATATAAAAAAGCAAGGGAAACTTCAGTTTCTAATAAAAGAAATACAATCTATCACCTTAATACTTTTCAAAATCCAGGACTCCATCTCCTGGTAAGAGGTAGCTATCTTTTAAAGCCAAAACCACAGCACTTTTCATTAGTATGGGGGACATAGTCACAATGTGTTGGCCAATTCAAACATTCTGGAATTGATATAATAAATGTTTTAAGTACACAATTAGCCTATCAGTCATATCTAATCTTTTACAAAAGATTGGCTCAGTGAAGGCTTCTATTTTAAATTAACCTAAGAAAAGTATAATCTGTGCTGGGCTAATTACCACTACTCAACATTAGGGGACAAAGCACCTCGTATTGTTGGTTACTTTATGGATGCTCTCAGGCTGCCATGAAAAATATGTGGAAACCAGATGTGGCATTGCACACCTGTCATCTCAGCACTGAAGAGGCTGGGGCAGGAGGATTGTGAGTTGGAGGTCAGTCTGTACTCCACGGTACGACTCTCAACTCAAATGAACGTGGGTTGTTTTTTCAGACAGGAAAAAAAGCTTCTACTGTCTTAGGAAGCCATTCCTCCCTGTTCCCCGTTCCCCGACTCCAGAAAGAAAAATGCTTGGAAATTTCTCCAAAAACTCCGGTAATTTGAAAGGGAGAATTAAAGTCAATGATGTAGTTGCTTCTATAATAAGATGTTGTAAATCAAAACACCAGTTTCCACACTTCATTTCCATGTTCTATAAAAAAAAAATGCCCAACAAGACACAACAAACACATTTTAAAAAGGGATTTGTAACTTTAGGCAATGAGAATAGTGACCCATGTCATTCTTGCTTGAGAAATGTGACCTGGCTAGGTAGTGTGTTCCTTCTTATGTGCAGGGGCCAGGCCTTGTCCCTGAATGGCACATGCACTTGCTCCTCAGGTGGGGAAGATCTCTCTGATGGAATCTCCTCTTAGGACACAGACCATAAGAGAACTGAGTTGGTATAGGATAGGCAATGTAGTGGCAAAAATGCCTCTACACTGGCAGCTGATTGACCCTAATTCTCTTTGGTGGCCATATGGCCTTAGTTTCCACAATAAGCATTATATTGGTAGTCCTCCTGTGGGGTTTTGTGAATACAAATAGCTACTGCACACTGAGCCCTTGCATGTAATAAGTGACACGCAGAAGTCACATGCTCTCACTCCAACTCCAAAAACCAGCATCCCAACCACATTCTTTATAAAACAGAAAGGAATTCTAAAATTAAAATAGAAACACCAAAGACCACAGATTGTCAAAGCCAAAGCAGAAAGGTATTGCTAAAGATATCACAACACTTACTTCAAACTGATTACTGTGCCATGGGAACAAAGGCAAGGTGATTCTGGCACAAAAGTAGACACTTTGACAACTGAAACATTATTGGGGACCCAGAAACAAACCCACACAGCTGTGGCCACCTAGTTTTTAACCAAGGTATCCAAAAAACACATTTTTAAAAGAGGCAGCCTACTTAACAAATGGTGATGGAAAAACTGGACATCCACTTTCAGAATGATAAAACTAGATCCACAATTCTCACCTTGCACAAAAAACTAATACAAAGTGGATCAAAGACATAATTTAAAACCTGGACATTGAAACTGCTAGAGGAAAACACTTCACCATATAGGTCTAGGCAAGAACTTTCTGAGTAAAACCCCAATGGTATAAGAAATAGTTACAAGAATTGGCAGATGGGAGTACATGAAGTTTAAAAACTACAAAGCAGAGGAGACTATCAGCCATGTACACAGTCTACAGAACTGGAGAAAGTCTTTGCCTACTACACTTCAGATGCAAGTAATACATAGAATATGTGTGTCTGTTATTTATATGCATATACATAACTTTAAAATTAAACAATATGAAACCCAAACTGCCAATTAACAAATAGGCTAAATATAATTAAATATAACAAATAGGCTAAAAATAACTAAAAAAGAACAGACGATTCTCAAAATAAAAAACCACAAAGGACCAGTAGCTACTTTTAAGAGTGTCCTATGCCTTTATCCATGAAGGGAATACAAACTAAAGCTACCTTGACATTTCATTTTACTCTAGTTAGAATGGTTATTGTGAAGAAAGCAAAGGACAACATGTGCTAGTGAGGATGTGGGGAAGGAAGAATCCTTATTTTAAGCTAGTGGGAATGCAAGCTTGTGTGTTGACTGTGAAAGTCAGTGTGGGAGCCTCTAAGAAGCTAAATTACCATGTGACCCAGTCATACCACTTCTATGGAGCCTTCTTTCCAACACACAGATATTTGCATATTCACATTTATTGCTGTTCTAGTCACAGTTGCAAAGAAATAGAATCAGCCCAAATGTCTGCTAGTAGATAAATAGATAATAAAATTGTGGTATTTCATTCATCTGTTAAAAAATGGAATTATGATAGTTGAAGGGAACAGAGTGGAATAGGATAGTACATCAAGTGAGGTAAGCCGAATACCAGACTCCTTTATATGAGAATCGTGGGTTCTGATTTTTTATATATGTATGTTTACATGGGAGCAAGCACCTATAGCAGTCATGAACCTAGAAAGAAACAGAAGACATGAAGGAAAATACTGTGGAGGCATTTAGGCAGCTTTATGTGCAGCTACTCTGATTCCTGTCTGCTTCAGGGGAATTTTACTTTTACGATAGGTATCGACCTAGAAATAGACTTGCTGAGTGTGGAGGGCATCTACACCTGGCTTCGGCCGACTCGGCATGAGTGCTCTTCAAAAATAGCATGGCTAGCTCCAGGGAGCAGTTGGGATTGGAACTCAGTGAGGTCTATAAAGTAGCCCAGCCAGTGTAAACAGGCTCAGGGTGTCGGGCTTAAACCATTGGCTCCCCCTTCATCGCGTCAAGGAACTGGTTGCATCAGGGTCGAGTTAGAATGAGAACTGCGTGCTGTGCAGTCAGAGCAAAGTGTATGGACTCTGTCACAAGTGTGCAGTCAAAGCAAAGTGTATGGACCCTGTCACAAGTGTGCAGTCAGAGCAAAGTGTATGGACCCTGTCGCAAATGTGCAGTCAGAGCAAAGTGTATGGACCCTGTCACAAGTGAAAGGTTCTTGGCCCAGTGTCCTTGGAGGACCTTACAGGCCACTGCGAGATGGAAGGAGGAGAACACCAACTCTCTGTCCAGATCTCTTGTCTTTACTGCATCTCCCAATCTACCCTCTGTCCTAAAGAGTTCTGATGGCCTGCCTGGACACCCATTTCAGAGGAGCCTCCCTTCTCTCTCCAGCTGAGAATGAGCCTAGGCGCTTTTGAGGGACTGCCATCTTAGTCTAATATTTTCAGTGAAGTCTCAGGCAGCTTTACTCAGAACATTAGGGAAAACCTCATTTTCCACAAGTACAAAAGAATAGCTTCCTCATTAAGAAGATGAGGTCAGGTGTGCTTTCCCCGGTTGCCTTCCCTCGGAGTCTCTCAGGTCAGCATAGCACAATTTTGACCAGGACCTATAAAGAGAACAAAGGAGAGCAGGACTGGTTAACTAATTAACCAATTGATTAATTGTTGACATGATATACAGACAGGAGAGCATCCTCTTGGAGCCCCAAAGGAGGCATGCTTCAGCCCCAGGACATGTGGGACAAGGGGGAGTGATTGGACTTTCTGCTGTTAAACCCTCCAGCATGGTCATCACCAGGGTGGGAAGAAGAATAGCAGATGATCTTCTGTTGATAGGATTATTCCTAAGTGTTAATACAAGGAGTTTCCAACCCAACCAGGGATCACACACACACACACACACACACACACACACACACACACACACACACCACCTGCACAGCGCACGCCCTGTACAATTCCAGCGTATGAAAAGGGACTCTCTGGAGTTGTGTGTCTCCTTAGTTGTATATGTAAGACCCACCACAGGAAGGGATGCTGTAGGGTACAAAAGCCCCATTCCTGAAATGACGCAGGGGTTGACCATGATTCATTGAACAGTCTTTGCTAATGTTCTTCGTGGCTGTACATAAAATTTTTAGTATAAAGCAACATGCATCCATTGAACTACTAAAAGAATAAGTATATACTTACAAATTGTTCTGAAGAAGAAAACCCCAGAATCAGAAACAGGTGTAATATTATTGTGGCTTGAGGGGCAGGTGTGGATAGGACAGCTTTTGTGAGAAGCAACCTGTAGGCCATAGCCCCTATGTGGAGAAGAGAGGAGTACCTTGCACAGCCTAGGCAGACATGTGGCTGGAACACAAGGGGGCGCTGCGGAGCTGATGCGGATGCATATGGAGCTCTTAACAATCTTTGCCTCTTTTCTTGATCTAGCATCCACTCTAGTCATGAGCTCTGGATGGTCAGTGATGGTGAATGGTCCAGGTGTCACGATTCAGCAGCTTTAGAAGACCCATGCCATGGCGTTGCCCTTCCAGAGACAGATGAACTCTGAAGAGGCTTCACGCCCTCCTCCTGCCTCTTTTTTAAATCTTTCTCATAACCCTAGTGCCTCTCTTAGCTGGCATTTGCTGCCTGTAACCTGGGCCCCGAGCACTATGGCAGGAATACTAGGGTAGACTTTCTAGACATTTCCATTGACAACACTGCCCCATATTTATTTCCTTTATTCTTCATCAAACCTGCTTTAGTTCTCTTAAGTCTGGCTGACATGACTGCTTATTTGAATTAAATCTATAATGTCTTAATGGATCTGTTCTAACAAAAAACAAAGACTCTCATCAAGAAAGAAACCAATGAGGTGGGTGTGATGTAAATCTTGGGGTCAATTTGATTGTCTCTGGAAACAACTTAAACCCAAGTTTCTGGGCTCTCCTGTGAGGGGTTTTCTTGTTTAGATTATTTGAGGCAGGAAGGCTCTTCCCACACCCCTAAGCCTGGGTAGCACCTTCTGGTGGCAGCCCAGGTAAAACTGTAAAGAAGAGGAAAACTTTGTTTTTTGCCTGCTTGCCCCCACTCTTGCTGGTAAGTTCATCTATCCTATTGCTGCAGCATCCTTTCCTTTGCTGATATTAGAATCACTTTCTTAAGGATTCCAAAGTAGACTGAAGACCAGCAGCTCTCCAGGAATCCATTGCCTGACTAGGACTGTTGAAACATCCAGATTTGTGGATTGAATACTAGCAGGTTTTCAGCTTTCCCAGGGTGAGATAGCCATTGTTGGACTACCCAGACTATATCTTGTAAACTGACCTAATAAATCCCCTTTAGTATATATGTTCACTCTATCAGCTCTGTTCGTTTAGAGAATCTTAACACAGTAGGTGTTTATTGTGTTTCTACAACTTAAATATGAAGTCAAGTCTCACTTCAACTCTTTTGACCATTTCCACAATCGTGTTCTTTATTTATTTTTTATTATACTTTGAAGTGTTGAGAGAGAAAATTCCAGATACATTACATAAGAACAGTGCATAAGACAAGGTGGTGGTGGCACTTGCCTTTAATCCCAGCACTAGAAAGGCAGAGGCAGGCAGATTTCTGAGTTTGTGGCTAGCCTGGTCTACAGAGTAAGTTCCAGAACAACTTTGACTGCACAGAGAAACCCTGTGTCAAAAAAGACTAAAGAGTTGGAAATCTTAAGTAATAAAAATATTTAAAAGTTTTTAAAATGACAGTATGTAACAACTTCTATATAGATTTATGAGCAAGCAGATGGTCCTGTTTCGTTAGGAGAAGATCTAGAACCTCACAGAACCATATTTTACCTCAGTAGAAAGAGGAATGCTGACTATAATTCAACCAACCGAGCTACCATTGGAACTGTTCAAGCAGAGATGGCAACATATACACTGTGAATATCACCGAGGGAATCCCTGAAAATGCACTGTCAGTTAAGATGCATGGTGTCCCACGTCCTCCCAAGGCTAAAATTCTTTAGTTCTTACTCTTCATTAGAAATTTAATCATAATCAAGGCAGGTTTCCACCTCCGTGGTGCCAAGATGTATGGACAGTTGGGACATTGTTGTTTTCATACTAATCCTTTAATCTGTCTCAGCTATAAGGCTATCTTGGGGACTCTAAGGCATTCAATCTGTTGCTAAATTGTGTCCTATGAGAGGATAGAAATGTATCTGATTAAAAAATTCTGGTTAGAGAAACTATAAATAACCTAAATGTCCCTCAACATGGATAAAGAAACTGTGGTACATTTACACAATGGAGTACTACTCAGCGATTAAAAACAAAGATATCATGCAATTTGCAGGCAAACGGATGGAACCAGGAAAGAACAACTGGAGTGAGGTAACCCAGACCCAGAAAGACGCACACGGTGTGTACTCACTTATAAGTGGATATTAGCCACAAAGTACAAGCTACAATCCATATGCTACAATCCATAGACCCAAAGAAGCCAAGGAAGGCCCAAGGGAAGATGCTGAATCTCAGTCAGAACAGGAAACAAAATAGACATCTGAAGTAGATGGAGGGAGGAAACTGGGTGGGAGACAGGATGGGGGATCAAGTGTACAGAGAACTGGATGTGGGTGGGGATGGAGAGAGAATGGAAATCTGTGGGGGACATCTCTGGGGCAAGGGAGGCTCCAAGGAGTTTGTGGGGAGTGACTCCAGCTGAGACTTCTAGCAGCAGGGGTTAAGGAGCCTGAAGTGGCCATTTCCTGTAACTAGGTGGGACTTCCAGAGGAGGGAGGAGGACACCAAGCCACCCATGAAACCTTCCACCCAAAATTTGTCTTGTCTACATGAAGTGACTCCACATGTTTAAAACAGGCATATAAACCAAACATTTATTGATAATGAGTCATAAGAAGTTTACTTTAAAAGTTCTTTGAAACACTATCAGTTTTACCAGTTGTTACAGACAAAAGCAAAGCCACATAGACAGTCTGCATTTAATTCCACATAGTGAATAGATTCTAGCTGAGTACACAATACCAGAACAGAGCATCTTTAACAATTCTGGGGGGGGGGGCAGGTTGCTGATAAACACATAGGACACAATTGTAGAACTATGGTTAGAGCCACGTCAGAAATGATTGGAAATTCTGTCTTGTCCCCAGTCAAAGTTTATTTAGAAATTTTTTGTTTTGTTTTGTTTTTCAAGACAGGGTCTTTCAGCATAACCCTGACTCTTCTGGAACTTGCTTTGTAGACCAATTTAGCTTCAAACTCAGAGATCCAACTGCCTCCCAAGTGCTGGGATTAAAGGCATGTGTCATTGCGTCTGGCTCATTTGGAAATTTTTAAAAAGAACTTTAGATTATGAGCTCAAATAGAAAATTTAAAGATCAAACATTCTAATACAATCCAAAGAGGGTACTACTTTGATCGTGAGATCCCAAAGAATGGGGATTGGGGATTGGAAAATACTAAATCTTTTTTTTTTTTTTCATGCAGTTAAACTACGATGTTTCTGTGAGAGCAGAAAACTTTGTACAGTGAAAACCCTGCAAGTCGTAGCACAGTAGCCCCATGCTCCGGCAGTGTTTGTTGACCTTGCCTGGAAGTGTGCACAGTGCAGGGCAGGCTTGTTGACTGCTCAGAACCGAGGCTGCAGTGACACAGAGTGATGCAACACTGGTGAACATGGCCAAAACCCGCCTCATTCAGTACACATTTGAGGTTGAGTTAACTTTTGGTCGTTGTGCATTCAGAAACCTCCTTCTGTTGCCAAAATTTTGACAACCCACCTTCAGTTTCACGACCCTGTAAACGATTGCTATCCACAGTTCAAAGGTGAAGGTTAGATGATTTTGAAGTATGTATTTTCTATTGGGCTTACAGCCTTTACAATACTAAAGCACACTGGAAATTTCCTGTGAAATATAAAGATGGCCAAATTCCTTGAATCTCTTTACCCAAATATTCTAACTTAGAATATATTTTTGGAGGGTTAATTTCCCAGGGAGCACACACAAAGAGAAGCAAATCTGACCACTCCCTGTTGTCTTTAGTAAAACCTTAGAGTGACTATTGAACCGATGGGTTTTATGTTGCTTTAATTGTCAACTTGACATAACCTAGAATCACCAGAGAAGAGACTCAGTGTGGAATTATCTAGATCAGACTGGCCTGTGAGCATGATGGGGGTCGGGGGATGATCTTGGTTGTTAACTGAAGTTAGGAGAACCAGACTGCTCTGGGCAGCACCATTCCCTACGTAGTGGGGTCCTGAACTGCACGAGAGTGGAGAAATGATGCTGAGGACAGAAAGCAGGCAAGCAAGCAGCACACTTGTGTTCATCTTCTCTGCTCCTGACTGTAGGTGCAAAGGCTCCTGCTTTGACTTCTGCACAGTGATGGCTGTAACCTGGAATGGCATGACAAATGAACCCTGTCTCCCCTAAATTGCTTTTTGTCGGGGTGTTTTGTCTCAGCAACAGAAATGAACTAGAGCAAGCCTGGTGCCAGGAAGATGGGAAACAGCAATGACTAAGGCCTCATTTCTGTCCTAGCCTCAAGGATCCAGAATCTTGGGTCTTGAGCAATTACATGTTTACTTATATTTAAACACATACTTTCACATCTGATATTTTCAGAGAAGATATATCCATGCCAGGTATCTTCTCATGTTTTTATATGTGCATCCTTCACATTCACTGCTCCTATTTGTTTTCTCCTTCCCGCATTTAACTCTTAAGAGAAATCATTAGCTAAGGGAGATCTCAGGCCGTCAAGGCAGAGAGCTGCATAAGCGCTGAGGGCGAGGATTCTCCCAGCCAGCACAGCCTACCACTGCCTCGCCCAGACTCTGGCTCAGAGCCTTGTTATTTGTTGACTCTCAGCCTGGTTGACCCACTTGGAGATCTGTCTGAGGTCATTAATGGTGACTAGAGGAGCTCAGGGCTCTGTGAAACCAAAGGTGCTGAGTGTTCAAGCCATTCATTATCAGCATGATGAACACCGACAATGGGCTTATACTATCAGATCATGTACTTAATTTAATTAATAAAAAAATTAAGATCATCACCATTAACCTGCATTTGCTCAGAATGCCACAGGGGTGATTCATTTGAATGGCACTCAAGGTTTTATAGTCCGCTCTAGTAAGAATTACTTTGGTACCAATTAGGATTTTTCATAATACCACCCCGTGTAATATCCCTATTACATAACACATTTTCTACAAGTGATTGAGTTCATACCACACAGACACGATGTCACAGGACTCTCCCTCAGAGCAGGCGTGGGAACTCCCAGAAATGTTAGCATTCTTGTCAGTGAGAGCTGATCCTGATTTTTTATATTATGCAAACCCATTTCAAGGGCAATGACTCCCTGTCACAGCCTTGGCGCAGTGGGAATTGGAATTGCAGCTGACTGCCACAGCCCAGGCCAGCAAGGCCTCTCAGAGCCTCTCAGCTCTAATGCACTCCCTCCACTCTATGCAAATTCTTATTCTTAGTGTCGGAGAGGAGCCAGTTGTTCAAATGACTCTTCCGTAACATAAAATAATCATTACAGGGGCACATTGTGTTGACTGGGGGGAAATCAAGTGGTAAACTACAAAGAAAAGTATATAAAAGTCAAGTGTAAGTCCCTGTAGCTTTGAAAAATTTGATCAATTAATTTATTTACTTCACATCCCAGTCAGGAATTCCCCTCCCTCCTCTCCTACCAGTGCCTCCCTCTGCTCCCTCCCCTCCCCTCCCCCCACCCCTCCCCTCCCCTTGTGCCTTCTTCCCTTCTCAGAGAAAGGGAGACCTCCTAGGGGTATCATGCTGCCTTGGCATGCATATCAAATAGGACTGGGAGCATATTCTTCTATTGAGGCTAAACAAGGTGTTCCAGTTAGGGGAAATGGATCCAAAGACAGGCAACAGAGTAGGAGACCCCCCCCATGTTCCTCCTGTTCCTTTCTGGGTCCCACATGAAGACCAAGGTTTACATCTGTCCCATGTGTGTGGGGGCCTTAGATCCATCCTATGGATGCTCTCTGGTTAGTGGTTCGGTCTCTGTGAACCCCTATGGGCCCAGGTTAGTTGATTTTGTAGGTTTTCTTGTAGTGTCTTTGACCTCTCTGGCTCTTTCAATCCTTGCTCTGCCTCTTCCGTAAGATTCCTGGAGCTCCTCCTAATGCTTGGCTGTGGGTTTCTGCATCTGTTTTCATCAGCTGCTAGGTGAAGCTACTCAGATGGCAGCCTCCTGTCTGAAATATAGCAGAATATTATTAAAGGTGCCAGTGGTGGGATCTCTCAAGTTGGACCAGTCATTGTCTGTGGGTTGGTGTCCCCTCCCTCCACTGGAAGTCCTGTTTTGCTACAGGAAGTGGCCACTTCAGGTTCCATAACCACCCCCCCAAGCCCAGCCGCTGCTAAAAGTCTCAGCTAGGGTCACCACTATAAACTCCTGGGAACCTCCCCTGTCCCAGAGATGCCTCCCCCCACTGATTTCTGTTCTCTCTCTCCCAGCCCTCCCCTCCTTTCCTCATACCTAATCCTCATCCCAATTCCCCTCGCCACACCTCTCCCACTCAGTTCCCTCCTTCCAACTACTTCAGATGTCTATTTTATTTCCTCTTCTGAATGAGGTTCAAGCATCCTCGCTTGGTCCCTCCTTGTAATTTAGCCTCTTTGGGTCTGAGCATTGTAGGATATCTATCCTGTACTTTATGGCTAATATCCACTTATAAGTGAATAAATACCATACATGTTTTTTCTGTGTCTGGGTTACCTCACTCAGAATGATATTTTCTAGTTCCATCCATTTGCCTGAAAATTTCATGATGTCTTTGTTTTTTAATAGCTGAGTAGTATTCCATTGTGTAAATGTACCACAGTTTCTTAGTCCATTTTTTGGTTGAGGAACATCTAGGTTGTTTTCAGTTTCTGGATATTAAGAATAAAGCTGCTATGAACATAATTGGGAAAGTGTCCTTGTTGTATGGTGTAACATTTCTTGGGTATACGCCCAGGAGTGGTATAGCTGGGTCTTGAGGTCCTGTAATTTTGATGTTGATGGTGGTTGTGCACGTGTGGATGTGTGTGTGTGTGTGTGTGTGTGTGTGTGTGTGTGTGTGTGTGTGTGGTTTTCCCTTCTTTTGGTTTTGCTGGTGTGGAAGTATTTATTTCCTGTGTTTTCTTGCATGTAGTTAAACTCCTTGTGTTGGAATTTTCCTTCCAGAATCCTCTGTAGGGCTGGATTTGTAGAAAGATATTGTTTAAGTATTAAATAAATTAATCATGAAATATCTTGTTTTCTCCATCTATGTTGATTGAAAGTTTTGCTGGGCATAGTAGTCTGGCCAGGCATCTGTGGTCTCTTTGAGACTGCAAGACATCTACCCAGGTCCTCCTGGCTTTCATGTTCTCTATTGAGAAGTTGTATTTATGGTGGGTTTGCCTTTATATGTGACTTGACCTTTTGTTCTTGCAGCTTTAAATATTCTTATTTTGTTCTGTACATTTAGTGTTTGGATTATTATATGGTGGGAGGATTTTCTTTTTTGGTCTAATCTATTTGGTGTTCTGTAAGCTTCTTGTATATTTATAGACATCTCTTTCTTTAGGTTAGGGAAATTTTCTTCTATGATTTTGTAGGAAATATTTTCTGAGCCTTTGAGAATGGAATCTTCTATTCCTATTATTTTTAGGTTTGGTCTTTTCATAATTTCCCAAATTTCCTGGATGTTTTGTGTTAGAAACTTTTTAGGTTTGACATTTTCTTTGACTGCTGTTTCAATTTCTTCTACTGAATCTTCTATGCCTGAGATTATCTCTCCCATCTCTTCTATTCTCGTGGTGATGCCTGCACCTGTAGTTTCTGTTCTCTTGCCTACATTTTTCATCTCCAGGATTCCCTCAGTTTGTGTTTGCTTTATTTATTCTATTTTCATTTTCAGATCTTGAACCATTTTATTCATTTCATTCACCTGTTTGATTATATTTTTCCTGTATTTCTTTAAGGGATTTATTCATTTCTACTTTAAAGGCCTCTACCATCTTCATAAGATTGAATTTAAGGTCATTTTCTTGTGTTAGTGTATCCTCCTGGGTCTGCTTTAATAAGATGGCTGGGTTCTGGCAGTGCCATATTTCCCTGGCTCTTTATTGATTACATTCTTATGTTGGCCTTTAGCCATCTAGTTGTCTCTGGTCTTGGCAGGGCGCTGGTAGATCATACAGAGTTGTGGGCCAGAAAAATGAAGCTCCTGGTGGTCCATGATGTCAGCAGGCCTCTGGGAATGCAAACAAAGCTGTGATCAAGGAGACAGCTCACAGGGAACAGGGTATAGCTCACCACTGCTGGGCTTGCCCAGAAAGACCCAGAAGGCCGGGGACTAGGGAGTAGGGGGTCTTACCTGTCTGTCCCAGGTGACAGTAGGCCTCTGAGGATGCAGGCTAAGCTGTAGGTTGGGAATGGAGTGCTAGTCCCAATGGCTTTTAGAAACCTATTTGTTACTTGAGTACATGCATTTCTAGAATATTTATTTATTTATTTATTTATTTGTTTGTTTGTTTGTTTGTTTAGAAAAGGTCTTACTACAGAACCCATGAATGCTTTAAACTTTAGAATTACAGATGTGCATTATGACATATTTTCTATGTAAAAATATTTTGTAAGTTTGTTAGTATAAAGGGACTCTCTTACACATTCTGATCCATAAAACAACAATAAAATCTATGTTTTCCCAGGTCAATAATTAACTCTAGCATTTCCTGTAAAATGCAAGTGTTTCTCTCACAGGCCAACCCTACCTCCTGAATAATGACATGGAAACTTATTACACTTACTAAAAGCTTTAAGAACTTTCGCTAAGCAGATACTAAGCTATTCTAACACTGGCCCGGCTGACTTCCTGCCATGTGGCCTGCTATCTGTCATTTTAGTCTCATTCTGGTACCTCCTTGTTCATCCTTGTACCCTCCTCCTCCTCTGCTCTCTACCTGGGACCCCCTTACTGGGATAAGAAGTCCCACATTATACTCTCCTTCTCAGCTATTGGCTGTTAAGCTCTTTATTTGACCAATCAGTAGGTGATGGAGAACAGTGTTTATAGAGTTGCTCCATAAAAATTACAGTTCCAATGTCCAGACAGTAACCAGGTCTCTGGGTACAGAAATCAGCACTTGTGTACACAGTGAACAAAAACATCCTCCAACATCTCCCCCTTTAGTCTAATAAAAGCTTTTTCTTTTATGTTAACAAACTACATACATTAAGAACACTTATGAAAACTATCAGGTATGAATTACGTTCACAATAACGAGTCCATGTGTACTTGGCAACCTTGGAAAAAGCACTCTACTATCTATCCTATCTTGATGAGTTCAAAGTTTTGTACCTAAATCACTTTCTATCATAACTTGCATTTATCAACCTAGAAACATCTTTTTAGACCTTAAAACAATTTATGCTTAACTGTGAGACCATAAGTATTTAGTCTTCAACCACATCAGAGACCTGAGAAGGAGAAATGTTACTTGAGTAGACAGGAAGTGAAGAGTAAGCAGCTTCCAAAAGACTAGAAATGACTGAGACAGCTAGCAGCCTGGAGAGTCACCCCAAGGTTCCTTGAAGTGCTAGGGCATCATCTTCAGCCTTCTTGCCCAGAATATCTGACAGATTGTGTATGTGTGTGTGTGTGTGTGTGTGTGTGTGTGTGTGTGTGTGTGTAGCAAGAATTATGGCCTACTTTTTCTTTGTAGTTGGGAAGTTGACTTTCCAGTGTCCTGCTTGTCCACAGTTTGGATAACCTTCTGTCAGAAGTAGAGGCAAAGGGTAGTTTCAGTGGCTAACTTTGCCACATTTGAAGCAAACTCCAGGTGGAGGTTCTTCAGGGCCATCATCTTCTCTGAAGTAGAACAGGTTGTTGCCAGGAGTTGATGTATCTCACTGTCACAAAAAGCCTTATATTAATAAAACATTTTTAAATGCTATATTCTGTAGATCTCTAAGGTTTTGAAGACCATCTATCTATCTGTAGTATATCTGAATAGGCAAATGTTTCTTGTTTCTATTTACTACCTAGTTAACTTTGAAAATGTCTACAAGAGGCTAAATGAAGCTTATTTCTGTAATTAAACTTGTACTTAATGTGACCATAAATTTGATTGACTTACGTACTACTGACATGCTTTTCCTTTCTTTTTTGTTTTGTTTGTTTTTTTGTATTTTTAGAGATAGATTCTCTGCATAGCCTTGGCTTTTCCTGGATCTCTTTGTAGATCCTGCTACCTTTGAACTCACAGGGACCTGCCTGCCTCTGCCTCCCCAAGTACTGGGATTACACCCAGCTAACTTGCATGTTATAATTATCCTGAACAGTTTGTCATAGTATCTTTTAAAAGGGGTAGAACTTCACATTACATTTTTAAGTGAGTTGCATAGGTACAATACCTTGAACATTGTTGAAATATAGGTACAATAGGTTGTAACAAAGTATGTCTTTAAATTTGCATCAATATACAAAACCCATACCAATATAAAATATATGAGATTAGTAGTGACTTTCTAGTTTAAAAGAAGATTCAATAATCTACCCTTTTATCATATCATTCCTATATCTTCCCTTTTCTCTTTTCATCCTGTCTCCCTCTTTTCCTCCATAGCACTAGATAGGAGAGAAAGGACAGAGGAAAGAAAAAGAAAAAGAGAAATCCTTGAGTCTAACCTCCTTTACTTTGTTTCCTCTTTCACCAGGACCATTAACAGCTTGTGACCAATCCCCCTAAATGAAGACAAACATCCATCACCATAGAATGACCAAAACCCACTGACCTCACCTTTTGGGAATGAGTATCATTCTCTTAAAATTGCTTCCAGCTGTCTGGGGCCAATGTTCTCCTTTGGAAGCCCTAAGAAAACTGGGGGTATCAGTCAACTCCTAAGAAATCTAACTGTAACAATTTGTTGTCCAACAATGTTCATGCTGATGGATTTTTTTTCCATGATGAGAATGGAAGCCAAGGCTTTAACCTGATGGGCAAATGCTCTAACTTTTGAGCCACACTGTATCCCAAGTTGACAACATTTTATGAACTAGTTGCTGTTCATCCAAGTTGAATGAATTTTTAAAAATTCAACTTTGTTGCTTTAGGAGCTTTAAGTGTAATAAAGGCTTAATAAGTTATACATATAAATCATTCTAGAAAGGTACTACTTGAGTCAAGAGACAGGCTAAAGGGACCTAAGTGATTATTAGTATACTCATGAGCTTGCTAGCATGTCTAGGGGGAGATGAACCAAAATCTACCTTAAGTAGTGTTTGTTATGTGGTGTGGGGTAAGGGACAATGGAGTCACGTTCTTTGTACTGTAGCCACTGCCATCTCCATTCTCTCCTCTGTCTCTCTCTGTCTTTTCATCCCTCTGTCTGTCTCTCTCTCTCTGTCTCTCTGTCTTTCTCTGTCTCTCTCTGTCTCTGTGTCTCTGTGTCTCTCTCTGTCTCTCTGTCTCTCTGTGTCTCTGTCTCTGTCTCTGTCTCTCTGTCTCTCTGTCTCTCTCTCTCTCTCTGAAACTTGGCCCTTTCTGTCCCACATGACAGGTTCTAAGAAGTGGACTGTGTAGTAGACAGCTTGGGCTCAACATCCAGTTCGACTATTTACAACTATGCCCCCATCACTAGATTTTTCTGTCTTGGTTTTCTCCTCTGTCAATGGGTAATTGTGGTTAAATGTCCTCAGCTGAAAGTCACCTTATAGGTTGTCATCTGTGGTCATTCAAAACCTCACTGGCTGTGGGCTTCCAACTTCTCTTCTTTTTTTTTTCTTCTTCTTTTTCTTTTTTTTTCCTCTCCTCCATCCTCCTCCTCCTCCTCCTTCTTCTTCTTTTGAGTTTGTTGACATATAGTTTCTATGTAGCTTTGACTATCTTGGATTCACTTTGTCGACCAGGCTGGTCTTGAATTCACAGAGATCAGCCTGCCTCTGCCTCCCGAGTTCTGGGATTAAAGGTGTGGGCTACGATGCCCAGCAAAGTAGTTCTACTTGGGTTTGAACCCCAGATCTCTGGACATAAGGTTAGATACTTTACCAACCAAGCCACCTGCGGCTTCTTTATGCAGCCCAGGCTGGCCTCGAACTTGTGATCCTCCTGCATCTGCCTCCTTTAGCAAATCCTACTGGCATGCACCACTACAACTGGCAGATTTCCAAGTTCTTACCTTATAAACCCCAGTAATGAAGAATGCCTCTTTGGATAAATCTTTAGGCATATTTGAAATAATTTTCATTAGAATAAACTCAAGTAAGTGAAGTTGGCAAGTCTACAATTATTAATATTATAATGTTTTTATATCTGTTGTCAGATCACCCTGCAAAACTGTTTTACTAATATGCATTTCTGTCAGTATCTTAACAGAAATGGGTTATTCAAGTCTTTATCATCCTGTCTTTGCTGAATAGATGGATGAAACAGTAGAGAGAGAAATCACCATCTTTTTTTTTTTTTTTTGCAAGAATGGCTGTCATCGGCATAGCTATAAAGCAAGGTAACCTATAAAACAATTCCCCAACATCAACTGCAACCCAGAAAGCTCCATGCCTGTTGAATGCTGTACACAGTAGAGTGTGCGGGTGCACTATGGTATGGACACCAGCCCTATTGGTGAAGACACAGTGGTGGACAAGCAAACTACTGTCTTAAAGGATATGCAGGCAGTGTGTGCTTCCCAAGGAGCCCCCTCAAGGAAGAACGGGCCTGTGGGTGATGGGAAAGACTCAGAGACTTCTCCACTGCTTAGGAAGGGCTTAGTGATGACTTTTCTCCTGCCTTCTAAAACTCTATCTTAGGCTTACTGTGCATCATGTGCTGTTCTGGGGGTAATTAGGAACATGCTGACAAAATCCCTGCATGAGCTGAGAGCCTGGTTGAACTCTAGACCTCAGAGAAGAGGACATTTGTCCACTGGGCTCTGACACCCAGAACTGAGCTTCTTTGCAGAGATGTGATATGGCACAGACAGGGAAATCTGGCTGGGACCCAGGTGAAGAGGAAGAGGGAAGCAGGGGAAAGAGAAAAGACTGAGGGAGAAGCAGGCAAAGGCAAGGGCAGAGGCGGTGGACCAAAGGAGGAACAGTGGGGCATCTGCTCCTCACAGTGGCACTCTCACCAAGACTAGCCTGCCACTACTGTTCCCCTGAGGTACAGTGCAGACACACCTTTTCAGGGACTATGCTTGGTTAGGCAGCTGGACTTGTGGAGTGCTCACCAGTCTCGAGGATGCCTACTCCTTTCATCCATACCTCTACAGCCGAACCAAATTGGACTTTTCATTTCTCAAAAGTAGACCCAGTCTTGCCCAAATGCTTTTTCTGTTTTTTTAAAAAATAAATAATAAATACCTACATCGTTCATCCTGTCACATTTCTTGGACTTGGCACAGAGGCTGTGAGGGTCACATCCACTTTTGTCTCACCTGTAGCCACACATTAGACAGCCTGTGTCTGAATCCACCTGATGTTACAATTTATGGGATAGTAGATGAGACAGGAAGGAGAATCAGGTGCAGGAAAAAAAAGAAGAAAACCTCCCTCCACACACATGCACACACACACATGCACACACACACACACACACACACACACACACACACACACACACACACACACACACACACAGCACAGCTTTGCAAACACATTTTGTCTCATTATTTCCCCTCTCTCTTAAAGCTAGCTATCCATAAAAAAGTCAGGACGGATGTTCATTCCCTAAATGTCCTGGGTAAATGGATGAAATTTCTAGCAATATATCCTAATTTCAGTAGTATAATTCAAAAACTCTCATTACTTATTTCACTTTACTTAAATATATTTTCCCTCTGGTGTTTTAGGTGAAGAAAAGTAAAAAGTCATCCCCTAATATTTAGGCAATGGTTCTTCTTTGCAGCCTAAACATGAACTTGTGTGTTCCTTTTGAAGTCAATATACACTATGCTGGATGAAAGCTTGATTATCAGGCAGTGTGTGTGTGTGGGGTGTGTGTGTGTGTGTGTGTGTGTGGTGTGTGTGTGTGTGTGTGTGTGTGTGTGTGTGTGTGTGTGTGTGTGTTTTCCATCCTGAATTTTATCTTTGAATCAGCTTTTACCTTTTGGAAGTCCACTAATACACTCTTACCCTTCCCTGCTATCATAGTCACGGTTACCATTGATGTGATAATCACCATAATCATATGCAGCTTGGAGAGGAAAAGGTTTATTTCCATTTAAAGTTCCTTATGGGTTTTTTTTTCTGTTTTTTGTTTTGTTTTGTTTTTTGAGACAGAGTTTCTCTGTGTAGCCTTGGCTGTCCTAGACTCGCTTTGTAGACCAGACCGGGTTTGAACTCACAGTGATCCTCCTGCCTCTGCCTCCCGAGTGCTGAGATTAAAGACGTGCACCACCACACCCTAATCTGTTCTCAAAGGGCATCAGGGCCAGAGATCGAGGTGGGAACCTGAAGACAGGAACTGAAGCAGAGACCATAGAGGAATGCTGCTTCCTGGCTTGCTCCCCGTGGCTTGCTCAGCCTTTCTTATACAACTTGAGACTACTGTCTAGAGTCTACCCTACAGTGGCCTGGACCCTCCCCATCAACCACTAATCACAAGAATATCCCATAGATTTTTTTCCACAGGCCAACCTAATGGAAGCATTTTCTCAGCTGAGATTCTTCCAGGTGAGTCTCTAGCTTGTGTCAAATTGCGAAAACACTAGCCAGCACACTTCCCAAATTAATGTATATACGACCCTTTTCCATAAAAGCTTGACAAAACTGAGACAGAAGGCTTTGGGCTGGGATGAATTGGAGGGTCTCCATTTAACAGAGGAGAGACTGAGTTGTGACTGAAGTGGAGAGAAAGCATAGGGTCTGAAAAGACATTCTCAACAGAGACAGAATGTATTTCCAGCCCTTCTAGAAGGTGGTATAGAATTTGGATAGGTAGAAATTTTGACATATTGAATCAGATTCATGGTGATTGGCACAGCTTATATGCCTTCAAACCCAGTTAGTTATTCATTTAACTAATTAGTTGATCCTTAGGAAGAAATACTCTTGTCCTCTTGGGAACCTATCCTCAAACATCAGTACTATTTCCCCCAAATAACCCTCGATTCCTAACTAGTTGCCCCATTGTCACAAGATTTGCAAAACACATCAGAGGCACTCTGCTACTTAATCCTTACATCAAGTCTATGAAGCATGTGCTATGTGGTGTTGAAATTGTGAACTGCAATTTGTGACTTGCCCACTCTGATTACATATGGGTTTTAACTACATGTATAGACTCACCATAAACTGCAGAACCAAGAACCAAGAAGCTTTCTAAATTTTAAATTTATTTTTAAAAATTTATGCACTTTACATCCCAATCATAGCCCCCTCCCTAGCCTTCTCCTGGTCCTACCCTCTCTCCCTCTCCCTCATTCCCCTCCCTTAGTTCTCAGAGAGGGGAAGCTCTTCTCCCTACCACCTGACACCCCCCCCCCATCAAGTCTCATCAGACTTGCATCCTCTGCCTGCATCCTCTTTCTCTGTAGCATGGTAAAGCACCTTTCCAGGGGAATATGATCAAAGTCCATGTCAGGAACAGACTCTGTTCCCTTTAATAGAGGACACATATGGAAACTGAGATGCCTATTAGCTACATCTGAGTGGGGGGCCTAGGTCCTCTCCATGCATGGTTCTTGTTTGGTGCATCAGTCTCTGGCATCCATGAGCCCAGATTTGGTGGCTCTGTTGGTCTTCTTGTGGAGCTTCTGCCCCCTCCAGGTCTTTCTATCAGAGCTAAACAAAGAATTATGAAACAGAAGAATATCGAGTGGTCGAAAAGCACTCAAAGAAATGCTCGCTATCCTTAGTCATCAGGCAAATGCAAATCAAAACAACTCTGAGATTCTATCTTATACCTATCAGAATGGCAAAGATCAAAAACTCAAGTGACAGCACATGCTGGTGAGGATGTGGGGCCAAGGGAACACTCTTCCATTGCTGGTGGGAGTGCAAAGTTATACAACCACTATGGAAAGCAATCTGGCATCTTCTCAAAAAATTGGAAACAGTTCTAACTCAAGACACTGCTATACCACTCTTTAGTATATACTCAAAAGATGCTCTACCATACAACAAGAACTTTACCATACATACAAGAGCATAGATGCTCTACCATACAACAAGAACGACCGTCCATAGCAGTGTTATTTGTAATAGCCAGAATCTGCAAACAATGCAGATGTCTCTCAACCAAAGAATGGATAAAGAAACTGTACACAATGGAATACTATACAGCTATCAAAAACAAGGACATCATGAAATTTACAGGCAGCTGGGTGAAGCTGGAAAAAATAATCCAAAGTGAGGTAGCCCAGAAGGACACACATGGTATATACTCACTTATATGTGCATATTAGCCTTATGACATGGGATAATCATATTACAATCCACAGACCCAAAGAAGCTAAATAACAAAGAGGAACTTAGGGAGGGTGTTTAACTCTCATCCTGAAGGGCAAATAGAATACAAACTAGAAGTGGCTGAAGAGAGGGAACAGGACAGGAAACTGCCATAAATGTCCTCTGAAAGACTCCACCTAGCAGGGGATAGAAGCAGAAGCTGAGTCTCTGAAGAGAGGGAACAGGACAGGAAACTGCTATAAATGTCCTTTGAAAGACTCCACCTAGCAGAGGATTGAAGCAGAAGCTGAGTCTCACAGCCAAATTTTGGGCAAAGTGCAGCGAGTCCAAGAAGCTTTTTTTTTATCCTAAATTTACCAGAAAGGGGCCCCGACTCTTTCCAAATGATGACAGCTGCCCTGAGGGATTTGGATGATGGCCGTGCATGGCCTGGGTACTGGGTAAGTAGTGTGTGGTTGTATTCTGCACAATGAGCATGTGAATAGTGTCACATCCCAGTCCAAAGTGGAGCTGGGGCCAGGCAGCTGGCAAAAGATGGGCACAGTTAGGAAGAGCACAAGACATAGCACAGTGACACTGGAACGCTCAAGAGGAGAGGAGGTCACACCGTCTGCTCCTCAATTCTGATCAGAGACCCTCTGATCGACCCTATGAAGCAGACAGAATGGACTTATGCCATATTTTACAAAAGAGAAGCTGAGATGGAAGACGTTATGGGCTGGGGAAAAGTGGGTGAGTGGCAGGTGTGTGAGAGAACTAAGACTGGAGGGCAGGATGTCTGGGTTTGGATCATAGCTTACCTGCATGTGCATGTACACCCAGATGCATATGCTGGTCCATAGTCACCAAAGTGATGGTACTGGGAGGTGATTCAGTCATGAGGACTCTGCTAGCATGAATGGGACCAATGGCTTTAGAAAAGATGCTTCAGATGGCTTGCATGCTTTGAATCCCTTGTGCCAGATAAGGATAAAAGATGATGCCATCTTAGGAGCAGAGAGCAGCTCTCTCCAAACACCACATCTCCCAGTGCCTTTATCTTGGACTTCCTCGCCTCCATAACAGTGAGATACATATTTCTGTGGATTATAAATTACCCAGTCTCGAGTATTTTGTTATGGCAACAGTAACTAAGACACACACTGAAGTACCACCCATGAAGAATGTAGTGTGACCTTCAGAATGACAGCCCTCTTCTCAGAGAAGTGGCAGAAGGTGGCCACATCAGCTTGTTTGGTCAGGAGACCATGAGTGGGATTATTGTCCCCCATCTCCTTGGCACACCTTATACAACCGAGGAGTGGCCTTCTGCTCCACCCAACCGACTTGGCTCCTGGGTCCCTGTTCCTCTCCCTGATTCAGAATCCCATCCACTGCTGAACTCTCACCTTTGAACTCCCTCCAGTTAAGAGTTTTGATTCTCAGGGATGCTGGATGCTGGGCCATACTTCCCAGGTGTGACCTACTAGGATGTGGGTGGCATCTATTACTAGAGTCATGCCTGAAGTGGTTTCCCCAAAACTCTGACCTCATGAAGCCCATAGTCCATTTACCATCTCTGCTGTCACCAACGTCTTCCTGGCAGCAAAGGATGACCTGTGATACAGTTCTTCACATGGTATGTGTGCTCCATAAATATTGAATAAAATGACAGGAGATTTTTTTTTTCAAAAAGATGAAGCTTCCACCTCTCAGGGCATTCTTCTGCTGTACATCTTTGCCATGAGTGGGTTAAGAGGGCCCATCTTTTAGCAAGATTAGGGGTTTGGAGATTAGTGAAGTGAGAATCAGTCAGGTTTAATGGCATGGATAATATTTTATTTTTATTTCAATTTTAATACACTATCAACATGCAATGAAGAAAGATATACGGTAACACTTGAGGAAGGAACTATCCTCCAACTTATCTTCAGTTACCGATTTGGGACCAGTTTTGGAAGTTATTTTTCTGCTAGTCTGGAGAACCTCAGAAAATTTTGGCTTCATGAAAATGATATATTAGGAAGGGTAAAGGTCACCTTAAACTTTGCACAAGAAATCAGAGTCATGTTTGACCATGACACTTTGAAATTTTTTTCCTCCAAAGATATAGAGGAGACAGGAAAAAGAGATATCCCCTGGACAATGAACTTTCTTCATTCTTTGGTGGCATCCAAGACATTTATTCTGACCCCAGAAGCCCTTAGATGTACACTTGAGTGTATTGAACTAGAAAAACTGATCTAGCTGCAAAGACCCTTGGGACTGCCATTCTTTACGCCTGCATTTCTGTTTAGAGTGGGCATCCTTTGGTTCAGGGACTCTATCTCATTTGTCTTAAGGCTTCTGCCACTCAGCCCACTGCCTGGAAAAAGCAACCCATGACGGGTTTGGTGAGTTTTGATAGCACTAATCAACATGGCCTTATGTATTTGTAAAGAACTTTGGGACTTTACTATACCATTTAACATTTAATGGTCCTTAGAACTCAGTAGAATGCTATAGGTTGAGTCACATCCCCTCTCAACCCATACAATGAAGTCCTAACCGCCAAGCCCCAGAATGTGACCTTATTTGGAAATAGCATCATTGCAGATGTAATTTGTTAAGATGAGGTCACATCAGGACTAGCATCTGATTTTTAAAAGAGAGAGAATTTGGTCACAGTTACTCTTCCAGGGAGACTGACCCTGGGATGATGAAGGTAGAGACTGAGCAAAGTAGCAGAAACCAAGAAATGCCAAAGATACCAGTCAGTCAGAGGCATGGAGTCTCCTCTCCAGCCATGCTCAGGGGCGAGCCTTGCCAACCTGGCTTTCAGACTTCTGTACTCCAGAAGACTCCAAGATCCTGAGGGCTGCAGGAGTGGACAGACATCAGACGAGAAAGAGGATTTGAGACTTCATTCTACATGGCTCTCTTCCCTCAAGAGAGCAACAGGCCTGCTTTGGGACTTTATGTGGGTTACTTAATGGCGCTAAGAAACCACATTCACTGAGCTCCGATTCTAGGCATTAGACACCAATACAAAGCCAGAAAGTATGTATCCCAGTCCTTCGAAGAGGACAGTACAATTGGGAAGATCAGGAAAAACAGAGAGTCAAGACAGGCATGGGGCATCAGCTGTGTCCGTGGTGGCTTTTTTTTTTTTTACCAGGATGACAGGTTGAAATGGACCCGAGAGGGCACTACCAGGTTGACTCCAACTTCACAGGTTTTCTAATGGCCCCTGCAACCCAGACATTTCCACATAACAACGCAAGCAAGGTGTGAACAAGTACCCAACAAGGGCTGTGCAAGCCTACTGGGGTTCCAGTGCGGCAGTAGTGGGGACCAGGCACAGGACTGGACATGTGGCTATATGTGTCATGGTTGGGAATTTTAGTGCTTACGTGTTTATTTGGTTTAACCCTTACAACCATCCCATGATGAAGAAAGTAGTTAAACAAGACCTGTTGTTCTCATCAGGGGTCGACATGGTCTCCCAGGAGACATTTGTCAATGTCTGGATACATCTTTATTGTCACAGCTGGGAGTGGGAGATGGTACATGCAGGGTCCTGGAACTGGCCTTACCAAGTTATTCTTGGCTTGTTGTTTGAGGGTACAGTCCATCCTGGTGGGAAAATCATGGTGGCAGGAGCTTAAGGCCACTGCTCATACTGCCTCTGCAGTCAGAAAGAAGTGAGAAGTGAGTGCCAAGGCTCCGTGAGGAGCCCCAGCCCATGAAATAGTGGCGTCCATGTTAGGTGAGCTGTCTCACCTCAAGTAGCCTTATGTAGAAACTCACAGACATGCTCAGAGGTTTGTATTCTCAGTGATTCCAAATCCTGCCAGGCTGACAATCAAGGTTAAGCATCCCAGACTTGATGGCACTAAGCATCCCGCAGTACAGAGTGTGCAACCTCCGAGGCAAGAAGTATTCTGCCCAAGAGCAGGAGAGCCAAGCCCAGGGATCCTTCTCTAGAAGATGAAAACAATGAAGTTTGCAGAGGGGAAAGATGTGTTCAAGACCACACAGCTGGAAAAAGACAGTGCTAGGGCTCACACCTGGGTCTTCTGTTTTGATGAACAGCACATTAACCATCACAAGACCCTTTTTATATGAAATAGGAAATCACACTTTAATCTTTGGAGAAGAAATGCTTGATAGTGTTAAAAACACTTTCTTACTGCCATAAGACTATAATAAGAAGTACAACACAAGGATTCCTGTCTTCCCAAGAATAATTTCTCTAAAATTCTTGGCTGCCACAGGCGCTGATGCACTCTGTCTTGGTTCCAGTGGGAAGGCAGACATTCCAAAGAGAATTCCCACCACCAAGCTGCCCTGACCAATGCCTTGCCTCCCAGTAGATGCTGAGGATAAAGGGCTAGGCCTCTTCCTTAAGGTGGGGAGCTATAGGGTCCTTCCAGTGCATAGCTCCCATGGGTGAGCTGAGGGCTCTCTTGAGTGTCAGCTTCTTCCCTTGTGATCCCAGCTTCCCTCAATCTCTTGAAGGTTAATTTTTTTCTCAAGAAACTGCATTGTCTGGGTTGGAGTAAGATGAGTCAGTGGATTAAGGCTATTGCTGCCAAGTCTGATGACCTGAATTGGGTCCCTGGGAAGCCATATGGTAGAAAGAGAGAACCAATTCCCACGAGTTGTCCTTTGACTTACATACTGGTGAGTTAAAATGAGATGGTAGTGGATGGCATTTATATGTCCTAGTTGTGCCATTATAGTATGAGTTTGCATGTTACTGTGTGCAAACAATTTTTAAAAGTCCACCTTCCAAGTTTCTAAGAGAAATGACATCCAAAAGCAAAACGTTTAGCACATCCTTATTTCTTTGAGACAAAGACTGCTAGGAAATACGCCACAGTTAGTACTCAGTGTATCTAAGTATTAGAGATATCGAACAGTTAAGTTTCTTGTTTCTCCAAATTTCCTAAAAACTTCGATTTCCATGGCACAAAAAGCATATATGATTTTGGAGTACCTGTGCCTTGGACCTCCATTTGGGACCCATGTGGTCCAGGGCCCCTGGTTCCATGTTCTCTGTCCCTACCACCACTACTAGGGCAGCATGTCATTGAGCCTGATAAGTCAGCTGACGGAGGCAGGGATTGTTTCAGGGGAGCCAGATGAACAAAGTCATTTAGTCAGAGCAGATGTCTGGAATCTCGTGTGGGATGCTGGGACAAGAAAAGACAGACACTGTCACTGGAGCCACAGAGAACTGACCTGAGGAGCTTCTGGTAGTTGACATGTGGTCACAGGGTGAGGCTGTGTTAGTGGGGAGAACTCATTCTGGAGGCAAAGAAAGGTCGAAATCTGTCCTTGCCCTTCATGTCGAAACATTCCAGTTATAGAAGGACAAGAACTGTCCTTACTGTTTAAGCAAACTTAAGTCAAGTTTTCTGCCATTTGCAGTATAAAATGAGTTAAGTAGTATACGATTTTTATACCTAGAAATTAACAATAAAAATGTACGTATGGGTTGGGGAGATGCCTCAGTGAGCAAAGTACAGGCTGCACACTCATTAGGACTTCAGTCCAGACCCACAGGACTCATATAAAAAGCTTAACACAATGTATCTACCTGTAATCCTAGGGCTGGGGAAGGGGAATGGAGCTGTGGGGTTCCTGAAGTTCACTGGCCAGAGATGTATGTGCTGTGGTGCATTTGTCAGAGGACAACTTGAAGGAATCAATTCTCTTCCGCCAACATGGAAGTTCCACAGTTAGAACTTGAGTAGTCAGGTTTGGCAGCAAGCAGCATGTTTGCCTGCTGAGCCACCTTGTCAGGCTCCCCAATTCCTGCCCCCTGTTTTGCCTAACAGATAGGAACCCTAGGTGACTGGATCTGTTTTCTGAGATGTGCCTAGCATCAAGTAGAGTCTTGGGGACCAGCAGGCACAGGCACTGCTCTCTCGGGGCCAGAAGGATTCGTGGTGGTCATCAAATGCAGTCCTTTCATTTTCCAATTGAAGATACGGAGGCTCACACAGGACAGGACTTGTCTTGGCACTGTCCATTGTGGCAGAGACAGATCTTGAACCCAGGTCTTCTGATACATGCTCGTTAGATGAAATACAACTATTAGTTGTGATGGATGTCAGTTGCCTACAAAACACTGTTTTTCCCCGGAAGGGCTTTGTCACCAATTCCATAGGAGTCTCACATCAGGCTAGGAGTTCTTAACTCATTTTTCAGCTTGTCCGAGACCACACATGATATAGAGTGCCAGGCTGATGCGGGAAGGGATTTCTCTCCGCCAGCCAGCCAGGTGGCTGATTTCAGCCCCCAGAGTAGCTGTTAATCAGGTTGCAATAGACTTCAGCATTTCACTCAGAACCTGGTGGCAATCCTAAAACTCTTCTGGTGCTGACACTGCTGCAAAATGAGCCAGGGCGATGGCCCCATCCGTTTTCACTTTTATTGAGGGATCCCTTCAGAAAGGTTCCTGCTTGCAGCGGACCTCAGCAGGGACACCTTCCTCACCTCAAACTGTTCTCCCAGGGCACAAGTGATGTACCCCGCTCCCAGAGATTTAATAACATCAAGGCAAGAGCTAAGTGTGCTCACTCTGCTTGGTGCCAGTCCAGCGCCACTCAGGCGCTCCCTCGATAGTGGTGGCCCCCAGAGCTCAGCACTCTCCTTTAGAATGGTCTGAGCTTGTCTGGCTTTGAAGAGGATCCGCTCTCCCTGCTCCTGGATTTTTATGAGATGCTCCTCCAACTCTCTGCACCTTTTCCACTCCAAACAGGTCCAGCAGAAATATTACTAAGCTCATTGTAGCTCAGAGGGAGGAAATAGAGTTCAGGCAGCAGAGGTAAGGTACAAGGCCTCATTGCTATAAAATAAGGGTTCTGAGGCTCCAAAAATGACTCAGCAGCTAAGAGCGCTCTTACAGAGCACCCAATGCCATTTCGTTCTGAGCACCCACATGGCAGTTCCCAAGTGTCTCTAACTCCAGTTTCAAGGGATGCAATGCCCCCCAATCTGGCCTCTGCAGACACTGTATGCACATGGTGTGCTAACACAAATACACTTAAAATAAAAATGGAGAACTCTTCTTTTTAAAAAGAAGGAAACACTGGAGCTGGAGTTTTACAAACCCAGACAGTTCAGTTCCAGGGCTAGATCCCCTGTGACTGTTGTACAGCGTTTCTAAGCTTATGTAATGAATGCCCTTAGAATCTACTGACAGCACATCTACCCTGTATGCAAATAGCCATGAGCTTACCTTGACAACAGAGCATTTTTATCCTTCAGCCACTTGAATCACTGCTTAGGAATCATGACTACAAAAGAAATCGGAGACTTAAAAATTGCTCTCCTTGAGACAGCAAAAGAGCATTGCAAAAAAAAAAATGCATGAGGGGCCCTGTGACAGAATTGTTCAGTGTCTTGACTCTGTTCCAAACCATAGGGGTAATAAAAAATTGAATAGTTCACATGTATGAGTCTGAGGGAGATGAGGAACCTGAGTGAGATGCTATGTGCTGTCTGTCAGTGCCATATCATGTCCTGCTATGATCACATTGTATAGTCCCTCAAATATCACCACTGGGAACTGGACAAAGTGCATAGTAGATCCCTTTGTGGCCACTGGTTTGTTTGTTTGTTTGTTTGTTTGTTTTTCTGAGACAGGGCTTCTCTGTGTAGCCTTGGCTGTCCTAGACTCACTTCGTAGACCAGGCTGGCCTCAAACTCACAACGATCGATCTGCCTCTGCCTCCCAAGTGCTGGGATTAAAGGCATGTGCCTCCATGCCTGACTGTGCCCATTGTTAAAATGTCATGAGAGGCAACAATTTTTTAAATGGAGGAGAACATTGGAAAGTAAAAATCAGTGTGTGCAGTTAGGCCAATGTAATGCATCAAGTGCTGTATTCATATATTCACAAGGAAAAGCAAATGATTCTTAGCAACTGTATAGGGTAAAAATGTGCATGATTAGATGTGAATGCGTTATGAGGTGTATGGTGAGCCATAGGTGGGATCTTCAGAAGGGAGAATATACGGGGCCTAGGAATGTGCTGAAGTGGCTCTGCCCATCAATCCTGGAACCCTACCACAGCTGGAATATGCACCCTGGGAACTAGGGCAGAGCTAATCAACTTCAAATAAGCTCCCTAATATCTTGCAATGCTTGTCTCTTCCCATGTTCTCTAAATTGCTAACGTTCCACAAGGTGGCACAATCTTTCTGAAGGTAAGTTTGGCAATATTTATCAAAGGTTTGCATTTCTTGTGCTCTTTGTCCCAGGAAATGATAATTATCTATTGGGGAGGTAGTTAGCTCAAAGTGGTGAGGTTGGAGTGCAGTTAAAAGCTATGTCCTTTTGAACTCAGGTGCCCCCAATTTGATCATCTCCCCTTGATGAGGAGGTCCGGCAGCACACAGAGGAAGGAGAAGCAGGCTATCCAGAATGAGACCTGATATGCTGTGGCCATATGGTGGGGGAGGAGATCCCCTTCTGTCAGAGGTCTCGGGGTGGGGAATAGGGCAGAAGAGGGAGGGAGAGTGGGAACTGGAGATACGCGTGAGGGGTAACATTCAGAATGTAATCTGAGTAAACTACCATAATTTTTAAAAGTTATGTCCTATAGCTCCTAATTTATTTGTCATTAAGGGAAAGAGAGTCTAACCAAGGCAACTCAAATACTATCACCGAGTAGAAAGCCCTCCACTCCAACCTCAGTGCTGTTACTATGACACAGAAGGTCACAAGAGAGGAAAATACACCAACACAAGAAGCGAGAGCATGTGACAGAAGTGCAGTTCGGACACAGGATAGATACTTGTACCCACAGAATACAACGGAGAGACCAGAAATAACTGCACACACCCTTGGTTCATGAACATTTGGCAAGGTCATTGAAGAAATCATATAAATAATACTAGGGGAAATGGCTATCAAAATTCAAAGAATGAATTTAACCTCTTCTTATTTTATACACAAAATTAATAAAAACAAAGAAAACATCAAAATGGGAGAGTGAAAATGACTTACCTCTCAGAATAAGATCCAAGTGCCATTATTTAGGCAGTAGCTGCTTAGTATGACACCAGCAATGGCAGAAGAAATAAGTAAATCACTAGAGTTTGTCAAATCAAAAAATCTTTGGGTGTTAAAGGCCGTTGTTAAGTAAATAGACAACTCAGAAGGGGACAATGGGGTGTAATTTATATATCTGTATTCAGAACATATAAAAAATCCGTAACACAGCCAGCAGAAGACAGGTAACCCTATGAAAGCATAGGCATTGGCTGGGCTGCAGCTCAGTGGTTAAGTGACTGCCTCAACACTACAAGGTCCTGAGCATAAAAATGTGCTCAGTATCAATAGTGACCAGTAAGGAAATGCAAGTAACTGTACCAAGAGATGCTGTGAAACAGTCTGGTGATGAGAGTTAAAAGATGGTCGTATGACTTTGTGAACATACCATTAAATGTATGGGTTAGATGGTGTGGAAAGTACACCTTTTGTAAGTAAAACTGGTGATTGTGGGACAGGATTCACCCAGTTGGAACAGAACTCAGTAGGAACACTCTGGTGGGCAGTCAGCAAGGAGCTGCTGTCTCAACCAGAGAGAGCTGAGAGCAGTTTTACGGGAGGCCCAGAGCCAGGCGCGCAGGTGAGGGTGAGTCTGGATGGTGCATCTGAGAGGCCTGGCCTGGTCCACATGCTCTGAGCCCTTCTTCCGCTCACAACAGCAGGGTTCTCCCTAGCTCTACCTTTCTGTCCCTCCTTGACTGCATTCTTTGACTTATGGAAGGCTCTCCCCAGAATGCTTTTCTAACACGGATGGAAACAGGCTTTCAAACTGTCATTTTCAAATGTAACCAATCCAATTAAGGGTTTCCCGGGAAAATCAGCTGGAGGGCAGCTACCCTCCCCTCCCCCGGGACCTTGGCAGTGTTTCATCTTCCCTGAAGAGTCCCGAGGTTCCCAGGCTGAGCCAACTGGGTGCCTATGGTAGATCCCGGAGGCTCTGCATGCTCCAGGCTGGGGAAACGGGAGCCGCAGCTGATTTCCCAGCTTTTCCTGCGTGGGTTAAGGATCACCTGTGTTACTAATAATTGTTGTCTTTGGTAACTTCAAGTGGAACAGTAACAAAAGGTATAAATCACCCCCAAGGCTCTTAATTACTCCATTAACAGTTGCTTTGTTATCCCGGATGCAGAGCGGTGGTGCTGCTCTGTGAGTACACGCTGTGAGTTCAGAGGTACTGTCCTGGCTCCAAGCCAGGACTTAAAATAAGTTATGCTAAATGGATGGCTCAGTTGTTCCCCGGGACTCTCTCTGGGTTTGGGTTTGCAGACCTAAGTGCATGCTGGAGCAATTCGGGGTCTGTGCATTTTCCAGTAGCTCCACAGAGCCCTAGCTGCCTCTTGCCATAGTCACTACATTTTTCTTCGTTTTTAGTTTTGATTCTAACGTCACTGTTTTCTCCCTCTCTTGGTCTCTGTATCATCTGGTATTACAGCAACTCTCTCTCTCTCTCTCTCTCTCTCTCTCTCTCTCTCTCTCTCTCTCTCTCTCTCTCTCCCCCCCCCCGTCACAAACACACACACACACACACACACACACACACACACACACACACACACACAGAGGCAAGAACTAGAGTTGTAACAATCAAAAGAAAATCCAGACAGACAGACAAGCAGACCACTCAGCTGCATTTGGGGCTGACAGTTTGGAGTTGTTGAGTCTTCCTTTTCTAAAATCCATCATGGTGTCCAGATTGTCCCATAGCCAAGCTCAGTCCCTTAGTGAGGAATTCCAGAACCCTGCAGTATGGTTCAAGCTCCTCTCACACCCTGCCCCTCTCCAGCTGTCCAACAGAATTGTAATCTGTGATTCCCTAGGGGCACTCGCTTTGATGATGCAAAGATCAGTCCGACCTCACTGTGTGACCCCTGACATGTCATTTGCATACACTGAGCCTCAGACGACCCCCACCCTCACCCCCACCACCACCTCCCACCACCCCCCCTCCCCACCAAAGAACTAGAGATGGGGAAGATGTGCCACAGTACTGCCAGCTCAGTGGTAACCTGAAACGTATGCCTTTTGCTCTCACACCCTTACAGTCAGGACACCCTGTTGCCTGTCCACATGCCTTTTCAGTATACGATTACCTTGAAAACTCTCTGTCCCTAGGCCTGATCCCTCCACTGGCACTTACCCCACTACTCTTTCCCTTTGCTTCTCCCACCCAGAACTTAAAGCCTGTAAGACATGTCTACTCAGGACTCATTCTGCCTTGAAGTTCCTCCATGAGTGTCACCCTTTTGAAGAGACAGATTGTGTCTTGTATGCTTGTGAACTGGATAAACAAAAAAAATTTTTTTAATGCAATAATAAAGAAAAAGTATTTCTAGTGAACACAGACCATGTAGGAACAGGGGACCGTTGCTAGACTTCTGAAGCTTGTCCTGAAACTGCTCCTACTAGCAAGTTCCCCCATGGGCATTGGAAGAACTCATTTGCGTTTGGTAACGAAGCATATTCTGTTGTCCTGCCCTGCCCTCCTATAACCTCCACCCAAACAAACTGAAGATTTCCTATTATTGAATCTGCTAACACTGAATCACACAGTCCAGTTCCATCAGAAGTCAGACCTTCTTCTCCTGGAGGTCAGGGACTCCCAGTAACAATCTCCTCATACATACAACAAAAATGCAAGTCTCTTGGTGAGTCAAAGAACTAAAAAGTGCTCTCTCCTTCCCCTCTGTACCCCTCTCCCTCTCCCTCTCCATAGTTACATCTACAAATGAAATCACATTTATCTCTGGGTATTGAAAACTTGGATGATGTTAGAGGTTTTTTTTCCTGTGTTTCAGTCTCTACAATGAGCATCTATTACCTTTGTAATTGGAAAACAAACAAACCTAACAAGAGTCACAGGAATGCTGCAGCTATACATGTAGATTCTCCAGCTTAGCTCGGTTCTAGCAAACCCAAAGAGTATGCCATCGGTGCTGCTGGTCTGAGATGTTCCTGTAAAGGTGGGTCACCTAGAGAAGCAGCTATGGACCATGTCAGTAACATGTACATATGTACATATGCCCTCCTCAGATGAGCATCCCACCAGCTGGTGCAACGCTAGCCTCATGAAGGACCCTGAATTTGCAGAGTCAGGTACTGATGCGCTGCTGAAGTGATGGACCCAGGACTCTTTCCTTGACATCATCTTCCTTCTTCTTCAAAAACGTTGTCACTTGTTGGTGCGTTATCTCCCTCACACCCCAAACCATTTCCCATTTTACAGAAAAGGGAACAATAGTAAGGAGAGTTGTGATTACAGAAGACACTCGTCTCCCTACAGTTTACTTTGAAATAATGCAGATGAGAAAAGAAATAGACCGTTTAAGATCTAATCTGTGGATCAGATGACATCGAGGTTAAAAATGGAGGTGAAGAGTATCAGGCTGGAACAAGTCAAGAGTCAAAACAGGGCATGAGGCCCCACCCTGCTCTGAGGACCTCTAGGCAGTTAACAAAGGCAGCAGTGGGAGGGCATCTTCAGTGGTATAGGCATAACCCCTCACCCATGCTCTTGTACTTAATCCTAATTAAAGCCATTAAGTCACCAACAGGAGACACTAAAGTAGAAAGGGGACTAGTTGGGACAAAAAAGGGGATCAGTGTGGACAGAAGGGGAATACGAGAGGGCCAAGGAGATAAATATGATCAAAATGTATTATATATATGCATGCAAATGTCATAATGAGACTTATTATACATAATTAACACACACTGATAAAATTTCTTAAAAGTGTGATGTATGCCTACACTTCCAAAGTCACACCTGCTGGCAACTCACGCCTGGTTCTCAGTGGAGATGGGTCACCAGCTGATGGCAAAGACCTTAGGCAGTATGTTCTACTGTCTCAACAGTTAGTATATTTTCCTAATCAATTTTGTTAAGGGAGCAGCATGCTCCAAATCTTGTGTGCTCCTTTAGCAGGCTTTACTTTTTTGGGGGGGAGTCTATAATTTTATTTCATTGCTAAGGTAAAAGTGAAACTGCAATTCAGTTTCGATGCCATATCTCGGCAATCCGGGGAAACTTGTCTTTAGACGCTGTTGGCACAGAACAACAGCCTCCAGTTTGGTCCTCCGGGTGTAAGAGACAAAGAGTGCTTCCTGTGGCTTGGCAAGTGAACTCAGACATGAAATGTGGGAGAAAGGAGAAGCTCTGAGGTCTTCCCTGCCCTGGACTATAACCCACATGAAGTGGTAAAAACTCAGAAGGGCACAAGGTCTTCGAGTCAAAGGGAATCTGGCAATCATGAGGAGAAGGATGTATCTGCAAAAGATATCTGAGAAAGGCTGTTTCCAAAAACATACTCAGAGCCCTTAGAACACAACAGGAAGATGGGCAACTCGATTTTGGAAAAGGCCAAAAAACAGAACAGACAGCTTACCTAAGAAGATACCCAAATGGCAGGTGAGGCATTTAAGCACATAAGCAAAAAAACAAAAAACAAAAAAACAAAAAAACAAAAAAACAAAAAAAAAACAAAAATAACCACACACACACACACACACACACACACACACACACACACACCAAACAAACAAACAAACAAACAAAACCAAAACGGTTTAGAATCACATCCACAGCTTCTTACAAGTCTCTGCATCGGCATGGCAGTGCCATACAGCTGCAGGAACAACTGAAATTCGGACTCCGCCTATAAGGGATGGGGGCTCAGGAGCCCTCCCTCACTGTTGGTAGGAATGCTGCCGTGAAAGACAGTTTGTGGCTTCTAAGAAGAGTAAGCCTCCTCCTCACCTACCACTCTGCAGTCCGTCTCCTTGACATTTACTTAAATGTGGTCAAAACTTGCACCCTTATAAAAGCTTGCCCACAGATATTCCCAGTGGTCAAAATCTGAGAACAAAGGAGCAGCCCATCAACATGTAAGTAAGTCAACGGTGGTGACATCTGGCAAGCTGTTAAGGCTCAGAACACAATACTTCAAAATATGCCTTGCTATAGTGATCATTTCAAGCTGAGGAAAGTCAAGAATGCCAGAGGCATAATGGTCCCCCTCACCCTCTGCCCTCTCTGCTCTCCTAAAGTCTCTTGACAGGGGTGTTACCCAGGGACACCAAGATGGAATCTGAGTGAACAGACTTTGTGAAGTTTCCTTAGTTTTCTATTCTTAGGTCCTCCCTTTTCTGTACAACTATACTTCTGTGTGATTGACCATTCTTCACCAAATTTACCCAGAAAATACCCAATTCTCTCTGGGCCTCTGGGACCCCACTTCTGAAAACCCTAACACCATGCAAAACACTGGTTAAGTAAATTAGTTATGTTTCTCTGTTGTTGAGTTGTCTCCCAAAACAGAATGTCAACTTGCACTTTTACATGGGCCAGGGAACGCTATTCATTTTTCTCCTCTAAAAGCTGTGAAAAGATGAAAAGCCATGGAGGCGCTGAAAATGCATATGAAAAATGAAAGAAGCTGACTGCAAAGACTGAATGCTCAATAAGAAAGCTGGGGGAAAGGCAAGATCGTGCTGATCAACAGTTTCCAGAGGTCGGTGATAGGAACGGATAGAGGCCAGAGGACTGGGCCAGCAGCAATGGCCGGTATAATAGACATTTATCAAAACCTTCAAATGCATAGCACAAAAGCAAATGCTAATGTAAACATCAGTGGTGATGGTACTGATAGGGCAGTGTGTGCGTGTGTGTGTGTGTGTGTGTGTGTGTGTGTGTGTGTGTGTGTTTGTGTGTGTGTCTATACAAAGAATGCACTGAGAATTCCACTTTTCACTTGGCTTTCTTCTGAGGCTAAAATGACATTTTATTTTATTTTTAAAAATTTATTCAGATTATATCTCAGTTGTTATCCCATCACTTGTATTGTCCCGTTCCTCCCTCTCTCCTGCCTTCACCCTATTCTCCTCCCCTAGGTCTGTGACTGAGGGGGACCTCCTCCCCCTGTGTATGGTCATAGGCTATCAAGTCTCATCTTGGTAACCTACTTATTATTTCTCTGAGTGCCACCAGTCCTCCCCACCACAGAGAAGTGGTCAAATATGGGGCACCAGAGTTCATGCCTAAAATGGCATTTTAAACTTCTTCCAGTCACAACAACTTTCACCCAAGACATTTTTATGACCTCCTTGAGTGTGAGTGTATAGATATATAAAATAGATATGCAAACCAAAGGTTTACCAATAATAAGGAAATGTACTTAAAACAATTATTTGGTATATATACAATTTTATCATTTGTTAAAGAGAAAAAACAAATTTGCACACTAATGTTCATGTTTATGTAATATGGTTTGATCTTGGGTGGCTATGTGATACTGTGGGACATGGACCATCTTCAGCATTTCCCTTGTTGAGCAATGTTTTTTCTGAGAGTCATCAAAGCTGAGAATGCCACTTTGCATACATAACTGGCCCCAAATGGCAGAGGTATGTTTAGGTCATTTTCGAAGTTATTTAAAATTCTGCCCTAATCCTAAACCAAAATTTAATGACTTTAAAACCACAGCTCAGGTCAGTAACTCGAGCAGCAATTTTTAAAATCAAACATTCTAACGCAACACAGTTCAAAGGTTCACTAAATTGATACTTACATACTCACCTGGTGTGGCACAGAATACAATATAGCTTGTCTGGAAATAAAATAAAGCTTGCTTGGAAAAATAAGGAAACTTACGTGTGTGTGTGTGTGTGTGTGTGTGTGTGTGTGTGTGTGTGTGTGTGTGTGTGTGTGTGTGTGTGCTTCACCATCACTCTCTTCCTCTGTAGGACTACTTGGAGAGAAAATGATGAAATTGGAGGAAGTTTCCCAGCTACCACTTGAGTGTCCTTTTCATGTGCCAGAGTGCTGGGGCCTTCACTGCCCTGCACTAAGGGTGGTGGTGTTGAATTCTGTGGGTGAGCCTTGAGCCAATCCCTGCCTTTATTGAGAGGAGAACTGATTACAGTAACTGCACAGGCAACTGATTGAATTGTGTCCCTGAAGCACCTAACGAGACAACCAAGCCATGTTATGGGGTCAGGGAAGGCTTCTCTCTAACTTGGTCTTCAACCTTAAGGTAAAGCAGGGCAGAGCTGGGTGCATATTCAGGCTGGTTGGAAGGAGGCCGATGTAGGGAGCACCACAGATCTGAGGAAAGAAAGATTTGGGGTGTGTAGGAGAAGGAGAAGTGGATGACCCAGATAAGGAGGGGCAACTAGAGGGGTGGGGGGAGGCACAACACAGGAGAGGCGGGAATAGGGTTGGGAGAGGGGCTGATGGTATTTAAGTCCCCGTAGAAACAAGGACCAGGCACAGGAAGGTGTCAAGCTGAGGAATGATGCTGTCTTGCCTAGTACATGTTTCTGGAACCTATTCATTAGAAAGGATTCCATCAACATTCAAGAAATAAGAGGGAAAAATGAGAAAGTTGAGCGCACTTATCCAGTTATATATGAGGTAATAGATAGGATTCCAGTTGTCTGAGGTCAGAGATGTCCTCATTCAAACAATTCACTTCCGGGTAATGATCCATCATTACAATCATCACTGTCGTTATCTGTTGTTAGTCAAAGAACCATTTTCTCATAACACAGTGACACAGCACGTTATTAGAAAGTTTACTCTAATTTCCAATCTGGACATTCTCTATTTTCTGTGTTCAGGACTGGGGAGGACCCTCACTTTCTGTGTTTGCTGTGTCTGAAAATTTATGATCATCTGCCGATGAGAGATATAAAACTCAACAGCAACTTTACTGCTAATGATAGGAGATATTGGCTTTTATTTGTAGCCATTGATCTTTAATGACCTACATAGCTTTAGTATTTTTCCTACCTAGACAAAGGAGTATTGATTTTCCTTTTTTCTTGGTAGTAAAATCTTGCTAAAAGAGTGACTCAGCTAACCTGACTACTTTGGCACCTTTTTTTTTTCCTTCATGTCTCAGCTGGAGTTCTATGAATGTACAGGAATATTGAGAACAAAATGCCCTCCTTGATGGCAAATGCTGTCCCAGAGGTAAATGGCCTCTGATCTGAGGATCAGAGAGGTTCTGTCTGCTGTTTTGTGTAATGTCAGCAAAAAATGACGATTCCTTACTTGACTAGGGACAAAAATATATCCTTAAATAAAAATAATGAGGGGTAAGAACACTTGCACCCTGAATAGAGAGATAATTAGGATATATATTCTTCTTAAGAACCTTTTGAAATACTGAGAAGGAGACTATGGAATCAGACTAGCAAACTGAGGTGGCCCCAGACAACTGTCCGCAAAAGTGCTGGGTTCCTGGGCAGCACTGAGCTAAGACCCTAACCACATATGGACAGCACACACTCTGGTTGCCCCAGGACTCACAGGTGTCTGGCCTCTGGTTGAATTGTAAATGCATGTTGAATCAGGTGGAAGGAGGGAAGAATGAGTGGAAAACAATTACAACAGAGACAGTTTAATGACAGGTCTGAAATATTTATTTAAAATGTGTGGAGAGTGGGGACTGGCTCTAATATGAACTAACATGAACTCTGGTGCTGCATATTTGCCCCATAGTTGCCCACTTATCTTTGGTGGGGAGGCCTGGTGGCTACCAAGATGAGACTTGATAGGCTGTGACCATATGGTGGGGGAGGAGGTCTCCTTCTGTCACAGACCTAGGGGAGGGGAATAGAGTGAAAGAGGGAGGAAGGGAGGATGGGAGGATACAAGTAAGAGGATAACAATTGAGATGTGATCTGAATAAATTAATAAAAATATTTTTATCAATCCAGAGCGATGGCTTAGTAGGTAGATACACCTGTTGTAAGCCTGACAACCCGAGTCTGATTCCCAGACCTCATAAGGTAGAAGGAGAGCATCGATTCCAGAGAGCTGTGCTCTGACTTCCACATATATGCAGTGGCATGTACATTTCTGAGTATACATATGAATGATAATTCTTAATAGTAATACTAGATAATTTTTTTAAATGGCAGACTCTGGATGAAGAACAACAAAAAAGACAATTCTTTCAGACTCTGACTTCTGAGCTTATGGTTGATTTTATTTATTTTTTTCCATATTTCTTTTTAAAATTTTTTTATTAATTTATTCTTGTTACATCTCAATGACTATCCTATACCTTGTATCCTCCCATTCTTCCCTCCCTCCCATTTTCCCCTTATTCCCCTCCCCTATGACTGTTCCTGAGGGGGATTACCTCCCCCTGTATATGCTCATAGGGTATCAAGTCTCTTCTCAGTAACCTGCTGTCCTTCCTCTGAGAGCCACCAGGTCTCCCCCTCCAAGGGACATGGTCAAATGTGAGGCACCAGAGTACGTGAGAAAGTCATATCCCACTCTCCACTCAAGTGTGGAGACTGTTCTCACCATTGGCTAGATCTGGGTAGGGGTTTAAAGTTTACTGCCTGTATTGTCCTTGGCTGATGCCTTAGTTTGAGCGGGACCCCTGGGCCCAAATCTGCCTATCATAATGTTCTACTTGTAGGTTTCTAGAACCCTCTGGATCCTTCTACTTTGCTATTCTTATACTCACTTATATCTGCATACTAGCCCAAGGGGCATGTCCCATGAAAGCCTTCACTTACAAGGAAACTGGGACAGAGGGGAGGACATCCCATTGAGACTCCGGATGAGAGAAGCATGGGAGAATAGCAAAGTAGAAGGATCCAGAGGGTTCTAGAAACCTACAAGTAGAACATTATGGTTGATTTTAAGTGTGTGAAAGCCAATGATATCCAACTCAAAGTTAACTGCAAGGAGTGTGGATGGCATAGAGGCACCAGCTAGTTGGGTGTCTTTCTTTGAATCCTATCTGAGAGCCTCCTGGAGACAGTTTTACAGCATTCATCCTGCATTCTGTCAGTTGGCAATACCTACTCCCAAGACAACTCCGGAATATACCATTTAGGCTAAACAAAGAAAGACCAGTGTCCACAGGGCCTTGAGGCTCTCTAACTAAGCCCTCATGGTTGGAACATGGTCTCTCAAACTCCTGGATCTCAGAGACGAAAAGGTTAGCTAATCCCTGAAGTTCAGGGTAAGTCTCTATTAGTTGTTGCCTAAAAACAAAAACAAAAACAAAAACAGCCTTTCTGTTTTGATCATGGGCCTAATGCCTCAGAAACAGCTAACATTTAGCCGGGCTTCCCATACAGGGAATACTGAGTGCTTTCTACAGTTTAAGGCATGCCTTGTCATTCTACTCTAGGATGCAGAGACAGCTCTGACCCTGACTTTTCCTGCAAGACTGCGGATTGCCACGAGGTTCACTGTCTTTCCTGTGTGGAGCCAGTGAGTGGCAAAGCTGTGATCTGAACAAAGAAAGCGAGTTCCAGAAATGGGGCAAAATGTCCCATATGGGTCTGGCTGTTAGTTAAAGCAGTGGTTGTCATCCTGGATGCAGGCTTGCTCCAACCAAGGACCTCTCCAAAATGCTGATGCCCAGTTTAACTAGGGACAGAGCCTTGGTGTCCTCCGTGTATCACTCTGCTGCACAGAGGACGATCAGAAATAACAATGCAGGGAGAAGCCTGTGATTAGGCAGAATGCCTCTCTACTTCTGCTCTCTCCTCAAAGCCAATGTCCCATCAATTTCCATGCAAGTAATTCCTGCAATTCTTGTTGGCTTCTTCTAACTCAAGGAGGCAATGCTGGCTCCCACCAAAGTTTCTATGGGATCCTGGAGCTTCTCGGTTGTCTAAACTCCAAGATTCTCTTAGCACCATATTTGGAAAGAAATAAGGAAAAACTAATCCCCACTTTCTCTTAGGACTAATAGATTTCTGGCTTTATGTTGAGGTCTTTGATCCACTTGGACTTGAGTTTTGTGCAGGGCAATAATTATGGATCTATTTGCATTCTTTTACGTGTGGACATCCAATTAGGTCAGCACTATTTGTTGAAGACTTAAGATATGACAATTGACAGACCCAAAGCAAGTAAGTAATGAAGAAGGCCTAAGGGAGGATTCTTAATTCTCACTCAGAAGGGGGAATAGAATAGACAGAGGGAGTGAATGAAGAGAGGGAAGAGGGTGGGAAAGGGAAATGAGGATGGGGATCATATGTGGGGAGAGCAGGGATCTGGAGACCAGAGGCCTTGGAGAGAGAAGAGAAACCAAGGGCAAAGGCATCTCTAAGACAAGCTGGAGACCTAAAATAAGGCAGGCTCTTGGGAGGATATAAGGGTGACTCTAGCTAAGACTCCTAGTACCAGGGGTCAGGGAGACTGAAGCAGTCACCTCCCAGCCAGCGAGGACTTCTAGGGGAGGGAGGGGAACACCAACCCACCCACAAAAACTTTGGCCCAAAATTTACCCTGCCTGCAAAATGTGCAGGGATAAAGATAGAGCAAAGATTGATGGAATATTGAACAAATGCCTGGCCCAACCTGAGACCCACACTATGGGAGAGAGCAAACCCCTGTCACTATTAATGATAATCTGCTATGCTAGCAGATAAAGTCTAGCATAGCCTTCCTCTGAGAGGCTCCACCTAGCAGTAGACAGAAACAGATGATGAAACACAGCCAAACATTATGCTGAGTGTTGGGAGCCTTGTGGAAGAGGGGTGGGGAAGGATAGAAGGACCCAGAAGGGACAGTAACTCCTCAAGAACATCAACAGAGTCAAATAACCTGGGCTTGGGGTCTGTGGGTGGGGCTTACCGAAGCACCAACCAAGGACCATGGATGGAGTAGATCTAAGTCCCCTACATGTATGTAGCAGATGGGCAGCTTAGTCTTCATGTTGGTTTCCTAGTAAGGGGATCAAGGGATACTCTCTGACATGGACTCTGTTGTCTGGTTTTTTATCATTCCTCCTTGGTAGGGATGTCTTTCCTGGCCTCAGTGGGAGAAGATGTGCCTAGTCCTGATGTGACTTGATGTGCGGGGGTGAGTTGGTAGGGGGTTCCCCTTTTCTGAGGATTATGGGAGGGATAATGGGGGAAGAGGGAGCGAGAATATGATAGATGCATAAAGTGAATAGAGAAAAGAATAGCTGCAATGGGGCTGGAGAGATGGCTCAGTGGTTAAGAGCACGGGCAGCTCCTGCCGAAGACAAGGGTTCGGTTCCTGGCATTCGCACGGCGGATGTTATAATCATCTATAACTCATGTTCCCAAGGACACAACATTCTCTTCTGACCTCCACGAACAGCAGATATGCACCTGACACACATACATGCAAACAAACACACATATAAAATAAGAATAAATCAATCTTAAAAAAAAAAAAAGAATAGCTGTCATGTATTGTACTAGCTGCTGTACCAGGGCCTTTCCAGACATCACCATTGGAGTTCCCACCTGGACTCTGAGCAGCAGAACCCATCTTCTCATCACTTTCTAAACTAATTGGGATGAGCAAAGGGCTACGGCAGATGAGGTCAAGATATTAGCCTGACTGCAGGTGCAGTTGAGAAACTACAGGTTAAGTATGAGCTGTAAATGAACTTCAGTGTATTTACACCTTAGAATTAGGCACTGTGCAGAGTTTGGCCAGTGGACAGATGTCCTTAAACCTGGAAGAGACAAGCCACTGCTACAGTAATCATGTTCACAAGGCATTATACAGTTGAACGGTATTATCACAAGGCAGAGATGGCACTATTCTGACTTCAGACACATAAAATGTTTACCACTGTTGTGTTGCTGTCACTTCTGCCCTCCATGTGCTGGATGCTGAACACCTGGTTCTGTGATGAAAAGAATAAGAGCATGTGGATGGTTTTTGCTGGTGAGCTAGGTTTTTTGTTTGTTTGTTTGTTTGTTTGTTTTTCAATAGTCCCTGGCTGTCCCTGCCCTTCTTCTATGGCTGCATTCAGAGTCTTCAACAGAGTAATCTTGATATTACCTGTTTAAAAAAAAAAAAAAAAGAACTCATAGACTTAAGAGAACCAAAGAAACAAAAGCAGGCCTTTCTAATGCCTCAGCAACCACTTTCTAAATTGGTGGTTCTCAACTTGTGGGCCATGATCCTTTAGGGGTGGGGTTGAATGACCCTTTCACAGGAGTCACCTAAGACCACTGAAAAACACAGATATTTACATTATAATTCACAACAGCAGCAAAATTACAGTTTTGAAGCAGCAACAAAAATAATTTTATGCTTAGGGTCACCACAACATGAGGGACACAGTGGTAGGAAGGTTGAGAACTACTGCTGTAAAGGGGAGTTAGTGAGGTTTTCCCAAGGAGATGGTAACTGTCCCAACATCAGTCCATTCCTTCCACCCAAGCCAGTATGCATCTCACTGGTCCTATTGCAGGTACCTCAGTTGCTAGGCATTTGTCAGAGGCCGGTTCCCTGAAATACATACTCATTGTCTTCGGGGACTGGAAGGAAGCTTACGTCTTTGAATGGAATAGGAATTAAATAGCAAAAATTAGACGCAGGTATGAGCAATCATGTATTGTAGTGTAAGTACTTGGCCTTAGATTGAGCTAGTTGGTGGAACTGGCTGTCATTGACCAGTTTTTTGTCACATTGCTTGACTCTTTTGTCAATAGAGGTGGACAGAATGTATGTAATGTATGTATGCATACATTTATGTATATAAGAGGTTGGGTCTTGAAGTCAATCAGATATTGTTATGGTTTTAATATTAATAGACCCTGCAGGCTTGTGTTTTGAATACCTGTTCCTTAGCTGGTGAAACTATTTCGCTATTTCGGGAGACATTGGAACCTTCAGGAAGCGAGGCCTCCAAGGCAGAAACAAAACACTTGGGCAGGCCTTTAAAGGTTATGGACTTGCTCTGTAGTTCTCTTTTTCCTTCCAGGTCCATCTCCGCGTGATCATCTCCACCACGCGCCCCCACAACCATGCACCAACAATTCTCTCAAAGCCCGTCCTACAGTGATGACAGACATAAACTCCTGGAGACCATGGGCTAAAATAAGTGCATCTTCCCACCCTTACATTGAGTCATAAGAGTGAGAAAGCAATTAATGTTAATTGCTGAATGTTAATGCCACTGTATACCACCTGCCTGAGCTCTGGAGGTACCACACAGGTGTGGTACACCAACATACATGCAGACAAAACACCCATACACACAAAATAAGAAGTTGAAGAAGAAGAACAAGAACAATGACACCAACAGACACGCTAACTTGAACAGAGGGAAGACCACAAGGTCTTAACCCTAGACAAAGAACTACAGACAACTAAGGAATGCTGAGAGTGGCATAGACAGCCATCCCCAGGGAAGAACAACACACCGACTGGTTATCCAACACCAAATGTCCAGCCCTGAAAACATATATACAAGTCATGCTATACAGACTGAGCAGATTGTATTTATACAGTTAGGAATGTATATGTATATACATAACAACAATTAAAGAAAAAAGAAAGCCATGAATTTGAAGGAGAGCAAGAAGAAATGAGTACTGAGCAGAGTTTGGAAGAAAGAATAAGAAGGGGAAATGATATTATAGTCTCAAAAAAAAAGCTTTAAAAAAGAAAAAAAGGAATTACAAACATTTATGGTAATATATGCTAATTATCCTAATTTGATAATTATACTCTGGATATGTGCATCAATGTATTACACTTTAGCCCATAAAATGCCCAATTATGGTTTATCAGTAACAATTCTCCAAATCCTCAGTTTTTGCATATATAAAGCATGGGTAATAGTTACATGTGACAACTACATGATAGAAATTACAACATGGGTCAGCATTACTTAAGTCCAAAATTCTTAAGTAGCCCAGAGCCAGAGCTTTCTACCTTAATTTATCGTGCACATGAATTTTTCAAGCACCCACTATGTGTCAGGGACTTTTCAAGGTGCTAGAGATGCGAAGATATCACTGTCCCACTGATCCTTGAATGTTCTGTGTTGAGAACAATGACAGGCAATTCTCAGAACTCAGCAAACTTGATACCAATGGAATGGGTAAAATAGACAGATGAGTGAATGTTTAATTTACATATATAAGAAAGAGAATGTTGGACCCTGAATATCAAAATTTACCCACTCAACAAACACTGAGTCCCTGTTATTGGCATGATTCTAAATTCTGTAGAAGACGCTAGGATAAACTATACTGTTTTCTGCTTCAAAGAGCAGCAGGGTGTAGAAGGCTGGGGTATGAAGTCATATGACTTGCACCTACTCCTTTCTAGTTTGTTGTTTTGAACAAATTCCTGGGTCTTAGTGTTTCCAACCTAGGAAGTGAGGATAATTCTGACTTAAGTGCATGTTTAGGGGATTGTATTTGTAGAAATTCTTGGAAAGTCGGCATGTGAAGCTGTCATTTGTATGCAAGTGTGCCTCAACTGTCTACTGCTAGAGATATCACACAAAGTCCTTCAAGGAAGACTGAGAATTCCCTGGTACCCAGGTTCATGTTGGCACTGAAGACTTGGCCGATGGTAGAAAGTAATGCAATGACTTCCTTGCTATCATTGCCCATGATGCTTTCTTCTTGCCTGGAATCCATGCAAGACAATTACAGAAGCACTTGCTTTAAAGACTTAGCTAAGCAAAAAGAAAAGAAATGTTTGCTGATCAAATATTAAGAGCTAGTAGTATCTCCGAGTCTCTGTGTTTAGAGGTTACTAAGTTGTTGGTTGCTGGGCCCCATTTCTGTGCCGTTTTGCCTGCCTACCTTAGGGTCAAGTCAACAAATGTTTATCAGTCACTGATGAGTGAATATTCTTGTTGCCAGGATAATGTATACAAGAAGGAATGGTATAAGGAGGAGGGTTTCTTCTGGCAATTATTTCAAGAGGTCACATTCCAGCATGGTGGGGAAATATGATGGCAGCTCTGGGACACTGCTTCTGCCATCAGAAGGTAGAGAACAAAAAGGAAGTAGATCTGGGATACAAAACCTCAAGGCCTGGTCCCAGTGACACACTTCCGGCAGCCAGGTTCCACTTCCCAAGGCTTCTCCAACCTTCTCAAATGGTGCCACCACTAGCTGGGGACTAAATGGTCAATACATGAGTCTATTGGGATTGGGGAATATTTCACATTCAAACATTCCAGATACTAGTCTAGAGGTATTCTACAGTGACGATGGTAGGGAACACATACACATATATGTGTGTATGTATGTATGTATGTATGTATGTATGTATGTATGTATGTATGTACATGTAGTCTCCCTTGATCTGGGGTTATGTCCAGTAAACCCATCATAAACTGAAAAGATGATTCTAAGTCTCAAATGCCGATCCCCCAAACATCATAGTTTAGTAACGCAGTCCACCACAAAGCTCAGTTTTTTATCATCATGATCCTGCATGTGGCTGGGTGCTGGGGTCACTGATGCTGAGAATGTTGTGAATAGTGAGAATATCTTTGCTGCCCTGGAAAAGGCCTATGTTCAAATTTTGCATATGCTCTTTGGGGACCGCATATTGCTTTTGTATCACTGCAAAGTCAAAAGTTCTAAGTTGGACCATTGTGTAGTTGGGGGTAGTGGGTTGGCATAAAAGGCTTATCTGATTTGGCTCACTGCTTACAGATCCTGTGATCTGCTTGCTGCAAGCTGAAGAAGCAGGTTCAGTTGAAGTTCCAAGGCTTGGAACCAACAGAGTGATTACAAGTTCTGGTCTGAGCACAGACACCTGAAGGCAGGAGAACATGGGTGCCCCAGAGCAGAAGCAGAGGAGAAAGCTTCCTTCCCTTTGCTTGTTTGACATCTCCAGAACTCCACTGGTTTGGATGAGGGCCATTTACATCGTGGAGGACAATAAACAGGTTCTACCAGTTCAATTGCTAAGCCCTTTTAGAAACATCCTCAGACTTGTACCTAAAAATAATGCTTTATTATCTGGGCATCCCTTAGACGGGTCAAACTGTGAGTCAGATGTGAATATAAATTGCAACACAGGACTGACTGGATGGCTCAGCTGGTAAAGGTGCTCGTTATCAAGTCTGATGACCTGAGTTCAGTCTCTGGGACCCACACAGTGGAAGGAGAAAATATACTAATGCTGGTTGTTCTCTGGCCTCCACTCTGTGCATCAAGACATATACATATATACCGTCTGCACACACACACACTGTCATACAATTTTTAAAAATAATTGCTCCCTGGTCTGAATAGTAGACAACAGAAGTGTGAATGAATCATAACAAAAAGATACGTGAAACACTAGCTCTCCACAAACAGCAGAGAAGGTTTTATGGAGGAGATGACATATAAAGACATGTTCTGACATTAGAAATTTACTAGGAATGGAATGGTTTCTCACTCATCCAGCTGCCCAGGTCCCCAACCCTGTAGACTCAGAAAGGAGAGGAACCTAGAGGAACATAGTGAACATCATTGGGAAAGAAAGAAAAGCCAAGTTGGGGAGATGGAGCAGAGGATGGCACAGAAGAAAGCCCTCAAAGCCCAGTGGCACAGGCTTTGTTGCCGCACATGCAGACGTGGACTGCTTTGCCTCAGGCAGCTGTGAACGAGTTGCCACAGTGGAATGAAGGGACATTTGCAGACACGCATAGTGAGGAAGACCACTTGGGAGAGCCTGAGGTCATTCAGTGCAGTTAAGGGTCTTGGGCGGAGGGGCTGGGGACTCACAAATGAACTAAGGACATAGAAACCTGACAGACTGGGATGGCTGATTTCTGAGAGCAGTGAGTCTTGCTAGCACTCAAATGATTGCCATTTCCCTTGTCAGGCAGTGACAGGAGTTAGTTGACCTGAAAATTCACTAATAGTTCCATTAAAGAGGCCTTGGAATAGCCATCTTTTTACTCATCCCGGTCAATTAACAATGAATTAATGCCAGACATATTTTCAATTGAGCTGAATCCCGATTCCCCCCTCATTTTGCCTAAAAATAGCCCTTAAGAAGGACTGTCAACTGGCTATGCTCTCTTCCCAAGGCTGCACTGGAGTTTCTATGAACCAGTGTCTTCCCTAGGCATTGATCAGAAGTGTGTAAAACCTTGATTTGAGGACAAGACCTGGGTGGTTTACCAGCTTCCTTGATGACTAGAACTTTCTGAAGTTCCAAGTTCCATGTTTTCACATGTAGATTGAGAAGATGAATGCTGAGGACTCTTTTAATGACCAACTTAAGGTGGTTTCAAGATGGAAAGATGGCTCAATTATTAAAAGTTCTTGTTTCCCATGGAGAGAACCTTGGTTCAGGTCCCAGCATCCACATGGTGTCTCAAAATGAGCTGTAACTCCAGTTCCAGGGGATCTGATGACCTCTTCTGGCCTCCACAGGCACTGTCCACATGGTACATAGACATATATGCAGACAAAACATTCATACATATAAAATAAATAAGCAAAGTATTTACAGGACTACTAATGGTATGGCAGACTAGGCTGGAGATTGCAAAAGGGATACCAGACTGTCTTTGAACCAGCAAACAGAATGCTCTTGACCCTTGTACATTGGTCGCTAAGAAGGGTAGAAGGTGCTAGAAAAACAAGCGTTCTTTAAGGGACATTTTCAAACTTCTGAAGACATTTTTGGTCATCACTAGTGGGTGACACTATTGGAATCTAGTGGCTGAAGCCAGGGATGCAGCTAAGCACCACATACATTGCATAGTGACCCTGAAGCAAAGGACTGTCAGAAAGAAGCTGACAACAGTGCCAAGGATGCTCTGGCTTGTTGGATGATTTTGATCACATCACTGCTTTGTTGTTTTCAGTGTCCTTGTTTGTAAAATGGGAATGATAAAACCAGATTCCTTGCACAGGAAGTATTGTCCTCACTTTTAGGCTAATTCCCTTCTTGGATGTGGTGTCTAATTTGCTTTTCCAGTTGGTGGCAATGATTTCAGTATTTGATCTCCAGGAGTTTGGAATTTTAGTCTTGAAACTGAAGTAGGTAAGAAATGCCAATGATGTTTTATTATTCAAGTGTACTTCTAGTATCTAGTAAGGTCCACAACTCAGCAGTGCAGAATTTCCTTTCATGTCACATCAAGTTTGTGCTCCCATTCCTGGGGATTCTATAGAATCCTGGAGCTCAAGAGTTGCCTAACAAATATGTCATCTCTCTATCCAGGTCACTTCACTGTTCCTTTTAGAATACTATGCCTCCTGAACATGGAAGAATGCATCCTGATGTTTCAAACAGCTCTGATGCAGTACATCCTATGTGACAGTCTCCCTTCTATCTACAAGACATTCTTCTATTTTCACACTGTCCATGGTCTAGCTTTCACACACATTACAGAAAACTGGAGTAAGCCATCTCTGCTCTTGAACAGAGGCACCAAACCTATCTTGAGTGCCCATGCTCTTATCTTTTAAGCTTTCTACCTGGGGAGGAATTTGGTAAAGCCAAGTAGATGCCTACCTGCAGTCACACATTCTAGTTGGATGCTCTTGTATCTCATTTGAATCTGTCTCCTCCTCTTGCCCCATCCAGTTTACCTCAACTTAACTGCTATTCTAAATGTCTTTATCATATGAACCAAGGATATGGCTACTCCAAAGATTATACTTTTCAAATTCATAAGTACATTTCTTCTGAAGATATAAAAAAATAGTCAAGAAGTACAAGAAAAAGTGCTCAATATCACTAGTCATTAAAGTAATTACGCAATGGAGAATTGTGATGTCACAATTCAGTATTCTGATGTCAAAATGGAGCATTATAAAGATTTATCACTTCAGATACATTAGGGTGACTATTATCAAAACAATGATAAACAAAAATGTACTGACAATGACATAGAAACATTGGAAATATGTGTGCTAGTGGGGTGTGGAATGGAAAAGCTGCTGGAAACAATGGTGAATCCAAAAAAAATTAGAAACAGAATCACCATCTGGTCCAAAAGTCCCTTTGTGTGTGTGTGTCTGTCTGTGTGTGTGTGGTATGCAAAATGAATGAAAGCAAAGACACGGAAGTGTATATGCTTGTGTTATTCACAATATCTACAGAATAGAAACAGGTCAAATGTCTATTGGGAAATGAGTAAGCTAAACTTAGAGGACAAGTGCAGAGGATAGCTTAAACAAGGAAAGCTGCCTGGACTCTACAGCAGAGATGCTCCTTGAGAACACTCTAGGTGAAATAAGCCAGGCATAAAAGAACACATATTATATGACCTACATGCATGGGATGTGTCTTAGGTTCTATTGCTTTCATAAAACCCTCCTTGCAAAGAGAACTCAGGGAGGAAAGGGTTTGTTTTAGCTTATGATCACCATCCAGCATAAAGGGAAGTCAGGGTAGGAACTCAAAGCAGGAACATGGAGGCATGAACTGGAGGGATGCTGCTTACAAGCTTGCTCCCCATGGCTTGCTCAGGCTGCTTCCTTCTAGAACTCAGGACCACTGCTGTCACTACCCACAGTTGACTGGGCCCTCCCACATCAATCACTAATAAGGAAAATACATCAAGGCCAATCTGGTGGGAGCATTTTGTCAATTGAGGGTCCCTCCTCTCAAATGATTCTAGCTTGTATCAAATTGACAAAAAATTAGCCGGAATAATCATCTTTGGGATATGCTAGGTTAGCTTCCTTTGAATGTATTCTCTAGTGCTATAGCTGGATCATGTGACAATTCTATTCTTAATCTTTGGGAGCCACCATTCTGAGATCCATAGTAGTAGCAGCAGTTTACACTCCTCTCCACAGCACATAAGGTCTTCTTTCCCTCCAAATTCCTCCCACACTTGTCTTTCTTCTTCTTCTTCTTCTTCTTCTTCTTCTTCTTCTTCTTCTTCTTCTTCTTCTTCTTCTTCTTCTTCTTCTTCTTCTTCTTCTTCTTCTGCTGCTGCTGCTGCTGCTTCTTCTTTCTCCTTCTCCTCTTCCTCCTCCTTCTTTTCTTCTTTTGGTTTTTGAAGAAAGGGCTTAGTTTCTCTGTGTAGGCTTGGCTGTCCTGGACTTTGTACATAGGCTGACCTCGAACTCACAGAGATCGGCCTGCCTTTGTCTCCCCTGGATTGCTGGAATTACAGGCTTGTGCCACCACACCTAGCTTGTTGTTGTCTTCTTGTCACCACCATAAAATAGCAAATCTTAAGTTCTGTGAAATTGATCACTAATAAATTTTTTCTTCTTTTCTTCTGTAGTCAATTTTACTTCTAAATACAGATGAGTGAAAGAAAGGCTTTACAAGGAATGATGGGGTTGCTAAAATGAAACAAAATGGAAAGTTTATATTTAAAATTTTTTCATTAACTTGTAAATCTATTATCCTGTTCTAAGCTCATTCAAAAATTAAAGAGGGTCTGTCTCTTTGTCTGTCTTTTTGTTTCCAAGGGTGGGGGTGGGGGTGGGGGTTAGACATGGAGGAGATCCATCCCAGGTTGTCAGAGGAGAAAGGGAATCCATCCCAGGTGGCCAGTCAAGGGGATGGATACACCTTAAATGTTCAGTTGTGGAGAGAGAAAATCCACACCATTCAATTAGGGAGTGAGAGGATCCACCCCAAACATTTAACAGGAGAGGATCCATCCAGAGTTGTCAATCAGGTTTTGTTTAGCCAACGTTCCACTCCTGATCAAGTACCAGTCTCTGTGTGTCTCTGTCTCTTTCTCCTTCCCTCCTCTCTCCTTCCCTTCCATGTTTCATCTCGCCCCTCTGCCTCACCTCTGCTTCCTGTGTAAGCAATAGCTGCTCATAAATCTTTGGGCACCTTTGTATTTCAGCCCTTGTCAGTAGCTGGAGATGACAACAGAGCTCAGAGGATTAAGTGAATCACTGTCACGTGGTGCTGCACTTTACTCTTGCTGAGTTTTAGAAGCCTCTATGGATCATGGGAGGCCTAGCCCCTGTAGACTACACCTGGGAAGAGAGCTACTCCTTTTGACTATCACATGGCCTCACACGAGTCCCTTCTTTAACAACAGAAAAACATCCAGTGGAACCTGGACATCCTACGCCAGCGTCCATCTATCAATGCATCATGTGCATGGCTCAAAGGCCTGCAGGTGAAAAGGCAACCTGCTTGCCACTCCTGAGTGGTGAGCACTGAGCTGGAGGAAAAGAAGGTTCCGATAGATGACACAACTAAAAGGAGAAAACTGTTAATTGGTTGGCACTTACTCTATGTCTGATTCTTTGAGAAAATGCTCTCGTTTACACAAGAGGGAATGTCACAGCCTTATCTTGCTGGATTGTCATCAGGCCTCGTGCACAGGCAGAAAAAAATTCCACCAATGCCTCTATGGAGCCCTGTGGCCACTCATTACACACACATCTCTGGCCCGACCTGGGGCACCATCCACGACCCCACAGTGGTCCACTGAGTCTGACTCTCATGAGTCTTAGAAAGCTGTATTTATAACATGTCTTTGGGCAACAGTTCTCAGTCAAGCAATGTTGGCCACTCCAGCATGGAAGACATCTTGAAAAGCTGAGAAGAGAGGTTAAAGCACACCTGAGAGCTTACACTTGCTGGTCGCAAATGCAAGGGGCGAAGAGAACAAGGGCAACTTTAGGGAGCATGATGGTACCCCTTGTTGCCTTTCTGGGGTTCAGGGGACCTCACCCTAGGTCATTATATGCCCAGAAGCTTTCCTCTGTCGGAGAGGCCTGATCTACATAGTGTGATCATCAGCCTCCATGTTGGAATACATGGATTACCTGGGTTCCATTTAAACCTCTTTGAGCTCTGTTCTCACGCACTGTGACGTCAGCAGATCCCCAGGACTGAATTATAGCTTTGCACTCAATCAAGGATCATGTATTATTCTCCATGTTATCTGTCACTGCTTCCCCACTGCTCAGAAGACAGAGTGACAGCAATGCACACAACAGGCAGCACCTGAGGGGCTTTAAACCTATCAGTGGTAAGCATTGTTCTCAGAAAGATTTCACTCTGTGGAAAAGGCAGAACGGGACTGCCTTTACAATGGCCAGCAGAGGCTTTGAAACACTTTCCCATTACCTGTGCAGACTCTGAAGCCACAGAGGGCAGTGACTGCCTCATTTACGTCCTAGGCATTTGGTTGGAGCTAAATTTTTAAAAATCTATTTGTATTAAATATAAAATGATCACCAGATGCCCTGCCTGCCTCTCACATTGCACAGCAGAACAAACGCTAAAATTCAATCTATGTAAAATTATTTAGTGGTGAGTCTCCTGTCTGTGTGTAATCAGAAAATTACACTTGGAGCCTTGAAAGCATATTAATTGAAATTTATCAAGAAGGCAGTAAGCATTTAGACATAAACACAAATATGAAATATATCAATACTCTTGCCGGTAATTAGCTATCACGTTTGCCTTGCAGTTCTGATGCCTTTAATAAAGATGAAACACAATAAATGCTGAGGCCATTGTAGACACTAGAAATGCTGAAAGGCTTTTCCTTTTAAACTTTGTTGACCTGCATTAAAATTTGTTGACCTGGAGTGTACATTACATTGCTTTGTTCAAGAAAAGCACTGGTTATGGGTATGTAGGACCTCGCACCTTTATCAGCTAGAATGAATGCAAACTGTGTCTTCAATCCACCTTGGCTCTTTGTGTAAGTAATTAGAGAAACAAACTCCAGTCATAATGGCCTCATAAATGATATTGTAATAAGAAGGCATATTCACAAATCAAATAAATTAATGTGCAACTTCATCTTTGAAGTTGTTTTCCCATATTTAGCACTAAGAAAATGCAATGAGATTAGCTGGTACTTAGGGCACCACAAGTGTGGGAGCTGGGATTCCTTAGCAGCATCTCTGCTCTTTTTCCCCCTCCCTAATGATCAGGGTTTCTTGCCTTCTTTCATGTTTGAGATCTTCCCCCAACACCCACCCACTATGAGGCTTAAAAGGAAGCAGCAAAAAGTTTGAGGACATTTAAATACTCGGAGTTTGGGTTGCAGTTCATGAGCTTCCTGGACACCAGGACGTCAACAGGCCATTGCGAACCTGGGAGACAGCACCTTCTTTGGGTGCATGCTGTCTGGGCTGCTGCACAAGGAAGGGACTGACGGCTCTAGTTCTGAGGACTTTTCAGCTCTTCCTGAAGCAGGCTCAGGGCAACAGCCAAAGTCTTCAGCTTCTTCAAGGCCTCTGCCATGTTCTTGACATCCATGAGCTCATTTAATTTAATCCTCCCAGCTGCCTCAGGAATTGCCAATATGTTCCTGTTTACCAAATGAAGAGACCGGGCCATGCAACAGTGCTGTAACTTGTTCCAGATTCTGATGCAAAAGACAACAGAGATAAGAAGGACAGTAAACTACACGGACTAGAAACGACAGAGCTGGGAACTGAAACCAGGACCTATACCTTCCCAATAATCTTGTGTTGTATTGTACTTTCCTTTATAAAGAGTGGGGCTATGACTTTTCCCATAGCCTGTAAATTTACAAAGATTCACAGGAGGTGACTATGTTGGAGAAAGCCTGTATTCCCAGCAATTGGAGAGGCCTGATATACAGATCGAGTCTAGGACAGCCAAAGCTACACAGAGAAACCTTGTTTCGAAAAAATAAAGCCATAAAATCACAGGTTGCTTCTGAGTTTTTAAATTTCTTCATGGGAAAGAATCAGAATTTTTACACTTTTTTTTTGTTTGTTTTACAGTTCCATGTAGTGACCCTCCTCCAAGCACCCACGTTTTTTCTTCTTGTTGACAAGTTATCATTTGTGTTGTGATCCCTACATTTCCTTTGTGCAATGTTTCCCACAAGCCACTATGTAAAAATATAGCCGTGCGGTGCTTATGGCAGAAGGTCTCAACGCAAACTGACAGGCCTCAAAAACAGGTGTTCCATTTATCATTCCATCTTGAGCAAGTTGCTCAAGCTCTAAAGAGTCTTCCCCAGTCAAATGAAGATGAAGGTGGTGGTGATGATGATGATGATGATGATGGCAACTCTCTGCAGGTTACATGAGAATCCACAGTGCCTGGTACCTAGTGATCTGAAAGCATGAGCTGCTTCCTGGTGCTTGTAGAAGCATTGAGCTTTGATTCAAGAATACATGAAAGTGGCTCGACAACTATGGGCCACAGCCTCTACTTGCTTGTTAACTACAAGGCAATTATAATCCCTAGATCCAGAGGCAGGGCAAGATGATCTCCTAGGAATAGCCAAATAGTGGTGTCATCACAACCCAGAAACAGATCATCTTAGTTCTGTGTCTCAGCCCTGCTATGATAGGCAGCTGCTTGTGGCTACAAGAAGCACATGACACAACCAACTTACAAAGCTAACAGATTCATTTTGGCTCAAGGCTTTGTGACTGTGGTGGCTCTATGACGGGAATTAAGTAGAAAATCAAAAGCCTTTGTCTCATGGCTGGGATACAAAAGGGAGAAGAGAAAGGGCCAGACAGGGGTGGTGATGCACACCTTTAATCCCAGCATCTGAGAAGCAGAAGCAGGTGGATCTCTATGAGTTCAGGTACAGTCTGGTCTACATAGCAAATTATAGTTCATCTAGAGCTACATGATGAGATTCCATCAGAAATTTTAAAAAAAGAGAGAGAGAGAGAGAGAAGGCATTTATTCCCCTCCAGGGCACCCTCCCCCAATGACTAGACTTCCCATAGGTTCAATAACAATGCTTCCACCACTTATTAGTACCATGCTGGTGGCTAAAGCTTTAATGCTTTGGCCTTTGCGGGAGCATTTCATGTCCAAATTCTAAAACTTACCACTAGTGACAATAGGCAAGGCATTTTATCCACTTGGCTTTCAGTATTCCCTTCTTTTTAACAAGGGGAGATCCATGTGCTTTCTCAAATAGGTTCTGCCAGTTTCAGCATCCTTGGAGGCACCCCAGCAGTCATGAGTCAGCCCTGGCTCCAGAGGGCTTGTCATTCCGTACTCCACCGACCAGAATACCACCAACCATTCCAGAGAACCTGGAACCTGGGCCTTACTTGTACTTAGCACTTGAACCTTTAGAGCAGCTGCCAGCCACCCCTCCCCTCCCCCCCCAGTGGAACCCCACACCTCCTTAATCTGAACTCCTCATTAGTTCAAACTGCAGGTCATCTATTAATACCGTACACCCGTAATGAGAGTTAATTTCTGTTGGTATCAGATGGTCTTCCCCCTGGACATTTTTATTCATATTTCTTTCCTGTTTTGTGATTCTCAATTGGAGTTTTCTAATAACAGATCATTTCTTTTTGTCTAACTTTAATCTGGTCCTGCTTGACAAGCCCCATCCTTTTCATTGAAGGGTAAGACCACTTAAAGGAAGGCCAATAAGCCCCTGTGCTGCTCGGCCAGCTGGGGTGATTTGTCACCCGGTGCAGTGGTGGTCACACCAATGGATTTATCTCAAGGTAAATGGAGATGCTGAGACCCGGGACCTGGAGCTTTGATTAAGGCGCCCTTTTTGTAGTGTTGATAGATGTTGCTTGTGTTTATCTATTTGAAATGCCACTAAATCTGTGAATACAATGGAAAAAGAGAGTACTTTGCTGCTGAAAACATATTAGTGATTTATGTTTCCGTAAGAAGCACAATAAAGAGACAGAGGCTATTAAAGGCAGCTATTTCCATGAGAAATAGTTCTGCTTTAAAACATTATTAACCCCACCTTGATAAAGACTTACATGCATGCATAATCATGTTTATTTACCCCTTTAGTTTGGTGCAATATGCATTGAGAGCACACTCTCCAAATATTAATAAGTTGGTCAGAAGAATATTTACAGCAAGGGACATCTTACCCAGGCTGTTCTGCATGCAAATTTCCTTCTTTCTCGATAGAGACACATAATAAACTTATCTCAGAAGCTCTGGGGTTTATATGGACTTCATGTTGCTCATAGCACTCTCAAATCCTCCTTACTGTCTTTGGCGGTGTCTCCCCACCCCCTCGCATTGTAGTGGAAATAACCAGGGGGTGACATATAAAGATTATAATGCATGGATATAACTTATAACATGAATCAATGTCATCAAGACGCACCCATTTAAATGAATAGGGTCAGAGGAGAGCGCTGTATCACCCTGACTTGTGTGACAGTTACAAATGCATCAGCTCGTATGCATAATAGGAGTGTACAAACCAGAAGAGATTTGTAAACTTGGTTCATTTCGAGCAGAACTGACCTGCGGGAGTGGAAACGAAGAGAAAAGACATCCAGGGTTGGGGATGTCTGGCAATAAGTGGTTCTTGGTTGCCTCTTACACACACACACACACACACACACACACACACACACACACACACACACTCCAGATTTCGGATCCAAGCTAGGACAGAGTGCTGACATTTAGCCAGCTCACTGTTTAAAGGGTGAAGAAGAGCTGACACTGGGGAGAGTGGGACTCTTAAGGCGGGGGGGGGGGGGGGGGGGGCGGGGGGAAGGACGGGTGCAGCACAAGCTGCCGAGAGAGGGTGGTTATAGGTGGGCTATTTGTACCAAGTCTGGGGGAAAATAAGAACCAGAACCCAAGCGAGTTGGACTTGCCAGAATGAACCGTATGCACTGAGTGCAGTTTAGTGGAAAGCTCTGTGTTGTGTGCTCTGATTTACGACTTGGTCTGGGGCTGGTCTCTTTAGCTGCTGAGGGCCTGGGCTGAGCGGAGTGGGGGCCGCAAGCTCCAGTCCCCGGCCTTGGCGTCCGGGTGCGGGGTTGGCACTGGCTGGGTGGCGAGCTCCAGGCTTGGCAGTGGCCACACCTGCACTTCATTTGCTTGGGAGCAGCACTGCGACCCGCCTGCTGATAGGGAGCCTTCTTCGCATCCTCGCGATTATGACAAGTTATTAATTGCCACCATTAGCTGCAGCAGCCTGCCCGAGATCTCTGCTGCTCTCTGGAGGTGAGAGTCTGCGCATCTAAACGCCCAGGGAACCTGCAGCGAGTGGCGCGGGGCAAACCAAGCCATGATCTGCCCAAAAGGGATTGTGAGACGGTGAATAATTTATTAGAAAACATTTTTCTTTGTCCTTCCCACAGACCCACAAATCCTCCCCAAGCGCTCTTTAGCAGCCTTGTAGATAATGTACTTACACATCTCAGAGCCTGCTAAATAGGCTGCTGAGGCCAAGGACTTCAGCTCCCTGCGGCTGCCAGGACCATACACCCGCATGGGCTTCGGGCCTGTCCACCATGCCAGGAAACCCAGCGGCTTTGCCTAGACAAACCAAAAGAGGCAGTCAGGGCCACCCGGCCTCCTCCAAACCCCCTTCCCAGAGCAACAAACCTATATATGTGCTCAGAACTTACATTTCCTTTCACATCACAAACACTGAGTAGGCTTCTAGGTGAGGAACACCCTTGTCTGCAGCCGCACGTTCTTCTTACAGAACCGGCTGTACAAAAGCTGATGAGGAAAGGCAAAGAGGCAGAAGTTAAACAGGAAACAATATGCAGACAGGCAACTGCAGTATGAGGAACCAAGCCGTGGGCACTGGGCTGGGATGCCAAGGACATCCAGGGATCCAGCCTAGATTTATGGATGAACAGGGACTGAACAAATATTTGAAATGGAAGCCATCATTTGGAATCTGTGAGAGAACCTTCCAAATCAAGGCTTCTACAATATCATATTTTCCTCTTTAAAGTTATAGAACCCTTGGAGATGTGTATCTGTAGTGCCATGGTAGATGATTTCATCGTCCAACTAACTAATCTTTAGAAAGCACTGACTATGTGCCTCACTCCAAAACAAGCTTCAGGACGCAATAGTGACAACTCCCTTGTCTTCCTAGAGGGTGCTTAGACTCTGAAGGGATGGTATGAAGGCTGCAGGTGACAGATGAGCATCTTCACTCCCAGTGGGTCAAGCGAAGATGGGCAAGACTGCTACCCCTAATTTTGGAAAGCTTTAATGACACATGTGAGGGTCCCAGTCTTCTGGCTGTTGGTGACAGACCCAGTGTTGAGTGCACTGCATATAGGCTATGATAGACAATGGGAGTACACACACACACACACACACACACACACACACACACGAGAGAGAGAGAGAGAGAGAGAGAGAGAGAGAGAGAGAGGAGGGAGGATAGGAGGGTGGGAGGGAGAGAGGGAGAGGATGAGAGAGAGAGATTAGCAGGCCATCTCACATGGATTAGCCTCTGATATGCATGGTCCCATAGGTCACGGTAAGCAATTGTCTAGTGTATGAGACAAGTATAATTATACATGGTCGGTACCTACCTAGGGAAGTTATGAGTGTTTCAGAAAATAAGGAGGATAAGTAACTAGTTTCAAGCTTGGAAGGGCAAAGGAGATGGCACAGAAGAGAAAAGATGCTAGCTGCATCCTGACAGGTAGATGGGCCTGGAGGGAGCACAGAAGCCTAGTTTGTGGTGAAGGGAAGATGAGAAAAGTGTGAGAGCTGAAGGAAGACTGAGGGTTGATTAGAATCGTTCATTCACATATCATTCATTCAAAAACATTAAGGTTTACTATACTGTTAGAAAATCTATGGTTTCCGATTTATACTTTGAGACCCTTATTGGTTTGTATGTTGAAACCCTAAAATCTAGAACAGTTATATTTGAGTAAAAATCTTAAAATTAAGATTAAATAAGATCATATGGGCAGGGCTCAGACCTGATAAGATTGGTGCCAAAGAGTTCATTCTTTCTGTGTGCACAACAAGGACAGGACATAGGAGGATATAGGAGAAGGCACCAGGTGGAAGCAGGAAGTCTCCATAAGAGACAAGTGGTATCAGCAACCTGATCTCGTTCTTCAAGCCTCTACAACAGTGAGAAAACAGCTTCTATTATTCAAGCCACCCAGTGGATAACATTTCACTACAGCAGACCAAACAGAACTTTCCCCAGCCTTGGGCAGTCAAAGATGAGACTTGTCACCACACTCAGAAGCCCAGGACTAAGAGATGAAAATTTGGTAAGATTAGGAAATTGTCTGCTGGAAATAATTACAGGTTATTTTATTAATGAAAGAGCTTTGTTAAGTAATAAAATACTGGGTACAGCGGGAGGAGTTGACATAGGAGCCAATAATGCTATTTACCAATATTTCTACTTTGTATTCTTAGCTAATTTCTGGTTCCATACACACACACACACACACACACACACACACACACACACCAAAACACACACTTGGAAGTTAGTGTGTAATTTGCTTTTTTTAAATGTTAACATAGCCCAGCAGGGATGTCTCTCTGAAAGTCTTCACTTACCAAGATATTGGGAGAGGTGCAGGGACCTCCTATAGCAACTCTAGGTGAGAGAAGTATGGGAGAATGGAGAAATAGAAGGATCCAGAAGGTCCTAGAAACCTACAAGAAGAACATCATGACTGGTGGATCTGGACCCAGGGAGGTCTGTTCAAGCTACTGCACCAAGCAAACACAATATATGCAGTAAATATTGACCCTCTATTCAGATCTAGCCAAGGGACAGGACATTCTCCACAGTCATGTGGAGAGCGGGGACTGACACTAACATGTACTCTGGTGCACCATATTTGACCACTTCCCCTTGGTGGGGAGGCGTAGTGGAACTCAGGGAAAGAATAAGAAGGCTACCAAAATGAGACTTGATAGGGTGTGACCATATGGTGGGGGAGGAGGTCCCCTTCTGTCACAGGCCTAGGGGAGGGGAACAGGGTGAAAGAGGGGGGAGAGAGGAATGGGAAGACTCAAGCAAGGGGATAAAATTTAGATGTAATGTGAATAAATTAATAAAAAACAAGATAAATTAAAAATGTGAACATGTATCACCCGTTGTTTGTTGACAGAAACCTTTCAGAGGCAGCGAGTAGGGTTTGCCACGTTTTCCGCTTCACATCAGCTAGGGAAACAAGAAGAAGCAGAAGGATCTTCAAAGAGTTGCCAGACAAGGAAAGACCTGGAGTACTTGAAGTTACTGGCCTGGGCAGTTTATTTGCTTTTGCAGACAATATCCAGTGACTAATATAGGAACCATAGGCTGGTTACATCTCCCCTGATAGACACTACAGATACTGGCTTTGCCACTTGAAGCCCTAGGAGCAACCTGCACAGGACATTAAGAGACTGGACTTCCTGTCTGGGTGCTGTTGCATTTCTTCCCATCAATGCGCACCTAAGATTTTACTTCTACCTCCATCCTTCATATAAAAATCTGTGAGCTAACGGTTCCTGTGCAGAGCCATACCTTTTAGAGACCCAGATTGCACAAAGGTAGGCCTGTTACTCTTACAGACTTTTCTCTTTCATATTCTATTCTTGGACTTAAAGGCAGAGGATTCTGGGAAGCAGGTGTAAGGCTTTAAACCGTAGTTCCACTAGTTCCTAGTCCTGAGGCCTTGGTAACTTTACTTAATCTCGTTAAACCTTGGTTTCCTCATCCATAAAATGCAAATAAATCAGGCATCTATTTTGTGAATTAATGAAGTAGTGTGCATAAAGATCGATAAAAAGTCATCATTGGTGATGATATTATCATTGCCATTTCTTTATCAAGAATGGCTTAAAACCAAAGTCCTTACTGTAGGCCTTGGCACAGTTACACAAGTCTGTAATCCCTGCATCCGGCAGACTGCAAGCACAAAAGCATCATTGCAAATTTGGCCCAGCACAAAACTATAAGCCTGAGCAAACATTATGAGGTTTGTTTTAAAGCTCAAGTGTGTGGTTCTCCACTATGAACTTTGCCTATGACGACATCATGTCACGGTATCCAAAGGGTGGACACACCTGCAAGCATTCTTGCAGTTCCCGCCAAGATCAGCTGGGAGACAAGCTGGAGTCTGGGGTCCTTCTGCTTCTGTTTACAGTGTATGTTTCTCCAGCAGTGAGGAGCTTCGTGAAAACATCTCAGAACGCTTCAGTCACAGGTGGAGAAGGGCCTGGATGGAGGCTGCTGTGGAGCCAGCCGTATCTCTTCTTTGAGTTCTGTGAACCAGCTTCCTTGTGTGGCTTCCCTTTACTCAGCAACTCACTCCTGGAGGAAGATTATCTCTTATTTTGAAAAGTAACCTGACCACCTGTCAACGCTGGGCTTTGGAGAGGAGCTGAATGAGTAGCCCGTGGCTGGGTGGCCTGGCTCTCGTCTGGGTCTGAGTAATTATCCGATGCTGGCTGCCTACTCTCCATCAACTTGGCCTCTCAAGCCAAGTCTCTTCTGCAGCTCCAGTGATGTGGCTGAAGAGCTCTGCAATTTGCCCCACACAGCCAAGGGCACAGCAGTGTGACTGACACAGAAGCTCTATGGTAGCCACTTGTGATTACAGATTATGAGTTTCTCTTCAAGGGAAGTGGTGACTGAAGAGAGGAAAAATAAAAGAAGTGCCAAGCGGCATAATTCCTCTTGTCATGGACATAGAATTATATCTGATCACTGGGCTTCAAGACAAATTATTTGAGCCAGGTGGTGGTGGCACATGCCTTTATTCCAGAACTGAGGAGCCAGATCTCTGAGTTCTGGGGCCAGCCTGGTCTACAGAATGATTTTCAGGACAGCCAGGGGTACACAGGAAAACCCTGTCTCAAAACATTAAAAAAAAAAAAAAAAGACAAATTATTTGTTAAACTTCAAAATCTCTTTCTCTGAAACAGTTCAGACTAGCCTTGGACTTGTTATATAGCCTAGGGTTAGACTGGAAGTCAAGGGCCTTCTTGCTTTTCAGCTTCCTGAGTGGTAGAATTACAGGCGTGTGCCTTTGATCATTCAGTACACATCTGCTGGCACCCGTCTTATGCCAGGCATAGTGGCTCTGAGTGTAAATTGACGAATCAGGCAGAAATCTCTCTGCCCTCATGGTGTCAGGTCTAGAAAGGGCAAACACAAACAGGCGTGCAAAAACTGTTTTATGTCACCAAAGGAATGCAATGGTGGGGGCAGAACAGAGCATGGGATGGGGCTGAAGAGCACAGTGATGGCACAGGTATGCACATTTTTATAGCCAGAATTCTATAGCCTTATGTACAACAGTCTTTAGAATGTTAAGGTACTGCAGAGATGGGCAAATGCTTGAAGCGTCTACAGAACCCAATGGCAGCTCGGTAGAGTTGGGATCTCAAGCGACACGCACTGTGAGGACATAGGTGACTGAGCATCCAAGGGAGACTCAGATTCCTGCCATGACATCAGGGACACAGTAAAACATTGGGTCTAGAGTGGCAGTTCTCAACCTATGGGCCGCAAGCCCTTTGTTAAACCTCTATATCCAAAAATATTTACATTATGACTCGTAACAGCAGCAAAATCACGGTTGTGAGGTAGCAACAAAAATAATTATGTTCAGGGTTCACCTTAACATGAGGAACCTTAGTAAAGGGTCACAGCATTAGGAAGGCTGAAAACCAACTGGTCTAGAGGTAGCCTGGCTATATTCCCAAGGGTATTTGTCTCTGCAGAAACTCTGAACAAAATTGCTGTGCGGAGCAAGACACCATTTTAATTTCTCCCGTGACCAGTCCCAAATCCTGGTTAGTGGAAAGCTTCTACTTCTGCCTTCTCAGACGCGAAACCAAATGAATGCAGGACACCCTGCTTGTGCAAAATAAAAGGTAGACCATGCAACAACTCGTTTGTTGTTTTGCCGGGTCAGAATCTAACTAGTCCACGTAAATAGTCCACATAACCAGTCCAGCTGGTCAGTTATTGGGGGGCCGAGGGGGGTCGCAACCTGTGGTTAAAGATATGGGCGAGAGAGACGCAGGGCTCAAGCAAACAGTAGCTTGTCAAGAGCCGTTTATTGAGGGTGGGGGCAGGCTTTTTAAAACCTGCTTTAGGGAGGGCGGGGTAAGCGGGGAGAGTAAATGGAAAAGTACAAAATCTTCTGGGGTTGAGCCCCGGGAACATTTGCAAGGGGAGGGGTCTTCCCAGGTGAGACAAAGCAGGGTGTCTCTGTGGTTATCTCAGGATCAGATCGCTCTCTTCTCAGGACTAAGCCGGATGCCTTGCATGCCTAATGAGTGGTCCAGCAGGATGTTTGCTGCAGATGCTGAATGGGTGGGGGTCGACCACAGGCCGTTTGGTCTCTGGCATCTCACCCTTTTTTTGTTTATTTTGGCCTGAGGGAGACCTTACAGCCCAGCGAATGACCTTTAGGAGGTCACCAGTCATTGTTACAGGATGGCGGTATATTTGAGAATCACTATTGTCCAAGTGTTTCAGGACAACAGTTATTCTGGACTGGCCAAATTCCCAAGGAAAGGGGGCCTCGCGATGGCCTGAGCCTGCTAGATGATCGATGCTCAATCTTACCACGCTATGGTCTGTCCTCCCACCAAGGACCGACCGACGTCTGATAACCGAGACTTATTTGATCGCTCCGTCTCTGACTTACCAGGCACTATCGAGGGTCAGGTCAAGGTGGGCTCAGGCCAAAAGATATAGGGGAGGGCTTGCACAGGTTTACCAAAGGCACCGAGGGCACAACCAGGCTCGCCATCCAGCATTCTGCATCCTCGGGAACTGCAAAGGCCGCCCATAGGTACTGCAAAGGCCGCCCATAGGTAACTGACTGAGGCGTAGGTGAAATCTCCTGGATGGAAATAGAAGTCTCATTTGGGTCCTCAGTCTCCAGGCGGTGGTAGTGAACCTGGATATTCTTGGTGGCAGCTTCAACCTGACTTTTAACAAACCCTGTAAGACGGTTGAAAGCCCATGGGCCAAAGGATAATAGAAGGAGAACACTAACGAGGGGCCCGAGCAGGGTGGAGAGAAGAGTAGTAAGCCAGGGGGAGGCAAGGTTAGGGTTAGGGAAATTCCCCCCTCCAGAAAATTTAAAAATGAGTTGGGGTCATGAACAGTAAAACGGGGAAGAAGAATAACAAGGACATACCAGTCTTTGGAGGAAAGGAAGGTAGGGGCATAGACGATCGAGGTTAAACCAGAGGAACAAGCAAAATGGGTGTTATTTGGCGCGGGAATGTAGGGGAGGGAGAGGTCGGGAATGACAGTCTGGGCGCAAACGCCGCTGAGGGGAAGAGGAGGGAGCATATGGGGACCCAGGAGGCAAGTACCTATGCCGGAAACGGACTGGAGGGTAATGCGATTGTCGGGAGCTAAGCCGGTGAGAGTGGGGTAACATTAGTAAAGAGCAAGGTGGAAAGAAGAGCAATACCCTCGTAAAAGGGCGGGGAGGGGGAGAAACACATCCAACATTCAGGAAATGACAAGGAGGAGTCATTTTTCAAGGCCCGTATGGAGGCATTTGCCAACTGGAGAATGACATCAGCCGAACTGGGGGGGCCCACGGGGAGGGTAGGTCGGAAGGGAGGGAGTGAAATGGACCGAAGGAGAACGTCTGAAGGGGTGGGCGGGGAGGGAGGCGTGGGGGTGGCGGGTTTAGGTGGGGGGGGGCCAGGAGCAGGAACGGGAACAGGATGATGGAAAATATGATTAGGCCCAACCACTGTAGCGCCCTTATTGGGTACCTCTTTCAGGAGGTGCAACCTGAACGTAAGTCCAAAATCGTACTCTGATTTATAAACACGGAGGCCCCATTCAAATCCACGACCCGTCCAAATGGCTCGTTTACCAGGCTCAGTGAAGCGAATGGTCAGGGGGTTGCACCAGCCATTGGTGACTGAACGAGCTGCATTGCAAAGGTCTTTAACGGCCTCACCATAGGGCTGAGGATGAACCAGGAATCGACAGTGATGTAGTCCCAAGAAAAGGATGGCTTCCAGTACGTGTCGCCAGTGGTCTCACACCCCCAAGAGGCACAGTAAAAATCTTGGGCCCCACCACAGCGGTCGTTATCAGGACGGGGCCGATGAGAGGGTCCCGGGCAAACATAGAGTCCTCCGGCCCAAGCAATCCCATCCTGGTGTAAGGTTTTGTGGAGCATGATGCGCTCCAGGTCATTACGGCAGCTGGGACTGGGACCACCAACCGAGCGAGAGAAAGGGGGCGTCTCCTCGGGAGCCTTAGATTGTTTAGTAGGCCAAAAAATGTCTTCCATGCCCCAAGAAGAGGGGCCTCCCAGGGCCAGGGCACAGAGGTCAACCTGTAAATCGGGCCACTGGGGATTAATGCCCTGAGAGGAGGAGGAATTAACAATATCTCCCGCTTGGTTAATAATGACCCAGGTAAAACTTGTATAAGGCTGAGGTTGGTGCAGGAATGCGGCGAGAATCACTTCAGGAAGGTAGAGGCAAGGGAGCGACGCGGTGAGTAGCAACATGATGAATCGGCGGTATCTTTTTTATCCTAAAAAAGAGCACAATTACATCTTTTCCTCAGGGGCATTCCCTGGGGGAGGGGGGTTAAAAGGTTTGATTAGGCACTCAGGTAACCAGCGCGCATTTTGTTCTTTCTGATCATAAATGCAGGCATGACCTTTGCCCCAAATAAGGACTGGGTCGGGTCCATGCCATCGGTGGGTCAGTGGATCCTTCCACAGAGCCTTGGCATAGGTGGAGGAGGTGGAAGAGTGCCAAAGGCGATCGGCCGCCGAATGGCCAAGATCATCCTTTTGTAGAAAATTTAGGATGAACAATGCATGATTGAGAAGCAGGCGAGGCCCTGCTGTAGAGGGATATAGGATTCCTTTGGAAAACTGTAATTTATTAAGCATTGCTTTAAGTGTCTGGTGGGCCCTCTCGACAATTCCTTGTCCTTGGGGATTGTAAGGTATCCCCGTAACATGTTTAATCTGCAGTTGGGCACAAAAGGACTTGAAGGCAGAGCTTGTATACCCAGGGCCGTTATCAGTCTTTAAGGTAAAGGGTTTGGGGGCAACAGTAAGGCAATACAAAACATGATCAATAACATCTCTAGTAGCCTCTCCAGCGTGCTGAGAGGCGCAAATAAATCCACTAAAAGTATCTATAGACACATGAATATACTTAAGTTTCTTAAAAGAGGAGAAATGAGTAACATCCATTTGCCAGACCTGTCCAGGCATGAGGCCACAAGGGTTGACTCCCGTATGTGGCTCGGGAAGAAAGGTGACACATGCCTGGCATTCTTTAACAATAGCCCGGGCTTGTTCCCGAGTGATGGAGAACATGTGGCGAAGGCTTTGGGAATTAAGGTGGTGGAGGGCTTGAGCCTCCCTGGCCATAGCAACAGGGTCGCTGGCGGATGGAATGGCCAGCCCTGAAAGCAGGGGGCGCGTGGCTGAGTCCACCTGGGCATTAAGTGTAGTCAGAGGCCCAGGCAGGGTAGAGTGAGCGCAAATATGACCAACGAAAAAAGGCTGAGAGCGCAAAAGAATAAGCTGTTGGATACGGGAGAAGAGAGGGGAGGCATTAGTAGCAGGCTTAATACGAGGAACCGTCTCGAGGAGTGGAACAGAGGACGCGACATAGGCACTATCAGTATATAGATTAAAGGGAGTATGGGGAAGCAATGTAAAGGCGTGTGCGACAGCTTCCAGCTCAACAAGCTGAGCAGAGGTATGGGGGGTTTGTTTTTGCAGGATAGCTCCGTCCACAGAGAGGGCAGCGACCTCGGTAGAGGAACCATCAGTAAAAACCAGGGAAGCTTGGGGGAGGGGTCTGGAGCGGGTGACTCTCGGGAAGATGACAGGTTGTCGCTGCAGGAATTGAATTAGTTTATCTGGGGGATAATGATTATCTAATAGGCCGCAAAAAGAAATATAGGAGACCGCCCAATCATCTGAATTTTGAAAAAGCAACCTTATTTGTGTGGCCGAGTAAGGCGTGATAATAGAGTGAGGGTCCCTTCCGAAGAGCCTGGTGGCCGCTTCCCGCCCCTGCCGAATGAGAGATGCAACCAGAGTGGGATAAGTAGGAAGGACCTTAGTGGAGGAGGAGGGGAGATGAAGCCAAAAAAGAGGGGCCCGTTGCCAGAGCAGTCCTGTGGGGGCAAAGAGGGAAGGAAAAATTATGAGCGCGAAAGGCTGGGTAGGGTCATAATAGGAGATGGACTGGTGGAAGATGGTGTCTTCGACCTTTTGTAGGGCCACAGAAGCTTCAGCAGTGAGACTGCGTGGTGAAGAAGGGTCAGAGTTGCCTTTTAAAATATCAAAAAGGGGTTTAAGCTCTCCAGTAGTGAGCTTAAGGTAGGGGCGCAGCCAGTTAATGTCCCCCAAAAGCTTCTGAAAGTCATGAAGTGTTCTAAGGGTGTCTCGGCGGAGGTGGACCTTTTGGGTCCTGACCGAAGAGGTCCCAAGTTCATAGCCCAGAAAAAGAAAAGGGGGGTGTTGTTGTATTTTGTCTGGGGCAATTTTAAGTCCCAGATGACCCAAACTCTTAACAAGTTCCTGGGTGACTAGAGAGAGCTCAGCCGTGTTAGGGCCAGCAAGTAAGATGTCACCCATGTAATGAATAATATATAAATGTGGGTACCTAAGGCGTAGCGGGTCGATGGCCTGGGCTACATATTTTTGACAAAGAGTGGGACTGTTGGCCATGCCCTGAGGAAGCACCCGCCATTGAAATCTGGGTGAGGGCCCCACATGATTAACAACAGGGAGGCTAAAGGCAAAATGTTTGGAATCGTCAGGGTGTAGGGGAATGCAAAAGAAGCAATCTTTAAGGTCGAGAACAAGTTTATGAAATCCTTTAGGGATAGCTACAGGAGAGGGGAGACCAGGCTGCAGAGCTCCCATGGGCATCATGGTCTTGTTAATTTCCCTGAGGTCCTGGAGGAGTCGCCAGGCACCATTCTTTTTTTGGATGACAAAAATGGGGGTGTTCCAGGGGGAAGTGGAGGGCTCAACATGGCCTGCATCAAGTTGCTCCTGCACCAGCCTTGAGGCTGCGGCCAGTTTATGGGAAGGAAGGGGCCACTGATCGATCCAGACAGGAGAATCAGTTCTCCAAGTAATTTTATCGGCCTGGAGTGCAGGGGGAGAAGTGGCCCTTATAAAAAATTTTGTTTATATCCCAGCCCTTGGTGACTAATCCTAGGCATAGGGACAATGGGCTCGAGACGCCCCCTGTCCCAGCTTGCCGAGGCCCTGGCCTGGCAGATAGCCTTGATCCAAAAGTTGATGCGTGACAGGAGAGGAGGGGCTATAGATAAAGACCCCCATCTGAGAGAGTATATCCCGGCCCCACAGATTAACGGGTAACCCGGGGACAATGAACGGTTGCACCGTCCCCGTCTGGCCATCAGGGTCAGTCCAGCGAAGGACCTTAGAACTTTGAAGGGTGTTGGTAGATATTCCGATGCCCTGAAGGTGAGTAAGGGAGGGCTGACAGGGCCAAGACGAGGGCCAAGAAGATTGGGACAGGACCGTCGAATCTGCCCCGGAATCAATGATGCCTTCAAAGGGGCGGCCATCAAGCCTTAGTGTAAGATGGGGTCTATCGGAAGTTAAGCGTTTGACCCAAAAAGCGGAGGGGGGCAGGGAGGGAGTCGGGGTGGCGGGAGGAGAGACAACAGAGTCAGCCAGGGTTAACGGAAGGGCCCAGGCCAAAATCTGACCAGGAGAGATGGAAAGAGGGCCCTGGGTAGCAGCGGCAAGGAGGAGCGTAGGAGAAGGGAGCGGGTATTTCAGAATGAGGGGATAGATGAGTAGCCCGATAAGGGCAGAAGAGGCACGGCCGAGGACCAGGAGGGGAAGAGGGGGGGGTTTCCATAGAGGGCGACAGGCAAGGACAAGGTTCCATCCTCGGGCGTCAGTATTGTGGAGGTGGTGGCACGGAAGTCCAATCCTGTGGGGGAGGGCAAGGGGCCGCCGCTGGAATGGGAGGAGGTTGGGTTTAGGAGGTGGGGTAGGAGGTCTGTGGATGGAAGCGGGTCTGTAGATTGGGGGGAGCCTGTGACACCGGTCCCGACGCAGGCTGGAATTGGATAGGGTGAGGGGCCCGGGACTGGCCCCCAGAGGAGTTTCCTGAACGCGGGGGGAGAGGGTTACCCATGGCATCAACAGTGGAACGGCAGGTGTTGGCCCAATGACGACCTCTACGGCAACGAGGGCAGAGCGTAGTAGGGTGGGTCCCCAGTGGGTGGCGGAACGACCAGTGGCTGTCCAGCCTGTGAGGGTGGGCGATTACGCTCATTTGGGCAGGCGCGGGCAAAATGTCCCGATTGGCCGCACCGGAAACAGGAGGCCCCGCTAGGGAGGGCTCTGACGGCCATAATGGCCTTGGTAAACTTATCAGTTAGGGGATCAACCTCTCAGCAAAGCTGAATCATCTCATCAAGATCCCTGCCCTTGTATTTGTGTCTAAGAACTGCCTTACAGGCTGAGTTGGCATTTTCAAAGGCCAATTGTGTAAGAAATTTATTGTCTGTCTGGCCAGGACCAAGGGATCTTTCTGAAGCCTCCAGGAGGCGTGCAGCGAAGTCGCTGAAGGGCTCCTGAGGTCCCTGAAGAATCTTGGTAATAGGGGACAGGGCGGAGCCCGTGGAAGCAATAGTTCTCCAAGCAGCGAGGGCGGCAGAACTAGAATGGGAAAGTAAGGAAAAGGGGAGTGCACGCTGTTTTTCGTCAGTGGCATATTTGCCCTGGCCAAGGAGTTTGTCAAGAGACCATTCACGGGTCTCGCGATGTCCCTGCTGTACATTTTTTCGGATAAGGTCACGGCAACGATCAGCCCAGTCCGCCCTCCAAGAAAGGAACTGTCCTCGAGTGAGGACAGTCTGTGCAGTGATCCACTCGTTGGGCGTTAGATGGCCTCCATCTGCCAAATCATCAAGGAGGGAGAGTGTGAACGGCGCATTAGGTCCGTAACTACGGACAGCCGTGTTAAGTTTTTCTAGCTTTTTAAATTTGAGTTTATGATAAGCAGTGGGGGTAGGGTCAGGAGCCGTTCCACCACCTTTCTGTTCTCCCTCCGAACCTGAGGAATCATGCTCACTATCAGAATCTACAAGGGCCACGGACGACTGGGAGGGTGTAGGGGCAGGTGGCTCTCCCGAAGCAGCGCCTGAATCAGTGGCCTCAGTTTTCGCCCCGCTCAGGGTAGGCTGGCTCTGGGAACGGGTGACAGGGAAAATAAACGGGGCTGTGGAGGAAAGGCGCGTTGTTAAAAGTGAAAGCCGTTGTTGAAGTTGAAGAATCTTCGTCGCATGGGAGATCTGGTGTTGGAGATGGGCCTCCGTCTGGCAAAAGCAGTTTGGGAGGGAACAAGATGGCGGGAGCCGGGAGGCAGGGTAGGGCTTAGCAAGGGGAGGGGGAAGAGTGAGTAAGGTAGAGGAGGAAAAGGTTGGCGCCGCGCGGAGGAGGCCATCGTCGGAATGGTATCGCGCAGCCTCCTCCTCAAGGGTGGCGGCAGCATCCGGATCCAAGGGCTCATCCGGGGCCTGAGAAAGGAAAATGGCGGAATGGCAGGAGGCGCGTGAAGGGGCGGCCGACGGAGGGGGAACAGGAGAGGCTGGCGGACCGGACCGGACAGAGGGTGCCCTTTTTGGGGGAAAAACAGGGGCACAAAGAGGTGAACACCCACGTTCCACAGCGGAAATGGGGTCCTCATAGGTGGGAGGAAGCGATGGATAAAGACGGCGGGGGGAAGGGGAAGGGTTGGACGCAGGCGCAGGGGAAGGATTTTTTAAGGGCTCCGAGGATGTAGGAGGGACAGAATCGGGGGGCATCTCAATGAGCGTAAGAGAGGAACCCTGCAAAGAGGAACAGGAAGGAACACGAGAAGGAGGGAGAGATTCGCGCAGGCAGAGTTCAGCCATGGAGAGGAGCTGCCTCTGTCTGCTTTCGTTTTCGCCGGACTCAATTATGTCCCGTATAAGGCCCCAATAATAAAAAATACTGTTCAACACTGCTGCATTACCATCTTTTTTAATAAGTGCATTAAGCTCACGCCTCACCTTTTGCCACTTTTCAGAATGAATAGTAGGTCCATCAATCATGAACCAGGGACAGGTCTGGTCAATAAAAACAAAAAACTCAATCAAATGTTTCTTTTTTACCCTAATACCCCTCTCTCTGAGTACGTCCTTTAAGCCTCTTATGAACTTTGCTTCCTTGGACAGCGAATGGCCCATTCTTGAGATATGCGAACGGATGACTCACCTAATGACGAAGCCGGCCGGGCGAACTCGGCTGGTCATGAAAACTCCTGTGGACCGGTCCCTTAATCCGTTCGGGGAGAAACCCGCACCTCGAGTCCCACGTGGGGTGCCAGATAACTAGTCCACGCCTCCATGGATCTGCCTGGATTTTGGACACTCCTTCTGGTTCTTTTGTTTAAAAGTGACAGTGATGTCGTAGTTGAGGACCATACCTTAACTGGAGCCTCTTGTGGCAAACCACATTCATAGACTAAACCAATGTGCTGTGGGAAGCAGTCTGAGGGCATCACAAAGTATGGAGAGGCAGACAAGGAAGTGGGTGGGAGGGGCTTCTTCACTATTGAGTTGCTAACGCTCCGGTAAAGAATGAATTAGAAGGAAAAAGCAAGTGGCCCATGTTTAGTTCTCCCTGCTCTCCCAAGTGGCCTCACACTGTAAGTTTACAGCACAGAGCGCATACGCACACACACACTTCTCAGATCCACTGTGAATTCCTTGACAGTGGGAACCAGGATGGAATTTCTGTGAGTCCTCCCTCCCTAGTCACTGACAACCCTGCTGGTGTATAATTGAGCCCAAATGGGTCCTGTCTCAGCATCCATTGCCTACTCTGAAACCCAATGGTATCTCCCATTACTTGCTAGGGACCACAAGACCCTACCTTGCTCTCATCAGGCCTCTCAACCCCCGTGGAGCTGTACTTGGACCACATGGATGCTGTGCATCTTACACTAAGAGCTTCCCACCACTGTTTACTGAGGACAACTGCTGCAACTTCTTATCCTCATTCCCTACGGCACATCATGCCTGCTCATCAAAGCCTTCCACTCACTCCAAAACCAACTGCTTCATCTGGACCAAGAGACTGGAGTGTTTTATTCCCTAATACAGTACAGTGTGGAATATAGATGGCCCTGAAGCTATCCAGATGTGAGCCTGAATCCCATTTAATGGCCGTGAAGTCTTAAGAATGTCACTTAATATCTCCATTTGTCTCATCTACAGGACAATGTTGGACCTCATGGCTGAATCTGTCAGCCCTCTGAAGCCTTGAGGATAAAACCTAGCCTGGCCCAGTCTTGGCTAGGTACTTCCACATAGGAATGACTCAGCATGGTCCATCCAGGCACATCCCAGTACGAGCCCCGCCTACCAACAGACAACTGATTGGCCCCACACCATATGCCCCGCCTACTCCCTATACTATATATAAGAGAAACTTGCAATACACTTGAGACCTTGCTTCGAGCAGGGCTCAGTGTGTTTTTGCTCCAGACGTAGTAGGAGGACGCTGGGTCGTCTACAAACACCATCCCTGTCAGCCCCCAGGGAGAGGAAACAGCAGGTCTGAGTCCTCTCCCGTTGCAGCCCTACCTGCCGACTGGTGCCTCGGTGAGGATCTTCTTCAACGGAAGTACGTGCTGACGGCCGAACGGACTTCGGGTGAGTGTACTCTGCTCCTCGGATCCCGAAGAAACCATGAGACCGGTGTATGGGCCACTTCTGCTGGCCTATCTGCTGCCGCTGCAGGTGAGGCATAAAGTGGCGCTGGCTCTGGCTGCCCTAGTCCCCTTGCCCAACATAGGGCTCTGGGCTCTATACCGCGAGCACCAGCCCTCGGGTAGAGGAGAGTGGCCCCGGAAAGGCTGGTGCACCTCAGTGACAGGATGGTCCCCAGGCCCGCCTCTCCTCAGGGTGAGTGCCTGAGAGCCTTGGAAACAGACATGTGGGGAGACTCTGCGTTCAGCTCGACGACTATTCCCAGAGCCCGAGTGTGTGGGAGGCAGGGCTCATGCACACCCCTGTTTTCCCAGGAAGCCCAGATTGGTCGCAAAGCCAGAGCCGGGGTGGCCGTGTGGTCACTGCGAGCCCAGTGGCTGGGCCCTGGTAGCAGCTAGGTCTATGTGGCCCACCTCGCGGGTGGCTCTGGGGACAGGGAAAACAGGTGGAGGGTGGCTGAGGACAAGGCCTGTGGACGAAACCCCAGCCTGTCCTTGGGTCTGAAAAACAGCAGGCACATGGCAGCCCTTCCTTGTACTGCACCTAGGCAATCCGTCCAGCCTGCCCAAAGGGCCCATCTCCAAATGATGGTCATTGTCTCCCTGAACAGGGATAGAGGACATAGCATCCCAGGAAACAGCAGAGCCACCAAGAGTCCAGTTTCAGTGTTTGGAGAGCCAGTCTAACTGTCTTTCTCCAGAGCTTCAGTTTCTACAGGCTATGAAAAACAATCCCAGGGTTCTGTCCCAAGAATCTTTGACAGACAGTTGTTACCCATTTCTCCCCCTTTGGAAAACTAAAATATATTTTTGTTTCGGTGGATACCTTCTCCTATACAGGCTGGGACACAGCCCACACTGGAGAAAAAGCAAACACGCCACTAGTCACTTACTCCAATGCTTTGCTGTGCTGGGTTTGCCAGATAAAATAAAGACAGACAATGGGCCCTTCTTTATTATCAAGCTCTTTCAACAATTCCTCAATAGGTGGAAAATCTCTCATACTACTGCCCAACCCAAAAGGCCAAGCAGTAGTGGAAAGATATAACCAAACCCTAAAATCTCAACTACAAAAACAAAAAGGGAAATGATTACCCCCCACATGATCAATTTTAAAAGGTGCTCTTAACTTTAAATATTTAAAAATTTTCAAAACACGATAAACATCAAGTGCCACTCCAGAGACATTGGTCCTCCACCTGTCTATAGCTCCATCAAGGTCAAATGGAGGGATCCCCTGACTGGGGTATGGAGAGGACCAGACCCCCTCCTAACAGTCGGAAGGGGATTCAGATGCATGTTCCCTAAAAATGAAAAGAGATCTATGTGGGTGCCCACTAGGGAGCTCAAACACCTACCCCAACAAAAAATGAAGAGGATAACACAGGATAGAAGAGGGTTAGACTGACTAACAGCCAGGAAGATGGGATATGCTTGTTTTTACAGGAAAAGTGTTGCTTCTATGGCAATAAGTCCGACGTCATCAGGGAAAAGATTAAAGAGCTCCAAGAGGACCTGGAACTGTGCTGATGGGAGCTCTGAGAAAATCCTCTTTGGACCGGCTTCAGTGACATTTTGCCCATCTCCTTTCCCTATGTGGGCCCCTGGTGCTTTCTATTCTCATTTTTACTCTTTGGCATTACATTGTGACCAAATTGTTACATTTTATTCAACAGAGGCTTGAGGCAATAAGGCTCCACCAAGTAGAGATACATTACCAGAGACTTGCTATGCATGAAAGGGCTTCCATTTATGATCAATTAGGGCTCTAAAGACAAAGGCCTTGCTCCCTGACCTTCTCTTGATCCATGATGGGTAAGATCCAGGTGGATCCTGGACAACCTAAGACAGATAAGAGAGGAGCCTAAGGCGGATGGTGTCCTGGTACCCAATGACGGGTAAGACCTCCATGTGGGGGCCAACCTAAGACAAGGGCCATGACCTGATGTCTGGCAAACAAAACAAAAAGGGGGAGATGTTGGACCCTATGGCTGAATCTGTCAGCCCCCTCTGAGGCCTTGAGGATAAAACCGAGCCTGGCCTGGTCTCTGCTGGGTACTTCCACATAGGAATGATTCAGCATGGTCCATGCAGGCACATCCCGGTGCGATCCCCGCCTACCAACAGCCACGTAACACGAACTGATTGCCCCACACCTTATGCCCCTCCCACTCCCTATACTCTCTATAAGAGAAACCCGCCACAATAAAGTTGAGACTTTGCTTCGACAACACTCCCAACTCAGTGTGGTTTTCCTCTGGCCGTCATAGGAGAAAGCTGGGTCATCAGCACTCATCATATTGTTCAGCCCCCAGGGAGAAGAAACAGTGGGCCTGAGTCCTCGCCCGTTCCAGCCCTACCTGCCGGCATAAGAGACCCAGCAAGCCAATACTAGTTACTCTGGGTGTCTACATGGTTAAATGTTAGTACCAGGATTATTGCCAACAGGCACAGTATATACCATTTCCAAAGCTCTCCGTGGCCACATTTTCTTTTTGTGGTAACTGATTCAATTCCCTGAAATAATTAGGGTCCATGAAAAGCAATTTCCTGGCACCAAGAGTTCTCTTCTCAAGACCCATCGCACATGTGAGTCACTCCCATCCAGAGCTGCTGCAGTGTTTCCTCAGCTTTCCTGTGGATAGCACTTCCAGACCAGTGAGGCTTATTAGCAGGGATTAGAACAGAGTAAACTATGCAAAAATTCCTCTTACTCAGACCAACAAGTGTACTACATCTAGAGCCCGTTGACTCCAAGTTTCCATCAGGACAGTGGTAAGGACTAAACCCCTGGAGGTTTGCTAGAGTCGCCGATGGGATCCATAGCTGCATTCAAGCCCCTGATGGAATCAAGACCTTATAATTACAGGAGTCTGTTCATTATCGTGGACCAGGTATGTGCATAGGAGACAAAAAGAGTGAGGGACAAGGAAACAAATTAAAATGTATCAGTACAGAGGAAGACAGACAAAAACCACTTAAAACTCAAAAGTTAATTACAAGACCTTCTTAAGCACATCGCAGAGTTTGGGATGCCCAAATTGATTTCAGAAACTTAATGCAGGGCCACCTCAGGAAGAGCTGTGATGTGCACTGACTGTCTTCTGTCCCTTTTCTAATTATCTTTGTTTTCATGTTCTCACTATCTAGACACCTAAGACTGAGACAAGAAGGAAGGGAGGGAGAGAAGTAAGAGTGTCTTAAGAGTTTCTATTGTGATAAAACATCACTACCAAAAGCAACTTGGGCGTTGTTGCGGCTCCTACATCTCAGTCCATACACCATCACTGAGGGAAGTGGAGCAGAAACTCCATGCAATGCCTGGAGTTAGGAATTGGAGCAGAAGTGGTGGAGGAGTGCTGCTTGCTGGCTAACTCTCCATGGCTGGCTCAGTCTGCCTGCTTATAGCACCCAGGACCACCAACCCACGGGTTGCACCGCCCACAGTGAGCAGGACACTCCCACATCAACCACTAATAAAGAAAATGCCCTACAGGCTTGATCATTGGCCAATCCAATGGAGATGTTTGCTTAGTGGAGGACCCCTCTTCCCAGATGACTCTTGCTGGTGTCAAGTTGACACATAGTAACCAGAACTGTTAGTATGTCTATAGTGCCTGTGGTAAGCGCATTACTGTTAGGAAAAGGCTATGCGTCTAGCCCAGGCCAAGTGAAGCTCAAGGTTGGTAGACATTTCCTATGCTTGCTTACCTCAACTGGCCTATCACGCAAAGGCTGACTCTGAACTAAGTGTGATATCCCCAGTGGGTATGTTCTTGATTCTATGTTAAGAGATGAGAAGCAGCTGCAGCTGGCAGAGTTCTGAACACGAGTGTAGACAGTGCTCTGTGAAATGTTTATCTCCCTCCGTGCTGGCTAGTGACACAGCTAGAGCCATTTGCAAAGAGGGATCCTCCATCAGATTGCTCATGGGAAAGCCTGTAGGGCATTTTCTTAATTGCTGATTGATGTGGGAGGGCCCAGCTCACGGTGGGCAATGCCACCGCTGGGTTGATGGTCCTGGGTGTTATAGGAAACTAGACTGAGCAAGCTTTGAGGAGCAAGCCAGTAAGCAGCACTCCATCATGGCTTCTGCTCCAATTCCTGGCCCCGGGTTTCTGCCCTGACTTTCCTCAGTGATAGAGTGCGATCTGAGAAGTATAAGCAGAAACAAACCCTTTCCTCCCCAGGCTGCTTTTGGTCATGATGCTTTAGCACAGCAACAGAAACCCTAAGACCATCAGACTTAGATGGATGCTGCTCACTCTCACCTCACTTTCCTAACGAGGTATCAAAGATAGAGGGGCTGATACAGTCTGAACTGGTTTTGGGTACATGCATAACAAGGCAAAACTGTGTCCTCAAGTGAAATTTTAGAGAAATACCCCTCCCCCATTTTCCACCTGATACCCACCTATAGATAGATGTACATATGACTAAAATCAGATTCCTTAGTTCCCCAAAGAAAAGGGACATGCACAGTAGAAAAAAATAATTATATGACCTTATCTATCAATCAAAATAGAGCATCAACCCAGCCACATCCCTTAGCAACTAGTGTGTTCTCTCTTCAGACCCTACACAAAAGGAGCCTCAGACAGTACCTGTGGCCCCAAGGATATGCACTCATATGGCCCTTCTGTGAATATTTTTTTTAAGATTTATTATTTACACAGTATTCTGCCCACACATGTGCCTGCCCACCACAAGAAAGCACCAGATTTCATTATAGATGGTTGTGAGCCACCATGTGGTTGCTGGGAATTGAACTCAGGACCTTCGGAAGAGCAGACACTGCTCTTAACCTCTAAGCCATCTCTCCAGCCCCTCTTCTGTGAATATTGATAGTGCTTCCTTTCTAATCTGTTCTACCCTGTTGCTTTGAATAAAGTTCCCCTGCTACTTTGAAAATGTACGAACTTTTATTTCAACTTCTTGACTAACAGGCCAAGAATCTGGGAATGTCTTGCCTGGACCCAGACTAGCAGTAACACAGTGACCTCGGTCACTATAGTAGTCAGCTTTCGTTGACTGTAGCAAATACTCAAGATAATCAGCTTGGAAAAGAAGAGGCTTTTTTGACCTGCAGCTTTAGACTTCCCAGTCCATGACCAGCTGGCCCCTTCTGGGGAAGAAGCACATCTTGGGGATGTGCACGAAATGCAAATTTACTCAGGGAGCAAAAGAGAGAAAGGAATGGTGGTGGGCTGGAGTTACACAGCCCTCTCCCAAGAGGCCCCACTTGGTTCCATCACCTCCCAACAGCACTATAGTTGGGGCCAAGCTTTAACATACGGACCTTCAGAAAGCAGTATTGATCCAAACCACAGCTTCTTTTCATATGTAAAGGTGGTTGGAAGCGTGAGATAAGAAAATGTGTATGGTAAAATATTCTTGTTTATTGTGCATGGAGTTTATTTTGTATCATCCAAACTTTATAAATGTCCTAAAAGAGAGCATATGGTTAAAAGGATAGCTAATGAATATGGTAGGGTTGACACAAAAGGTTCCTCTTGAACATAGAATTGTTAAGCCGTGTCTGGACTGTGTGAGTGAGTTCATGTTGCTATGCTGACTGTGGAGGGGCGGAGAAGGGCTCCTGGGGAGCGATCTGCAGCACTGTGTTGAGACTGACATCTTAAGAGCTCCTGCCATAGGTGCATCTTTTAGCTACTGCATAGGAATACATTTATTGAGTGGGAACACCTCTTCTTCCTCATATTTTAGTATATAGATCTGATGATAATTTTAAGAATGCTGTACTTTGTGTGGTCTGTTGCTTTGTGTTTCCTTATAAGCTGAGCACTGAGGGAATGCAGAATTCAATTGTAACTTCACTGGCATGTCTATCTAGAGGCCTGCTGCCATTTTTGCTAAGGAAGACAGGATTACAATTTTGTCTGACACATTGAGATGGCATGGTGTACTCTTGGTTATCAAAATGCTTATGTAGTATGGAGTTTTCCATAGATGAATATTCATGATTTGGGAGAAAGCATGGGACATACCATATAATCTCAATTACCTAAGTGTATGTACAACTAGCTGAATCTAGCAGGACACACCGAGATGAGCTGCTTGTGACTGGGGGACTTAGTTCTTGGATTCTTGTGTTTTGTTTCCTGTAATGCACATATAAAAAAATAAAAGGTTCTTTAAAAGCTTAAAAAATAGAAAATGTGTATGAAGACCTTAATATATGATAAAAATGCTCAATAGTTCATATTTTTATCCATTTGATAGATGACAACATTGGTGGTTGAGAACATCAAGTGAACTATAAGTTTCATAAAGGTGATGGGCAGGCCCACCATGAACATTGCTACACTAGGTACATATGTGAACATGAGCCCATGGAAGGATTTGTGGGAATCAAATTCCATCTGTGTGAATCTAAGACTGATGCTTTCTCTAGTGCCTTCCTAGTGCCCAAATAACTGTCTGTTCCATGGACGGACATAGAGTAGTTGTTTTGGGTACCAGATGGAAGGCTGAAGAGCAGGGGTTCAAGTCTAAAGTTGCAGTTATGCACCTTGTGAGCCAACTGCAGACACAGTGTCATAGCCACATCATTAGATGGTGTCAGTGTGTGAACGTCAGAGTACGCCTCCCCATACCTGAGGGTTCACAGCTCTTAATACCATCAGGAGATGGAATGAACGCAAGGTGTGTTAAGGCTGCTGCCCCTTCATAAAATATTGCTGTATAGAAAGCTATTCAAAAATAGATAAAGGAATACACTGTAGTGATAAAAATATAAACTAGCAGCAGTCTTTTACTATGGTTTTCTAGTTCTATGTACAACATGTTATTGTATGTGCTTGGACAGTACTTCTGTCTGTATACATATCGTCACAGGTCTGTGCCATGGCAGTACTATGTAATAGGAATTTTTCAGCTCCACTATAATCTTTTTTAAAAGATTTAATTTTTATCTTATGTGTATGAATACTTGCCTGTATGTAATCCTGTGCATCGTGTGCATGCCTGGTGCCCAGAGGGACAGAGGAGGGCATCAGATCCCCCTGGGACAGGCATTACAGATGGCTGTGAGCCACCATTGTCAGTCCCAGGAACTGAATCTGGGTCCTCTGCAAAAGCAGCCAATGCTCTTAACCGTGGACGCTTCTCTCCAGCCCCTCTGTCATACTCCTTAGGGAACAAATGTCAGATGTTCAGTCGGCCGACTGAAGTTACTTGGCTCATGGTCATACTTGATATTTCTAATACCCTGTATGCTCCTGGTACAGTCCTTAAGCTTCTAAAATGCCAGGACATCAAAAGGGAACTGAGGGAAAAGGCCAACTGGGAGTCAGAGCTTTGGGGAAGAGTTCCTTCCTGGAAGCTCAGCATGCCATGAAAGACCTCAGCACTGAGGCCTGGGATAGTGTCTGCAGTTCATGTCATGCAAAGGAGACAACAGAACAAAACAAGAAAAACTCAACACCTGGAAAGGGAGCTAATGCTTTCTCAGACTATATCTCCCATTTAATACATAGTGACATTTAATATGTGCTGTCCCATTCAATCCCCAAGAAAGCTTCATTAGGAACACTCCCATTCTACAGATAAGGAAAGTGAGGGTCAGAAAGGCTAAATGCCTCAACCAGGTCAACAGTTGTTAAAAATGACTTATTTCCAGGTGGTTTTGGCTCCAAAGCCAGAAGCCTGGGTTACTTTTATAAGAAAAACATACAATAATAAAATAAAACAAGAACAGACCTCTTGGGCTTTTAAGTTCACCCAAAAGTTCCATCTTCTATTGGGTGCCCTCCTGGAAGTGATTTATCTCAGGGACAATGCCCACACCCCTATTCTGCCTCCTTTCTGCCCACCTCTTTTTAGTGCTGCATACCCATCATAGTGATGTGGAGCCTGTGGCTCCCTGGTTCCTGGAATTTTATTCCACAGCTGGGCTGCACGTTTGTGACTCCTTTAAAAATAATGATTTGTGCTCAACTTGAGTTTATGCAGGAAGTAGATAAATAAGCATATTGTTTCCATTTTTAAAGTATAACACTGACTCTACTTGGGATGAGAAAAGTGAGTAGTCAGTGAGCTGGCTTAAAAATTGAGCCCTGTAAAGTTTACAGGCAATCTATAGTGAGGCTAAATCTAACAGCCATGAAACAAAAAATAGCACCATCACTTTACAGGGGTTTTCCAGGAGACTCTGGAATTTAAGTGTTCAGGTTCAACCCATGTAATAAAATGGAGTTTTTGATGGTTTTCCAATAGGCGCAGGAGACAGAGAAAAGAATATTGCTGTTGGTGGGCATCCTAAAAGCAAAGCCTCCAAGGAGAGTCTAGGGGTGAATGTAAGAAGTGGGCAAAGGTTTGCTGAAGAGAAAGCATATTAAAATATTAAAGTAGCAAGATCCCTCATTAACCCACAAAGCCCTGAAAACTAAGTATTCTTCCTTCCTTCCTTCCTTCCTTCCTTCCTTCCTTCCTTCCTTCCTTCCTTCCCTCCCTCTGTCCCTTTTTATCTTAGCAAAGTCTTCCTGAGTACCTCTAACAGGGAAGGTGAAACTAATTAAAGCAAACTCGCTGAGTCTTACCATCTCAGGGGTGAGACAAGCAGGTGAACAGTGACAGTCTCACAGACTCTGTCCTGGAGATGGTACCATGTTTGTTGGGAGCTGGTGTTGGTAGCGTGTTACCCTCCAGGGCAGCTCTGTGAAGTATGTGCTGTTAACCTCATTTTGCAGATTAGGGGAGGCATGACAGAGGACGTGCTCAAGGTGAGACAGTGCCCTGCAGAGAAGGGGCCAGCTTGCTCTGCCTGGGCACAGAAAATGCGAACCTTAAAGGGATGAGAAATTTTCTGGATCAAAGAGGAGCTGGCAACTACATTTTACACACAGGAGCAGTGTGTACCCCAAGGAAGGTGCTCAGCAGCATGGCACCCCCAAAGAAGGTGCTCAGAGGAACCAGGAGGTCCAAGATCAGAGAGGTGTGTTGGGGTTGGAGGGAGAATGTAAGGCCCAAGAGGAGTCAAATGGTCAAACGAGCATTTTACAAAGGGCTTGAGACCGTTGCAGTCAGCTGGGGTGGACAGAGTTAGGAAGACGTGGAGAGGAGGATGGTTATAAGACTAACCTTGTCCTCTAATGCAGGTAGTGGTCTGAGCCATGCTGGTGGATGGGAGGCGCCAGGAGGGAACCATGCATTTGAATGTGTGCAACCGTCTTTCTGTCAATACGCAGTAGGAAGGATTAAGATTGGTAGACAAGGAAAAAATAACCATTAGATGGCTTCGTTGAGTAAATAATCTATTTTATTTGTTACTTTGTTTGTTTCTTTGCTTGAGAAAGGGTTTCTCTGAGTATCCCTGGCTGGCTTGGAACTAGCTATTTAGACCAGACTGGCATTGAACTCACAGAGATCCTCCTGCTTCTTGTGCCTCTGGAGGGCTGGGATTACTCATATATCCATAAATGCCATTATGCATACAAGATACTCAAAATTACACACACACACACACAGAGCAACTGATATTTGGGAAGAACTCTCTAACCTTCGTATGTTTTTTGTTTGCTTGTTTTGTTTTTCTAACCTGTGAGGAGCCTCCTGAGTCTAGTTGCAGACTATGAGTTGGTTGTGTTCACAGCTGAGGAAACTGAGTGTTGGTCTTCTCGTCGCATTTAGCAGCATGCCTCACCCTCTGGCCGTGTCTTATACGTTGCCTCTGCCCTGCTTAATTATCGTTAGGGTTAGGGTACAACAGCCGACATGTGCTACCTGACCAAAGCCACACAGCAGGTGACAGAAAAATAAGATACATGGACACCATGTTACGATCCAGTCTGAAGGAACTTCTTCCACTTTCGGAGAAAGTTAGGATATTTTGGTTAGGATGAGAAATAAAATTATACATAAAAGAAAACATTTTTCAACAATACAAATGCGGCCTAATTTAATTTCCAATACATGTCTCTACCGGCTTTGGGGGAGGAAAAAAAAGGTTAAAATGCAATCCTCTAAAACGAAGTTATTTGATAGAAGAATATTAACCTCCTCGCCCCTTGTACTTTGACTCATTTTCGCTGCTTTTCATTTTTGTTTGTCGGTCTATTCATTTTGGTGAGACCAGGCACGTTGCTAGGTAACGAGCCCATGGCGGGCCAGCACGTTAGTCTGGCTGGCTGGCCTGGGTGGCAGACTTCCCTAGCGCTAGCTGGCGGCAATGCAGTCTCTCACAAAAAGCATTTATCACCGGGCAGGCACAGTAATGGCCACTCAGTGGAGGGGAAATTGAGCTGACCCGAAGGCCAAAGCTGTTAGGGAGACTGGTGGGAAGGGTAAGAGGGTCACAGCACCCTTTTCCCTCCCACTTAGTGGGCAGTAAGCGCTACAACAGCCTAGCCACTGTTTTCACTAACATATCCCGAGGCTTTGCACCTGAAATAAATGTTTGCTTGACATTAACGATAAAAAAAAAAAGAGGCAAAAAATAAAATCGGTTTGTTCCAAGAACAATGAGGCAACCAAGAAGCCCTGTGATTTAAAGTTAGCTCAGGCCCGGGAGATCTAATTTGGGTAGCCACGCTGAAAGGGGGATTCACAGGCAACAGGCAAATAATTAGGGTACCTCTCATAAGGAGCATGCAAGCATGTGTGTACACCCTTGAATCTGAAAGTAGATACATGGAATTTTTTTTTACAGTCGTCAGATACTGGTCAGCAGAAAGCCAATTAAACTATGTGATGTTTTCCTTCAGTATTAGCTTTGGGTTACCATGAGATAAAGTTTACTCAAACAGGAATGTCTTAGGGTGCTTTGAAATGCGAAAATGACAACACTATTTGAATGCTATACTTACCTACACTGTCTTATAGATTTTTTTGGAAATATCATTATTTCTTTATTTCCCCCCTCAGAATTATTTTTGCATGAATAACTAGAGAAGAAAGCAGATGTTAGAGCAAAAGTCAGAAATATAAGAATAATGCCTGTGAGAATTAAAATCATTGTAAATACTATTAAAGTTACACACAAAAATATTTTTTTATGTGAGGCATGTAGGAATCCAGGAAAGATTCAACTGTAGGAGGACCCGAATCTTTCTTTCTTAGACCGTTTATCTTTTGTAATCAACTGCGCCCCAGGACATTTTGTGTTAGAACTTGAAATTTTATGTGAGAAATTGTATTAAAGGGTCTAAATGTCTGCTTTAAAAAGTAAGTACTGCATACTACCCAGATTTCATTTTTAATTATGTTCCATATTGTGCAGTATGCAGTTCCAACACCAATTTACCTGGGTGCAGGCTTGTCTTTCATTTTTCCGATGAGGAACTCGTAACTACTTATCTGAAATTCGTACCCAAAATCTGATGTGTTGTGTCAACTGAGAAAAATGGCTCCCTTCTCTGCGCACTGGTTTCTTGCTGGTGAAGGAAAGGAAATCCTAGTCGGCTACCACACTGTTTGGCCTGGAGATTCACAGTCTCACAGATAAGAAACAACAGTTGTTTTGAGGGAGAAAAAAAAAACTGGGAACACCACAAGGCACTGGAAAGGTGCAAGGGAGATTCTCAAGAGTGCCCCGGTTCTGCTGGTTTTGATAGGAGCGAACACCTTGCCTCACAGAGGCCAGGTCCCTGACAGGCAAAGCCAGGCACCAGCCAGGCGCAGCCAGCCACCTATGGTCATTTCAGCCACAGAGGGTCACTGAGCCCTTCACAGGGTAATGCTTGGGCTCATCTTGAGAAAGGAAACAGTGTTAGGGAGCATAGAAGGAGCCTGTCACTCCAGCTCCTCTGCTTTCAAACAACAATGTTTAACCAACAAAAGAAGACACCAAGCTAACCCCAGTTTAGTGATTCCCCTGAAAGTCATCAAATAAAAATGTGAACTTTAAAATTGATCAGGATTAATTTCACTGACACTGTATCATAACATATCCCTCTTCAGAGACTCATTTGTTGAGCTGCAGATGCAAAGAAAGTAAGGAAAGAAATAAATCAGAATACAATACGGCAATTAGACTTTTGCCGCTGATAGAATACTAAAAACGTACGATTTATCAAAGCCCTAACAAACAGAGGTAAACACAACACTTGTATTTTCTTTTGGAACACTGAGAGAGGAAGATTAAAATAATAACCAAGACCATGTGTATCGATAAATTTAATTTATAAATGTTCAGTTGCCAAAAGATGCCATTTCATCTGCTAATTTGAAGAGTTCTACAGTCAGGGATGATTTATCAAAGCCAGTGCCACCTGACACTTTCCTCCCTAGATGAGACGGCTCTCATCAGTGGGAAGTACAGTTTGGTAAATGTATCTGGGTTGGAATGTCCTCTCTGGTACCTGGGCCAGCCATTGCCTTTACATGATCATCTTATTTTACCATGGCATCACTCTTGGAATCTATCATTATTATTGTCCCAATGTACAGATGAGAAAAGTGACTCTGACAGAATTGACAATTTTAGGACATGGTTTCATTATGTTGCCCAGGCTGATCTTGAACTTCTAATCCGTAGGCGTCAGCCTCCCCTCTTTTGAGACTATAGGCCTGCATCTCCATGCCCTGTTGACAATATGCTTTTAATAAATATTAGCGTCAGGATGTGAACCCCAGGTCTTTTTTAACTTCCAGGTGTGTACTCACAGGGGCTGAAGAGATGGCTCAGTGGTTTGGAGCACTTGTTGTTTCTTCAGAGGACTTAAGTTCAGTTCCCAGCACCCACATGGTGGCTCTCAACCACCCATAACTCCAGTTCTAGGGGATCTGATGTCCTCTGGTTCCCATAGGCAACAGGCAGGCACATGATGTACATACAATACATATAAGCAAAATACTCACACACATAGAAGAAAAATAACATTTTTAAAATGTGTGCTCACAGTCATGATCATAGAATGACTGAAATGTACATGCTCAAAACATGTACTATCTTAAAATTTACTAACCTAATATTAAGTTCTGACTAAAGAATTTTAGTGACTGGAGTGCTAAGAAGCATTGAAATTAAACCTCCCCCCCCCCCTCCGGTGATGAACTGGTACCCAGAGGCCTTGTGAGAGCACAATTAGGTGCAACATCTTGTAGACATGCCTCAGTAGCTAGTACGGCTAAAACTGTGGTGGCACACACCTGTGATTGAGCACTCATGAGGCTGAAACAGGAGGTTCACAAATTCAGTGCCAAGTCGGGCTAAATAGCAAAATCCTGTTTCAAAAGAAAAATTAAGTATTAGCCAGTGCCAACAGTAATACCTATACAAAGGTCATATCATATCTGCTGTAAGACTAAGTAGGGCTGTACTGGATGTCAGGAAAATGTGCCTATGTCATTCCTGCTCGTCTCCTGCACACAGCTCTGTGGGGCATGGGACAGAGACACATTGAGTTCTTAGTTCTCAGATTCACCCCAGGTATAAGAGTCATCTTCACAGTATTCAAATGCATGGCTATATATTGGTGTGATTCTCACCATTGCCACATACCAGTAATGCTATGGTGGTTGTAATGGTTTCAACAGTATCCTCCTCAAATGCCCTTTTCTCGCCTCTCAAATGTGAGGCTTTTTTGGAGACAGGGTCATTGCAGCCACGGTTGATTTAAGATTAAGATGGGGCCATGCTGCAATGGAGGGCTTCTCCACCAGTAATTGGTCTCCTTACTTTCTTAATGGTATCTGGTGTCTTCAAAAAGGAAACAGAAAAAGAGACAGACACAGACAGGGTGAGAATGGCATGTGATGACAGAAGCAGCACTTGGAGTGACATAGCCATAACCCAAGAATGTCCAAGATTGCCAGCAACTTCCAGGAACTAGGAGCCAGGCTTGGCACAGTCTTGATGGGCATTTCAGAAGGCGTGAACTTGTACTGTCTTAAGCCATTCGAGGCTGTTGCACTTTGTTATGACAACCTAGGAAATGGATTTAACAGCCATTCCCAGCACCCTGCTTTCCTTCTGATTCAGCTAACCATCACGTGCTGAAATATTTATTCAAATACATTGTACTTATGGCTAATGGGTAATTAGAAACAGAGAGATGTGGGAATACATGCCTCAATCTAGGAGGGTAAGAGATGTAGGGAGACATGTAGATTACAAAGAAGGTGGGGACTTGGCTGGAGCATCCCATAGCAGTCATGGACATTTTCAGAAAAATACAAATGAGTAGTGTTTGACTGGGACCAATTAGTGTATGAAGAAGAAAAGAATGGAAAGAAGCCAAGTTCTTCTTATTGAAGGCCTTTTCAAAATAGTCTTCTCTATGCCATTTAAGACCCTCACTAGTCTGCAGACCATTTGACATGGCATTTGCGGAAGCTTACTAGAATCACAGAGAGCATGCTGGGAAAGTTCTGCCTTACCGCTGTGATACCAGCAGCGTCGCCTGGAGGCCTCTTAGAAATAAACCCACCTTGACATACAGGAAATTCTGCATCTCAACCTGGCATCTAGGTAATTGAGAGATACAGGGAAGTGAGAAGGTCTGTTACAGGGGATCTGAAACCTCTGCTGCACCGTGGTGAGAGAAGACCATGGATACAACGCTGGCTGAGGCAAGGTGCGGGAAAGAGTGATGATGTGCCGGGGCACTCTGGAGAAACAGCGTAATTGCAGGCAGCACCATATAGCTAACATTTACTGAGCAGGTATTGCACTGTGTGCTTATGTGCTTGTGTGCACCCACATCTTAAGTCATCTTTTTGTTTGTTTGGTTGGTTGGTTGGTTTGGTTTTTTGAGACAGCGTTTCTCTGTGTAGCCTTCATTGCCCTAGACTTGCTTTGTAGACCAGGCTGGCCTCTTAAGTAATCTTAAGGGACTTAGTTTGCAATTGTAATGGAAACCATGCGCATAATATCACGTCAAACCAACCACAGATTCGGAATAAAAATACTGAAACTGACACACATAGAAAGCAAAAGGAGATTATTTAATTTATTTGTTTTAAATGTTTCTGTTACTTTATACGTAGAGTGTTTTGCCTACATGTATGTCTGTGTACCACATGCATGCAGTATCCATGAAGGTCAGAAGTGGGTGCCAGATCCCCTAGAACAGGAGTTACAGATGATTGTGAGCCACCACTTGGAAGCTGTGAATCAAACCCAGTTCTCTGGAAGAACAGGCAGTTCGCCTCACCACTGAGCCATCTCTCCATCCCTAGGACCATTACATCATAGTATCTTGTTGATTTCTTTGACATCCCTGTTATTTTGTTGGTTTGACAGTGTTGATGATCAAATGCTGATAATAGGCAATGGCCTCCACTGTGCTACGTGCCCTGTCATATTTTTCACTTTTTGCTTTGTGACAGAGTCTCTCATGAAATTGCCAAGACTGTCCTTGAACTTGGAATGCTCCTGCTTCAGCCTTCTAGGTGGTGTGGCCATTGTGATACTTCCATACATGGGCACAGTAGGTCATGGTCACACCAGGTACTCATTTCTACCCCCTTAAATGCCCTGAAATACCTCTTTGTGTTTACAGCCTATCAGTGTCCTTTACCAGTTCTTTATAAAATATATAATAAATTGTGTTATAGTAACCACTGTTCTGTAGAACTCTAGAATTCATCTTACTATCAAATTGCATCTCGACATTCATTATGCAAGTACACATGTGTGTTCACGTACACATTTGCATCCAAAGACGTGTGTGCAAGGACACATGTTTGTGCATGTGTGTGTTGTAACAACCAAAAGTCAACTTCAGGGGTTGTTTTCAGGAGCTGTTCATCTTGGTTTTTGAAAAAGGGTCTCTTACTGGCCTGGGCTCACCAATTAGGCTATGCTAACTCGCCAGAAAGCACAGTGATCCTCCTGTCCTGTGTTCACCTCCCCAGCACTGGGAGTACAAGCATGTTCCCTCATGCCTGTGTGTGTACATGGAGCCTGGGGATGAACCTCAAGTCCCGATACTTATGTGGCAATCACTTTGCTGACAGAGCTAGGGGCTTGTTCTTTAATGCCTGGCTTATTTCATTTAATATAATATACTCCTGTTGCCACAATTTTTTTGGCTAAGAAATATTCCATTAAAGAAGGAAAGAAAGAAAGAAAGAACAAAGAAAGAACAAAGAAAGAAAGGCAGGCAGATATATATGGTGCATTTTCTTTAGCCATGCTTCTGCCAGTGAACAATTTTTGATTCTGTTCTTGGCTACTGTGGTTCTGCAATGCTAAGCATAAACAGACACTTCTTTTGATCCCTGCAGGTGTCTTGTATTTATCATGATACACACAAGAAGGAGCACCATACTACAGTAAGTATTGCAGTGGGGGAACTGAACCTTAGCTTCTTCAGCATCCTCCAAGTACTTTGAGACTTCATACCTTTGTGCAGGAACTTGCCTCTTCTTTGGGACACTTCAATATATCTGTCAAGATCTCGTTCATCTTTACAGATACAGATCAGAAACCTATTCTGCTGTGGCTTCCTTCCCAGGTTCCCCTACAATCCATTGTACAGCACTCATGTGTCCCTAACATCTCTTCTCTGTTGTGGGATCTGTCATGCAATGGCTCATTAGCTACTCATTTCTCTCCTCACCCCAACAGGAAGTGGTATTTTAGAGGATGGGAGGGTGGGTCTCCTTAATCTTTTCTCTCCAGTGCTTAGCTTAGGAATAAACTTGGAATGTAGATTTATTGCAGATATGGGAAGTGCCAACTCTGCCTGCATCCTGGCTAGATCCTTGCCCCTTCTGCCTTCAGTGTTCTCACTTATAAAACTGCTATAACAGAACCTACTCAGGAGGGTATGATAAAGATGAAAAGAAACGAGACATGGAAATATGCTGAGCAGAGTGTAGTGCACAGGGGAAGGTCTTCCAAAGGAGAAAAATAAAAAAGAAAGTGGCAAGGAGGAGAGAGAGAGAGAAGGAAAGAGACAGACAGAGACAGAGTTGGGGGGGGGGCAGGGGGAGTGGCCTAAAGGAAAAGTAAACAGTTAGGATAAAACTGTCACTGTTGCCTGAAGGGTAAGCTCAATACATATAGTTCAACAACCACCTGAAATCATTAGCATCGTTCTCTCTCTGTAGTTACTTTTATTTTATTTATGTACTTACTTACATGGCAAGGTATATATATATATGTGTCTGTCACAGCATGCATGCCATGGCCAGAAGGCAGCCTGTGGGAATCAGCGCTCTCCTTCCATGATGTGGTTCTTGGAGATCAAACTCAGGTTGTCAGTGTTGGGAGCAAGAGCCTTTACCGCTTTACCGTCCCCCCCCCCCCCGCCCCCGCAGCCTTTATTAAGGTCATAAAAGTTAAGGCCTTTGCCTATGTTCAAGAAGAACCTAGCTTAAAACTATGGTCCAATGAACCCAAACCCACATTTCCAGAAAAACAACAACCGCCACCAGAGGCCATAACTTTTAATACTCCATCGGTGTAGCAGACCATCCTATTGTGACCACAATACTCACAACCTCAGATTTTCAAAAAAACACTTTAAAAATCTGAGCACTTTTGCTATTGCGTTCCGGAATACTAGGAAAATACAGCTGTCGCTAGTCACATGAGACTTGGCTGTGCCTCATGAAACACAAGCTGTGCTAGCAGTGGCATGTGTGGCTGTTTGTTGCTCTATACCACGGGTGTGTAACCAGCACAGTGAGGGGAGCCTCCCACGTTCAGAGTAATGTTTATAGACCAGCAAGTGGAAGGGACAGAAGTGGCATCCAAACATGACTGATATTCTTTTGATGTTGGCTTCATGCGATCCTCTCTGTCATCCTAGCTAGATTTTTCCCTCTAAAGGAGACGAGACTATAAAATTGGAAAGTAATTTTCCTTTTGTGTGCTGGTTCTCTGTTATAGGAGAAATGTATTTAGATTTTTTTTAAAAATCAAATTATTTATCTTAGTGCTCCCTCAAGTTTCCAAACCACTGAGGAACATGATGCTTCAGTCTGCACTCTCCTCTCTGCGTCTATCTGGGTAAATTAATTACAAGGCAATCCTCTGGAATTAAGTGTGTTTTAAGTTCAGAGGCATCTGCTCAGAGACTTCTAATGCCGCTAAATAGTCCCTTTGGAGATGCACTCGTTAGTGTGAGTGGTATAATTTTCATTTCCGCTGGCACTGTGGCATATGACTTCTTCGGTTTCAGCTACCCTCTGATTGACCTGTCAAGGGCATAAACCACCCTGAAGATGTTCCTGCATCAATTGTGCTTCTCCAGTTGGTTTGTAGGACCAGGCTGTCTGTGCCATGGAAAGAAATAACAACATTCCTACTGTGTGTGCTCGTATGTGTGTGTCACACACACACACACACACACACACACACACACACACACACAGAGTCAGAATTTATAATAGGCTTATTGGGCAATAGAACAAAACAACATTTTCTTAGATAACAGGTGTTCAATATATCTGAGGATATGAAGTGGGGTGGGCAGGGTCTATGGTGTTGTTATTCTATTACATAAGATAGAAATTCATTTTTATGCTGAATGCCAAGAAGATATTTCCAGGGGAGGGGGAAAGAACACATAAGACTGAAAATTAGATCTTGTATTTTTTTTCATCTATCCCTTCTAAAATGAAGATGTAGTAAAACTTAACCACCAGATTTTTCCAAAGCGACTGTGTTTTGGGAGACCTTTCCATCCATTTTTAAGAGAATTGTTTTTCCCCAGTCCAGAATAAACTGAAGTAGAGCCTGGTCAGCCCAGTGTAACAGGGGCGTCTTTGGAACGACATAGAAGAGCTATTCAGCATCCATCCTTCAGCCATTTTGAATTTATAACAGTCAAATGTAGAAAAAGAAAAACAACGCTCTTCTGAGAAAAACAGAGGTAAAGCTTTGCTTTAAGCCATTTGTGCATTATCAAACCGTGACTTCAGTCATGTGTGTATTACCAAATGCACATGAAGTTAACATCCAGCTGGCCCCATGGAATCTGGATATGAAACATCCCCAGTGGCCCTTGTATTGAAGGTTTTGCCCTCCTTCTTAGGAATAGTGGAACCTTTCAGAGAAGAATCCTCACAGAAGGAAGCTGGGTCACTGAGGGGCTAATTGGCTCCTTCTTCCCCTTTCTCTTCATGCTTCCCAGGCTCCCAGAGGTGAACAGGCCACCTGACCCTCAGTACACACCTGCATCTGCTCTTCCCTCGGGCTCTCAGCCTTCCCTCCGCCTGGATCCCAGGTCCTCCCTGGCTTCTCCAAGAAGCAGTTACAGACCCACGATGTGGGAGGCAAGTCCTCCACCTCCATCGATTGCCGTCTGCCTTACAGAGTCAGCTAGGTTCATCAGTACCTTGGAGTTTGCATGTTTGTGTATGTTTCCCTTACCTAGAAAGAAAGTTCCCTATGAATCAGATTCCTAAATGTCTTAACATAAACTGATTGTGCAATGCAGTAAAATGGGAGTAGTTATGGGAAGGGCCACAGGATCTTCTTGGAACACTGAGACCAGTGTAACTAGAACGTCTCTTCATGTTTTACTTAGTAGTAGTTTTTTTCATGTGTATGTGGTAGTGTGTGCAACACACATAGTGAGCCTTGTGTAGTTGTGGGTAGAGTCAACCAATCACTGATTGAAATGATTTTTGCAGAAAAATTGTGCCTATATTAAACATGTAATGGCCATTTTCTTGTCATTATCCCCTAAATAACACCATATAACATTTATATTAGAATATGTATTATAAGTGACATAGAAATGTTTTAAAGTAGACAAGAGGGTCTGCACAAGCTATAATGTAAACATTCTGCCATTTTATCCTAGGAACTTAAACTTCTACAGATTTCTATATTCACAGGGGTCTTCAAATTAATTGAACACAGACAGTATGGGACAATTGAATACAGATAACAGCTTCTGTACTGTATTTTAATCGGCTTGACAGTAATGACAATATCTTCTTGAACCTAGTCCACATGTCTCACATATAGTAGGTACTTACTAACTTTTAACCAACGGAAAAGTAATTCTAGACTATCAAGGCTCTTCTTTCTCATCTACCAAATTTCACTTTAGAAGTACCCACTTTCCACCACTATCTCAAGTAATTGCTGGTTCTGCCCTACCAACAGATACATACTTGAAAGCCTTATGGGATGTAATCATTGCTTTACGGTTTGGCTTTGGGGATTATATTTAAGGGGTTCTTGTTTTTGTTTGGTTGGTTTTTTTTTTTTTTTTTTGTCATAGCAAGACATGACTCAGCCATACTGTAGATAAAAGCTTACTTATTGTATTAATACTCACACTATGTCATCAGATTTCCCACTGTTGGGTGCAACTAAAGGAAGCAGAAAGAGCCACTCACCTGTGGGTTCTGCTTCCCTGGAAGTGGGCAGGGTATGTTGTCCCATAGAGCTAGCCTAAGCTTGTCAAATGAGAATGTACTCTTTCAACTGCTCTCTGCGTTCTAGGGTGGAAGGAGCTAATCTCCCATCAGTAGCATGACTTCTCCCAGTCTTCCTGCTTGCATTCGTAGCTTTTGCAGCTCTGTGACCAAAATACCCAAGAGAAAAAAAAACTTAGCAGAGGGAAAGTCTACTTTGGCTCACAGATCAGAAGATTCAGTCCGTAAGTACTGACTGCATGGGCTCGGACAGGACATCATGGCAGCGGGAAGGTATGGCAGAGGTCAGCTGTGTATATCATGGCAGGCAGGAAGCCGAAGTGTGAGAGACAGGAAGCTTCCAGAGACACCGTACACACAAGACTCCACCCATTGTGTGCCACCTCCCCCAAGCAGGAGCCACCTCCTGGTTCCAGAATCTTCTAAGGCAGCACCACCAGAAAGGGGATCAAGTATTCAAATCATTTGAAATCATAGTCTGGCCAAAGTCCTTCACCCCACAAAGTAAGGGGAGTAGTGGTGGGAAGTCTGACAAACAATTAGGAGTGGCAGAATGTGGAAGAGGTATTGCATTTGCATCGCGTCCCTGCATCCCAGCCAGGAATCCCAGATCGCCATCTCGGAATTGACCACGTTTGAAAATGTCCTCTAAAGGGACTTTTGACTATAACATCACTTCCTGGGTCCCGTGCTGAATGCCAGACCTCCCAAAACAAGCCAGAGTGGTTCTCAGCCTTGAGCAAAAACACTCACTGTGTCTCAAATGGCTGCCCAAGATCAATGATAGAATAATTTGGAGATGCTGAGGTTCCATATGATTGCAGTACTCACAAATTCAAGTCCAGTAAATCTGATTGTTCTCAATTATGGGAAATCCACAAGCACTCCATCTTGGCCACTTTGACTGGAAATACGGTAAGGTCAAGGACCATGTCTAAGTTTTCTTTGCACTGATCAATGAGCACAGGCCCTAGAAAGTTACACATGGGTAAATACCAATGAATGATCATCAAAGAGCTAGGTGTTATTTTTCTGGAAGATTGTGGCTTTAAAACAGTCAAATCATACTACCTGCACAGCTTCCCAAATACATATATTAAAATAATTCTGTTATGTGAGAGAATAAATAAATAAATAAATAAATAAATAAATAAATAATAGCTGTAATATGCCTCACCTTTGTCAAGTTTTATAATTAGTGCCTTCTGACAATGTAGTCAAAAACTTTAAGAATTGCTCACCATATATGATGAGTAAGTTTATTGGGTTCTTTGATTATGGGCAAAAGAAAATAATACTGCTAATGTAAACAGAAAAAGAATATTCTGAAAAGATTCAGTATTGTAGATAATCTCCCTGATAGCTGCAGGAGCAGGTTTAGGAAAGAAAGATCACCCCAAGAGTCTAGTGACATCAACCCTAAAGAGATATGCATCAACCTTGGAGAGGGGGCTTACAGTACTTTGTTCAAGATCTAAGAGTCCCTTAGGCTGATTGCCCTAACCTAGGTCCATCCACTGGTTAAAGAAGGGAGCCTTGTTTACATTGATCTTAAACACAACAATGCAGTGCAATACACAAAACAAAATAGAAGTTATGCCTTTATGAAAAAAAAAGGGGATGTCACGTGGCATGTACATGTCCAGTACAGTTAAAAGAGGATTTAAAAAAATCTATACTGTGAGTGCTTATATGTACCAAGCTCATAGAATGCAGATTACCTTATACAAGCATATATCTCATTTCTTCTTAAACGTTCTGAAAGAAAAACATCGTGTGCCCATTTTACAAATGGATAAACTGAGGCTCACCTACATTAAGCAACTTGACCAGTACCATCCATTTAATAAACATTGAAGTGACAATTTAGATTCAGGTGTATCTGATATTTGTTGGAAAAGAATAATCTTGGTGTTGAACAGAGGAACACAGGAATAAAGATAATTTGGCAAGGCAATTTGTTTTTTGAAAAAGGTACATCAGAGCCCAAACTGGGCTGGCAAGCAGCACACTCTGTCTTAATATATGTCCTCTGTGTTTTATTGGTGAAGTAGGTGTGACTTCACAATCTGACATGATTGGCTAGTTTGAGCAAAGGGGAAGGTTCAGGAAATATGGGACTTTGTCAGGATGACTACTTTTAGTAGATAGAAAAAAGTTCTCATATATCTGCATGACTGTGTGTGCAAGCTCATTGACGAGCTGTCCGCCTAAGGTTATATGCTGAATGAGGTTCAGGACTGAGGATGGTAGAATGCCATTGAGGTCTTGGTGTTAGCATTCTGTAATCAAGCAACTGTGTAGACGTCTGAGATGTGCTTCCTCAGTTGCAAGGGGAGGATGTTTGTATCTGATCACCACTCACAGAAGAGGAAACAGAGCAGGCTTAGTCACATCTACCGAGTTTCTAAAGCAGTGGTAGACAGAGTCCTACTACTGTAACAAGTCTGAGACACTCAGCTTATGAAGAAGAATGGTTTGTTTTGGCTTGCAATGTTGGAAGCTCCAGTCTGTGGTGGTATCGATATATTGCTTTTAGGCCTGTGACCAGGGACTGCACATCATGGCAGGAGTGTGTGGCAGAGGGAAAAATGATCATGTAAGGTCAAGAAGTAAAAAAGGGCAAAGAAGAGCCTGGGCTCCCACAATAGCACTCACTGACCTAAAAGACTTCCTTCTAGACTCCACCTCTGTGTGTGTGTGTGTTTGTGTATGTGTGTGTGTGTGTGTGTGTGTGTGTGTGTGTGTGTGTGTGAATGTTAGACTGTTGGGTGTCTTGCTCAAGGTTCTCCACTTTATTTTTTTAAGGCAGATTCTCTCTCAGAACTGGGAACTGGGGTATGATGGATTCAGCTAGACTGGATGACCACAAATCTCAGAGGTCTTCCTGTCTCATCCCTCCAGGCTCTGGGATTATAGACTCTTACTTCTAGACCCAGCCATCTTTTCATGGACCCTGGGAATCTAACTCAAGTCTTCATTTCTGCTTGGCAAGTATTCTACTGACCGACCCATCTCCCTGGCCCCGAGGCCCCTTTTCGTATAGATTTCACCACCTTCCTAAAGTGCCAAACTGGGAACAAGCCCACTAAGCATCCCAAGTCATTGGGAATACAGTTCAGATGCAAGCCATGGTGTGATGGTTTGAATGGGAAACGTGCTACGAAGCCTTGTGTATTTGAACACTGGGTACCCAGCTGGTGGTGGTTAGGAGGGATGGCTCCTGTGGGGGAAGCATTTCACTGGGGGCAGGCTTTGAGTGTTTGTAGTCTTATCCCATGTTTAGTTTGTTCATTTGGTTTCATTTTTGTGGTTTAAGATGTGATCTCTCAGCTTTCTGCTTTACCAGCATGCCTGCTGCTTGCTGCCCCACCTTCTCACCATGTTGAGCTCTTACCCTCTGTTACCACAAACAAAGATAAACTTTCCTTCATAAGCTATTTTTTGTCATGGCATTTTATAACAGCAAAATAAGAGTAATTAATATATGTGATCGTTTCAAAGCTTCATTTCTTTTAATGAAAAGGTCAAGATTCTATATTACATAATAGAATTTTAAAACAGAATTTTAAAAATAACATAAAAATTCCTAAGTAAATATTATTCTTTTGTCACTTCATGAGGACAAGAAAAAAATAATGACTAAGAAACTTGCTTTCAGCTGGGCATGGTGGCACATGCCATTAATCTCAACACGAAAGAAGCAGAGGCAGATGGATCTCCATGAGTTCGAGGCCAGCCTGGTCTACAAAGAGAGTCCAGGACAGGCAGGGCTCTGTGTAATAGAGAAACCCAGTCTGGAAAAACTAAAACCAAAGGTAAGAAAGAAAGAAACTTCCTTTAAAGGTTGTAATAAGCTAATACGCACATGTTGGTAAATATAACCAGAGCAGTTGATAATATCAAATTAGGAAGGACATTAATTCTCACCTCCAGCATGAAGGTAAACTGTAAATAATACTGCCTGTCTTTAAAGAAAGAAGCTTCAAGCTTTCCTGGTTATACTTTCTTCAAACTCCAATGGAGATCATGAAAGGGATCACCAGAGAACTCAGAGAAATAAGTTTAAAAGTTTGGAGGTGGCAGGCAGAAGTGTGGCTCTCTGTCCTACACAATGAAGTTCAAAAACAAAACAGGTTTTCAGCAGCTTGAAAAGTGACAGAATTCATTGGGAACAAATTTGGTAGAGAGAAGCCTAGAGTGTGGCAGAGAATGACTCCTGGTTCTCCCAAGCACATCTGCTTTCTCTTGGTTGTATAGCTCAGCAAAACTTCCAGAATCTCTTGCAGCTAAGTGTGGCCACATTCAAGAGCCACAGGATAGAGAAGGTTTCGGTCTCTAAATTAATGCTCAGAGAAGGTCAATCAGTGATCAGGGGCATACATTTGACATATTTAAGCAAAAACTAGTTAATACATACCATGGCAACATACGGTTTTGGCATATAACATGCATATGTTGATATGTAGATGTAATGTGAAAGGGAAAGAATCCTCCCCTCCAGCATTACTGACATTTTAGAACACTGTGGAAGCTGTCCTCTGCACTATCAGGTGCTAAGTAGAAATCCCAGATCTCTATGTAACAGATGTCAATAGCCTCCCCTCTTTTTGGGTCCCGTGGAGGTAACACTATCTGTGGTTGCAAGCCACTGCCTTAACTATACTTGGGAATTAATTCACTTTTTTAAAACTTTGCAAGCCTGAGAGATAAGAAAATATTTTCCCAAAAGTAGCAGTTAAAGAGACAAAAAACCTTAGCTTGTGTATTGGTTAGTACTGACTGTCAACTCTACAAACTCAAGAGTCCCTGAGTGATGTGGTGGTACACCATATTTTGATTATGTTAACTGACATGGAAAGATGGTCACATTGTGGGTGTGGCCATTCCTTGAAAGAGAATCTCCTAGACTGTAAACAGAGAAAGGTGGCTGAGGAGCAGCTCTTCCATTTACTCATCCTTCTCTGTCTCCTGAATGTGGGTGCCATGTGACCAGCTGCTTCATGCTCCTAATGAGTTGACTGCCCTGCCATGATGGAATTTGAGTGGAGGGCTAAAATAAATGCTTTCTTTCCTTAAGTTGCTTTTGTTGGAGTATTTTATCATGGTAATGGGCAGGGACCTAAGACAGCTGACTTATCCTAAAACTGTCTATGAGTGTGGTAGTTTGAATAAGAATGGCCGCTACAGGCCCATAGGGCGTGGCACTATTAGGAGGTGTGACCTTGTTGGAGTGGGTGTGGGCTTGTTAGAGGCAAGGGGGCAGGGTTTAAGGTTTCAGATGCTCAAGCTACACCCAGTGTGGCTTACTGTCTCTTCCTGGTGCTGCCTACAGATGAAGATACAGAACTCTCAGCTCCTTCAGCACCAAGTCTGCCTTGTATGCCTGTATGCTGCCGTGCTTCCCGTCATGACAATAATGGACTAACCTCCGATCTATAAGCCAGCTCCAATTAAGTGTTGATTAATGATTGATGCTGTAGGGCCCAGCCCATTGTGGATGATGCCATGCGTGGACACGTAGTCCTGGGTTGTATAAGAAAGCAGCTAAGCAAGCCACAAGGAGCAAACCAGTGATCAGTGTTCCTCCATGGCCTCTGCTTCAGCTTTCCTGAATCCATGTTTCTGCTCTGAGCTCCTGCCCTGACTTCTTTTGGCTGATGGAGTGTTACCTGGAAGTGCAGGTGAAATAAACCCTTTCCTCTCCCAAGATGCTTTTGGTCATGGCATGGTAGCACAGTAGAAAGGTAAGGAAGACAGTTTCTAATAATTATAATTTGTAAACACGGTTACATTTTGAAGCCAGTGTTGCTCTATGACTGCGTTAGAGAGGGGCTGACAGAGGCTGTGCCTACCTCCTGAGTTCTCTGGCCGCCACAATCTTGCTTCCTGGAGTCCTGTATTCCTCCGCTTGGCAATGGGACAGATGTGCCGGGGTCTTTCATCCCATAGATTCTCTGCTTGTCCTCCTTATACAGGAATATAAGGATTGGATAGTGTAGATGCTTGAGCATAAAAACCCTCCCACTGCGCAGCTCTCAAAACTCTTCTCAGTAGAGGAACCAGGAGCATATGTGAGCTCCTTCCTAATTATGGCATTTATCATCCTGAGAAACAACACAAAGCGTTTCCTTTTTCTAGAATGTTTACAAGATAGGTTTTTTCTTTCTTTCTTTCTTTCAGTGACTTCCTTTCTCTAGCACTATGCTAAAAGCATAATGGAGATCTGCCGGCCAGTGCTCAACTCAGCTTCCACTACAGCTCAGCAGAATATAGCTTTTCCTCCTCAGCTTTGAAACATACAACATTTTAATATTAAAAGCAAAGATACTGACAAGAAACTTTCAAAGAAGATAATGCCTTTTCTCACCTTTTCTTTGCATTGTAGACTGCACACTTGCCATGTGTCACAGTGCCTGTAACTCAGATCAACAGTCATCCACATAGGCCAGAGCTTGCAAGAACCAAAGTCATACTTACATTGAGCAAAATACATATGATTGAAACACAGAATATTCCACAAAATTCCTCCATATATTTTTTAGGATTAAAGATTCATGCATGTTCATAATGCTGCAGATGTGATTCATTTTGGAATTTTTAACTTTTGTATATTTATAAATATCTTATTTGTACATGAATAGTAAAATTGGGACTGGAATAGGGGGAAATCAATATAAATTTTGGAATCTATCAAGATCTAAGTATTTTAAAAGTAAAACAGGAGCCAGCAATATGGCTCAGTAGCTAAAGGTTCTTGCTGCCAAGTCTGATCCCCAGAACCCATATAGTAGAAGAGAAACAACTCTAACAAGTTGTCCTCTGACCTCACATATATGATGTGACACATGGATGCCCTCATTGATGATAGATAGATAGATAGATAGATAGGCAGACAGATGTAGAAAGACTCTTAAGTAAAGCATAAGACATAATAAAGAATCAAGCCATCAGAAGGTTATAGATCACCTCTGCCAGTACAAATTAATAAATGCCATAAATTTGCCATTGTCCTAACAGCATAGGCAGCTATGAGCTCGCTGTCCCTAATCTTGAGTTCTCAAAAAAAAAATAAATAATAAACTAAGAGGAACAGGTCCTGTGTGTGTGTGTGTGTGTGTGTGTGTGTGTGTGTGTGTGTGTGTGTTCTGTCTAGAGGATTACTATCTTTAACAGTGAACACGCCAGAGAAACCAGATCATAATCACTATTTCTGAACTGCTCCCTCTAAACTTCCTCACAAGTGCAACCTGCCTCTGCAAGGAGCCTCATAAAGGACAGGTGGATCCATCCATCACCCTTAGCTTTAAGTACATCACATTATTACTTTAATTATGTGTGTATACATATATGTGTCAATCTATGTATGTATACATATGTGTGTCAATCTTTCCTCTGGCTGTACTCACACTCAACTTGTGCATGCTAAGCTAGCAACAGCACAGCATAGTTCATATGGAAAGCTTGCAGTCATCAAAGAAACAGTAACAGAAGCTGAGCTTACTGAGGAATGGGAGAGGGGAATACCTCTAAGACCTCAGATTACCCTGCTCTCTTCATTGACATCAGGGAAAACGTGCTCTCTCCATTTTGCCAAACTGCATACATTGCTGTAGAGCTGACAGAGGAAGGAATTCCATCCCACTGCCCAGGAGTCTCCTCAGAGCCCACAGAGGAGCCTCCAGCTAGAACTTGGGGCTGGACTGAGAAAGTTCCATCCCTGAAAGATGGGCCCCATTGATCATTCTTTCCTAGACGTAGTGCACTTCAGGCTCATTTTGCTTTGTAATTAAGAAGAAAGCCAGAAACATCATTTACACATTAAGTATTTAATAGATATATTTTTCTAGCTTTATGCATTAGCACAGGACAGCCCATTAATGAAATAAGTCTTCCTTCAGGGTCAATTTAGATGGCTGTAATCTTCTGCAAATATATTGCAAATGAGGATCATTTAATGATCTTAAAACTAACTGCCAGGAGAGGATTGTTATAACTCTCCAGACAACAAAAAGAGAGTGGCTATGAGGGCAGTGTCCTCTCTTTAAGGCATGTTTGATTTCTGGATACTAAATTTCAAAAATTGCAGATAATATCATCTGTTTTGGCTTGTCTCTGGCTTGCTGGGAAATCTCGGGGAAGTAAGAAACTAACACTTTGAGTTGCTGATAGTAGAATGGCTGGGGGCCTCTGCACAGATCCCCGTAGTCTGGCCCAGCCTATTGCCTGCTGCGAAATTCTGCCTAGCCATTCTGTCTGACATACTGCTACCTACTGTCATAACAACACTTAGCATGTGTGCAGCAGCCATGCGCTTAAAAATTCCTCCATATGTATGATCTTATTTTCTCCTGACACCAACATCAGATGACAGGCATGGAGCAGGTCATTTCTTTTCATAACTACAAAAGAATCTGAGGGTCAAGGGACCAAATGCTGGTCTCCACCTCTCACTCCCATTCTGCTTCTCCCCAGTAAAGAAATACCGAAATCCAGGCCTTCTGGCTCTCGATGCAGTCTCCGTTTGTGTGCCCCCTCTTGGTAACTCAGGCAACTTTGCAAAGCACTAATCTAAATCCTATGGGAGTTTGGAGGGAAGATTTTATAGAGGAGTCTCCAGGTCCTCAGAAGATGTGTAGCTTAGCTAAAGAAAGCAAAAGATTTCCCCCACAAAATATATCAGAATTGCTGTGTTTGAGGTAACTATCAGATCAGTGGAGTTGTACAGAATGTTTGCAAGTTCATAAAAAGATCCATGGAATACCTCAGTGAGGGATTGCGTGCTGTGCCCAACTCCTAGGCATCAACGCTAGCACACACATACAATAAAAGGTTCAAGACATAAAGAAATGCTGGGGACTGGAGAGATGGCTCAGCAGTTGAGGGGGTTTGCTGCCCTTGCGGAAGAACCAAGTTCAGTTGCCAACACCCACATCAGGTTGCTCCCAATCACCTGTAACTCCAATTCTGGGGGTCCACTGTCCTCTTCTGAACTCTGCCTGGGCTTGGATGTGTATAGATATGCCACATATACATATACACATACACAATTTTAAAAATAAACCTATAAAAAAGGAATCCTACATCTTCTCTATAATAGCATGAAGTTATTATTGTGACCACCTTGATGGCCACCCTCATTGGACTGAGAAACATCCAGGATGGAGGTTACTGAAGCACACTATTGAGTGTGTCTAGGAGAGTGTGTGCAGAAGTGATTGGCATGTGAGACAGCAGCTGAGCCCTTATATTGGCTTGCTGGACCAGCCCCACCTGCCCAAGAACCCGGTGACTTCCTGGGATTCTGGGAATTGTAGTTCATGGGAAATAACAGAACTTTGTGGGAAAGTATGGTGGCCTTTAGGTTTGTCCTTATATGTTCCTGCAACATGTGGCTAGAGGCCATTCTCAGCTCAGAAATTTTAGGGAGTGGTCCTGACCAAAGCCCACTTTTTGGTCAGTATTTAATATCTAATAAAATTTGCTTTAAATTTGGCCAAAAATGGCGGAGTTGGCTTTTCTGGTGAATCTCGGGATAAACACTACCTCGTAGGATTTCCCATCACATGTCTTACTGCCATGATCATTTGGCTTTATTACTGAGCTTATAGTGACGTTACTACCTGGCCTCTGAAATCATGAGCCGAAATGATTTTTCTCTTAAGCTGTTTTTTCCCTAAGGTATTTTGTCACAGGGACAAGAAACTCAATTTTACAGTATTTTACAGTATTTTACAAAAGCAGCCACCAGGGCTTTGAGAGCTTAGAGAACCCTCCACAGAGCTCACACCATTTAGCTAGCAGAGACTGAACACAAGCTCAGATCCTCCCCAGATCTGGCTCTGTGTGCTCACACAGCCCTGTGGACTCACCGCAGAGCCCTTGTGTACTCACACTGGCCCTGTGGACTCACCGCAGAGGCCTTGAGGAGCCTCAGAAGATTCAGCATCTTGTCCTCCCCTTTGATGAGTCTCTGGAAACATCCTGAGTCTGAACCACACAAACACACAGAAGGAAACAGCTCTGGCTAAGCCACTAGGCCACCTCTGCCTGGCAGGGAAGCTGGCCAGTGGCCTGGGGACTTTCAGATGAAAGGCCCTTATGTGTCTTGGTTATCTTTGTTAATAACTGTGTCTTAGCACAGCATCACCACCCCAGGAACATCCTCCTTCATCTTCTTCAGAGATTCCACTCCTGTCGTGTGGGGTTTACTGGAAGCTAACCTTCAAAGTCAGGCACTCAAGCTAAGTGTATTTTAAACCATGCAGTCTCACATTAAAGAGAAATGGCAGTCATTCTGCCCTGGAAACTGTTCCCCGGCATGACATTACTTTAATTCACTGGCTCCTTGTAATCAAAGCCTAATACACAGCACCTTTAAATAAGTCTTACACACAGCCTGCTTTGTTACAATCAATTGAACTACTTAAATCAGAGCACTCGGAGGCTAACTGGAGGCGCTCTGAGCTTCCCTCTGTTTTATGGCGCGACCTCAGATAAGATGTGTGAAAAGGTCAAGGCAGCATGTAAGCTTTTGCATTAAACAGCAGAACACTAATTAGTTTTAGTGACAATGGGGTTCTGTTACTGTGTTCTAATATTTTGATGCGGAGTTTTGTTTGAAACCTCCAACAATAATACACAAAAGCTCTTCTATCTTCCTGCTCGGCCTGTGTCCGGGCTTTTCAACCCCACATCTGTTTGAACTAAGCAGTACATGTTTTCTATGACTGTGTGTTCACTGTCTGTTCTTACACTTAATTTCAATACAGACCTTTGGAAAGGAGAATTCAAAAGACGAGGTGTGGGGCCCACTGTTCCATGAAGAGTTTGGTATGTTTGTTTCAAGCAAGATTTGAAATCTCAAATGCAAATTCTGTTAAAATACGCCATCAAAGACTACTTAGCACTATGACGTGTGTTAATATTATAAATAGTAAACATTAACTTTTTGCTGTTTGTTAAAGGATCTCCTCATTTCTGAGTTCGATTGTTAGTTTAAGATGACAGATAATACAGTTCTTCAAAACCAGACCTACTATTTTTATTTTTCATCACTGTATGTCTAAATTCCTACCTTTTTCTACATTCTGAAATATACACTAATAGAAAATGCAACTGATGAAAATACTAGTATTTGAGATGCTGTTGTAAAATGACATGTGCTCAAAACGCTAACAATTCTAAGTGAACTAATTTATAATGTGTACTATAGTTTTTCATAAAATAAATGATGAACCACATGAGTGCTCTCATCTAACTTGGGTGGAGTTGTCAGTCCCTGGTAGAAGAAAGATAGGGTACCACTTTCTGGTGTCACTTGTTCCTGTTCCTTTTTAAAACTCAGCTGGAGGACAGAACTCACAGTGTCCGTCTGTTCAGAGCATGCTGGGATATTTCTCTCATGATGTCTTCTGGGGCTGATAAGATCCCAGTACATAGCCCATTCAGCTCGTGGGAGATTCTGGGCCCCATCACCAACACACACGGGGGGGGGGCAGAGAGAGACAGAGAGAGAGAAAGAGAGAGGGGGGAGGGAAGGAGGGAGGGAGGGAGGGAGGATGGGGGAAGTGGAGGGGAGAGACAGGAGAGAGATAGGGACATACACACACACTCATATCCATCTCTCTAATATTGTTCTCTCATAGCATTACAACTATTACAATTATTAATACTCTGCTATAGTCAACAGAAACTGAATTTCCAACCAAATCTATAATGTCCCACCCCAAACCTATACAAAGACTGGTCCTGTCAGCATTTTATCACACATAGGGAGGGCCTCCTTTAAGCCTCACCATTCACAGAGGGACTATAGGTTTTTTTTTAATGCATTAAATTCCAAGAAGAACTGTTGGGAAGAAGAAAGGATGAGAAGATAGGGTAAATGAGAGTAAAATGGACAAAATTCTATATATACAAATATAAAGCTGTGAAAGAAAAAAAAAGTCTCATTGACACAAAAGCACAACCCTCACCTCAAAGGGAACAATAATGAGTGAGCATGGCCCCCGAGCACAGGTACTGGGGCCTCCAAAACAATGTTCCAGTGTGATGATGGTTTTACGAAGCTTTTAATAACAGAACAAAAGAAAGCCATAAAGCACGTAAGTTAAATTACACTGGTGGTAACATTGGACATTCAGTTACAGAGAAGCACAGAGGCCTTTGCTTTATGTCGCAGATGTTATGTGATGACATTCTTGACCTTTGGGGTGTTGAAGGTGTCCATTAAATATCCCTAAGGCTCTGTGTGCTAGTCAGGTTAGACACAAATGGGCAATGAATAAATAATCAACATAACTAAAGACAGCCCAAGATAATATGCCTTGGTGTAACATACCACCTTTCAGCAATGCTGGAGGTTTTAACCCATGAGCTTTGTAGAGTATTTAACACAGGTATTTTTTTTTTCTGGAAACTTAACACTTTCTAGTCCTTCATCTTGTGAAGATGCTATTTTCCTAGATAACTCAGTGCACTGCTGTTTGATTTGCTCTGGTCAAGACAAAATAAAGCAATGAGGGTATCAAGAGAGACAGAAGCATCTGTTCCTAGGTACCATCTTGATGGAATACCTTCTTCAAAATTCTCCTTACATCTTCACAGTGCCATTGCCATTGTGAGTATGCCAGATCTGAAGAAACAAACCCAACACGAAAGGCAATTTTTAAAAATTATCTCATTTTTATTTATACATTTATGCATGTGTTTTGGATACCCTCAGAGACCAAAAGAGGGCATTGGATCCTGTGGACCTAGAGGTATAGGCAGATGTGGATTGCCCAACATGGGTGCTGGAAACGAACCCTAGTCCTCTGCAAGAACAGCAAGATCTTTAAATGCTGAGCCATCACTCTAGCCCTGATAATGCTAGATCTTTATTACCAAAAGTAGGCATGCCATAGGATGTTCACCATGGGCCAGGCACCATAATAAACACAGAGGTCCATACTTAGTTTTATCCTATTAAATGTATTGATTTTAATCTCTAATTTGTAAAGGAGAAACCTGAGACTCAGAACTATCAGGTAATTTACTTAAGGTCGCACAGCTCATTGAGTGGGGCATCTGGGACTCTAACGCAAACTGTCCAGGCTCTTCACCACAGGGTTATGTTGTCTAGCAGAAACAGTGACTTGACTGTTTCCATCTGTATTCTGAACTGTTTCTGAACAAATCCAAGTATTTGCCCTGAGATGACTCTTATCAAAACAAGGTTAAATAGAATTTTCTGGTTCATATAATTTCAACACTTTGAAAAAGTGAGACTTGCATCTTGAGGAATCTTTCCCTCAGGGAGCAAAAAGAACATAGAAGGTGTAGAGTCAATGGGGCTGGGTAATCTTAGCATGTTATCTAATTGAGTCTTATGTTCTCTTCTGTAAATTAACAGTAACACTATCTACCTTCCATGCCACTTAGGAAGAAAATAGCTAACAACTTATCAAACACTATTTAGCCAGATGTGGTGGGACACACCTGTAATCATAGCACACAGGAAGACCAGGTGCTCAAAGGCAGACTCAGCTTATAGTGACTTAGAGGCCAGCCTGGGCTACATGAGAATCAGTCTCAAAATCAAGCAAACTGAAACACTAAGCTTCTGCTAAGTGCTATGTAAGAAGCTGTATTGTCTCATTTATACATTTCAGTGAAAACTTTTTTTAAGACTACATGAACTCAGCCTGGTGGCACAGCCTGTAATCCCAGATAGTTAAGAGGCAGGAAGATAAAAAGTTCAAGGCCAGCTTGGGCTACAGGGCCAGCCTCGGTACCTTAGAGAGAGCTAAGATCTTGCTTCAAAATAATAATGTTGTTTTTAAAGGGCTGAAGACAAAGCTCAATAGTTTGTCTAGCATGTGTGAATTTAATAGGCTTAATCTCCAGCAACAAAGGTACCTAAAAGAAATAAAATGAAAAAGGCTATAGCACTTCATTTATTCCTTCAATAATCATCTGTGGGGCTTTCTTAGCCTGACATATATTTTCCTATTTATTCAGAGAAAGTTAGCATCAGCTGAGTGTAAAGGCTTTCTCACTGAGCATCTTAGCTGTAATATGTCACTTACTACACCTTTGCCATAGAGGGACACACTGCGCATGTGGGCTGAAGATTGGGATGGTCGGTGCCATGAGGCTTCAAACAGACACAGGGTTCTTTCTGAACCTCACCTCCCTGGGAAGCCACACACAGACCTCTGCTTTCTGAGGAACATCCTTGTGTAGTGGATAAGAACACAGAGCCACTCTGCTTAGGGCTTCATCAAGGGCAGAAGGATGTGGAACTACAGACTCTTCAGGGGCCACCCAACCTCACCAACCCCATGCTTCAGTCTGTTGCCATTTGGTCTTGACTCATCATCCCCTGAGATCCAGCACCTCGGCTGCTCTGTTTCTGCCCATGAAGGAAACCAAGAAAATAGATGGCACACAGAAGCAAGGTGACCATGATGGCACATAGAAGCAAGGTGACCATGATGACACACAGAAGCAAGGTGACCATGATGGCACACAGAAGCAAGGTGACCATGATGGCACACAGAAACAAGGTGACCATGATGGCACACAGAAGCAAGGTGACCATGAGGGCATACAGAAGCAAGGTGACCATGATGACACACAGAAGCAAGGTGATCACGATGACATACAGAAGCAAGGTAACCATGATGACACACAGAAGCAAGGTGACCATGAGGGCACACAGAAGCAAGGTGACCATGAGGGCACACAGAAGCAAGGTGACCATGATGACACACAGAAGCAAGGTGACCATGATGACACACAGAAGCAAGGTGACCATGATGGCACACAGAAGCAAGGTGACCATGAGGGCATACAGAAGCAAGGTGACCATGATGACACACAGAAGCAAGGTGATCACGATGACATACAGAAGCAAGGTGACCATGATGACACACAGAAGCAAGGTGACCATGAGGGCACACAGAAGCAAGGTGACCATGATGACACACAGAAGCAAGGTGACCATGATGGCACACAGAAACAAGGTGACCATGATGGCACACAGAAGCAAGGTGACCATGAGGGCACACAGAAGCAAGGTGACCATGATGGCACACAGAAGCAAGGTGACCATGATGGCACACAGAAGCAAGGTGACAATGATGGCACACAGAAGCCAGCTGACCAAGAAGATGACATACAGAAACAAGGTGATCATGATGGCACACAGAAGCAAGGTGACCCAGAAGATGGCCTACAGAAGCAAGGTGACCAAGAAGATGGCACACAGAAGCAAGGTGACCATGAGGGCATACAGAAGCAAGGTGACCATGAGGGCATACAGAAGCAAGGTGACCATGATGACACACAGAAGCAAGGTGATCACGATGACATACAGAAGCAAGGTGACCATGATGACACACAGAAGCAAGGTGACCATGAGGGCACACAGAAGCAAGGTGACCATGATGACACACAGAAGCAAGGTGACCATGATGGCACACAGAAACAAAGTGACCATGATGGCACACAGAAGCAAGGTGACCATGAGAGCACACAGAAGCAAGGTGACCATGATGGCACACAGAAGCAAGGTGACCATGATGACACACAGAAGCAAGGTGACAATGATGGCACACAGAAGCCAGCTGACCAAGAAGATGACATACAGAAACAAGGTGATCATGATGGCACACAGAAGCAAGGTGACCCAGAAGATGGCCTACAGAAGCAAGGTGACCAAGAAGATGGCACACAGAAGCAAGGTGACCATGATGGCACACAGAAGCTAGCTGACTCGGAAGATGGCCTACAGAAGCTAGCTGACCAAGAAGATGGCCTACAGAAGCTAGCTGACCAAGAAGATGGCACACAGAAGCAAGGTGACCATGATGGCACACAGAAGCTAGCTGACTCGGAAGATGGCCTACAGAAGCTAGCTGACCAAGAAGATGGCACACAGAAGCAAGGTGACCATGATTGCACACAGAAGCCAGGTGACAATGATGGAACACAGAAGCAAGCTGACCAAGAAGATGGCATACAGAAGCATATCTGGCTCTAAAGACCTGGAATAATTTTCAGAATAGTCTAGACTGCCAACTTAGGAGAAAGAAAAATAAAACCCAAGCTGTATTCTAGTAGTGAGTAAATTATTTTTCAGGAATGTAGCTCCTAGAGCATCCCAGTCCCCGATATATCTTGGTTCCTAACTCAATATTTTTAATTACTTGCCTTTATTGGCCAGACAAAATGTAAAGTCAAGTTTCAAGTAATCCCTTTTATTGGACTAATGGGAGGATATTGACAGATAGGCTTTGGGAATACAGAAAACGCCCCTCAAGGTCAGTGAGGGATTGACTCCAAGCACAGGATTTCTGTAAGAAGAGAAACCTCCACATCAATACAGTACATTTTGTCCGATAAAGGGTATTACTCCTAACACGGCTGGGGCCTTGCTTTGACATCTAAAAGCCACAGTGCTCTAAAGACATTGTCATGTGGGGTGGAGCTTCTGCAGAAAGATCGTGGCATGATCTTACTGCGCTTCCGTTTCCTCACCTTTCCCGTCTGGGTTAGTGCATTGTTCATGCTGGTCCAAACACTTTCAAAGCTGGGAAGTATGGTAAAATATGTGATATAATTATTATTGATTGTTGGTATGCCCAAACTATTACTGGCAATAAACTAAAGCTAACAGATATCAAAGAGGCACCGACACTGATAATCACCCTAGTGAGAGTCCTTTGAATTCCTACCCGCATACTGATCATTCACAAACCAATTCAAGTAAGTGTTCCTGAGTGCCCACTTAAGGTGGTGCCCCAGTTCCGAGAGTAGTTCTATGCCCACCCAACACCTTTCACAAGAATCCTGCATTTTGTTCTAGAAAGAACTGTTAGGTTCCAAATCTCCTTGCTCACTATAGAATGGTTCCCTTGGTGTCTTTTGTGACAAAATCCAGACAAATAACAAATAACCCATACTTTCTGAGTTCTAGAAATTTAGACTTACTTATGTAGTTAGATATTAATAATACCTCATACTTGAAATCTTAGTAACACAGATTATCCCTTTTATACCAGTTTAGTGTATTTGCTTAAATTTTAATCCCTGCCCAGTAACAGAAATTGTTTCAGTTATCATTTCTTATAAAAATCTGCTCATTTAAAAAATTATTTGCATGTGTATCCATGGCATATATAAACATTTTGTATGCATGTTTGCATGTGTTCAGGTGCATGTGAATGTGTGAGTGTGCATGCTGTGTGTCTGCCTGCCTGCCTGCGGAAGTTAAAAGTTGACACTGGATATCTTTCTAAATTACTCTCCACTTTATTTATTGAAGCAGAGTCTCTCACAGAACCTGGAGCTAGCCAGCTTGCCCCAGGGATTCCTTCTCACACTTCTGAGAGATTACAGATAGCCACTATTTCTATAAAGTTTTCATGTGGGCTCTGGGTATTTGAACTTCTGTCCTCGTATTTGCAAGGCAAGCACTATATCCTGAGCCAACCCCCAACCAGAGCTGCTCATTTAGAAACAACTCACTGGACAGTGAGTTTGGCAACAGCGAGCTCCTTCTTGGCAGTACCCCTCTTACAAAAGGAAGTAACTAGCAAGGCTGACTTCTCAAAGGAACTTCACAGTACTGGACTGGACATCTCTGAGAGTTTGTACTTGGGATCCCTGTCAACAGGGGACCATTTAGTCTAAATCAGCCAAGGGCTTCAATAAAACAACTGGTTTCATGAACTCTTTTCACTAAAAAAAATCTACACACTCAAATATGTTGATGTTTCACGTACAATATAAAGCTAGAGTTCTCCCTCCCCTCCCTCTAGCAGACTATGCAAGACCTTCCAGTACTGTGGGGGCACCCAGAAGCAAAGATGATAGCCCATATAGTTCCCAGGGTCTCCAGGGCATGATTAACTAACAACTCAAGAAGTTTTCTATGTACCCCAGATGATTTTATGCTTCAGTCAAAGCCTTCCCGTATAGAAGGAAGGGCACCCTGGGCCTGTCACATCTGTAAAAGCAAAAGCATATTCCAAATGGACTTGGGCATCTATGAGAGTGAGTGCTGAATAGACAGGAACAGACTTGGGGCAGTCAAGCTAATTCTTTTCAGGTTTGCTATCATAACCAATCGAAAATTTAGCCTTTGTAAAAAACCATGTCATTCCCTCACACACACACAAAAGTGGCTTCTTTCTTTTTTAATGTGCTTTTAAATTTATTGTAATTTATTCATATTACATCCTGATTGTTATTCCCTCACTTGTATCTTCTCATCCCTCCCTCCCTTCCTCTTTTTCCCTATTCCCATCCCCTAGACCTCTGACAGAAGGGGACCTCCTCCCCGACAGCCTATCAGGTCTCATCCAGATAGCCTGCTTCCTCTTCCTCTGTGTGCCCACTGGGCCTCTCCACGAAGGGGAAATGATCAAATCGGGGGCACCAGAGTTCATGTCAGAGGCAGTCCCCATGCTCCCCACAACCATGCAGAATGCACTGTCCACTGGCTAGATCTAAATAGGGGTTCTAGGTTTACTGCCTGCATATTCCTTGGTTGATACAACAGTTTGTGCACGCGCCCCCTGGGTCCAGATCTGCTGGCCTTGATGATCTCCTTGTGGGGCTCCTGAACCCTCTGAGTCCTTCTGTTCCCCCACTCTTCCATACCACTCTCATGTGGAGTCCAGTAGTGAATCCCAGAATCTGCCCCAATCCCCCACTGGATGGAGACTCTCAGAGGACATCTATGTTGAGCTAATATCCACTTATGAGTGAGTATATACCATGCGTGTCCTTCTGGTCTGGGTTACCTCACTCAGGATGGTAATTTCTAGTTCTTTATAATGTCTCTGAAGACTGAAGACAAATAATCTCCACCGTGAAAGAGCAAGTGCATTCAAATGGCAAAGAAATGGAGGCAAGTGAAATAAAACTAAAGGCAGAAACTTGAACTTGCCTGTAATAGAGAGAAGACCTTCTAAGTTGAAATATTAAGAAATCAATACTTCTACACAAGACTCAGTGGCAGTATTTTGTTCTCAGGCCATTTACACCCTCTGGCTACTGTTTCATTTGAAATGCAAAAAAAAAAAAAAAAAAAGCAATGAAAACCAGAAGCCACTGTTTACCTTTCCCTGTTCTCATCCAGTGACAGCGCTACGGTTGGCTGGTTTGTGTTCACAGGCAAATAAATACCCTGTGTGCCAAAGGGAGCCATGTACCTCTGGAAGTAAGATTTTTATTGATGCTTTAAAATGCAAAGGCAACCTTGATCACAGAGACACAATATATTAGAAATACTTTTCTATTCCTGTGATAAAAAACACCATGACCAAAAGCAACTTGGGGAGAAAAGGATCTGTTTTATCATACACTTCCAGGTAACAGTCCATCACTGAGGCAGGACCTCAGAGCAGGAAGTGAAGCAGAGACTGTGGGAAAACCCTGCTTATTGGCTTAGCCTTTATGGCTTACTTAACCTGCAATTTTTTAATGGTATATGGCCACTTGCCCAAGTCTGATCTCACCCACGGTTAGCTGGGGCCTCCCACATCAATCACTAGTTAAGAAAATGCCCCACAGGCTTGCCTACAGGCCAGTCCTAGGAAAGCGGTTTGTCAGCTGTGGTTGTGCTTCTCTCAGATAACTTTAGCTTGTGTCAAGTTGGCAAAAGGAACCAAGTAGGTCATACAAACATCACATTGAGGAAGGACAGTATTATCTTCAGACATCTTCATGGGCTGATCCTGCCGCAGTGGATTGGCCTTCCTTTTCACAGATGTCACTTTATTTCAGGCCACAGGTGACTTGACCAGACTCTGGAAAATTACCCATTGCAAGAGTGCAGTTTTTCACTCATATTGTAACTGAGATTTCTAAAGTTGTTTGAGATGTGTGCAACTCTATATACCATTATTCTTATTTTTGAGGCTAATGGGTTTATTTTTTAAAAAAGAAAACAGTTCTGCTTTTCATAAGTGAATGATAAGAACATGACCTGTGAATATCCATAGCCCTGAGCAATAATCAATTAAGAAGCACTTCACTACTAAATAAGATTTCCTTTATGAGACATGTCACAAGGCTTGTTCTGCGTGTGAGAAATGGCATAAAGGTGGCCCATGTCTTTTCAAGACTGGCCCTATTTACATCCTGTAGAATATGCCTTCAGTGAATAGTATATGTATATGTACAGGAATATGCAAGACAAGTCTTCCTCAAGACCTCCTTTGGGGCCTCTTCTGGTTCTCTACATAGAGACACTTTCACTTCTGTTGCCATTCTTTCCAACAAATATTTGCGCAATACCTGCTTGTGTCAAGCTTTGTCATAAATTCCGGGCTCAAGGCAGTGGATCTAATAGCTTGGCTCCTTCCCTGACTCTAGGTGTGTTTCTGTAGTTGGAGTTACAGTTAAGGACACTTGTGCAACAGGAGAAGAGCATCCTGGGATGAGCAGGGATGTGTGGGAATGCATAGGGACACTTAATCTAATCTGGGGAGTGAAGGAACTTGCTTGGAGGTCCTAGGTGACAGCCGAGCCAAGGTAAAATGGAGATGTGGGTGCAAGTCTAAAAAGCAAGATATGTCTACAGGAGTGTGTGTGATGGCTTTAAGAAGTAGTGTGGGCAACTTCATGTGTCAGCATGTGTGCGCTAACTGGTAAGAAATTATTTCTAGTGTGTCTGTCAGGATATTTCTGGAAGTGATTACAATGTAGATCAGTGTTCTGATTCAAAGACATCTACCATTCCTAATGTGGGTGGACATGTAGGACAGAAAAAAAGGGAGCCGGTTGGGTATCTCCTTGTGAGCTAGGACAACTAGCTTCTCTTGCCCTCAGTCACCAACTTTCCACTCCTGGTCCCTCAGGGTGGAGCCAGGACTTACACCCTTGGCCTCCTGACTCTTGAGCCTTCGGGTCTGAACTATAGTCAGCTCTGTAGCTTACAGAGTGAGGCCTGTCTCCATGGGAAGAGCCTATCCTGATACACAGTGTGGAAGATGGGATACACCCCAGAATCAGAAGGCCATGGTCAAGGTCAAGGGTCCCCATGTGACAGAAGTCCCAACAGGAACCACACATGGGACATGGCTTGGTGTTCTCCCCTGTCCTTAAATTAGAATTAAAATGCACCTGCTTATTTCACAGTGGTGTTAGGCTCAAACATACCTGGGAATATACTTTTAAAACCATAGAACATTACATAAACATTATCTACTGTTCTTAAAACTAAGGCAGAAATGGTCTAGGAGAGTTAATAGGATTTAGATACAAGAAAAAAACAGAGATTATGAATATAAAGTGAAAGATAGCTCTCTTCCGTGCTAGGGTAATAGCCAAAATTAATTTCTCAAAGCCTGGGAAATTTGCCAGAAATATACGAAAGGAGTATAAAATCTTACTTTTAAAAAAGGAGGAAAGAAAAAAGAAAGAAATTTAAAATGTGATTAAAAATATAATTAAAAAGCAGTGCTCTGAAGGAGGAAAGTCCAACTCCCTATTTAAGGTGTCAGGAGGGGATATACCATCAAAAGTGTGCTTCAGAGCATGCGCACACAATCACACAGATGCTCTCAGTGGCTGAAGCAACTAACTGGTGCCTAGATTTACAGAAGGAACAAAAGTTCATCAGATTGAAAGTAAAGACACAAACCAAGATATCAGATAACTGGGATGTGGCCAGGTAGAGCAGGGTCACTGATGGGAAAGAAAACTTGAGCGAAAGCACAGAGTGCCATCACAAGCCACAGGTAGACTCATTGTCTCTCCTTGGGCCCGTGCCTGTGGCAGAACAGGAGAGCCTCACGTTCTCTGGGGCTCACACAAGCCAAGCAGGGCATCTGCATGTTAAAAGTTCTTTTTGTTATGATATATGTTTGAGATGTGTGCATGGTGTGCTTATGTGCATAGATGTAGCCATGTGCTTGTGGAGGTCAGAGGTGCCATCCTTACCTTCCAGCTTTCTTCAGATGGGAACCTTTGCCTTGCCTGCTGAGTGCAGCAGGCAAAGCAGACAAAGAGCTTCTGGGGCCCTCTTCTCTGTCTCCCATTTTGTCACAGGAGCAGTAGGATTATAGACACATTAAAAATTCTGGCTTTTACATGCAATTGGGAGATTTGAACTCAGGTCCTCATACTTGCTCAAGAAACACTTTACTCATGAGCCATCTCCCCAGCCCACAAAAGACATTTAGAAACAAACAAAGGAAAGTAACAGTGGCTTTGAGATCTAGTAAGGTTTGGGTAATATGTACCGAAAGAGAAGACACAGACATCATTTGTAGAGCTGTTTAAAGTTAAAAGAGGGGAGTTGGGGGAAGAAAGAAACTGATCTTGTAGCATGAACTGAAGGCACAGGTGAAGAGGGGGCAGAGTGGGATTATTTTGAGCCTGAGAATCGCACTGGTGAGCTCCCATGGCCCCAATAGCTGTGAGCCTTCTGTAGGAACAGAGGTAGCTTTGGGTGTTAATTAAGGCATAATTCAAAAGAGACATTCAGCACCTTGGAGGCTGGTTTCCCAATACCACTATCATCAGTCTCATTATAAAACTAACTTCCGCATGTGTCATGTGGGTATTAGGGACTATTCCGCTTCATGTGTACAATACTCATCACAACTTTTCTATTTATATGAACACACGCATGTGTGTGTGTGTGTGTGTGTGTGTGTGTGTGTGTGTGTGTGTGTGTGATGTATATGTATATCCTAGGTAAGGTGAAGAAGAGCCTGTGGGTCAGAGTAACAAAGTAATTCCTTCAAGGTCACACAACTTCTAAGCAGCTAATAACTCAGACGATCATGGCCTTTTCGTAGAAACAAGAAATAGTGTGGGCAGTTGTGACTATTAGAAGAGTTTTCCAAAATGCCAGTGTAAAAAGATGAAGAGGGGATAGCATGAATTTCTTGAGATGAATGAAGAAGTTTTATTGAACTGAGACAGACCTTTCCTTGAAGAGCACACCCAGGTAGATTGCCTGAAGGTTGAAATGATGGTAAAATACCTGGGAAGAAAGTGTAAGCCTGTGTTCAAGGCCCCCGTATCTGTATCAGAGGCCAAAGCAGAGCATGTGACCACACTGCCACAAGGAAGAGGCAGAAAGGACTAGAATGACACAGGGTTACTCCTAAGATAGCAGAGCCAATGAAGAAGCAGGGTCCATGGGGGTTGGGGGGAGGGGCATTGTGGTGGCCATAGAAACTGAATTAACATGTATGGACACTGGGGCCAGGCGCTGCGCTAAGTGCTTTGCCTAGAATTAAGAGCCGATATCAACCTGTTGGCGTACTTTTAACCAACTATTTTATTTTGGATTCTTTAAATCTCTTTCTCCCTACTCAACCCCAACCCCTTCCAACAGCCCAGGTAGGGGAGAAAGAAAGTTAGTGGGGACAGGGGGCATAGTTTTTCTTGGCTGATCCCTGCTGTTTAGCATCTTGGGTTCCTTGGGGGCAAGTCCAGTTTCTGTTGCAGCATAACTCCAACTTGTTATTGTCAAACTGCAACCAGGAGCAGCAGCAGGAAGCATCAGTAGCCTTCTTCTTTCTCAGAGGCCCCAGTCTTTCTTTGGGTCTGGCTTTTATCCCCACTGACAAAGACCACGCCCCCCTCATGAAGTAGCTCACAGCTGACAAACATCTCTTGCCCTCTCAGAAGGCAACATCAGCCGTGGACAAACTAGAGCAGCCCCCATATCCCACACCTAGGATTAAAACAAAAACATGTTTACATACAAAGCAAACCTTCCACAACATGAACCCATGCTAAAGAGCTGTCTATAAACAACAAGAGCTTCCCACCTGACTTACAGGCTTAAAGGAAGTGGTCCAGGATCCACCACTGACTGATGGGGAGACACTATAAACACTGAGATACAAGCAAGCTTGTCAGTCATGGCTAAGGTACTGTGTGGTTGCTCAGATCTACAGTAACAAAATTTATGTTCAAGTGTGCATGGGGGGAGTACCACCAAATGAAAGCTGCAAGTGGGCAGGAGAGGAGATACAGGTGCTAAGTTCTACCTAGCTGTGGAAGTTTGGTTCTAGTGTGACCTTCTCCCTGCCCCGGGATCTTATCTTGGGCCAGGTGGATAACAAGGCTGAGTTTGCCTCTTCCTTCCCCCATTCAGCTAACAAATAAAGTCATCACCTCATGTCCACCGGGCACTGGTGATGAGTCCAGGGGAGGAAGAAGTAGACATGAGCCTTGTGCTCAGAAAACTTGGATATTTTTAAATATTTATTTTATTATTTATTATATGTATATGTAAATGTGTGTGCACATGCAAGAGCGCGTGCTTGGGCATATATGTGTATGTGTATATGCATGCACACATGTGTGCTGGTGCCTGAAGGGGTCAGAAGAAGGTGCTGGATCCTGTGGAGCTGGAGCTACATGCAGCTGTGAGCTGCCCAACGTGTGTTTTGGAGACTGATCTACAGTCCTCTGAGAGAGCAGCAGGTGCTCTTCATCACAGAGATCTCTCTCCAGTCCAGAAAGATGTGGTGTTAACAGGGTTTGAGAGACAATAACAAATGTATGATGTTTAAAGTGATCTGTGCAACCAAAAATGACGCCAGGATGGAGATTGGAGTGGCAAGGGATAATATTTCATTTGTGATTATCAGAGAAGCCTCTACTGATGAATCAAGATTTGAGCAGAGACCCAGATGAAGTAAGAGAGCAATTGTTCAAACCTTTGTGGGAAAAACATTCCAGGCAGAGGGAATGCCATGTACAAAGCCTGAATGTGCCCCCTTGTATACAAAAAAGCAGGCTCAGCATGGTGAGCATGTGGAAAGAGCAGAGGGAAGGACTGAGGGTAACTGAGGTCATTAGGTATGTTGGGTCTTCGTAACCATGGTATGTTTTGACCAGATGTGGAGTCATGACAATTAAACGGGACACTAAAGAGAAGAGGGTCTCATCCACATTAGCTTTTCAGTAAACAGTAGTTACTAATTATTATATTTCCCAGCTGTCGTGGCAGTGAGGTAAGAAAAGGCCTTAGGGCTTTTTAAAAGACCCTGTTTTTACTTTGCCTGTACATATGGATGTGGACCGTGTGCATACAGTGTCTGTGTAGGCCAGAAGAAGGGTTGGAGCCGGAGGAGCCAGAGTTATAGATAGTTGGAAACTGAATCCTGAGCATTACTTACAAGAGTAGCAAGTGCCTTTAACCGTTGAGCCATTTCTCCAGCCCTGGCACTGGGATTCTTAAATCTCTTTGAGAAATAATTTTCAAATTGATTTGGGTAATGAGAATACCAGTTGGCAATGTGGGTAAGGGAAACTCTTCCCAAGGCCCCATCCTAGATGAGGGCAATAGAGGGAGACTCAGCTTTCCTCAGGGATAAGGCCTTGAAAGATTATCTAGATCCAAGTAGTAAGCTTCAAACACATGTACATATGAGCTACAGTAAACGGACTCAGTAGGTTGTAGGTATGAGTGAGAGTGTGTACAACAATGATAATTACAGAAAAAGGTCATATTTGAGGAGTTGAGGGGACATGGGAAGACTTTGAGGGGCAGAGATGGGTGGAAATTATGTAAACTCAGTGCTCATGTAAGAACATTTTTTTTTTAATTGTGGGGCTGGAGAGATGGCTGGAGATAAGAGCACTGGCTGCTCTTCTGTGAGATCCTGTTCAATTTCCAGCAACTACACAGTGGCTCACAAGCATCTATAACAAGATCTGGTGCCCTCTTCTGGTGCACAGGCATATATGCAGGCAGAGCACTGTATGCATAATAAATAAATCTTTTTTTAATTGTAGTATCTCAGTTTTTTTTAAGAAGAGAGAAAAAAAAAGAAAAGAAAAGAAGGAAGGAAAGAAAGAAAATAAAGACTTGTCCAGTGACAGATAGAGGAAAATTGTTGATCTGAGTGGTATTTCTTGTCTCTGAATCCTGTCTCCCTGACACCCTGTGCACACATCCACCAGTGATAATACATTAGGGGTGGCTTGCCAGCACACTGAACCTGACAGATGTGAATGTACAGGATAAGACATGGCACAGCAGCACTCAGAAGTGAGCATGGGCAACTCAAATGTACTTTTCTACTGTGGCCCCAAGGAACCCATTATCAGACTCACTGTTTCATCATTTCACACCACATCTGCATCTCTCCTCTTACGTATGTTTCCATCCCTTCCTAAGACTGTTTAACCACTGTCTGGGCACTGAAATGATGAATTCCCTCCCAACTTGTCTTCTGGTATTTAGTTGGTCATGTGCCCTTCCTTCAAAATTAGCCAGTGAAACTCACGCAGTAGACCGAGCTGGAGAAAGGGTCCCTTCTACAAGTCTCCAGATGACTGGCCAGGCACACTGTGACTCAGAAGTTGGTGGGCACATACTTTCAAATACCTCTGTATCTGCACAAACTTCCCTCGGCCTGCTGCTGCTCCAGGACTCCAGCACTTACAAACGGGTGTTGAGTAGAATATACTGAACATGAAGTATACAAAGGCTCAATTTTTCTACTGCCTACAAAGATCTCCAAATCTTTACTATTCTGCACAGCTGCCTAGAATAGACAACAGTGAAGCTATTGTCCAGGACTCAAGCTGAAGGAGAGAGAAAATGTCATAAACCCTCAAAAACAGAACTATCTTATTCTTTTGATTTCACTGCACATTATCGTGTGTTTGCGGCCATATTTGGATCACATCCGGTTAGAACCAGAGGGGCACAGGAATAATAGATAGCATTCACACAATAATTAGCCATGTACTTTCAATATCGGGATGTGAAGTCAAAGGAAAACACTAAAAATGTTGTTTTTTTGGACCATGACAAAGAGCTTTTAAAGGAGTGTGAGCATTTTTTGTGGCTGACTCATGTCTGGAGGCCTTGCTGTGGTCACTAATGTTTCAACTTTTGTGCTTTTCATTTCTATCTTTGACAGTTTGAAATGCTAAATTACACGAGGCTTCTTGTTGTCACCAAGTGCATATAGCTTCCCTTTGTTTCCTGTTTTCTTTTTGTAACAAATACTGCCATTTTTGTCATTATTGCTGATTAAAAAGAATTAGAGCAATCTTGGGACAGGACATTATAATCTCACCGCTGATGATTCTTATAAAACCAGTCCCATAAATCCACGCCCCCCTTTTTTTAAACATGAGGTTTGACTATGTACCCCTGTATTTACAGCCCAGAATCTGCTAGGTAGACCAGACTAGCCTCAAAAGGAAAGGGATCTGCCTGTCTCTTCTTCCTGAGAAGTGAGATTAAAATCATGAGCCACCATGCCCTTTGAGTCCACATGTTTATATGTGTGTGTGTGTGTGTGTGTGTGTGTGTGTGTGTGTGTGTGTGTAAAATAAATAAAAAATACAATAGTAGGATTATTTATTTATTGGAAAAAACTGGAAGGAAATAAAACAGAGCACTATCACTGGTTATTTTAGGAAGGTAGAAGTACAATTAATCATTAGAAATCTTTGTGCTTTTGTCTCTTTCCTATTCTTTACTTGATAGTCATAGATTGCTTTTAAAACCTTTAAAGTTTGGTTATTTTTTTAACTGTAAAAAAAAAGAAATCCAAGGGCTGAAGAGATTGCTCAGTGGTTAAGATCTGTTCTTCCAGAGGTCCTGAGTTCAATTCCCAACAACCACATGGTGGCTCACAACCATCTATAATGTTATCTGATGCCCTCTTCTGGCCTGCAGGGGCACAAGGAAGCAGAACACTGTGTACATAACAAGTAAATAAATCTTTTTTTTTAATACAAAATCTGTAGCATTTATACATTAAGAAACTGAGTGCCTACAAAAACCAACCAACAATACTGACAACAAGAAAGGCCTACTGAATGAAAATAATTGGTTTCAAGCCTTTTTGTCCTGAAAGGAACAACACAGGTCTGAATTTGTTGCACAGAAGACAGCTCTCCGGGGACAGCCACTTCCCGGGTGTTCAGCACAGGACATTTTCTTCATGTGTGCTGAGAAAGGGAACTGGAAAATTCATATTTAGCTTCAGCTTCTCCGCCTTAGTTAAGATGTCTTAAAATATCTGCCCATTCTTCACTGTTCATGAACCATGTGGGCACCTAAGTCAGAAGAGGGGGAGAAAAGGACGCTGGACTATTTTGTGGCAAAATCTATCTGCATGATGGATACTGGCTGCATGGAATCAATCTGCAGGGCTACGTTTTGGCATTTTAAGCATGGACCCTTTTCCCTCCTCCTAGCAGACTCTCCAGAGATAAATTTCTAGGCCTAGGACATTACTGATTTTTAAAAGGAACCATTCAAGCTCCCTCCCTCCCTAGCTCTTCCTTGTACCCTCCTGCCAAGTACCTAGTTCTCCATCTAAGATGGCTTGTGACCACTGAGGCCCTGCCACTGGTCCTTGGCAGGCTGGGCTTCCCAGTGCTAACTGCTCCCTACTTTATGTCCTGAGGCTGGGCCTCTGTTTAACTTCAAAGACAAATACTGGGCACAGCAAGGATGGAGAGGGCAGAGGCCATGAGAATTGGCCTCAAGCATCCCACACTGAAACTGACTTTATCCACTCCAGCCAGTGCCTGGCTAATTTCTGGCACCTAGCAAATGTGAAATGATAAAAAAAAAATGTTACTATTAACAAAAATAATAAGGTTGAAAGTTGGAAAGGGTTTGGGAACCATTGCGTATGAAGCAACAGGAAGGATCCAGTGTCTTTTCTTTTGTCTCCCCATTGTCCTAGTTTGAAGAACTCATTAGAATGTACGTCCCTTGTGGTGAGGGGTAGGAGGGGTATAGGAGATCAAATAGAAATGAAGGTCCAAAGAAATGTTCCTCCTAAAAGAGCAGGTGGTTTGACATCCAGCATGAACATGGCAAACCAAGTTCCTACAGCTCAGGACCTCTCCCTCTGCCTGCTTTGGCTTAAGCAGGGATTATCACTAAGAGTGGAGAATCTACTAGTCAGTAGTCACATGAACGGATAAAGAGAGTATGGCCTATAGATTATGGAATACTAGTCAGCTTTAAGAAGACCCTGTCACTGGTGTTCTGCTAAGCAAAGTAAGCTGGGCACAGAAAGACAAACACGGCATTTACATGTGTAACCCAAAAACCGAACTCACAGAAGCAGGAGTGAAATCCTGGTTATAGAGGCTGGAATTAGGAAAAATGGGAAGATGGTGTTCAGTGTTTACAAAATCTCAGGCAAGGAGCGTATTCTTATTTATTTTTTAAGGTACTGCGTCACGTAGTGAATCTGGTTAATAGTAGTGTATCATTGATCTCAAAATTACTGAGAAAAATTTCAAATGTTAAACACATGCATGCATGCACACACACACACACACACACACACACACACACACACACACACACACACACACACACACACACACACACACGTGTTGGGGCTGGAGAGATAACCCAGCAGTGAAAAGTGCCTGCTGCTCTTATAGAAGACCCAAGTTCAATTCCTAGTACCCATGCTGACTCAAAACTGTCTGTAAATCCAGATCTTGGAGATCCAATGCTTTCTTCTGGCCTCTGCCAGCACCTACTCTCACACACACAAACCCCTACACAAACATATACACAATTACATAATAAGATAAATATTTTTTAAATACAAGTCATTAAAGTAATGGCTTAAGCATTTGACTTGAGTTAATTATTCTGTATTGAATTGATAAATCATAACATCACTTTATATGCCATAAATATATACAATTATAAATTTTCAACTTAGAACACAGTAAAAAACAGATGCTAAACATAATAAAGTAAAACAATAAAAGCTATGGCAAATTACAGACATTAGTGTCCTTACTTAGCTAGAGTTGAAAGCAGTATAATCTCTAGAAAGTTCATTAACTAGACAAAGTGTTGCTCAGTTCGCACTGTGTACAGTGTTCCAGCTCCTGGCCTCACTGACCATGCCTCCCTTTTGACGTAGTTACCATGGCAGTCACTGGATCTTTCCAATCTCATGCCTGGAGGTCTGGGGGAGATGCAAGAAGTCCAAGTCAGGAAGACCTAGGCTTGGAGTCCTGGTCTCATATACTCTGGCTTTGAACACATGACCCAAACGGTCGGATTTATTTAGTGTTGCCTAAGAAGGGAAATAGGATTATTCTCCTCAGTGGCTGAGGACAGGGTACGTGGAGCTCAGGCGCCTGAGACTGGGCTGCATCTGGCATGCACGTGATTAATTCGTGGTTCTTCTGCCGTGGCCATTTTCTTACTGCTTGGACACATCGGCCCCAGACCAGAGTGTTATTTCTGATTGAAAAGAGAGTAAGCCACCAACAAACAATGAAACAGAGTCAGGGGAAGATGGGGGTGGGTCTTGTGATTGCTGGGTTTTGATGCAAGGCTGTACAGGCTTGTGTAAATCACCACAAAGTCAAAGCAGGGTATTCTTCGCTACACATGTGTTGAACATGTGCTACAGGACCTCTCCTGAATGGCGAACTTTCTATCTCTGATAGATGTTTATATTGTGAGAATTGTTATATTACTATGAAAGCTGTGAAACCACAAACCTGAAAGCAGAATTCCTAGTTCACTGGGTGCTTTCTCTTTAGAGGTCTGAGCAGTGGCTCGAAAGATGTAAATAAATGCTCTAGATATTTAGTCTGGATGACCAGTCAACAGTTGTCCTGATGTCAAGTCAAAGATAAACTAATAGTCATACAAAAATCACTTCGGGAAGAAAAATCGTAACAATTTATTTAGGGGGAAAAACTCAGAAATTCAATCATGGTAAGAATTAGAACACCCAATGGTAAAAATGGAAGGGGCTGGAGAGATGTCTCAGCCGTACAGAATGCTCGCCATTCTTGGAGACTGAAGCTCAGTTCCCAGCACCCAGCCACACTGGGCTTGCCTGTAAGTCCAGCTTCTTGATGGATCCATGGCTCTGGCCTCTAGGGACACTTGCATATACACGCATATAGCCCCACACAGACATACATTTAGTTAAAATAGTAAAAAATAATCTCTGATGGGGTTGAAGACCAGATAGTTTAGTTTTACAACTAAGCTTAGTTGATTAGGGGTTAAGATGTTTTTAGGTCTAGATAGATGTTTTAAGTTAATAGAGAAGAAATATGATAGATACTGATTTTCATTCAGAATTTTAGACTCAATCAGATAGGGAAGATGTTTTCTTCAAGGCTGTCAAATACAAACAGCAAAATCACTATGAATGTAACATTTATATAATTCTTGATTGTTTCGTGGTTCTTCCTGTTGTATGTAGTTTATTCTATTTATGTGTAATAATATAAATGTATATGTTTAAAAAAGAAATACAATAATAAAAAATAAATAAATCATTTTTTTAAAGAACTCAAATGTACCTCTATGCTTCAGAATACCCTAGGTGACAGTTGTTAAGCCCATTTTGCAGATAAGAAAATAGAGGTTTGGCAGGGCTTAATAACTACTTGTCCAAAGCCACAGAGGTGACTTACAGAAGAATATAAATTCCACCCAACCTATATTAAGAAACATAATAAACTATCATCCTCTTTTAGGAGAGTGGAAAGAGGCTCCTGGGGACCCTGCCACAGACTGCTCTCTGCCCAAACCTCCAGTGCTCACTGTGTGTCAGGCTCAGGTGCCATTAGACCCCTCACAGGCACTGTATGCATGATTTATACCCTGGTCCCTAAAAATTGACCCAGCTTGTTGGACTTGGTTAAATAAAGGCCCTAATTGTACAGATGATAGGAGAGACCTAATCCTTAATGTCAATGTTGAAGGCAAGCCTCTTCTCCAGGAGGTTAAATTGCCTCTGACCGTTATGGGGAGCCTTCCCAATAAAGCTGGCAGAGTGATTAGGTCAAGGAGCTGCCTGACAGTGTAGAAAGGCTCCTCATTCTTTGGGGAAGCATGAAAGACACAGTGCATCGTCTTCATCGTGGGGGTTTTAACCTTTGTTGTTTGACCTGGGGAGAACACAGTTGAAGAGACATTGTTATGCTAATAGGGATGTCAACTTATACAACTGTTTGAGAAATGATTGTAGTAACCCTGCAGCAAATCCCTTTAAAAACATGCTTCTGCCCTCGGCCTTTAAGTCCTTGAATCTACAGCAAAGAAACTGTCAGAACTATGGGGAAAGCTTATACCGGATTCTGTTCATCACAGTCACGTTGGCAGAGCAAACTTTCAAAACAACCCAAGTGTGTGGCTGCAAGCCAGCAGCTAAGTGTGTTAAGGCCTAACTACTCAGTGAGTGAACTGAGAGTATGCAAAGCCACTGAGGCTATGCCGCCATACCCCACAGGAAGTACGTTCCTCTGGGATGTTAGTGTGCCTTCTTTACAGGATTGTTATAAAGAGGAAAATGACTGCCTGAAAGGACCTAGAACAGAGCAGTGATGAGTTGGGGCATATGGTAGAAATTGCACCATCCCCACATCACAGATGAAGCAGCTGAGGCACAGGCAGGGTAACACCCGGTACCAGATAACCCAGGATGGAGGAACAGAGACTGGACTTGAACCCAGGTCTCTCTGACCCGCAGTGTCACATCCTTAACCAAGCCTCAGACTACCACTCACCTGGAAAAGGTGTTAATCAGCATGGAAAAGAAGCCTGGAGTTTCACAAAGGACATAGCTCTGGGGACTGGAGAGATTGGCTTTGTGGTTAAGAGTACTGGCTAGTGTTGCAGAGGGCCCCAGGTTCAGTTCCCAGCACCCACATGGTGGCTCACAACTGCCTATAACCTCACTTCTAGGGTATCTGACTCCCTTTTCTGGCTTCCATGGGCAGCAGGCATGCAGGCAGTGCACATACATACACACAGGCAAATACTCATACACACGAATCAAAATAAACCTTTTTTAACGGACAGTTATAAAAAGCCAGGTCATTAATACAACTTTCACATTTTTATGCCTCCTTAGTATTTTTAAGGAAAGAGAAAACACATTGCAATATCATTCTACATAACTACATAAGAATTAATATCTACCTGTATAGGTATGAAACAAGGGAACCCAAGAGAGCAATCAAAAGTTTGTGGGAAATAAGACATAAGTTCTAAGGAAGAAAGATGAAAAGGACGAGAAAGCAGGAGCTTGAAAATCCTCTCCTGGAGAACACCCAGGAGGACTGTGGCTGTGAAGTGGTGCACAGCCTTCCACAGGCAACGAGGACTGAAGCTCTTCTACAGGATCAACACCCTCGGGACAGGAAGGTATCAGCAAAATAACTGAATTAGGACAATCTTCATGGTAACAGCTGAGCTTTGAAAAGAATGAATCCACTCATTGAGAAAGGGTCAGCCATCTACCAGGCTTGGAACAGGATGTAGGAAGCACTACCTATACATCTTTTAGATTTCATACACACATATAAATATTATATAAAAATATATATATTAGAAATAGGTATAAAATAAGTGGCCAAAGAAATAGTTCTCCAGGGCATTTTGTAGGGAGATAGATATCACTACCCTTTACTATTTTAAAATATTAATATCTACCCAGTTATTCATTTTAAAGATGACACTTTATCTAATTGTGCATAATGGGTGATACGTCATCCCAGGGACTCTAAAGATTCAGGTCTTTTTATCACAAGGGGTTTGAACATTGACTTAGGGTTGAATCCTGACTCTAACACATCCCAGCACTGAGATTTTAAGCAAACTTCCTCATCTGTGAAATGAGGATAAAGTAATGTTCAACGTACAATGCTAGACTGAAATTTTGCTAAATAAAATAAAATACACTAAAAGGTAAATTATGCATAGGAAAGTATATAACTGAGCCTGGCACAGACACACACTCATGCACACACATAGACACACACACACACACACACACACACACACACACACACACACACACACACACAGGCTCCACTCATAAAGATTTGCTGCTATGACTTACAATAACACATCCAAAGGTTCACAGTGCCTCGGAGGCAGCAACTGGTTTTCTTGTCTCTGCATATATAATGCCTTCTTGGGATGGAAGAATCAAATCTTAGCTAAATAAGTTGTGAAATGACAGAAAAGACAGAAGAAAGCAGAGAAGAGGGAATGGGGAGAACTTCGTTACCCAAGGCAATAAGAAGAGGATAAATAATTTTAATCTAAGATGAGACATAAGACAAAAGCCTTTGCTTACCCGCCACCCACTTCCTCAGTTCATTTATTCATTCCAAAGGCACAGAGTGAAGAATCGAGCTGTGATGGCGCTGAAGCGACAGATGTAATCTCCAGCCTCCCATTACTCACAATAGAGCAGGACATCCATGCAGGAGGCAGGGCAGAGTGACTGAACATAGAATCTTCTTGCTTGGTTTTAACGTAGACACTTTAAAGGAAGGTAGCGAGTCAGATCTAAGTCTAGAAGGAAGAACTCCCTTGACCGTCCAATGTTACAGACTAGGGCAGGTGACAGACAAGGTCTGCACTTTCCCTTGTCTACTTTGGCCCTAGTTTGCTCGTCCTGTGTATATCATATTAACAGTCATGTGCATCTGCTCTTGTGCCTGCCACAGCTTATCTTACTTACTTTGTTCTTTTCAGAATCCACAGCTAAACTATTTGCAGGTCAGTGTTGTCCAATATGGTAGCCACAGTCGTATGTAGTTGATAAAGACTTGAAATTGAGGCTTTTCTGAAATATAAAATACAGCCAGACTTTGAAAACTTCTAGAAAAAAATTCTTATTAATAACTTCATATTGTGCACAGCTTTGATCCCAGCACTTGAAAGGCAGAGGCAGGTGGGTCTTCAAGTTCAAAGCCAGCCTGGTCTACAAAGTGAGTTCCAGAACAGCCAGGGATACACAGAGAAAGCTTGTCTTTTAAAAAAATTTATATTGCTTGTATATTATAGTATTAATAGTTTGAATTAAATAAAATATATTATTGAAATTAATTTTACCAACTTTTCTTCTTTTAAAATGGCTACTATAACTTAAATTACGTATGCAGGGCACATTTGTCACTTACACTATGCTCCCATTAGACAATGGAACTGCTAGATAAATTTTTGCTAGGTGAATAAATGAATGAATGAATGAGCAATCAAGAATGCCCACAGGGTTCTAGAAAAGCTAACCCTATCCTGTGTATCATGACCTAAAGTCATGTTTCCTTTACTAATTGGAATGTACCTAAGTGTAATCTATGGGTATAGCCCATGTTCCTGGGAGATAAACCATCAGTAAGAATTTTGCAATGCATCTGTTCTCAGAATATCCTATTTTTCCATGTTCACTCCCCTCCCCCAAATATATGAGGAAGGCAAAGAAAAAAAATAGGCAACCATGTATGGAAAAGCAACGAAGATTATGTTCTTATTACTAGATGAAAGCTTCTTGATTGAGTACATCCAAGCAGGCCAAAGCGAAAGGGTATGGAGAACATGTACTATATTAAACCATGAGTTATTTTATGGAGGCCTGAGCCTGTGAGGAGGAAATGAGAAGGAAAATTACAGAGGCAATAGAAGAAAACGGAACTTTATAGCATTTGGAGATAATCTTAGAAGAAAAATGCTGGAAGTAATGCTTTTGATGAAAAGAGAAAATGCCCAAAAAGCCAATAACTCTGTAAGCTGTGTGAATTCACTCAAACTATATGGGGGAAGAAAGAAAAATTAGAAGGAAAAAGGGAGGGAAAACACATCCATGAGTCAGGAACTCGTTCCAAAATGGCAGCTGTGGTAATGTCTAGATTGTAGGATTGTCGATGTTTGTGGGTTTCCTTGTTGCCCAGAAATTCCTGTAGCAGAATTCCACTTTGTAACCAGAAACAAAATGCAATGAATGGTTTCTAATGGAAAGGGTAATGAGCAGAGAGTTTAGGATAATGATGGACTGGGAAGCCGGAAAGAGGATGGAGAATCTGGACTCAAAAACCATCAGGTGGCTAAGCAGTCTGACACAGGAAACTGAGATCAAATAGCCAGAAGAGTGATGGAGCGGGTACCAGCAGGGAGTGGGCCAATGAAAGAGCACAGGCAAGAAATCAGGACCAACCTTCAGAGCTTGAGGTGACAGAACTAAGGGAACAAGACAAATGAGCCAACTTTCAAAGCTAAAACGATGATGGATAGACCTGGGAGCAGCCGTGGCCTAAAAAGCAAAGAAGGGCCCTGAAAGAAGTTACCAACTTAATCAGGATTGTTTGGTTTTTGTTTTTATTTCCCTGAGGTTGGAAAAGAAAGCAGGGAATAATCAGTTAATTGTACCCAGAGCACTTTAAAAACGTTGAGCTCTTCAAACATAAAAGACCTGGTGAATACTGGGACATGGATCAAGATTTTGGTCTGTTTTTCAGTGTGCAGTGTGTGTGTGTGTGTGTGTGTGTGTGTGTGTGTGTGTGTGTGTGTGTATTTTCAAATGTGTGTGGGTGCATGGGTAGGTGCAGGTACACATGTACACATACTTGTGAAGAACAGAAGTTGACATGGGATGTCTTCCTCTCTCACATAGGTTAAGGTAGAGTCTTTTGTTTGAATCCAAAGCTTACTTAGTTCTGCTAGCCAAGCTAACCAGCTTGCTCTGAGGATTCTGTTTACAGTTCAGGAGTGTTTGGATTATAGGCAGTCTACCACACCCACCAGACATTTACATGGGTACTAGAGACCCCAATGCTACTCCTCATGCTTGTGCGGCAAGTGCTGTATACACTAAACCACCTGCCCAGTCTTGAGATGTCCCTTTATAAGACAGTAAAGTTGGCTTTGGGAACCATTTAGCCCATATGTTTATTGAGACCTTACTCCAGGGGCTAGAAGAAGAAGACTAGGAAGAGGCTAGACTCTAGCAAGAATCCCTGGCAGGCCTGGGCTCTTATACTTATGAAATTAACCAATAAAATGCATATGATTTAAAGGAACCAGATTCTCAAAGCTTAGTGCATGGGATTCATGTGAATGTCTGAAGAATCTGTACATTCCTGATGCCTAGAATGTATTCAATATTCATCAAAAATATCATTACAAGGGGCTTCCCCCACCAAGAAAGCTGTGAACAATATATATGGACTAGATACCATTATTCTATGCATTTTCTTTTCAACTGTAATAAAGACAAAACAGAGTTCAGAAGGCAGGAGGCTACCCACCTTTTAGTCATGTAAACTCAAGTAATTCCGAGAGAGGTAAAAAAAAATTACATCCATGCAGGTAAATACAGACCTAAAACTCTTCCACTGCTTAAATAGTGTCATTAAATTTTATTGTGGTCATTAGTACCTATGCCTGTATCCATATTTATGCAATATAGTATTCCTTTGTTCAAAACAAGTAGTTATCAAATATCTGAATGCCCTTCCCGTAAACTCATTGAATAGAATCTTGGGTAAATCTTTGTTTAGGTGACAGAAGCCATATTAGGTAAAAATCCAAAAATAGTGAAGATATGGCTACCTTACAAATCACAAAAGTAATAATAAAATATCCTAAGGATGCAAATTCAAGAAAGCCCAAGGCATTTTGTATAGATAAAGTTAAAGAAAAACATAAGGGGTCCATCTTGGATGTGAAGACCACCAACCCTTCTGGAGATAAGCCCAAGACAGAGCTTTAAATGCCAGAACAGTCACATCTTCCTCCTTCACACTAAATTTAATCTCCTTATTTTTACTTAAGGAAGAATTCTGCCCATTAAGTGGTTAAAACTTAAGGTTATCCATCCAAGGAGTAGGAAATGAAGGTTCTCAGTTTGATGGACAACAGCTCAGAGATCCCTGATGTCCCAAAATATTAGGTTTCTCTTCTAATAATGTTGGAAATATTGCCTACTGTCATGGTTAATCTGCAGCACAGCGCAAACTGATTGTAGGTGACAGTCACAGAGCAGTGCCCGTGTTGGTTTCCACACACCGTCAAATCCGCTACAGATGCAGGGCGAACGGGAGCGAACTGTGATACCAGCTTTCCTGGTGGCTAATAGATTGTGACACGAAAGAAGGAAACCTTTATTTTAATTCAAAAAACAAAAGCCAAATAGCAAAACTTATGTACGTGCTGAACTTTTTTTTTCTTCCTCGAGTGGGAAACATTGACTTGCTAACAAGTCTTGGCTGGCACCAAGGGAAAGTGGAGGAAGACACACAAAACATTTTTCAAATCAAAGGCTTGAATCATTGCACCGAGTTCACCAAGTTTCACAGGCATCTAGATGCACCATTGTCTTCACCCTGGAACAAGCTGCCCTTTCTTTCTCGAAAGAAAACAGCCCAATGTTTCTTGCAACCAGAGCTGTATGGAGCAGGCAGCTATCTATATTTTGAAATTCTTTGCATTGTCTGTGGAAGGGTGTGCTGTTTGGGCTCGACAATGGTAACATTGATTTTAAGATTTTTGAATTTTGGTTGTACAGAGCAAACAGCAAAAGAAAACTGCCAGCTTTCAGAACTACAACAACAGTGCTCTTACATAAACTTGCCTCTTCCCTGGCTGTTTTACATAGCGGAGATCAATACTGCTCATTCAGCTGATGTTATTAACCCCATTTGTCAGCTTCTCCCTTACCAAAAAAAAATTTTTGAAAGGATGTTGCCGACAAAGTTATGTCATCTTCCATCCGTTCAGCCTCAGAGTGGATAATTCACTTTGTTGTGCACCCCAACAATCGAGCCTTGTTTATGAACTTACATTTATTAAGTGAAAGTATTTGGAAACTGATGGTACATTCAAGCTCGGTTGCCATGGGCAGTCATCATGGTAGAAAGTCATGACCTCCCCGTTATGCAGCCAGTAACTAATTGAAACGATACAAATTACTCTGATTCTCTGTCTGCCAATTTAGAGCCTGGTTCTGGTCAAGGGTCAAATGAGCTTCTATTCATGAGCCATGTTTGAAGTCCCTGCCACCCTAGCAAGGGGCCTTGCTGTGGCCACTGCTCCTGCTTTGGACTTTACCCCATCCCGCCAGGGGACCGTTAAGAAGAAACGTTCATAGCCCACCTTCACCCGCACATCAAAAGCTTATTGTTGTCATTCGGTTTGCGCTACTTGTCAACAGCACTGGACATGGTTTGCTAAACTTTACTGGCTAGAAATAAATGTTGTATTCAGAAGCCACTTAGGGAATCCATCCTCTTTAGCCTGCATATTTCATCGGCTCTCTGATGTGCCCACGGCAGAGAAAACCAAACGCCATAAACTCAACGTGGAATGATTCTCAACTTATCAATTCCTATCAAGTGTCACCGCTCTCAGCTTCTCTCTGCCCAGCGCACATGCCCATACCTGCCAAATAAATAAGATAAATTAAAAGCCCAAAAGGTAGATAGCACACAAGTTCTTTCTTCAAAGCATCATCAGGATGATTATCTCTGCTTGAGAAATGACACTAAATGTTAATCTAATTGAATCTGGGAAATGTGGCAATAAAAAGTTAATAATTTACAGAGAAATTGTTCTTCAGAAAAGTCTAAGTGAATACCCACTAAATGAATTTCAGGAATCTTGCTCAAAGGCTTCTAGGATATGTGACAAATGCAATAGCTTCCTTAGAATATGTTTTTTACACTACCCAAACTATTTGCTTTAAAGCAAGCATTCTGGCACTTGTGTGTGCACAGAGGCGTGTGGACATTGTCTACCAAACACCTAGGGAGAAGAAAAGAAAGAATATTCAAGCCAGTTGGAAATATAAAGAGGAAGCAATTTGATGTTTAAATTTTAGCCTGAAGAGGTGTTCCCCAGCACTTTGCAAAAATCAGGTTTGCTTAAATTAATATGTGAAGAAAACCTTCATTTCTATTGTCTGCACCTACTTATTTTAATGCAGAGGTCTCATATTCAGGATTTAAGGTGCCTCAAAATTTCCAAAGTAAATGGGTAAATGGCTAGATTGAACATCTTCTGTAGCCAACCCATGCCAGCATCCTAATGGATGTTACCTAACTGAGATAATCACCCACATCAAATCTCTGTAAATTCAGAGAAAGCCATAACTTGCTGAGTCCAGAATTCCATAGGAGTCCCAACTCTGTCACTTAGTGTGAACTATGGGCAAATAATTCAGTTTCTCTTGACATCAGTTTTCTCAAACTTTACAGGAAACGTGATAATACAATATCTGGCAAAGAATAAGTGTCTTTGTGCATGAAGGTACAAGCCTTTAATCCCAGCGCTCAGGAGGCAGAAGCAGGTGGCTCTTTATGAGTTCGAGGTGAGCCTGGTTTACATGGTGAATTCCATGCCCATCAGTGCTATTCAGTGGGACCCAATCTCAAAAACAAAACAATAACAACAACAACAACAACAACAAAAAACCAAACAAACAAAAAACTCAAAAACCAGTTCTTCTTACTATGTAAAGACCCTTGCTAGGAACCACACAATACTTATAAAATTCAAGACCTTTAAGAAACAGAGGGGTTTTCAGTCTCACACATTACAACCAACTGGGTAGCTTACTGTTATTATAGCAGCAACAGACACTTACAAATATTTATTTCCTTACAAAGAGTTCAGGCCCTTGAAACATGACAAGCAAGACAAAAGCCTCAAACCAGCCAAACTACAAGCACAGAATATGCACTTCTTGTCACCTCCTCCAGGAAACCTTTTTGGTCCCCCATGCAAGAGACTGGCTCTCCTTTCTCATAGCCTCTAAGACTCAGCAAATGCTGCCCTCTTCCCTGCCTCATCTAGTGTCTGAGTATGGCCTCGGGGGAAATGCTTGCACTCATGTCTCTAAAAGGGCCACAAGCTTCCCAAGCGCTAAGATCAAGACTTGCCCAAGCATCCGTTAGAGTACCTTGAACTTAGAGCCAGATAAATGGCTCAGTTGATAAAAGTGCTTGCCACAAAAGCCTGATGAGCTGGGTTGGATCCCCAGAAACTAAATTTTTAAAAGCCACATTCTATGGCATACATCTGTAATCCCAGCACTCCAGTAAGATTGGAGGAGGGCACAGAAGTCTGTCCCAGCCAGCCTGGATGACAGGAACCCGAGAGATTCTGTCTCAGTTAGGTTAGAAGAACTGACTCCTGAAAGTTGTCCTCTGATCTCCACACATGTGTTGTGATACGAGCACACCCACATGCACATCACTAACACACACACACACACACACACACACACACACACACACACACACACACACACACACATGCACGCATAGTCTGGAAATGCTTCCAGGTGGCGGAAGGTCCTTTCATTTCCAACGTGTATTGTTTCAGTGACCAGAACAAGGAATCAGGGTGTGAGTGATTCCCCTGAATCTCAAAGGAACAGGCGCTCAGCTCCAGCAGAGTCTTTTCCTCATCCTCTTCTAACAAAGACACAGCAAGCCAGAGGCAGAGCACTGCTCAGCAGTGTGAGGCCCAGGGTCCGCAGCACAAAGGAACAGCACAAGCAAGCACACTAAGCACTCTAAACACTGGAGTCTGGTAACTACCTCATTTCTCTTGCCCAGGTGTGGAACTACTGTGTCCTATGTTAAGTTTCTTAAGAAATTTTTCTTCTCTTTCCCAGGCTGGATTACATTTGAAATCTTTGTGCTTCCGCCTTCCAGTTTCTGGGAGTAAAGATAGAAGTCACAACACCTGGCCTCCCATTCATTTTAATAGAAGGCATGATCATGGCTATGATATATTTTAGTTAGCATATTTTTAAATTTATGTAGGTTTTGGCTAAAATATTTAAGTATTTTATCTGTTTAAAACTTGGGGGGAAGAAAGTGCTACAAAAAAATTGGAGAGGCTCTAGGAATTTTAGTGTGTTAAAAAATATCTGCTTTACATATAGAGAATGCAAATTCTATAAATTAGCACAGTGCCAGGCCCTTCAGTGATGCCTAGGAAATAACAGTAATTCTTCACTAAGCTCAGTAGCCAGTCCAGTAAGTTCAGGCTCTGTTGGCAGCTGGAGTTGACATATGTGCTTACTTACTCGTTCGTTTTGTGGTACTAAGATCAAGTCCAAGGCCTCACCTATGTCACACAGCTATTCTACTAGTGAGCAAATCCCCAGGCGCTAGAGCAGGGCTTCTCTGCTTTCCTGACACTGTGACCCCTTCACACAGCTCCTCAAGTTGGGGTGACCCCCAACCATAACATTACTTTCACTGCTACCTCATAATTTTGCTCCTGTTGTGACTTGTAATGTTTATCTGTGTTTCCCAATGCTCTTAGGAGACCGCAGCCTCCCGAGCGGTTGTGACCCACACGTTGAGAACCACTGCCCTAGAGCGATTTCACTCATAACGCTACAAACTAGAAATTATTTCCACATTTTCATCTGCTAGAAACGGAGAGCAAGTTGTTGTATGTCAGCTGTAAGGAGCGGGCAGGTAAGGACTAGGCTGCAGAAGGCGGCAAGAGAAAATGGGCAGATAGTAAAACTCATCTAGGCCCCGGCGGTTGTAACAGTTACAGAGTGCATACATTTGTCAAAGCTCACTAATTGTGCTCTTGAAACACAATTCTGGGTGCTATACATAGGCTGTAGCACAATAAAGCTGATTTTTCTAAAACTGCCCTCAGCACAGCCAAGGAGAAATACAGCCTGTATCAGAAATGAACGAAGTTTAAAGTGAAGGAAAATGTTTGAGCAGCTGTGTTGTTTCTGTTGTTTCAGTATGATACTGTCTTTTTAAAGAGCTCCTGGTATGTTTCTTCCATAATTAAATTATCACCCTTATAAGGGCTCGTGGAGAAAACAAATGCCTGTGTGTGAAGTACCTTGTATCAGCTAGGCAGTGAGCTAAGGGTACATACATGTCTTACTCCACACTTTTACTCATCCTGAAAGACAGGCATTTTTTACCAGCATTTAGTGAACTTGGGTCAGCCATTGTGTTCCTTGTTCAAGGTCACCCAATGTCTGACAACACAGCCAGGGATTAGACCCAAGTCTGTCTATTTCCAAAGTTCAAATTGACCTTGGGGGTGTGTATCTGTGGCTGTGCTTAGCCTGTGGTACCCTCTCAGGCTCTGCCTCCACCTCTTTTCTTCTGATTTCTACCCCATTCTTCAAGGTTTGGCTGATGGCTCCTTCCCTAGCATGTCACCTCCTGGTTTTGTTTTCTGTTTTTATCAGGGTTTCTGTTGCTGTGAATAGACACCATGACCATAGCAACTCTTGTAAAGGAAAGCATTTAGTGGGACTAGCTTATAGGGCAGAGGTAGTAGCGGGTAGCTACGGGTAGCATGGAGACATGCAGGCAACATGGTACTGCTTGGAGAAGGAGCCAAGAGCTCTACATTCCAATCCATAGGCAGCAGGCAGAGAGAATGAGCCGCCCAGGTTGGCTTGGGCATCTGAAACATGAAGGCCCACCCCCAGTGACACACTTCCTCCAACAAGGCCACGCCTCCTAATAGTGTCACTCTTTTTGAGCCTATGGGGGTCATTTTCATTCAGACCACCACAACGTTAAATCCTTAAGTGGCTCATTTCAACATCTGATTGTCTTTATGTACAGGTCATATTTCCCTAGCCACCTGGGCTGGAACTGTAGACACTGTACCAACCCAGAGGTTTGCTGTGGCTCATGGTCCGAGTGCACAGCGAAGAGGCTCCATCTGGCAATGGCCTTTTTACAAGCAGAGACCTGAAGAGGACCAAGACATCACATGGTAAGAGAGGATGTGTGAGAGACCTCACCAATTAGCTTTTATAGCAGACCTGCTTTCAGGACAATCCATTAGCCAGTTAGTCTGTTACTTAAGTGAACAGTGAATGTATTCATCAGGGCAGAACCCTCTAAAGTGGATCCTACCTGGTCTCACCTCAAATTTCTTTCATACTGGAGATCAACATGAGTTTAAGAGACAACATACCACATTCCAACCATAATGGTCAATTGACATAGGCCAGTGGTGGCTCTCTCTTCATGGAACATGCTAAGGACCAGCCAGGAAGCTCATTTTCTTTTTGTTTTGTTTGTTTGTTTGTTTGTTTATTCTCTCTCTGTCTCTCTCTCTCTCTGTGTCTCTCTCTTGTTACTATTTTTGTTGTTGTAACAGAATCTTTCTATTTAGCAGGTTAGCCTGAAAACTCTTCACTTCTTTACCGTCCTGAGTCCTAGATTACTGTGTGTGCGTATGTGCGCGCGTGTGTGTGTGCGCGTGCACACTTGCCCATTCACACACATGTAGAGTCCAGAAGTCAATGTTTGGTGTCTTTGCTTGATTACTCTCCACTTTTATATTTTGAGATAAAGTCTCTCCTTGAACTTGAAGCAAGCACGTGGTTTAGCTAGGCTAGCCAGCTTCAGGAACCTTCCTGCCTCCCTCATGCCAAGACTGGCAGCTTTCACATGGGTGGTGTGTACCCAGACTTAAGAATTGCACAGCAATTTACGCCCTGTCATCTCCTTAGCCTTAAAATTAAAGACAGCTTTATCAAAGTGTAATCAAAAGTTTCAGTAGCCTTAAATGCACAATTCATGGACTTTTACTAAGTGCATAGTTGTATAGCCTTTACTACGGTCCTGTTTAAGAACGTGTCCTTTGTCCCAGAGAGACCCTTTATGTCCGTTTGCAGTCAATCCTCCCCCCTCAGCCCCCCCCCAGCCCTTGCAGCCCCAGGCAATCACTAATGTTCTTTCTACCTCTGTAGATTCATTCTCTCCGACCTTTCATGTAAGTAAAATGATGCAATTTGTCATCTTCTACGTCTAGTTTCCTTCATGTAGCTTGTTTTCGCGGCTCAGCCGAGCTGCAGCAAGAATCATCCCTTTCAGTCACTGTAAGGCTGGGTAAACTCCGGGGTGAGCACACCGGTTCATCCAGTCACAAGCTCACCATCATTTAAATACTTTAAGGGTTTTGGCTTTCATGAACAATGTTATCATATGGTATCTTTGTGAGAAAAATACTTCTGTCTTCATTTTACAATAGAGAAAATTAAGAGTTAGGACAGTAATTCATTTGCCCAAGGTAAAAAAGCTAATAAGGCACAGAGTTCAAGATCTTAACATCTACGCAGTTGTGTTAGGATGATGGTTATTAGACTCGAGTATTTTTCACAAGCTTTAAGGAAAGAAACCTTTTTGTTGTGACAATAAACTAAAGTGTGCTTTTTTTGTATATGTACAAAGGGCGTTTTAGGACACCATCAAACATGGTGCCTTTAGTTCACAATATTATTTTTTTTGTTTAACTTTTGATATGAAAATAGATGTTATATTAGTTTTCTTACTATAAAAAATAGTCATATTGTTAATAAAATACGTGAGAGAAAACTTTGGGAGGTGATGAATTTCAGGCTAGGAGGCAGTGGTGTGAAAACTTACTGGTGGACATAGTTTACACACATTCTAAAATTTGTCAAACCGTAAGTGTTGCATGGGCACAGATTTTTACATGTCAAGAACACGTCAATAAGGTGACATTTAAAAAATAAATCAGGGGCTGGAGAGATGGCTCAGAAGCTAAGAGCACTGACTGTTCTTGCTGAGGCCCTGTGTTCATTCCACATGGTGTTCCATGAGTACCAGGAACCACATGGTGGCTCACAACCATCTGTAATTCGGCCTCTTCTGGCATGCAGGTATACATGCGGGCAGAGCACTATATACACAATAAATAAAATAAATCTTAAAAATAAACAAATAAATTAGGACCAAGAGATGGTTCCATGGGCAAAGGCACTTGCTGCCAAGCCTTGCTCCCGGAGGTCAGTCTCCAGAACTCACTGGCAGAAGGAGAAGACCAGGCTCTGCAAGTTGTCCTCTGACCTTTACATGTGACGTGGCAGCCTCCTGCACTGCGTGCAACACACCACACACACATACACACACACACACACACACACACACACACACACACACATATAATTTTGAAATTTTTGAAGAAATTAAAATTTCCCATCACCAGCATTGGTACATAAAAGCGAGGACAATTCATCACTGAAACTAGGATAAATTCAGCTTTGTAGAAAAGCTTGCTAAATTGTAACAAGTTTTCTCATTTTTCTGCAACAAAGCAGTCAAGCTCCCATTTAACAGTATTGTTCCCTTCCACTAAGCTACCAGGTTAGCAGGAAAAGCTCCTTTTCAAAATGGTATCCGGTTTTTAAAATTTCAGCCTCATTAGTCTACACCAATTGTCTACAATCTATTTCTGGGGTGGCCAGTGGGGGAGGGGGAAGCAGGGCTTATTTTTATAACATCATGGCTGGTGAAGTGGTGGCTTCCAACAGAATAGAAGGTTTTTTCCCATCATACGTCCAAAAACCTTCATCAGTTAACATCCTGCATCCAGGATGGTTGCTGTTTTCTTTCCCTATAAAGTAGACAGTATATTAAAAAGCCCTGCAGAATACACCCAGGGCACCGCATTGAATCTGGAGCTCAGCAAAGCTCAGCCTGCGCCGACACTGAGAGAAATGCCGAAGCCACTGACATTTATTTGGTGGTTTCTACTCAGGTCCCAGAGGAACAGATGTGGTAATGAGGCCTGGGAAGAGAGGCCAGAGATTGACTCCGGTCCCTCTGGTCATGCCTTCAGGCTCTGCTCCACTGAGATGCTCACTCTGTCCCTCCTGTTTGTGCAAGAACAAAGGGACTTCAGTGTCCCTTGCTATTAATCCAACTTCACAAGCATGAAATTTACAGACACACACAAGAATCCATCACTGAAACCTTTCCCCTTGTCATGTTCAGCTGCTGGAAAGTGGGCCCACTCTTGGACATGAATGTTAATTTGAGAGAGAAAGAGAACCAGCCATCTGAACAAATGCTAGGGAACACTCTATCACCACCACCACCACCACCACCACCACCACCACCACCACCACCACCACGCCCCAAGTGCCCACCCCTTGCACACTACAGGTTGTCATCTTTAGAGTCGAGCCTTTTGCAGGGAGAATTTAGTCTTTTCATAGAATTGGGAAGATTTCTGTTAAATTTTATTGTCCCCTTGAAAGCCAACTTCTTCCTCTCGATAAATAAAATATGCCCAAATGTAAGACCAATAATTCAATGTACAAAGTGACTTTTTAAAAAAAGAATAGCACTTGAAATTCATAAAACAAAAGAGTGTTTGAAGAGATCCGAGGCAGCCGCAGCCACTGGCTTTGCCCACTTAACCTGCCTCCTCCTCATCCCACAGCCGTCATCTAGCTGCAGGGTGGATGTGTTCACACTGAACTATTAATCTGTTTCAAAATGCCATAACATTTCCATGAAGAACTTCCTAATTTTTTTTTCAGAAATTAAATGTCTGTTTAAAGTTCATTCCCTCCTGCTGTAACTAATTGAAATGAGATTTGTTTTATCTTTACGACATAGAAATAGGGTTGAGTTTCATAATAATAACAATAATGATAACTCGATAGATTTGAGAAGTAGAAGTTAATAATTACAGTAATATGGGGGAGATTGGATTTGCCTGTTTCTGCCTAAACAGACCCCCGTCATCGGGAAGCAAATGTGAGCGAAAGTCCCAGGGCCTAACTACAGGCTGCTCTTAGTTTGTTTGTTTTCAACTTTCATATCAGAGCATCCTAATTAACTTGCGTCTCAAATGAGTCATCCTCCTGTACTGGAAGGACGTATCAGCATATCAGCTGGGAAATGGGTTGGACCCTTGTAGTTACAACGGAAAGGACTTGGGCTACAGAATACATGATGAGGAGGCTCTTTTGAAGGTGTTTCCTGTCCATGTACTCAAAAGCAAGCTGACTTTCAATTTTATACTTTCAGCTTTCCACTTCCAACATTATATCAAGATGTTCCAAGTATCATTTCATTTGCCCCTCACATTAGCCCTCTGAGAAGGAATTGCATTATTAGCCCCACTTTCCAGATAAAGTCACTGAGGCCCAGAGAGGTGCCACCAAGCCAAGCTAGTGAATGGCAAGCTTAACATTAAAAACCATGTCTATCTGTCTGTGATTTCACACTTTCTCTTGTCATCCTACCAACTAAATCAGGAGTACATATTGGGGCTCTGAAGTCAATAGAGAAAACTACCCGTCCCTCAATGACCCTAAAACCTGACCCCCACACATGCTCACCTTACCCAGAAGACAAACCAAGAGCACTGCCTTCCAACCAACTTAGGCTGTGCCATTAGCCAACCTGTTTTTTAATATGCGATCATGTGGTATTTAATATAATCCCCATTCATGTGGTTATCAGCCAGCATTTACTGAGTACCCACTTAAGCAAGATAGGACATGTTACTCTTCACCTTCATTTTGCAAATAATGCACATGGCTGAGGCCTTCTGTTATCTTCTTTCAGTCTTCTGTATACCCCAGCTCAGTCCTAGAAGAAAGACCTGTGTTCCTGAGCATTCCCAGCTCCCCTGTGTACAGATCGTCTCCTCTACTTTGTATGACCTTCCCATCTCACCCTTCTGCCTTGCTAAGTATGCAAGTCCTGGCTTCCATAACAGCATCTCTCTGAGGCCCTGACATGGCTAGCCACCCCTTGAGATAGGCTCCCGGGAGCTCCAGGCTCTTCTCCTCCATGTACCCATCATATTCCATAAAATTACTTGTTCAAAGTCTGGGTGGGGTCTAGAGCCCCCGTCTTACATGCATGCAACCTTGGCTTCCATCTCCAGCACTGCAAAACTACGAGAAGTAACCAGTCTATCTTCCTGTTAGATAGGATCACTGTCAGAACAATGACTGTTATCTGCATTATGCATCAATATGGCCAGAGGTATGAATGAGGGAACATTGTATTGATACAATATATGTGTGTTGGGTGAACAAAAAATGAACGAGGAAATTCAACTTAGCAATATAAATGACTAAAAAAGAAAATATCAAAATCTCTTTATTCAAATGTGACAAGCTAAGCCAAGAATGAAACAAAGTTTGGGAGATGATAATGGTACTGTGAATGTGTGTGTGTGTGTGTGTGTGTGTGTGTGTGTGTGTGTGTGTGTGTGTGTCTGTGTGTCTGTGTGTCTGTGTGTGTCTGTGTCTGTGTGTGTCTGTGTCTGTGTGTGTGAGCATGGGCTCGATTGTGTGTGTGTGTGTGTGTGTGTGTGTGTGTGTGTGTGTGTGTGTGTGTCTATGTCTGTGTGTGTGAGCATGCGCTCGATTTTGTGTGTGTGTGTGTGTGTGTGTGTGTGTGTGTGTGTGTGTGTGTGTACCTGCCTTTCTCTGCACTTCCTTTGGCTGGCCTGCTGCCTGTGTCTTATTCTGCCCACACCTGCTTTCCCAATCAATAACATAAGAAGGGCCATGATTGTCTCCCCATCAGTAGGAAGGGGCTGAGAGTTTCCTCCCATCCTAAAGGAGACCAGCTTTTTTTTTTTTTAGAACTTCAAGTTTTATTTTGGTTGGTGCACAGGCATGTGTGCTTACTTGCATGCATCCATGTGTGTGCTTGAAGGAAGATTTTGAGTGTCTTCCTCTCTCATTCTCTGCCTTATTCCCTTGAGACAGGGTTTCTCACTGAACTTGAAGCTCTATTTCAAATGGCTAGGTAGCCAGGGATCTCCTAGAATCCTCCTGCCTCTCCTGCCAGCTCTGGGGTGATAGGCACCAGCCATGTCTAACGTTTTTAAAAGTGTGTCCTGGGGATTCAAACTCAGGTCCTTGTGCTGACAGGGCAAGTGCTCTTACTCACTGAGCTGCCTCCCGAGCCCCTAACCACTTTATAGCAAGAACTAGAAAAGGCTTATTACCTCAGAAAACTCCAGAAACCTGGAGATTCACCCAGCCCAGTTTTCACACCTATCCAGATGTGATATTTATTAAGTGCTCGATGCTCCAGAGAGAGCAGTGTTGTACAAACGTGTCATGCTGCTGTGAACACAAACAGGGCAGGAATCAGATTCCATCTCCTTGTGAAACCCAAGCCCAAGGTGACTGCTGCAGCTTCATCTCCATGTGTTTATATCTCATCATCAGCTCTCAATGCCCAGGGAGCCTTGCCACAGAGACTGCGCTCAACAGGCCTGGGTTATGTTGTTGGGTTACAGACTCATGCATTGCAGATGAGCGTCAAATTCTGACAGGAGAAAGTGCAGGGATTCAGATTGCTGTGGATGCAAAGGAGAGAGAGGAAAAAAAAACAACAACAACAACAAGAAGAAAACAGAAGCAGCGATGTTGAAAGTGGTAAGTAAGACTCCAGGATGGGGAATCACCCTCTCCTCTGTGGCTGACCCCAATTACTCTTGTCTGCTTTTACCTGGACCCCAGTCATCAGCCTCTCACTCTCCACACCCATCTACCATCTCTCCTGCAGACACAAGAATCTCTTTAACATATCCCCAAACTCAGCAACTCCACAGTATCTTAGCAGCTCTCTCAAGAAATGGGCAATGTGAATCCCAGACCCCTGTGACCTGTTCCCATCCATTGCCCCCTCCTCTCCTCTGCACAGCCCCTGTACTCTGGCTACACAACCCTTACATTCTCTGCAGACTCTCTATGCCTTGGTGTAGACCCCTCCACACACATGTCTATAATGCTTTTGCCAGACTTTCACCCGTTTGGCTCATTCACAGTTTGAGATCTGTCTCATAGTGTTTACAGGTGTAATTTAGTTTACATGGACTTAGATTCCTCAGACAAATGCTTCTTTCATTCAACAACTGTCAGACCGAGACTGGCCAGATGCCTGCAATGCCACCACAAGGGAGGCTGAGGCTGAACTGTGAGTTGTTTAAAATACTATAACCATAGGTCCTTGGCCATTCCTTTCACTAATGCCCCTGGACTCTGTGTATGTTTGTGACATGGAAGCAATGCCACATAACTTCTGTGCCATTTCCATATTACCTTTTGAAATATTTTATTTTCCAACAGCCCCTATGAGAGGCCAGATAGATGGCTCTGCTCATTACCTCCAGCTGACCCTCTTCTCTGAGTCCTCTCTGACCGAGTACAGAAACATGCCTGCTGTGATAGACAGACTTCCAAAGGACACCATGAATGTGGTAGACTCTGAATACATAAAGAAATGGCTGGTGGGACTGGAGATACAGCTTAGCGGTTAAGAGCACTAGCTGCTTTTGCTGGGACCAGGGTTTGGCTCCCAGCACCAACATGGCAGCTCACAACTGTCTGTAATTCCAGCTCAGGGGATCTGACACCCTCTTCTGGCCTCCTCAGGTACTGCATGCATTGGCACCCTTAAAGTGCATGCAGGCTAAACACACACTGAAGATAAATGGTTGGTAAGATACCTAGATATGCTGTAGACACTTAATAGTTATTTAACAAATGGATGTTTGTTTCTCTTATATTTAGTTCCACGATGAATTTATTTTTTATATATCATGCAAATAAAGTACTTTAGATTTAGGGGGGGGGAAGCAAGAGCAACTAGTTGGTGTTTTGTGGCACTGTTTGAGCTTGTTTTATGTGACAGCAGGCATGTGAAACATGCAACCACTAAGGACAACAATCTTGCCATTGCTTTCTTCTCACTGGTCATAGAAACAAACAAACAAACAAACAAAAAAGATAAATAAGTGGACAAAATATGGAGCGTTTTGGATTAGAGCAAGTGTTAGGATGCAACGAGGGTTCGATGACTTCTGATGATGAAGTTTACAGGAAAATGTCCAAATGGTCAAACTTTTTTACCACAGATGGTGAGGCGCACTGGTCAGGCAGCACAGATGGGAACTGTGGCTTTCCAGCAAACCTTTGTGGGCCCTGTCCCTGGGCATTCTCTGCTCAGTTTGCAGACCTGCTGTTTATTTGACAATCTTCAATCCATTAGGAGTGCAAAGTCAGACAAGAAGGCTGTATGGGATAAGGTGGTTGCCAACAAGCCTTATGACCCGAGTTGGATCCCTGAAACCCACAAGGTGGAAAGAGAGAACTGATTCCCAGCAATTGTTCTCTGACCTTCACGCCTTGCTGTGCACAAATAATAAACAAACAAGCAAGCAAGCAAATATGTAATTTAAATATTTTTTAACCCATAAATTCTAGTGTACTGTGACTCCTCATTTATTACTTCATTTAACCTTCTGGTAGAGAAGTCTCACTGAGAGCCTGCTGAAGGGGACACTGAAGAGATGTGGCTCCCTCACGTGCTTCTCCCGGGACTTCCTGTGCTGAGGAAGCTGGGCCAGACCGTAGAGAGTCCGATCCACAACAAGCTGCGTTGTGAGTTCTAGATACATTTCTCTGTCACGTTGTAGTGCTTCAGGAGTAGGGGAGAAAAGGAAGCTCAGATGAGCAGAAAGATTCTGGAGACCTTGCGAATGAAGTGGAATCCTGAAGGACAGATATAAATAGCCAGGGGCACCTTACTCATCTTGGATCGCCCCCTGGTGTACAGCAGGACGTGTGCCTGGCCTCCCCCCACCCCCCCGCGCCCCCCTCCGACCCTCACTGCCCCTGTACGCCTGCCTGCATGCCCACCTACCCACATAGCTAACTGAAGATGGCTCTGCCTCAGCGACGCCAAGAAAACCCTAAGCATGTTTAGCCATTGCTGAGGAGATGAGAACTGGCACCCAGCGGCCATCTCAGTAAGCTTAACATCTGAGGACATGGTAGGTGCTTCTGTTTGTAAGCTCCTCAGCGGTGCTCAAGGGTAAGATAAACCTGTCTTCAGAAGCCAAGGCCGGTCTGTGGACTCTCAAAGGCTACTGAAGAAGAGCAGTCTTGGTTTGGGGTTTTGGAGTTATTCCGAGCGACCTTCACATCCTGGCTGTCTTACTTACAGTCTACAAGACCTATACTAAAAGATGCATGGCTCTGCGCCCAGGGTTTCCTCACCCTACAGGCAGGATAATGTCTGCTTCTTGGCTAGTCATCCTAGGACTTGTTAAACACCATTTGAACTACTAATACATAAACTTTTAAACAGTAATGCCTAGAAGCTGTAGCTCTAGCTGGGTGTCGGGGTGCACACGTGCAATTCCAGCACTCAGGAGATGGAGGCAGGAAGGTCTCAGGTTGAGGGCAGCCTAAGGTACACGGTGAGATAATCTCAAGAAACTGAAGTCTGGTACTATAGCTCAGGTTAGAGCATTTCCCTGTGCATTGGAGGGAAAATATATGTTCCCACATAATTAGGTATACAGGAAATGGCACATTTATTTTATTAAAGAAAATTCTAAACCTGTAGCCTACCAGGTTAGAAAGAAAAGAAATTAAATCATTTTCAAATTCTTTTAAATTCTGTGTGTGAATGTATGTGGATGTATACATGTGTAAGTATGTGTATATAAGTACAGGTGCCCACAGAGGCCATAAGAGTGGTCCTGATCACTACAGCTGGATGCCTGATGGGGGTGCTAGGAAACAAATTCTAGTACTGTATAAAACAATAAGAGTTTTTAGCCACTGCGCCATCTTCCCAGCACTCAATCACTCTTTTTACAGGGACTGCACCAATGGCTAGCCTCTTGTGCTTTTTTTTTCCTGGTTCATTGCCCAGGAAATTTTTTCCCTTATATCTTGCCCTTTCTTTTTCTCCTTTGTTGGCTTTTGTCTTCTTTTTAAAAACTATAAATTCAAGCTTAGGGAACCTTGTTTTTGTCCTGGAGAACAAAACAAAAAGCAAACAAAGCTTTTATAGTATTGTTTGCAAACCTGACCTCGTTTGGGAAGAGATGTAGTTGCGTGGCTAGATTGCAGTTTCTTGCACAAATGGTGCAGGTGTGATTCTGGTGGTCCTAAGGAGAAATGATTTACTGATGACAAGATTATAATCTGCTGGTGGCGCTGCTGAGAAAAAAAGAAGCCTTTGCCAGTTTCTAAACAACAGTAAACTCTGTTAGGAATTTCTAAAGTGTCTGACAGGCCAGAAAGGGAACAATATTAGTAAAATGCCTCCACTGAGTTTGAGTAAAATGCTGGATTGAGAGTACGTGAATTGGGCATGTGAGAATGAGGTGGTAGGTTGGGGGGTCATGCTCACAGCAGCTCTCAAGTTCAAACTACAGTACACCACTTGTCACATTTCCAGGGGATTTTGCTTCCCTTGGTAGGGATGTGGTGGAAGATGTGCTCAGTTCCCCAAAACCAAGATGTAAGAACGACAGATGGAATAGAGACATTTGGGAACTCTGCAGAGAAAATGCCTCCTTTCTTCATGATGCCACTCTTTCTTGTGCTCAGAGACACAGCACACTTAGGGTGTGGAACTCTATGGGTGGGATGTCTTCTGCTCTACTGGACCAGTCTGGGCTTTTCTTCAATTTCCTCTTCTTCTGACTGAGAGCGATGTTCCTTGCTGGTGTGTACCTCAGCACCAGACATGATCTGCCCATCTTCTTATGACTGTCACAGTGAGAGCTGCCTCTTGAGCTACTCTGTCCTGCCTCATGCTGTGCATCCACCAGGATCTTCTCCATTGTCTCCACAGTTGAAGGAGGACTAGGAAAGGACACGCTCTTACTGCTGGTGTTCATGGTCGGGCCACTGGGAGTAGTGTGGCTGCTGAGTGACAACATTTGGCTCCTGGGCAGCCCTTGTATGCTCTTAATGAGCTGCCCTTCACAAGGTCACTCATTAGCCGTATCACACACCCAGAGAAATGCTGATAACACCTGCTTGGAATGAAGGCCAAGAAAAGTATAGTGGACACTGAAATAAGAGAGCTGCCTTGGTGGTCTGGACAACCCTCTGTCCAATTGGTGCCAAAGCCAGTTCCCTTCTCATGTGTCCCATGAATACTTTGAAGTCCTTACCCTAGAAGGACATTACTTTGGAACTGAGTTCTAAGTTCTTTATTGACATTTGACTGCACTCTTTATCCTGTAAATGCCAATAACCCCCAACTCAGTCATAACAATCAGAAATGCCTCACACCTCATCAAAGGTCCCTAAGGCAAAACTGCCCCTGGCTGAGACCTTCTGACTGAGCCAACAAAGGAAAATGCCTATCCTCTAGCAGGGAGAGAAACATAAATAAACACAGTTGTAACTGATTTCAGAGGTGGTGGAATCTGGTAGCTCTGTCCTCCTTTGTTTGTTTGGTTTGGTTTTGTTGCTTTGGTTTTTTGAGACAGGGTTTCTCCACTTAGCCTTGGACTTCCTAGATTCGATTTGTAGACTAGGCTGGACTCAAACTCACAGAGGCCCACCTGCCTCTGCCTCCCCTGGTACTGGGATTACAGGCATGCACCACCTGGCTTCCTTTCCTCCTTGTATAAATAAATACACACAACTATTCTGAAGACAGAAACTGGGGCACCAGACTCTGATAAAATGGTATCTTGTTGATAAGCGAAAATCAGAGACACAGAAATATGCAATCTGAAATAACATTAAAGTGAAGTAGTTAACACTTCACATAGCCACATTGGAGAGACATCTCTTTCCACACACTCCTGACCATTGAAAAGTAATGTTACCAATAACAACAGAAGCACCAGGCATCCCATAGGCAAACCAGAAGAATCTTCCTGCTTTCTCACCAGTTCCGAGCTAGTCCTCTGAATACTTGGGGAAGAATTTAGAGAATATGCCCATCCAACAAAGCATTAAATTATGAACTAAGGCAAGTACACATAATAATAAGGACTTCTGAAACAGCACCTGCTGAAATTATTTTTATCATAATTATCACTTTAAAGGTATGGTAAAACTTGGTCTTAGCTTTGTCGATTAAATGTGTGTGCGTGTGTGTGTGTGTGTGTGTGTGTGTGTGTGTGTGTGTGTAGTTTTAGTATATAATTCACAAAACTAAAACAAAATATAAGGTAAATACAAGCAAATCACAAAACGAAAATTTGAGTGGCTGTGATTTTTCTAAAACTACCTTGTCATTCTAACCTTGCCCAAGGTCTGTGTGGTGTGCTGAGACTCCATTATGCTTTGAGAATGCCCAGGCTTTATTACCCTTCTTTCCCTTAGAACTGCTGGAAATCTTTGTCCCCAGAGTGTGCCACCATATAACCTGAACTTCTACTGTGGCAGCACGTCATTTTCCTATTAAATGTACTTCTGTTCTTTTCTTGCCAGCCCACTACAACCATCCAACTTAAAGCCAGGTGCAAGCTCCAAAAACACAGGACAGACCAGGACCCGCTAAAGTAACACATGAGTGGCCCAGAAGACATCTTCATTGCCCCTTTCTCTTCTTTTCAAAGATTATCATAAAATGAAAGCTCTTAGCTAAAAGGCTCTGTGGAGGATTCTAGGACCCTGATAACACATTCAAATATCTTAGACTTCTGAGCAGCATTAGCATAGTATCTAAGGGCAACTGATAATTTGTGACTTCATCCTTCATTACCTAATTGACTTTGAGTAAAACTTATATGAAGCCAGGCATGGTGGAGCAGGCCTGTCATCCCAGAAAAACAAAATTGAGACTTTCAAGGTAGCCTGGGCTACATACCAAGATCCTATCTCTTGTAAATGAACAAAAGAAAGGAAGAAAGTAAAGAAAGAAGGGAGAGAGGGAGAGAGCGACAGAGAAGAAGGGAGGGAAAGAAACAAAAAAAGCAGAGATAATATCTGCAAAAGTATTAAAACACTTTATACCAATACACACACAATGTTCTTTTTTTTAAAAGTTCCATTACATTCATTTATTCCTATATATGAGTGTGTGTGTGTGTGTGCGTGAGGAGAGGACAATTTAGGAGTTGGTTCTCTCCTTCTATACTCGGGTTCCATGGGTCAAACTCAGGTCAAGTTTGATGACAAGCACCTTTACCTACTGAGTCATCTTGCTGGCCCAATATTACCATTTTTAACAAGATAATGTAATCAAAGGGCAACTTGCCAACACAGACTGGACCTTGTAGAACTTCATATCTGAGCAAAGTAGCCATGGACTTTCTCTGCTGCTGTCTTAGTCAGGGTTTCTGTTGCTGTGAAGAGACACTATGACCACAACAACTCTCATAAAGGAAAACATTGAACTGAGGCTGCCTTACAGCTCAAAGGCTGCATCGTCCATTGTCATCAAGGCAGGAAGCATGGAGGCATGCAAGTGAACATGGTGCTGGAGAAGTGGCTGAGAGTCCTACATCCAGCTCTGAAGGCACCAGGGAAAGAGAGTGACAGTGGGCCTGGCTGGAGCATGTGAAACCCTACAGCCCACCTCCAGTGACACACTTCCTCCAACAAGGCCACACCTCCAATAATGCCACTCCCTATGAGTCTGTGAGGGCCATTTTTCCTCAGCAGCTATTCTCCCAACTTTCCTGTGCCTCTCTCACTCTGCAGATCCCTAAACCCTTCCAGCACCAGGGATGCTGATCTAGGCCCCAAAAGCCATCTGTTCATGCTTCCGTCCTTGCTCTATCCCCAGCCCCTTACCTGTGGGGTTTCAAAAATCATTTGTTGAGCAAGTGCTATGTGCTGGCACTTTAAATACTAATTTTATTTTCTCAGTAGATCAACAGACTAGATTTGACTTGCTGATCCTCATATGCAGACATCTCTGTGTCATGACTTCAAGCATAGTCTCCGGGAAACAGCAGGCACTTAATCAGTGTTATTGAATGAGTGAATGAGAGGCAGCTTAACTGAGTTAAAGATTTAGTTACCCAAAGAAATGGAATTTAAACCCAAGAAGAACACTATAGTTTCTGGATGTTCCTTCCTTGTATATCAGGGGTCAGCATACTTTTTAAAAATGTGTACACATTTATGAGCCATTCAGTCACAATATGAAGTAATGGATGCACTTGTGTCCACTGAGGCTTTATGTGTGAATAATGAGCTTAGAAGTTACAGAGGCTACAGAGATGGCTCAGCCATATGAGTATTTGTTATTCTACAGGACCTGGTTTCATTCCCAGCACCCACACAGTGGCTCACAACCATCTGTATCTCCAATTACAAGGGTTCTGATACCCTCTTCTGACCTCTGTGAGCACCAGGCACACACGTGATATACATATACAAATGGAGGCAGAACAAGAATATACAGAAAAATTAAAATAAATAAACCTTTAAAAATATTTAAAGATGTTAAGTTACATGATTTTCCATTATCATGAGATTTGACTGTTTTTTCCATTTAAATGTGTAAAAATCATTCTTACTTCATGAACTATACAAAAATAGCCAACTGGCTTCGGCTCACTAGCCTTGTGAACCAGGCCCACTCTGAACCAGGTTGCCTCCCAAGCTCTAAACAATCTTGATCCCCTCCCTGCAACACAACCACATACACTACATACATAACACACTTGCATGCAAGTACACACACACACACACACACACACACACACACACACACACACACACACACCTCCAACTGGAAACAATGGAGATCCAGAAACCAGAATTTCAGTTTCTGGCAGGTAAATGACATCATGTTTCTCAAGTCATTGCCATAGGCTGTAGTGTGTCTCTCCCAAGTCTTCCCCCACACAACGATACCCATGAAATCTCAGGGTCTCACATTCCCAACATCTCCCCTCCAATCATAATTCACTTCCAGGCAATGTCTAGATCATGTCACGATTAAGTTAGGCACCAAATAATAAAGCCAGTCCATTCCAGGAGGGCAATTATCTCGTGTGCTAATGAAAGAGCAGTCACATTTCATAGCAAAATCTCATCTGGTATATTCATTACAGGCCAAATTAAGATAAGTGAAACTTGCCTGGTCCTCTTATTAAGTCAGACAAATGACTACATATATTTTCCAGATAGGAGCTGTTTAGAAGAACGAATCTCTATGTTTTACAAATGTCCTTTCCGTTTTCTTCTTTAGCAAGGATACTCAGAAAACTTTGTGTTGCTGTAAGTCACAGGGCTTGAGTTGCTCTAGGTCTCTCCAAGTGAGGCGTTGTCTGACATCTAGCGTGTGGCAAGAGCTGAGAAAAGCTTCCACAAATTGGTGAAATTCTTTCTACATGAATATGCAGTGTAATTCCTTATTGAATAAGAATAGATAATTTCCCAAAATGAATGCAATAAAGAGGCACAGAAAGAATAAATAATTCTAATAGTGTTCCTTAATTCAGCTTGTAATTTTCCAAATTCCAGAGTGATGGCAACACAGTGGGCCTATTCTACTTGCTGCTTCAAAGTGTTCTTGCTGCTGAGGGAAGCCCATAAAGCCAGTGGTTTTCAGCAGCCCCCAAATGCAGTAAACTCACAGAATTTTAGAGCAAAAGAAACAGATTGTTTTGTTATATTTATCTGCATTACTTATGCCTGTAGTCAACAAACATTTATTGAGTGCCAAGTGTAAAACCAGGCATTGTGCTTACTGCAATAAGGAATCCTGGAAAAGGGAGGCTTCATCGTCAAGAAGCTTACAGCTACAGTATTAGGGAGGTGACCATAAAGATGGTTATCGAGGGCTGGAGAGATGGCTCAGAGGTTAAGAGCACTGACTGCTCTTCCAGAGGTCCTGAGTTCAATTCCCAGCAACCACATGGTGGATCATAACCGTTTATAATGTGATCTGATGCCCTCTTCTGGCCTGCAGGTATACATGCATGCAGAGCACTATATACATATAATAAATAAATAAATTTTTTTTAAAAAAAGATGGTTATTAAGTATAGAGTCACAGATCACGTGTCTGACAATATGCTCTGTGACCTGCTCACACTGTCTCATTTGCTATTCCATCCCCTCCTGATGTGCGAGATAGATGCTATTATTACCCCATTTTACAGGTAAGAAACCAAGGCTTAGAAAGAGCATGACAGGTAATCTTCATTGTCGATTTAGCTGGATTTAGAACACCCTAGAAGGCACGCTCCAGAGAAGATTACCCAAAAGAGGAAAACTCATTCTGAATATGGGTGGCATCACCCCATGGATTAAGGCCCCTGAAAAAATGAAAAGCCAGCTGAGAGATCCCTTTCCTGTTTCCTGGGCTCCGACACAGATGGAGCCACTCCTTCTGCCATGCTTTCCTGCGATGATGGACAGGGTATCAGCATAAAACCTTCCTGTCTTGACATGCATTTTGCTCAGTCTTATCTCCAAGCTCGTCAGATCTTCTGTCTGCATGATTTTATATGTGGTGTGCATGGGTTTTATGCTTTATACCCACAGCAGATGACAGGCTCAGAGGCCGAGGGACTGAACAGATGAAACATGCACAGGCCTTCATGAAGACCGACTTTGAATGTTTATTGTTAGGTTTTATCTGATTGGATTCCATTATTCTCAATCATTCCTTAAACTCAATTTACTTAATTTTTTAATAATTAAAAAAAAAGTAAAAGGCCAGGGAAAGATTGCTCAGTACATGCAAGAGCATGCTGAATATTCAAGTTTCGGATCTGTTGCTGTGAGAAATAATATAACCAAAGCAACTTGAGGGAGTCAAGGATGCATATGACTTACACTGCCATGTTACAATCCATCTCCCTGAGAGAGAAGTAAGGATGAGAAGGTGAAGGCAGGCCTGCTTGCTATTCTGCACACATTACTTTAAACTAGGAACTTACTCATGGCCATGAAAGTACAACAGAAACCAGGAAAAGGCTGCTGCCTGGTGGCTCACGCAACCTTGGGCTTCACTAGTTTCCTTACACAATCTGCCCAGGGAACGGTACCCCCCATACTGGACTAGGACCTCTATGTCAATTAGCAATCTAGACAATCCCACACATATATGTCCACGGGACAATTCCATCTAAAGAATTCCTCAATTGAAGCTCTCCCGTTAGGTGATTTCTATGTCTAGTGGACAGTTAAAGCTAACAAGGACACTGTGCAACCATGAGGACCTGAGTTCAAATCCCTAGCACCCATTTTTTTTTAATCCAAGAAATATTCAGAAGAGCTGATTATTATTATTCCTTCATCTATATGAGAGACAGGAAGTTCAGTGAGGGTCACTCACCTAGTTCAAATAGTAAGAGGTCATACATGGTTCAGTTCTATTGTCTGACAACTTGATTGTCTCTGTCACAGTGCCTAGTGTTGAGAGGGGAGCTGGAAGGAAGCAGGGGTGTGATATAAAGGATGGAATGTAGGGAAGCTGCTGAGAAAGTGAGTTGTTGGGATTTGAGCACATTGCATCCAGGTGCTGGGCACTCTGGCCTCCCCAAAGGACACACCTGATAATGCATCTTCCAAAATGCTGGGTGAGGAGATTAAGATATGCTTGAAGCATATGCATAGTTCGCCTTCTCACCAACCCAAAGATGACCCCTAAGAAAAAGAAGGAAATCCAGTAGTGTTCCAGGAAAACAAAGAAAGGGGTAGGTACATCATCTCCCACAACTTTTATTTTATTTTATTTTAGTATGCGTAAATATACGAGTATGGATATGTAGATGTGAGTGCAGGTGCCCATGGAGGCCAGAAGAGGGCGTTAGATTCCTGGAGCTGGAATTGCAGGTGGTTGTGAGCTGCTCAATGTGAGTCCTGGGAATGACACTCGGGTCCTCGGCAAAGGCAGCTCTCTTTGTTTATAAAAATATACTTTCTTCTATTTTTGTAACTGCCCACATGGCCTAGGTATAATACACTTCATTTTATAGCAGAAAAATTAACGTTAGCTGTTTTTAAGTGCACTCTTCAAAAATGAGCATCTCATTCTCTGCAGTTGAGGGGAGAGCAGGGACTGCCTCTTACATGGACTCTGATGTTCCCAATTTGATCACTTCCCTCTTGGTGGGGAGGCCCAGTGGCACACAGCCAAAGGGAAAGCAGGCTATCCTGATGAGACCTGATAGGCTGTGGTCCCCTTCTGTCAGAGGTCTAGGGGAGGGAAAGACTGTGGAAGAGGGAGGGATGGTGGGAACGGGAAGATACAAGTAAGGGGACAACTGTTGGGATGTAATATGAATAAATTATAATAAAATTTTTAAATTTTTTTAAAAGTGCAGAAATGTATAATGTCAAATGAAGTTAAACAGTCTCAGAAAGAAAAAGCTTCATGTTCTTTCACATATGCAGGATCTTACCAATAATATAAATATATACTTAAATAAATGCATATATGGGTTCAACATAACATGAAGAAAACAGGCCAAGAGAGGCTAAAAATAAGTAGATGACAGCAATCTGAAAGTCAGTAGTAGACATGATTTATAAAGAAGATATAAGCTGCTTGTTTTTCTTGTTCTAATTCTGTCATGGGTTTGTTATTCTTGGTGGTAAATAAGTACATCAAATATATTCAATACTAAAAGTATAAAATTTTACAGCTTCCATTCAGAAGGCCTATTCTAATTGTATAGAAAGTCATTGAGTTGCATAGACTTTGAGTCTGATGAATTTTGGTAGTGTTTTTATTTATTTGGATTTTTATAATAAAGTTTATTTAAAAAAAAAAAGAAGAGAAAAATGAGCGTTCAATGTCGGTCTCACACTCTGATGGGGACTCAAGTTCTACTAATTGATACCTAATGGAAGCCAGAGAGATCATGAGGAAAACATGTAGAAACACTGAGATAAATAATAATGGTGATAAAGAGTCCATGGCACTGGGGAAGGGAAACGTGTCAGCTACAGCAGGAGTGTTCATCAGGAGAGGAGAATATTAAATGGAATGATGAAGGAGAAGAGCCGCTAAACGAGGACTTGAATCAGTATTTATTGAAGAAGACAATAGGGAAATTCCTATTTCAAGGACACATTTTATGGCAACGCAGAGAATGGCCTTGACAGAGACTCTTCAGTCTCTAAGGAGAAAGGTATGGAGAAACTTGAGGGACTCTGTGCAGTAAATCACCAGGGCCAGATGGTGTTCGTCCATGGGTGGGAGTTCAGTGAAAGAGATATATAATGGATGCTTTAAAACAGGCAATATCCATAAAGATTGTGAAGTCATTAATATGGTATTAGGGATGTGGGGGTGTGCCTTGTTTGTTTGGACACCTTTGTGTCATGGAGAGAGGAATTTCATTTCTTTTTCTTTTTGTAAAACAAAATTCAAGAAAATTCCATTGATTAAACAAACAAACAAACAAACAAACAAACAAAAAAGGCTGGGGGGGATGGGAGATTAGATGAGAGCAGAAGAGTGCCAAAAGATAAGAATCCAAATTCTAGAGATGCTTAACAACTGATCGTTCTTTTCCAGGTATTCTGAGAAATTCTGGAATACACAATAAATAAACATTCACTCTATCTAATGGAAAACTTTGTAGACTCATGATCACAGGTTCTCATGGGCTTACTTAAGTAGCAAATGACAATGCAGTGTCTTCTGATGTCAGTAGGGCATGCTTTTCTCCCTCTAACAAAATCATGAAAGTAGTTATAATTTGCTTGATAAAAACTGAAGGCTGAAAAGGAGGCAGATCTTTGTGAGCTCAAGGCCAGCCTGTTTTACATAATGAGACCTTCTCTTGGAAAACCAAAACCAAAACCAAAACCAAAAAAAACCCAAAAAAAAACCAGAAAACAAAAAACAAAAGCACTGAGATCTACCTGTCTCAACTTCCCAAGTGCTGGGATTAAAGACATGTGCCACTACACCTGCCTTTCCTTGATCTTATAAATGCCAGGTTTTTGAATCTCAAAAATTATCTACTGTCAATAGTGATACCAGGGTAGCTAGCATTCATGGAATACTCACCCTGTACCAGACTCTTGTCAAATGCTTTCTATCATCTCAGTTAACTCACACAACCCTCAGGAGTTCTGGGTTGGTTAATTTTCTGTTTCTAGAATAAAACACCACACAAAACAACTTAAGGAAGAGAGTTTATTTTGGTTTACAGTTCCAAAGAGATTAAAAAGTCCATCATGGTGGGGAAACATGACAGCAAGCAGCAGGCATGGCGGCAGCAGCAGAGGGTTGAGGCCTACATCCTCAACTGCAAGCTAGAAGCAGAGAGAGTGAACTGGAAGTAGCACAAGGCTTTAAACTCTCAATGCCCACCTCCAATGATGTACTTCCTCCAGCAAGGCCACACCTTCCAAACCTCCTCAAACAGCGCCACCAACTGGGAACAAACAGTCAAAGACCAGAATCAATGAAGGATGTTTCCACTTCAAACAACAGCATCACAGTCCTGAAATTTAAACTCCTATAACTTAACTCTAGAGTTCATGATGTTTATCATCACTCTACACCTCCTCTACTTATGCAGATTTTATTTACAAAAGGCATCAAACTTCTACAAAACAATCTTATCCTTGTAACAGGTGATGTGTTCTTCTTCTGTTCAAAGAACGATGATTCCCAACTTACAGAGTTGATTCCATGGACCATCAATGAGTTACTGTTCACAGTATGCACAGAAAAACAGCACTAACTGGGGCCTGTGAGGTAACTCAGCCAGTAAAGATGCTTGTGGCTAAGCCTGACAACCTGAATTCAGGCCCAAATATCAATGTGATGGAAGGAGAAAACCAACTTCTGTAATTTGTCCTTTCACCTCTACACAGGTGCGTGCACACACACACACACAATCATGCAATAAATAAATGTAAATCACTTTTAAAATAATAACAATTAAGTAAATAGCCATATTCTCTTTAAGAAATTGAAGCTAAACAAGTTAGAAATGGCTGCATATGCATGTCATCATAACCCCCAGGAAACATAAGCGGGGGATCCTGTGCTACAGAGCGAGCTCATATCTCAAAAGAAACAAAAAATGAGGTCATTGGATACCCTACTGTTAGAAACCATGTGTACTCAGAGGTGAATCAGACCATTTGTCATTCTTATAGGAAGATTTTAACATGGGGAAGAGGCGTTTCTTCCACATGGTGTTTCTCTCCCTAAGCGCTAATGATTCCCATGCTGAATTTTTTGCTAAGAGCTGCAAGAGTTAAATGCTCCTTCTTGTATTGGTCTAGAATTTGACTATCCGAAATGTCTACCCAAGTAGAATGTTCAAGCCATTCTTCTATCTTGTATCTTCTGAGTATTTGAGTCTGCTTTTGTGCCCTCCCTTCAGAATAACCAGCTGCCAAGCTGTGTAAAGAAAAACTGAAAACCCAACCCAAACTCATACAAACAAGGACCTCTATTAGCTTATGCAGCAGAGAAGGCCAAGGATTAGTTGGTCTAGCTCCTGTCATGGATTGATGGGGCTGAAACAGTGTTACAAGACAGATCTCTCTCTCCACAGCCTCTCCTCCATGTTGATTCCTCATATAATAGGGTTGAGACACCCCCAGATAGTCTACATCTATCTCCTAAGTAAAGTCCAGAAGAGTTAATTTCTTTTCCAAAAGGTTTGGTTTTGTTCTGTTTGTTTGTTTGTTTGTTTGTTTGTTTGTTTTGGGGGGTAGTCTTACATTTCTGATAAGGTCATATGTTCAATCTTCCAGTTATTGCTATGCCCTAAGGATGTAGACCTTTTGATTATTCAAGAAAAAGCAATGCTTACATATTGAGGTATGTAGACTGAGGAGAGAGATTTCACTGGTAGAATATGAGACAAAGAGAAACTGGATAAGACAATGACAAGAGAGAACACTAGAAACCATTACAAGGTTATACACTACTTTACCAAGAAACAAACCAAATACCCAAAATGAAAGATAACTTAGCCCTGGACCTGTGCATGTTCTGGGACTAGGGACCAGATGGAGATCATTCTGTATTTGTGTATATCCTTTCTGCTGGGAATGCCACTAGAAGCATCCTCTACAGCACTCCACAGCAATTTTCTGGCCTGGGATCAACTTGTATCTTTCTCAATCCATGCCCATAAAAATCAGGCACATAAAATTTATCTTCCATTTCTTCCCTGGTGCACACAACAAGACTAAGCAGGAAGAATGGAAGGTTCCAGAAGGCAGGAGCAACTTCAACAAACTTGGAATTATAAGCATTGGTTACAGGTTTAGACAGTTAAGTCAACAGTGCCACAAACATTAGCATTAAAAAAAAGAGCTTAAGACTGAGTTTAAGATTGATTCTTTGTGGGGATTTTGGGGGGAGTTTAATTGCCAAGGGTACTAGGAAGTTAGAGAAAGGTGATGTAGACTGTAGCTACTATGAATCCTGGTTCCTTGAGTCAACTGAGGTGGGAATTCAGTACCAACAATGACTTTCCTGTGCACCCTGGGTCAGGGTTACAACAAGGAATGCTACAAACTTCGTCTGCTGCCATTGGGTGCACATAGACAAGAACAAGAATGGCTTTGCTCCATCCCACATATTAAGACAAAGGCACTAATTACAAAATGCCTTGAGTTCCTCAGATGAAAGAAGCTATATAAATGAAGACACAGCTGAGAAGATTATGTTTATTAATCTTTCAGCATACAGTGTTATGCCAGTGGGGGAGAGCGATGATATAAATGCCATCCCTTTGCGTCAGATAGAGTCAAACCAGAGAAGCCAACACTAGAATAGAAGCCAGCCCTAAACCAATGCCATGTCCTCAGCAACGCTGCCACATTCTCACAGGTCGCCTGCCTGAAGCATCGTGTCTGAGCTCTGCCCTGTGCCCCCACCTCCTCGGCCCCCATGGTGGGCAGAGATGGCTGCTGTAGGGGCATGAAGCAGCAAAGAGCAACGCTGATGCTTTGCTTACTGCCTCAAAAGACAATCATTATTCCTGGAATGACAATTTGTAAGCTCAACCTAATTACAGCCAAATTGATTAAGAGACACATAATCTCAAGATTAGCATTCGGGCAAATGCTGCTTAACTTAGCCGCTGAGGATTCAGAGGAGGAAACAGCTGTGCTCTTCAGGAAATTGTTTGGAATAAAAGAGTGGAGTCTGCCAGCAAAACTCAACCTTAGTAAATTCCTTGGCATCGTCTCCTTCTTATTTGAACTCCCAAGCTGGAGATTTCCTGGGATCAAATGCTTTAAAGACAGGGCTCCTGGGGCTGTGGGGAAGGCAGCCAGAGGCATCTATGATGACATGGTCATGGGCTCTACCATTCTTAGTAAGGAAGTCGACTGGATTTTCTTAGCTTCAGAGATCCAACCTCGAACTACAGTTCATAGTCACTACATAGCGGCTGCGGTGAGCAACGGAAGCACAGAATGTGTGTAGTGCATCTCTTGACAACTCGGACCTTTACAGCATTTATTCTTTTCTCTCTTCCCTGGAATGTAGGCCTTTCAAAAACCTCTTTAGTGATATGTTAGTCATCAAATTATTTAGAAAAATGATTTTTTTCTTTTATGTTTCATGTCATATAACATAGTCTTAACAAAAAGCCTAAGAACAATGAAGGAAGTAGTGCCTTCCACTGCTGTGAAGAGGCACCGTGACCACAGCAACCCTTATAAAGGAAAACATTTCATTGGGGCTGGTTTACAGTTTCAAAGGTTTGCTTTATTTTTATCATGGTGGGAAGCATGGCGGTATGCAGACAAACATGGTGCTGGAGATGGAGTCAATGCCACACCGGGCCTGGTTTGAGCATCTGAGATCTCAAATCCCATCCCCAGTGACACATTTCCTCCAACAACACCACACCTACTCCAAGAAGGTACCACCTCCTAAAACTGACAGTCCCTATTGGCCAAGCACTCAAACACATGAGTCTATGGGGGCCATTCCTATCAAACCATCACAATGGGTGGATGTTTTTGTACACCCTCCACATAGGCTAAAAGGATCACTGTTTTAGCAAGTTAGTGATGGAGCAAAAAAGAAACCGCAGGAGCAAAAACCCTAGGGACTTCTGGTATGCAATAGGCACTCAACCATGCCAGTCGTGTAAGTTACACTCTTCGACATGACCGCGTATCAATACATGTGTAACCTTGAATCTAAGCTCTGCTGTTGGTATATTTTTAAAACACTATTTTTATTTTGGGTTCCTTAAATCTTTTTCTCCCTACTCCACCTCAATCCTTTCTAACACCCCAACACCAGGTTGGGGAGAAAGAAGGTTAATGGGGAGAGGGGGCATAGTTTTCTTAGCTGCTTCCTGATGTCCAGGGTCATCCAGTTCCTTGGAGAAAGTCCAATCTTGCTTTCAGGATATCTCTGACTTCTCATCACAATGCATCAAGAGCACCCAGGAGCAGCAGGGGGGAAGCACCAAGCACTACCTTCTTTCTTGAAGCTCCCAGTCTCTCTTTTGATCTGGCTTTTATCCCCACTGACAAAGTAGTTCTCAGCTGACAAATGTCCCATGCTCTCTCAGGAGGCAGTTATCAGCTGTGGGCAAACTGGAGCAGCCCCTATATCCCACACCTGGGATTAAAACAAAAACATGTTTACATATAAAGCAAAACTTCCACAATCCTCCGCTTCTTACTGCGTGGCCCTGAATGAGTCAACCAACCTCTTCATGCCTTAGTTTCAATATGTGTAAAATGAGGAAAGTAATAGTATTTCCCTTACAGAGCTGTTAGATAATTGAGTTCGTACCTGTGAGATTTTCAGCATGGTTCCTGAACAAGACCTTGGCTGTTAATAATCTTGATGATGATAGCAACAATAATGATACTTCAGTGATGTCAACATCAAGACTGCACTTAGCAATTGCTCAGTAAACCTATTATTTCTTAGGTTAAAAAAATAAAAGTAAAAGACGGCTTTTTTTTTTATTGGTCTTATCCCACATGGGCACTGTCTCTGGATGGAGCCAAAATAAATGAACGCCCACTCCGACTTCATTTTATTGTCTTCCCAGACAGAAAAGAACACATTTCTTGCTCCTAACTCTCTTTAGAAGCCACAGTTAGCTGGCCAGTGCTCTGGAGTGGGCCGTTGGGCAGAGCTCCTAAACACAGCAATTCATCACGTCTCTCTCTGCCGACCTTCGTTTACTCTGCGGAACACAAAATGAGTGCCCAAGCATCGCCTGGAGGATCCGTTTCCCTTCCTCACCTCCCAGCTCTTTCTGCCATTCTCTCCAATGTACAACAGGGTTCCCCGAAGCAAGCACCTGTAAAACTGTTCATGTTAGCAGGCTGCCTCAGCTGCCCTCTTCGTTCAACTGACCTTTACTCCACAGCCCTGGGTTCAAGCTGACTGTCTGCATGCTGCAGCAAACCTCAGGGCACTAACCGTGGAAAAGACTAGAAGCACCTGGGCTATGCTGGAGTGCCTACTCCAGAGCCACAGGCAGGGGGCTTGCTGCAAGTTGGAGGGCAGCCTGGTCTACATAGTTCCAGGCCCGACCTTGGCTACATGGGGTTTCGGGGGTGGATGAGCATTGGAGGTTTGACTGAAAATGAATTTTTATAAATGACTCGTATACCAAACTGCACATACTCTTACAAACACAAAATATGTGCTAGATCTGTCCTTTGTCTTTCAAGGGTTTGTATGCCAGCTGTGGAAAGGAAAGACGCTGGAGAGAGCTCAGAATATTTCACAACTAACCTGCTGCTTCCAAAAAGGGACCTCCATCAATCTGAGAAAGGAGTACTTGCGGGCAGGATGAAAAAATGCATAGGAAAAAGTTGAAGTTCTCAAAGTAAAAAAATACTGTAAAATTCACTTTAGCCAGCTTAATAATGCCCCCCAAATTTATAATTTTATATGTATCCATGCAAGCTATAGAGTAGCTGAACTGTGTGCTATATTCTATCTTTATTTTCACTGATTCCTTTTGAAATTTAGCATGTTCTTCAATTATAAGTATAAACAGTATGTCCCTGTGACATTAACAGTACATGTGACTTGTCATAGACATTTCCATTTTACCTCAAAGGTATTACGGAAATATCATTTATGATTGTTGATAACTCTTGGGTCTTGTGTTTAAGGCATTAATGAAAAAGCACACCAGTTTCTATCTCACATATGTGGGGTATTCCTATGTTCATAGCTGGGTGTAAGACACACACAAGACAAACAAGTTATATACAAGGCTCCCTTTGTAGTTATGTTACATTCATTTAAAAACATGCCACCTGTACACTATGGTGCACACCTGTAATCCCAGTACTCTGGAGGCCATCCTCAGATACATAGTTGGATATTAGCTTAAATACTTGGTCTCGGTCTCAAACAATAAAATAAAAGCATTAGGCTGAGAGAAGTACATTACGAGTCCCTGCACAGGCAACCAGGTCCATGGCACACACACGAAAATGTTGGGAGACCTCAGTCCAGCCATTCACTCACAAAGCCTTTGCCCTGTCTGGTGTCTAAGACAATGTTCCTCTTCTTCCTGCTGGTCCATCCTTTGCAGCATGCTCAGATTCACCGTCTTCACGAACACTGTCCTCCCTCTCCATAGCTGCAGAGTCTCTCGCTGACCTGATCCTTGCCAAGTAGGGTAGGTAGTTTGGCTGCCCAGGGAACCCTTGGGATCGGCAGGGCTCTGTGTTCTCTGGGATAGGATTAGAAGGGAACACCACCACATCCGGCTCTTTAACGGGGCTTCTAAGGTCTGAACTCCATCTTTGTGTTTCCAAGGCAAGTTACTGACTGAACTATCTTCCCATCTCTGGCATGGGAATTTTGATGGGGTTGCACTGAATCTGTAGATTGCTTCTGGCAGTCATAGCCATTTTTACTTTATTTCTCCTTCTAATCCATATGCAAGGGAGTTCTTTCAATCTAGTGTCTTCTTCAATTCTTTTGTGTTTTAAATTTATTATACAGGCCCTTCACTTCCTTCCTTAGATTTATTTCCTTTTTCTTTCTTTTAAGGAAATTGATAATAGAATTGGATTTGTTGTTGTTGTTGCTGCTGCTGCTATTGTTTTAGGGTTTTTTGGTTTGTTTGGTTGGTTCCCTTCTCAGCATGTCTGTTGTTGGTATTTATGAAAGTTATACCAGTTTTCTATATTTCCACTTTGATGAAACTTTTATCAGCTCTAAGAATGTTCGAGTGGCACCTCTAATGGCTCTTATGTATACGATTATATAATCTGAAAATAAAGATGCTTTGATTTCTTTATTTTCTATATGTGTCTCTTTTCTCGCTGTTTTACCTGACTTCGATCACTATATTAAATAAGAATAGAGTAGGCACACTCTTCCCTTCCTGGCTTTAGTATAAACACTTAGTTTTTCTTCACTTGCTATAATGTTGGCTATAGGTTTATTATATACAGACTTTATTATATTGAGAGAGTATCCTTTTGTTCCTAGCCTCCTCAGGCCTTTTATTGGAAAAGGAAGTTGGATTTTATCAAAAGCTTTTTCTACATCTACTGATTTTTCTACATCTACATGTGTCTTCCATGTATTACATTTATTGACTTGCATGTTATGTCATCCTTGCATGTAAGGAGTGAAGCCAATCTGATCGTGGTGTGTGATCTTTTCAGTGTTCTTGAATTAAATACGCAACTGTTTTATCAAGAATTTTTGCATCTGTGTTTATTGGTGGGAGTAGGGGGATGGGGTGTGGGATGGTTAGTCTATAGATTTTGGGTTTTTTCTGGTTTAGTATCAGGTACTGGCATGTAAAAATACTCTGGAAATGGCTTTTTCATTTCTATTTTTGAATATTCTCACTAATTCTTTAGATCTGTTTAAATTGTTTATCTCTTCTTGGTTTAGCTTTGGTATATCATATACACCTAAAAATTTACCTGCTTCCTTTAGATTTTTCCAGTTTAATGGAATGTAAATATTTAAAAGGTATTCTAATGATTTTCTGAATTTTTACCGATATCTGTTATAATGTCTCACTTTTCATCTCTAATGTTATTAATTTGGGCTTTCTGTCTCTTTTGGTTATTTTCACTAAGGGTTTGGTGAAGGCTTGTTATCTTTTCAAGAACCAATGCTTTGTTTCATTTATTCATTGTATTGTTTTTGTTTTGATTTGATTTGATTTCCATTTCATTACTGTCTGCCTTGCTTTTAATAGTTTCTTTCTATCTATTGATTCAGAGGTTGGATGGCTCCTGTTTATGGTCCATTATCATTCATGTCAGATCTCTCCGATGTTTCAGTGTACGCATTCCTAACTCTTAGTATTGCATCCAGTAGATTTTGGTATGCTGTCTTTTGCTCTTATTCAGTTCTAGGAAATGTCTAAAACTTCTTTCTTGATTTCTTCCAGGATTCATTCAAGAGTGTGTTGTGTAATCTCCTTGAGTTTGTTTCTATTCTGTAGTTTCTCTTTCTACTGATTTGTAATTTTATTCCATTGTGGTTAAGTAGAATACAAGACATTGTTTCAGTTTTTCCTGTGCCTGTAATGACTTACTTTTTTTTTTTTTTTTTTTTATCCTACTGTGTGTTTTAAGTTTAGAGAAAGTCTGTGAATTTCTGAGAATGTGTAGTCTGTAGTGCTTGGGTGGATTGTATTGTTGAGGTCTTTTAGGTTCTTTTGATCTTTGAAGTCACTTAATTCAGATGTTTCTCATTTTCTTCTTTTAAAGATGACCTGTCTGTTGGTGAAAGTGGAGCATTGCAATCACTGGCTACTATTGTAGGGGAGTTAACTCTGATTTTACATTTTTTAATATTTGCTATATGAAATTTGATGAACCTATCTTTGGTGTGGTCGTGCTTAAAATTGTAACATCATCTTTCTCTATTTTAAATTTTCTATGCATGTATGGTATGCATGTGTGCATGTGTGTTTGCATATGTGCTCTTGTATATGTGATTGAGCAAAAGGTTTGGCATAGTGTCTTCCTCTGCCATTCTGCTCTTTATTCTTCTAAGAGGGTCTCTCCCTCAATTATTAATTCAACTGATCTAGCTCCTGAGTACTGAGGTCCCAAGATGGCCACTGTACCTGCCTACCTTTGTTTTGTTTTGTTTTGTTTTTCAAGACCGGGTTTCTCTGGGTAGCTTAGGCTGTCCTGGACTCACTTTGTAGACCAGGCTGGTCTTGAACTCACCCTGATCCACCTGCCTCTTCCACCCTGAGTGCTGGGATTAAAGGTGTGCACCACTCCCGGCTACCTGCCCAGCTCTTATGTTGGTGCTGGGAAAGTGCACTCTAGTGCACAGGCTTGCACAGCAAGTGCCTTATCCACTGAAATATTCCCTTACCCTGTAATGTCTTCTTGATATACTGCTCTCTTAATTAGCGTGCAGTGACCTTCTTTGTCTCTTCAGACTTCTGTTTGAAGCCTGTTTTGTCATATTTTAGAATGGAAACAGCTGTTTGTTTCATAAGTACATTTGCTTGGGTTGCATTTCTCCATCTTTTCAGTCTAAGCTAGCACCATCTTTGATGGTGAGGTGCACTTCTTAGAGGCAGCCAGTAGATTAACACTTTTAAAATCCAATCTGCTTTTCAGTGAGTCTTGGTTGGGGGCTGAGATGATTAGTACTCAGAGTTACTATTTTTTTTTAGTGCAGTTACTTATTTCAAATCATAATTTTCAGGCTTGCTGGACAAATCACCACTATAGTTAACACTTGCACAGACACACCCTGCACATAAGAAAAAATTAACACCTTCAAAATCTAATATAAAGGGGTATTTGGAAGGTGTTACATTGTCTTATTATTTCAACTGCAACAAATAAAAATCAGGATGCAAGTTTGCCACAGGGAGTTTGTTTTTTGTTTGTTTGTTTGTTTGTTTGTTTGTTTTTCTTGTTTTTTAAAATTTTTCAGACAAGGTTTCTCTGTGTAGCCTTGGCTGTCCTGGACTCACTTTGTAGACCAGGCTGGCCTCGAACTCACAGCGATCCACCTGCCTCTGCCTCCTGAGTGCTGGGATTAAAGGCGTGTGCCACCAGGCCCGGCATGAGAGTTTATTTTTAATCTGCTTTGCAATATTTGATAAAATACTCAAGTTAGGATCCCAAAAGGTGTTTGGTTGCTTAGTTCCCTTATTAACAAAAAGAAAAAGGGAAACAAAATACATTTAAATATTTAAATGATAAATACTCTGCTGTCTTTACATATAAAAAACAAAAACCAAAGCTCAGACATGATAAAGCCATTGGAAGATAAGGTTAAAAAGTGAGTCTTCAGTGCCCCTCCACTCCTTTTTAGCTGGCTCAAGGGATATGAATTTTAAGAACTAAGTGAGTATTGCACACTAACAAACCCCTATGATAATTGCTCTAATATTTTTGTGTATGCCCCCAACTCCCCAATTTCTTTAAATTTGTTTATTTTGACTTTATATGCATTGTATGTCTGTGGGTGTCAGATTTTGGAGTTATAGACAGTTTTGAGCTGCTATGTGGGTGCTGGGTATTGAACCCTGGTACTCCAGAAGAACAGTCAGTAAGTACTCCCAACTGCTGAGCCATCTCTCCAGCCCCAACTCCCCAATTTTTAAATCCATTTTCTCAGATAATAGTTATGGAAGGTAGAGTTATACATGATTATACATGATTTAGCACTAGGTTTATTTCCATGAGAATTAAGCAGACCACTCAACTATACAGTTATTAAATGGTGTGGTGTTTCTGTATGTGGTATTTTCCTATTCCTTTCTTTGTTTGACTATTGTTCTTCACAGTTTAGTTTTTTTTTTTCTTAATAAAATCATAACTGTGCTTGTCTTTTGCTTCTGTCTGAAAGATTCCTTTAAGCATCTTCTGTAGAGTTGGCTTACTGGTCATTAATTCTTTTACCCTGTTTTTAATCATGAAAAATGTTCTTCCTCTTTCAGTTATAACAGATAGTTTTGTTAGGTATAAAAGTCTGCGTTGTCAGCCCATGTTGTTACAAGCCCCCTTGGCTTTTAAAGCTTTGGTTGAGAAACTGGCTATTATTTTCACGGGCCTTCCTTTAGACGGGACTTGTTTTTTCTCTCTTGTAGCTTTCAGTATATGTTCTTTATTTTATATATTTAGTGTCTTAACTATAAATGTGATATTTGGGAAGGTTCTTTTCTTGTCTTAAGTTTTTAGTATCTTAAATGCTCTTTGTGCATGGATAAGAACAAAATGTTTTCTATGCCTTTACATAAAATTTTCTTCCATCTTCCATGCCAAGATTCATAAATTTTTGTCTTTGGAGACATAGGTCTCAAATGTACATTCTTAACTTATTTTTGTCCTTGAGTGACTATTTCAATTCACCTATTTTGACTTCAAGCCCTGATATTCTGTCAATATACATTGTTTACAACATGCATGAGTCAAATAATATATAATAAAATATTCTTTAAAAAAGAAAAGAGTTTACAGCTCACAAGGAATAATACCTAAGGTTGACCTCTAGCTTACACACACACACACACACACACACACTCACCCCTTTCAAACATAGGAACATGTACATACACCTTTATGCACAAATGCACACATAAATTTACACACACAATGAATAAGCAAATAAATAACTGCAGGAGATAAAGAGGGAGGAAATGGGGAATTGAGCATCACAGATATATGGCTGGAAGAGTCTTCCCAGGAGTCTTTCTCTACACTACTCCCATTCTAGAAGCAGAACTGAGGACCTTGTGCATGGTGAGTACTGTACCACTGAGCTACATCCACAGCCCAAGGAAATGGGTATTTTAAAAGTCTTTCCTAATAACTGTGGGTCTTTTTCTGTAATGCTCCACCATTTTGCTAAGTAGGATCTTGTTAGTTAAGTCAGGGAAGATATATCTACAACAGGTTCAACAAATGTTTCATACACTACTATACTAAAATACACCATTCTGGGGACTAGGGAGATGCCTCAGAGTCAAAAGAATTCTCTCATAGAGGACCCACACTTGATTTTCAGTACCTTCATGGCAGCTGACAACCATCTGTGATTTTAGTCCCAGGGTATCTGATTTTCTCTTCTGACATTCTTGGTTAATATGCACACATGGTGCATAGTACACATGCAGGCAAAACATTCATACACACAAAACAATTTTAATTTAAAAATATATTGATCCATCTTGCACTTTTAATCAGTGGTTTCCCTACAATATTTTGTTTCTTCCTTCCTTCCTTCCTTCCTTCCTTCCTTCCTTCTTTCCTTCCTTCCTTCCTCTTAATTCTATTCTATTTGTTTTCTTTATGACTATGAAGGATAAATTGGTTAAACAAAACAACACTGCAGTAGCACTTCAAAAAGATACAAAAGGAATGAAAACACAATGGGTTGGCAATCAAGTTGTATAGGAAAGTCTAGTTATGCTAACTTCTTTTCTAGCGTGTTGAAAAAAATTAATCAAACTTCCTCTCAGCTACTTTGAATATGATTGCTAAGAAGACAAAATGTGTTAGCTCTGTTCTCAGTCAAAAGTGAAGCTGCTAATGTCATCCTAACGTAAGATAAAGAAGATTCAGACACCTGCAAATGTTACAAACACAGCAACTGCAGGTGCAATGCTACTGTGACATCACAGTTAACTCATTTCCTCACTGACGTTCTGCGGTTGGAGCTGTACAGAGTAATACTTGCTGCAGCAGGTTCCAGGCAGTTTTCAGTACCATGTGACCTTGTCAATGGGTAGATGTAGCCTCCTTTTATTTTTCCTAAACATCATGATGATTTTCACTTCCCACTCTTGAGTCATTTGACTAGCGTCACAATGAGAGGCAAATACTGTGAGTGGTGCCAGCCCTGTCCCGTAAGAATGTGAGCCAATCTGTGCCAGTTCCTGAAGGACTGCCATTCCTTATGCTCATTTGATTATAGGACGTATTCGGGTTTCTTGGTTCATCAGGCCTTTCTGTCAAGCACTGACCATATGCTATGAGCATAGATTTTCTTCTTAGATAGGCCCCTTTGGGGGAATTTTTATTTTTAAATTTTTTGAAGTTGTTTTTATGTGTATGCACCTGTGTCTGTATTTTGAAGCCTCTGACTGCTCCCTAGTATTTGGAGGGTAAAGAGTGTATGTTATGATATCATAAGCTACTCTTCGTATTTTTGGTTCAGGACTATGCTCATATGGCAGCTCCTTTTACTCGGAATACTTAGAGTCTTAGTTACTTTCCTATTGCCTTGACAAAACATCACATACAAGGCAACTTTCTTTTGAAAGCATTTAATTTGGGGCTTATGGATCCATGGCCATCAGGACAGCATGGCAGTAGACAGGCAGGCACGACACTGGTACAGTAGTATTAAAACAACCACAAGTCAAAGAGAGAGCCAACTGGAATCACTTTTGAACTCTCAAAGCCCTCCCCCCAGTTACACACCTTCTCCAACAAGGTCCCACATCCTAATCCTTTCCAAACAGTCCCACTAACTGGAGACCAAGCATTCAAAAAAGCTATGACTAGTCTTTGCATTCATTCCTCTGATTGTCCACCACTATAACACAGTTCTTTAGAGTTGAAGAAGACCCAACTTAAAGGATGTGTGTATGTGTGTGTTTTGCCAGCCCTTATGGTGGTACATATGGTATGTCTAACAGGAGAACATAGGACACATGATAATGTGCCATCGCCCTGCTGTACCTTCCATGTTATCTGAGTTGTCAGCACTCACATTCTCTAGTGCACACCTCATGTGCCTAAACATGTTCCCACAGTGAGTATTGCATGGATCTAACTCAAACAGTTAACAATTTGGCTGCTTCATTAACGTAAAATAGGCTTCTTTTCCTGAGTGCGCATGACAACACAAAACATAGTGGTGTATTCGTTGTACAGTCTGGTGCTGCCACACCAACAGCTCTATCCCGTGTTCCTTTTCCATTGACAAAATGTCAGCACAGCAGAAAATAACACCTAGCACTGTTGTAAAAATAGTTGTGAGTGTGTAGACCTTCTAAAAAGAAAAAAAATCCTCACATACCCAGAGAAATGTGAGTTTCACTTCGTGAGTGCCTTATCTGCCTCACAGTGCCTGTCTATACGTTGCTGTAATCAACTATGGGGGCTATGCTTTTCACTAAATCTCTAATTATATTACCTACCATGGTCTGCATATGAATAACTGTTAAGATAAATGGAGAGTGCATATCCCAAATTTGTACTTGTTCTTTTTTTTTTTAAACCCTATCTCACAATGTAGTTAGAAATACACCTAGCAGCCAGACATTAAGCTCTATTAAATGGCACAAGTCAAAGGTAGAATCCTCCACTACCCTACTTCCCTGAGCCAGGGCCCCAAACTTCTTACCTCTTTGAACCAGTGTCTACTACTGTACCACTGTATGAGTTAGTAACCCTCACCCATCCAATTTATACACAGTACCCCACTGTCCCACCTACCCAGCACCCCACATACCTGAACCAAATCTGCACATCTCAGTGTCTTTAACTAGAACACCATGCTCCTTGTTGGAGAACACATTCTTACACATGAATGATGACTGGACATCTGCACATTGTCAGTCCATTCTGGACTTGTCAGAAACTTTGTAAGCATAGATTTTCTTCTTAGATAGGCCCCTTTGGGGGAATTTTTATTTTTAAATTTTTTGAAGTTGTTTTTATGTGTATGCACCTGTGTCTGTATGAGTTTATATGCATGGTGTGTACGTAGGTGCCCTCAGAAGCCACAAGAGAACATTGGATACTTTGGTACTGGGGTTATAGAAAGTTGTGAGCTGCCTGACATGGATGGTTGGAATCGAACCTGGGACTCCTGCAAGAGCAGTCTCTGTGGCCTGTAAGACAGACCTCGTATCTGGAAAATTGAATCTGTGTAATAGCCAACCAAGGTTACCTTTATGGAAGAGAACTGTCTGTTTTCCTTATTTAAAAGATAGGATATGTTGTGTATGCAAATACAGACAAAAAGAAAGAAATTACTGACAATTCTGTCATGCAGAATACCTTTCAAATATATAGGATATTTATTGAAATTTTGGTATTTTGAGTAAAGAGACAAATTTCTAAATTTATTATTTTGTTGATTCCTTTTAAAAATATCTAATACATAAAATAAATAGCCTTCTCTAAAGTGTTTTAATATATACCTCCGTGTGTTAGTTGGGTATGCACGGAAATGATTGACCAGGTAAGGTTTGTTTGGACCCCTCTGCCCAAGGTCTTGCCGTATAGTGCAAGCTGATCTCAGACTCACTAAACAACCCAGGCTGGCCTCAAGCTCTCCTCATATCTCAACCTCCCAACTGCCTGGATAACAGGTGCATGCCACCACCGTTGGCTTGGATTTTGCTTTATTTTTCCCCACATTATTACCATTCCATCCCATTAACAGCCAAAAAAGCCATGATTCAACAGCAATACAGACTAAAACAGTAAACACCAAAGATCCTCCCTGCCGCTGTCACAGCGCCATAGCAAAGAGTAACATGCCCAATAGCAGAAACAGACCTGAAAACGAGAAATAAATAGAAATTGAGAACACCCACAAACAAGGTATTGTAAGGGGTACCTGGAGAAAAATAAGCCTAGATCATGAAGCAAAGAAAAGAGGAATTTCCCACTTGGGAGGTTGCATGGAAAAAGTGCTCGACATGGTTCAAATGTCCATTGAAAGTCAACTCAGAGGCAGCATGAAATGACCAGTCAGAGGCATTAGGCCCCAAGTTAGTAGGCGTTGAGTATAAAGGACTCTATTACTGCATAGCTACAAGGGACATTCAGGTGGAGGTTAAGGGTGCTCTGTTCTAAATTCCCTATGTCTGTTCTTTGGAACCTACATCTCAATCTTTCCCCTGACTTCAAAGCAAGTCAGCAAAGTGCTCCCACACATAAAAGAAGTGTCCAAATAAGAGCGTGCTAAAGGTTGAGGTTGAAAATGAGGGGGCACCAGGCGAAACGGGATAGTCCCAAAGAAAACTCCAGCATTCTTCCTGCCTCTGGGACCCTAGTCTTAGAGCATAGCCAATATCCTAAGCATACGATCAATCAGAGGTCTGGGAACAGGAAGTAGTTCTGAATTCTAGTGAGGTGGAAGAGGTCACTTCATTACCTACCACAGCTCAGGAAGTTAACTAAGATTCAGAGAGTTCCTCTTAGTTCTTGCAATAAAGCGTGGGAGGGAGTCTAAGCCCTTTCAGACCACCATCCCATATCTTAAATTTACTCTTATTTTATGTTCTTCCAAGGTCATCCTCCCACCTAAATCACTCCATTCCAGCCATGCCTACAATGGCACAAACTTTTCAGCACATTTTACCAAAATCCTGCCTCCAAGTATTTGCTGTGTAATTCCCCGGGGTGTCTGACCTCCTCTCTCTCATACATTGCTTCAGAGATCAAAATACACATGCCCTCTCCACCTCCAAAATGTTGCTTAAATTATCCTGCTCTATGGGAGGTTGGAGAGATGTCTCAGCAATTAAGAGCACACACTGTTCTTTCACGGGATTTGAGTTTGTTTTCCGGCCGCCATACCAAGTGTCTCACAACTTGTTGTAGCTCTAGCTCCAAGATCTGACACCTCTGACCTCTATAGATATCTATAGGTGTGTGTGTGTGTGTGTGTGTGTGTGTGTGTGTGTGTGTGTGTGTCTGTGTGTGTGTCTGTGTGTGTCTGTGTGTGTGTGTGTTTACACATGCATGTACACGCTCACCATAGTATGTGTTTAGAGATCAAAGAACAATTACAACAATCTGTTTTCTCCTTCTTCCATGTGGGTCTTGGCGCTTGAACTCAGGTCCTTGAGCTTGGCAGCAAGCACCTTTACCCACTGAGTCATTCTGCCAGCCTACATTTTAAAGAATGTAGTTTGTACCAAGAAGAGACTTGATACCCTATGAGCATATTCAGGGGGAGGAGGTCCTCCTCAGTCACAGTCATAGAGGAGGGGAGTAGGGGGAAAATGGGAGGGAGGGAGGAATGGGAGGATACAAGGGATGGGAAAAAGTTGAGATGTAATATGAATACATTAATAAAATATATTTTTAAAAAGAATGTAGTTTGTTCATATTATAATTGACGTTGTGTTCTCAAATTGTTTTGAGTCTTGCTCATTCTTTGACTGAGTTCTAAGTGTGTTGAGGCTTGGCTTTGTGGTTTCTAGTCTCTGTTTTCAAAAAATAAAATGTTAGAAAATGTAAAAAAAAGAAGGCAGAAAAGGGAAAAGTACAAAGAAAACAAGAAACAGAATGGCAGACAAAAAGGAAAAAGGAAAGGCGGAATTGTATAATATTATTATATTCCTCTTATTAATATTAAAATAATAATGCCATGGAGGTGCTCTGTGAAGGTCACAGAAAGATGGGCAAAGTCTAATCCTCATGACTAATTTACAGTAACAATTTCCAGCCTTTCTCAACCCTGGTACGACAGTCTACTTTCGCTAATGCTACTTTTCAAATTATTATTTCTAATAAGCAATTCTATGTCTGCTGACTATTACAAGCAAAATTCACCTTGTCTTCTTTCTTCTGCTCAACTTACCAGCTTTTAGTACTGCATACAATTTGTTTACACACTACACACATCTTACCACTGTTTCCTCATCCTACCCAACTCCAATTCCAAGAAGGGTCCCTGTTCATCGATATAGCTTCAGATCCCTGGTCAATGCTTCCAGAATGAACAAAGCTCTCTCAATGTTCCAAGACAGGCTCTGAGACTGTAAAAATCCACCACAGAACCCCAGGGAAGGTGGAAAGATATTCTCCATCAGTGTGCACCAGCTACAGCAATCCCTTTAATTAAACATAGGCTACTTTTTAGCCCCATGAAAAACTGATGCAATAAGCACAGAGCAGAACTTTGCAGAGAAGGTGGCCAAGTACAGACTTCACCACAGGCCCCCTGGGGGGCTAGGTGTTAACCAAATGAAATGGTGATAAGGGGCAACAGGTGGCCAGTGTGGCTTAGGGACCTTAATTGCTCCCTCCTCACTCATAGTGAAAACCACAAAGTGCATATAAAGAGCCTGGCTAACACAGGACTCCTCTCCAGGCAAGTCTCGGGTTTCCTTACAGAACCTCTCCCTCCAGCTGGCTGACTTGGTGCAGGCTCTCTGCTTCCAACTCAGCTGCCATCCTTGCCCTGCCTTGGAGAATGAAGAGCTACATTAAGTAGATGTCCTAGGTTCCCAGCTACTTGTCCTTGATTTCTCATAAGTTCCACCCCAATCCTGGGCTTGTTTAAATGGCCGTTAAAATGCATGTAAGGATGAAAACACAAACAATTTTGCTATAACTTCAACAGTTGTTCTCAGGATGCCTGGATCAGTTGGCTAAACAGAAATAGCTAAGTTGAAATTACTGGTGGTGCCCCACTCCTAGTTAAGTTGAAAGAAAAAGACAACTATTTAGAATCTTTCTTACCCTTAAATAGTAGATAGAGTTCATAACATGTTGTCCCCAGATCTAACACCTTGGTATTTGCAAAAACAACTGGGACAGTAACTTCTACTTTATCCCACTCTTCCTCCCTGAAGCAGATTACGGAAGAATTTTCTAACCTTTTCCTTATGTACATCACTAGACCTTCATCCAAAGGCTTTCTTTCTATCCCTGGAAGAAAGGGATGTCCTTATGTAATTCCGAGATCATGCAGATCTCCCAGATCTTGAGACCCCAGAAATGACCACCAGGACTCAATACCGATGCAACGTACACTGGGTCCTGTTTTGTGGGCTCAAGCCTTGGGTCACAATCTTTTCTGACACAGCAGGATAGGAAAGTGACAACACCAGAGCTTCAAGGGTAATGGGTTTATAAGGGGGAAAACTATAATTGGAGCTTGGGGTCACAGGGAAGTAAGGAAAAAACATAAGCAGGGGCTGTGGGTCACAGAAATGTTAACCTTCAGGCAGGTTGAGTGGAGGAGGCTGACTCTCCAGGGAAGTTGTTTTCTCTCAGAGGTCCATTGGGAGTTAACTATATCTAATCGCTCTAGTAGAGTTTCTGGAGACTGCTGGCAGGTCTAGTTTATGGCAGTGCGTGGTCATTCCCTGAACACAGGAAGAAGGGAAGTCAAAAAAAAACAAAAAAAACAAAAAAACAAAAAAACAAAAAAAAAAAAAAAAAAAAAAAAAAAAAAGAAGGGAAGTCACCTGGAGGACAAGTTCTCACAGAACATTCACAGACCGTGGCATTAGTTGCAGAATATACATTACACATAGAATATGGCATTAATTTTGCCCTTACACTTATGGTTGAAGACAAAGGGACACAGAGAAGAATCTGAGTGTGGTATAGTTGCATCTACAATGCCCTTCAAAGGCAGAGACTTTCTTCCTAGCATGCTATTATTAAGAGTTGCTGGATCTTCAAGAAATGGGGCCCAGTGAGAGACCATTGAGAGGAGGTTCTTGAAAGGGATAGTGGGACTCTGGCTCATTCTCTTCCCTTTCTTTGCTTCCTTACTATGAAGTGGGACATTTTACTCTGTCATGTATTCCTAGATGCTGACTCACCACAAGCCCCCAAAGCAACATGGCCAAGCAACCATGGACTGAGGCCTGTGAAAGTGTAAGTTACAGTAAACTTCATCTCTACATTTTCTATTGCAGTTGTTTCTGTGTGTTTGTGTATATGTGTGTAACAGAGTACATCTGGAAGGTCAGAGGACACATGGGTTCTGGAAATAGAACTCAGATCATCAGGCTTGCTGGCCAGGTGCCTTTACCCACTGACTCATTTCTCCAGCCTTACTTTCGCTCTCTATAAGGTCATCTCAGGTGTTTGCTGTAGTGAAGCAGGAGACGGAAGAACCCACCGGACTCTCCCCAGCCTGGGTCTCCGTTTCTGAAGGCTGCTGTGTCATGGTGCCATTCGTGTTCAAAAAGTGCAAATGCTTCCTCCTCTTAATCTGTCTTTTGTTGTAGATTTTTCCTAGAAATAAATGCAGAGATGGGAAGGGGGGCAAATCTTTCTCTCCTACATGGACAAACACTCTTCTTAAGGTTATTGGGCACGAAGGCCCCTGCCTGTATCTCTCAAAATAGATAATGTAAGTGAAGCACTTGGCATAGCTTGATATAGTACTGGTGGTTAGGGACTAGTGACTATTATTATGAACGTTAATACTAAGGAGACTCCAACATGCTGTCTATGAAGCTAACACTGGGAGAAGAGACCAGCCCCCTTTGACTGGAGGATAGAACTGGGTCTTCATTATGCCAGTAATAAACATAGTGAGGCTCTATTTTTGTAGACTGAATCAATAAGTGAACATAGGAATTATTAAGTTACATGTCCATAGAAAGAAATTGACAAAGGTTAGCCTAGCATTCATTTCTCCTACAAAATTATATAACTGAAGATCTGTGACTCTTAGATCCAAACGAGCCCATCTAACTGTGACTCTGATTCTGACATGATTTGACATATTTAGTGTAGGTCAGATGAAAATAAACACAAGAAAAGACCATGAAAAAAAACCATATTCTGTTTGAGCTCTGGCACTGTGGATTGGATTATGTCTTTCCAAAATGCATTTGTTGAAGTTATAACTCTCAATATGGCTGCATTTGAAGACAGGGTCTTTGTGGAAGTCATTAAAGCTGAGTGAGGTCCTAAGGCAAAACCCTTGATGCTGTGAAATTTATGTCCTTATGATAAATGATGCCAGAGAGCCCGCCTCTTGTCTACTATGTAGAGGTGGCCACCAGCAAGCAGGAGGGAACATCCTCATACTGTACCAAACCTAGCAGCACCAGATCTTCAGAATCATGAGGAAACAGATGCTGCTCTTTAAGCCATGTAGCTATGGTATTTGTCATGTCATCCTAAGCAAGCCTGTTACATGCCATATCCACTAAAAATATCCAACTCTAAAACTCAGCCTCCGTGGAGGAGAGAGCAGCAGAAACTGACATGGGAGACCTGCAGCACTGGAAGACTCCACAGTGGAGTGCAGAGGTCTGAAGAAATTACCAGAAAAGTACCTACACCCCTTGTTTCCCTTATGTCAGAACCCCATGATCACGGAGGCTTCAGGGACCAAGGCTGTCATTCTAGCCTTCGAAACACAGCAGCACGAGGGTCAAAGAGATCTGAAAAAAAATCACTTTTTGATTCATCACTGCTGTGCTAACTATTCATGCCATAGTATTTGTTCTCTTATTTTCTGTTATTTATTTTCCACCCTTACATGTATGTCTCATGATGGGTTTGCTTTTGTTTGTGTCTATTTTAGACTGTAGGGCTGTTGCTTATGTTTCTCTACCCAGTTTACTGCAAGGCTTTCTTTACTACTTTCTTCAGTACTCACCCTCTCATTCCTACCTCTTCTTTTCTTTCCCTCATCATTATCACTGCCTCTTTCTATTTCTTAGTTTTAACTCTCCACAGAATAGGCACTCTCTAAAATCTATGGGTTCTACCAGTATCCCAGTCTTCTCTTCTCAGCTACTTTATCCACCTCATTTTTTTCCTTATCAAAGTCTTTGTCCTCATCTGCCTTACCTAAGCCATCCCAAATCTTAGTAGCTAAAATCTGAGTCTACCCCACACAATCCTCAATTGTTTGTTCTACTGATGTCAAAAGGGCTATTATTATACAGCTGGTATGATATCAAACAACTATGACTGCCCCTCAGTTCTCATACTCAGGAAATAATAGAGACTTTACACCAGGCACCTGGACTTCTGGATTGAGGAATTACTTTCTGAACTACACATCCAAGTCCCACTTGAACACTGCAAATGAGTTAACTGAAAGAATATAGCTAATTGAAAATAAACAGTAAACTGAAAGAATAAAACCAGATGTATAAATCCCAGTATAAGATGCACACAAACAAAACAATGCAACTCCTCCAAAAATTATCAACCCTGAAGTAATGGCATCTGGTGTGAGTGAGTTAGATAAAATCCCAGACAGAGAACTCAAAATAATGATAGTATGTTGAAAGATACAATAAACTAGATGAAATAAGGAAGGCTATTCTAGTTTGAGTTACTATTTGTTGGGGACAGTAGGCCATATGGCCATTGTTCAGCTATCTTGTCAGAGCCTGCACCTTTAGGTTTCCATTTCCCAGCAGTCTGTCATTTACCAGAAACCAGCTGACCCTGTTGTGGTTTGGCAGTTAGGCTAAAGATAAGATTAAGATGGAGCCACCCTGTTGTGGTTTATCAGTTAGACTAGATAAAGATAGAGCAAAATATTCGGTGGGCAGAAGGTTATGACCCTGCCTGGAATTCCCTGTGTCTTGAGATAGCCTGCAGCTGGGTTACCATAGCAATATGCTTCCCTGTTTCCTGCCTTATAAAAGCTGCTGCTTGAAAAATAAAATTTGAGAGCTTGATCAGTAATTCAGACTTGCTCTCCTTCCTGTCTTGTATTTTTGTCCCTCATACAGGTGAATTTCCTCCTGAGCTTTAGTTGAACCCCCACGGGTCGGGTCAACTATTGCTATACTGAAGCACTATGACCAAAAGCAAAGGAAAATGTACCTCATACAGTCATCAAGTAAGACTCTTCAAGTCTCATGAGCCTCAGTTAAGGCAGGGTTTTATTTCCATCAATGCCACATGACAGCTTTGTTTCATGTCCTCAATAGCATGTATAAAGTGTACAAGCCAAATACTATGCTGATAATGATTATAAAATGACAAAGTTTTTTAATGAAAGCAATGCAAAAAATGAGAAAGTGTCTCATCCAGCAGGACAAGTAATTACGGGGTCGCGAGGGGAGCCATACCTGAAAGATGGAATGGAAAAGAGAGAGGCGAGACCAAGTAGCGTTCCTATCAAGGTCTGTTTATTGAATCAAAAGCAAAAGCTTATATGGAGTGGAGGTAGGAGCCAAGCAGCGGCAGGGGGGGCCGAGAATGCCTCCAGATGATGCCATCAGGAGAACATCCTGTGGTTCATCTCAGAAGAATTCCTATCTTATCTTAGCTAACTATCTCTTGGAAAGTCCTGAGCTAACCTGCTAAACAACATCTGCAGGGGGTGAAAGGAGGAAGTTCTGCAGAGGCTGAAAGGAGGAAGTTTAGCTTTGGAACGGGACATCAGTATCTTGCCAGTAGACTCTTTTGGCCTTGAATGACTCTGGGTTGGCTCCGAACAAGAAAGTCACATAACCAATAAAAATATTGATATCTGGAACCAGGTATGGTGATACATACCTTTACTCTTAGCACTCTGAAGATGGAGGCAGGCAAATCTCTATGAGCTCCATGACAGCCTGCACAGTGGACTCCAGGCCAGTCAGGGCTGCATTAGTGATTCCCTGTCTCCAAATAAGATTTGCATATATATGAACCCCAAATCAGAAGTAAGAAAAGAACACCATTAATCCCAGAACTCGGGAGGCAGAGGCAGGCGGATCTCTATGAGTTCGAGGCCAGCTGGTCTACAAAGTGAGCCCAGGACAGACAGGGATACACAGAGGGAACCCTGTCTGGAAAAACAAAACAAAACAAAAACTAGATGAAATGATTCCCAGGGACTAGAATTACAGGCATTTGTGAGATAGTATATAGATCCTGGGAGCCAAACCCAGGTCTTCTAGAAAAACAGCCAGTACTCTTAACCACTGAGCCATCTCTCCACACTGTTTCCCCACTTTCATGTTTATTACAGTTCTGTTCACAATAACAGCAACAACAGCAAGTTATCAAGGCAATAGAGGAAAGGACAGAGAAAACTCAGGAGCCTAGTGTAGTGACATGTGCCTATAATCTCAACACTCAGAAAATGGAGGAAAGAGGAACAACTACATGAGACCAAAGGGAGAGAGAGACAGAGACAGAGACAGAATGAATTCAGTATACATACACAGTGGAATACTGATCAACCTTAGAAGGAAATCCTGCCATTTATGACAATGTGGATAAAACTGGAAGATAATGTACTTAGGTAAATAAACCAGGTATCAAAAGGCAAATACATGAGTTCTCTTGTATGCCAAGCAGACAGTTGACAGGTCTCAGTGGCTGAGGAAGCACAGTCTCCAGTAGACTCTGGTCAAAGGAAATAAACTTCAGTTAGCTGGACAGTAAGCTCAAAATTTATTGCAACATGCTAAGTCCATGTCTTATCTTGAAAATTCTACTAGAATAGATTTTTAGCATTCTCATTACAAAAACAAGACAATACAGAAACCAACTAAGTGTATCAGGGAGTACTATGTCGTGCAGCTCAGCTGGGGAGCTAGAGCGATGTTGGGGTAGCAGCATTTCCCTGCCTGCAAAATATCCTCGGATCCATCCCAGTACAGCAAAAAAGAAAAAAAAATTCAGCCATTTGCACAATAGACACACATTTCCAAACAACATATTGTTTGTAGTAATAGATTTTTGCCATTTTATGAATTTAATTAAAGAAATATGAATAAATTATGGGTTTTAGTTCATGAAAAATGCAAAAGTACAACTGTAAGAAAAAAAAGTGTCCTGTCTTTACAAACTCTGGGCACAAAGCAGAATGAATTTATGCCCCTTCCTGGCATAAGATCTGTGTGTCATTTGAGGACCAGCCTGTTCAGTAGCTGTAGGCTGAACTTAAGTTCCTGCCCTTCACAGCTCTTACGTCATGATTCATACACTGTCCTATATCTTTTTGACTGCTTGCAATTACTTGTGACAAATGGTTCTTCAGTGTATCACCTGCTTTACCTTTCAAAACGTTTCCATGGTTCACAGACAAGTCATCTGACGCATACAGGATTTTCTCTCATGGTGGAGCCAGACTAAGAGTGGTGCCTCCCCAGCCCCAACTCTAACAACCCTCTACAACGTACAAATAAACACTATTTAAACTGAATTGTTAGCTGGAAAAATAAACATATAGACAGATTAAAAACTAGATGAAGCGCTTAGGAAGCAGAGGCAGGCAGATGTCTATGAGTTCAAGGCCAGCCTGATCTACAAATCAAGTTTCAGGGCAGCCAAGGGTGTTATATATAAAAAAAAAAAAAAACTTGAAAAATAAAACAATAATTAGATGAAATGTTTATTACTTCAGATTGAGCAGTGTGCATGTGAAAGAAAGAGTATGTGTGTGTGTGCACATATCTATGTGGCATGCATGTATGTATGTGTATATATTGCTTGTGTGTGTGCAGTGTACATGCTTTTGTGTGTGTGTGCACTGTGCATGCCTATGTGTATATGGTGTGCATGCCTCCATGTGTGTGCAGTATGCATGTATGTGGTGTGCATGTGTGTGTTGCACATGTGTATTGCATGTATGCAGTGAGAAATCTGAAATTTTGGTTTCTTAAAAAAGCAGAAATACTATAAGGATGTGTTTTTGTTTTAACATCAGGTATAGGGATATGGGGCTGCTTCTCAGTGTCTGACTATGATTTGCCTGGTGCTCTAACAGGGGTGTATTTTCACCAGCTGCAAACACTTTCTGCGATTATATAATATTTGAAATTCTGGGAATTTTTCAAAGGGCATATAAATGCTAGGGCTTGGAGAGGTGGGATTAGTGGCTGTAGGCTGCTCAGGGGGGTTGGTTGTGCTTTGTTAGTGGCCATGCTCAAAGAAGAAAGAAATTAGATTCAAGGATCTCTCTCTCTCTCCCTCCCCCTCTCTCTCTCTCTCTCTCTCTCTCTCTCTCTCTCTCTCTCTCTCTCCCCTTCTTTCTCTACTATCTAGTGATGGGGTAAAGTGGGGGGCATAAAGGGTGGGAAAAGGAAGAACCCACAAAATAGCAAAGACCAACTACACATGTATGTGCATGAATGCACTCTGGTGTATGTTTTAACTTATGTGCTTATTTACTTGTTGCAGGGAATGAGCTCCAGGCCATACTAAGAATCATCTCTGACCTCCATCAGTCAGCTGCTTAATATTTTCAAAAGGACCTAATCTTTGCCCTAAAGCAAGAATCCTCAGAGTACGGCCTGGACCCCCAGCCCCAGCACCCTCTTGGAAGCATGTGAGAAATTCAAGTACTCTAGGGACTCTGGGGTGGATCCTGGAAACCTGTGCCTCAGCCGACCCCAGGTGTCTGCAGCCTAAGAGCCAAGGCTTTAACATCCCAGGAACTGTGCTGGCTGGGAAGATGGATCGAATAATTCTGTAAGGCTGCAGACAGAACTAGAGTGTGGGAAAGTCTAGGTGATCAATTCTCCATTTTCATCAACAAATAGATGTCTAGGGGTGGGAAGTATTAAAGATTAGACAAGACTTAAGAGACATAACAACCAAATCAATATTTGGATCTTATTTGAATCTTGTTTCAATCAAACCAACTGTAAAAAGAGATTTTGAGACAATTAGGAAAAGTCGAACATGATATTAAGGAATTATTATTTGTTTTATTGTGTGTGAATATTGTAATGTAGTTGTGATTTTAAACAGCCTTTTAAAAATCTTTAGTTTTTAAAATGGACAAAACAGATAGGGCAAAATGTTAACAGTGTTAATACCTAAGGATTGAGCTCAGGGCTCACACATGCTAGGCAAAGTTCTACCATTGAGTTATATCTCCAGCCCTTAAATGTTCTAACAACAAAATAATTCTATCATAATGGTATAAAATTAAAGTATAATACAGTAGAATTAAGAATTATGTTGGAGGGAAAGGCAATATTTTTCCCACTAATTTGACACTTGTGGTTGACATTCCTCATAAAAAGACTCAGCATAGTAAGAGAAAAGTAGAACAAACTTAACACAATATGAAGGAAGACAGAGGCTCTGGGGATTCAGCTCAGGAACAGACCACTTGGCAGAAGCCCTGGGTTCAAATAAAAACAGATAAATATGTTTGAGAGGCTGGACCAATAGGCAGTTATAGAGGTACGTGACAGATAAGCAGGAGTATCACTTAGGGATGATCAAAGTGCGGAACTTAGCCAGGTCTGCTTGTCAGTCACCATCTGCGTCTTAGTTGCTTGCTCTGGTAGCATAGCAGGACATCTGTTGCATGTCTTCTTCCAAGGAGAAAGAACTCTTTGTGTGGATTTGAGGAAAAGCAGACCAATAGAGGCCTCTGTGCTTGGTAGAGTTCTCAGTGTCCTTCAGAGCAGGGCATCTGGGGTCATATTTTGGAACATTTCATTCTCGGCCCTGACACTTTTGAGAGAGAAAAAGAACATGATGTTGGGTGGGTAGGTAGGAAGATATGGGATGGGTGGAGGAAGGTTAAAACCTTCCATCAAATATGCTATTTGAAATTTTTTAAGCGGGCAGTATTGGCACACTTCTCTAGTCCTACTGCTCGGGAGGTAGAAGCAGGTGGATCTTTGAGTTTGAGGCTAGCTTGCTCTACAGAGTGAGTTCCAAGACGGCCAGGGCTACACAAAGAAACCCTGTCTTGAAAACCAAAAAAAGAAAGAAAGAAAAAAGAAAAAGAAACAATGTAAATAATTGAAATAGTTGAACTGAAAGAGAGGAAGGCAGGAAGGAAGGAAGGAAGGAAGGAAGGAAGGAAGGAAGGAAGGAAGGAAGGACCAGAAGGATTGAGGGAAGCCATAGAGGATCTAGGGGAGAAAGTCAACAGGCAGAGGAAGCAGGAAATGCCAATGACTTACACATTTTGTCTTTCTACTTTAACAAACATCTTTAAAAGATCTTGTCAACATCTGTTTCTGTTGCCAGTGGCATAGATCATAGACTGGGGAGGGCAGCACAGGCCTGTAATCCCAGCTACTCGTGATTTTGAAGATGATTACTAGTTCAAACTACCCTGGGCCATAAAGTCAAACACGCAAACATATACAGAGACATACAGAGATATACTCACATACACATGCTCACATATAGACACTCAAACAGGTGTATGCACACACACTCACATGCACATATTCACATGCACTCAGACATAGACACTCACACAGGCATGTTCACAGACACACACACATACACATGTTCACACAGGTATATGCACATACTCACATGCACATATTTACATGCACTCAGACACAGACACTCACACAGGCATGTGCATAGACAGACAGACAGACAGACACACACACACACACACACACACACACATACCTGATCACAAAACCTAGTGTAGTGGTTAAGAGATACTCATCAAAAGTGATCATGATGCAAGAAGTGAAAAGGGTGTTTACAATTCATGATCTCCTTTAAATACTCCAGAGCTACTTCTCATTTCTTTATAGAGAAGACCTTGTTAACACAGATCTACTCTAATTAGTGAGTAGAAATGCTTCCTTTTCCAGAGATATTAAAAGGCAGAAGCATCTATAGCAAGGGTATTCTAAAGACATCACAGTGTGTGCTCCATCATTGCCAACTCATCTCTCAATATTCAGTATCCTGTGCAATGAGCAGGACCAAACTCTCTGCTCTGAGTTGACAAGCTTTTCTAAAAAGTGTATTCATTTATTAATTAATTTTATGTGCATGAGTGTTTCTCCTGCATATGTGTTTATGCACCACTTACATGTCTGGTGCCAAGGAGGCCAGAAGAGGGCACTGGACCTGCTGGAAGTGGAGTTGAGGATGGTTGTAAGCCACCATGTGGGTGTCAAGAACAGAAGTCAGGTCCTCGGCAAGAACAAGTGCTCTCAACTGCTTGAGCCAACTCTCTGGCCCTGAATTAACAATCTCCTCAGCATCTCAAAGCTGATAGAAACCTATTAGTCTTCAAGTAGCCAACAAATTTTAGTTAAAAAGAAAGCCTACCGTAGAGTGAGCAATATGCAGTCATCGTTGTGTTCCCCAACATATAAAGAAAACCTTTTACACTCGGGCTCTAAAACCTGATGTAAAAGTCTTTGGTAAGGGCTGGAGAGATGGCTCAGAGGTTAAAAGCACTCACTGCTTGCTCTTTCAAAAGTCCTGAGTTCAATTCCCAGCAACCATATGATGTCTCACAACCATCTATAATGAGATCTGGTGCCCTTTTCTGGTGAATATGCAAGCAAAGCAATGTGTACATAATAAATCGCCACGGACTTCATACCTGAGGGTCAGATTGACATGGACTGCCACGGACTTTGTGCCCTTGACAAAGAGCCATGTGTGATGGTGCACACCTGTACACCCAATGCTCAAGATGTGGAGGCCAGAGCATCAGAAGTTAGAGGTCATCCTGGGCTATGTGAAACCTTGTCAAAAACTAAAAACTAACAAAGACCCTGTTTAAATGATGACTTAAAAACTCTGTCTTCTTTGTTATTCCTTTAACCATGAACTGGCAGTTTGTAGCTACTCATTTAGGCACCCATAGGAATAAAGGGTAGTCTTAAATGACAGTCACACCTTTAAATGTATTTGAATATTTCCTCTTCCCACCCCTCTCTCTACCTCTCTCTCTTCATTAAGTATGGGTCTAAGGCAGTGAAAGACATTGATTTCAAGTTGAATATTGCCTATGGCAAAATTACTCAAAGAAAGATCAATTTTTATTTGCATATAAAAATCTCATTTGGGGGAGTTAATAAGGTGTCTCCATTGTGTAGTTTGCTTTCTTTTTTCTTTTTTCTTCTCCTCTCATTTTCTTCTTCTTTTTGATAAAAATCTCCCTATGTAGCTCAGACTAGCCTGCAAAGATACCATCTTCCTGCCTTAGTATCCCAAGTGCTGGGACTATAGACCCAGGCTACTCTATCTAGCTAAAAGTAGAGATCATTTAAGTGATTTTTAACAAAGCACAACTTTCATGGAAAGGTTTCTTCAGATGCATAAGGTTCCCCAGCATGATGGGGATCAAGTGAAAGGAAGGTCTCAAAGGTGGTGTTTTGGGATAGTCAACAAATACAAAAGGTTGAGAACCAACAAAAGATTAACATTCAAAGAGGAAAAGGACAGAATATTCACAGAAGAAAAGATATGATGTTTGCCATGGATGCATTTGTTAAAGTGAAACTAGGTTCCAGCCACCAGAAGGCCCCAAATTCAGGGAGTCAGAAGAAATCCTCTCCTCTCTCAAAGGCTAAGCCAGGGAGGAGACTCGGAGCAGTGGTGGCCACTCTGCTCCAAGACATTCTTGCCATCTAGCACTGCCAAAAGCTCTGCCATCTTCACCATAGCCTCCCAGGAAGCTCTGGACATTGCCACTTCAGTCAGTCAGATGGACGAGGCAGCAAAGCACGACTAGGACAGACTTAGCAGTGGCACACGTCACTTCCCCTCAAGGTCCACGTCCCATAACCATGCCTAACTTCAAAAGAAGCCAGGACGATGGTGTCTGGCTCGCCACCCAGGAAGAGGAGAATGAACCTCACGGAACAAGGCTGGTATCTGCTGTGTGTGACTCCAACTGGAGCCATAATATTCTGTTATATATTGGAAAGCATTCTCCCCTTACAAATAGACAGTGTTCTAAAAGTTAACTTGTAAGTGTGCTGAAGTGTGTCTTCTGATAGGAAACGAATTATCTTCTGTAGACAAAGAGTAGAAATGATGAGTTTTGGACCCGTCTCCTGGGGGGCAGGGGGTGAGTAGAAAAGATGTACTTATGGGGACAGTTTGTCTCTTTCTAATCACCTCCTTCCCTGGCCACTCTCCATTCCACTGGTGCCTGTCACCTGCATACCTGGCAAGCGCTCCTCCTAAGCCCCGCCCCCCCAGCTTCCATTTCTTAGTCATTACTAACAATGCTACTGTTTTCTGAGCAGCGGGACAATGGGTTTATATTCCTTTAAGTATTTACACATAAACTCATAGAATATTAACACTCATTGAATATTTATTGCACACCAGAGCTAGTCTCTGAATTCTATTTCACTCTTGCATAAGAAGGAGGTGATAGCTTCATGCTCACAAAGTTACTGAAAGGATGGAATTAGAATGGGCCTGTGAAGTGCCTAGCGCCTTGCCTAACATTAGTAATTTCCTCAATAAATATTGGCTACTGGGTCCCTGTTGTGTTTATTGTCACTCAGCAAGGGGGCAGAGAGCTGAAGTGCTCCCAACATGGAACCCCACCCCCGCTCCCCCGCCGCCACAACCTCCTCCCCCCCCCCACTTGCTCTCTCCAGGAATCTTCCAGCTCTCAAGGTCATCAAGGCAGATGTCCTAAGTCCCTGAATGTTGACTTAGAGTCCTGATGCTAATACTCGGGAAGTGCTTGCTGAAATGCAAATTCCCAGGCAACCATGGGCAGAATCCTCTATTCAATCAGTCTGAGGTAAGCAAGGCTGCCACATTGAACAACACCAGGGGGCACCATTCACATGGGATTGCATGTAAATGCTGCTTCCTGGAGTTTTGCTAATTTGTGGATCTAAAGTCAAAGCCAGGGGAAATAGCATTTTTAACAAACATCCGGGTGACAGAGACAATCTAGTGCATCATAGCCCACCCCCAACCCCCAAGCCCCAACCCCCACACACAAAGATTGTTCTAGAGTGACTGTGTGAGGCATGGGAACCCAGGAAACTTGACGGCCCCAGGCTACTTCCATGACCCAAAGTTGTACTAAAATATGACAAAATAACATCCTTAAAATTTGGTCATGCCCTGGGTAAGAGTCTTACTTAGCACTGAGGAAAGAAAATCGCTCCCTGCCAGCTCTGCTAGGGAGGACTGCTCTCAGCAGTTGTACTCTGAGACGGGAGGCCTGTACCTGTGACTGACTTTCAAAAGTTTCATCAGGCTCCTCAGACTCCTCGCATTAATCCTGGGGACAGATCTGTGAGACAGGTGGCAGGCACCAGCGTTTTCATTATAGGTAGCTTGAGGCAAGAGCTGACCCCAGAAGAGTCTGTCTGTATCCTGCATTTTCCCCAGTTTCCACCAATGAGATGTTCAGCTTGTTTTCCTGCATGGGGCGGGAGGTCGGGGGTTGGGGGAGATCTTCGTGCATTTTCACATAAGAAAATTTGTTGCAACAACACAGATCCAGTACTTTCAAAAGTCAAATTCTAAATGTATGAAGGGGAAAGGAAATGAATACTGCCTGCCAAATGCCAGCTATTCTTTAATTAGCTTATTGCTTATTGTTTGCAGTAACTTAGAGGAATAGTGAGGGAAATCATTATTTTTACAACCATCAAGGTTACATTGTTACAATAACTATAGATAGTAAACATTACAGGCAGACTGCTCTAAACTCAAATTTGATTCCAAAATCCATACTTTTACAGTCTCTGCATTTAGTTAGGGAGTACAAACCAAAACAGAAACAGTCAAGTGACTTCTTCGGAAGGACAGGTCTGACAGCGGTTAACTTTTTCAGCACTTGGGAGTTGAATGTACACTTCATGTACAGGCATGTTTGGTCTCGGATATAGATGTTACACTATTAGTTCATCTCCATTATAGACTGTAGGGGTGCAAACACTTCAGACTTTGAGAAGTTGAAAATCCTGCTAACAGAAGAGAGTTGAGTGTCCCCTCTGCAACAGAAGAGGGACCTGGTTCATTCTATAAGCCCCAAGGCACAGATAACAAGTAGCCAAACACCAACACTCAGAGACCACTGAGAGACAGGTCTAAGTTCAGAGCGAAGATATAGGCTTTCCCCCCCCCCCCCCCGGGCTTTAAATTCAAAGGTGGCAGAAAATAACCTTGAATTTAGAATCCTCCTTGTTATATCTCTCAAAGCTAGAATTACACATTTGTATCACCACACCTAGTGTATTCAGTGATCAGGTGTGTCTGCTCCCCCCACCCTTCCCCCAATATATATATCAATCTTTCTTTTCAGGGCCTGAAAAAGCCAGTGTCTGTCATAGGCCAATTGCCATTTCTAAACAACATAGTAAAATGCTGTGAGCCACATTATGCCATGACTGTACTCTTTGCTCTGTCCCACCAACACCCACCCACTGCTCCTTCAATTTCCATACATTCCTCATATTTCAACCTAAATTACCACTTCCTTCAAGAAATCATTTTAGACCCTTCATATTACCCTTCCCCCACACTGATCATATGTCCATGATACTCAAAGTAACAATTAAATAACTATAATGCTAATTATGGGATGTTATGTGGATCCTGACTAACCTACCTGGTGTCTTCTGCTGTCCGACACACATTAGATCTCTAACGTAATCTGTGAATAATGGTCACTGGACCACTAGAGCAGATGTGGATTCTGGACCACTAGAGCAGATGTGGATTCTCAGAGCTGACCAGCTGAAGATGACATTAACTTCCCTTTCTCATTAGACTGACATGATCATTTCAGAGCTATTCATGTTTTCTGAGCCTGTCATCCACCTGTTAAAGCATACATCCCATTGCACGCTTGGTCACACATTATCTTTTCCTTTGTTAGCAACTCTGTGTCAAAACCTCATCCGTACTGGTCTATCCTCACTTTGGAAACTGTGCTGTAGGACTAGCTTTCGTTTCCAACACCCTTGGCTCCTGTATTCCAATTCATTTTATGATCATCCATGGGCTTTGGCCTGCCTATCTCCCTTGTCCATCTGTTTGGCCAGCAATGTGCCCATTTGTGGGTGGTTAGATCCTTGGCATGGGAGAGGATCTGCAAACAATGCAAGAGGTTTAGGTGGGCACTGCATCTGTGTTGTGATGAGGCCTTCCCAGTGAAAGCCAGGTAACTGTGGAACCATGGGCACAGGTACCCAAACCAATAGAAGGTCAAAAGGAGAATAAAAAGTAGTCCTTGACAGACATGCCAGGATGGGCAGTGTAAGTAAGTGTCGAAGAAATGGGACCTATGCAGCAACCAACAGAAGAACACGGGGTTAGGTGCAGCACGTAGAAAAAGCCAGGAAGTATGGAGGAAGATGAACATGCCTGATTAGCCTGAGAGTCACTGGGAAATTGAATGTATAGACCTAGGAAACAAGTTTTCTGCTCACTGTTATTTCAGACAACAGAAGGGAAAATGGGCTACAATGGAGAGAATGCAGCTAAGCGACAGTGGTGCCAGCCAATGGCACGCAGGCAAACGGGCAGGATGTGGTAAGGGCCATGCCAAGGAAATGCAGCCTCTTTCATCTAAGATAAATGTAAACATTTTCTTTTCACTTATTTAGGATTTTTTAAAAAATTGGTGATATGGGCACTGGGAAACTAGTGTGTCCTGGGTGGCATGGCTCTATTCAAGAATAGTGCCAATATTTGCACACATAGCAATCTCATGTGAGTGTGTGCACACAACACACAGAAAGCTATATTGTATGCAGTGGACAATGTGCATACAATTCTATGAAGGGAATGAGCCAAATATATGGTCTCCAAAAAATCAATGGGTTTTTGTGTGGGAGGTGTGGGTGTGATTTGTTTGTTTGTTTTTGGAATAAGCCATGGAACTTCAGAATGTGAAATCCTCTGTCTGAAAATACACTATCCTTTAGGATGCCTAGGACCTCATGGCCTTACAAATTTCCAAACTAATTTAGCTTCCCAAGTGATTTGAAAGAAAATGGAAATGAAAAAGAAATGATAAGTGGAAATCGTGTCTTTTAAAAATAAAGACAGAAAATACAAACAGGCATAAAATAATAATAATAATCCAAGTGTGGTAACACCTAGCCTCTCAGTATTCAGGAAGTAGATCCCAGAGCAACAGAAATTCAGGGCAAGAGCAGATGGGATGGCTCAGTGGGTAAAGGCACTTGTTGCCAAGGCTGACAACCTGAGTTCAATGCTAAGGGCCCATGTGGTGGAGAGAAAGATCAACTCCCATTAGTTGTCCTCTGACCTCCACTGGTGTGCCATGACATATGCATTCACACATGCATGTGTAAACACACACACACACACCTAATAAAATTACTTTTTTAATATGAAACTTAAGGTGGTCCTTAGCTACATAGCAAGTTTGAGACTAGGCTGGGCTACATGAGAAGAGCTCTCTAAGAAAGAAAAACATGCAGGAAGAAGGAAGAAAGGAAGGAAAGAGAGGGAGGGAAGAAAAGGGATGGGAAGATAAGTCCCTACTTTCACAGTGTTTTATTCTTCAAAGGGACCCAGGCCAATAGTTACACTAAGTTAACAAATGAGTTGTATAGTTTTAAAGAAGTAGAAAGTCAGGAGCATAAGGAGGCTCTTAAGCAGCCTGCCAAGAAGTTCCTACCAGTGGGAGACAGGTGGAAAGTTTTTTTCAGGGAAGAGTCAGCAGTGTGGCCCAAGCACAGGGGACAGCCCAGCTGTGGAAGCAGCTCAGCCGGCAGTGACAAGCTTGGATTTTCATTACCAGCTTGCATAGGAAGCCACTGGAGGGTGTTTCGCGAAGGTGCAGTTTTGAAAGATGATGCTGTCTGTTCTGTGAAAAAATAAATTGTGGGTGGGCAAAAGTGGAAACAAAGAGACTCGTTAGAAATTATTGCCACAGCCAAGGGAAGGACGGTCATGCACAGACAGAAATAGTCACTTAGAATATATTTTTGAAGAAATATGTTTTGTATCCTTAACCATCGTGCCAAATTTTTCACCTATTGCACATCATTTTGTACTCTTCCTCATGCTCTCCTCTTTGCCTTCCCATCTGAGATCGTGATCGCCATCATTTATTTGTAGAATTCCATGTGGAATTCTTAATTCCTGTGGTTGACATTTATGTGTCTCTGTTATGTTCTGGGTGCTACGTTTGTTCGTAGGTAGACAAGAACCACGAAGCACTTGCTCTCAGAATGTAACCTTGTAAAGTGGCTCACGGGGACATTATTTCTTCCTTCCCACAGAGGAACAAGAGTCTCAGAGGGTTACATAGCTTGCCCAAGGTCATTGGGCTAGTCAAAGGACAAGACTGGAGCATGGACAAGCTGTCCTAAATCAGTCCTCAGTTTCCCCTCTAAACCCAGGAAGCCCGTGTGCCGTGTGCCCTGGATAGCTGGTGCTCCCACAAAATAGGTGGCCAACACTTCACCCAGGGTGAGGACAGCTGATTGTCTGTCTCCCTCTATTTAATATACTGACTCAGCTATCTGCATAGTTAATGTATTTTTCTCAAGCCAAAATGAACTTTAGATTTATTATCCTATGTAAATTTCACTGAGAAACAAGGGTTAGTTAGAAAAGAGTAAGGTTTAAGGTTTTGGTTTTGGTTTTGGTTTTTTTTGTTTTGGTTTGGTTTGGTTTTGGTTTGTTTCGTTTTGTTTGCATTTGGATGAGTTAGAGAAATGGCTCAGTGATTGAGACTGAGTCCTGCTCTTGCAGAGGACCTCAAGTCAGCTCCCAGCACTGCCTGAGACAGCTCAAAATCACCAATAACTCCAGCGGCAGAGGGGTCCAGTACCCTCCTCTGGCCTCTGCAAGCACTTGCATTCATGTGCACATACCTATACCCATGCACACATAATTAACATGCACAAGCAAACAAAAACTTCAGAGGCTAGAGAGATGGCTCAGTGGTTAAAAAGCAGTGGCTTCCAGCGGACCCAGGTTCAATTCCCAGCATCCAGGTGGTGGCTCACAAGCATCTGTAACTCTAGTCCCAGGGATTCAACAGTAGTTAAGAGGACACTACACTTTTAAAGTTTGGGGACTAAGAAGGATAGCAAGGGGCTCTCATGGGGCTTCTCCCTTGGCCTTCTCTGGAATCTGCTTTGTTTACTCAGCAGCTGGATGTCTCCTGTGTTTCTGCATGATTAGTGATACCTACCCACCTCCTGCACACTGAGCATGTGTGTATGAATGTACTGCTCTCGACTCACGACTGTATGTGCAACTCGGCCACATCTCTCAGGCTCCTGCAATGTACCTGCCATGGTAGATGGCAACCTGAAATTGTGTGCAAAGCAAACAAACAAAAACAAAAAATAACCCCAACACACATACCTCTTAACCTCCCCTCCACTACCTACCCCCCACAACCCACCCACCCACACCCCGCTTACCGGATTCTCACATGTTTGATTCTCTCAATAACCCTGTGGAAAAGATGACATTTCTATCAGCTCCATTTGCCAGGTAAGAAATCATAGGCACAAAGAAGACGCCTCTGCTGCTGAGGGGAAGAGTTAGTGGGGAGCCAGCAGCCTGGCCACTGAGGCCACACGCTCAGCTGTGAGCCAGGGAGAGAACTCCAAGTTTTTCAAATGAGGTTGTAATAATTCTAGGACTTCCTCTAGAGGGGGGAAAAGACTATAACATTACAGGTAGGAAGGTAGATCTGGGGCCTTCAAAGAGGCCTGCCTGGGAAAGACCAGAGTTTTATCAGCTTCACAGTAAATCTGCCTTTGGCTTCAAGGCAATCCCCATGTGTCACTATTCAGCATTGTAAACATGAGCTCTGCTGTTAAAACAAAGACTGTCCCCACTGAAAGACCTATAAGGAGACTGAGGGAAAGGAAGAAGAAAATAACCACCCCGCCTCTCATGGGGAAACTGTAGGTGGATTTTCTCAAAGGTTTTGTGTGTGTATGAGTGTGTGTGTGTGTGTGTGTGTGTGTGTGTGTGTGTGTGTGTGTGCGCGTGCACATGCATGTATGTGTGTACTTGTACACACATGCATGTGTGAATCTCAGGTATTAGGCATCCAGCAGTATATAGATGCAAAAAGATATCAGTAATACAGTAACACCCACCCATGAGGAATTTTTAAAAAACAATAAACAGCCAGGGACCAGAGACAGCTTCATGGGTAAAGGCACTTACTGCCAAGCCTGACAACATAAGTTTGATCTATGGGACCCAAATTGAAGAAAAACAGAATCCCTCAAGTTGTCCTCTGACTTTCACAGGCGTGTGCGCGCACACAGACACACACACACACGCATTACATAAGGCTCCTGAATTGCTACCATTGCTCTAAGTAGGCAGATGTCAACACTGGTATCATCTGCACTTCATAGACAAGACACAGAATTCAGATGTGTTGATTGTTGTCCCCAGTGCTAGGAAATAAGCCTCAAGCTTTTATATGTATGTATGTATACATATATATATATATATATATATATATATATATATATATATATATATAATTTTGAGAGAAGGTTGTTTAGTCCAGCCTTCAGTTCACTTTGTAGCCTAGCCACACCTTGAGCTTAGTGTCTTTCTACCCAGGTAGCTGGAATTACAAGCCTGGGCCAGTGAGCCTCCCTCGGATATACTCATTTTTGACTGATAAGGAATTCACTTTGTCGACCAGGCTGGCCTCAAACACGAAGTCTGCCTGCCTCTGCTCTCATAGTGGTAGAATTCTGTCTGGTCTCAGATATGTTCCTTCATAAGCCACACTCTACTGCCCCACTGCTTTTGGAAAGCTAAAGTTGGAAACGAGAGCTAACTGGTGAGCCGAAGCTTCCGTTCCAAATGGCCCCAAGCTCTTCATCTTGCCCTCCACCCTGGATCCAGAGCATCCACCCGATCCTCACCCTCTCCACTGCAGGAGTGAGTCACTCATCTTTTTCTCTAGCCATGGATTTCTTGACAAGAACCTTAAAAATATTTGAGGAATCAATAACAAGTAGATATATGTATGGTCCGGTCAAGCGCTCTGTTGACTCTGTGTCAAGCAATTCATCCACTGTAGGTTTGAGATACAACTTAAGCATGAAAATGGGATTTGAAAAGCGGAGGGAGAAAGAGAGACATGTCAGGTGAGGGCAATTGAGAAAAACGACGTGTGTCGTAATGATCCTGGCATAACTGTGTTAGGTTCCTGTTGCCACAGACGTGTGATTTAAGACAACACAAATTTGTTCTCTTGAATCTGTGATATCAAAAAGTCAAAAATCAAGATGTCAGCAAGGCTATGCTCATCCTGCAGGATTCCAGCCTGGAATCCTTAGCCACCTTTGTCAGCATCTCAGGCTGGCTGGATTCTTTGGCTTGTGGCTCCTTCTTACATCATCCAACTTCCTGCTTTCACTGTTGTATCTCCTGACTCGGAAACTCCAGCTTTTCCATCACTGTTGTTGCTATCGTTGCTGGTGTCACTACGTTGCTGAACTTACTCAAAGAATTGTTTGTGTTTGTTTGGGGGATTGTTTGTTTTGTTTTGGGTTTCTTTTATTCTGTTTTGTTTTTGTTTGGAACAGGGTTTCTCTGTGTAACCCTGGCTGTCCTGGACTCTTCTTTGTTGGCCAGATCTGCCTACCTCTGCCTCCCTGAGTGCTGGGATTCCAGGCATGCGCCACAGGTCCAGCAACTCCAAGAATCTGAAATGGTTTTCCCACCTCAAGATCCTTAATATAATTATATCTGCAAAGTGCCATTTTGATGTAAGCTGTAACATTCTTAGACAACCCCTGGCCCCTGCCTGGGTTCTGGGGGACATCATATCTTTGGAAGGCCACTCTCCCACCTACACTGAAGGTAATTAGGAAAAAGACAGCTGAGGCTCTAAAGAGTGTCTGGCCTATAAAGCTAAAATGCTGAGTAGACAGAGGGTCAGGGCTCTTTCTAGGTCACAGTGTTTGGGGTTGTTCAGTAGGTAAGAGAATTGTAGAGTATAAAGAAGGGTAAAGCAATTAAGAAAAGCATGTATCTCATGGTTGACATTTGGTTCAATTGAGGACATCCTTTTTCAACTGGACAATAGTAGTGTGTCAATGTGTGGGACTTTGTTTTCATACACTATCCGATTCCCATAGACGAACACCTGTATCGCTGACTCAAGGTCACCAGCAGGGGTAGTCCAGCGCAGTGGGTAAACATGAGAGGCCAGAGATGGTGACTGAGCCCATGGATTTAATTCTGCTGTATGCTATCTGACTTTCACCCTCCTTCCCTCCCTCCCTCCCTCTCTCTTTTCCTCCCTCCCTCCCTCTCTCTTTCATTTCTCCTTTCTATAAAACGATGCTGATAGTATTTGTACCTCAGAGGCTTTGGTGAGAATTAGTAGAAAGTTCTTGTCAAGCAATCAACAAAGAAAACCTGTTTTCCTTAGAAACCCCTTTTGGATGACAAGGGCCCCATATTTGTTCAGCTTATGGGAGGATCAACACACCATCTGAGGCTAAAAGAAGTAATTAAGGGTAGATTTTCTAGTACGGTCTAGTACATGTGCTTATCCTTGCTTCCCAACCAGAAAACATTAAATGTCTGCTTTAAAACTATGCCGGCAAACTCCAACTCTCCGTTGTCCTCCACGTAATTTCCGGTCAACCCTCATTATCCTCTGAAGTCTGATTTTGTTCTACTAACTTGTGCACCAAAGACCAAATACGATCAACGCGCTCTTTCCGTCAGACTGCTTGGACAGGTTGGTGAACTTCGTGGCTAAGGAAACCCTAGCCAAGAGGTCTGAATTAACCTTCACTTTGTACCCATTTCCAGGAAGAATAAACAAACAGCAGCGGCCTGTTAGCCCCAGAGCCATCGCCTGCTGTCTGGCATCCAGAGTCTTCCTGGGCCGACCTTGTGGAGAAAGGCCAACACTGAGAAAAGCTGCAGCCAAAGGAACACAGAGGACCTGGCTCCACGCTCCCACCGCGGCAGCCATTGGCGTTCGGTGCGGGCCCGTCCAGCAGCCCTGTGCTCCGTCACGCACACTACAATGAAATTCAAGGAGAAGGCTGTGAAGCAATCCTTCCCGGTCCTGAAAATCATCGCGCGCGCTGCTGGAAGCGATGCTAAACCCTTTGCAGCACACCCGGGCACATTCATCAGAGAGGCAGCTGAGCCAATTGAGGCCGCATTCACAGGTGACTGTGCTGTCCGCCTGCCTTCCCAGAGAGGCACAAAACCAAACCGAACTGGCAGCGAGCTGGCGTCGCGGGTCCACTCGGGACAGCGGCCAGGCCAGGCGTTCTGTGACAGAGCAGGTTGGCCGCCCAGCCTCCCAATTCACCGGCTTCTCTGGCGGCGCAAAGCACAGTTCTGAGGGATAAAAGGAGATCTCAAGCAGAAAAGGAGATTACAAATCAGGATGATTCAACAACAATAACCGAAAAAATAAACCCTGGCAGGCACGGCGCAAGGCCTGGTGAATGCCAGGCTCGCCTCCTAGGCTACTGCTCCCACCAGTAGCAAAGCGAATTATCTAGTTTCCTAAATCCTATGGGCTCTGACCGCAGACACAGACGCAGGATAGCAAGCTGCATTTCAATGTGAAAAGCTGTTGCTGACTGAGCCAGGCTGGCAGGCCTGAAAATATCTTTTACTTAGGGGGAAAAAAAAGTGTGTTTAGAAAATGCAGCTGTTTCGATGCTAAGTTGAATACTACACTGTAATGAGCAGGAAGGAAAAACAAGAACAAAATACCAATATATCCAATCCATCTCCCATTCAACATGCCTACTGCTCTCATCATGATCTTTCAGCTCTTTTTAAAAATCAGAGAGATTAACGAGAAAAGATTTTTATCTGCTACTGTTCGATTACCCTTAAAGGTAGCTTTAAAAGCAATACTAAAAAAATTTTTTTAAAAATCAAAATCAGAGTTCACAGATAGGCTCAGATCATATGTCAAGTGATGTGAGCTATTTCCCACCTTAGCCGGTTACCTTTTTCCCCCCATTTAGCCTGTTTTTTACAGTTCAATAAATATTTTTCCAAGCCCCACTTGCCAAACAAAAGAGTTTAGCTTCAGTATTATCCTCTGACAAATATCCTTATGGTCTCAGCACATGTGAGAGCCATTGATAAACAAATTAAAATTCTGTCCCAGCACAGAGCTCAGCTGGCCCATTTTATCTTGCAGTGTGGGTTTGTAAAGGTCTGGGTGTCTGTCATCCTCTCCTAACCTTGTCTTTGTCAGAGGGGTACAAAAGCCTGCCCGCTCGGGGCCCTTACCATACTGATTAGCGTGAGTGACAAAGTGAGGCTGCAAGTCCACTCAGCCTTTCATAATAAATCTATCAAAGAGTAATAGAATTCCATCAATCCTGCATCATCCCCGAGGGTCGCCGGGCTGGGATGGAAAGTGTGTTCCATTGGGATTGTACAACTGTTATTATTCAATTACGCTCTTTTCTTCCTAGTTAAAGACCATGATATCATTATCACTTAATGAATACATATAATTGGATCTGGACCCTGTGTTTGGCTGATGAATACCACTCACTATTCATTCAGTCTCAGCTCGTCTTCTGACCATTTATTATAGACTTTTGGCTGCAAACCATGATGACAAAGGGAATTTGAAATTAGCTGCGATTTTATTCAATGCTCAGTTAGGCACAAAGACAAAATAAAATTTTGATGCTTAAATGAGTTGCGAATGGATTAAGAAGTTTTGCCTAACTCAGCAGTGCCTGATTTACACATACTGAGTATACACACACACACACACACACACACACATTCACACACCAGTAACAAAACTATCCTAACAATTGAACAACTCCTAAAAGTAAGTTTTATTTTAAACAATCCTGTAACACTTTTATGAGAAGATTTACTATTTTAGTCCCATCAAAGAAACATATTAGCTGTAAAGGTGTCTCACACACACACACACACACACACACACACACACATTAAAACCTTCCCTTTCAATCCTTTCCACCAAACACAATTTTATGATTAAATAACATTTAAATTTGACAAAGCAAAAGAGCTTCCACCATAGTCTATTTATTACACCACTATAGAGTCCATCATTAAGTTTCATCATACAATGCGCCCCCAAAGGAAACTAGCCCTCCTATTCATATTGTTGGGAGTAAATGTAGCATACCTCCTTTGGATCACTGGTGAACAGGCTACCTCATTAATCCTAGTTAGTACGTGCTGCCGGGCATGTGGAGCCGCCAAATCCAGATGCTCCCCACAGAGGCTCTCCAGGCAGTTAGGGAATCACGGAGTACCACCTCAAGCCTTCCATACATCACTTCAAATTAAATTTACATTAAGTGCTACTCCATCAGAGCTGAGAGAAGCTGACATCTTTGGAAAATGCAGATGATAATCCATTAAATCCTATTATATACATGTCTTCTAATTTTACTTAAGTCCATGCATACCAAAGTATGAGTTTGTGTTAAAAATTAAAGACCCTTTTACTAGAACAAAAGACTTTATGAACTGTTGACTTTGGGAGGTTTTATTACAGGGGCAGGCTAGTCTATCAAGGCAAGTGGGCTTTTTCTGTATAAATTCTAGTTAAATATTTCTTGTAAGGACTTGCATTGGGGTTTGTTTTTAAGTCATCTCTTCCCTCCTGCCCCACCATCCCTCGGGCTCTCCAAATAACATGATCTTTTTCATCCGCTATGCGGAGTCTTAGAAATGTCTGCATTAAATGTTATGAATGAGACGGTGGAACGTGCATTGTCTCTTTTTGCAATTAAGAAAATATTTGCTGGCAGCTTCCAAACTGGCAGGCAGAAGTAGAGGTTGTAAAACCACCACAGTGAAAAGCTAAGGTTTAATTAGCCCATTATCACATATGTTAATCCCTTTATATTTTCATAGCCCTTAGTCACAGCTACTTTTACTTTGATGAGTCTCTGCTAATTTCACAGCACAGACCTTACTGGTTTTGATCCTGAGCACTGGGGTTTTTATATGTAGCGGCAGCACCCTGTGCTGACGTTTTGTATAGCTAGAGCTGGAAACAATTTGCAATTGGCAAATATTCAGAAGAACATGAGAATAGATGATGGTTTGGATGAAAGAGTCGATCACAAAGCCAGAAGATGTCTACCCAGAAATCACACATAGCACATACATAAACATCATACAACGATATACACACAGTACACACACACACACCCCACATAAAAATACACACAACATGTGCACACACATAATTCATTTTAACACTATTTATCAGACCCTTTAAATTTTAATCAAAGCTGGGTTTTTCCATACTGGATTTTCACACATTAAAATGATGTTTAGATTGCACCACCCTCTGTGTCTATATTTCAGTAAAAGTGCTCTTTCTGGATTAAAACCAGAGCCTTTCTCTCCTGCGTGAACCGCTTTACATCTGTCACTTTTCTCAGGTAACATTCATTTCTCTGTTGGCTTCTACTTGGGACATTAAATTAGTCTACAGGTACCAGCTTCATCAAAACATATTTGTTGCATAACTCCACAACATATATATGAAATTTTAATACTTATTTTATCCTAACAAATTGAGCCCCGAAAAGATTAAGTACCATGGAATAAGAAGTGCCCACATCAAAAAGTGTTGTACACTGAGGCCCTCTGTAAGTGGCTGCGTTTGTTTCTGTGGGCTACCAAAGGGAACGTTCCTGAAAGAGGACAGGTTAATTTAGTGCAATTATTACCTTACCATCGTTAGACATTTGCTTACAAGTTTTATACCACATTTATTAACTGTCACAAACTTTATCCTCTGAACTTAGCGAACCAGCTAGCCACGCTTGCATTTAGGCACAACAGAACGAGCATTAGGCTGATGTCCCGATTCATGCCGGTATGAACATCTAAAAGCTGTGGCGTCGTTGTTATCTATCACTGGCTGGCAAACGCTGTTTGAAACCCAGGATGGGAAGTCGTAAAGACAGAGAGTTATTTCAACTTCTTCACAATCTACTCTCCATTCCCTTCTATGGCTTCCAAATCCCTGGCAGACCGCTGGTAACGTTCGCAGCGCTGCACTCGGTCTTCCAGAATCAGTTCTTTCTTCCTCCACGTGGGACCTGGGGCCCAAACCCGGCTCATCAGGCTCGGCGGTTCCACATATAGTGTCTTCTTTTCTTTCTTTCTTTCTTTCTTTCTTTCTTTCTTTCTTTCTTTCTCTCTCTCTCTCTCTTTCTTCCTTCTTTCCTTCCTTCCTTTCTTTCTTTTTTTCTTTCTTTCTTCCTCTTGCTAACCTGGAACTTGCTCTGTAGACCAGGTTGGCCTCAAGCTCAGAAATTCACCTGCTTCTGCCTCCTAAGTGCTCATATTAAAGGTGTATGCCACCATCACTCGGCCATTTTCTTTTTCTTAATCTAACTGAAGCCTTCATTATCTCTCACCTGTGTTGTTATCCAAGCCTCCCATCTTTATGCTTCCATTTTTTCTTCAAAAGCAGACCTTAAAAAAACATATACAGGCGGATAGCTGTGAGTTCAAGGTCTACAAAGTGAGTCCAGGATAACCAAGGCTACCCAGAGAAACCCTGTGTCAAAAAAAAAAAAAAAAAACAAAAAAAAAACAAAAACAGAAAAGCAAAAGAGAGCTGGGCATGGTGGTACATGCCTACAATTCAGATATTTGGGAATCTGTGAAGGAAGAGTCTAAGTCAAAGTCTCTCCAAACCACTGCAGCTAAAACATCTTAAGCTGACCAACCAACAGCAAAGACAATGCCCACCACCTAGAGTTTAGAAATAATAATGCTTCATTGTATCTGTTTCAGCCTTTTCTTTCTTTGGGGTGCTGGACCTTAACTTGGGACCTCACACATACCTTACCCCACAGGAAGGCATCGGGCCAAATACCTATAATCCCAGTGTTTGGGAGGCTGAAGCAGGAAGATACAGCCATCCTGGGCTAAATAGCAAGAACTTGTCTGAAAAAAAAATGTAAATAACATAAAAGAAAATACAGAGATTTCTTTGTCTCCCAGTTTTGGAGGGTAAAACTTTAAGATTGGGCAATCCCAGCTCTTGGTCTCTTTAGAGGACCCCTGGTCTGCATCACATGTTGGTGTGTGGCATCCTGGTAAGAACAAACATACATCAAGAGAGAGATCATGTGAGGCAAGAAGCCAGAGTCCAAGTAACTTTCTCTGAGATTTACATTGTCCCGTTCGCACTGATGCTTAGCCTTGTCCCTACGAACCTCGCACAAAGCCCTGTGTCCTAAAGCTTCCACCCCCTTTTCATAAGCAACACTGGGTGAATAAATGAAGCAGAAGCTGTGGTTGAGTTGGTAGAGTGCTCACCTGTAGGGTAGGAAGCTCTGGGTTCCATCTACATGAAGAATTAGATGTGGCAGGACAGTCCTGTAATCCCAACACTCAGGGGAGATAGACAGCATGATCAGAAGTTCACAGTCATACTCAGCTACAAAAGCCTAAGGCCAGCATAGGATACATGAGACCTTGCTTTAAGCAAACAAACCCAAAGGTTTCAAAGTTGAAAATCCTTGGGAAATAATTTGTGTATTAGAGAAAAAGAAAAACATCAATACTCTTATAGAAACTTTAATTTTTATCTGGTCTTGTTTCAATTTTGGGGTGTGCATATGGAACAACCTCGGATGTTGTCCCATGGGCACCCATCATCTTTTCTCTGAGACAAGGTCTCTTTCTGGCCCAGAACTTATCAAGTAGCCTAGGGTAGCTAGTGGGCAAGCCTCAGAGGTCCTCTTGTCTCTGCCTGCTGAGGTTCCAAGCACATATTACCATGCCAAGAGAGCATCATATCCCTTGAAGGTAAAAATGCAGGCAGATGTACTACTTCTGGTCCTCTGGAAGAGCAGAAAGTACCCTTACCCTCTGAACCATCTCTCCAGCCCCTCGTCCCAGGTTTCTGAGCTACAGAAAAATGTTTAGTCTGGCAGAGAAATGCACCCCATGAGGAAGTTCACCCATCAGAGGGGCTGGATGAACTAAGTGACCTTGAGACCCCATTTCCCTCCAAAACATAGGACCATTTGCAAATGGATGCTAGGACAGAGCTAGAAACTGACATTTGCTTCACTCATTCAATTAACAAATGAGGTTTCTGCATTCCACATATGCTAAGCCAGGTAAGGGGTGTGCGGGCTGATTAAGCATGCTCTGTGATTTCCAAAAACATCCAACTCAGTTGAAGAAACATGACACAGAAACTGAAGAAATTAAATAGCCTTGCAAAAGGAGCCAGCTATAGAGTCTGAGAATGAAAAACCAGGTGATGAGACCTCCAGAGAGCATCCCAGAGGTCAGAGGAGAGAGCTTGCTGTAGGCTGATGCAATCCCAGTAAGCTGGGACTCAGAGTGGGAAGAAATTATATGTAAAAAAAAAAAAAAGAGAGAGAGAACATATTTTTACCTGGTTTTAATTTCCAGAAAGGAAAGGCAGGTGGGAGCTCTAAGTTCAAAACCAGCCTAGTCTGCATTGAGAGGCCTGGGATAGCCAGGGCTACATAGTGTGAGCTGTCTCAAACAAGACAAATAGAAAAGATGAGATGGTACTCTGAAGGGATAGCCTGTGACAACCCTTGACTGCATATCCCCCAGAAAAGGTTTGTATTTATAGTTAACAAGTTTAAATGTTCTGCGTACCCTCATCTCCATATGTGGACAAATCTAGGGACGCTCTACTAAGATGTTCAGTAGTTTTATGCACCCAGAGAAAAGGCAAAAGACACTTTGACCATTTTTAAGCAGGTAGCATTCCAAACGCCTCTGTAGTAAAAAAAGAGGCAGCCCTAAAATCAATCAGGTACTAAGAAACACAAGCTGCCTCTAGGACAGAGTGCTCAAGTGAACTCTCGAAAAGAGACTACCTCTGCCATTGCAGCAACATGTCTTCAAGCGCTGGACTGATTTACACTCCAGTGTCCTCCAAGACACCATAACTTTAGGGCATCTACATAAATATGTCTTGTGACTGCTGCCTGAGTATAATGTAACTGACAACATGATACGCATTTCTAAACAGGCTGAGGAGATTATTATTTGCATATGAAAATAAAGATCAAAATTTTACCCTGTATTTAGAAGTGACTTGCTCCTTGTCATTGGGGTTCCTAGAGCAAGCTCTCAAACCTATGACATTGTTCTTTCTGAACAGAATATTGCTAGATTAAATTTATGCCCAGAAGTTATTCTTCTCGCCTGCAAAAAGAATTGTGTAAGTAGTACAGCATGTATTTTGAAATGATTATTATCTTGAGTCACACGACTTGGGTATATAGCTAAAAGATCAGCAGAACTGAGCAGCAGTTACCAAACTTCCCTCAGAATATCAGGAAGGCAAAAGAGGAGAAAGGCCCAAATCAGCGTGGGGTAAGGAGCCAGGCAATTTCTTAACAAGTTTCGGGGATGTTAAACTGTTGCCTTCATCTTTACTACTTCATAGAACCCTGGGGGATTTGGCATCTCAGGATTGTGCACAAAGACCAAACACATTTCCTTCCACCCTTCATCTCATGGAGTTCATTCAAGAGTTTGTGTCTTTTTTTTTTTTTTTTAATTTCTGTGTTCTTTTTTTTTTTTTTAAATTTAAGATTACTTGTTTCTATTGTGTCCAGTGTTTTGCCTGCATGTGTGTCTATGTACCACATGGGTGCAGTGGCTATGGAGGCCCAAAGAAGGCATCAGAGCCTCTAGAGTTGATGTTACAAGTGCTTGTAATTGAGTGCTAGGAACGGAACCTGGGTCTTCAACAGGAACAGTGTGTGCTTTTAAATGTTGAGTCATCTCTGTAGCTCATACTTTTTTTTTCCTTCAAGGTATGGTGCCTCTGTGTGGCTCTGGCTGGCCTGCAACTCTCTCTGTAGATCAGGCTGGCCCCAAATTAAAAGAGATCTGCCTGCCTCTGCCTCCTGAGTGCTGGGAGCCCTTATTTATTTATTTATTTATTTATTTATTTATTTATTTATTTATTTTTAAATGTTATGTTTATTAGTGTTCTGCCTACATGCATGTAAGGGTACCGTGTATATGCCTGGTGCCCTCAGAGGCCCGAAGAGGGCATCAAGTTCCCTTGGACTGGAGTTAAAGATGGTCGTGAGCTGCCATGTGTGTGGTGGGAATTGAACTTGGGTCATCAACACGAGCAGCAAGTGGGTTTAACCATTAGCCTTTTCTTCTCCAGCCCTATTTGTGCCCTCTTTGAACACATTTATCGTCATCCTTTTGAATTCTCTGTCTGAAAACTCATCTAAGTAATTCTGATTGGGTCATTGCTGTAGGAAATGTTTGGAGGATGTTGCCTTGATTTGTCATATCCTTGTCTTTTTGCACTGGGACCACAGTATCTAGAGTCATATATCAGTTTAAGGGATCTTTCTTCTGTCCATGTGTTTGTAAGGTTCAGGAAGGGCTAGGTTGCAGTCAGGATTAAGGTGTCATTTTCCTCTGCTTGGTTTGTGTTCAGGGTACCAGACCTTCCCCCCAGTCCTCCCCTGAGAGGACTTCCCCCCCATTTTCCTGGTGTAGACCCACTATGAAAATAATAATTAACTACATAACAATCAGCCCTTAAGTTTTGATCACTTCAGGGAGTAAAGGGACCCTGACAGTACTATGTGTACTAAAATGTCTGTAATCATGGGTGTGAATGGGAATAATAAAAAAAATAGTAAGACTGTGACTAGTAGTAGGTTGATGGCAAGAAAGTAAAGACATGCATAGTAGAGGAAGAAAGTGTAAGGAAACAAAGAGCGTGAGAGGGGAGGGAGTTTGAGTTAAAGGTAGACTGAGGAGCTGCTCTCAGAAGGCTGGAGCAGAGAAACCCTGCAAACCAGGGTGACCTATATATTCTTTGGGTGAGGGGTAAGGGGAAAGAGGCAATATAGGGCAAAACCGGGGGTGAGGGGGATGAAGATGCCCTGATAAACTGACATTTGGGCATTAAATAAAGAAGGAATAGGGAACTGGGTGGCACTATCGAATGAAACTGACCACCGTGACTGCTGGACTGCATGCATCTGGAGTCCATCAACGGTCCCTTCGTAGCTTAGCAGCCAATGTGGACAGTTCAAGCCTCTGCCGTGTATACTTTTCATAAGGGTGACTGCTTTACTTTGCTTTCCGTTGCAGTGCTAAAAACCACTCTGGCCAAATGAAATGTGCAGAGGAAAGGGTTTGCTCCATCTTACAAGTCAGAGTCCATCACTGAGGGAAATCAGGGCAGGAACAGGAGCAGAGCAGGAGCTTAAAGCAGAAACCAGTCTGTTCCCAGAGTCATGGTCAGATACTTTTCTTAAGGAGTGGGGGTGGGGAGGGTCCACCTTCCCAGAGGTGGTACAGCCCAACAAGAGTGATCAATCAACAGGCCAACTGATGGAGAGCATTCCATAATTGAAGCTCCCTCTTCTCCAGTGTGCTAAGTGGGCAACCAACATTAGACATTACAGTGAAGTTTGTTGAGTATTAATTATATCTCGTTAAGGTTATATAGAAAATGTCTTTTTTTTTTTTTTTTTTTTTTTTTGAGACAGGGTTTCATGTAGCTCAGGCTGGCCTCAAACTCTCTTTGCAGCTAAAGATAATGCTGAGATTATAAATGTATACCACCATGCCACCCTACCACTTGTTGTTGTTGATTGGTTGACTTGTTGGTTTGTTCTGAGACAGGGTCTCACATACCACGGGCTGGTCTCAAATTAGCATTGCTTCCAATATTTGCTTTTCCTGCCCTATCTCTTGAGTGCTGGGCTTACAAGCATATATCTTCACGCCTAGTTTATGCAGTTCTAAGGACTGACCCTAGAATTTTACACGAGCCAGAAAGTACGATAGTGTATCTAGACAAATTCCAGCCCCTAAGTTCTTGCCTTGGCTAAAAGGCAATTGACAATTGGGTTCTTCTGCTCTCTCCATGCCTGCCCGGTAGCTCCAACCTTCTCACCTCTCTCAGAGCCTCTGTATTTGTTTCCCTCGCTACAGCTCCATGCTGTAGAATTCTTCCACAGAAGCCCTTTCCAATCAAGCTAAATAAACTCTGTCGTAACAACGGACCCACACCACCCCCAGCCTCACTTGATCAGGTTCACTTTCTCAAGACCACTTTTTTACCATCTGATTTCTTTCTTTCTTTTTTCCCCCCTTCTTATCTCCTTATAATCTATCTCACGATAGAAACTGCACAAGGACAGAAGCTAATTTGGGCCAGTGGGTTGGCTCAGTGGCTCAGAGGCTCAGATAAAGCCACCTGCCATCAAGCCTGACAATCTGAGTTCAGTCCCGGGAACCCATATCCTGGAAAGCAAGAATCAGTCCCTGAATGTTGCTGTCTTCTGACCTCCATGTCCTCCAACTCAAAATAGATAAATGAAATTTTTTAAGTAAGGTTTTTTTTTTTCTTATTAGCTATGATTGCTCTGTCTCTAGCATTGTGAATGCATTTATCTAATGTGTGCTCCAGTTTATACAAAGACCAAACATTTCAGGTGCCGCAACATCTACTCAGAAACGAAATCCATCCTCCCAAGGAAAGACTGCTAGGTACATCCTACTAATGTGAAGCCTTTCCCCTCACCACAGCAATACTGACTCTCCCTGTGTGCACAGGACTCGGTAGCCTTCTTTTTTACACCTCTGTGTTATAAAGCTTGTTTGATTCTCAGCACTACCTTCTCAAAGATTGTCTTTTAGTATGCCTGGGTCTTAGCAATAGTAGCAATTTAATTAATATTATTTCAGGGCATAAATTGAACCACATTTGGTGATGATTAATAGCTTTAATATGTTTTATAATGTTCTAAAGTAGTTTTAATAATAAAGCAACTAATTCTAATAAGATGTTTGGAAAATCTCATGAAATAATCACATAAATATTCTATACATATTTCTGGAAAACATGTTTAGAAAATAGGCATGGGAAATGATTTTGGCAGCCAAGGCTACACAGAGAAATCCTGTCTTGAAAAACCAAAAAACAAAACAAAAAACAAAAAAAACCAAACAAACAAACAAAAAAAAAGGAAATGATTTTGGGCCAGGCATGGTGGTACACACCTTTAATCCCAGCACTCGGGAGGCACAGCCAGGCAGATCGCTGTGAGTTCAAGGTCTACAAAGCAAGTCCAGAACAGTCAAGTCTAACACAGAGAAACTCTGCCTCAGAAAAAAAGAAAGAAAGAAAATGATTTTTGCTGTTCTTAAGACTCATCCAGGAGCCAACTATCAAATGCTCAAAATGTTTGCCAAAGGAATTCTGAAGATAAATAAGAAGCTGAGCATGATGGCACATGCCTTTAATTCCGGTACTTGGAAGGGAAAGGCAGGGAGTTCTCTGTGAGTTCAAAGCCGGATTGGTCTACATAGTTCCAGGGCAACCCGAACTATTTAGTGAAACCCTGTCTCAAACAAAGCAATACAAAATAGAAATTCTGAAGATCACCTTAGTAGGACATTAGAGAGGGGCCTACCTCACTCTTCCAGGAAAGTAAAGAATACAATCTCATAAATGTACATTTAATGGATAATGTATGTAGCTCCTATCGATGCTAATAGGGATTGCACACAGGCAAGTGAAGATGAGAATGTATTCCTAAATGTGGAAACCAGGAATACATATAGATAGCATAATTCCAAAGTATGAGAAACAAAGTCTAGAAAACAAGTGGAGATCTGTAGCAGCAGACTTAGCTGCTAACGACTGACTGGCCCAGTTCACCACAGTATGACTGCCATTTTCCAACCACCACAATATGTCTACAGCTATTCAACCAACACAGTATGTCTGCAGGTCTCCAATTACCACTATATATCAGCAGCTTTCTAAACTCCTTCAGACCTGGGAGGCAGCACACAACAGTGAACTGCAGACACCCTTGCCACGTGCAGAGGTCCATCTGCTTTCAAAGAGCACAGAGGTGATGGAGGAGGCCTGTCTGGTGACATAGAGAACCTGTGGAAGATCCCTTTATCTCCTGTTCCTCTACCTTGGCAGTCACTTCTGCTTGGAATAGGACTTCTAAATGCAAGAATTTTGAATGAAAGCCAAATAATTTGTTCTGCAAGTGGCTGCCTAGAAAGCCAGTTGACTGGCAGCAATGAAACAAAAAATCAGCCTGAGAGAATCATCCAGCATTTCTGAAAACCCAAATCTCCTGTATAGGAAATATAATACATAATGTCAAGAACATGTGACCATAATCACTGTCTTTTTACTTGTTTTTAAATTTGGACAGTGGTCTATCCGTGTGTGTGTGTGTGTGTGTGTGTGTGTGTGTGTGTGTGTGTGTGTGTGTCTGTGTGTGTCTGTGTGTGTCTGTGTCTGTGTGTCTGTGTGTCTGAACAAAAATGAACATTGGGTAGCTTCCTTAATTGCTCTCCACTTTTTTGTTTGTTTACATGTGTTTAAGTTGTATTTATAGATAGCATCCTATGAGTAGCCATCTATGACAGCTCTCAGAGGCAGATATCTCTTTTTAAAAATACTTTTTATCATATTTATATTTGTATATATTTTATAATACTCACCCCGAATGGGTGAGTAGGACATCTTCTCCTCTTCTCCTTCTTTTGAACCGCCACTTCTTTCTAGAGCATCCCCTTCTGCATCGTGTTTTTCTTTGAAATGACCCACTGCATTTAATCAGAATATCTTGAGTGAATATGAGTGTGTGGCTATTTACTGAACCATGCACAACCTAGCCATGACTATGCCAATGGGAGAGAAATGACTCCTCTTCCTCAGCAAACACTGCCTGCCAACAGCTCTTCAGCTAATGGTGGGGTCTCATGAACTCCTCCTTCATCTGTGACGGAACAGTGACTGCTTGACCTTGTGCATGTGACCACAGCTGCTATGAGTCCCTCATTGCACTGTCCGTGTCACAGCAGTCTTCCCCATTCTCTGGCTCTCATATTTATTTCTACCATCTCTTTTGAAATGCCCCCTGACCCTTGGAGAGGTTGACATAGGTGTCCCACATACGACTGAGCACTCAATAGTCACTGATTCTCAGCACTTCGGCCAATTATGAGTCTGTGCATTAGCCACTGCTCTTTGAAAAAGAAAGCTTCCTTGACAAAAGCAGAAATCAGTGATAATCTACAGTCAAAGACTTATATTTAGAAGACATTTGACAGTACGTTCACTTAGCAAAACAGCAGCAATAGATTTCTCACTAAGGTCTATGGCCTCTCTAGCCTTCAGCCTTTGATTGGGTTTACAATATGAATTCCCATCTATGGAAAGGACTTCAAATCCAATCGGAAGGCCAGTGGTCAGCCTCATAACGGTGATGCTACTATTGCACAGTGAGTACATCTTACTCAGCCTATCAGCATTCTAGCAGGGACTGTCTACCACTGGGAAGACTGATGATGAATTTTCTTCCTCAGCAGCCTACATTGTACCTTCTCACAGGCTATGGAAGGCAGCCAATGGGAAGGATCTTTCCAGGGGAGAGACAGCTTGATTTCGTTATGTCTGCAACCAAAGTTCCACATTATGGGGAAGAGCCTGGAACACATTGGCAAAAGAGACAACTTCCTGAACAGAACACCAACAGCCTAGGCCTTAAAGTCAACAATTAGCAAATGGGACCTCATGAGACTGAGAAGCTTCTGTAAGGCAGGAGACATTGTCAACAGAACAAAGCGACAACCTACAGAGTGGGAAAAGATCTTCACCAACTCTACACCTGACAAAGGTCTAATATCCAAAATATATAAAGAACTCAAGAAATTAAACACCACCAAACCAAATAACCCAATTGAGAAATGGGGCTCAGAATTTAACAGAGAATTCTCAACAGAAGAATATCGAATGGCTGAGAAACAATTAAAGAAACATTTAACGTCGTTAGTCATCAGAGAAATGCAAATCAAAATGACACTGAGATTCCATCTTATACCATTAGAATGGTTAAGATAAAAAATTCAAGTGAAACCACATCCTGACAAGGATGTGGAGAAAGAGGAACACTCCTTCGTTGCTGGTGAGAAGGCAAACTGGTACAACCACTTTGGAAATCTATCTGATGCTTTCTCAGAAAAATGGGAATAGGGCTCCCTCAAGACTCAGCTATTCCACTCCTTGGAATATACCCAGAAAATGCTCCACCACCCAACAGGGACATATGCTCAACCATGTTCATAGCAGCCTCATTCATAACCGCCAGAACATGGCAACAGCCTAAGTGTCCCTCAGTAGAAGAATGGATAAAAAAACTGTGGTACATTTACACTATGGAATACTACTCAGCTATTAAAAACAAGGAATTCCAGAAATTTGTGAACAAATGGATTGAACTAGAAATGATCATAATGAATGAGTTCACCCAGAAGCAGAAAGAGTCAAATGGTATATATTCTCTTATATCTGGACACTAGCCCAAGGGCATGTCCCACGAAAGCCTTCACTTACCAGGAAAGTGGGTCAGAGGGGAAGACATACTATTGGGACTCTAGGTGAGAGAAGCATGGGAAAATGGGGAAATAGAAGGATCCAGAGGTTCCTAGAAACCTACAAGAAAAATATTATAACAGGCGAATCTGGGCCCAGGGGTCCTGCTCAAACTATGGCACCAGCCAAGGACAATACGTGCAGTAAACTTCAAACCCCTACCCAGATCTAGCCAATGGACAGGACATTCTCCACAGCTGAGTGGAGAACGAGACTTACTTTCACATAAACTCTAGTTCCCCATATTTGACCACATCCCCTTGATGGGGAGGCCTGATGGCACTCAGAGGAAGGATAGCAGGCTACCAAGAAGAGACTTGATACCCAATGAGCATATACAGGGGGAGGAGGTCGCCCTCAGTCACAGTCATAGGGGAGGGGAGTAGGGGGGAAGCGGGAAGGAGGAATGAGAGGATACAAGGGATGGGATAACAATTGAGATGTAATATGAATAAATTAATAAAATATTTTTAAAAACAAAACAAAAATTAAAGTTCCACATTATTTTTAAAACAGGGTCTCTCACTAAACCTGAAGCTCAATAATTTGGTTGCCTGGCAACCCTCTGCCTCTGCCTCCCCAGTGCTAGAATTTCATGTATACACCAACACACCCACCTTTGTCGTGGGTACTGGGGACCCAAAACTTATGCTTTCACAGCAAGTACTTTAATGATTGAGCCATCTCCTCAGCCCCCACCATCGGTAATTCTCTGTAGACTCATCCTGATTTTTTTGTTTGTTTGTTTGTTTGGTTTTGGTTTTTTGAGACAGGGTTTCTCTGTGTAGCCTTGGCTGTCCTGGACTTGCTTTGTAGACCAGGCTGGCCTCGAACTCACAGCGATCCGCCTGCCTCTGCCTCCCGAGTGCTGGGATTAAAGGCGTGAGCCACCACGCCCGGCTAGACTCATCCTGATTTTAAAGAGATAGTCTTAATATTCCTGTAGTAAATTTACCTCAGGATTAACCCTAGCAAAAACAGCAAAATTCTGTACTTAATAAAACCTACTGAAAGGTATTGAGTCTTGAATTTAACAATATGGAGTCCAGTTTCACATGGCCACAATTTTCTCTACTGGAAAATGAGAGGCGATGATCTTTGCCATACTAGTCTCTTACAATTACTAAGACACTCAAATTAGAAATTAAATGAAATAATTTGAAACTGGGCATAGTGGCTCTTGCCTGTACAGCCAGCACTTGGAAGGCTAGTAGGCTGAAGAAAGCTTATCACTTTGAGTTCCAGGCCAGCCTGGGTTAAAGAGTGAGAAACTCTATCTCAAAACCACAAAAACATTTGAAGTACAAACATCAGTTCTTGAGCTCAATAATAAGTAGATTTAGAATTAAACATATGTTATCCCTAAAATCTTCAGAAATAAACTTTTTTACTGAAAAAAAAAATTTAATCACCAAGGCCACTTTCATAACTCACTTTCCTTGGACCAACCAGTAAAGGTGCTTGCAACCACACCTGACAACTGGAGTCTAGTCCCGAGATTCCACGTGGTGGGAGAACTGATCTCAACTGATGTCCTCTGACCTCTGTACTAGTGTAATGGCACACCTCTGTTACACACACACACACACACACACACACACACACACACACACACACACACACACACACACAGTGTTCCCTTTTTTCCCACTAGTCCCCAGCTCATTCATCTACTAATATTGGGAGCTGCCTGATCTCATTTTCATCTTGTTCTGATACTGTTAACTGCTATGTACCAGCTGTGCTGAGAGCTAGGCTCACTTCACTGAACAAGACCCCTGACACATCCTCACCATAACAACCCAGTCAAGCCCACAGAGTGCTGTCATTCATAACTTGAATCCATGCACTGGTCTTCATCTCCACTGCACCTTCCCTCGTCCGAGACAGCAGCAGCAGCATCTCTTACGTAGATTTACTACTGCCAGCTAATTGGATTTCTCCCATTCCCCTCTAGGCCCTCGAAGTAATCTTTCCAAAGCCCATGTCTCCTCTTGCCACTGTCATGCTGAAAATCCATTAGTGACTTCCAGCTGTTCTAAAGACAAAGGCCCAGCTCTTTAATATGTCCTACACGAGCCTGCACCCTAAGACCCTACATTAATCCCCTTTTTTCTCTGTGCCACATAGCCTTCTTTTAAGTTCTTTGTAAGTAGCACATCCTCCCTGCCACAGGATCTTTGAACACGCTTCTCCTTGCTTCTTCATCTAATTACCTCCTACTTGGTGTAGGTCAAACATCATCTCCCTTAGGGGAAACATAAAGTCTACCTTACACTTCCCCCTAAGGTCTCAAGGCACAATTCCACCAAAGTTAATCCTGGGCAACCAGTGAGAGAGATTATCTGTCTTATACAGGTAAGAGGTTATTGACCCTGTAAGGATATGGCTTTTCCACAACCTCATAGATGGAGCCCCAATTCCCACAGTTCCACTCTTCCTTGTCCTCTATACTTTAGCCCCTCCCCAAAGCTACATACCGTTAGGACAGAATTACAACAGGTGGCATGAAGCTATATACCCAGGTGAGGGTCCCATTGCCTTCCTGCCCCTCAAGAGAGGATGTAACCAGTCATCCTAAAAGGTGGGAGATGATGTTCTGCAACTGGGAACAGCTGAACTCCCAAAGTTGGCAGTTATTTGGCTTTAAAGCGAGACCTGTAGAACACCTGGGGTCAGGCGGCCTTTGAAATGGCCGTGCCCATCTCATAACACCCATCTTTTGACCTATTGTCTGTTTCCCACAATGAACCATAAGCAGGTTTTTGCCTTGTTTTGCTGATCACTGCTCTCATTAAATACATCCATCCATCCATATATCTGATACACATTCATCCTAATACCAAGCACATAGTAGTTTCTCAATTAACATTATCGACCAAGTTAGTTCATAAATTAATTCATTCTAATAATGAAGAAAGCAAGTCAGCAGGCATATCTATCTCAATAAACAGTAATGCCAACCCTGAGAGACTAGACATTTTTCTCTCTTATTCATAGATGTGCTTACCATGCCCGTAACAGGGCTTGGTGCATAAAAATCACCCAAGAAATACTTCTTAGATAAATGATAAATGAAGAAATAAAATATGGACACTTTAAGAAATAATGATACAATATAGAAAAGCTCAATATACATATTTAGTTTAGTTTTGGTTTTTGTTACCTGCTTTATTAACAAAACTACCTAACATCAATGACAACTCTCGGAGTGGTCTTGGAGACTTCCAGAACCTCTTTAAAATTCTGCTTCCTTGCCCTCAAAGTGAAGATGATCCCACTGGTTTCAGCACCCTCCGAGGGCTGGCATAAGAATCAAAGGAAATCATATAAGCCTCAGATGGCCCTGGCATCTTCCTGGGGCAGGTGTAAGAGCCAAGGAAAGTCATGTAAGCTGAAGATGGCCACACAGATAAAGAGCCTGGAAAGAGCCTTTCTGATTATCTGTCATACCACACGCGATTATGGTCATTATGGTGCTCAGCAAGTGACAGAATGGTTTGTCACTGCAGAAAACCCGCTCCTTTTTGTTCCTTTCCATGTCTCTATTTTTGTCAAGTGTGACAGTTACTATATTCTCAGAAACACTGCGAACAGTGAGGTACAGTGGGGAGTAGACAGTGCTGGATGAAATAAGACTTAGACCCTGAGCAAGAGGTCTGGCAGACATCCAGAATATGGAGGAAGGATTACAATTTTAACAACTGAGACCACATCAACCAAGACATGTGCATACAAAGAGGGTTGGGAGGAATGCCTATTGGTGTCTGGCGTCAGACGTAAGCATCACTGTTTTGAGAAAGCTCTTTGCCAGATGAGGTTACCTAGGAGACAATGATTGGTTGGCAGACAGCAGGAGGCATGGTGGTAGAGCTACAGCTGCCTTTTCTTTTGTGCCTTGGGATGGAGGGGTACATGTTCTTATGTGTACACATGTGTCTGTAGAAACCAGAGAGCAATGTCAAGTGGCTTTCTCTATCCTTCTCAGCCTGAATTTTTTTGAGATGGGATTGCTCGCTGAACCTGGAACTCACTGATTTGGCCAGCAAGTCCAAGATCCCTTCCATATCTGCTTCCCCAGTACTGGGATTCTTAAGCATACCCTTTATATATGCACACTGGGGATACATAGTTATTGGGGATCAAACTTAGGTCTTCATGTTTGTGTGCCAAACATTTTATGACCTAGGTCCTCTTCCCAGCCCCTTGTCACCTTTACTTCATTCATCATGACAAGGAAGTACCTAGGACTCTGAAAAGAATCATGGAATTCCATGATGTCTTAATCTAGAAAAGACCTTTCACCATCCTCATGCAATCCTCCAGCACAGCTTGTTCATCTCATAGCAATGTTCCTTATTGCAGTCCAAAGCAAAATGCCATAGAGTTTGTGGTACATGTGCTGGGATGTAAGACAAGCTAGGGGACCGAGCATGACCAAGGATGCCATCATCTTCAAAATTTTGCCTTCATCATTTTGTTTCAAGAAGTCCTTATTCAGGCACAGTGACTAATTAAACTCTTCAAGGGAGGGCATACCATATTTTCTCCCTTTTCAAATGTTTTATTTCATATTTCCCCTTGACTCTGCTAAGAGCTCATGACTTTGATTTACCATGGGCACAGTGGTACATACCTGTAATTTTGGTATTTGAGAATTGGGACCAGGAAGATCAGGAGTTCAAGGGCCTTAGCTACATAATGAAATCTAGGCCAACCTGTATGGCAGAGGACTCTAAAACAAATAAATAAATATGCATAGAAAGGAAGGAAGAAAGGAAGGAAGGACGGAAGCTGGGTGTGGTGTCGCATGCCTGTATGTAATCCCAGAAGTCAGGGAGGCAGAGGCAGGCAGAGCTCTTAGAGTTTGAGGCCAGCCTGGTCTGCAAAGCAAGTCCAGGACATACAAGGCTATGCAGAGAAGCCTTGACTCAAAAGGAAAGAAAGAAAGAAAGAAAGAAAGAAAGAAAGAAAGAAAGAAAGAGCAAGCAAGTAAGTGAATAATTAATAATTAATAATTAAAAGAGTCTCAAAAACTAAGCCAGAGTTTTCCCCTAAAAACTAGATGTAAGCCAGGCAGTAGTGGTGCATGGCTTTAATCCCAGCACTCAGTAGGCAGAAGCAGGTGGATCTCCAAGTAGAAGGCCAGGATGGTCTACAGAGAAAGTTCCAGGACAGTCAAGGCTACACAGACAAACCTTGTCTTGAAAAATGGGGAGGCCGAGGTGGGCATGGAGAAAAGAAAAGAAACAAGAAAAGCTGCCAAATGAACTCAGTATCAGAAAAAAAAACTTGTGCTCCAATGCTGATGTTAACTACCTTCTGCAACTGAGGTTTACTCAACAGCTGCGTTTAGTACGACTATGTTCTCTCATCACTCTAGCTCCATATCCTGCCTGCACTACAAAAATTCTCTCCATAAGGATATTTTTTTCATTCATTAATTCATTAATTACCTCTGCTGGTCTAATCAGAGAACTCAACCAGGAAATGTCGACACACCAAAACTCTAGTATCTACTGGCTCTACAAGAAAAATCCTTAAAGCAGAGCTGGAGAGAGGGCACCTCGGTTAAGAGCACTTACCACTTTACATAAGTTCTATTCCTAGCACCCACACAAGGATTAACAAGGGTCTGTACCTCCAGTTCCAATGCTGTCTTCTGGCCTCTGTAGGTAATGTACAGACATGCTCGACAGACATATGTGCAGATAAAACACTATACACATAAAGTAAAAATGAACCTCTTAAAAAAGACCTCTTAAAAAATACTCTTAAAAAAGAATATTTGAGGATCCTCATCATTCTATGTAAATTGTTCTGTTTCTACAGAAAGACCATCAGGATTTTGATAGCGGTTGTTATGAGTCATAGATCATTTTGGATAACATTACACTTCCCATCCATGAACATGTTATATCTTCTCATGCATTTGTTCTTTCGGGGTATATGTGGGTGATGCTTGGTGATTTTCAGTCTTCTTAACCTGGTGTCCTTTTTTGATTGTTCATATTAGTGTATACAGGTATAATTGATTTTCATATATTGGTTTTGTATTTGCAAATGGATTAAATTTGTTTTTTAGTTTTCTTTTTGTCAGAGTTTTGCAGTTTTTACCATAAGGATGTGAGGCCTGTTTTGTTACTTACCTCCTGATTCCTGTCCTAGTCCAGTTGGCTCCCACTCCCCTTCTGTGTTCACATCCCTCATATTTCATTTCCCATTATTTTCCCCTCCTTAAGATTTCCCAGCCCTTGGGAGGCAGAGGCAGGTGGATCTCAGTGAGTTCGAGGCCAGCCTGGTCTACAAAGCACAAAGCTGTCCAGGAAACCCTGTCTTGAAAACAAACAACAACAAAAAAAGATTTCTTTCTCTCTTTTCATGATCAGAATGAGAGCTTTTCTAGCTTGAATATTGTGATGAGTCTTTTCCCAAGAAAATCTGCTTATGTAGCCTAGGTTGGCCTTTAACACAGAATCCTCCTGCCTTAGCCTCCTGAGAGCTATAGTCACAAACTTGCACCATCACACTCAGTTTTGCTGTGATTTCTAAATTTTAGGTTAATCTGGATTGAGGGACATCAGTCCCAGGTTCTTTGCCTAACACAGGCTTATTAATCAAATCCCTTGTTTCTTCTAAGGATAGAAAGAACCCTTCCTGTAAGCTCCTCTGAGTCAACTTGGCCCACACAAGCAAGAGGCCCAGCCACACACAGCTGGCTCCCCAGCACTGAAACCACCCTAGTCTTTTCATCTGAGTTGAAGGCATCAGAGTATCCACTCAAGCAGAGGCATCTTTCCCAATCAAGGGCAGGAAATTCTACCGTAAATGATTTTCTATGAAACATCTCTCCCTACCATGCTTGTTTTGAAACAGAAACATCATGTAGGTCAAGATGTCTTTAATCTGGTGATGTACCTTGAGATGATCCTGAACTTATGATCTTCCTGTTTCTACTTCCCAAGTCCTGGAATCATACGTGTTCTCCAGGCCAGGTTTATGAGTTGTCATGAATGCCAGGCAAAATGTTCCACCCACAGAGCTCCGTCCCCAGCCCCTCCTCTCTTCCACAGTGTCTTAGTTAGGGTCACTATTGCTGTGATGAAACACCATGACCAAAAGCAAAGCAGGCAGGAAAGGGTTTATTTGATCCCCATTTCTATGTCATAGTCTATCAGTGAACAAAATCAGGACAGGACATCAAAAAGGGCAGGAATCTGGAGGTAGAAGCTGGTGCGGAGGCCATGGAGGAATGCTGCTTACTGGCTTGCTCCCCGTGGCTTGCTCAGTTTGCTTTCTTATAAAACCCAGGACCACTGGCCCAAGAGTGACCCCACCCACAATGGGGTGCTCCTCCATTAACCACTAATTAAGGAAATGCTCTACAGGTTTGCCTACACTCCCAATTGCGGTTCCCTCCTCTCAGATGCCCAGCGGTTCTCCACATGTGGGTCACAACCCCTTTGTGCGAATGCAATGACTCTTCAACAAGAGTCACATATCAGATATACTACATATCAGATATTTGCATTATAATTCAGAACAGTAGCAAAATTACACTTATAAAGTAGCAACAAAATAAATTTATGGTTGGAGGCCACCATAACATGAGGAACTGTACTAAAGGGTAACAGTATTAGGAAGGTTGAGAAACATTGCTATGGTCTGTGTCAAGTTGACATAAAACTAGATAGCACAATATACAATATGCTAAACAGAATTATATTGGCAATAGTGCCTCTGGAATGTTTTCAGAATGATGTTCACACACCTCTACTCAAACACACTGTCCCATCATCAAAACCTCTCTATTTGGTAAGACCAATGAATCCCTGTATCAGTAGAAATGACTTTGGGGGACCTGAGCAACAAGAAAAAATAACTTACAAGACACACTCACAAGAGAAATATAGGAGATGGGGAAAAGAAGGACCCAGAGGGTACTAGAAACCTACAAGAAGAACATCATGAAGGGGAGATCGGGGCCCAGAGGGGGCTGCTCAAACTACTGCACTAACCAAGGACAATAAAAGTAGTAAACATCAAACCCCTACTCTGATCTACCCAACGGACAGGACATTCTCCATAGCTATGTGGAAAGGGGGACTGACTCTGACATGAACTCTAGTGTCCCATATTTGACCACTTCCCCTTGGTGGGGAGGCCTGATGGCACTCAAAGAAAGAATAAGCAGCCTACCAAGATGAGACTTGATAGCCTATGACCATATAGTGGGGGAGGAGATCCCTCTTTGTCTTAGACCTAGGGGAGGGGAATTAGGGTGAAAGTGGGAGGGAGGGAGGAATGGGAGGATACAAGTGATGGGATAACAATTTAGTTGTAATCTGAATAAATTAATTAAATAAAAAAACCTAGAAAAAAACCACACTCACAGAGATATTATTAAATTGAATTATATCTTATTCCTAATAGTCACAGAATCCTGTTTGATGTAAGAGAGATAAACATGTTTTTGTGTTGATCCCAAGTGTGGATGTGGGAACAGCCTAGTGAGTGAGCAAGATGTTTATCCCCTTAGAAGTCGAACCACTTCTTGGTGGAGCTTGGATGTTGCCAGCTGAAAACATCCTAGTAGAGACTCTGAGAGAGAGAGAGAGAGAGAGAGAGAGAGAGAGAGAGAGAGAGAGAGAGAGAGAGAGAGAGAGAGAGAAACATAACCAAAACAAGAGGCTTGGGGGGAGAGAGGACTTGGGATTGTTTTAGCTGTTCGTCAAGACTTCGAGAGATGTTCCTAGAGAGAATTGCTCCAGGGAAGGAAGGCTTCGAGGCTTTGGACTCCAGCTGAGGCTTCAGGTTCTGGTTGCTCCAGGTTCCAGCAGCAACTATGGTAGGATCGGTGGTTTCCTGAGGTCCTGCTGACTACGCCGAGAGAATCGTTCCTTGGAACTGATATCCTTAAGGTTTCATTATTGTGTTCTTTAATCTCCTTTTCTTATTATTTGGGTTAGTCGGGCTGTAAGTGAGGTACACTCTGTTAGTAAGTTTATAATAAAATATAGTTGTTAAGAAAATTGAGCCAAAACAGTTTCCTATCTATACAGCATCTTTATCAGTATGTTTTGGTTATGGAAACCTCTTTCTGGGGTAATTCATGTTTATGGTTTGGATAGGGGTTACTCAAAGACGATGCTCTGAGCTGGCCAGCTGGAGAGACCCATCCCGCTGGCCTGCATCCTCATCTACGACCTTCTTCCCCTGCCAAAGTTAAGAACAACAATGCTCTCTTCCATGTGGCAAAGCTGGGATGCTTTTAGTCAGTGCCGCCTGCATACATTTTTTTTTCTTCCACATGGAGAGAATATGGTGAAGAATGAAACAGGAGAAGGAAGAGACAGAGAGTCTGTGGGAGAGCCCAGGAGCACACTGTTCCTCCTCCTTCTGTCCTTACTCCACGCTTGTGACTCTCAGACAGCTACAGCTGTCTAACTGAGTCTAGCCAGTAGCAGTGATGCCCTGATCCTCCATGATCCCCCATAATCCTACTCCCCTTGGCTGCTGAGATGAGAGGGCCCAGCAGAAGAAGTCTCTGGGGCCCCGAGAAGGCAAGATAGAAGAGGCCATGGACTTGCAGCCTAAAACTGCAGCATGAAAATCTACCCACTGGTGACACTTACTGAGAAGAGCCACACTGCTATATGCTGTATTCTGAGGCCTGAGAGTTTGGAACAGCACCTAGCCTACCTGAGAAACAGAGAAAAATCTTGTTCCAGGCCACAAAGCCATCTGAAAGACACAGCTTTGGGGCTAGCACTTCTGAATGAGGGAAGGGCTTCTAATGGAGTTGTCTTGAATGGGTTTTCATTTCTTGCAGTAAGGAATATCCTCACTCACACAATAGGAAGTACACAAGCAGCAGAAAAGATTAGTGTTACCTGCAGGGAAACAGGTGCAAAATCACTCTCCCTTCCAAGAGAGGCCAGTACTGAACACCTGCGAGGCAAGTTTCCCTTGAGCTCAGTAAGCCAGATAACAGTTTTCTGTCCAAATCAGATAATCATTCTAAAACCATAATGATACTGTTAATTGCTGAAATAATGTTGTTTCTCTCCTCTATCATTAATAGTTAATATTCATATCATAATTTATCACTACAAAAGGAAAGATGATATGTTATGTATAACATGAAAGACAGGCCTGCAAGCTGTGAGTTTCTGGCTTCCAATCAGGGAGTAAGAGCCAAAAGGGCATTCAGAGGCCTTGTGGACCAACTCTTACATTTCCCAGACAGGGGAGTTGTAGCACAGAAGGGAGAAATCATTTGGCCAAGTTTGCACAGTAATAAGCAAGTGACAAAACCAGAAATAGAACTCAGATTATCTATATTCAAAGAAGCTTTGTGGTTCAGTCAAGTGCCCTTCCAATGAAAACTAGATCAGGAATTAAAACTGAACCAGGAAAATTTTAAAAGTACGCAAATAAACTGAGCAGACCCGCACCTGAGAATGGGGCTTGTGATGTATCCCTTGGGATGAAGTGAGAAGAGAGTACTGTAAACACAGACAAGTCTTGCCAACAGCCAGATATCCTGGTAACAAAAGCCAGGTTGTGAACAGGCCGTTCTCATCTTTCATACAAGAGTAAGAGGAATCACACCTCACTGCTGGGTATGAAGGGATAGTGGCTGCAGCAGTTGCCACTGCTTAAGTACCAGCTTAGCTTTGTTGGTTCTGGCTGGCTGGGCTCTTCTTCCCTCACCTCTCCATGCACCTCTGTTTGGGGCTCATGCTATTAAAGAAGTCACGCTTCCCTGGTGGGAAGTTGTTCTTTGGTGAAGAGCACTCTTCTTATGGAGAAATAAGGCCACTAGACGCAGGGACCAAGTTCCAGCACATTTGTTACCCTGGGAAATTATGCTACTACCAACAGCACCCAAAGCAGATGATGTGTCACGGGACAGGATATTTTGTCTCAGGGTCCAGAAATTTAAGAAGAGAAATACAAAGGTTTTTCACCCAAGATGGATAGTCTAGAAATTATGGGGAACGTGACACAAACTACTGGGAGGAAGCTGTAGGATTCATGGAGGGTGGGACTTCCTGTGTCTGTTTGCTGGAAAGATGGCAGGCCCCATGGGCTAATTTAAAATCACCACTTTCTGTTTAGGCTGGTCCATGCTTCACTTTCTTTTTTTGTTTGTTTGTTTGATCGTTTAGTTGTTTTGTTTTGTTTGAGACAGGGTTTCTCTGTGTAGCCTTGGCTGTCCTGGACTCACTTTGTAGACCAGGCTGGCTTCAAACTCACATTGATCCATCTACTTCTGCCTCCCCAGTGCTGGGATTAAAGGTGTGTGCCACCACACCCGGCCTATGCCTCACTTTCTTAACTGTGGTTATTATAAATGCACCATCTGCCTATAACAACACTCTTCTACTTTAGGATCCCATAAACTAAAATAATATTTATTTGTCATCTACTACGTGCCAAGGAGTGCCTGGGTCTGCACTTACTATCTTCCCTCTCCACAGTGAAAAAAATGGACAGGGATGATGAGGTGGCTACGCAGGTAAAGGAGCTTGTTGCCAAGCCTGAGTACCTGAGTTCAATTTGCTGGACACCCAGGGTAAAAAGAAAGAACCGATTTCTGAAAGTTGGCTTCTGACTTCCATACATATACCGTGGTACTTGAGAGCACACTTGTACAACCTTTAGGCTTGCACCAATTTTTCAGAATGAACTGATGCTGGCAGCATCCGTAAAGTACCAAGGGCAGTTCTAGGCACTTGTGTCTTGTTTTGTCTTCAACCTAAGTGAACAGTGTAAGAATCCTTACTGGCTACTCAACTGGTAAGAAAACAGGTTTATGTGAATAAGGGGTGTATCCAAGACTTTTAGGTTTCAAGAACATTTCAGATAATTGAGGGTAGGGGTTGTCACCTAGAAGTGCTGGCTATTCATTTTGGAAAAATAGAAGCACTGGGAACATCATTTATTATAATTTGTAAAAGAGTGGCTATGTTAAAAGGAAAAACAAAAAAACCTATATATTTTTTTAATTCAATAAATGTAGCTTTATGCAAAGTTTCTGTTATCCTTTTTTTCCCCCTCATTTTGCTGTCAAGCAGTGATGACTACATTCAGGAAGCACTTGTTTGAGTTGCTTGATCAGGACACCTAGCCTGAGTGCTGAGGCCTCTGCTACTTGCATAGAGAACCAGACTTTGTCCCTCTTTAGCAGGCACATAGCAGGCAAATTAAATAATGTGAAACTGAACAGCTAGGGCTTCATCTTAATTGCTTAGCTCAATGAAGTTGCTTTATTTTTTAAAAAGTAAAAGAAGGAAATTCTTTAGCTTTGGGTGGGTGGGGGGTGGAACACAACTGCACATATTGTGTTTTCTTTGGAGATGGAATAGTACTTCTCCAGAACTGTGAGCTGGCACAGTGGATGGTGTCTGCCCCCAAGGTTAACATCATGAGTTTACTGCCTCGGACTTGTGCAGTAGGAAAGAACCAACTTCTTCTACAAGATGTCCTTTGACCTCTACGTATGTGCTGTGTCACACATTTTCCCCACAAAATAAACAAACCAACAAATAAACAAATAAAAATGCAAATATTTAGTAATAATAATAATAAATTCCTGGAGAGATGTAATTTTGTTTTAAAGATTATTCAACTATTCCAGGGCATTATTAGCAGAATAAATCAGACTGAGTGTAATAGGGCTTGAAGTTTAGTTTGCAGAGTAAACACAGCAATAATTTTTAAATTGCAGTCTAATGAAATCTTCCAAGTTGTGAACAACAATAAAAACAAGTCACATTTGTACTTTCTATTACTGAAAGAAACTGATATTGCCTCAAACCACATCTAAATTTCAAAACTGAACACTACTTGCTGTCCCCTGATACATAAATGTCCTTTAAGAAGTCAGATAGCACAGCTTGCTAGAACTGGCTAACTGGACCCCACACTCATTGACACTGAAAAGAATGTAATTTAGTATTTGGAGTGACAGGTATATTAGGCATTTTTTTTTTTTTGTAATAAAATACAATGCAGTGGAGAAAGCAAGGCCCAATAGTGATCAAAGAGAAACCGATAGAAAGGTAGAGGTAAGTCTAGAAAACAGTAATATTAACAAAATATTTGAAGCTGTGGTGTATAGAAGTAACTTTACCATGATTTTTGGTCAAGAAAAACAAACAACCACAACAACAACAAAAAGCCCATCAGATTAGGCCAGGTGGAAAGTTTCTTTTTGTAGGGAAAAATAATGATCAGATAACAGCTAATTTAGATAATTAAAAAACAGAACAAAAACAAACTCATCTTCAGAAATCATGGTGTCTTTTTTTTTTTTTTTTTTTTTTTTTTGAGACAGGGTTTCTCTGTAAAGCATTGGTTGTCCTGGACTTGCTTTGTAGAGAGTAGGCTGGCCTCAAACTCACAGAGGTCCGCCTGTCTTTACCTTTTGAGTACTAGGATTATACAGCTGTGCACCACCGAGCACCACTCGTGAGGTCTATTTTCAAACAGGAAGCTCAACAGCCCCGGTGAGTTAGATTTGTGCGAGAGAGTCAACACAGATAGAAATGTAAACACACAGTGGAGTGGGGTTACTGCTGCATTAATGTGTTGTACCATGTGCCAGGCAAAGCCATGGGGCCGTGGAAAGGCGGGACCCAGAACTGCACACTTTCCAAGGCTTAGACATGTAAAGTTTACTGAAAGAGGACTTAAAGAATAGGAGGAGAAAGCTCATCTTTTCTGTGACCGATTTTACTTTGGTTGTCAAAGTAATATTTTCTGCTATTTTTTAATCTATATATTTGCATATGTTTTCTGATAACAAAGATGAGCTAGCCTACTCATGTTATGTATATGAATTCCCAGCACAGCGAAGATTAACTGGTAGTTTTATAAGCTGTCAGCAGTCTAAGCACTTTGTCAACGACTTATGCAGAGTTAACAGTTTCATCCAATGATTGTGTTTACTAATGATTGTGTTAATTCTTCTCCTGGCCTGTCTTGTCTTGCATCCCTGCATCCCTGTCCTTGACCTGTTGAGACTGCTGTAATAAAACACCTGAGCCTGAATAATTTAGAAGTAACAGAATTACTTAAGGTCCAGGCTGGGAAAATCTGGAATCCAGACACCAACAGATTCAGCTTGTGGGAAAAGGCTGGTACTCTACTTCATGAATGGGACACTTTATCCTCACCCTGCACAGTCTTTAAAGGCAGAAGGACTAGTGCCAAGTCCTCAGGGGGCAGAAACAACGGAAGGGCCAGGTGTTCCTCAAGTGCCCCCATCACTTTATTGTTAAAAACTTGCAAAGAAAAGCATTATGCAGCCAGAATAATGATGACACATAAACAAATGCTTTCCCAGACCCTAAGTCTATAGGTCTCAATGAACTTTACACTTTAACTATGGATTACATTTTGATATATTAAAGCGAACAGGAAAGAGAGGTTTAGGTGAGAAAGTGGAAAGACAGAAGCTGGGTTAGGAAGGAAGTTAGAAAGCCAATGTTTTTCTAGTTTTAACTCTGTCTTGGATTTTTTCTTTCTTTCTTTCTTTCTTTTTTTTTTTTTTTTTTTTTTTTTTTTTTTTTTTTGTTCTTGTTGTTGTTTGGTTTGGGTTTTGTCTGGTTTTGTGGGACTGTGGTTAAATCTCTTTTTAAAAGGGCATTAATCCCACTTATGGCTGGAGAGCCTTCATGGCTTGCTGCCCCTCAACTAGCCTGGAAGTACATGCCTATAACTTCAGCATTTGGAAAGATCAGAAATTCAAAGTCATCTTTGCCTCTGAGTTCAAGGCCAGCCTGGTTGTATGAGATCCTGTCTCAGAACCAGGGCCAATGAGATGGCTCAGCAGATAAAGGCACTGTAGACCAACCCTGGCTTCCTGTCTAACAGACTCCCAGAACCCATGTGTAGGAGAGACCTGGCTCCCAACAGTTGCCCTCTGACTTCCACAGGTACGCTGTGCCACACAGGGCCTGGAGCAATGGTCCTGTGGTTAGAGTGCTTACTGCCTTTACAGAGGACCAAGCTGTATTCCCAGCACCAACCTGGCAGTACACAACCATCCCGGTTCCAGAGGATTTAAACTCTCAGGCTTCCATGGGCACATGCACACAGGTAGTACACTCATGTACATAAAAAGAAAAATATGTCCTTTTTTAAATGTGAGGGTTTTTCTTTAAATAAAATAAGTTTAGAACACCTATTAAATATAAAATGTTTTAATGACAGTCATTTTAAATTCATTTAATTCTGACATCTCCCCCTATAAAACAATTACTTTTCCTTTTTTAAGATTTATTTATTTTTACCTTATGTGCATTAATATTTTGATTGCATGTATGTCTGGATGAGGATGTCAGAACCCCTGGAACTGGAATTACTAACAGTTGTAAACTGCCATGTGCATGCTGGGAATTGAACCGAGTTCCTCCGAAAGAACGGTCGATGTTCTTAACTGCTGAGCCATCTCTCTCCATCCCTGAACAAGTATCTTGATCAAACATTTCAGCGAAAAACCAGTCTGTGAAAATTGTCAAATTATGAAATATTAGCAAGTTATACTAAGCAAATATGATTTCGTTGAAATATTCCAATGTACATTATAACTTAACTGTATATCTCTCTTACTAGAAATGCAATGCAATTGCAGGTATACAAAAAAAAACCCTGTGTTTCTTTTCGTTCCCATGATGCTGTACAGTATAGCTACTTCATAAGGTTGCTATATGAACTAATAAGTAACCCCAAAAAAACAAATGTTAAGTCCAAAATCACCTCCTCCTTGAATTGCAATGAATAGCATCACTGCAGTAAGGGAACCTGTATGTCGGCGGCAAACTAGTCTGATTTAAAACACTGTTTCTGTCTATATTTTAGGCAAAAGAGAAAAAAATCTAACTTTGACAGTAAGCAAACAACAGGAAATAAGAGCAACATCATAATAAGAATCTCAACTGCCAAGTTCCATAGACCAGATAATAATTTTAAATAATAGTTACATTGCTAATTGTTGAAATAATATGTAATAGTCTTTTTTCTCCTCAATCATTAAAATCTTATATAATATTCCAATAATAATTTATCATCAAGACAGGGATTTTTCTAGATAATGTATCACCAAACCACATTTTGTTTCTGGTGTCATCTGTTGGCATCATCAATCCACGTTATAAAATGATACATTGACTAAAACCTTGATAAACTTTGGATGAAGCTCACGGACATGCTACTAAAAATAGGTCCATTTTAATTTTTTCAACAAATTTCATATGAACACGATGATAGAAGTACATTAGGATAATAGAAATTCACCCTACATTAGTTTTTAATGAATCTTAGGTTTCACAATTCTTTCATATTCCAAAATTTAATTAGTCTTTGAAAATAACCATCATTTCTTGAGCTCCTATAGCATGGAAGACACTGTGCTAAGCATTCTGCATGCTTTTCCTCACACAACCCTCACAGCCCACTGCACACAGAGCTGGATGTAGTTACAGCCCCATTGTATAGAAGTGCAAACTGAGTCTGGGAAAGTTGAAGAACATGTTAAGTGTGAAATAGGACTTCAGATCTAATGCCAAAGTTCGTCCCCTGAAACAGCCCATGCATATGTCAGCCATCTAAGTTTACGGAATGGAGTCCTAAGCATGCAGAAGGCGAACACACCAACCGTGGAAAAGTACCGGGCTGGGTTAGCTACAGAGAGAGTCACCGCTAATCGCCAAAGCAAGGAAAGGCAAGGCACGCGAAGATTCCCACAGCAATGTTTACCAAAACAGTAAGGTGTATTCTCTTCTTCATACATTGGGGGTTTTTTTGGTCAGTGTTCTGATGGAGTTGTAGAGAATCATGTTTTCTGAGTTTCTTTATGAACATGTTTTTCATTCTAGATTAAAAATTCAAAAGTTTAGGGTCACAGTGTTTGCACTCCTGCCCCACACAGCGGTTTCACTAGACACAGTACAGACTTCTTTTAAGCACCTGATGATGAGAACCAAAAATTTGCCAGGAAATGAACTGTACTTATTTAGACGTCGCCTCATCATTTCTCCTTCATAGGAAATTAAGTTATTTTCACCCACCAGGAAAACTTGTGCCTCATGGCTATAGCAAACAAGAAGCACACTTTCTAATCCCGCTATTGTGCCCACGTGCTGCTGGTGTAACGGAAAGACAGGAGCACTCAGTTGCTGGTAGCACTGAAATCCTCCTAGTGGGTTTCCTTGAGCTCATTAGATATTCCCTGGCTGATTCTCCTAAGTAATTAGATTTTAACAGGATTTTCAACAGATCACAGCAATCTCTGTGGGTGCCAATAGAAGAGTCCCCCTCTGGCCTCGCCAGCAGGGTAGAGCAGATAACATCCAGACTGGGAGTTAATAGGACAATTACTGGCCTCTTTTAAATGAGTTACATTAATGCACTTAAGCTAAATGGCTCTGCATATGATTAAATATTAACATCTGCAAAATACAAAATCATGCTATGCAATCAAGTCCTGTTGTTTTAATTTCCCCAAAGAAAGATTTCAATTGTTTACACAAATGCCTTTAAATATAGTACTATTTCTAGGGTGTACGAATAGGAATTTGGAAGCCATTCTTCTCACTTGAGAGTCCTGACATAGCCTTACTTTTAGGATGTCACACCGGCCAAGATAAAGAAGCTTTGAAATCTAGAAAAATACATAATAATAACAAGAATAATGTTCACGTATTGTCTAATAAGAAGAATAAAACATAGGCTGCTAAGAAAAGGAAAAGTAACTGTGGGAGACTCCTGAGCAACCCAAGCTGGCTGGAATTCACGAGACAGGGTCCCAGAGGAGAGAATGCCAGGGTGACAAAGGACAGGAATGCTGCAGGCCTGTGACTCATTCCCTACTCAAGCCCAGATTTATGCCTAAATTTACACACTAGGATTATGCCTAAATCATCTAATCATATTCAGGTATAAATCTGGTATACATCTGGACTATATTTTCTACTGGTCTAACACTTGATTAATTGGAGTAATATTTAAACCTCTTAGGTTGAGTCATAAGCTTCTCTAATTTTCAAAACTTCAATAACAGGAGTGAGTATGAAGTCTCAGCAGGTAAAGGCACTTGCTGCCAAGCCTGACAACCTAGTTTGGTTCTACCCACATGGTAGAATGAAAAAAAAAAAAAAAGAAAGAAAGAAAAGAAAAGAAAAAAGAAAACCTCCCACAGGTTTTACCCTGATCTCCATCCACATGCACACAATTATAATAAATAAAACCAAAAAATTTAAAAAGCCACCTACTATTTAAATTTGTCTCAGCATTCATATGGTCTTGTTCTGTAACTCTAGTGCCTTAGTGGTCATTCATGAAAACTTCTTTGTCTCAGTCCTCCCTGGAATGACTACACTTGCTACTTTTAAAAAAAATTATTTAGATTGGTATTCTGCATCATGAATGTCTGTATGGGAGTGTCAAGTTCCCAGGAACTGGAGTTACAGACAGTTGTAAACTGCCATGTAGGTGCTGGGATTTGAACCCACATCCTTTGGAAGAGCAGCCATCTCCCCAGCCCCACTATCTTTCTTGTATATAGGAAATGTTGGGCTGTTGGGAGATGAGTTCAGGTTCATCACTAATTTCCTGGGTGGCTTCAAACAAGTCCTTTAATATGTCTTGGTTTTGTTATCTGTGAGTGTATCATTCTGGTTGTGAGGACATATCTCAGAAATTCATTACACTTTAAACTAGGTGCAGTGGCTTATACCTGTACTCTCAGCAGTAGGGAGGCAGGGGCCAGAGAATCAGGAGTTCAAGGTCATCCTTGGCTTCATCAGGTTCAAAGCTAGTCTGGGGTACATGAAACTCTATTTCCAAAAAAGAAGGAAGAGAAAGAAGAGAAGAGGAGAGAAACAAGGAGGAAGGGAAGGATTAGGAGGAGACAGGAGTAACTCTTTAATGACAAGCTGTCTCTTTCAGTTTTCGCTTTTAGCTGTATGTCAGCCCTGTGCTAGAATAAGCAGCCAACATTCTATGGTTGTGGCATTCATAAAAATATAGACTCTATGGCATTATAACTTCATGTTGCTCTTGCAGAAAATCCTGTTTGCTCCTTTCACACCCACTCATGGCAGCCAGTCAAACACACATGACCTCCTCTAGCTGTGAGTGACTCTCATAGACACTTCCATGTTCCCGATAAGGCTCATGTGGGTCCTACTCCTGAGCAGATCTTCATGTCACAGAAAGAAAGAGAAGAAAAGAAAAAAGTGGGGGGAAGCACAGGGTAGAGAGATAGCTCCTCTTGCAAAGGACCTGAGTTCAGTTCCCAGCACCCACGTGGTGATTCACAACAATTTATAATTCCAGCTCCAGCAGGATCCAACACCATCTTCTGGCCTCCAAGGACAACTGCATTCACATGCACACATTAATAAAAACAAAATTTTTAAGTATCCTTTTAAGAAGCTACTGTAAAAACAAAATGAATAGAGGCCAGAAGATTGGGAGTTCAAGGTTATCCTTGGCTTCATCAAATTCAAAACCAAGGTCAGATTGGTTTTTTTATTTTATATATCATTACAATATTTTCAGTTTTTAAATGTGTGTGTGTGTGTGTGTGTGTGTGTGTGTGTGTGTGTGTGCAGGCACACATGTGCCATAACATACATGTGCATGGTAGAAGAAAACTTCCAGGGATTGGTGCTCTTCTTCCAGAGCGGGTTCTGGAGATTAAACTCAGGCTCACAGAGAAAGCACTTTACCAGCCTTGCCATTTCACCTACCCACAGTATTTTAAAAACACCAACTGTAGCATTTATCCCTGCTTCTGCAGTAAACATGGACAGAATATTACCAGGAGACATGTTAAATGAATCACTGGTGAAAATGCCAAACACAGCCCAGGAAAAAAGACAGAAAGTCATTCTTTCCTTGCAGCAACTCATCAAAATTAACCAGCCATTTGCATACCCCTAATTCCAAGTTGCTCCATTCAGAGGTAATCTCATTAGGCTGAGAACATTCTCCCACTGGCTTAATTTTCTCTGCCCATTGCCTATATTATGATTTCCTTTTACAGTTCAGTTAGAGACCTAACCTTTCTAGATTTCATCTCTTAACCTTTCATGCATTTGATAAAAAATAAAATAAAATAGGATAAACTCTACTTCAAAAGCATTGTCAGTGCTCGATGTGGTGACAGGCACACCTGCCTGTGATCCTGGCAGTCACTCAAGGCTGAGGCAGAAGGTTCCCAGGTTCCAGGAAGCAAACAGACAGACAAACAAAAATCATCAAAATAAATCGAACTCCAATTTCTTGCTAGAAGATAGGCTTATTATAAACTCTGGTTGCCAAATGATGTTCTCCCAGAGGACCTGGGGTTCAATTCTCTGCACCGAATGAAATCTCATAGCTGTGGCTCTACTTCCACGAGATCCAATACTGTCTTCTAGCATCTTTGGGTACTTGAAGTTACGTGCACACACCCACACACAGAAGCACTCACAGATATATACTTAATTTAATCTTAAAAACAAAAATCAAATAGAAAAAAAAAAAACAACTGTCTTACCAAGTTATCATTCATGGTTTCATTTGATATACTGCCATATTTGTCAGGGTTCCCTAAACGAACAGAATGATTCTTGAAGAGCTGTTGGTCTTCAGCCTCTGTTATAAGACAAAGAAGCTGGTTATAATATACCCAAGGGACAAAGGACACATGGACTTGCAAGCAGGCAAAAAACAGTTTCCTTTTTCTATGTCCTTCTATCTAGGCTGCTACCAGAGGTGTTGCCCACTTTTAGGGTAGGTTTTACCAACTCAAATAATCCTTTAATCCCAGAGTTTAAGAGGGAGACGGGTCTCTGAATTCGAGGCCAACATGGTCTACAGAGCAAGTTCCAAGACAGCAGGGCTACACAGAGAAACCCTGTCTTCAAAGACAAACAAACAACAACAAAAAAGAGGCCTGGAGAGATGGCTCAGGGGTTAAGAACACTGGCTGCTCTTCCAGAGGCCCTGAGTTCAATTCACAGCAACCACATGGCAGCTCACAGCCATCTATAAAGTAATCTGATGCCCTCTTCTGCCACGCAGGTTACCATGTAACAAAAAAAAAAAAATTCCTCACAGGGGGAGTATACAGCATCTTGGGTTTCAGTTGATTCCAGATGTGGTAAAGTCAACAACCAAGATCAGCCATCACAACTGCTAACTTCAGGAGGCAATGAGGCATGCGTTCTCTCTTACAGAGAGGAGAAATAGAGCAGATCATTTGAGTTGTCATTCATTCAGGTTCTTGGGGGACTGATTTTTCATCTGCTATGCCACCAAATTCACATGTTGAAGCCATGAGCCTCACTGTACTGTGTTTAAAGATAGGACTAGTAAGGAGCTAATCAATGTTAAATAAGATCATAAGGATGGGGCCCTCATATAGTAGAATTAGTATCCTTACTAGAAGGGGCACCAGAGAGCTTGCTCTCTGTCCATCCATAGATGGGCACACAGAGAAGGACATAAGGATATGTAGCAAGATGGCAGCCACCTATAAGCCAGAAAAGGAAGCCTCATCAGAAACCAACCACATTTATCAGGACCTTATCTTGTTTTTTTTTTATATATATTTATTTATTTATTACATATACAGTGTTCCGCCTGCATGTGCACCTGTACGGCAGAGGAGGGCATTAGATCCCATTATAGATGGTTGTGAGCCACCATGTGGTTGCTGGGAATTGAACTCGGGACCTCTGGAAGAGCAGCCAGTGCTCTTAAATTTTGAGCCATCTCTCCAGCCCTCAGTACCTTATCTTGGACCTCCAGATTTGTGAAAAAATGTCTGCTGGGTAAGCCATCCACTCTATGGTATTGTTACCACCACCTGAACTAAGACCGTGAAGTGTCCAACCCTGGAGTTTCCCAGTGCTGTGGTTTGATCTGTGTCCACAGAGTACAAAGGCAGAAGTAATTAAAAAGGAAGAAACATATAAACGGTAACAAACTTTTCCTGATCCTCTGTTTATAGTTGCCCCTAAAACCAACGCTTCTTGTTTGTTTTTTGGTGGCTTGGTTGGTTTGGTTTGGTTTTGGTTTTAGTTTTTTAAGACAAGGTTTCTCTGTGTACCCTTGGCTGTCCTGGACTACTTGGTAGACCATGCGTTTTGCCTGCCCCTCCCTCCAAGTGCTGGGATTGAAGGCATGTGCCACCACTGCCTTAGCTCAATGCTTTTTTTTTTTTTTTTACCATAAATGAGTAGAGCCATGCTATTGTGAAGGTGAGCCTCTCAGTAGAAAAATAGAAGCATCATCCCACATAGTTGAAGAATGTGGTGTATTTTTCTCTAGGAATAAACTTTTTCTGTTTACATTTATTTGTGTGTGTGTGTGTGTGTGTGTGTGTGTGTGTGTGTATCTGTGTGTGTATCTGTGTCTGTGGGTCTGTGTGTGTGCCTGTGTGTGTGTGTGTTGCATGTGCTCACATTTGCACACATACATGTAGAGGTAAGAGAACAGCCCTCAGGAACCAGTATTCAGAATCCACCATGTGGCTCCCAGGAAGAGAGCTTAGACCTTCATTAGGCTTAGTGGCAATGGCTGTTTCCTGTGCTCACCTACTGGTCCACTAGCAATGAACTTTTAAACTAAATTTTTTTTTAATTACACTTAGGCCAGAAAGATGGGTCAATAGGTGAGGGCACTTGTCTCTCAGCCTTAGGACCCGAGTTCTCTCTCTGAGTCCCACAGGGCAGAAGGACAAAAGAACCCATTCCCACAAATTGTCTTCTGCCCTTCCCATCAACATACATGTGCCACATACAAACACATTGCACACAATAAAACAATAAATAAAAATAAAATATTTTTAGTTGTTCCTGTTATTGGAGAATGGTTTTTTAATCTGTGCCCAATGCTTCCTGCCTATAAGGAGAATCCAACCATCTTTTATTCATTCAAACCGAACTAGTAATTTGTAAAGAAAAACTGAGTATGTTCTATCTGGGTCAAGAAAAGCCAATCCACAAAAAGCACAAACTCTTCCATGTTATAAATCTTATGTGCAGCCTGATCTACATAATGAATCCAGAAGAGCCAGGACTACAGCACAAAGTCTTCACATTATAAATCTTACATGCAGCCTGATTTACATAGCAAATTCCAGGATAGCCAGGACTGTAAAGAGAGACCCAATCTCCAGAAACCAAAAAGAAAAAACAATAATAGTAAAAATAGTGGAACATGATGCTGGACTCTGCTAGGAAGCCTATTTGCTCTTAATGAAGTCAGTGTAGCCTGTGTCCATAATAAAGCAGTATTTTAGTCTGAGTAGTCTCTTTTTTTATTTCTTGAATGGGATAGAAAGAAGTAAAGTGGGGTGCTGTTTAACTCAGGTCCTTTCAGAAAGGCAACCAGTGCCCCTGCAGGACAAACCTTCTTGTTCTATTACCAGTAGCACTGAGAAGCTGGGAGCAGACGTGAACCTCGGCGGAGGTGGAATTATCCTTGCAATGACTGCAGTAAATGTTTGTTGAAGGGGAAAAATGGAAAGAGAAGATCTACCATATATACCCAGTTATAATGGAAAGCCTATTTCTGCCATATACATTAGAGAAATTGTTCAAGAAGAGCTCATCCATGTGAAAATATTAGCACTGTAATTCTGCCAAGGTCAGCAAGACCTAGTGATTTGCTGAGATATCACCTTCATTTCACCAGGTAAATAAAGGTTTCTTTCCCGGTACGTCCTAGCAAGAAGCCCTGCAGAACAACAGTTAAATTATGAGTACAGCACATATGTTCCGTACCATATCGTTTACAGCACAATTTAGCATAGACATAATGCTTTGTAACAAACTACAGTACCATTCACAAAATGCATTTAAATAGCATAATTTAGTTCATTAAATCCCGTCATTTACAGTAAATCAAAATCATCCCAGGAATTGAGGAGAGTACACAGTTGTTTGTTTGAATAGTTAAGCTAGGTAAGTCAATTTCTTTCTGAAGGTCAAGGACAGACTTGTTTCCATTTTCTGTTATAAAAAAGATACAGCTGGTGTCAAAAGATAATTTAATGTCATCTCAAAATGATCAACCCACTTTTGCTCCCTCCCCCTTCCTCCCTGTCTCCTGGTTACATCTCACATGGATGCTATTCCTGGGACAGACTCCACTCCCCTAACAGGTCCCACGGGCTAGTTAACTAGGATAGGGGTGCCGATTTTTACAAAATCTCAAACATACCCGCTCTTCACATTTTTAATCAAGATGAATATATTTAATCTTAAGAAGCTCCCTAAACTTCAAACTGTGGTGGGTGTTGTCATGATCTACTTCTCTGCCTGTTTATCGCGGCAAGACAGAAAGCTCCTTGTAGGCAGGAGAATGTCCAGTTAACCATATATTGAGCCTATAATCTGGCCGTGTTTGTTGAGTGTAAACTTCTAGAAAGCAAGGAATGGTCTACTTATTCACTTGCTTATATCCCTCATAGCCCCATTCACAATGCCCCATATAACCCAGGACATATTTGTTGTTAAGAATCCTGAAGGGGATCTGGGCGTGGTGGTGCACGCCTTTAATCCCAGCACTCAGGAGGCAGAGGCAGGTGGATTGCTGTGAGTTCAAGGCCAGCCTGGTCTACAAAGTGAGTCCAGGACAGACAAGGCTACACAGAGAGACCCTGTCTCAAAAAAAAAAAAAAAATCCTGAAGGGCCAGTCTGGAGAGATGGCTCAGCAGTTAAGAACACTGGCTGTTCTTCCAAAGGTCCCGAGTTCAATTCCCAGCAACCACATAGTGGCTCACAACCATCTTTAATGGGATCTGATTCCCATTTCTAGTATTCAGGTATACATGCTAAACATAAAATACATAAATAAAACTCTATTTAAAAAAAAAAGAATCCTGAAGGGATGCCTCCAGGCCACTGTTCCTGACAAACTGAGTTCAGTGCTCAGAAACCACATGGTGGAAGGAAAGAGCCAGTTCCCCCCAAATCATGCACATGTGCACCATGTCAGGCACATGCCACACACAGCCTACATGTGAAATATTTTTAAATGTAAAATTGTAAATCTGTTTTGTTTGTTTTTGTTTTTTCAAGACAGGGTTTCCCTATGTAGCCCTGGCTATCCTGGAACTTACTCTGTAGACCAGGCTGGCTTCAAGCACACAGAGATCCATCTGCCTCTGCCTCCAGAGTGCTGGGATTAAAGGCTTGCACCAAAGCCGCAGCCACCACCCAGCCCAAATCAATTTTTTAAATGGCTTTAATACACAAGTGCCTACAATAAAAGACACAGGAAAGAGAAAGCAGAATCTGGAAGAGTAGTCAACCTGATACCATTCTCTATTGACTGCTGAACAGAACCACACATTAGGTGCATAAAATCAATTTTACCTCCCACGGGTCTCTCTTTTAGCCTGGATCTGACCAACTTTGTACAGACTAAGAGCATGGAGGTTTAAACACTAGCATCACACCACACTTAGCACGCATCCCTCCCTCTGCACACCTTACATGGGCACCAGGTGAGCCACAGAAGAGTCAGCCTTGACGCTGCCCAGAGGCCAGTGGGCACACTACCCTGCACAGTACTGAGTGCAAAGGCAGTGTCTGGGGCAAGCGCGAGGTGCTCCAAAAGAGAGAGCAGAGTCTCAGTTAATTAAAGTGGTGCAAGGTGTTCTCTTTGGATGGCCTGGCTTCCCGGGAAAATGTGGAGAACTGCCAAGAGAGACTCATCCTGCTTCCTCTTCTTTCCATCCCATTTCTCTTTCTTAAAAGAAGTTGGAAAAACTATTGAAATTAGGGAATACTGGCCTGGGAGGGGTGGTGCACACCTTTAATCCCAGTAGTAAGAGGCAGAGGCAAGAGGATCTCTGTGAGTTCGAGGCCAGCCTGGTCTACAAAGGGAGTCCAGGACAGCCAAGGCTACACAGGGAAACCCTGTCTCAAAAAACAAAAAAACAAAAAACAAAACAAAACAAAACAAAAAAGAAAGAAAGAAAAAAAGAAAAGAAAAGAAATTAGGGGATATTATTGTTACTCAAACTTGAAACTAGGGCCAGTGGGATGGGGGATGGCTCAGCTGGTAAAAGTAATTGCTGCCCAGCCTGACTGTTTGAGTCTATACCCAGGCCTCACATGGTGGAAGGAGAGAAGAGATTCCTGCAGGCTGTCCTCTGACCTCCATACATCCCTGTGCCTACACACACACACACACACACACACACACACACACACACACACACACATAAATAAATATAATTCAAAGAAGAAAAGAAATATTTTGGTAGCCCTGTCTTGTTTTGCTTTACTTGAGCATTTTTGGGGTGGGGGGGCTTATTAGCCTTTTGTTTATTTATTTTGATTTCTGGGTTTTTGCAAGGTCTTGTTTTTTATTATTGATTTTGTTTGTTTTTCAAAGAAAGAGAGAAAAAATAACAGAGTTGGGGGAAATGGGGAAATGGGAAGAATCTGCAATGAATTAGGAGAGGGAAAAATCTATGATCAAAATGTATTACATGAAAAAATTTAAAATAAGATACACATATAAAGAGAATTTTAAAAATAAAGTGTTAAAGGACACTTATATTTTAAAAAGCAAACTTGAAGCTGGGTGTGGTGGTGCATGCCTTTAATTCCAGCACTCAGGAGGCAGAGGCAGGTCGATCGCTGTGAGTTTGAGGCCAGCCTGCTCTACAAAAGTGAGTCCAGGACAGCCAAGTTAACACAGAGAAACACTGTCTAGAAAGAAAAAAAAAAAAAAAAAAAAGAAAGAGAGAGAAAAGCAAACTTGAAAGCATTCTTGTACATAACAGTTTTTCTAGGTGAAATCACTGGCTTGAAGAACCATGTAGGAGTCTGTTGCCACAAATCACTAATGAGCAGTTAAATTACTGCTCTCACTGAGGGCTGCAGAGATGGCCCAGCAGTTAAGAGCCCTTGCTGCTCTTCCAGAGGACTCTGGGTTCAGTTACCAGCACCTTTATCAGGCAGTGCACAACCCCTGGTAACTACAGTTCCAGGTAATCTGATGCCCTCTTCTGGACTTTATGGGCACCAGCACACACACTCAAATACAGTTTGTTTTAAAAAAGAGTATCATTGGATTTCCCATAGTGCCTAAATGGTAAAATACAATAAATATTATTTAAATTGTTCAAAAACAAAAATGTTCGCCAGGTGTGGTGGCGCATGCCATTAATCCCAGCACTCAGGAGGCAGAGGCAGGTGGATCGCTGTGAGGTCAAGGCCAGCCTGGTCTATAAATCGAGTCCTGGACAGCCAAAGCTACACAGAGAAACTCTGTCTCAGAAAAAAAAAAGTTCCAGGTAGGTGTGGTGGTATAGGCCGGTAATCTAGTACTAAGGAAACTGGGGCAGTAAAATTACCACAAATCAGAAGCCAGTCTGAGTTATAAAAGAGAACTAAACCAGTCACAGCTACATAAAAAGATGGGGGGGGGGGTGGCTGAGGAGATGGCTCAGAGGTTAAGAGCACTGTCTTCTCTTCCAGAGGTCCTGAGTTTAATTCCCAGCAACCACATGGTGGCTCACAACTATCTGTAATGTGATCTGATGCCCTGGCCTGTAGGTGTACATCGAGGCAGAGCACTGTATGTATGCATAATAATAAATAAATAAATATTTTTTTAAAAAAAAGACTTGGTCATTAAAATTGTGTGAGTGTGTGTGCTTGTGTAGGTATTGTGTGTGTTTATGTGGGTGTGGATATGTGTATGTGTTAGTATATGTATATGTGTATATCTTTGTGTATGTGTATGGTATGTATGTTTGGATATGTGTGTTTGTGCAAGGGGTGGGTGTGGATGTGATGGGAATGAGTATGGTGTGTGTGTATGTTTGTGGGGGTGTGAGAGTGTGGGTATAGTGGGTATAGTGATGTACATTAGTGTGTGTATGTGTGTGGTGTGTGTGTGTGTGTAAGAAGCATCAAGACTCTCAGGAACAGCATGGAAAAATATGACATTGAAACAATAACAAAATCTCCCTGAGGACTTGGGTTTGCAGCAGAAGAAACTCCTCAACTTGCTCTGCCCAGGTTCAAGCTGTGTCTGGAAGTGATATCTCAAGACAAGTGATTAAATGACGTATAAACCCAGTCTGCTGCAGGCTGAGCATCATCCGCTTACACACCCTCAGGAGGACCCTGAGGCTTCTCACATGGTATTTAATGAAACTGTCTGGAAAAAGGTTGGCCTGGGTCTCCCTGAGCAGGATAGAATAGATCTAGATCACTCTATTTAAGAACCTCTCATCATAAATTCCATTTTGGGTTTGGCAGGAGATGGCAGAGGCTCACTTGCTAGTTATAGCAGTCCAGAGGGGAAAATCTTCTGGTTATATTATAATCCCAAAAATCTGAATCTGGGGTGCCTTTAGAGTCCCTCTTCTTCCTTTTACCCTGCAAGGTAGAGAGTTAAGGAAGATAGCTCAGGACACACACTGCTAAGTGAGCACCTCCCAACATAGCCATCCTGGGGTGACCTTTCATCAGGTCTCTGGCATGAGCTGTGCACAGCCTCCCGGAGCACAGCCAGAATGTAAGATGAAAAGTCACATGCAGAGGATGACGCAGGGGAAACAGTCATGACTCATGCTGAGAGCCAGGAAGACATTCCAGGTCTCAGGCACACTGGCTCCTAAGCCTGCAGTTGTGCTCAGCATAAAAACCCCTTTCACGTTTTATCCTTTGAGATTCCTAGGCACAGAAGGGTGACATCCCAGAAATGAGACTTTGGCAGGGGTGGGGGTTGTGACCTGACTACTGAGAGGGTCAATAGAACATTGTCCTTGGTTCCTCTGGGAACTTCAAGGGACACTTTCCCAGTGCTCCAAAGCCGTTGATGTGCTGCAAATGAAGGAGAAAACTCTCTTACGTTCCTTTCAGCCAGAGCGTAGTGAGGTGCCATCAACCTTGATACTCCATGGAACACCGTGAAAGGAAAAGTAACAACATCTACATCATAAATCTCAAGGGAAGAGTCAGAAAATGTCAGAACACTGCAGAGAAGTGGGTCAGGGAGACAGACAGACAGAGAGACACAGAGAGACAGAGAGAGACAGAGACAGAGACAGAGAGTTGAGACAGAATCTCACTATATAGCTTTGGCTATCCTAGAACTCACTATGTGTAGACCAGGCTGACCTTGAACTCACAGAGATCCACCTGCCTCTGCCTCCCAAGTGCTAGGTCAAAGAGTGCATTACTACACCTGGTTACTTTTGCTTACTTACTTAGATAATTTATTTATTCATTTGAAGTGCCAGGACTCATGCCTAGGGTTTTGTCCATGCCTCCTAAGCACTCTACCAATGACCACAGCCTCAGCTTTACCCTGTGACTTTAAGGAAATTGGTTCCCCTTCCCTGAACCTCACAATTGCACAGCTGTTTCTGTTGTTTCTTTATTTGTTGACTTGAGTCACTCTGTGAGTGATTAGGAAGGTGCTGTGAACAGAAACCCTGTGCTGAGAACCTTCAAAGTGCTACTACCTGGAGCTGTGGTGAAACTGAGAAATCTGACACTAAGAAAAGCTACCGGGTACATTTTAACAGAATCCTTTGGTTGGTTGTTGGTTGGTTGGTTGGTTGATTGGTTGGTTGGTTGCTTGGTTGGCTGCTTGGTTGGTTTTGGTTTTGCTGTTTTGAGACAGAGTCTGCTGTAGAACTCTGGCTGTCCCAGAACTCACTCTGTAGACCAGACTGGCCTCAATCTGCCTGTCTCTGCCTTCTGAGTGCTGCGATTAAAGGCGTGCGCCACAACTCTCTGGCAAAAATGCTCTTTTAACAGAGAAGGAATTGTAGTTGTAGAGCCAGGCAAGACCATGCCCAGGTCACATGACCAGAAGCCAGCCACCACACCAAGCCGTTCTGTAAAGTCTGGGACAGTAGGAGGAACCACCAAAACCAGGTAGATTCTGAAAGTTGGAGTTCAAGTTAAAGCTAAGAAAAACAACTAAATGGGGTGGGAATGCAAGGGAAAGGTGACTCACCTGGAGCGCTGAGGGCTGTAGAGCCCACTGGCTGGCAGCCTTAGGCCTCATGGTGCTTGAAGGCAAAACACGGAGCCATTAGGAGCTGACATGCAGCTGTGGTGGTACATGCCTGTAATCCCAGGCCAGTGAGATGGCTCTGCAGAGAGCAGTTGCCACACAAGCCTGAGGACATGAGTTCGAGCCCTGGAACCCACAGTGAAAGAGAACCAGAACCGAAAGTTGGCCTCTGAAAGCCATACCCATACTGTGTACAGTATATGCATGATCGCACCTACACGCCACACACTCTAACAATTAATTAATTAGAAGAGCCCAATGGGGAACCAGGGGGAAAAGAAGAAAGAAAAAATATTAACAGACTTGCTACTAGAAGAGGACCGTGGCTAGGGAAAGAGAGTGTGCTACATGGGGGGAAAATGCTGCTTATCATGGTCTGGTTAAACTACAAGCAAGGAGCCAGGTGTGGTGGTGCATGCCTTTAACCCAGCACTTGGGAGGCAGAGGCAAGCAGATCACTGTGAGTTCAAGAACAGCCTGGTTCACAAACCAAGTCCAGGGTAGCCAAGGCTAACACGGAGAAACCCTGTCTCTAAAAACAAACAAACAAATAACAACAAAAACCCTATAAACAAAGAACAATGCTGGCTTTAAATTTTTTTAATTAATAAAGGGCATAATAAGAGACATACAAGGGCTAGAGAGATGGGTCAGTGGTTAAGAGCACTGGCTGCTCTTCCAGAGGTGCTGAGTTCAATTCCCAGCAACCACACTGTAGCTTACTACTGTATGTAATTCTATTTCCAGAGGATCTGACACCCTCTCACACACATACATGCAGGCAAAACACCAAGGCATGTAAAATAAAAATATATTTAAAAGACATGCAAAATAAAGCAGCTTCAACAGACCCAGACAGATAGACCTAGGTAGAAAGCCAAGATAGAGAAGATAAAGGCCACCAATAGCAGCTGGAAACATCAAGAGATGCAAAGCCAGGGTACTGAAGGACTTAGCAACCTGTACCAGTCATAGCAGTATCTCCAAGAGGAAAGTGACCTTAGACATTGTGGTGCCTCCACTAATTCACACAGGGAAAATGTAGCCCTGAAAACGCATAAGACCCTGGGTTTGATCCCCAGCACCATAAAGGAATAATAAAGAACGAAAAATGGACCCCTGGAAGATACTGGTTGGTAGCCTTTTAGTTAAACAGGAGTTTGTCTAAGAAGAAAAGCTATCTAATGGAAGAGAGGGTGTACAAATGAACTAGGCAAGCTTTAAATGTATACCAGGCTACAAATAGGTCTTTAAAGAATTTAATTCTGATAGTAATACCCAAAGAAAGAGCAAAACAGAGTGAACTTGCGCAAATCTAGCCTGGGGACTGCTGGGCTGCTTTCCTGACTGAGACGTCTGTGGCTTTAAGGTAGAGTGTCTTCAACACCAGCTGATGCCCCAAAGCTGACCCATGGCATCTACTGTAAACAGCTCAGAAAACACAGTAAGTGCCTCTGCGGATGCCACGGTAGTAATGTCTACAGGAGCTTGTGCTGAACAAAAGTTAAGTAGAAGAACCCATTACCATCTTTCAAATATGCCTACTTTTGTGTTTGCTTGTTTTCACTTTTATTTTTCAAGACAGGGTTTCTCTGTGTAACAGAACCCTGTCCTGGACTCACTTTGTAGACCAGGCTAACCTCAAACTCACAGAGATCCACCTGCCTCTGCCTCCCTAGGGCTGGGATTACAGATGTGCTCCACCACACCTGGCTATGCCTACGTTTTTGTCTTAAATTTCAATCTCTCTCTCTCTCTCTCTCTCTCTCTCTCTCTCTCTCTCTCTCTCTCTCCCCGTTCCTTCTTTCTTTTTTGATAGGGAGGCCCAAGTCAGTCTCTACTATAGAAAAAGACATAATTTCCCTACTCATCTCCCCAAAAAAGAGGAAGAAAAAAGGCTGGATAGGGTTTAAGCCAGGTATAGTAGCACACATTCAGTATGTTGAAGGCTAAAGCAGTAATTCTGAGGCCATCCTGGAATACCAAGTGAGAATCTGTTCAAGAAAAAGAGAGGCTAGAGCTGTACCTCCATTGGTAGAGTGCCTGGCTAGCATTCATGAGGCCCTGGGTTCAGTGCTCAGCACCACATAAAACTAGATGTGGTGGTACATGCTTATAATCTCAGAACTCAAGAGATGAAGGCAAGTGAATCTGAAATTCAAGATCATCCTACAAAAGGGGGGTGGAGTTGAGGCTCCCCTGAGTTAGATGAGTTATAATAAAGAGATAAACATCTCTTTATGTATTACTTGATCTCCTATTATAACTCACATCATTAGTTCTCAAATGGCAAAAGTGTTTTGTTTCTATGTGCTGAAGAAACTTATTAAATTGCTAAAACAAAACCAAAAACCACATGAATAGAATTTCACGGTAAAATTCTACATATTTCCAAAAAAGTATGGAAGACTCCTGTTAAGAAGCAGTGTTGTATTTTTATGGTAGTCTAGAAAATTATGTGAGCTACTAAATCAACTTGGTTCATTTATTTACTTTGTTTATCGGTCAGACCTGCCCATTTCAGGATTTTACCACTATAAATGGGCCCCTGGACTAACTCATGCAGGCAGGCAACAACTCCATCAAACCCAGTAATTAATTGGGCAGTCCTCCTCCATATGTCATGGCGACCACTCATTAAAACAGTGCATATGGCTCATACCAGCACGTGCTAGCCTTTTGCTTTTGTTCATGGTTCAACAAATTTATGAACTGTAGATCTACTGGAACAATGAAAAATTAGTTCAGGAGACATTACAATAAGGCTGAGAGTTTAAAATAAGAAAGAAAAAAAACTTAAAGCAAGAAAAATATGTCACATTGACAACAGAATTCAGGACAAACTCATAGCTAGTATCTGTGGATTGGCTTCTATGTCCAACACACACAGCTAGAGTTGAGAAACAAAGAGATGCATCGTCCATGCCCAAAGTCTTGCTTTTTATTTGAGGAGATATCTATGTTGAAAAGACTAGGTAACAGCATAAGGTTGTCACTGGTGAATGCCACTATGTTCATTCGTTTTATTATCGCCACATATCTGACAGAAAGAAGTTCAAGTGAAAAAGCTTCAGTTGGTTGATGGCTTCAAAGGTTCCAATACGCGATGGATTGGCCTTGTGGAATGAGCAGAGCATTGTGATGATGTGCTTGTGTCGTGGAGGCCATTCTCCACCTAGGAGCAAAGAGGAAACAGAGACAAGACTTGGGGCCAGGTGGCCTACTTCTCCGGGTAGATGCCACCTCCTAAATTTTCTATAAGTTCACAAGAAAGTTCAAAAAGTCGGATGCTAAGCATTGATACATGTCTCTGTGAGGGACCATTTTCTGTACAAACCACAATAGCCATACATTTTTGATTGTCACAACTCTCATTTAAGATGGCTATCTTAAGAGATATGAATGGCAGGTATGCCATGCAAAAATTACATATGCAGCTTAGTAAAATAAAAAATAAAGATTACCAACACAAGTGTGGTGATGCCTGCCTCTATTCTCAGTACTCAGGAAGCAGAGACACCAAAAGAGCTAAAGGTCAATTTAGGGCCAGCATGATGGTTCAGTGGATAAAATGGGTTGCCATGCAAGACAGACAACCTATGTTCAATTCATAGAACGCAGGGTGTATGGAGAGATGTAACTCTCAGAGTTGTCCTTTAACCCCAACACTTGGGAGGCAGAGGCAGGCAGGTCTCTATGAATCTGAGGCCAGCCTGGTCTACAGAGTGAGTTCCAGGACAGCCAGGGCTACACAGAGAAACCCTGTTTCAACATAAAAACAAAAGTTGTCCTTTGAGCTCCATATGCATGATGTTGCATGCACCCACATTCACGAGCCCACATCACACATATACACACAAATAATAATAATAATAATAATAATAATAATAATAATAATAATAAATGTTTTACATGTTGAGTCTGTACCACATAAGAACCTGGAGGTGGAGGGAGGGATAAGAGAATCTGTTGGCCAGGAAGTTGTACTTAGCAAGTAAAGGCACTGGCTGAGTCTGGTCCTCAAGACCCACAATTATAGAAAAAGAGAACTTCCACAAGTCATCCTGGGACCTACACATGGACTGCCCTGTACTATGTGGGCAATGTATAAATAAATCTAATAAAAATAAAAATAAATTTAATTTTAAAATAACTTTTAAAACGCCTCTCTTATTTTATCAAAGACTGTAATGTGAGCACTCAGGAGATTTAAACAGGAGGATCCTGACCTAGAGACCAACCTGGACTACATAGGGAGCTCTTCCTGCAGATAAAAAGCCAGGAAAGCTCTCCTATGGGTGGACTATGAATAGTATCTGCACTCAGATTCCCGACTTGTGCTGCCAGCCTCTGACCATATGACTTTTTCCTAGTCCTTAGTACGGAATGTAACTGTTCTCCTACTTTAGTTTCAAGGAAGAAGCAGAGCATATCAGGAGGCAGAGGCAAGCTGATCGCTGTGAGTTCGAGGCCAGCCTGGTCTACAAAGGGAGTCCAAGGCAACCAAGGCTGCACAGAGAAGCCCTGACTCGAAAAACAAGAAGAAGAAGAAGAAGGAAGAGGAGGAGGAGGAGGAGGAGGAGGAAGGGGAAGAGGAAGAGGAAGAAGAGCGTACAGGAAGCAGGAAAGAGCAGGTGCTTGTTGGGATCATCACTCACACTGTTTAGCTGATGCAGTCTCAGGCAGTCATTTGGGTCCCCTTGGAAGTGGGTCTTAACAAACCCGTTCATAGAAAGGGCTGGAGCAATGGCTCAGTGGGTTCAGAGCACTTGTTGGTCCTGTAGAGGACTCTGGTTCAGTTCCCAGCACCCAAGTGGTGGCTCAAAACCACCCATTCTGTAGTTCTACACCCTCTTCTGACTTCTGTGGGCACTAGGCATGCACACACTGCACATACACACATGTAGCCAAAACATTCATACACATAGAATAGTCTTTGAAAGCATATGTACATATTACATACTTAATTTTTAGGTGTTTATGTATTTATGTTATATATTTATGTATATAAAACACTTGGAGTAAATGAGTGATTTTTCAAGTTGTGCTAAGGAAAATGGGAAAGGGAGAGACCCTCTGACTTCCAGGAGAGTAGCTGTCCTTAAAAGTATTCTTCGTGTTACGTTTCGGAGATGGTGCTGCCATGCAGCAACCCAAGGCTTTACAAAGCCTGAACATTGCAGACTTGACCAAATGTTAAGCACTGTCCCACTTCAAACACTTGACCTCTCTTCTCTACCCAGGTGCACTCCAATACATCAGACCCTTCTATCTGCTCTGACCTGTCTTAAAGACATTTTAACTGAATCCCAATCCTAGCATTCTTTCCATCATTGCAATTCTGAATCTGTCTGTTCAAAAAAATTGATTTTTTTTTCACTCCACTCACATTTATCAGTCCGTTTTTGGAAGCACTCTTTGCCACCTTCTTAAATAAGTAAATAGGATAACTGTGGTAATTGCCTGACCTGAAAAGTGTATAGAGCCTCAAGGTTAATGGTCCTGGCACAAGATTTTCGCTACAAACAGCAGAATCCTCTAACCCTTTGCTGAGGCATCGGTTCGATAAGAAAAGGAAATCAAGCCATGAATCGAAATACTCAAGCAAGTATTATCTAAGTCCCCGAATGATCAAATGTGCCTGAACTGTGTTCCAGAAAGAATGATCTCAAGGAATGTCCATTAGAAAGAAGCATTCCCTGGGCATATGGTAGAAAAGTCAAATACTTAGCAAAACAAACACACACAAAAAACTACATCCCCAAGAAATGGCACAGTTCTGTTTCAAATATCTTGATGATTTCTTGATTTATTTTATAACACTGAAATTCTTTCCACATGAAGCGGGGGAAATCATTACTATTAAACTTCTCCATGTCTGAAATTCTTTAATTAGTTTTCATTAAAGGCTGTCAAACACATACATCATTAGAGGACTTTTAAATCTGAATTTTATTGAAGGTACATTACATATGCTTTAGCATTTCAGTTCACCAATGCCCATCAGCAATAAGTATCACTTCAGGGGTGCAGGGATTGAATTTTCTAGCAAACACAGTGGTCCAAATAGGAAAGAAAATCCAGGCATGGAACCCAGATTCCCCACCCTCTCTTCTGGTATGGCTCCTCTCTCTCTCTCTCTCTCTCTCTCTCTCTCTCTCTCTCTCTCTCTCTCTCTCTCTTCTCTCTCTCTCTCTCTCTCTCTCTCTCTCTCTCTCTCTCTCTCTCTCTCTCTCTCTCACACACACACACACACACACACACACACACACATACACACACACACACACACACACAGAGACAGCCTGAGCTATTACAAAGAGAAACCCTGTCTCAAAAAACAAAAAAATTTAAGCAGAGAAAAAAAGCACAAAATCAAATTGCCCTATTAAAGGGTTTCTGTTGTTTTTTAACTGGAGAAGGGAAGGTTGAGCAAGTGTCACTCTGCCACCCAAATTATGTTGAAGCCAGACTGGCTTCAAACTCATGATAATCCTCCTTCCCCAGCCTCCCTAATGCTGAGATGATAATTATGAGTAAAGGAGGGTTGTTTTTTTTTTAAGGTACAGAGAGATGTAGTTTTCACAAGTAAAGGATTTCTCTGTGGTAATCAGCATCCCCCTCTGGCTTGACTTTAACACTCTTCCAATGACAAGCTCGAAGAAACCTCTACTCTGTGTCTGTAAGCCTGTCCTTACAGGTGGAGTCTAAAGTATTTCCATCCTAGACTTACAGTAAACATGAATCTCAAATCCACAGAAACCAAAAGACTGAAAGCAAGCCCCTGACCTGGGTCTCACAGAGTCCTGATGATGTACTCCTGAGGAAGAAATGGACTCCAGGGCCTGGAGAGATGGGTCAGTAGTTAAGAGCACTGGCTGCTCTTCCAGAGGTCCTAGGTTCAACTCCCAGTGCCCACATAAGAACTGACAACTCTGTTTGACTCCAGTTCCAGGGCATCAGGCATCCTCACACAAACATACATGCAGGCAAACCACTAATGCACAGAAAATAAAATTAAATCTTAAAAAAAAAAAAGAATGACACTCTAACATTGGCTCCCATGAGCCATGGTTCTTCTAGGCACTAATCTGCTTTAATAGGGATGGGGGATCTTCAACAGAATACCCACAAAGAGCCACTCAGAGCACAGACTCTGTGATTTCACCTCTTGCCTTCATTCAGCTCTATGGTGAATATGTGTGTGTGTGTGTGTGTGTGTGTGTGTGTGTGTGTGTGTGTGTGTGTACATCCCCCATCAAAAATGACCTAGCAATTTCTGGGACACAATCTACCCTAAGCCTTGTCACAGTCCACCCTCCTGTTTCAGTGAGAAACCTGTTAAAATCAGAGTTGATGCTAAAGTAAGTGACAAACGGAGCAAAGAGAGAAGACCATGATCAACTATATTACATAATTTTATCTTTCTAAGAAATTTATGAGGTGCTTATGGCCTTTAAATAGGTCACTAATCTTCTATGAACTTCAAAATCCTCACCTTTAAAATGGGCAAAATATTTCATTTGGTTATTATTGTCAGACTTGAGGAAAAATCATAAGTAAAATACTTGATACAGTACTTAATAAATAATAGAGTTGTTTGTTTTGTTTTTTTTTAATTATTCTTCCCACAGATAAATACCACTCAGAGAATGAAGTATCAGCCTGAAGGGCTTTCAGTGTATGAGCTTTATTGAGTAATACATAGGTCTATAGATAGAAAACTATGGTGTACCCCACTCTTCTTCTGTCTAACCTTATTGCCCTTGCTGAGAGAAAACAGATTCTGGGACTCTCTTCTACTGCAGAACTAGAAAAGAAAAGGTAACTTTTGACCAGTCAACTATTTCTTAGGTGAAAACAGTCTCCCTGTTCTCTGTGGCTCAGAGAACTTCTCCACAGCTGTCCAGATGGGTCAGTTGTGGGTAAAGGCCTTATCCCTGGACCCCAAAATGCTGGAAAGAAGGGACCAACTCTGTAAACTGCCCTCTGACGTACACACACAGACACACAGACACATACACACACAGATACACACACACATACAGACACACAGACACATTCACACACACACACACACACACACACACAAACGGGGGTGAGTGGGGGGGTGGCAGGGGGGCTAGGGGAGACATGCCCCAGGTCAAAGTAAAGTTCTCAACAAATCCTCTGCCTCCCTGTCAGGAAGTCCTTCAGCATAGGATTTCCCTCCTCTGAATAGGGAATTTCTTGCTTTTGTACAACACTATCCAGCTGACCACAGCCACTTTCCCACTCTCCACTCAGTAGCTAACCTTTCCTCCCCACCCTTCCAGAGGAAGCACTAACATTCTTTCTTTGCTTGGATTCAAATATGCTCATTCAGTGCTAGAAGGATGCTGAAAAGTGGGGGTGGCCTGTGGGGCACTGCAGCCTTTACCATGTTTGCTAGAAGGATGCTGAAAAGTGGGGGTGGCCTGTGGGGCACTGCAGCCTTTACCATGTTTGCTAGAAGGATGCTGAAAAGTGGAGGTGGCCTGTGGAGCACTGCAGGCTTTACTGTGTTTGCCAGAAGGATGCTGAAAAGTGGGGGTGGCCTGTGGAGCACTGCAGCCTTTACCGTGTTTGCTAGAAGGATGCTGAAAAGTGGGGGTGGCCTGTGGGGCACTGCAGCCTTTACCATGTTTGCTAGAAGGATGCTGAAAAGTGGAGGTGGCCTGTGGAGCACTGCAGGCTTTACTGTGTTTGCCAGAAGGATGCTGAAAAGTGGGGGTGGCCTGTGGAGCACTGCAGGCTTTACCGTGTTTGCTAGAAGGATGCTGAAAAGTGGGGGTGGCCTGTGGAGCACTGCAGGCTTTACCGTGTTTGCTAGAAGGATGCTGAAAAGTGGGGGTGGCCTGTGGAGCACTGCAGGCTTTACCGTGCTCATTCATTTGCACTTGTTCCTGCGTGTGAGATTCCTCTGTCAGATTCTCAGTGGGCAAGGAATCCAAACAGTTAAAGGATACACCGTTTGAGAAAGTTTAGAATTAAATTCCAATATATGTGGAATAAATAAACTCCGAAAGAATAATTAAATGCCAATTAGCTATGAATTAGGAGGAAATTGAGGCCTAGCTACATTCATCATAGTCTACACGAAGATTATGTTTGTAGCTTTTTGGTTTTTTTGTTTTGTTTTGTTTTGTTTTGTTTTTTGTTTGTTTTGTTTTGTTCTGCTTGTTTGGTGGTTGCTTGCTTTGGTTTTTCGAGACAGGGTTTCTCTTTGTAGCCTTGGCTGTCCTGAACTCATTTTGTAGACTACGAATATTCACAGAAATTCACTTCCCTCTGCCTCCCAAGTGCTGGGATTAAAGGCACATGCCACCACTGCCAGCTACTAGTTTTGTTTTGTTATGTTTTGTTAAGACTTTATTTATTTTATACATATAAGTGATCTATCTTCGTGTCCACCCGCATGTCCACCTGCATGTCCACCTGCATGTCCACCTGCATGTGCACCTGCAGGCCAGAAGAGGCTATCAGGTTCCAGTATAGATGGTTGTAAGCCCCCATGAGGTTGCCAAGAATTGAACTCAGGACCTCTGGAAGAATAGACAGTGCTCTTAACCACTGAGCCGTCATCTCTCCAGCCTGCCTGGTACTAGTGTAAATATTAGTGAGGCTCAAGGAACATATTCCCATGCCTTCACCTACTCCGTTTCTTTCTTTCTTTCTTCCTTTCTTTCTTTCTTTTTTTTTTTCTCCCCCTTTCCTGCTTTCTCTGAGTCTCTACAGCATTTTTCTTTTTTGTGTCTGACTCAGAACCTGGCATTGGAAAGAACCACCCCTCTCGACCGCAATAACCCACATTCTGTAATACAGCGACACTGTCACTTAGCCTAGGGTATACAGAAAACTTCTATCTCAAAAACAAACAAAAACTAGATGTAAAATCAGACTTGTGTCTCAATCTGTAATCCCAGCCCTCAGGAAATAGAACCAGCAAGATCAGGAGTTCGAGGCCATCCCCACCTACTTAGTGAACTTGAGGGCAGCCTGAGTTACATGAAACTTTGTCTAAGAGTGTATACATACATACATACATACATACATACATACATATGTACATGCATACACACACATTGCCAAATCATCTAGACTCTGCGTTGTATGATGCTTGAACACTTTGATACTGAGGAAGATGCCATGTTGAACTTTGTTTATTCATGCTGACTATAGCATACTTCCACTTCCGGCCTTGGTTTTCGGCCTGAGTTTAATGTTTCGTTGTTGCAGCTTTTCTTGTGGTGACTTAGATAAAGAGTTTTCTACAAAACAAATGCTTAATAAGGAATAAATCTGTTGAAGAAATAAATTAGCAAATGGGGTATGCTCATTGAATGTCCCCAGCACAGAAAAGGTACTGCTGCCCGTTCAACCCTCTGATTAGGTTTATATTGCAATGTGACTCGTAAGACTCACTATACTGAATAAAAATTTAGGCAATTAGTGGTCTTATGTCTTAGGAAGAACTGCTTTCAATCGTATATTAACACAGATCTCACTCAATTAAAATTGCTCACAGTCAGCAAAAATAATTTCTGCATTGTAATGAAATAATGAAATAATTATATGCAAGGGAGGACTTGTGATCTTTTTAATTATTCTATTCTTCATTTTTAAAAGGGCTATTTGAAAATGTACTCTTATAATTGATTGCTATAAATCAGTCAAACTCATTCTAAGGATCATAAATATTCTAACTTTTAAAAGACAAAGAAATGCTAAATATTCAATAGAATACTTCAGTATTCAGAAAATTTAATCTGGGGGGAAAGGAGAGACTGCTCTTTGGAAAATAAAAAAGTAAATTTGTTGTCCCGTGAAAAATGAAATATCTTGAATGTCAGTGACAGAAATGGAATTAGCAAGAGATCTTTTTATTGTTTTTTAAGGTCATTAGGCTGTGAATTCTGTAATTATGGAAATCGTCAGTCCAGTTCTCTGAGAATGTTTGCTCCCATCCATAAGGTAGTGGAATGTTCAATCAGTCTCTCTCGTGGGAAAGTTAGGTCATAACTGTAAGTGTACCAGCAAAATTGAATTAAGCAAAGAGATTTCATTAGTATTTATAGCCAGAAGGCATCTGTAAAAGTACAGGGCAAAGAAGTTATGTGGAAGTCAAAGGAGGGGGAAAAATGGGTTTCTAGTGACAAAGGCGAATCTGAAAGAGATCTAAGTGTGTAATGAATGCGAGCTATTGAACGCGGCTGCAAAGAGGGAGCTGCAAAGATGTCAAATATTGATTTTCCTGGGTATGCCTTTGGACTACATATGTAATTGTTTGGACTCGCTGTCGTCATGGTACAACAATATTTGTTGTCGAAGGTTAAAAAGCATGATGTGAAATCAACTAAAAACTGAGACACGTGTTAGAGACTTATAATAATCCTCTAGTCAGAATCTCATTAAAGAAGTTTCTGTGCTTGCTTGCAAAAGGACATTTTAAATTGAGAAGATAGCACATATTTTCCAAAAGAACAGAAGATGTTACTGAAAATGCTTCTTTTTTATTGTGTTGCATATTCTAATTTTGAAAGTAAGGCAAGACTTAATTTTTCAGTGTTGTTACAATGAATGCCCCTAGTGCTAAACTGATAATAAAAATCTGACGCTGTCCCCCTAACAGAACTATTCCCATTTATATTTTCCTTTTCACTACTAAAACTCCCGGAAAGAAAGCATGGGTTTTAATGTCTGTATAAGCATGCATAGGTAATAAAAAGTCACAAACTCAAATGATCAAATTAGTAGTCAAGCCACTACACTCACTGAGTAAAATATTTTACTGAATATTTTATGCAATATTTTAACTGTTCAAGTCTCAACAAGAATGTTAAGGTTGTGATTTTTACATATTGGGTTCTATTCACAGGTCTTGTTAGAAACCTTCATCGTATTTATTAGTAATATTACTTTGTTCACTTTCCTGCCTCTAGTGTTAATAACAAAATACTCTTTCCAGAGAGGCTCTATTGTACTTACAGCCACGAGTGTCAAACTAAAAACTAGCGATACTTAAGGAAAGGTGTCTAAAACGTTTGCAAGCATTAACAGGGCACACACAAATATGGGGCGGCTGTAATGTCTGTCAAGACCCGACATTTTAAGAATGCAAACATTTTTAGATAGAAAGACAGCAGAGTCGACAATTTTTGTAGCAGAAGCAAGTGTCACATTTTATTTTCTGTGTTCACTGTTCATGCTCCTAAAGGCTTAACAGTAGTTAAAAAAAAAAAAAAAAACAATGGTAACGCTCGAGTCTGAGAAACCCAAGGCAGCCTTTCCGGAGAGTTTGCAGAGCGAAGGCCTCAACCAAGCAGGAACCGCAGCACCTCTGCGAGGTGAACCAGGCAGGAACAAACAATTCAATCGAGTGTTTCTGAAAAGGTTGCTGGGGAATATCCATCATAAAGTCATTTCTACTTCTCAAGAGCTATTAGTGCTTGGCCCCGTGGCTTCATTAACACTCTCGAGTTCTTTTCTTTCTGCCTTCACCCTCACGTCTTTGGTGCAGACGATTTGCAAATTCCTTGCTCCGGAGGAGACTTCTGCCCCGCCCCCCAGTAACTGGCGAGCAAAAGCAAGGCAACTTTGCAGGGGAAGGCGGATTAGTTGGCAGTAAGTGAGAAACATTTTTTTAAACACTACGAGGTTAATCGGGATGGGTGTTCTGTCATTCAGGGGATTGTAGCATCACTATGCTGCTCACTAGCAGGCAACTAGCCGCCCAGCTCAGCCTCACCCAAGGCTCTGAAGCAGCTGCGGAAGCCACAAGTTTGCAATACCTCCCTCCAGACCCCAATGTTGCCTAAGCAAGCATTAAGGGATTATGATTATAATAGGTGTGCTTATACCAAATAAAAGGTTTCATTAATCAAGCCACATTGAGATAAACCTGTCACTGGACAGAGAAGACAAGAAATCAACTGCTGTGAAACTTCTGACAGATTGTTAAGTAGATATCCCTTAAAACAGAATTTAATTTACTGTGATATTACAGCTATTTATGCATCAATAGGCAAGTGCAGATTGAGTTCAGAGGTCAGCTCCAGAATTTGAAAAATAAAACCACAGGATGAAACAAAAGGTGACAGTTACCTTTGTCTGATTACACTAACTGGAAAGGTTTAACTGGTTCCAGTAGGTAACCGATGCACAGCATGTGGAGCAGTGTTGGACAATGAATAGGCCAATGAAGGGGTCTTCATTCTATTAAAGACTTGACTAAAACTTTAAAAATGCCCGAGAGCACTAATACGACCCAGGAGGTCACCCTAGCCATCCTCTCTCACTCCCAGCACTGAGGCATTAAGACCTATCAATGCTCAGCCACTCAGACCTGGATTAAACCTTCACCACTCACCCTGCCCAGGGACCAACCTGCTTTGGTGTCCGGGTCAGTAAAACTGTCTCAGAGGGCCACTGCAAAGGCTGAGGCCACACTTGCAGGGGACTCAGAATGCCAGTGCTCAATCCTTCTTTATCTTTCTTCTTTCTTCCCTATTTTTCTCCCTCCCCTGCCTATCCCATAGCACCAGCCTCTCCCCACTACCATAGGGCCAGGCTCTCTGCAGGCTCTTTGGCTTGAACAGGCTGACCTTCAAGTGATGACAGGGTTCAAAATGAAGTATTAAAAGCCCTGTTTGTGGGATCAGCCACATGACTCATGAGGCAAAAATGTATGCTGACAAGTTTGACAGCCCAAACACAATCCCCAAGACACACATAGTGTAAGACTCTCACAAGTCTTCCGTTGATCTACACACATACACACACACACACACACACAATCAATCAATATAACCAACTGGGTTTTGGTTTGGTTTGTTCTTGCTTCCCATATTTTTGAGTTTCCTCATTAAGTCATTTATTTGTGCTTTGTTTTTTATTTGTCTGGTTTTTTGTTTTGTTTTGTTTTGTTTTTTAAGGTTGGCACTTGGCACTGTAAATGTACCTCTTAGACCTGCTCCTAATATGTATCATGGATTTTTCTGTATTGTATTTTTATTTTTATTTAATCCCAGGAACATTTTGATTTCTTTCTTGACTTCTTCATTGACCCATTCATCATTCTGTAATGAATTGTTTAATCTCCATGAGTTTATATGAGAGAGAGAGAGAGAAGGGAGGGGCAGTGTTTATACTCTGTTAGAGTTTTGTTTGCTGTTGATTTTAAGTTTTATTGAAAATAATCAGATAAGATAAATGGGATTGCTGGCTGGTGGTAGCAGATGGCTTTAACTCAGGCACTCAGAAGGCAGAAGCAAGGAGATCTCAAGTTTGAGGCCAGCCTGGTCTACAGATAAGGTTCCAAGACAGCCAAGCCTACACACACACACACACACACACACACACACACCCGTCTTAGAAAAATAAATAAAAAGGTACATGGAATCATTTCAACTTGTTAAGGTTTGTTTAATGTCCCAGCATATGGTCTCTTGTGGAGAAACTTCATGTGCTGCTGAGTAGAATATATATTATTTGGTGTTTGAGTAGAATATTCTGTAAATATCGCTAGGTTCATCTGATAGGATGTCATTTAATTCTGAAGTTTCTGTTTATTTTTTCACTTGATGACCTATCTATTGTAGAAAATGAGGTGCTTAAATTGCCTATTGTTGTTGAGTTTGTTAAAGTGTTTCTTTAACTCTGTTAGTTTGCTTTTAATTGTTATTTATTTATTTATTTACTTACTTATTTATTTATTTTGGTTTTTCAAAATAGGGCTTCTCTGTGTTGCCTTGGCTGTCCAGGATTCATTTTGTAGACTCGGCTGGCCTCGAACTCACATTGGGAGGCATGTACCACCATGCCCCGCTCTAATTTGTTTTTTTAATAAAATTACATGAACCAGCCAGGCACATTAGTGCACACCTGTAATCCCAGCACTCAGGGAGGTAGAGGCAGGCAGATCTCTGTGAGGTCAGCCTGATCTACAAAGAAAGTCTAGGATAGCCAAGGCTACACAGAGAAACCTTGTCTCAAAAAAAAAGGGGGAGGGGGAGGCACACCAGTGTTTGGAACATATAAGTTTAATATTGTAGTCTATTCTTGTTTACCTAATCCCTTCATTAGAATGAAGTGCCCTAAACACAGTCTCTTCTGATTAGTTTTACTTTGAAGTCTATTTTGTCAGATACTGGTCTGGCCACCCCTGTTTGCTTCCTGATACCATTTGCTTGGGATATGTTTTCTACCTTTTTTTCTTTAAGTTGGTCCCTGTCTTTAAACCTAAGATGTGTCTTATAGATAATGAAAAGATGGATTTTGTTTCTCTGTTTGTTTGTTTTGTTTTGTTTTTACAAGACAGAGAAACCCTGTCTAGAAAAAACAAAAACAATCTATACTATAAATTCTAAAGCAAACACTAAAGTAACAGTGACAATAAAAGTTATAACAAGTTAAGCCAACAAACAAAAAGCCTAAACTGAGCCAGGCATGGTGGAGCACACCTTTAATCCCAGCACCAGGGAGGCAGAGGCAAGAGGATCTCTGTGAGTTCGAGGACAACCTGGTCTACAAAGCAAGTCCAGAACAGCCAGGACTACAAGAGAAACCCTATCTTGAAAAAACAAAACAAAAAAACCCAGAAGACCTACACTGTAATGAGAAGACAGACTTGTTCCAGAGCCAGGGTTACTAACAAGGCATCAGCCTCCAGCATGAGGGTTACAAATCAGAGGCCAGCCTGGGCAACAAATAAAGGCTGCTTTAAATATATATATATATATTTAAATATATATTTATATAGCTCAATTCAATTGAATGTGCATGACATAAGAATCTCAAGTTCAAGACCAGCCTGAGCTGATAAGTTCAAAGTCAGTCTAAACAGGTGCTTCACCCAGGAAAGTTTCCATGAGCCCCAACATCAAAGAAAATAAAATATAACACATGGGGTGAGCAAGATGGCTCATTGGTAAAAAGCCAATTATTGCCAAGACTGGTGAGCTGAGTTAAATCCCTGGGAATCACATGATGGAAGGAGAGGACTGACTCCTGAAAGCTGTCCTCTGAACTTCACATACATGATGTAGCACATGTGCCCCACACACATACACACATAAACAAACAAATGCTCAACTATTTTTAAACAGCATTCAAGGAAGCAAAGACAGATAAAACGAGGAGTGTAATGGTAAAGCTAATGCTCCACAGCCAATGATCCCTTAAATGTCAAGTATAAACACCAGTAATTAAAAAGTCAGGGATTATAGTGGCTCATGCCTTTAATGCCAGCACTCAGGAGTCAGAGCAAGGTGGATCTCTATGAGTTCGAGGCAAGTAAAAAGAAGGGCCAGAGAGACAGCTCAGCCTGTAAGGGTACCTGCCTCCATTGCTGAAGACCTGAGTAGGCCCCGGAACCCACACAGTAGAAGAACTGACACCTAGAAGTTATCTTCTGATTACATATGTACTGTGACATGTGATCTCATGCAAATACGTGCACACAGTAATTAATAATAATAATAATAATAATAATAATAATAATAATAATAATAATAATAAAAAAGAAGAGAAGAAATAACATGTCTGCATTCAGTTTCTGTTCTGTCATAAATACCACCATGAAGAGCACTTGGGAGGAAAGAGTTGACTTGGCTTACAGGTCATAGTCCGTCACTGTTGGAAGCCACAACAGGAAGGACAGCAGAGACCTCAGAGGGGTGCTGCTCACGGGCTTGTTCCTCCTGGCTTGCTCAGCCAGGCCCACTGGCCCAGGTGACACCATCCATAGTGGGCTGGGCCCTCCTCCACCACTCATTAATCAAGAAAGTGCCCTACAGACTTGCTTACAGGCAATATGATGGAGGCATGTTCTCAACTGGGGTTCCTTTTCGAAGATAACTCTAGCTTGTATCAAGTTGACCAACCAAAACAAAATTTTAAAAAAGAAAGGAAGGAAGGAAAAGGAAAAGGAAAGGGAAAGCCCCAGTGAGGTCTGTGGCTCTCACTTTATAATCCCAGCATTAAGAAGGTTGAGACAGGAAGATTTTTTTGTTCTCCAGGCCAACCTGGACTATATTTTGCTACCCTGACTCAGACAAACAAGCAAGCAAAAAGTGAAACCAAGAGATCCACCATAGACATGAAGATAAAGATAAACCAACGGGGGCTGGAGAGATGGCTCAACGGTTAAGAACACTGACTGCTCTTCCAAAGGACCCAGGTTCAATTGCCAGCACCCACATGGCACCTCACAACTGTCTGTAACTCCAAGATCTGACACCCTCACACCAATGCACATAAATTAAAATTAAATAAAATATTTTTTAAAAAGAAGAAAAGATAGACCAATGGGGGCTGGGCAGATGGGTCAGCAGTTAGAGCACTCATTGCTTTTGCAGAGAACCTGAGTTCAGTTGCCAGCATCCACCTGCAATTCCTGTTACAGAAGACTCAGTGTCCTCTGTTGGCCTCCATGGGCACTGCGCACACATGATGCACAGATACACATACAGGCAAAACGCACGCACATGTAAAATAAAAATAAATACACCTTTTTATTTAAAATGTCAAAAGTTGAAAAGTTATGCCCTGTGAATACTATTAAAGAGAAACAAATGTTTTTTTGGCTGGAGGCAGGGAGGGGAAAGGGGGTTCAAGACAGGGTTTCTCTGTGTAGCCCTGGCTATCCTGAACTCACTTTGTAGACCAGGCTGGCCTCAACTCACAAAGATCCACCTGCCTCTGCCTCCCAAGTGCTGGGATTGAAGGAATGTGCCACCATGCCTGGCCAAAAGAAACTGAGTATTAATGTCAAAGTAGATTTAATAGCAAAGATTATTACCAAAGATATTTTTATTTTATACTTATATTATGAAATTTTACTTTATATAAATAGAAGGGTCAGGATTAGACAGCCACTTTAACAATGGAAGTCACTTGTTTACTCTTGCACAGCACCTGAGTTAGGTGCTCAGAGCCACATCAGGTGGCTCTCACAGCTGCCTGCAACTCCAGCTTCAGAGGATCTGGTGCCCTCTTCTAGCCTCTAAAGGGTAACCACATTCACAGATACCCACAGAGACTCCACAGACACCCACACAGACACCCACACAGTCACAGAATTTGTTAAATAAATAAATCAACAATTTTAAGGGGAAAGGGTCAATTCTGGGGCTGGAGAGATGGCTCCAGAATTAAGAGCACCGGCCGCTCTTGCAGAAGATTCGGTTCCTAGCACCCATGCACTGCCTCACAACCTCTTTAATTCCAGTTCCAGAGTCCAACCTGCCCCTTTCTGTCCTTCACAGGCACTGAACACAAATATGCTATGCTTAGATACGTGCAGACAAGTGCGAATACACATAAATAAAAATGAAATCTTTAAAAACACCCAAAGGAACCAGACATGGTGGTGCATGCCTTTAATCCCAGCACTTGGGAGGCAGAGGCAGTAGATCTCTGTAAGTTTGAGGCCAGCCTGGTCTACAAAGCGAATCCAAGACAGCCAAGGTTACACAGAGAGACCCTATCTCAAAAAACAAAACAAAACAACAAAACAAAACAAAACACACAAAAAGGTCAAATCATCCAAATGGTATAAAAATCTTAAATAGTTACAAACTTAATTTCAATATGCATAAATTAAAACCCTGATTGAATTCTAGGTAAATAAATGCACAATTTAGGCAGATTTCAATATTCACTACAAAACTGATGCAATATCTTGATAAAAAGCAAGAAAGCACAAAAGACTTGAAAAACACTGGCAACCACCCTGAACTCACTGACATTATAGAACACCTAATAACAGCAAAATACACATTATTTTACAAGGGTTATTACAATAGACTATATCTGAAGTCTTACAAAGTGACCACAGATAACTTTAACTTAGAAATCAGGAGTGGACAGGAAGAACCAGTGTGCCTGAGGCCTTGGATCAGGGAAAAAATTAATAAGCAAAAGTACATAGAGGAAGTCCTCAGATATTTGGAACTGAACTTCTAAATGTGTGAATGCATACGCACATAATAATAAAGAAAAAATGCACTGGAAATTCCCAGGAATCTACAAAGGTGACCCAAGAGAAGAGGAGCCTAAACTGACCATCTTCTGTAACCAGGCAAGGCTTCCAGTGGATTGATTGGGACACCAACTCAGACATAAAACCTTCGATTTATTTATTCTGCCTGCAAGATGTGGGTGGGGGGAGGTGGTGCAGAATACAGGTGTGGGAGTGACCAACCAATGACTGGTCCAACTTAAGACACATGCCTCGAGAGGGAGCCCATGGCTGACACTGCCTGGTCGACAAAAAAAAAACAAAAAAACAAAAAAACAAAACAAAACAAAAAAACAGAAGCTGGGTAGCCCAGAGACCTGGGATAGAGCCAAACACCACCTGCAAAAAAGAAATTCAACGAAATGATTCCTAATGATATTCTGCTATATTCTGGAGACTGGAGCCTGGCAGTGTCCTGACCAGAGTGGCTTCATTCAGCTACAGATGGGAGCAGATGTGGAAACCCACAGCCTCAAATTAGGCAGAGGTCAGGGAATCCCGTGGAAGGAAGACTATTGAGGGAGGAACCAAATAAATAAAAGGAGACGGGGAATAGGGCTGGGAAAATAAGAGCAAAGTGCAATGGCACAGGCGAGGAACACATCACAATGAAATCCGATTCTCTGTATGCTACCAAAACAAAAAGCAGTTAAAGCACCCACAATGAGCCAGGTGCAGGACCGCACATCCGTGGTCTCAGCATCAGGAGATGGAGACGGATGCCTGGAGTGAGTTCCCTTCCACGGACAGAGATTCTAGGGTATATGAGAGAGACTGTCTCAAAACAAGGGCGTAGACTTAACATCATAGTGTGAATATGGTCTTCAAAATGAAGATTCTTTGGAGAACTGTTTTCAAGCTTCATATGCACATCCTCTGTCATTCTCATTGGGCAAATACTACAATCTCTGCAGTCCACTCGCTGGTTCACACCTCCAACCTGACAGTAAGTGAAATCAAGCAGAAGACGAGGGACCCGGCATGAACCTCTCTTGGGAACTCCAGCTCTTCCCTCAAAAGGATCTCACCTCACTCAGAAGACTCTCTTACCTTAGCTCACCAAAGCAAACGAAAAAACAAAATACTTTCTGTTCTGCTTTGTTGTCTTTGTTTTTGTTTTTTGTTTGTTTTGTTTTGTTTTGTTTTGGGGGGGTTCTGTTTTGTTTTGTTTTTTTGAGACAGGGCTTCTCTGTGTAGCCTTGTCTGTCCTAAAACTAGCTCTGTAGACTAGGCAGGCTTTGAATGCTGGGATTATAGGTGTGCACCGCCACTGCCTGGCAAATTACATATTTTTGTCTTTGGTGTTGAAGAAAACGGCAAATCCGGCACCTCTCTTTCCCCATATGAGAGACTCTAACTAGGCTTTTCTGCCAGGATAGATGCTAAGTGCATAAATATCCTATTTAGTCCTACTTGGGGGTGGATCACATTCCTGAAACAGGTGTGGAAACTACTCCACCGAGGAGGTTGTTTTAGACGCCCAGCTGCCCCCTCAACCACCCCCCCCCCACCCCTTAACCCCTGTGGAGAAGATTTGTAAGTTGACAATTGTTTTTTCACATTCCTTAAAGCTGCCCCTGCCCTTCAGTAGGTCTTCTGCTGTGATTTCCAGGCTTGTGCTACTTCCTGCTCCCTTCACTCTCATCCACAGACGTAGCTGCAGATGCTCTGGGTACTGTGGTCCAGATCAGTGGTGGAAACAACAAACAAGCTATTCTCAAGCTTTTCTCGTGAAACAAGATGAGCTGCTTCTCCAGAGCAATAGCACCTCACTCAATCGCGAAGGCTTTGGCCCTGGGCTTAATTTTTTAGGGCTTGCTGACCACATATTGGCATCTTTTTTAGACAGATGGAAAAGTGTGGAGTTTGCCAACTCTTTTGGTCCCAAACCACCCATGCCCAGTACTACAGTAGTATCTACTGGTCTAGGAAGAGCCTTCTCTCCTCCCGACCCCACCCCCATCCCCATAACCACGACTTTCTCCAGTCTCCCTTGTTCTGTTACAAGAATGCCCCTTACTCAACAGCAGGTGCACTCTGGGAAAGGGGTATTGCTCTGAAGAAGCAATACACAAAAACAAGGAGGACACAGAAGAATATGCTAAACTTTTGGCCAACAGAATAAAGGAAACCAAAGAAAAGCTCCAGGAATAGATTTCTAAGAGACACAGGCTGTTCTCCTGAGAGCTACTATTTCTAAGTCTGGGTCCAGTCAAAAATAACAGTATTTTGCCGTGTGTGGTGGCGCATGCCTTTAATCCCAGCACTCGGGAAGCAGAGGCAGGTGATTCGCTGTGAGTTTGTGGCCAGCCTGGTCTACAAAGCAAGTCCTGGACAGCCAAGGCTACACAGAGAAACCCTGTCTTGAAAAAAAAACCAAAATCCCAGCACTTAGGGGGTAGAGGCAGGAGGATCACTGCAAATTAGAGATTACCCTAGTCTATACAGCGAGTTCAAGGTCAGTGAGGACCACACAACAAGGCCTTGTCTTAAAAAATTAAAAAGCATTTGGGCATGGTGTTACATGTCTTTTTTGTTTTCTTTTATGTGCATTTATTTTATATCAAATTTATTCCCGTGCCATCAGTTTTTGTTTCTTCAGTTTCTTCTGGCATATCTTTTTCTTCTGTGCCACCGCCTCCTCTGGCTTGGAACAATCTGCTCCTTTCAGTGGGTATCATCTCGATGTGGCCAGGGGAACTCATGTGCAGGTTAATGGGGCCATGGGCTCTGTAAGTTCATCAATGCATCTTAGGTGCCTTGTTCACCTGGATATGATCAATGACTACGGAATCTACATCTAAACCCTTACTCTCTGCATTTTTCAGCATGTGCAGCAAAATCCCAGCACTCTTTTTCAGCCAACGACCCTGAGTCCAGCCCCACTGTTTGGCCTGGGCACACCTCCCGACTCCACCATTACACAGCCTGGAATGGCACATATTGCTTCTTTAAAGTAACATCTTTCAGATACTTGGTGGCTTTTCGGATATGCCTACCCTTGATGGCCTGGGCAATTTCCCAGGTGTTCTTAAAGTGAACACGAAGATTTGAACCTCTTGATTTGCATGATTTTGTAGGGTTTTCTGGGTCAAGTGGGTGGCGAACCATCTTCACAGGTCACCTCTGGCTGTTTACAGGAAGGACAGTGTTACATGTCTTTAATCCTAGCACTTTGGAGACAGAGGCAAGAGAATTTCTATGAGTTCAAGGCCAGCTTGATATACATAGTGAGTTCCAGGAGACTCAAAGCTATTTAAAATAAATATAAAATTAAAACAGTAAGCTTTAAAAAAAAAACAAAAACATCTCACTATTTGGTCCTGGCTTTCCTGGAACTCTCCAGTATACCAAGTGGCTTTGAACTCACAAAAGTCTTCCTGCCTCTGCCTTCTGAGTCCTGGAATTAAAACTGTGTGGACAATGCCTGTCTAGTATTTTCTTTTTTAAAGTATATTTAAGGTATTTAATATAAAGTTTTCTATTACCTACACAAAGTGAAAAGGTCCTTACAGTTTTTTCCTCTGTCATTTCTGGTTTTTTTCCCCTTTCTTTCTTCCTTTATTGTGGTAACTAGCTATTTCAAATGGAAAACTATCAACAATGGTACATATAGTCATGGCTCATCAGAGCCAAAGCCTAACAATGTGAGTTCAATCCTTGGGACTTATAGGTTGAAGGCAGAAAGCTGATTGCCAAGGGTTGTCTTCTAACCTCCATAAGGGTCCCATGGCACTAGCATGCTTTCAGAACCCTAAATAAATACATTAAAATGTAATTCTTACCCATTAAAAACACTTAAATACACTCCTGAACAGTGTTAGAATAACAGGACATGATAATATATGCCTTTAATCCCAGCACTCAGGAGGCAGAGGCAGGTGGATCTCTGTGAGTTCGAGGCCAGCCTGGTCTACAAAGTGAGTCTAGGACAGCCAAGGCTAAACAGAGAAACCCTGTCTCAAAAAACCTAAAAAAAAAAAAATTAATTAATTAAATTTAAAAAATAAAGACTCAACAATTGCAGCTGACACATGCAAGTTATCTGGGTACTTGAAAAAAAGGTTGCTGTTGTTGTTTCTTCAGTTCCAGAGACTGAAAATAGCCTCTCTCCCACGTGCTGGAAAAGATTATGCTACTGAGCTACAACCCCAGTGTTCCCCACTTCTTTAAACCTTTTATTATAAGATATAATCTAACTGTGTTGTCCAAGCAGTGCTTGAACTTACTCTGTGGCCCATGTGGGTCTTAAACTCCCCCATTCTCCTGCTTAGTATCCAAACTGCTGAGATTATAGACCTTTGGTGGAACTTGCAGCTGACATGGGGAGTTGTCTGTGTGTTCGTTCTGGCATGGTCTCATTTGGCTTTCACTACAACTGCTAACCAGCTGAATAGCTTGGGACAATAAACATAAACACATTGATTTTTTTGTTGTTTAATGCAGTTAACCAGGACCATGGGTTGGTTGGTTTGTTTGTTTTTAAAAGCTCCATATTTATCTTTCTGACTCTATGCTTGTGAGTTTAACACTTTCACAACCAATTTCTGCTTATCGATAGCTTCCTTCTGAAAGGTTGAAAGCCACACAGACCTCCATCATCTGCATAGCTCTCCGCATTGTTCTTTTTTTTTTTTTTTTTTTTATGTATTACATACAGTGCTCTGTCTGCATGTACACACACAGGCCAGAAGAAGGTACCAGATCTCACTACAGGTGTTTGTGAGCAACCATGTGCTTCTGAAAATTGAACTCAGGACCTTTGGAAGAGCAGTAAGTGCTCTTAACCCCTGAGCCACCTCTCCAGTCCTAGGCCTCAGCATTGTAGTCTTACAATAGCTCATTAAGCTCTGAATACTCAATGGCCCAAAGATCCAAAGTTCTTCCACAACCCTCATAAAAGCCAGCACAGGTCTGTCACTGCAATACCTCACAAACCTGTTATGTGCCATTTTCTGTTGTAGTTGGGGATTCTATTGCTGTAATAGGTAAAAGTAACCTAGGGAGGAAAACGTTTATTTCACCTTAAACTTCTCAGGACATACTCCATTACTAAGGGGAGTCAGAGAATTATTTCAAGACTGGAACTGGTGCAGAGGCCATGGAGGAATGCTGCTTATGACTCATTCCCCACAGCTTGCTCGGTCTACAGTCTTATGCACCTCAGGACTACCTGCCCAAGGGTGCATAACCCACAATGCACTGAGCCCTTCCACACCAATCATTAATCAAGAAAATGCCCCACAGACTTGCCTACAAGCAATCCAATATAGGTAATATCGAGCCTCCTCTTCCCAAATAACACTATTTTATGACAAACACAGGGCAATGTCAATGTACATTAAATAACTTGTTTTTAAAGAAAAGAAAAAGAAAGACTATCTCTACTACAGGTACACAAAGAATCCGACAGCACTCACATTGTAGCTGCTTCATCCTTACCAGCTTGTTCATTCTGTAAGACACTGTCTCTACTCCTAACATTGACTGCATTTACTGAAAAGATCATAGAGATAGTAAAAGCTCAACGATGCTCAGGTTTGGGGGGCAGAGATGAGGAAGTGGTACAAAGAGGAGTTTCAAGACAGGGTACTATAATGATGGGTGGATCATCATATGTTTGTTCAGACCTATAGACTGCTGCCAAGAGTGACCTTGATGTAAACTATGAGCTTTGGTGATAATGACACATCATGTAGGTTCATCAGCCACAGCTAATGTCCGCTCTGATATGACACATTGTTAGTGGGCAAGGCTATGAGAGGGTATGAGCATGTGAGATATTTCTGTAAAATTGCCCTAAAAATAAAGTCTTTTTTTAAAAATTGCCTTTCCATCTTTCAACCTATAAAACACCAGATCTAAAAATATTACAGGGAGGGAAGGAATGTGTAGGGAAGGCTGGAGGACAGAGCAAGGGAACATGGAGGTTTTGACTTAGCTTTGAAACTCCTGAGTCTACATGAATGTGATTGTTCAGTTACACCATTGCTCACAGTCTAGAATGCTTTCTTCGAACCATTGGTCTCCACTCATTAGCCAGTTATGAAATGTGTTTTGTTTGTCATAAGTAACATTCTTTTTTTTTTTTTTTACACAAGAACAGAAAAAAAGTTAGAGAGGGTACGAATATAGCACGGTGGCATAGTGCTTGCCGTCATGTTCAAAGCCCTGAGTTCCTTCCCCTCCACCAGGATGGGGGGTGGGATGGGGGAGAATCATGGTACACTGTACAAAGTGTAATCGTGTTTTGTGGAGTGTATAGTTAGCCTTATAAACAATGGTTGTATTAGTTGCTCTTCTGTTACTGTGATAAAACACCATGGCCAAGGCAACTTTTAGAAAAACGGGTTTGTTTGGACTAGACGCCATGATGGTGGAGGGAAGACATATAGGCCAGATAGGAACCTGAGGGTGTACACCTTGCTCTGAAATCAGGAAGCACAGAAAGTGCACTTGATATTTTTTAAAGCCTACTTCCAGTGACACCTTCCTCCAACAAAAGCCTCCCCAAAGAGCTCCAGCAGCCAGGGACCAAGCATTCAAAACTTGGAAACTATGGGGGACATTTTCATTAAAACTACCACAGTGGCTCACAATGTAAGACGAGTCACGGTTAATGTTATAAAACCGGAGACCCTTCAAAAAGCAGTTACTCACTTGGAGAACTAGCTGAGTTTGATGAGTTAAATGAAGTTCAATATTAAGCCTTCACAGCCCACACTTGGGAGCAGAGGCAGGTGAAGCTCTGTGAGTTTGTGGCCAGGCTGGTCAACAAAGTGAGTCTAGGACAGCCAGGGCTGTTACATAGAAAAACTCTGTCTTGAAAAACAGAAAGAACGAAAGAACGAAACAAAGACATTTCACAGCCCATGTCTGACAGTGTTGCTCTTCTAAACCCACCACTGGGAGCTGGGGGAAGGTTGGGAGAGAAGTAGATGTGAGTCCCAGGACAGTCACATCCAAGACCACCCTGGGCTCTTCCTCAAAAAGAAAAGGGGGGTCTATTGAGAATATGTCCAAGGAATTAATTTTATAATTTGTGTGTGTCTCTGTCTGTGTGGTGTGTATGTGTGTATGTGTAGTGTCTATGTGGGGTGTGTGTGTGTGTGTGTGTGTGTGTGTGTGTGTGTGTGTGTGTGTGTTTGTGTTCATAAGCCAGCTTGCCAGCCAATTCTTCCCTTCTACCTGTGGGTACAAAGGATCAGATTAAAGAGCATCAGGCTTGGCAAAAAGTACTTTTTTTTTACCCACTAAACCATCTTGCCAACCCTGTTTGGGCTGTTTAGAAATAGGGCGGCACCACTCTGTCCTGGCTGGCCTCATGTTTATTATGATGTAGCCCAGACTGTGTAGATCAGGCTGTCCTCAAACAAAGATTCTCCTGCCTTTGCATCCCAAGGGCAGGGATTAAAAGAAGATGGCACCATGCTCGGCCTTTTAAAACTCTGTGTGTGTGTGTGTGTGTGTGTGTGTGTGTGTGTGTGTGTGTGTGTGTATGTGTGTGTGTGTGTGTAGGCCCGTGCGCCCACGCGTGTGCGCACATGCATGGATACGTGCACACATGTGTATAACTGGAGTTGCAGGTGTTGTGAGATACCCAATACAGGTGCTGGGAAATGAACTTGGGTGTTCTGGAAGAATACCGGGTGCTCTTAACAGCCTGTCTGTTTCTCCAGCCCTATCCTTTCCATTGAGACTTCAATTAGATGTGATGGCCCAACCTGTTTACTTACTTATATTTTAGAAATCCAAGATCCTCAGGGCCTCTCCAGACTCCTATCTCTTTCCTAGGAAGGTCAGTCCTTCCTTCCTTCCTTCCTTCCTTCTTTCCTTCCTTCCTTTAGAAAATAACATGTGTTTATTGTATGCAGTAGTAGTGTAAACCTGTAATCTCAGCCCCTGGAAGGTGGAAGCAGAAGGATCAGGAATTCAAGATCTGCCTCAACTACATACTGTTCAAAGTTAGCCTGAGCTACATGGCACTTCGGCCTATAAAAAGAAAATAACAGTAAAATAAATAAATAAGGTGAACGTTTAGAGCAATGACTAGCCTTTTGGAAAACAAAACAAAAACATTCTCTATTAACAACTGGTGTATTCAGGTTTGCTACGAGCAAATTTCATAATTCTTGCCTGAAAATTGTCTGCTGTGCCTTATAAATATTTTTGGAGGTAGGAGCCCTTGTATCAGTAAAATCATTTTCTTGGAATATTAATTCACATCCTTTGCCGGTTATTTATTTACATGACTTTAAAAGCAATTAAGACATTTAGAAAACGCATTAAACTACAGATTAATGTGCATTTTTCTCTTGCGCTATCACTCAAAGGCCTGCCCCTACCCTTTCCCACCCAGTGAGATAAATGTTTCCAAAGCAAAGAGACATATTTCCTTTCTGTCTGGTTTCTTAGAATTCATTTAAACATGCTTATTGGAATTTCCTGTCATGTAATATTTTAGCAAGATGCCCTAAATATATACAGCTTGCAGATGGTAAACATTGCAAGACAAGATTGCTACAATGCTTTTTTTTCCCTTAGGCAAACAATACCAACGGTAAAATGCCCTGTGTAAACAACTGCAGAGGTATGTAAATGAAATTAGCATAGGGAAAGTTTAGGCTTAGCTATTTTCTTCCAAGTCTTTTAAATAAGAGTGAATATTCAAATTGTGGAAATACCTTAAAACATCAGGGGTCTTTGGTGAGGTACTTTCCCCAGTCCAGAAGAGGACAGGAGACTAGCTTACCTCCCAACTAAATACCACTTTCTCTAAACAACTCCTGAGTCAGGCCACAAAGAAAACATTTTCCTGTTTAAGACATTGTCTTTAAATAAATCTAAATTCCTAAAGAGTCCTGGTGAGTATGGGATTGCTAAAACCACCACAGACACAAGAGTCCTTTGGTAACTCCTTGAAAGCCGTCTTCCGTTCGTAGGAAGCAAAGCTGCAAGTCAAAACCAAGTCTGCCTTCTGTTACACAGCCAGTCAGGACACTGAGCTGAGCGCAGAGCCATCTGAGCTAATACATGAAGATTCACAGTCTCTGGGCCCTGGCTTAGCATAAAATATGCTAGGAGAGGATAAATATCAGGGGCAGTTGGCACCTTTTAGCAGCTCGTTACAGGTGGGGGTGGGTGAGCCGACCTTGGGCTGAAGTCTTAATGAAGTCCGGCTTAGAAATTGTGGGGCAGCTGTGAGGGAGAACAGCAACCACAAAACCTCTAGCAGAACCTCAGGTTTGTCTTAAGCTTTAGGAATTGCATCTTCTTCATTGTTCAAAGGGAAACGAATACTTCTTTGTTGTTAAAGCTACAATATTGGTTTCGGAAAAATTCATAGGCCTTGTTCAGTTTTCTGTATTATGTGACCCCACCAAGTAAATATTTAAGTAGTTTAACACTAAAAGTTAGCAAAATTGCCCCACCCCCACCCCACCCCGCTCCTAGGTTGGCTTTGACCTGCCTCAGCCTTGAAAGTGCTGGCATGGGACTACAGGTCCACTATCATACCTACTGCCAATATTCTTTTTAAAAGAAAGAATTCTGCACGTTGGTGGGGGTGACGAATGCACACCTTTAATCCCAGCACTCAGGAGGCAGAGGCAGAGGCAGGTGGATCTCTGAATTCAAAGCCAACCTGGTCTACAGAGTGAGTTCCAGGGCAGCCAGGGCTACACAGAGAGATGCTGTTTCAAAACACAAAGATAGAAGCAAAGGAAAGAACTCCACCAGGATACAGACTAGTAGGAGAGCACTTGCCTACCAAGCCCAAAGCCTTAGTACCTCCAATAAATAAATAAATAAGTCTTTAAAAGAAAAGAAGAGGGAGGCAGAGGCAGGTGAATCACTGTGAGTTCAAGGCCATCCTGGTCTACAAAGAGAGTCCAGGACAGCCAAGGCTACACAGAGAAACCCTGTCTCAAAAAAACAGAAGAAGAAGAACAAGAAGAAGAGGAAGAGGAAGAAGAAGAAGAAGAAGAAGAAGAAGAAGAAGAAGAAGAAGAAGAAGAAGAAGAAGAAGAAGAAGAAAAAGGATAAATAAAAGAATTAGGGGTTAAAGCACTGATGGCCACACATGTTTGAGCCACTTTTTAGCTGTATAACTATGAGCACGTGGCTTAATGGGAAGGTTACCAGGGTGCTGTGGTGCATGGCCAGCATGTACACACAATGCCAGCATTTGGGAGCTGAGCTCAGAAGGGTCAAGAACCCAAGGTCAGCCTCCTCCTTTACACAGCAAGTTTCAGGCCGGCCCGGGGGACAAGAGACCGACCCTATCAACAAATAAGCAAAAAATGAGAACCTACTTGTCCAGGCTTTTAGGAGAATTAAATAAAGCTGCGTGTAAATAAGGACTGACTGCAAGAATGAGTCCCAGGAAGCTTCATAGACAAACAGAAAGAGGCCTGATGCAGAGAAATGAAGGAAAGAGGACAGGGGAGAACGGTGGGGAGTAGGTAGTGGGGAAAAGAAAGAGAGAGCCAAAGAGGGAGTTGTGTCCCGGCAATCACTTTTTCGTAAAGTGCACCCACCATCCTTGGCAGATAGCCACATTACCTCCGCACCCTTTCTTCTCTGCGTTCCTTAGCTTGAACCTGAACTGCTGACACCAGCCACACAATGTGTGTGCATGCACAACAAAGCCAGCACAGCCTTGCAGAAGGTCTCTCTTCAAAGTCCTGACCTCACCTACTGACTGGTTTTAAGGCAAGTCAGGGGGTGGAGAGATGGCTCAGAGGTTAAGAGCACTGATTGCTTTTCCAGAGGACCCAGGTTCAATTCCCAGCACCCACATGGCAGCTCACAACTGTCTGTAACTGAAAGATCTGATACCCAGAGACATACATGCAGACAAAATACTAATGCACATAAAAGATAAATAAATAAGTTATAAAAAAGACAAGTTAGGATTTCCTTTTGCCTAGTTCTGTTCCTCAGTTGCATAGCAGAAGGCCTGAGTGCTTTCGGTTCCCTCATTCCTTCCTCTGCCAGCCTTGGGGCCAGGGTGACAGCTATGTGACATGGAGACACACTAGTGCCCAGAGAAGAGCTACTCTTCCCTGGGGATCTTTTTGTCAGGAAAGAAAGCCTTTTCTAGACACTCTGGCAATTGTACCCTTCCATCCCAACAGCCTGAGTGGCTATCACTTGAAGATGTCTTCATCAATCTTAAGCAAGATCAATGAAACTATCATATCTGGATTAAATCAAGCAAGTTTTCCCTCTGGAACTAGAATGGGGTTCATTGCCATCAATAACAAGGAAGACGGTGGATACCTAGATAAGTGTATTGACAGACAAGACTCACATTACAGAACACTGACAGCTTAGACTAAGAAAGGCACAGTACAAGGCACAGGAGATCTTTGGGCTCCTCATTTAAAACTTGTAGGGGCAGAACAGAGCCAAAACAATGAGTGCTCAGGTGTTATCCTTCACAGGAGAAGAAGGCTAGCTATAAGTATAAAAACAAGAGCTCCGAATATAAAGTCCAAACCATAATATTCTCATTATTTTTAGGCATGTTGTTGCCTCACCCAAAATATAACAACCTTCTCCCCAGATATCAAAACACCTACTCCATTATAGCATCACTACATAGTTCACAGTTCACCATATAAATCAAAAGTTCAAGGGTACCTAGGCCTTCAAACCTCTGAAACCCCTGGACAAGGAGATATTACCTTCTTTCAATTCTGAAGTCCAGGTAGGCACAGCTAACACTTCTCTTCTTTCACTTGCTGTGGGGTGCCAACTGTCGTATCTAAACACCACTGTTGGGAAGGCCAGCCTAGCTCTCTACAGATCCATCAAAGAACAATCAAACAACAGCTTGAGGCCATCTCATGAGATTCTGAGGAAGAACCATCAGTCAGTCTATGGCCCCTCTGAATTCCCCATTCACAGAAACTACAAAAAAATATGTGGGGGAGGTAGGAGTAGGGAATAAGAACAAAGTAAAATAATAAATATGAGTGATACTGTCATTATAACTGGGCATGAAGATACACACACCGAGCATTTGGGGAGGAGATAGAAGCAGGAGAGTTGGGAGTTCAAAGTCATCCTCAGCTACATTAGTAGTTCAAAGCCAGCCTGGAGTACATGAGATATTCTCTCTCTCTCTCTCTCTCTCTCTCTCTCTCTCTCTCTCTCTCTCTCTCTCTCTCTCTCTCTCTCTCTCTCTCTCTCTCACACACACACACACACACAGAGAGAGACAGAGACAGAGACAGAGACAGAGACAGAGACAGAGACAGAGACAGAGACAGATTATATTTACTGTTCTAGGCTAGCAGGGATAAAATGGCTAGTCACTGTGACTGAGGGAGAATTTTACAGAAAAAGGCAAAACAGGTATTTTAATGAAATTAAAAAGCAACATTTTTCAATTGTACATACAATGAAAAAAAAAACTTGTCACCTATTCTTAGTGGTTTTGTTTTGTTTTAGGACATGGTCTCCCTCCATATATAGTCTTAGTTGGCCTGGAACTTCCTATGTAGACCAGGCTAGCCTAAAATTCATAGAAACCCACTTGCCTCTGCCTGTCCAGAACTGTCCCCCCCAGCCCCCAGCACTGGGACTAAAGATGCATGTCACCACACTCAACTTCTAATACCTTTCTTAAGCTGTATTTCTGAACTGTTCAATAAGATAGTCATTAGTCACCTGTGGCTATGGAGGATTTAGAATACAGCAAATCCATGCATAATAACTGTGAAGTTAAAGTGCATATCCTATTTCAAATACTTGGTAAGGAAAAAAAATACATTTTATATCAATTCTATGCTGAAATGGTACTATTTTAAGTATATTTGCTAAGTAAATTATTGATAAAGTAATTTTTGTGCATTTCTCTTTGCTTTTTTAAATGTGGCCATTGGGCTGAGCAGTCCAAGCACTGGGATTACAGGCATGTTCCTGAACAGTTTAAAACTATGCACAGAACTCACATTTGTGGCACATGTTATATTTTCACAGTCAGTATCAATGCAGACTCTAATCTGGTAATTATTTCAAAAGCCACCAGCACACCAACTTTAGTATGGGCTTCTCAGGCCACCCTCCACACGGACAACAGAGTAGCAATAGTGTGTCTAGTCACATCCCTTCCTTTCACACTTGTAAATAGTCACTTTCAGGATGACAATCTGAGCCCCTCTATAACATGTTCAAGGGCTTAGAACGTCTACCTTCACCACACAGAAAAAGGAAGTAGGTACAATGGCATGGCCTCTAGTCTCAGAAACTGAGGAGACTGAGACAGGAATAGCCTGGGCAATTGATTGGGACCCTTTCTTGATGTAAAAAGTAGAAAATAAAAAGAGGAGGGGGCTGGACATGGTGGCACACACCTGTAGCTCCAGCACTCAAAGAGGCAGAGGCAAGTGGGTCTCCGTGAGTTCAAAGTCAGCTTGGTCTACACAGTGAGTCCTGGATAGCCAGGGATACACAGAGAAACCCTGTCTCTAAAAACAAACAAACAAACAAAAACCAAAAACAAAGGGAGGGGCTTGAATACAGCGTTGTAGTTGAGCTCCTGCCTAGTATCTATGAGGCACTGGGTTCAACCCTCAGGACCATGAAATAAGAAAACAGAGAGAAAAAAGGAAAAGCGTTGCAAAGATATGCTGTACAATGGCTAATGTTGTCAGGCAGTGGGTGGTGCACTCCTTTAATATCAGCACTCTGGAGGCAGAGATAGCGAGATCTCTGAGTTGGAGGCCAGCCTGGTCTGAAGAGCCAGTTCTAGGACAACCAGGGCTACACAGAAAAACCCTGTCTCCAAAAACAAGCCCAAAGTGTGAAACCTGACCTGAGCTATCTTTCATCAAAGAAAGAATTGTAAAAAGAAGGAAAGAAGGGAGGGAGGGAGGGAAGAAAGAAAGACAAACCAAACACATTTTAAATTACCAAATTACTCACTTCCCCCGCTCTCCCCACCATGCCTCCCCTCTCTGCCCAGACAGGGTTTCTCTATGTAGCCTTGGCTGTCCTGGACTCTCTTTGTAGACCAGGCTGGCCTCGAACTCACAGAGATCCTCCTGCCTCTGCCTCCTGAGCGCTGGACTTAAAGGCATACACCTCCACTCCCAACCATTACTCGCTTTTTACAGATGAGGAAATGAGGCACTATGAGCCTAAGGCACTTGCTCAAGATCACACAGTGATGAGAGAAGGATAGAGGCCTGGAAGATACTGGAAGATACATCAGAGGGCCAGCATGGTGGTGCAAGCCGGTGATCCCAGCTGTTCTGGAGGAGGAGGCTGAAGGGTCACAGGTTTAAGACCTGCCTGAACTACCAGGCAAGTTCAACGGTAGCCTGGGCAACTTAAGGAGACCCTGTCTCAAAATGAAATATAGCAAAGGGGCTGGGCATGTAGTTTATTTGCCTAGCAGCACAGGGCCCTGGGTTCAGTCCCCACTAAGGGAGAAAGGCGAGGGGAGGAGAGTTCCCAGTGGTTAAGAACCTACCAGTTATGAGCAAGGTGCTGAGTTATATCCTTTGCAGAAAGAGACAGAAGGGACTGAGGGAAGGAGAGAGGGAGGGAGGGAAGGAGAGAGAGAGAGAGAGAGAGAGAGAGAGAGAGAGAGAGAATGAATATCAAATATCAAGTTAGTCTGTGGCCATAGGACCCTGAATGTGTCTTCTTCTGTTTGACCTCAGAAGCTAAGTAGGGTTAGACCTGGTTAGTACTTGGATGGGAGACTATCAGTTAGAGCCCTGGTTCTTAACCGGCAGGTCATGACTTCCTCGGGGGTCAAAAGACCCTTTGCAGGGGTTTCCTAAGACCACTGGGAAATACATATATTTACATTACAATTCAGAACAGTAGCAAAATTATAGCTATGAGGTAGCAACAAAAATACTTTTATGGCTGTGGGTCACCACAGCACGAGGAGCTGTGTTAAACGGTTGTAGTGTTAGGAAAGGTGAGAACCACTGAGTAAGAGACACAGCCAGGTCACATCATTCTAAAGAATTCAGAATTTCCCTTTTTCTCCTTTCTCTTCTTTCTTCTATCTCTTCCTTTCTTCCTTCCTTTTCCTGTTCTTTGAGACAGGATCTTATTCTGTAGCTCAGGGTGGAATATGCCCTAGAACTATGTATCCCAAGCTGCCCTGAACACCAAGGCATTGGAAAGACTGAGATTGCTGAGCCATACCACCATAGGCAGCAAAAAAAAAAAAACACCCCTTTCTTCCATAAAAAAGAGATGGCACCAAACCATTTTTTAACTGAGGAAGCTACTAGCATGTCCCAACTGATACTTAATTAGGTCACTTGGCATCCATATGGATGGCAGAGGAAGAAGAGATCAAAGGCTTCCCCACTCTGAAGGGCCTGAGATTGAGCTAAAGTCCCTTCCCATGCTAGGCAACTGCTGTCCCGGTGGCCTGTACCTCCGGCTCTTGGCAGCTCCCATCTGTATTGTCTCTCTCAATCCTTCCAGAAACCCAGATTGCAGATGTGGGAGCTACTGTGAACATCTCCTTGTAAGGCAGACATTGTACCATGTATGATGACCTACTCTTGTTATCGTAGCACTGGTGAGGCTGAGAGAGGAGGATTGCCACAGCATCAAGCCAGGGTTACACAGCAGGACACATAAGGAAGTAAACAGTCCTGTCAACTGTGCCTTCTAAATCCTCTCTAACCCACACTCTCTTCAGTTCCAGCCGCGCAATTTAAATCTGCACCACCTCTCATCTCAGAATAGTTTTTTTGTTTTTTGTTTGTTTGTTTGTTTGTTTGGTTGGTTGGTTGGTTTTGTTTTTGTCTTTGGTTTTGGTTTTGGTTTTGGTTTTGGTTTGTTTTTTTCCAAGGCAGGGCTTCTCTGTTTAGCGTTGGCTGTCCAGTCCTGGACTCACTTTGTAGACCAGGCTGGCCTTGAACTCACAATGATCTGCCTGTCTCTGTCTCCCAAGTGCTGGGATTAAAGGCTCAGAATAGTTTAAATAACCCTTTTCTCTCTATATTGTTTTTCTTTCTTTGAGCTATCCTTCTCACACCCCCAAAGGATCATTCAAAATATTATTCTGTTTTTATTTTATTTTATTTTATCTTATTTTATTTTATTTTGAGACAGGGTTTCTCTGTATAGCCTTGGCTGTCCTAGACACGGTTTGGATACCAGGCTGGCCTTGAACTCACAGAGATCCTCCTGCCTCTGCCTCCTGAGTTCTGGGATTACAGGCGTGCACCACCACACCCAGCTCAAAATGTTATTCTGATCATATACTTAAAAGCTCTTTTTGGTTTCTTATCAGCTTTGGACTTGGTTTTGTTCTCTAGATTATATATATGTGTGTTTACACCCAGGTGCATGCGTGTGTGCACACATGTGTTGCAGCATATGGGTGAAGGTCAGAGGGCAACTTGTGGGAGCCAGCTCTCTCCTTCCACCATGCAGTTCTTGGTGATTAAAGTCAGATTGTCAGATTTGGCAGCAAGCTCCTTTAGCCACTGAGCCATCCTATTTTGTTCTGCAACAGGAGGATTGCCATCTATTTATTTGTTTTTAGAGAGTTAGTTTATTTGTTTGGGTTTGTTTGTTTGTTTTGTTGTTGTTTGCAGTGCTGGAGATTGAAGCTAGAGCTAAGCACGTGTAGAAAAACACACTATCAGTGGACCAGTTCCCAGCCCTGCTTAACTGCCTTTGAGACAGGGGCGCCTATAGTCCAGGCTGGCCTCAAACTCATTATGCAGTCAAGGATAACTTTGAACCCCAGCTCTTACTGACTCCACCTCCTGATGCTGAGCTTATTTTGTTTGCTGTTTGTTTTTCTTCTGAGGCAGGATTTCACTTTGTATCCCAGACTAGCCTGGGACAACCTCTGTAGATCAGGCTGGCCCCAAACTTTAGGCAATCTCGCCCTTACCTTCAGAGTACTGGCATTACACATATGCTCCACCAGTCTGGGCTAAAGCTGCAGATGGGAGAACCTTCATGATTTTATTCCACACTCACCCCTCCTAAGCCCAGTCGCTACCTTGTTGTGACTGCGCTGTTCAGATGTCCCAGACCATTTTCTGCTCTTTGCCTGGAATCCTTCCTCTCTTCATCTGCCCAACTGCTACTCATCATCACAGACAGTTTAAGGATATTTCCTTTGGGAGACTTTCCAACATCTACCTTTTCTTTCCAGGCAGACCCCTCTACACTCCCGTGACATTCTATGATGTGTGTGTATAGCTTGTCATACTGTAATTTAACCATGGAGCCCTTGAATAACTACACCATCAGCGCAAGCTGTGTCTTATGCATCTGTCCTTTCAAACATTATTGGAGCCCTACACTTTCAGGTGCTGTGCGGGAGGCTAGGGATACAATGGTGTGGGGGCTGGGGCCGGGAACGAAACTCCACATGTACTTAGCATAGCTAGCATTTTGTTTTGGTTTTGGGGTTTTGTTTTTTCGAGACAGGGTTTTTCTTTATAGCCCCTGGCTGTCCCGGACTCACTTTGTAGACCATACTAGCCTTGAACTCACAGAGATCCTCCTGCCTCTGCCTTCTTGAGTGCTGAGTTTACAAGCGTTCCCCAGTGCACCCGGCTCGTGGCTAGCATTTTGAAGATGCTGCTTGTGTTCTCATTCACATTCATTATTCCAGGGCTTGGAAGAATGTGATGAAGTGCAGGTGGTGGTACACACCTTTAATCCCAGCAGAAGCAGGCAGAGCTCTGTGAATTCGAGGCCAGCCTGGTTTACACAGTCAGTTCCAAGACAGCCAGGGATAAGGCAGAGAAACCCAGTCTTGAAAAACAGGAAAGAAAAGAAAAGAGAACATGATAAAATAAGAAAAGCCAGTATTTATCTTCCTGCAAATCTTTACCTTTCAGATATGTTCTCATTCAAATGCCTCCTAAGTGTTTATTAGTCAACATCCTTTCATGGCTTCTAAATGGATGTCACAATAACCCAGACACAACTTCTAGGCAAAGGCCCATTAAAGAAAAGGGGGGATTGTTTTATTGTTAATTATGTGTGTGGGTATGTGCATGTATGTGTGCACATGTGGAGTGCCTAAAGAAGCCAGGTGACTCGTAGTCCCTACAGCTGGAGTTACAGGTGGCTGTGTACTGCCCCACATCAATGTTGGGAACTGGATTCAGGTCCTCTGCAAGAGCGGAACGTGCCACTCAAAGTTCCATTTTTACATTCCACGCTTCTCACACTTGTAGCACTCACTTCCCTCCCTAGAACCTTTGACTATCAGGAGTACTGCTAGACACGCAACCAATAACTTCCCCAAGGTAGGCACGGTTTCTGATTCCCTTCTTCCTAATGTCCCCCAAATTCAAGAGCAGTTGTTTGCTCTGGTTTGATTTGCAATTTTTCTGGTTTTATTATTTATTCTGAGTCAGGGTCTCCTTCCTTACCCAGTCCAGGTTGGCTTGAAATACCATTCCTGCCTTCTTCCTGCCTCAGCCTTCAGGGTGCTGGGATTACTGGGGTTATGGGTGTGTGCCTCTCACCTGGCTCCCTTCCCTGGACCGGAAGGCCCCATCCTTTCTTATTCTCCCCTCTATCAGGACCCTGCTGAGCAGTCTCTTTAGACCTTAGCACCTGCACTGGGAAGGGAGATTTTCTAAGTAACTCTTCCTCAGTCCTTTAATTCTTTTCATTGCTAGCACTTTCCGGAGCCTGCAAAGGCCAATTAAGTATTACTGGATGCATTAATTATAAACAAGCACCCCGTCCTTCCAAATTCGTTTGTCGGTGTGGTTTCCATGCAAGATTTTCTATACCGCAGGAAAGCCACATTGAGAGGGAGCCAGGAACATCCAACTTGGGCCCAAGGAAAAAGTCACGTTTTAAAAGTATGTGGGAAGTTAAAAGTGTGTTTCACAATCCTGGATCGTGTCCCATGTGCACTGTCAGCACAAGGCTTTGGGTTTAAGCTCAGTTGGACCTTCCATGTGAACAAAGTGTGCACTGCATTGGTGTTTCTGTGTGCTTTCCAAGTGCATATTTTCCGCAGGATGTGTGCAAACCAGAGGTGTGGTGTTTCCAAGGGAAAGGTAGCCTGGGCTGGAACTGAGGAACCAAGGTACCATTTGAAATTAAGTTTCTCACTGCGTGTATTGCCGAGTGGAAAGGAGAGGGAATTCCTGCGAGATACAAAACAAAAACCAAGAAAACAAACATTTTGAAGGACGGCTTTCTAATAGGTTTTCCAGGTCATTCAGGAACCTGGGGTCACGCATAAGTAGGAAATGGATTCCAGGCTTCCCCGCAGAGAATCCTTCCGGGGTGGTGGCGGGGGTGGGGTGGGGTGGGGGGGCTGGATATTCCCAATCCTTCCCTCCCCCTCACAAGGCAGAAGCCCCACGAGGCATTGGCAAAGGAGTCTAAGGAAGGCTGCCGAATCGTCCTCTCTCCTGCTGGCTCCTGAGATGGAGCTCCACTTAGGCCAGGCTTTTTCAACCCCCTCCCCCCGCCCGCCCCTAGCAGCCGGCACCCCAAGGCTAGGCGGGCGGGACCGAGTTGCGATGTGGAGAATTCGATGTCCGAGCGACCTCCTCGGAGGAGTGGATCGAGTTAAATATAACTGCGCGAATGGAATGGCGCTAAAAATAAGGTAGCAGCTGGCAGGTCCTCGGCCCTCTCCCGGGAAAGGAGGGGGCCAGAGTGGTCTCGCGCAGGGAGTGGCCAGGAGGTGCGGCTTCCGCAGCCTGGGACTGAGGACCACCGAGGCTCGACTAGAGTGTCAAAAGCTGGAAAGGGATGTCCACCAGGCTGGCGAGTTTCTAGCCAGGCCTTCGGATGCACTGAGCTCTCATCAAAGACGTCAGAAGACATGCGCACGTGCCTGGGCGTGAGGGTAGAACGGTGGGGCGTCCTGCTGTCATGCCCCGCCGCCAGAGGGAGCTGAGCAGGAGAGAAGACTTGGGGGAGGTGGGTGGGCCCTCAGGATGCGGATGCATCGCTGTCACCACGCGCTTCCTCGAGGTCCACGGTGGTCGCGTCCTCCCGTTGCCCCCACCCTCCCCGTCTCAGGGCCCCACCTTCAGACCCACAATTGAAACGTTTCCAAAACGGGCTATTTATTTGTTCCCAATAAATCGATGGGCGGTTATTAAGAAATCGATGTGGCCTGGGTGGGCGAGTCTCTCGCTGTCAGGGAAAAGCGCTTTTGAGCGCACCCGCAGGACAGTCCAGGCCTGGCGCCGGCCACGAAATGCTTGCGAGATAATGTAACCTGAGGACTCCGTACCTGGGCACCCTGGCCCGGGTGGGTCACGCTCCCTCGGGCTGCAAGCGGCGGCACCGGTGAGACTCGCCCCGGTCCCTTTCCTTTTCTCTCCAGCCCGCCGTGTAGTTGGGGCTGCCCCCCGGCCGCCGCTCGGCTCCGAGGCTTTTGTTGCTCCTCCGCCGGCTGAATAGGGATTTTGTAAAGCGGGACAGATAAAAATGAGCAGCATCATATTGTTTGACAGAATGATCCCGCGTGATGAAGTGTCGGCTCCGAAGGGGGTGAAAATGGTGAATTCCTAAAAACCCAGCCCTCGGCTTCTCCCGCAGCTACCGTTAGCCAGGAGGGACCCAGCGGACGCCCGGCCTGCGGTGTCGCATCGAACAGCGGCGGCAAGACTCTAGCTTTCAATGCCAAGTCATTTTTAAGCCCTGATTCTGCCCAGGATCTTTCTTCTCGCGAATGAAAAGAACAATTTTCGAGAGAAAGGCTCGTTTTGATTAAATCTGACATGCTGCTGATAACTCCATGCTAATGTGAAATAATTAACATAATAGCCATAATTAAAAGCACGCTAACAATGCCATAAATTTATCACACAATTTTACTAGCTTTCTGCCCCTAACTGCTCTCTCATCGTTAATTAAACGTGTTGCCTTTTACAGAATGGATGTTTATACATTTCCAATATAAATAAATTCGAAACCATCCTCTCCCCCCCCCCCTTTCTTTTGGTCTCTTGCCATTTATAGGCACGCGGACTGAGTACCAGGTACTGAAAATAAATGAAGTTTTGAGATGTAAATATAAACAAGAACATTAAATTGGCCTCTCCATCCCTCCCCTCCCCCCATTCCTCCCGAAAAGAGCTCTGGAGAGGTATGGGGGCCAGTGTTTGGGGGTAAAATGTGTTGTGGAAATAATCTGCATGGGCTGGGACCCCAGATATCACCTTTGCCCTTCCCACCTTCTTCGGTGGCAGACGTCCAGACAATAAGGTTGATGGTGGCCTGATAAATCTATAAAAAATTGTCCAGAAGCAGCGAACTTCGGCTCGGGCAGGTAATGGATCCCGGAAAGGAGGGCTGGCTTTCAAATGTTCCCAACCATGGTTTGTTTTCTCTGCTAAAGAAAGTAGCTGCCTTGGGTGGGTGACGCTCCCCTCAGCTTCTCCGAAGCTGGCCTCATCCTCCCGCGTTGTTAGAAAATTGCATTTTCACTCAGGGATGATGACTATAACGCCTGCTTCAATGATTGGGTCAAGCCGATACCATAGCCCCTGACTTGGAGGGAGAGACAGCACCTGGGGTCGCCTAGGCCTGAGTGGACCATTCTGCTTCCCGTACTCTCTGACCCTGCTCCTCCTCCCGTGTTGACCACTTAAGAATCCAAATTGAGTTGTAATTAATTTCCCCCTTCTCCGTCATAAATTGTTCCATCCACATCCTCCCCTTCCAGGACATACACACTAAATCTCTCCTCCTCTGGAGACGTCTCAATTTTCTCTTCTATCGATCCTGACCACCTTCTTGCCTCCTGTTTCTAGAACCTTAGTTCTCCCTTCACTCCTGGACCTGTTTCAGTGGCTTCCCCAGCCCTGTATTCTGTCAGTCCCAGGAGAAACCGGAGTTTCTCTCCACTTCATTCTCATTAGGCGGAATCGTTTCCAACACTTGAGCAGGTGAGACCGCTGGCTACCATCTTCCTTTTAAATATCTCCTGGGAAGTTTGCTAGCTGCCCCAAGTTGTCACTCCCGTTCCTAACTGTGTTAGTGTGTGCACTCCTCCTTCAGTGCCCCCAATAATCTTTGGCGACTGAATGTTTACCATTTCAGTTCCCTGTCTCTCCCCCTCCCCATGTGTATCACTCCCCCCCCCCCTTTCCCCACTCTGCTATTTCTGTCCCAAAGTTTAGCGGTAACTGAGGACCTGGGATCTTAGGTGTAACCTGTAATCTGGTTGCTAGCTGTTTCCTGGGAATCGCTTCCCGAGATAAGCTCCCCCGTCCCCGCCCCCGCCCCCGGGCAATCTTTCTGTCTCACACCTGTACTACCCTTTAGCTGCTTCTCCAGCAAAGAAGCTGTGCCGGCCCTAACGTCCACCCATCGGGAGAAAAGCCTCACAGGGTCCCCAAACAGAGCGACCTCGGTGATCTCCGCGGCCTTCAACCAAAATCGATTTTAAGCCATTAGGCCTGTGCGGGCGCCCGGTTTAGGGGTAGCAGCCAGTAGGTTCTGCACGTCTCATCATTTAGCTAATCGAGTCGAAAAGTTTCTGTAGGGGCCGGACCCAGCATCAGATGGTAACACTGATTGAACAAGAGATTAGCACAATAGATCTCTAACCGAGGGGAAGCGTTGCTTTTCACGCTACGCACCGTAATTAATGATATGAATCAATTAATTTGACTTTTATTGTGTCGGGGAAAAAAGGCGCAACAAATGGAACCGGCAGCTGGGAGTTGTTCACCACCTCTTCCCCAGAGAGGTTCCAAGGAGACACACGGGAATGGACCGCCCAAATCCGGCCGTGGCGCAGGGGGAGAGGCAGGCAACAGCGACGCGGAAAAAGCCTCTGGGCAAGCTCAGGCCAGCGGAGAAACCGAAATTAGGCTCATTTGTAGACTAGTTAAAAAAAAAAAAAAGGCAGCGGGAGCAGCCGTGGAGCCAGGGTTCTCGCCTGCGCACAGGCAAGAGGCTTGGCCATCAAGCCCGCCATCAGGTTCACTCTGAGCCTTGCAACCGCCGCTAACCACCTGGCAATTCAAGTTCGGCAGAAGGCATTCTTGAATTTGTAAATTTGGATTGTTTTCTTTTCCTTCCCACCTTCCTTTGAGTTGCTTGAGCAGTTAAATGCCACTGTGACTTCGTGCCTAGGGTGACAGGCAGCCGGCTCCAGCTTGTAGCTCCTGTGGGCTTCCAGGGCAGAGCATAGCATAGCAGTCAGCATAGCAGAGGCTTTTTAAGCCAGCGGGTCATAAGTGGCGCAGCTGCCGAAATCAATTCAGGCGTGCGTTTTAGGATCAGGTGTAACACGGAGATCGACTGGAAACAAACAAAAAAAAAAAAAACAAGCAAACAAAAACATAGAGATCCCAGACCTCTCAAGATAGTCACTGCCCTCCAACCATCCTGTAGCCACCCCAACCCGGAGCATCATCGAAGTCCATAGACAGAAGGCTAGTGGTAAAGATGGGGGAGTTGTATAATTGGGATAATAGTCAGTCTGCGTGTCATGATGCCTGTAAAAAAAAAAAAGCAAGTTTACAGATTTAAAAAAATATTTTATTGATTTGATGTACCTGGGAAAGTGGGTCTGGATGAGGAACAGGGCATGAGAATCTGAAGCACACTGACAATCTGCGAGAATACGTAACTTTTCCGCTATTTTCTATAAACCCTACAGGAACTGCTTCCTCCCTGACTTCCTCCTCTCAATCCCTTATACTCCGGGAGAAAAGGCCCTCCCCTTCCAGGCCTTCAGTGGACAGATCAGTCCGGTTTCCAGAGCATCACAACCAGTAATGTTGAGCCTTGCGCCTTCTTTTTCTCTGACAAAGAAGCGGCCTAAAGGCATGGGGAGTTGGGAGGACCAGGGCCGTCTCAAAATCACCAGGGTCTGGAGCACTAGTTTCCCTCTGACGTACCGAGTCCACTCGCCCCAGCTGCACCAGGCGCTGACCCCGGGTTGGTCTCCAACCCCAGTATCCTTGGGAATTCCCACTCTTTCCTACCATCGCTGACATTCCTTGCCACAGAAACTTCATGTGCGTTGGACACATCCTCGCCTCTTCTTTGGAGCAGGTTTCTGTAGAAGTTAAGTCTATGCTTTAAGAGACAATCTACATTAAATAGCAGCAAAGGTGAACCCATCCCCGCCACCATGCCGTGGGGGCACTGTGGTTCCTTGGGGGCCTTGCCCTCCAGTCCAAAGTCTAAGAATGTTCTCCACAGTTTCCCGACCGTCCCGTGCGCGATGTCGAATACCAAGGCCCAACGCCTCGTCCCCACCCGACTCTACTTCTCTACTTACCCAGGCCGCTGCCAATACCCGCTCCATTTCCAACCTTTTCTGTGCTAAGTCGTTTAACAACTCCAACAACCAGTTATGGCGTCTTTGTTTATAGGTGTTCTGTTATTTTACGTGCTTTTTATTTCTCTGTAACTATCGTAATAGGTTAATCGATAGCTATTTTCTGACCTCGGGAAACCCCCGCTGATGATGTTGTGACATTCGTGTGTGTGTGTGTGTATGTATGTATGTATGTATGTATGTATGTATGTATGTGTATATATATATATATATATATATATATATATATATATATATATATATATATATATATATAGACACGCCCGCGTCGAGTCCGGAAAGCTAGGCTAAGACTAGAGAAGTTAGATGTGGGGCTGATGGAAGGCACATCAGTAGGTGTCTTTTCTCTAGAATAGCCCTGAAACAGGAGGGGGTCTGAGGCCTAATTAGCAAAAGAGAGCCGGATGTGTTCCCTTAATCCTTTAATCGAAAACAAAACCCCAAAGCAAAGCAATATGGTAAGTTTAAAAATAAAAAATCACAGCCTTGTTCTGCACTGCCAGTTGCTCTAAATAATATTAGCAAAGGAGGGAGGGCAGAAAAGGGCAGGGGGCGGAGAGGGCAGGGTGGTAGGAGTCCTACAGTCCGGAGTACACTCTCTTAGGCCCACGCCCTTTCCACCTCTACCCACCCACACTCACGCCCTCCCTGGACCCCGCGCCGAGCTCCAGCGTGGGCAGGGGTCTCCTGGCAGCCCGAAGAGCCCTCGGGGCCCTCGGGATGCTAGCGCTAGTCGGTGAGGAGTTGCGCTTCTCTCGTCCCTTTGTTGACAATTCCCTGAACCAACTTGAGTTTGGCCGGCTCCACCGCGGCCCTGACGTCACGCTCGGTCACGTGGCCCCGCCTCCCTCTGGATCTTTAAGTAGAAAGTAATCTATCAGGCCAGTCCTTAAAACGGGACTTTCGACTACCCGGGTTTGTGTCCCTGTCACACCCCCACCCCCGCCTTTGCCCATACCCGCGCCCTCCGGGGCTGCTAGGCGCCTGGAGTCCGGAGCTCGCCTGGACCGATCCTGAGCCCCACGCCCAAACGAGAGACAGAGGAAGGCTGGTGGAAGTGAGGGGGCGCGGCGTCGCGAGCAGTAGCTGTCGCCTCGTAGGAAAGCGTCGAGGACCGCAGGAGTTCACGGAGCGCGGCTGCGGGCAGCGGAGCGCAGCGCCCGTAGCGCGCGATGCGGGGCCTCCGGGTGTGAGCTGACCTGGGAGGGCCCCGAGCTACCTGTGCCCTCCCCTCCCCCTCCACTTTCTTTCGGGGGATACCTCTTTTCCCTGAGACCGCGGCCGCCCCTCAAGGTTCCCCTCACTCTCTCCTCGCTCCCGGCCGCCGCCACCAACCCCGTGGAGGGATGACCCTCTCCGGCGGTAGCAGCGCCAGCGATATGTCCGGCCAGACGGTGCTGACGGCCGAGGACGTGGACATCGATGTGGTGGGAGAGGGCGACGACGGGCTAGAGGAGAAAGACAGCGACGCGGGTTGCGATAGCCCCGCGGGTCCGCCGGAGCTGCGCCTGGACGAGGCGGAAGAGGGGCCACCGGCGACCGCCCATCACGGTCAGTCTCAGCCGCCCCATCAGCAAGCCCTGGCACTGCCCACTGAGGCGGCAGCGGCCGGGCCGGGGAACGACGCGGGAGCACCCGAGGCCGAAGGCTGCAAGGGCGGCGAGGACGCGGTGACAGGCGGCGGTGGGCCCGGCACCGGCGGGAGTGCGGCGGGAGGTCTGACCCCGAGCAAGCCCAAGAACAGCCTGGTGAAGCCACCCTACTCCTACATCGCGCTCATCACCATGGCCATCCTGCAGAGCCCGCAGAAGAAGCTGACCCTGAGCGGCATCTGCGAGTTCATCAGCAACCGCTTCCCATACTACCGAGAGAAGTTCCCCGCCTGGCAGAACAGCATCCGCCACAACCTGTCGCTCAATGACTGCTTCGTTAAGATCCCCCGCGAACCGGGCAACCCTGGCAAGGGTAACTACTGGACTCTGGACCCTCAGTCCGAGGACATGTTCGACAACGGCAGCTTCCTGCGGCGCCGGAAGCGCTTCAAGCGCCACCAGCAGGAGCACCTGCGCGAGCAGACGGCGCTCATGATGCAGAGCTTCGGTGCCTACAGCCTGGCTGCAGCGGCGGGCGCAGGACCCTACGGTCGTCCCTACGGCCTGCACCCCGCGGCGGCGGCCGGCGCCTATTCGCATCCCGCGGCGGCGGCAGCAGCGGCGGCGGCGGCGGCGCTTCAGTACCCGTACGCGCTGCCGCCTGTGGCACCGGTGCTGCCTCCCGCCGTGCCCCTGCTGCCCTCGGGCGAGCTGGGCCGCAAAGCGGCCGCCTTCGGCTCGCAGCTCGGCCCGAGCCTACAGCTGCAACTCAACACTCTGGGCGCCGCCGCGGCAGCCGCGGGCACGGCGGGCGCGGCGGGCACCACGTCGCTCATCAAGTCCGAGCCCAGTGCGCGGCCGTCGTTCAGCATTGAGAACATCATAGGCGCGGGACCCGCCGCGCCCGGGGGCTCCGCTGGGGGTGGCGGGAGCGCGGGCGGGACTGGGGGTGGCGGGGGTAGTGGGGGCAGCGGCAGCGCTCAGTCCTTCCTTCGGCCGCCCGGGACTGTGCAGTCGGCGGCGCTCATGGCCACGCACCAGCCCCTGTCGCTAAGCCGGACGACTGCCACCATCGCGCCCATCCTGAGCGTGCCGCTGTCTGGACAGTTCCTGCAGCCCGCAGCTTCAGCCGCAGCCGCTGCCGCTGCGGCGGTTCAAGCCAAGTGGCCCGCGCAATAGTGATGAGCCTGTGGCCGGGCCGGGCGGCGGCCTCTGGCAGCAGCCTGCGCTCAGGATGTGCGCCCGCTCTGGTCCTGGTCCATCTGCCCTGGTCCTGGTCTCTCTACCCAATCCTGGCCTCTGCTACCCGCCCCCGACTCCCCAACATCGACCAACAGCGGCCTCCATCCCCTCGCTCACCTAAGCTGGCCGAGCAAACTCAACACGCGTCCGCTGGGAATAGCTTTTCGTACAGGTAAAACTGACATACCGAATTTCCAAAAATGCACCCCGACGGCGCCTGCTCTCAGTACTGTAGGGGTGGGAGGAAGTTCTTTGTACATATTTGTATAAAAATCATTGACTTTCCTTTTGGGGTTTTTATTTTTTTAAGAAAAGAAAAAGCAATTCAGTAGATTTAGAGCTCTGAACTTTCATTTTTTTTGAAGGTTCACTCTCCGCAGTTTTATCTGAGAAAAAGAATGTATAGAGACGTTGGGAGATTTTAAATACAAAAAAAATTTTTTCAAAAAAGCGAAGTGTCATTGTATTATAGAAGTCTGTTTATATATGAATGAATATATATGGTATTCTAAATGTTATTCCATCGTGTTGTACACAACTTTGTAAATAAATTTTTAAAATGCTCAGCCCAGTGTTTTACTCAGGTGTCTAGCAAGATTTTAAATGGAATTTGCATTGCCTTCCCCAGAAAATTTACCGGGCTCAACTAATGACCTTTTCAAACTTTGCAGATTCACAGTTTGGGTGTAGAAACGTTTGGATTTGAAAATGAAACGGGTATACTTAATTTAAATTATATTAATATGTGTCAGCTTTCACATAAAGCCAGAATAAGAATGGCCATGTCGTTCATATCAAGCCACTGTGAATGACTAGTGGCTCCTGCAAAGTAAGCTGTCATTAAACATCTAAACAACAGCAGTCTTGTTCATTTTAAAGAACAGTCGGTCCAATATAGTCCATCAGGCAAACTTACCAGGAGTTTTTGGTAATTTGAATTGTCCTTTCAAGAGCAAAATCCCAAACCCCTTGTATTTTAGCGTTTAAGCCTAGGATTTTTGGAATTCCCTTTTATCCCTTGGAAGTGCTGAATCGCATTGATTTTTTTTAAAAATAACTTGTTAGCATTTGCATTTGGATAGTATTGTCTGCATTACGATGCTAGGCGATAGATTTTTTTCCCCCAGAAAAAAAAAATGGCCTTTTTCCATGTCGATTATCAACTCCCATCGCTGGATTTCTGGAGGACTCCTGAAGCGGTAACCCCCTCCTCCCAACCCCAGGCCTTTCTGAAGGCCAGGGAATCATAATTAACAAATACCCTCTGGGAACAGGTGCATATTGCCTCCACCCTTTGTCTACCTTAGGCTAGGTTTTCTGTTTTATTTTGTTTTTCTCTTTTCCAGAGATCTAGGGTAGGAGTGGGAAGTGTCCTCATGGATTATTTTAGCTATGCATTTCCGTTGTTTCAATGTTTTTTAAAAGATGTTAAAGTAGAAATGGACCGTCTTGACATAGGAGGCCTGTTGGGTCACCACCAGCATATCCTCAAACGGCATCAATTCTAATTATTTTGTAATTAATTTAGCTGTTACAATTACTTATGCGAAATCAGCTTTTAACTCCGGAACCGTAGGTAGTAGCGGTGTCAACTCCACCCCCTTGAGCGTCTTGTAGGTAAAAGCCAGGCAATGTGAGAAGCCGGGTCCAATCCTCGCCTCCCACCCGGAATCCAAGCCTTATTCTGGGCGGCCAACGTGGGCTTGAGGGTCGCTCTGAAATACACTTCCTCGCAGATAATGGCTCTGTTTTCCTGTTAAACGGTAAATGTTATTGTGACCTGAGTAAACATTCGGTAGAGAGCCGAGTCCTAAAATAAAACGAGCTGCTGGGTGACAGTTTTTAACTTGATAAACAGGACCGTGGTCATCAGCCCTGCAGAAGGAGCGACTGTAACCTTCAACGAGGAGGGCTTTACTTCGGGCGAGTCCCTTCTAATCTCCTTTTACAAGGAAAACTAAACGGATCTAAATTGGTTTGTGTGCTGCAGCTATAAAAGTCACAAGTTGTTTCACAGTTGTGTCTAGCTAATCGGTTTTTACACAAACAGCAAATGGTACACGATTTGTGCAAACACACAGAGGTTACTTCTAAATTTAGCTGGCACCCCTGGGAAAAGGGAAAGGCAGGGCTTCTTGAATTCACTTTTAGCCTCAAGAAGCTGCTGATCCAAGGCTTCTAAATGACATTGGATAACAGGGACCCCATTCCATCTCTGATCCTTTGTTACTTATAAAATTACTCGCTCATATTTCCGCGCATAGCAGCAATACCGGCCGAGCCTGAGCATGCAGCGTGACACTCGGACACAAGCTGCTGCCTGAGATCTGTAGGGCTTTTTCCAGCGATGCATTAGGCAGCGCGGTCTAAAGATCGCTGCAACTTTGCTTCCAGCCACTACTGCTCTTACAACGAACAGCCTCTTTCCCGTGTATTTGGAGGGCAGGAGGCCTCGTGCCCAAACGCCAGCAACCAATGGTTATTGGAAGTAATATTAAGGGATACGAGGGAAGTATAGTCTAGTCATAATCCTGAAAAAGAACTAAGCTTAAGCTGTTTAAATGATGACCATTTAGAGCAGACGAGGAAAGGTAAATATTATAGATTATTGTACTCAAGAGCTTAGGGGGTGGGGCAAGGTTTAGGTCCAGGTTTGATGTTTTCAAGCACTTGTGATAAACGCGATGAAATCTCTCTAAAATTGAGATTTAAAAACAGTGAGATTGACGCCTGCTTTTTATTACCTTTTTGAAAAAAAGAAATTAAAAGAAAAGATGGACTTAAGTACAGGAAGCAGGTTGATTATAAAGGGAAGCTGCTAGCATTTCAGTTACACACCGATTTAAGCATTCTCCACTTCCTCGGGCACGGATTTCCAGACAAACAATTCACTCTTAAACCCTGGGGCTCCGAGAGTGACCTCGAGGTGGAGTTCCTGAGTGGGCCTTTCACCCAGTCTTTTGCGGGAATGTAGGTTGGATTCCGGAGGTTCAGAAAAAATGTGAACCTCCTTACTGTCTGAGCAGAGCTGTAGCTGCGATGGCGGATGTGGCCTGTAGGGGGCGACGAACAGATGGAAAACTCCCCAGCTGTTTTTGAAGAGCCAAAGCTAGACTCCCCTGCCTTCGCCCCAAGGCCTCTTCCTGGCCAGGCTCTGAACCAACCTCCTGACACCATCCTTCATCAGCGGGTCCTGGAACCACCAGGTCGAATCTCCGAGAAGCTGCTTTCCTTGGCCGTGTCCTGAATGGGACAGGCGAATGTGTCCTAGAAATTATGAAACAGTGAAATTTAGGGATGAGAAAATATTGTCTTCGAAGCAATTAAGAATTACATTTGAAATTATTTATTTTACATGGCTTTTATAGGAAGAGTCTTGGTAGCGAAAAGAACACATGGAAAGCAAGCAAGCGCGTGGGGCCGGTGGGGGGGGCGTTTTAAAGTGAGTCCCATGAGAAACTGATCTGAAATGAATGTGAACTGAAGGAAAGCCAGCTACAGACAAAGTCTACCCAACTCCACCTGTGTCCCAGACGGTGCTGCGGCACAACCGAAATAGTTGGGGCGGGGTGGGGGTGGGGGAGGCATCCGAATGAGAGAGGCCTCGCAGAAGGCAACTCAACCAGGTATTTCCTTTTATTTTGGTTAAGCCCCCCCCCCGTTGTTTTTCTTTTCTTTTTTTTTTTTCTGGGGGGTTGTTTGGTTTTTGTTTTGTTTTGTTTTGTTTTTGTTAAATCTCTCCACTTTTCTGACAACCTGCAGAATTAGGTTACTGTCATGGGGTGGGGTGGGGGGACTGCAAAAACTGTGGAGTGCTGAAAGTACTTTACACCCCAAGGTCACACTGGTCTCTCCTCTTCCCCGCCCCCAGGGTCTCTAGGCGGAGAAACAACCCTGCTCTAAGCACCGGTAGTGTTCACCTTGCTTTTGAACGGCTCGATTTTATGAATGCAAAAGAGTTTTCCTAAAATGGGTCACAGAACTGCCATCACCAACCACCACCACCCACCCACCCACCTACCCCGGGCCGGGAGGGACTGGGCAAAAGCGAGGCAGCTCAGAGAGGCTCGCCAAGATTCCAGCCTCAAAGCTCCTGACCACACCTGTACCCGGGGAGGAGAGTGCCCACCCTCCAGGCCGCACCCGCTGCGGAGCATTCCTCTGGCCCAGCAGTCCACTTTGCTGCTTGCGGTTTGTTTCCACTAACCCAAGCAAATGGGGAAATCGGAGACCTCCACTGGCAGAAGTCCATAAGCGCCAGGCCTGGCTTCCGCGGTAAATTAAAGGTAATCACATCTCAAACCCGCAGAAAAGACCACCCTCCTTCGCCGCTCTTCAGCAGTTGGCTGCGTGGCACCCAGAGCTAGCTTATTTTTCACCGCCGCCCCCTTCTCGTGCCCTCTTAGGAATGTACCAGCCATTCTTTGGTCTCTGGGGTAAACTAGCCAAATAGGGCTGTGCACCAAACATTATTTGAAAAGAAGCATAAAATGAGCCTAACCATCCCGGTTTTATTTATCCAGGTGATGTCTTACATCCCTAAATTATTCTAAGAATTTAAAATTTTCCTACATTTTGTGTAGAATTAAATTAGTCCGCTTCCCCGTTTTTAACATAAAGCTGATGCCAAAAACTGCTTTTCCCAGGACGCTGTGCTTTTGCACACAGCTCCATGCCGCCAGGGGTGGGAATGAAGGGGAAAACCATGCCTAGAATATCGGCCTTACAGCAAGCGTCATGGATAGCACTCGCCGTGACTTGCCCAAAGTCACTCATCAAGCCAAGCTCTGTTAGTAGTCCTGGGATGGAGACATTTTCCTTACCCAGGAAGGACTGTGCCATCTGGGGAAAAGAAAACAGCGAGCCCTGGGGCAAACGAAGGTGAGAGAGCAGGAGAAGAAAGACCAAGAGAAGCGCCGGGCAGGGGCAGCAGCAGGAAGGCGGCTGACTTGGGCCTTGGAGCCTTCCCTCCGTCCGGGGTACCTTCCCTCGGCATCCTGGATGTCTGTGCCTCTGGCACCACACTGGGAGGCTCTGCCAGGACCGACGGCCACTTGACCTCTCTCGGAGAATTAAAAGAGAAGAAAGTGGGGACTCAGGCCAGAAGCTCTCTTAGCGGGGTGGACCAGCACAGCCACATCGCTGCCAAGTCAAGAGTGGCTGTCAAAAGTGTCCGCCCCCTGCTCTCGGGGCATCACCCCCCACATCAGCCTCGAGGGACCCTGCTCCCGCAGCATGGGGGCGAGAAAGACCTGGAACGCATTAGGAAGACTACTCAGCGCAAAAAGGCACCCGCTGTGAAAGTGGCTAGGTGTGGGACAAGCCCCCCTGGCTGGATCCCCAGCTGCGTGCGCTCGTGAGGCACCCTATGGGAGGCCATTTCTCCCGGAGTTAGCCTGGGCAGCAGAAGCCCCAGCTGGGGTCCCGGATAAGTTATTACTCTAAGCCATGCACTGCTGTGGCTGAGGACTCTCGGCCACCGAGGCAAGTGTCCCTTGCTTTGGCCTGCTGGTGCCTCCTCTGGCACACAGAAAGAAGCACCCTTTCCGTCCCTCTGGCCCGGGCCTGTGCTGCCTCGCATTAGAAAAGGGTCCTGAAAGAGAAGCAACTTTTGGTTCCTTTTCTCTGAAGACTCCTCTAACTCCTCTCAACAGATGGTAGACAAGACTCAGTCTCCTACTAAAGCACACCGTTTGTCCTCCTTATCCGTTTCTGCAAAGGGCGCATGCCTGGTCCATGGGGAATTCTTCTCTACTGCCAACCCCCAACGTTAAGTTTTCTCTTTAATCTCAAGGCTCCGTCCAGGAACGCAGCGCCTCCTCCAGGAAGCCTTCCCCAATGATCCAATTCAGGTTAGTCGCTCTTCTGAGATCACTAATGAATCAGCTATTCACGCACTCTGATTCCCTGATGAACTCCTTACTACCTAAAACTTCTGGGCACAAGGGAGGAGGGTGGGCATCTAGATTAGATGTCATTTGGCCTCGAGTGTGGATGCGCTGATCAAAGCAAGTCTTAAGAGTTGGAGGGACTGTGTGGCCCCCCACCACACCCTATCCCACTCCCCCGTTCCTTTTTTCTGTCCCTTTCTTTATTACAAGTGCTTTTTATAAACACTGTTAATTTTTGAAATAAAAAAATTTAAAAATATTTATTAGCATTTATTAGCGATCTAAAACGTGAGCTGTTCATTGGATTTTCTGAGTGTATTTTTTTCTGCCACGGTAAATACATATTTCTTGCCTGAAACACCAGCAGCTAGTTGGCTCGCTTCTATTGGGAACCCCCTCCAACAGCCTGTTTCAGGCAGGTGCTTCAGCTTTCGCACTGAAAAGAAAACCACCACCTCACAGTAGTTTTTTTTTTTTTTTTTCAAACTTAGGGCATCCTTATTTGAAAGTCTTTGCTTCAAAAGATTCTTTTATTTCCTTGGAAAAGGATAATAACTTTGAAAGTTCTTTGATCGAGTTTTTATAGGAAAGATGGTCCCAGTATAGGTTGGAATTCTTTATCTAGGCACACAAAGAGTCAGTTGTGGTTTGGGAGCTACGACAAAATGGGTGTGTGTGCCCCAGTACAGTCTGAGAACCTTTCTCTAGGATCCATGTGGATTCGGACCACATGGGTGATAAGGCATCTCGTGGAATGGCTCTTGATGTTTTGAGTAGTTAGTGCCCTGCCCCACCAGATTAAAAAAATACTTTTGGGGGGAAAAGTACTTTTAGAGAGTTAAATAGGGCTGGAGAGATGGCTCAGCAGTTAAGAGCACTAGCTTCTCTTCCAGGGCACCCAAGTTGCACGTCCATCACGCACATGGCACCTCACAACCATCCGTACTGCCAGTTCCAGGGAATCCAACACCTCTTTTTCGGCCTTTGCTGGCACCAAGCACGGTGCCTATGCATACATTCAGACAAAACACCCATACACATAAAATAAAAATTTTTCATTTTAAAAAGAACATTCAATAATAAAGTTTAAAAACATTTCATTTTGAGTGTCTGTCATAAAAGTCATCTTTTAGAACCAGGCGTGGTGGTACATGCCTGTAATCCTAGCACTCTAGAGAAACAACGAGTCAAGAGTTCAAGACCAGTCTCATCCCTAGTATGCTCAAGCTCAGTCTTGTTTACTTGAGACCCTGTGTCACACCACTGCCTAAAGTAATCTTTTACTTACAACTCACTAAAGCCATTTAACATATACAATAGGAACTTTGATGTCTTTAGAAAATATTCATTTAATATGGAGCAATATGGAGGAAACTCTCATGTTATCTGGTCATTGCATTCAACAGGGATTAGGACAATGTGGGTGAGTGTGAATCATTTGATGCAATTTTTATTTATTCATTTATTTTGGCTGTTTTTTCTTTTCTTTTCTTTTCTTTTTATGTAAATTTGTATCTGAGTTTGTGTGGTCCTCATTAATTCCAGCCTCGTATGGCTCTGCTAGCTTCTTTCTCTGCAGTGTTGCAGACTCCAGCACCTCCCAAATATAAATGTTGGCTAGCTGAATCCCAGGCAGGGTGAAACATCTGTTTTATTAATGGTACTCCACCAGGAATTGGGGCTTTATGATAAAGTTTCTCTTGCTGTTAGAGGGCACTGAATGCAAGAAGCAATAGACTGGATTAAAAGATATGATTGATTTCCAGCCCTTCTCGTGACACCGAACTCCAAAGTGCTTGGTAGGCTCTATATCTGCCCTGGTAGAGCTCTATATATTTTAAATTTTAATTAGTGTGTGTGTGTGTGTGTGTGTGTGTGTGTGTGTGTGTGTGTGTGTATGAGGTGAGATGGGGCACACATGCCATGGTGCATGTGGGGTGTTCAGAGGACAACTTTCTGGAGTTGGTTCTCTCTTTCCACCTCAGGTGACTATTTCTGGGCAAGCATGTTTTACCACACAAGCCATCTTGCCAACCCTGAAGACTACCAAAGAAGATTTAGCTGAAAAAAGAAATTATAGTATAATAACTATCAGTTCAATTTTTTTAAACTTTTAAGTAACTGTTTAAAAATTTAAAGATTTTTTTTAAACTTTGATTTCATTTTTGCCTTGATTTAAGATATCTGTCATACTAAGCCATCTGTCATTCAAATCTCTAGCACTTTGAAGACATTGCTAATATGTACATTAGGAAACTGAGTGTCCCCTCTACCAGCCAGAAGGCCCTGTGAATAATTCTTAAAGATGAGCAGAGAGACAGTGAACAAAGCTACCCTCCATCTGGGAAGCATTGTACTAGTGCAGCATATTCAGTTTACAAATTTAATAGAGTACTGCTTTTTTTATATTGCCTTAAATATTTTTACATTAGAGATGAAATTTAAGAAAGCATTTTATTAAATTTACTAATTATAAGAGCTGAACACATCATCTGAGAGATATCTACTGTATTACATTGTTTTCTTTTCAATGGGAATTTGTTAGTTGAAATACAGAGGGAAAGCATGGAAAAAAACTAGAAAAAGAATGAGCTTTGAATTTGATAGTCTTATTGTCATATCTTGATTCTGTCTCTGTCTCCCTCTGTTGTCAATTGGATGTTTTATTTAATCCCTCCCTCCTTCCCTTCTGTCTGTCTGTCTGTCTGTCTGTCTGTCTTCCTTGACAGGGCAATCTTACTCTGTAGTCCAGGGTAACTTTAAACTTACAATTTTCCTGCTTCAGTCTCAAGCACTGGGATTATAGGTTTGAGTCACAGTGGCCTGGATTGCTGGTTTCTTCTTTGCACGTGTCCTTAATCACAGCTAGCTAGCCCCTCCATTTCTGTTTTCTTGTTTGTAAAACAAAAACCAAAACATGAAGATTTACTGTGATGAATCTGGCGGGCTTAACGATGGTGACAACTCACGGCTCTGCAGTTTTGCTGATCTTATCGTGGTCACAGTTTTATGAGGGCCATCTTTATTTTTTCTCTCTCTCTGATAACATATACCAAATAGTTGTCACATTTCATATTTAAAAATGAAGTTGCTGGGACCACTGTCTCTGCCATCTGTTTGAGGTAGGTATTATTTTTGTGTTCTCACAACTTAACAAATGTGAAGCAATTTACTCAGGGTGCTGCTTGGTAAATCACTTCCTTACTTTCAGGGTATTTTTCAGTCTTGTGGATGAGAGGTCTTGACAATAGTCATTAAAGATATGATAGCATTTTCCACAGGAACAAGGACATGTGCCTATGTCTCTCTGCTGAGTCTGGTCTGGGTAGACTAATTTTGACATATTTTTCTTCTATGTCTGTCCTGAAATTCCACTAGAGGAAGTTACTATCTGCCTAGACTGCATCCAACTAGGTCAAAGTCCAAGTTTGTTTTTGTTTTTTGGTGTATTGTTTTTGTTTGTTTGTTTGTTTGGTTGGTTTTGGTTTTTTTGGTCTTTTAGTTTTTCGAGACCAAGTTTCTCTGTGTAGCCCTGGCTCTCCTGGAATCACTCTGTAGACCAGGCTGGCCTCAAACTCACAGAGATTCGCCTGCCTCTGCCTCCCTGAATGCTGGGAGTAAAGGTGTCCACCACCACCATCCAGCCAAAGTCCAAGTTTTAACTTATAAAAACCATTTTGATTATCTACCTCTCTAAAGGGAGAATAAGCTATATCATTAATGGAGGGTGAAATAGATGTCAGCTGACTTTTCTGGGTGTGGTGACACCCAGAGAAGAGGTAAGAGGCCTGCTTTCAGTTTGAGGTCTGCCTAGGCTCAGAGCAACATACTGCATCCATCTACCAAAACAGCCCCTGTAGTTTAGTCGGTAGGATGCTTGCCTATCACAGGCAGAAGACCCTGGATTGCATCCTGAACATTGTATAAAACAATGAGGGAATGTACTAGGGAAGTGGAGGCCAGCGGATGAGGTCAGGGTTAGGCTAGTGAGACGATTGTGAACATCAGTTGCCAGGAAGCTGGAAGAGCTGAGTTCTATATTTCCAGAGTCTATAGTTGAAGAAAATAACAGACTTTTTTAAAACTTATGGCATACACACACACACTATTAATATAAAGAGCATTTTTTAAGGTTGATAAGATGGCTAAGTGAGTAAAGAGGCTTGCTGAGAAGGCATGGCGACCTAAGTTTGACCCTTTAAGTGTGTAAACGTGAAGAGAACCAACTCCACACAATTGTCCTCTGACCTCCACACTCAAAACTTGGCATTCATGCCCACACACACTCATCTTGCACACACACACAAATAATTTGTTGTTGTTGTTTTGGCTTTTGTTTTGTTGTTTATTTTCTTTTGTGTTTTTATTTGAAACAGGGTTTCTCTGTGTAGTCCTGGCTGCCCTGCAACTGACTCTGCAGCCCAGGCTGGCCTTCAACTCAGAGATCCACCTGCCTCTGCCTCCTGAATGCTGGGACTAAAGGTGTGCGCCACCAGTGCCCAAATAAATAAACAAAAAACATTAAAAGTTCAAGGTCATTCCAAGGTACATATCAAATTTGGGCCAGCTTGGCATACCTGAGACCCTGTTGTAAAATAACAACAAAATCAGCTAATTTTGAGTTTTGGTAGCTTCCACTAAAGCACTTGAAACTCTGAACCGCAGAGTTACTACACATTAGTCTATCAAGTTAAGCCAAGCCTCATTTACAAAGCAAGAGAGATGAAAATCCATTTTAATGTGAAGCTGTCCTGAATTCCACTCACTCGATACCAAATGTGGGGAAGTGAATGGACGGTGGCTTGAAGCTTCTGGCTCTGCACCTAGTCTCAGTTCTCACGCCTTTTATACTGTTAGTGTCTCACTTCCAAAAGCGGTATCTTCCTGCTGACGCATATTGTCTCCTATTGTATAACCTGGCTTCTAAGTGGGAGTGTACACCTACAGGGGAAGCTCAAGCAGTGGAAAAGCTACTGAGGCTGGGCGTGGGGCGAACAGTGGGCGTGGTGGCGCACACCTGTAATCTCAGCACTCAGGGAGGCAGAGGCAGAGGCAGGCGGATCTCTGTGGAGTCTGAAGCCAGCCTGGTCTACAAAGTGAGTGTCCAGGACAGCCAGGCCTAAAACAGGGAAGCCCTTTCTTGAAAAGACAAAAAAAAAAAAAAAAAAAAAGAAAAAGAAAAAGAAAAAAGGAAGAGAAAAAAAGCTACTGAAAGTGTATACTACAAGGGCAGACATAAGGGATTTTTGTGGATTTTTGGAAAAAATATTCTTTTCATACAATATATTTTGACTGTGGTTGTCTCTCCCTTTATTCCTCCCAGTTCCTCCTCAATCCCCTACCCATCTGGATCCAACCCCTTTCTGTTTTTTGGGAAATAAGCAGGATTCTAAAGAATAATAATAAAATATAATAAGATAAAACAAAAACAAACAAGCCAGAATAGCACAAAACAAACAACTTAAAGAGCCTCAAAACAGAGATAGATGCTGAGAGCCACTCATTCACACACTCAAGAATCCTAAAAAAACCACAAAAACACAGAAGCAGTTGCATAATAATATATATGCAAAACCTGTAAGGGTTAAAAAAAAAAAAGTAAAGTTAAAAAAAAAGCCCTGGAATGACAGACACTATTGAAAAAAGAAATAAGAAGGAAAGGAGCCAGGTATGGTAGTGCACGCAGAGGCATGTGGGTCGCTGTGAGTTCGAGGCCAGCCTGGTCTAAAAAGCGAGTCCAGGACAACCAAGGCTACACAGAGAGACACTGTCTCAAATAATTAATAAATAAATAAATAAAAGCGAAGGAAAGAACACGACTGCTCCTAGGCATGGTGGAGGATAAAGTTTATTATAGATATGTGGGAAAGCACAGCCAGAGGCAGACACATTTGGGAGAGTGCAGAGTGGACAGCATCCTGAGCCATGAGGGGAGAAGGGGAGTGGAAAGGAGATAGGGGAATCAAGAACCTCAGCAGCCGGAAGGCCAAAGGTACAAAAAAGGTGCGGGTAAGCCAAATGTCTGGATTTTATAGGAAGAGCCCCTAGGGAAAGAGCATTCAGGCCCTGGGCTGAAAATTTCAGGGTAAGGATGGGGTGTGGCAGCCATACCCTGTAACAGGTAGGGACTGAGGGATGCTGGGAAAACCTGGTGGCCAGGTCTATTTTTTTATGTTCAATAGGCACCTCGGCTTCTTGTCTGTGGCCTAAAACTTCACAATTATGGGACAAGGAACCTGGAAAGATGCCATTGAGTTGTTTTGTGTTGGCCATCTGCTGCTGGACCTATGGCTTACCATTAAAAGTGGTTTTTTCCCCAGTGAGACTCTTTTGGAGAAAACTAATTTTTCATTTGCAAGTGGTTATCAGGTGGAGATAGGTTAAGGATGGGGGCTGTATCCGCATCTCCTTTCAGCTCTAGGACCTCGTCTGGTGGTGCAGACCAGTGCAGGCTGGGGCGAGGCTGTCTCCAGCTCTGTTTCAGTCAGACAGTATTTAGAAGACCTTGTTTCCTTGGTGCCCTCTAACCCCTTCTGATGCTTACATTCTTCCTGTTTCGTCTTCTGCTGGGTTCCCTGAGCCCTGAGAGGAGGGATTTAATGGCAACATCCATTTGGGGCTGAGTGTTCAGAGATATTTCACTCTGTGCATGATGTCTGTCTGTGGGTCTCTGTGTTTCTCCCATGCTTCTGTGATGTTGGCAGAGCAAGGCTCTGTGAGTATAGCTGAATGTCACCGTGATGAGGTAAAACAGTGCAGAGGTTCCTCCATCTTATATTTTTGCTGAGGCCACTCCAGGTTTAGTTAGAATCTGATCTCCTTGATGGAGAATCCCATGGAAAAGTTCCCAACTCTATTCTAGGAGCCAAAGGTCAGGATGTCACAGCTAACTTATCATAGCCTTTGTTAAAACTGCTTCTCTGTGCAGAACCCACTCCAACTCACCGCTTAGCGTACCTTCTGCTAAACTGCTTGCTTCAGACTGTTTACCCTGCAGCTGCCCAGCAAGATGCCAGGACAAGGTCTCTGCCTGAAAAAAAATCTCACGCTCTGGACACTTGGGCCCGCACATAGGTCCTCAAACATTTGGGTGAGGCCCTAGCCATCTGGAGTAAAGACTTTCAATGGGCATCAGGGGTTTGTTTTTTTGTTTTTTGTTTTGTCAGCCAAGCAGCTTCAGACATGGGTTTCATCTCATGGAGTGGGCCTTATTAAATCAAATCAGATGTTGGTTGATTACTCCCACAAACTTTACACCACTGCATTGTTATGTCTTGCAGGCGCGTCACCACGGTAGATCAAAGGGTTTGTAGCTGGGTTGGTGTTTACATTTCCCCTTTGGTAGCATGCAGAATACCCTCTGGTACCAAGAATCCTGGTCAGTAGATATGAAGGCTCTAGGAAGGCACTAGCTTGACTTCTCTATGTTTGATGAGCAGTGGAGGTGTTATTTTCAGCAGTAGAGCTTTGCTGTCAGTTTGTGGGAAGCAGCCTATAGCCTTTGTAACATCTTGGATTGTTTAGGGGTTCCCAAGGGACCCCTTTAGCCAAAACCTCAATTAAGTGTAATCCATTCCTGGCATTGAGGCTTCACTGGTAATGAAGGATGCCTAGGTGGGGCTCTGTCTCCCCTGTTATTAGACAGTTTCATTTAGATCATCTTCAGATACGTATATAGTTTAGGAAACTTCTACTGCATTAGAATTCCATATGACCGCTCAAATGAACCTTACTTTTAGGTGTCCCTTCCTATATCCTTCCCTCATCCTCCCCATTCCTATTTGATCCTCGTATTCCAGTCCCCCTACCCCCGTGCATCAATAACTATATTATTTCCTCTTCCTAAGGAGATCTGTCCCTGACCCTTTACTGAACAGCTGGCATCCACATATAATTAAACACATACCATGTTTGTCTTTCTGGGTCTAAAATACTTTACTCAGGATGATTTTGTTTTCTAGTTCTATCCATTTACCTACAAATTTTATGATTTTTTTTGACAGCAGAGTAGTATTCTACTTTGTAAATGTACCACACTTTCTTTATCTATTCATCCATTGATAGACATCTAGGTTGTTTCCAGTTTCTGGCTATCATGAATAGCGCAGCAATGAACATTGTAGAGCAAGTGTCTCTGTGTTAGGATGAAGAACTCCTTGGGTATATGCCCAAGAGTGGCATAGCTAGGTCTCGAGGTAAATCAATTCTCATCTTCCTGAGGAGCTGCCACACCATTTCCCATAGCAGCTGTACAGGTTTGCACTCCCACCAGCAATGAAGGAGTGTTCTGCTTACTCCACATCCTCACCAGTATGAGCTGTCACTTATGTTTTTGATCTTAGCCAGTCTGACAGGTATAAAATGAAATCTCAAAGTTTAAATTTGCATCTCTGGTGACTAGGGATGTTGAACATTTGTTTAAGAATGCTAACATTCTCGGCCACTTGAGTTTCCTCTTTTGAGAATTCTGTTTGGAGTTGTACCCCATTTAAAAATTGTGTTACTTGTTTTCTGGATATTCAATTTTTTTAGTTATTTATATATTTCAGATATTAGCCCTCTGTTGGATATGTAGTTGGTAAAAATCTTTTCCCATGTTGTAGGCTGGTATACCTAATTTTTTACTGTTTTGTTTTTGCCATTCTTCTACTTTGGAATCTTAACTCATGCAAAAGATGTAATTTCCACCACCGCACCTCTCCCTCCAGGGTTGCTTTTGAGTCAAAAGGTATAAAATACAGTTTAGTGGTTGGCAGGGTTCAGCATGCTGTGTAATGTAACATGTTTCTATTCTCTGAATAGGGCTCGGCTGAGAAGCCAGTCATATGACCTCACTCTTCTTTTGTGTTTTCATACAGAAAGTAAACTGTACACAGAGTAGAGCACCCACGGGATGGTGACAAGACAGGCACACAGGTCTAGTAAACAGCAACTGCTGGAACACATTCTCAGTGTGTGTGCATTCTCAGTGAGCTTTGCGAAGTGCCTTTCTCTTAGATTTTGTTTGTGTTGTTTTTGTTGGAGGCAGAGTCTTGCATACATAGCCCTGGCTAACCTAGAACTCTATGTAGTCTAGGCTGTCCTCAGGCCTACAGTGATGCTCCTGCCTCTGCATCCTGAGTGCTAGGACTGTAGGTACATGTCCCAACACCTGACTTCCTCTTAGATTTTTCTATTCTTAAGATGGTTCCACAGGTCCTTCAGTTTTAAATATTGTGTACATTTATGTGTATGTGTGTGCTGGTGCACGCTTGTGCGCAGGCTTCCGCAGCTATGTTTAATTTATACAGAATAGAACTACAAAGCAGAAGATAAGGCTGGATGTGGTTACTCACATAGGTATATGAGTGCTCTGTTTGCATGTACACCTGCAGGCCTGAAGAGGGTATCAATCACATTATAGATGGTTGTGAGCCACCATGTGGTTGCTTGGAATTCAACTCTGGGACTTTTGGAAGACAGAGCTCCTAACTGCTGAGCCATCTCTCCTGCCCAGGTTACTCACATATGTACTTCCAGGAGGATGAAGCAGGAGGATCAAGAGTTTGAAGCCAGCCTGGACTATGCAACACTGGGTCTCAAACAGAAATTTAAAAAGGAATAAATCTAGGCATGGTATCACAAGTCTTTTATCCCAGCACTTCAGAGGCAAGCAGAGGCAGAAGGATGGCAGCGGGCTCTGCGTCAGCCAGGTGTACATACTGCTCAGACTAACCAGGGCAAGCAAAATAAAACAACAATATCGGAGAAAGATGAGGAAATACTCGCTTCCATGGAGAGTTGTCCTGGACACAAGACTGCTTGATTTCAGGTTCTGGCCCCATCAGAGTTGTCTCCTGTGAGGAACGAGACATGGGCACGGGGATGGAGACAACGAAGGCAGATAACAGTGCAACGGCCTGAGGATACAGTCTCAGGATGGGAAAAGCACTTGCTTTCAGCTTCTCACTTCCTGCCCCAAGTCTGCTGAATGTCTTTTTTCCCTTGAAGCACCATTGCTTGAAGAAACTGGTGTGGAAGCTTACACTGTAACCCCAGGATTCCGGGAAGTGACGACATTGAGGCAGGAGGAGCCTATGTAGAGTTTGAGGCCACGTCCCATTACGTCATGAAAGGCCTTGCCCAACAAACCACTTCAAACTTGGAGGTTGAAATTCTAACCTCCAAGGGGGCACTGGCAAGAGAAGGGATCTTCGGAAGGTTATCAGGTCCTGTACCAAACATTTCACTTGTGTAAATAGACTAAAACAGCGCTGTTATACATCTTAAATATATACAGTAAAGATAACATCAAAGAAAATATGAGTAAAAGAAAGCTCATTAAAAATTGCTTTAAAATGCCGCTGGAGAGAAGACTCAGCACTGAAAGCACCGGCTGTTCGTACAGAGGACCCAGGCTCAGTTTCTAGAAAGGACATTGGGGGCTTATACATACATATGTTAGGGTCCAAAACTTGCCGCTCAGAGACCACTACTCACTCACACTTGCACTTGGCAAGAGTGTTTTGGTTTTTGTTTTATTTTAAAGATTTATTTATTATTTATACAGCATCCTGTCTGCATATGTGCCTGCAGGCCAGAAGAGGCCACTAGATATCTTTATAGATGGTTGTGAGCCACCATGTGGTTGCTGGGAGTTGAACTCAGGACCTTAAGAAGAAGTGCCAGTGCTTTTAACCTCTTAGCCATCTCTCCAGCCTGGCAAGAATGTTTTTCCTTTGAGAAAGTAAGAAGCCTGTATCCAGTGGTCAGCCATTTTACAAAATGGCGACCATGAGGTGAACTAGCAAAGGTCTTTCTAAAGCCAGTTAGGGGAATTCCAGATAAAGTGAGGCCACCTTTATTTCCGTTGGCGTAAACTGGAAGCTCAGGTAGGGGTGCACTGGGGATTGGCTAGCACCAAGTCGGAAGTTAGTCATGAGTTAGGGGCCCACTTAACCTGGCAGCTGAGCAACCTTATCTCCCCTGGTAAGGTGTCTTGGCTGCTGCTGATCGCTTCCAGCCAGGCTCCGCCTCCAAGACACATCAGTACACCCACCTCTTTTTTTTTTTTCTTGTTTATTTGTTTTCCTTTTTGAGAAAAGGTCTCACATAGCCCAAGTTGGTCTCTAATTCACTATGCAGCCAAGGACAACCTTGAGTTTCTGGTCCTCCTGCCTCCTCAGCATCCTACTGCAGTGTCTCCCATGTGCCCTGTGATGCCAGGACACCCAGAATGTGCTTCCTTCCACTTTCTGGCTTTATTGGGAGAAGAGCTGAGCCTGGACCATACCCACGGATGCCTCCGCAGCCATCATGATGACCTCTCTTCTATCCATAGCCCAGGCTTCCATCAGAAGGGAAGGCAGGACAGCATTCTGTTTCTGTTGAGGATGGAAGATTGAGTTTCACCCCATGGCCAGGGCATGAGCAGTGAGGGGCTGCTGTCTTGTGAATGCTGTCCCCTGGGACACAAACCTTTTTGGGCAGGGAGACCCTCTGATGTGCTTAAAGACACAGACATGCAGTGGTTTAGCTGGGGAGCTGGGGATAAAGCTGAAGTCCAAATTTCCATCCCACTGAGGCTGAAGGGGATGCCACAGCATCCTAGAGATGTGTCCACATAACAAAGTCTGTGAGCAGTGCCAAGGTGAACCACTCTGTGGCTCCAACAGGCTGAGGCAACTCGGTTTTAGAGGTCCAGGCAGCTATGCCCAAGATGGCCTGGAAGGATAGGGCTGGAAAAGGAACACATTTGTATCTGTGTGCATACCTGTGTGTGCAGGCCTCAGGGTCTCTCTACATAACCTTGGCTCTCTTGGGACTCACTATGTAGACCAGTCTGGTCTCGAATTCACAGAGATCCATCTGCCTTTGATTGCCCAGTATTGAAATTAAAGGAGTGTGCTAGCTACCATGCCTGGCCCACTTTTCTATTTTAAAAGTAATTTTAAAAAAATTCTTAAAAAAAGAAAAAAAAAGATGTCTTGGCTGGTTCTGATTGACTGCTCATTTTCTGTGTTTTTTTCCTGTAACTGAAGTCTCTATTCTGAGAAACAGAAACTTAAGCCTAGGCTGCCTCCATGTGAAAATGAAGCCCATCGTGGAGTTGGTTAGGTTTATTTAACCAGGGCCCCTCACGTACAGGCAAAATACTCATTCACGTAAAAATAAGTAAATCTTTAAAAAAATAATTATTTAAGCCAGAGAGGGTGTCACATTTAATCTCAGCACTCAGGAAGCAGAAGCTGGAAGATCTCCATGAGTTCAAGGCCAGCCTGGTCTACAAGACAAGTCCCAGGACAGCCAGAGCTGCCCAGAGAAACCTTGTCTCAAAAAGAAAGGGTGTGGGGGAGGTGAGCTAGGTGGTGGTGGCATATTGTTTTTGAATTATCTGTGTTATTAGTATGTCCAGCTAGCAATCATATATATTATATATAGTTTGTTTGTTTGTTTGATTGATTTTGTTTTTCACGACAGTGTTTCTCTGTGTAGTCTTGGTTGTCCTGGACTGCTTTGTAGACCACGCTGGCCTCGAACTCAAAGAGATATGCCTGCCTCTGCCTCCTGAGAGCTAGGATTAAAGGCGTGCGCCACTGTCACCCTGCTTACTTGTTATATTTTAAAATAGCCTTAGCTAACGTGGGGCAGGGCAGGCATTAATCATCTAATCTACTTTCCATAGAGGGGCAGGTATCCTCTGCCATCTGCTTCTAATAACTTCTATCAAGCTTCTTCCCAGCCATAATCCCAAATATTTGCTAATGTTCTTCATTTGGGCTAAATCTCCATCCACTCCAGCCATGTGCTTCTCTCCCATCTAACCCATGGCAGCCTTCCTCTCTCTTCCTCGGATCTCTCGCCTTCCTCCTCACGGCAAGTTTTCTTCTTCCTTTCTCCTCAGGGTCTCTCTCTTTGTGCCCTTTCTCGTTCTTCTTCTTGTTCTTGTTCTTGTTCTTCTCTTCCTCCTTCTTCTCCTTCTTCTTCTCCTCAGAATTCCTCCCTCTCTTTCTTGGGACCCTTAGCCACACCTATCTCATCTGCCCTGCCCAGGTGGAATGGCTTTTTATTAATTAGCATCAAAATACATCAGACCATCCCCCAACAGTGGCACATGACTTTAATGCCAGCACTTGAGAGGCACAGGCTGGTGGATCCCTCTGAGTTTGATGACAGCCTGGTCTACACAGAGAGTTCTGGGACAGCTAGGGCTAAATGGAGAAACCCTGTCTCAAAAAACCAAACCAAACCAAAATAGTGATGATGAGGAGGAGGAGGAGGAAGGAGGAGGAGGAGGAGGAGAAGAAGAAGAAGAGATCTCAGAGGAATTTCTTCCCTTTTCTATAGTCTGAGATGGCTGTGAGAACATGGCCATGTTCAAGGGAGCCATTCTCTCACATAGATCATCCCAGGGTCAGGCTTCCAGCCTACCTACATGATGAGACTGCTTCAAGAAATAAACAAAACAAAATATTGCACAGAGTCTTGCTTTGTAATTGTAATTTGTAAAAGTGAAGTGGTTTGAAAGACAGAACAAAAAACCAGGATGGGCAGATGAATCAAACACACGATAAGGCAAACATATCCAGATATTAATGATGACTTGATGAGGATATAAAATTCTTGATACATGCCGGGCAATGGTGGCATACACATTTAATCTCAGCACTTGAGAGGCAGAGGTAAGTGGATCTTTGTGGGTTCAAGTCCAGCCTGGCCTACAAAGCAGTCCAGGACAGTCAAGGCTAGACAGAGAAATCCTGTCTTGAAAAACCAAAAAGAAAAAAATCTTGGTACAAGGGCTTATGACATGGCTCAGAGGTTAAGAACACTGTTCTTCCAGAGGTCCTGAGTTCAATTCCCAGCAACCATATGGTGGCTCACAACCATCTACAACATGATTGGATGCCCTCTTCTGGCCTGCAGGTGTATATGCAGGGAGAGCACTGTATACATAATAAATTAAAATTTTTCTTGATACAAAATTTTTCAACTTTCCTGTGTGTAAAATTTTGCACAGCTAAGTAATTGTCACAGCCTAAAGACCACTCAGGTGACTCTGCCTTCCTCCACTCTGCTCCTCCATACGACATTTAGTGAGCATTTAGTGACCAAATGGCAAAGGTGAGCCAGTGTGCCATGGGCCACTGCAGTAGTGACTGACCTAATGTGTCCCCACAAAATGTTATTGTGAATTCCATTTGTGCAGACTGTGGCAAGTAGAGACAAGGAGAGGAAAGGTCCAACCTATTGTTAGCACAGAGAAGGCCCCTCAACATTTTTATTACATCCATTTATTGTTGTGTGTGCATGCACACACCCAAGGGGAGCTTGTCAGGACATACGTATAGAAGTCGGAGGACAACTAGTGTGAGTAGGTCCTGGGGATCAAATTCAGGGCATCATTAATCTCATCTTCTCTTCTCTTCTCTTCTTCTTCTTCTTCTTCTTCTTCTCTCTCTCTCTCTCTCTCTCTCTCTCTCTCTCTCTCTCTCTCTCTCTTTCTCTCTCTCCCTCCCTCCCTCCCAACCCTCCTCTCTCTTACTTTCTTTCTGAGATAGCTGCCTAGGAACTTGCTCTGTAAACCAGGCTGGCCTCAAACTCACAGAGCTCCGCCTGCCTCTGCCTCATGAATGCTGGGATAAAGGTGTGCCCCACCACCCCCAGCCTCCTGCTGCAATATTTTAAAATGCTTACTTTGTTCTTTTTCCTCTTCCCTTCCTTCCTCTTTTTCCCTCTCCCTTCCTTTTTAATTCTTGGAATGTGAAGAACGCCATTGCCACTGAACTACATTTGCAGCTAGCTTTTCATTCTCAGAGGGATTTCCCGTGATCCCCCTGGGTCTCTGAGAAGAAGAAGCACATGGTGACTGGACCTGGCTAGGCTAGAGGCCAAGACCTCCCACATATTAGTCATGTAATCCCTATGATGCCTCCTGGAATTAATGTCCTCAGTAATAGGAGGAGGGAACACCTGCTTCATGAAGTTATACTTGTTCTCCTTCAGGTTCTATTTGCAATTATCCCTGATATTTATAAAAATAAAAAGTAATATATGGTGTGGCGGTATAATCTTTTAAGCTCAGAACTTGGAAGGTAGAGGCAGGCAGATTTTGTAAGATGAAGGCCAGCCTGCTCTACATAGCAAACTTCAGGCCAAAAACTACATAGTGAGACCCTGTTTTAAAAAGCAGGATGCTAGCTAGACGTTGTGGGGCACGCCTATAATCCCAGCCCTTGGGAGTCTGAGGCAGGCAGATCACTGTGAGTTTGAGGCCAGCCTGGTCTGCAAAGTGAGTCCAGGACAGCCAGGGCTACACAGAGAAACCCTGTCTAGAAAAACAAAAACAAAACAAAAGCAGAATGCTCATGGGCCCAATTGTGTGTGGATCTGCTGCTTATTCTCACAGATGCTGAGAGTTCAAGAGGCCAATGACCATGGCATACTCATAGGACAGTGCTCAATAGCATTTTACTCTTTCTGGAACTTTACTCCTTGAGACTTGGTGAGAGTGATACAGATGTCTCATTTAGGGCTAAGCATTCAACAGTCACTTATAATCATCCCTTTGACCAGTTTTGACTTTCTTCAGTAACTGCTACCCAGTACAAATGAAAACTCCTTGACCAAAGTTGACAACAGCGATAATCTGTGGGCACAAACATACGTATTTAAATGGCAATGTCACAAGCACATTGTGTCCACTTAGGGAAAAAAAAAGTAGTAGTTTCCCCACTAGGGTCCCATGTCCCAAGACATGGGCTTTTGATAAACTCTACTAGACATGAACTTCCACCTGTGAAGCAAATCTCAAAACCAATAGGTTACCAGCACTTGGGAGGCAGAGGCCCATGGATCGCTGTGAGTTCAAGGCTAGTATGGTCTACAAAGCAAGTCTAGGACAGCCAAGGATACACAGAGAAACCCTGTCTCAGAAAAAAAAATTAATAGGTTACACTCATTGTACTATTGTACAGGTAGTAGTACACGCATTGGTACTATTGTACCAGCATCTTCTCAGGAATGTTGGCACTGTAGCATTGGAAGTCCAAGACCAAGTTGGATCATGGGTGACAATTTTCCCCTTAACCTGCATAGCAGGTACTATAAAAGCTCATTCACAAAGAGAAAGCTTTCCGCTTGATTTTTCCATGTCCTGTGACCAAAACACATATTCCATTCAGTAATAGGGTTTTACAATTTGCTCCCAAAAGCAACCAACTGCAGTGGCAATAGTCTGTCTCACTGTCTCATTTTGGGATCTTACAAGGGCCTCTCTGCCAGCAACTGATGGTAGCTCATTTCCAATACTGAGATTCTGTGTTTTCTCAGAGTGTCTTTTCCCACATACTCATGGTATCTTTAATTGGCCTTTTAAATGGTTCTTTTAAAGTTTATAAAGGTACAAACCTGTTGTAGGATTTGTCTCATTCTGCCAGCTATGTTTTACTGAATAGTATGCAGTGCTCTCATTTGAATGGAAATATTCAGCCTGGAGGAAGGCTCATTAAGACTTTAGGGAAAACCAAACTTAAAAGACCCATAAAGTAAACAACTCACAAGTCTCAGGATCTATCTGAAACTTACAAGATTCACAAGGCTTCTCTCTCAGGTTGAATAATCAGTAATAGCTGCTAGAGACAAGAGACTCTGCAAATCGAGGAGCTGCCTAGAAGAGACTGTCCCATTAGTCAAGCTACCTATAAGTCATACAGGGATACAGTTTTCATGAGCCATCACTCAGGCTGGGATGGGCTTTTAGTGACATAGCTGTCTTAAGCTCCTGTAAGTAAACCTCACTCACACTCAGATAAACAATCCTAATTAACTCACTGGTTCACCAAATTGGACTTCAAGGGAATTATTTATTTGAACTTTTGTTAGCTCCTTATCTAGGGTGAGTAGACTTTTGCTCATATCTTCCCAGAAAAATCACCCAACCATAAAGAAAACACCCAACCATAAAGCACTCATAACAGCTGTACTTGGCCCTTGCAGCCTGTGTAAACTGATCTCCCACCCTCTCTCCTTTAAGTGTGCTTGCATGCCTTTCAGCAGCTTTTCTAAGTTTGTAAAATATTCAGAGGTTAGCATCATATCATCACCCTTCCTGCAAAGGGTGAGCAGGTTCACTGAAGGGCTACCATCCATCACTCTAAGCAAATGCTTGCTGGTCTCAGGAGTCATCAGCTGAAGAGATGCTAAAGAAAAATGTTAGTCTTATACAGTATTAAAAGAGCCCATTGCTTGTATCTATGGTTGTCTCAAAAGATCAGTGTTGGGTACAGAGGTGTGGGTGGGAGTCACCTCGTTGGTTAGCTCTCTACGAGCCACAGTCATTCTCTATGAGTTGTCTAACTACTTCACCCTAAGGTGCTGTCCCCAGGGCAACAAGCATCTCTCCATCTCCAAGAGGCAAGATGGGACTCATTCTTCCTGCTCTGATCTTCCTGCTCTGACAAGACCAGGGCGAAGGGAAAGCTCTCACCTGATAAGCCTGCACAGACTGCCCAAATCTACACCTCTGGGCCAGTGCTGGCCCATCTGGATGCTTCCAATGACATGAGGCTGAAGGGGCCCTGGCTAACCCCATCTCTAACTCCAACATACCTTCATTCAGGAGAGTAATACATACAGGTTTGTTCTGAAGAGGATAAGTGCCTACTCCTGGAACAAGCATCATCTTTTCCACCCTCACTGCTGTCATTTATACCTTCAACAAACTTTTCCTCAGGCTTAAAATCTTCCCAGGGTCTTTCTCACAAGCACTGGATTTGGCCCTCTACTAACGGTTTCTTCAGGAAATTTGGCTAGGCCCACATCTTGTTGTTTGTTTTCCAGTGACCCAGAGGGACTTCGTTGTCTATTTTGTTTTGTTTTTCTCATCACTTCTTGAATGATTTGCAACGTTAGGGACCTGATGTCCAAGTCAATCTAAATCATTCAGATCTGCCAGGGCCTTTCTCACCTCATGAAGATTATGTCCCACCTTGGAGCTCAACAAAGCTACTAACGCTAGCATGATAGCTCAGTAGGTGTGGCCACTTAACACAGGTTGCTGACTTGAGTTTGATTCCTAGATCCCACATCGGAGAGGGAGGGAAATGACTTCTACAGATTGTTCTCTGACTGCCACACATGACATGGCACTTATGCACGTGCACATGTGCACACCCAACAATCGAATGTCAAAGTTTTAAATATTAATGGGTATTACATTAAGTATGTATATTAGTTTTGATAGTACAGCCATTTTCATGATATTAATTCTGCCAGTCTTGTAGAATGGAAGGTCTTTCAATGGTCTGGGTCTTCTTTGATTTTGTTTTCAAGACTATTTTTGCTTGTGTGTGTGTGTGTGTGCGCGCGCGCGCTCGTGTGCGCCATGTGTATTCAAGTGCCCATGGAAGACAGAATCGGGTATTGGATCCCTTGGAGCTGGAATTACAGGTGATTGTGTCACTGATGTGGGTGCTGGAAACTGAATTTGGGTACCCATAAAAGCAGCAAATACTCTTAACTGACAAACCATCTTTCCACTCTGATTTCTTTTTTCAGTGTCTTGAAGTTTTCATTGTGTTCAGCACTCATTCCTTTGGTTAGGTTTATTCCAGCTTTTTTTTTCTTTCTCTTGTTTCTTTTGATAAGAGTATATTGTTAGTATAACAGCTTCAGCTGTTGCCACCACCACTTTCTTCCTCTTTCTCTCCTCCTCCTCCTCCTCCTCCTTTTTCTCCTCCGTCTCCTTTGTCTTCTCTTTCTCCTCCTTCTCCTTCTTTTAATAAGCAGATATATTGACCTTGGTTAGGTCTAGGAGTTTTCTAGTAGATACTATAAAGTGTTTTCTCTTTGTTGTTCTGTTTTGCATTTGAGACAGTGTCTCTCTATGTATACCAGGCTGTCCTCAACCTCACAGAGATCTGCCTGTCTCTGCCTCCTGAGTGCTGGGATAAAGGAGTTTCTTACCTCACTCAGCATCCATAGGGTCTTCTAAGTAGAATCACATCAGCAAATTAGGACAGTTTTTCTTCCTTCCTTATTTGTATTCATTTTATGCAGAGGAGAGTGTGGGTACCACCTAGAAGCATACAGCTATAGCATTCAGCCTCTTTCTGGGACAACTTTGAAGGAAAGATGCTGATTTTTCCTTTTTCACAGTGGGCAGAACTGCCTCCATCCCACACTCATACATTTTTCTTGGAAGAGGAATTGGCCAGATGTGCAATTGTATACTTTTATCTGCCCTATAGACAATGATTTGGCTGGATGGTCAGGGACTAGGAGCATGATTGGTGAGAAAGACACCCAAGAAAGAAGTATGCTTATAGCTCAATCCAAATGGTGGAAGGATGTGAAGATACTGTGTCCCATGTAAATGCTCATCAAAAGGTGACTTCAGCAGAAGAGGAGTTCAGTAATCAAGTAGATAAGATACTGTGTTGTGTGGGCAGTCAGCCTCTTCTCCCAGTCATCCTTATCATTGACAATGTGCCATGGTGGCAGAGATGGGGGTTACGCATGGGCTCAACCACATGGACTGCCACTCCTCAAAGCCGACCTGGCTATAGCTGCTTCTGAGTGCCAGATCTGCCAGCATCAGAGACTAACATGGAGCTCCTGGTATAGCACCATTCCCCAGGACGGACGGCCAGTGACCTGGTAGCAGGTTGGCTACACTGAACCACTCCCATTGTGAAAAGGGAAGAGTTTTGTCATGCTGGTGATGGGTTTTCCTTTCCTGTACACAGTGCTTCTGATGAAACCACCACCGATGGACTTACCAAATGCCTCACACTTAGGATAACACAGCATCGATTTCAAACAAAGACTTTACTTCACAGCCAAAGAATTGCAACAGTCGGCTCATGCTCATGGGATCTACTGGCCTTGTCATGTTACCCCACCATCCTGAAGCATCTGGGTTGGCAGAACAGTTGAGTAGCCTCTTTCCCCCCCGACAGGATTTCTCACCTTTATTGTTTAAGTGGCTGAGTTATATAAATCCAGCTTGCATGCACTGACGCCATAATGTCAACATGCATCATCTGTAGTAACACTGTGACAGTTCCATACTGTGGGTGGACCAACACTTAGAACAGACTTATCATATTGGGCCTTTATTAAATAATGTTTTAAATTGCCTAAATAAATCATTCTGAGCAAGTCTCCTACATATTGGGCATGCTTAAAGCAACAGATCTCTTCCTCCTTCTCTGTGGGAAACAGATCCAGGCTTTTGTCACATAGTTTCAGACCAAGGTCATAGATCTCTTCCAGAACCTGGTGAGTCTTAGGAGTCAGCTCTGGTTTCTGACTGGTGATCTGCATGGTATATTCATGGCAAGAGATGTTGCACTTAACTTGAGGGTCTTGAAAGGAAGGCTTTGTGGCCAAGTATCAAGCATTCAGGCCATTTTCTGATTCATAAGAGATTTCTCTGGCTTTTCAGAATAAAGTCCCTCAGGGACCCTGACTTTTGTCATACAGTAAGTAAAATAAGAGGGAAGGGTGAGGAGAGGTGGGAGGCCAGCAGCCTGGCCCACACTCAGGAGCACCACTCACCTTTCCAGAGCATTCTGGACTTGGAGCTAAGCAGAAGGCAGAGGGTGTTAGCCTCATTGTGTTTTTTTCCTCCCTAATGTCATCATTATAACGTTATTTATTTAAATGTAGTTATTTTGGTATTTACTTTTTAAAAAAATATTTATTTATTTATTATGTATACAATGATCTGCCTGCATTTATGCCTTCCCACTGGAAGAGTAGGCCAGATTTTCACTATAGATGGTTATGAGCCACCATGTGGGTTCTGGGAATTAAACTCATGACCTCTGGAAAGAGCCCCCAGTGCTCTTAACCTCTGAATCATCTCTCCAGCCCAGTATTTTATTTTATGGGGGTGGGAAACCCTGTATTTTCCTGGTAGAATGAATAGCATCTTTAAGAAGCAGTTGTAGTGATACCAGTTAGGTAGCTGTAGCCAAGAGGGCTGGGGCAGGATTCTTCAGAGGGTGGCATATGCTTTGAATCGGCATCCAATACATGGCATGGTTTCTCCCATAGCCAGGATTCATGAGCTCAGGAATCAGATGTGGACGTGTAATGGTTACACTCATTGTCACCCTAGTGGCCCACTAGGAAGGTTTCTTTCCAGTTCCTGTGACATTATACCCTAGACTTCGTGGTTCCAGGGTGGGGATCCCTTCTTGCAGGAAACACAATAAACATTCTATTGAATGTGACTCCCTGCTGGTCACTTTGGGCTTCTGATAACACAACAGATAACTCAACAAACTAGACAAAGAATAATAGTGTTAAGAGGAGCCATTGATTCAGACTAGCAGGGGGAACCTGAACTGCTTCTCCACAATGGAGGTTAAAAAAAAAAAAGGATTATGTCTGCAGTGCAGGAGATCCTTTAGGGCATCTCGTGGTGTTATGGTGTCTTGTGACTAAAATCAGTGGGAAACTACAAAGACCTAACACAGGCAGGATGCTGAAGAACCCAGACCCTTAAGGGATGAAAATAAGGGTCACCACACCAAGAACCAAGACCTGCTGAGGAGCTTGGTGAGTGTGAAGGACATAAAAGGTGGACAGTGGAGGATATAGTGATAAATACCAGCTAAAGCCATGTAACCATTGCAAAAATGAAGGTTTTAATTAAGATGAGTGTTTCTGTCTTATTTTGTTAAGAACATATTTGTGAGGGAGGGCATAGTGGTGCAAGCCTTTAATCCAACACTTGGGAGGCAGAGGCAGGTGGATCTCTGGGTTAGAGACCAGCCTGGGCTACACAGCAAGTTCCAGGACAGCCAGGGCTACACCCTGTCTCAAAACAAACAAACAAACAAAAACAAACAAACAAACAAACAAAAAACAAAATTCTACTTTAATGTTTTGAAATGGTTTCATTATTTCATTCAACTGTTTATATTTTTAGTTTTCATAAGATACTTACTTATATCCTCTTTAAGATCATTTACCATATTCATAATTTCTTTTCTGAAATTCTTCTCTTGTGCTTCGGCCACCTTGGCTTTCTCAGGGCCTATTATGATAAGCTTGCTGGCTCCTGCAGGAGGTATATTGTCTTAGTTGCTCATGTTTGTGTTTTTGTGATGGGACCTAGGCATGTAGAGCTTTGATATTTCAAGTGCTTTGTGGTGCCGATAGCTGGTCTCATCCTTGTTGTAAGGGTGTTTCATTCCTTTTGTCCACCCTGGGACTTAGCCAAGTGTGGCAGTGTGAGTCCCTGGCAGAGAGTGGCTCTGCAGGCCAGAAGGACTCACAGCAGAATAGGGATGGCCTAGAAGAAAAGGCGAAAACAGGTAGTGGAGAGTAACTAGGGGGACTCACTTAAGATATGGATTTATTTTTATATTTTGTACATGAGTGTTTGTCTACATGTATGTATATGTACCACGTTAGTGCACAGTGCCCACAGGGGCCAGAAGAGAGTGCTGGATCACCCAGAACTGGAGCTACAAATGGTTGTGAGCTGCATGTGAGCAGAAAGAACTGAACTCTGGTCCTCTGCAAGAGCAGAGAGGAGAGAGAGAGAGAGAGAGAGAGAGAGAGAGAGGGAGGGAGGGAGAGAGAGAGAGAGAGAGCTATTTCTCCAGCCCTTTGCCTGCGCTCTTACCAGCGAGTTCATACATCTTGTTGCAGTATTTTTTCAGCAATATTGGAACCAGTAACTTCAGGCTTAGAATGTAGACTGAACACCACTAGCATCAGGACACAGGCATCCCCCAGGCTCTCAGAGCCATTTAGGACTGCTGAGATAAGCAGCCTTGTGGACTGAGTAGCTATTGGACTCTTGGCTTCTTCTATGTGATATAGTTATTATTGGATTTCCTGGACTGTATCATGTAAAGCAATCTAATAAATATCCTTTTAATATATATGTTCATCCCATCAGCTCTGTTCCTCTAGATGACCTTGGCTAATACGGCATCCTTGTCTCATTCCTGATTTTAGAGGAAATGGTCTTAGTTTGTCTCCATTTATTGTAACATTGATTCTAGGTTTGTTGTAGATAGTTTTTGTTATTTTGAGGTATGCCCCCATTTGTTTCTAATGTCTCCAGGACTTTTATCATAAGGAATGTTGAACATTGTCCAATGCCTTTTGGACATCAATAGATGGAATCATATGCTTTCTTTCTAAAATTTTATTTATATGGTATAATTACATTTGTTAATTTAAATATATTAAATAAATCTTGCATCTCTGGGAGGAAGCCTGCTTGATCATAATTTTTCATCTTCTAAGTGTGCTTCTGTGTTTGATTTACAAGAATTTTATTGATAATTTTTGCACATATGTTCATTACAGAAATTGGTCTGTAGTTTTCTTTTAGGTTGATAATGCTGTTGTATCTTTACTGGCATTGTAGAATGAATTGGGTAGTGCTTCTTCACTTTGTTTTGCAGAACAAATTAAGAAGAATTGCTATTAAAATTTCCTGGGAAGTTTGATAAAATTCAGTTGTGAATCCTTCTGGTCCTGGGCTTTTCTTTGTGGAGGAGACTTGGTTATAGTTCTGATCTCATTGCTTATAACCAGACTGCTTAAGCATTTGAGTGGCTTCCTTAAGCTACCTGGGTGATGGTTTTTGTAAGTTAGAAGACAGTGTTTTAATTTTTTTAAATTAAAGATCCACACAATACCCAAATACCTGGTGAATTAGCTTTTTTCTTAATTCACCTGTGGACAAAGTTCTATGCAGCCCAGTGAACTGAACATCAAATGCTGCCTTCTCATGCCCACTTCCCTCAGCAATGTCTGTCCTCCCTCTGATGTCCTTAAGTCCATGGTATTCATGGGTACCTCAGCCAGCAATAACCAAAATCCCTATGGTATATATGAACCAGTCCACTAGGGTTTGACTTCCCTCGTCTTACCTAGACTCTGCAGCCTTTGTCTCAAGAAGAGATGGTCAATTTTCTCTTTCAGTCCTTCTTCCAGAAAAATCAGCCTGATCTGCCTGTGTCTGTATTTCATAGATTCATGAGCCAAGCTGTGAGAGACTTTCGTTCCTTGTTTTAAAGTCTTCTTCAGTTCAAACAGTACAAAGGCAGAGCATTCTGACTTTCAGAGTTTCATATACCTGGCCACTATTAAGGTTACTATAGTGTCTCATGGATTTTTCTTTTTTCTTTTTAAATTTTTATTTAATTAATTTATTCAGATTACAACTAAATTGTTATCCCATCACTTGTATCCTCCCATTCCTCCCTCTCTCCCACTTTCACCCTATTCCCCTCCCCTAGGTCTATGACCGAGAGGAATCTCCTCCCCCACTTTATGGTCATAGGCTATCAAGTCTCATCTTGGTAGCCTGCTTATTCTTTCTTTGAGTGCTACCAGGCCTCCCCACCAGGGAGAGGTCGTCAAATATGGGACACCAGAGTTCATGTCAAAGTCAGTCCCTGCTTTCCACATAACTGTGGAGAATGTCCTGTCCATTGGCTAGATCAGAGTAGGGGTTTGCTGTTTACTGCTTGTATTGTCCTTGGTTAGTGCTGCTATGAACATGGTTCAAGATGGCAGCGACGAGGACTCACGCTGCCTGATCTGCAGGGGAGAGACTACAGACACTAACACAGTATGGACCACGGGTGAGTCAGACCTCCGGTCATCTAGTACCCCTGGGAGGACAACAGACTAGTCCCCCAGCGCCAGGACAGGACCCAGACTGTTAAGTGAGGAACTTTGAGCAGCGGCCTTGCCTAGCGGTCCAAACTCAGTACTTGGGACTGAAATTGCGCCAGAGGTACTTCAAACCTCCTGGACTAGGGAAATCTATAGGAAACAGGGGGATTGGGACCTCAGACCCCACCCCCCGCCATTCACCCAATCCAAGCCCACAGAAAGCCTAGGTGCCATTCGGGCACCCAGTCGGCGGTAGGTACAGTCCCCAGCTGCTGAAAGCTCTGAAAAGGACGCACAGTGGTCTTGCTTGGCGGGCGAATTCAGGATTTTTCTTTCCTCTGTATTACAGGTCAGATCTGAGAGGTATACTAATTCATTAACTAACTGGTTAATTAATTATGGAGAGGGCTGGAGAGATGGCTCAGTGGTTAAGAGCACTGACTGCTTTTCCAGAGGTCCTGAGTTCCATTCCCAGCAACCACATGATGGCTCACAACCATCTATAATGTGATCCAATGCCCTCTTCTGGCATGCAGGGGTACAAGCAGACAGCACTGTAGACATAATAATAAGTAAATAAGTCTTTAAAAATGAATTATGGAAGAAGTGTACACAAGTGCACAGCATTCACATGGAATCAGAGAACAACTTGCTGGAGTTGGTTCCTTCCACCACGTGGGTTCTGGTTATTAAAATCAGGTTATCAGGCTTGGTGGCAAATTCCTTTACCTTCTGAGTCCTTTCACTAGCTCCTTCCCCCAGGAAGAACTCTTTAGTGCAGATCTAACTTGTGCTTTCTTTCACCTCTGACTTCTCAGCTATGAGAAATATCAAGCCACCACCTCCCTCACATCTATCTTTTCCCCACTTTCTGGCAACTCAAATGCTAGTATTGGGGATAGCATCAGCATCCTTTTTTTCTCCTTATAACTTCCTCTTAGATAATTTCTTTGCAAACAGCTGAATGTCAACTGCATGTGTTATTGCTTAGAGCAAAAGTCACCCAACTGACAGTTCAACCTGCTTACAGTCCTGCCCCAATTTTGCTACATTCTAGGATGTCAACTTGGTCTGTCGGCTGTTTTGGAAGTGTCCGCAGACCTTGATCCAGCAGGCATGTCAGCCCATAACACGTAGAAGAGAGTGGCAATCTGGAATTCTCCCCAGGGATTCTCCACCTTCAGATGGTGCAGCCTTACTCACATATCTGTGCACCCCTAACAGAGCCAATGCAACTGCTATTGCAGTGAGAAGGCAGGGCATTTGTATTAGTTAGTGATACTATTGCTATGACAAAACACCACAGCCAAGGCAACTTGGGGTGGGTGTGTACATTTGGCTTACACTTTCACATTGTTGTCCATCACTGAAGGAAGCCAAGACAGGGACTCAAACAGGGCAGGAACCCTGAGGCAGGCGCTTATGATACAGAGGCCAAGAAGGAATGCTCAGCCTGCTTTCTTACAGAACTCAGGACCACCAATCCAGGCATGGCATCACCCACCATGTGTTTGGCCCTCCCCCCATCAGTCTTGAATTAAGAAAATGCCCTTAAAAAAAAAAAAAGATCGGCACTTGGAAGGCAGAGGCAGGTGGATCACTGTGAGTTCAAGGCCAGCCTAGTCTACAAAGCGAGTCTAGGATAGCCAAGGCTACACAGAGAAACCCTGTATTAAAAAAAAGAAAGAAAAAGAAAGCAAAAGAAAAATAGAAAATGCCCTACAATTGGATCTTATGGAGGCCTTTTCTCAACTGAGGTTCCCTCCTTTCAGACAACTTTAATAGGAGTCAAGTTGACATAAACTAACCAGCGCACCATTTCATCCAGTGGGTGGGGATGGTTGTCCAGGGACTTCCCCTGCAGGTACAAGTCTCATCACCCACAGCATGGACCACATACATGCTCCTCCCAAATTCAGCTTCAGTTCCATCATATCCATGGAGGGTGCTAAGTGTTGGGTGAATTTTCCCTGGGGAGATGAACAAATGTCTGCTCATCCTAGATGGGACATCAACAGACCACAGAAACAATTCCACCCAAGTATAGTTTGCTGAACCAATGAGTTTAACTGAGTTACTTACAGGAGTGTGGGCATCTTATCAGAGGGTATGTCTCTCAAGAAAATGTCTCTCTCAGAAGCCATTAACTGCCTATATAGTGCCGGAGAAGACAGGGCCTTAGAAGCACTTCCGCTCCCACCCATGACCGTTCATTGTCTATAGATCCTGTGGGAGCCTCATGATCTATTCCTCCATGCCACAAGATAATGGGCCCAATCTTGTGTGTGCCTCATTTGAATGATCACAGCTGCTATGACATTAAGAAATCACAGGTCATTCCACGCCTGGAGGTCAGCATTCCACAACAGCTTCACAATCCATTCTATAATTTGTGACCTTCGAGGGCCAAGTCAGACTACTGAGTAATAGGTAGTAAAGGATTTAAAACTCTCCGAGTTATGCTATGTGTCACTGACTGGTCACTGCCACCCAAGTCTCCCTCCTTTATGTCCTACATAACAGCACCTGAGGAAGAGGCTGAGTGATGGCCTGCTGTGAGGGCCCACACCTTTAATCCCAGTACTCAGGAGACAGAGGCAGGCAGACCTTTGCATTTGAGGCCAGCCTGGTCTACAGAGCGACTTCCAGGACAGCCATAGCTACGTGAAGGAGAAAACAAATCTGACTTCTTGGCCAATCCTGTCCCTCACCAGCTGCGTCCCCTTGGGAAAAATCTAAATCATACTTCATTTTCTCCTCTGCACAAACAAGGTGTCACTTAACATACCTTTGCTTCATCAGGCCATGTTTGGATTGACCATGAAGCCAAGATGAATGAAAAACCAGAGTGTGGAAGAGAAGGCAGCTGGAGTCAGAAGCAACTGTCATGAGATTAGTTTTCTGGATCTGCAGAGATGCTGGTCAGAGCACTGAAACTCACCATCAGTGAAGTGAAAGAGGAGGCTTGGCTGCCATCTGGGTTAGGGAGAAGTTTTGGCTAGGCATCATTTCTGTTTGTGTTCTATGACATAATGACTATGGAGTGGAGAGAGGAGCACAGAGGGGAGGAAGATGAGGCTCATTTCCGTCCAAAGTGAAATGATGTTTACTTCAGTCTCAAACTTGTTATGCAGGCCCTCTAGTTTCTTTCTGTCTCTATGATAAAACTCTCTGACAACAGGCAGCTTGGGAGGAAAGGGTTCATTTGGCTCACACTTCCAGGTAACCATCCTTCATTAAAGGAAGTCAGGGCAGGAACTCGAGACAGGAAGCTGGAAGCAGAAATCATGGAGGAGCACTGCCTACTGGTTTTCCTTGGGTGTTCGCTCAGCTTTTATGCAATCTCTCATACACTCCAGGCCCACCCGCCTAAGGGCCTAAGGAATGGTACCTCAATGGGCTGTCCCTCCTACCTCAATTAGCAGTGGAGAGGATGCCTCACAGACTTTCTGAAGGCAGTCTGATCCAGGTAATTTCTAAATTGAGATTTCCTCTTTCAAGCTGACGCTATGATGTGTCAAGTTGATGATAAAAGTTAACTAGCACAGCATCCCAGGTTGGCCTTAAAATTAAGATTCTCTTACCTGGGGCTGGCAATAATGACTCGACAAATAAAGCTTGGTGCTTGCCGCCATGCCTGTTAACCTGAGTTTGATCTCGGAAATCCATTGTGGAAGGGAAAAACCAACTCCGCAGGGTTGTTCCCTGACCTCTACACATGCACTGGTATCTTGCCATGTTCTTATTCATGTACTCATACTCTATCTGCCCCCCTCACATAATTAAAAAAATGTGCTTGCCTTGGCCTTCAAAGTGATGGGTTACATGTTTGCATCAAGCCTTGGCCCAAATTTCCCCTCTACTTATGAAAAATACAGAGGTATCTTTTCTTCTTTCTCAAACATATATCTTTATCTATCCTTGATATCCATTTTAACTTGATTTAAAATACCCAGCCTGGGTCTTCAGCATCCTTTGGGAATAGCCCTGGCTCATCAGGCCTCTAGGATCAATCCTATCTCCTCTTACCATATCTTTCTTGTTCTTTTTGTTTTTTGTTTTTGTTTTTTTTTTTACTTTTATTGAATGTCTATGATTTACACGTCATACACCAAAATCCCTCTCCTCCCCACAGTAAAATAAAACAAACACACAAACAAAAAAGTCTTGTCACAGAAGCTGTAGTATATCACGCAGTATAGACTTTTGTCCACATATGCTTACTTTCAAATGCTCATTGCTACAAGTCATGGATCTGGTTTGAGGCCTACACTATCCTCACTAGGACTGCAGTTGGATATCCTGTTGTTGCTATATGTCAAGGAGATTCTTAATCCTTGAACCTGCAGGTCCAGCCCCTTCATGTGTTCCAGCAGGTCATACATAGATGTTGGGGTAAGGTCCACTCAGAGCCCTGGATCAGGACCTGTTCCCTTGTCCTCAGGGCAGGGCCCGATCTCACACTCCTGTGTCCTCAGGGCAGGGCATCTTTCTTGTTCTTAAGCCTAGCATATAGTAGTCTTTAAAATTAGATTCATTTTTAATTGGTACGTGGAAACATAAAATCATACATATTGAGAGGAGTGCCATGTGATGTTTTGATGCATGTAGTGTTGGTCAGGTTAAACATAGCTATCTCCTCAAACACATTTCTATGTGGTGAAAGCATTCAAATGCCTTTCCTTACCTTGCTGAGGTTATAGCATGTGATCATCATCTGTTGTCGCCCTACTGACTGCATCAAACTTCTTAGTCCTACCCAATTGTAATTTAATACCCACAGATCAGCCTTTCCCCTTCCAGTGCCTTCCAGGAACCTGTTTCAGTTTGCTGCAATAAGGACTGGTGCATGATGGGCAGTTGCTGTTGTATCCTGGTGCATTTTATAGCTCTTATTTTGAGACACAGCAGGCCTTGGACTTTTTCTGTTGTCCAGGTAGGACAGAAAAGTAACTGCTGACCATGTAAGACACTGCCTGAAAACAGAAGATTCTGTGTGTCCCTCGATCTCTGATGTCAAGATCAGCATTACTTTACTGTCTAGAATCTGTTTTCCACTTTCTACTTTCAAAGCTTCAGTTTTCTTGCAAACACTTCCCTTCTGCATCCCAAGTGCTACTTGCAAGGCTGACCCTCCATCTGTGTTCTAGAAGTCACTACTGGAGGTAAGGCTGCGGCTCTAGCTCAGTTGTAGAGCACATTCATGAGGCCTTGGATTCAATTCCCAGTACTAGAAAGGAAAATAAAATGTTGAACTGGCACAGTCCTGTACTCAGGATGTAGATGGACTGTCAGGAGTTGGAAGCTTAATAGTGATCGAGCACTAGTCAGCCTGGGTTACTTAACAAGACCCTGTCTCAAAGAAGAAGAAGAAGAAGAAGAAGAAGAAGAAGAAGAAGAAGAAGAAGAAGAAGAAGAAGAAGAAGAAGAAGAAGAAGAAGAAGTTGCTGTGGAGCCCATGCCTAGCTCAGCTTAGGCCAATGAGATCAGGCCAGGTCTTTTTATGGACCAAATGTAAGAGGGACACTCTTTCCATCAATGTTGCCAAGTTGGTTAAAGGTGAGCCTGAAGCTACTGGTAGCCATCTGCTTCCCATGAGGGAAGAATCTGCCCGGGATAAAAAAGCCAAGAGAAAGAAAGGTGACCTGAGCACGGGGAGGCCGTTTTCTGCCAGCGTCCTGTATGCAGCATGGGTTTCAGCGAAGAGAAAGGCAGGTGTGGCATCTGTCATCACTGAGACTATAGGCAGGCAGAGGGCTAACAGGACATGTAAGCAGAGGAGGACTCAGGAAGGCAAGGAGAGGCGCATGAACATACTTGGAAGTGATGTGCAGGAGCTAGCCAGGAGATCGAAGGTGACACACAACGTTAACATCTCAGACAATGAAATATGCCAGAAGCTAGGCAGTAGTGGCACACTCCTTTAATCCCAGCACAGAGGCAAGCGGATCTCTGAGTTTGAGGCCATCCTGATCTACAGAGTGAGCTCCAGACAGCCAGGGCTACACAGAGAAACCCTGTTTTGAGAAAACAAAAAACAACCACCACCGACAACAAAAGGAATATTCCAGAATTGTTTAGCTGTGGGTAATGGCAGTCTAGTTCATTGTTCCTCCAGCAATGACAACTTTTAGTTGTGTGGGAGTAGACCTTGCAGAGCAGGGGCCAGAGCTGTTAGATTCTGATCTCTTCCCATCTTTCTATCTCACCACCTTCAGGCTTCCATTCCTTTTCCATTTTAATTTTTAAGTTGTTTTTATTTGTTTGTTTGTTTGTGTGTATGTGTAGTTGTGCATGCATACTTTGTGTATGTGTGTATGTATGTGCACTTTGTGTGTGTGTGTGTACATGCACATGTGGAGGTCAGAAGTCAACTTTTAGGTGTCAGTCTTTTCTTTCCATTGTGTAGATTCTGGAGATGGAACCCACGTCGTCAGGTGTGGCCACAAGCACCTTTAATTGCTGAGCCATCTTCCAGCCCCTGTATTATAGAAATCCTTTAAAAGTTTTTACCTTATGCCGGGCAGTGGTGGCACACGCCTTTAATCCCAACACTTGGGAGGCAGAGGCTGGTGGATCTCCATGAGTTCGAGGCCAGCCTGGTCTACCAAGCGAGTCCAGGACAGGCAAGGCTACACAAAGAAACTTTGTTTGAAAAACAAAAAACAAACAAAAAAAGTTTTTACGAGAGTGTGTGTATTCAGTATGTGTATATGAGTGTATGTGTGTGTGCATATGTGTCAATGTGTTTGTGTGTATGTGTGAGTGTATATGTGTGCATTCAGGGTGAGTGCATTCAGTGTGCCTGTGTGTGTTTGTCTGTGTGTATTTAATTATGTACGCAGTGCCTCTCTGGTGTTTTTATCTGTGCATGTATGCATGCAAAAGCATACCATGGTTTACATGTGGAGGTCAGAGTACAATCTCAGGAAGAAGACTTTCACCTGTCACTTTGTGGGTTCCAGGAAATACTTTGACTCACTCAGCCATCTTGCTGGCACAGATTTTCTTATTATACACATCTTCTAAAGATACACTTTTATAGTCTTTAAAGTGTGTGTGTGTGTGTGTGTGTGTGTGTGTGTGTGTGTGTGTGTGCAGATGCCTGAGGAGGCGATGGATCCTCTGAAGCTGGAGTTACAAGTGTTTGTGAGCCACCTGATGTCAGCTTTGGGAATTGAGCTCGGGTCTTTTAATCACTACACAATCACTTTAATGCACTACACTACACTACACCAGCCCCATTATGCATATTTTTTTAAAAGTGGAAGCTAGGGTAACAGGCTCTTACAGGTGTTCATGGCCTAATTATCAGAACTTACAAACATGCTACACGACAAAAAGCGCTTTGCTCTTCTTTGTTTTTATTAGACATCGCCTCACGTAGTCCGTACCCCAACCTTGAACTAGCTGTGTAGTCAAAGGTGCCCTTGAACCCCTGATCTTCCTGTTTCCACCTTTGGAGTGCTCAGATCTTCCAGTAGATCCCATTTATGTGGTGCTGCAGGGGTCATACCCAGGGCCTCCTGCATCCTAAGCCGTATACCAAATGAGCCACATCCCCTGCCTTAGCGAAAGGACTTTCTAGGAAGGGTTTAATGAAGGACCCTGAGAAAAGGAGATAATCCTGGCTTGTTAGATGGGTCCAACATAAGGACAAGAATCCTTAGAATCATGGCAATGTGCCTCGAGCCAGAGGAGCTGTAGTAACAGCCGCTGGAGCAAAGGAATGGGGATAATATGCAACTAGCTTTGAAAATGAGGCAAGAAGGCTAAAGATATGGCTCTGTGTGGATAAAAGCATTTGCTGGTCTTCCAAAGGTCCCACATCAATAAAGTTTTAATTTAGTTCAACTATTATTTATCGTGAACCTTTGGTTTGGAACACAGTGCTGAAAATTTTTTAAAATTCTGTTTTTATTAAAATATTGAAACGAAAGCTGGGAGTGAGGGTGCCTCCCTGGTGATCCCAGAACTCAGGGAGGCAAAGGCAGGTGAGTCTCTATGAGTTTGAGTCCAGCTACACCAAAAAACCCTGTCTCAAACAACAACAACAACAACAACAACAACACTGAAAAGGAGCTTAAAATCTGCTTGAGTTGGAGACAGAACGGTTAGCATCGGGAGGCCCTGGGCTTGATTCCAACGTTTATAAAAAGTGGCAGAATTGGACCTGCCTGGACTACAGAGTAAATTCCAGGACAGCCTGGGCAACTCGTTTAGTGAGACATCTCTAAATAAAAAGCACAGGGCTTGGGAGATGACTCAGAGGTTAAAAGCGCTTTGGTGCTCTTCCAAAGGAATCAGTTTTGATTCCCAGCACCCAAGTGGTGGCTCACAACCATCTGTAATACAACCCCTTTTGGGGGTCAAACAATTCTTTTACAGGGGTCACCCAAGACCATTGGAAAACACAGACATTTACATTACAATTCATAACAGTAGCAAAATTGCAGTTATAAAGTAGCAATGAAAATAATTTTATGATTGGGTTTACCACAGCATGAGGAACTATATTAAAGGATTACCGTGTTCGGAAGGTTGAGAACCATAGCTTCATCCACTCTAACACCCTGAGAGGGGAAGAGAAAAAAAAAAACCTAACCATCATTTAGAGACAATAGTGGGCCTGCGTTTTGTGGTGACAGGAGGGACTAGCCAATATATCTGAACAGCATTGTTCTTATCAAGAAGGAAACAATTAGTGAAATAGTTGTCTAAACAATATCTCATATCATTTTAAGTCTAATGCCAGAATAGTATGATCCCTTAAGCTGTTAAAGTAACAGGCGGTTGTTTTATTCTTCAATTGTATATTTCTGGTATGTGTTTAAGCCCAAGGAGGTAGCCAAAATTAATCACTTTTATTTTTTAGTTTCAAGGCCAGCTGTGGATCTGGCCCTCGAGGGTCACTTGGGCTTGAGAAGGATGTCAGGCCCTTATAGTCTTCCTGTTTTAGTTGCTCCACCTACGTGAGGATAAGACAAATGCCTTGCTTGGCCATGGCTTCACTTGGAAGCCTGGAGGAAATTTTTCCTCTGCACAGACCCTCCTCTTTATGAACTGGACACTGGCTAAAGCTCACCAGACAGATTCTCCATGACCTCCCCCACAAGAGAACAGGTGGCTCTCCACAGTTACAGCACATCTGAGAGATGTCCCACAGTCTCTTGAGCCCTACTTGACCTTGGAGGACAAGGAAGAGAAGTATTTTTCTTTTTAATCCCTCTAGCCACATTAGTGTAGCCTTTAAGTATAGTTACAGAACACCCAGAAGGTCAGTTACACTGGCCAATTACTTTCACTACTGTGCAAATATTTAGGTAAAATGTGAGCAAACCCAAAACACATTTTTATTAGATGTACATTTCTGTTCTTTAGGTCAGTCCTTGTCACGGAGAACAGATAAAAAAATCAATAATCATTGATTTAGGCAGAGGTTTGACATCAATATATTGGACTTTGATGTTCTCCATACTTGCTCAGGCCCTTATAACTTCCTTAAGCTTTCCAGTTTCCCTTTCCATCCTCGACAAGCATTCATTATGAGATATATAATAGCATCGGCAAACAAGAATCAACAAGCCTGGCCAACGATGATCTTCTCCAGGCTAGTACAGTGGTCTGGCTTGGAAGATAGTGCTGAGTAACAACAGCTTAATAAAACTGGATGCATAAGAAGTTAATACTCCCTGTCAAACTACCAGACTTGGTAGATTCCCTGGAAAACGTCATAGAGAACACAAGACAGTCTTTGCACAGCACAGAGTGGCTTGATATAACTAGGCTTTGGTTTTGAAGGACTACAATAGGCAGATACAGATAGAGCTTTAGATCAGGATACAAGTCCTCCTTCTCTTTATTGAAAGGGGAGGTAGATGGATCCATCATATATGGGTGAGCTTTGGTCCCCGGAGGGAGCGGGCATTAACCAGAGAGGGGAAGCATTGACCTGATCCTCCTAGGGCCAGATTGGCCTGTCAAGATGTCTTTTTGAGGAGGAGAGGGAGGTCCTGGTCTGCTCTCTGTGGGCAGTCCCAACAAGACAGTTTTTGACATTAACCTCTATGCAGTCAGGTTTTACTTCTCAGGGGACTCAGAGTCTGACGATGGGGTCCTTCCCCTTTGGTACCTTGTCCTATACCCCTTGCAGGTGCCCATGCCTCATGGCAGGCAATATCTGAGTATATGCCATTCTCACCATGTCAAGAAAGGAGGAAAGGAAGCACATTAGTGTTCAAGCTCATCATGGCCTTGGTCCGCCAAGTCAAGTCTATGATAATGCACCTGTATTGCCCAAGGATCTTGAGCATCTAGCTGCTGTTTTATAAAGCTGGTAAGGCATCTAAAAGCCTAAGGTGTGGCCTGCTATTCATCTGAATAGCCTTAGTCCGTAAGCTCCAGCCTGTGAACATGGACCTGTATAGGTTTTGCCCATATGGCATCCACTTGCTGTTTGACAAAGGCTATGAGTTTGTTAAAGAGAAAGGGTCCTAGTGATAGTAATATTAATAAGCCAAGCAAAGGACCTACCTAAAAGGGAAAAGATATGGGAGGAACCCATGGAGCCCATTCCAAAGGGATTGTGGAGGAGCTCTTTTTGGTGCTTTTCCAGGTTTTTTTTTTTTTTTTTTTTGTAGTAGTAGCCTTTTAATCTTATCTTGAATGATCCCAGAGTTGTTAGCATAGAAATAGCACTTCTCCTCCAACCTCAAGATCATCAGCAAGCTTATCCATGCCAGCATCCACTTGACACACAAGTCTCTCAGGCAGCCAGCGTGCAGCATCAAGTTCCTGCGAGAAAACACAATCAGAGCCTCTACCCCCTATTAATACAGGGCCGGGTCCATTCCACTGTCCAGTTAAAGGATCTTTCCATGTCACTCTAGGGAAGGATGACTTTTAGTGTGCCAGAATCGATCGGCTTCGGAATTTCTTTTGGAATCAAGCAGTAAAAAATTTAAAATAAAGAGAACATGACTCAAAGCATTTTTAGGTGATTGGGGGTAAAGTTTCCCCTCTTTACTTTTTGTAAATATGTTTTTATAATAGAATGAGCTCGTTCCACCATACCTTGTCCTTGAGGATTATAAGGAATACCTGTAACATGCTTTATGGAAAAAGAGTCACAAAAGTTTTTGAAAAGTTTTGTTGACATACCCTAGAGGCTTATCATAATCTATATAGATTATGAATTGATTGGAGATAGCCTCTTCCACTAATGTCAAGGCTTTCTTAACTTCAGCTGTAAGCTCCTGGGGTGAGTTTAGAGAGGAATCTCCTTGTGAGAGTTTGAATAAGGGCAATAAATCTCTAGTTGTTAATTTTAAATGAGGTCTAAGTCAATTTATATCACCAAGCAACTATTGAAAATCATTTAAAGTCTTTAAATGATTTACTCTCAATGTTATTTTTTGGTGTTTTACCTGAGAAGGAAAAGCTGGAATCCCAAATACAAATAGGGATCAACTTTTTGGACTCATATTTTAGGAGCTATTTGTAAACCAGACGGAGATAATTGGGTTTCCATAAAAGCATAACACAAAAGCACTTGTTGTCTATTCTTTTCAGCAATAAGTATATCATCCATGTAATGAATGATATATAAATTGGTATATTTTTTTCTAACCTTTTGTAAAGCTGTAGCTACAAGTTTTTGACATAGGGTGGGACTGTTAGCCATTCCCTGAGGCAAAACCTGTCAATAATATCTTTTCATTGGTTCTCTGGCATTCACAGAATGCCTACTGAAAGCAAAGCTATGGCAATCTTTTGGATGTAAGGGAACAATGAAAAAACAATTTTTAAGGTCTATGACAATTTTGAAAGTATTTTTGGGAACAGTCACAGAAGAGGGAAGTCTTGGCTGTAATGTTCCCATAAGTTCCAAGTCTCAAGTAAGTTAAAAAAAACTTACATCTCTATAAGTAACTTAGCTTATAAGTAGATTACGTCCTGTGGAGATCAGGTTGGAACTCAAGAGTTCCGCCTGCGTTAATCCTCAAGTGTCGGGACTCACCATGCCCTGTTGCAGAGATCTACCTGTCTCTGCCCCCCCTCCCAGTGTTGGGATTAAAGACATGTGCCACCGTGACTTGTGACTTGTTTGTTTCATTCCAATTCTAGTAAAAACATCTTTAAATATCTCAAACGAAAATTAATCAGGGAAACAAGAAAATTTTAAGATCTAGGTAGTTAACTACATTCCCTAGCCTAGTTTAGAAATCTATAAGCCTCCTAGTTCTCCCTCTCCAACTGGCCACGTGTCTGTAGCCATCTCTGCTCTGTAGGAGTCAAGCCCACAGATAACTAGGAGCAGTGTCCGTAAAATTATCTGGCCCAAGGAAATTCTAGCCCTGGACTTGTTCAGCTAGTTGGATCTAAGCTGGAAACTCCCAGCTGTAAATGTCTGTTTCCAAGGACAAAACTAGTTTATCTCTTTTTTGAGAATCTAAAATTTTAGAAATATCTCAAGTAAACATTAAGGAAAGAAACGAGAGAATTATAAATACCTTGTAGCTAAGGAGTTTGGAATTAACTCCATTTCTTAGACCAGTTTGGAAAACTGTTAGTCTCTTACAAGCAAAAAATTAAGCAAGAAAACTCTAAGTTTTAGGCAATAAACTCTATTCCTTAGACCGCACTTTTCCAACGGGCCACGTATTCATAGCCATGCCTGTTCTGTAAGAGTCAAGTCTCACAGGCAGCCACTGTGCCTGGGTCCAGGCCCTGGGAAGGCCTGCTCCTGCCGTGGAGGCAATACTCTTACTGCCTCATGAGCTGTGTGTGCCATGTTGGGCTGCACTGTTTTAGAAAATTGGCCAGGGAGTAAAGCTTGACCCTCTCTCAAGACATAGAAAAAAATGAAACAATATTTTAAAAATTAAACAAATTTACAGACATACACATAAACATAAAATTTGGCATGATGATTATAAAGCAATACCCGAGTTCCCTGTGTCTTGAGGGACTGTTTGAATTCCTGTAAGAAAAGCTAATGTTTACTTAATGCCTGTCCCATATGTGTGTGTGTGTGTCGCCGTGTCTTACCTTAATCGATTTGTCTCACGATTGGGAAAATCGCGGCGATCCAAGTTGATCTGACTCACGAACATGAAGTCTGCGGCGATCTGTGCCGATCTGTCTCAAGGGCGTGAAGTCTGTGGCCATCCAGGGTGACCGGCCGGTCCAGAAAGGCAACGGACAGGTGAATTCTCTGTTCCCGAGTCCCACGTTGGGCGCCAAACTGCCCCGGCCCACCGGGGTTCGACTAACACTCGGGAAGAGAATTTTCCTGTATAGGGACAGAACACAAGACACAAAGAAGGGGGCAAGTCTGGATTCTGATCAAACCCCTTTTATTGAGAAATTTCAGAGCTTTTATAAGGCAGGGGACAGAGAAGCATATTGCTATGGCAACCCAGCTGTAGGCTATCTCAAGATGCGAGGAATTCCAAGCAGGTCACAACCTTCTGCCACACCAAATATTTTGCCATCTTTATCTAATCTAACTGTTAAACTACAACAGGGTGGCTCTGTCTAAATCTTGTCTTTAGTCTAACTGCCGAACCACGACAGGGTCCGCTGGCTTCTGATAAATGGCAGACTGCTGGAGAAATAGGAACCTAGGCTCTGACAAGATGGAAGAACATTGGCCATATAGCCCGTCCCCTACAGAAAAGTAGTAGTCATAGGCCTTAACCGACTGGCCATTCAGTTGTTCTCCTTTCTCCAAGTCACAGAGCCAGGGGCCCAGCCTGATTCAGGAAAGAGGACTTTGGAGAACATTTCAAGACAAAACATGCTTAGGTCTGAAGTAGGAAGGCCAAATTGTTGCAGGATATTTGATCCCATTGTGAACTCTGAGACTGGGAACTGTAAGAACTTGTTGCTTGTTTGCTTTGTTTCAGCCCTAACACCCACTTTAATCCAAGAATTTTCTGTTTTTGCAAGCAGGTGATTATGGTGTGGCTCAGCCCTAGCACAGACCTTTAATCCAAGAGTTTTCTGTAACAGGATTTAATAAAATTAACTATAGGTCAAGAGGTGGAGCAAGAAATCAGCTGACTGAGATTAAGTAGATAGGAGGGATGAGAAAGTATTTAAGACAGCGTGGAGAAGAAGGAGCTCTTTAGCTCTTTGGCGTTTAGCTTTTGGCTTTTCCCTCCTGGGCTGTCAGATGAGCTAGCAAGCCTTTGGCCTTGGGCTTTTGGCTTTTTGCCTTTTCCCCTTGGGGTGTCAGCTAAGCAGGGTGCTTTCTCTGCCTCTCTGAGCTTGTAGGTTTTCATCCCAGCATCTGGCTCTTGAGTCATCATTGGTAAAATTGAATAGTTGGAATTTACTTTCATATTAACCATGCCTTCAGAGTCAACTTCTCAGGGATCTCAAACAGCATGAGAATGTAATATATCCACAAATGACGTTATTCCTCTATAAAGCCGATGCTAGTGGGCTATGCTAAATGGGAGACTCACTGTTGAGTCCAGCGATGACTTACAAAACTCGAAGTACCTACACTCCTTATAACTGTCCAGGTGAGTCTTATTCATTAGGAACAGGCACTAACAATCTTTTCTTTTAGACTTTAAACTTTATGTTAGTCAGTGAGTGGCAATGAGCAACTATGATCAAACAGGCAGAAGAATCTGCCTTTACCAATGTCCAGCACAAAACCCTGTCTATACTTGGGTTGACCAAGAGCTCGGACACTTGTGTCTCCAATTAGCTTGTGTGTGCACCTGCAAATGGAGAAACCTAATGTCCTCTCTTTTTCATTAGGCTCTGTTAAGAAGTTGATTCTGCGAATGAAAGTGGGTTTGAATTCCTAAAAGAAAACATTCCATTGGATGTTGGAGCTATGCCTTTCTGACAAATCATGTTTCTAGTTTTTGTCTTTTCAAGAGTCTGAGGACATAGTTCTACCTAGTGTTCTCAGACAGCTGAGTGATGATTCTTGAGGAATCTTGGAAGTACTTCATCCCATCTGAAGTGAGATGGAGGAAGATGGAGGAGTCCTGGGACAAGGTTGCCCTTTCTCTACCATTATTCCCCAGTCTACCTAGATGGATATTTCTACTCTGTCATCAGGGAGCAGCTAGCTCAGGAAGAGGTCAGACTAAGTTGTGCTTTCTGAACCTATTCGTGGCACAGTCTCCTGACATCTCCCAGTTTCCTCCTCTAGTATTTGATAACACACAAGCTCTGAGAGACACCAGAAGTGGCATTTATCAAGTTCATTGAGCACATGCTATGTCATGAGCACTGCTCTGCTTCAGTCTCACATGACCTAGTGATCAGACACAGAGCTGGAGACAGAGGCAAGCAGGCTCCAGATCCTTAGCTTATTGTACAAATTGCCAGGGGCTATGCTAGGGGAAGCCAAGGAGCCAGGATTTATCTTCTTCATTCTAGGACCTATCAATCACCTATCTAGAAGTCCTCCAAGTGTTAGTTCTTTGCAAAAAATCTTAGGGAAACAATTAGAATGCTTCTAAGAGTGAAGAAGTGGGCACAGTTATAATCAGAACTCTGTGTCCAACATATGGGACTCACTTATGATCTTCTGGAGTCCAAAGGGTCTGGACAGCGCCACTTCCCTGCTTTTGCCCTCCAGAGCACAAATAGTTAGCTTATCTTATAGACTCTGCTTGGGTCCACTCTACAGCTGCTACTGTCCTTGGTGGTTATCTCCCTGTTCTGGCATTTCCTGCAGCTTTTATGCCATCAAGTGAGACCCTTATGCGTTACCAAGTTCAGCTGCCAGCATGAGATGCAATTTTTGCCCTCACTGGACTACAGTGTCTGTGGGCTGACCTTGAGGAAATATGTGCCAGAAGAGCCACCTCAGTGATGCTGGCCCCTTCTTAATCAGAGACTATCTCTCAGCCCCAATGCCTTAGAGTTTTTATTGCTGTCATAAGACATAGGGAAGAAACACAGGGAGGAACAGGTTTATTTCATCTTACACTTCTCAGGTCACTGTCACTGAAGGAATTCAAGACAGGAACCTGGAGGCAGGAACTGATACAGAAGTCGTGGTGGAATGCTGCTTACTGGCTTGTTCCTTTTGGCTTGCTCGGCCTACTTTCTTATAGTGCTCAGGACCACCAGCCCAGGAGTGGCACTGCCTACAGTGATCTGGACCCTCCCACATCAATCATCAGTCAAGAAAATGCCCATAGATGTGCCCATGGGCTAGTCTGGTGTGTGTAGGGAGTGTGGTGGTGGTGGTGTCATTTTCTTATTTGAGACTCCACTTGCCAGATATCTCTAGTTTGTGTCAAATTAACAAAAACAAAACAAAACAAAACTACCGAGCATACCTAGCTAACCAGTGTTAATTGTTCCAGTAAAGCAAGGGTTTCACAGCAGTGGTTCTTATCTTTTGTTAACCACAGATGACTCTTTAGCCCCAGATAACCACAGACCATAAGAACCATTCTGATAAATTCTTTAATGGACTCTTACACTTCCTTCTGAACTTTCACAAACCCAGGCCTACTAGCCCATTATTAGTCACATCTGATAGACAGGATTAGTCTTCCCTCAAAAGTTTGCCTCTAGTGCCCATCAAATTCCTATGCAGTACCCAGAGATCAGGCTGGAGGCCTTTGTGGAAGATGACTTATTCCTATCCAGGCTTCATATCTGTGACTTGGTCCAGAGTTTAGTGTCACCAAATAGAAACAAGTTACATACAACTCATGGGGATCTTTTTAGACTCAGCCAACAAGATTTCATATGTTTGCTGGGACTGCATTCACACCCATTTTTCAAAAGAAACTGGCTTTTCATATCCACTTTCCCTATTATATCTCACTACACAACCGTGAGGCCAAAGATTCAAGTTTGCAGCATTTTCAAGATATTGCTCAGGCACAGAGTGGAAGGATCCTTAATAGGGAGAGGTTTAAAGCCATTCCTGGTAGGGCAAAGGGTATGTAAGTGAAAGGAAAAGTGATTATAGTCCTCGAGATCATTAGGACTGAAGGGTTTGTGGTATGTCCAGTGGACACCTGTAAGAACGCTCTTGGCCACTAGGATAACAGCATCCTCCATCCTCCAGATATGACTTGGCTGGCCATCATGACCAGGCCCAGAGGGGTAGGGCCTGAAGTAGACAGGCAGCACCAGAAGCAACCAAACTAGAAACCACCTCCACCCTCCCCCTTTAACTATGGGAAGCCAGAACCTAGAAGGAGAATCACCCAGGTGCTCAGAGCAGGTCAGTCTGACTTCATGACCCTTCTTGTTCTGACTCTACAGCAGTGAGAGGTGCCTGCTACACCTTTTGCACAGTTCTGCTGCTTTTAGGGCTCCCCGGAGAGTGCTTCCTTTATTGACAACACTCATAAGAAACTGTGAAGCTCTTAGGCAACATAAGAACCTGCGTCAACAGTTTCTCAATCTGTGCCAGAATCTGTTCACATCTGTGGAGACTTACTTAGGCCAGGCAAGTGAGTAGAAAAATATGTGGCCCTTTCTTATGGCTTATGAGCTAAAGAGATCCCCCTGGGTAAGGGAACAGTATTGGGAGCTTTTGATGACTATCCATTGTAAGTCAAACAGAGCTGTATGGAAACACCTTCCAGATCTTCTTTGTCTCTCTCCCCAGAGCATCCTCTGGAGAGGTTACTGCGAAGGGCATGGGTACCTACAAATTTATTTCTCATTAGTGACCATAAAAGAAGGTAGATCCTGTTCAGATCACTAAGATCACATCATCTTATTGATATAAGATGTGACTCTATAACATCCTGTGACCTTAATGAATTCCTACTCTTATAAGATCCATTATTCAAAAAAGAAAGTAGACGCTACCTTTGACCTTTTATACATCAAACTTACAATCTATAAGCAAGAACGATAAACAACCAGAGTGAATCATTTACCCATAATCTACAGAATATGAAATGCTGTTTTTCCTTAGCCTTTGAGTCATAGCAACTTGAAAGTGAAAACAAAAGTATGATGGGGTAGAAACAAAAGTAGATATCAAGGAGGAGAGAATAGAGAAAAACAGCCTGGGAGGTGCTGAGCAAAAAGAACAGGCATTGAGACCCAGTGGGGCCCTAGTCTGCAGCACCTAAGCAAGCTGACCTTTGCCTCGAGATTTTACTGGCAGCAGTTTATCTAGCGCCTGGCTCTGGATGGCTGCAAATTCTGTATGGGGAATGAAATCCAGGGCCTTTTCTGTCTTTAAGAAAACTTTCTATCTCTGTGCCCCATCCACAGCCCCACTGATAACCCTACAGCCAGTGCTCTGGCCATTTCCTTTTTAGCTTTCTCATTCTAGGCATCTCTAGAACCCATTGTCCCCTGCAAGGCCAACAGGGGAGTCTACAACACAACATGGTGGCTGGAGAGCCTGGGCTAGGGGAAGGGGCATGCGTAGATAGGACATTTGCAAGTCAGAAGTGTCATCCACCCCACAGTCCAGGTAAAGAAGCCTGGGGACTGGATGTGGGGATTGATTAGGTTCCCACCATGCTAGCCATGGTAAGGATGCCCCCATCAATTAGAAGGGGCCCTTGGAGTACAGGATGGGTCACAGTCACTTCTGACTTTCTCTTCTCTTTTCAGTCAGTCATGTGCCTTTGAATAGAGGTCTTCTCAAATCCCTGATGAGAGATCTCAAGAAATAAAACAAGGTAGCATGGCAGTGGTTGTCCAAGGGATTGTCCAGTGTGTCATTCCCTGGCACAATTAACAAAGAATTGATGACCAGGAAAGACAGAAAACCAAACCATGGAGAAAGAGAAAGGAACAGTTTCATATGTTTGGGATGGGAGAAGTCAAGGCTGAAAGTCCTCTAAATGAATGCTGGCTTGGGTGAAGGGACCCTGGGCCCTCCCCTTTCCCCTGTTGGTCCCCTATTGTTACACTGAGATAGATGGAGATGCCAGCACATCAAAGTTCTGGCATGCCAAATGAATTAAAAGTAGACAAGGAAGTAGTCCCCCAAGAAAGCTCTCTAACAAGAGTTACTTCTGTGGTGGGAGGAGACAGAAAAATGTTAACAAGCAGCTTTACTTTTTACTTTTGGACTCGTCTATTGATGGCTCTTTTGTATTCAAAGCTACCTAAATAATTTTTTTAAAGGCAAAATGAGGCCATGAGGCTGAGACAGGAGGATCACTGTAAGTTTGAGATAAGCTTGGACTTTAAAGGAAGTTTAAATTCAAGCTGAATTACAAAGTGAGACCCTATTTCAAACAAATAAACAAAGCTACAAATGGTTAGGTGAATGGTCCTCTGGGTGGTTGCTTGCTTTTTAGTTTTGAGGGATTTTTAAAATTAATTAATTAATTTATTTATTTATTTATTGCTTTGCTTTATTTCTCTATTTTAAAGAAAGAGTCTCACTATGCAGTTCTGGTTGGCCTCAAATTTGCATGGGGCTTTGCCTCTACTTCCCAGGAGTTGAGATTGCCTGTACCACCAAATCGGGCTCAGAGTATGTTTCTTGTTTTTTCTTTTAAACCAGTCAACCTGAATTTTTTTGTGAGAATGCACAGTAGAACATCAACTCTGTTTGGAGCGCTGGCCCATTAACTGCTGTCACGGTTCCCGCACCTGAGAACAAACTGAATTGATATGGGGGATGGAGCTTGTACCAGCCAGTGTTGCTTTCTTTGGTTTAAGTAGGATTTGTAATCTCACTTTATGAGTGACTGTGTTGTTTTTCCAGCATCTGGAACTTAAGACACAGGAGCTAATGGAGCAAAGGATGCGCAGCTCTGAGGAACGCCAGCACAGTGTGTCTTTCTGGAGGGACAACACATTCTTGGGACTTTTATTGAGTAGCATTTACTCACCCTAAAATATTTAAGAGTTATGTACTTAAAAGATACAGAGCATGGATATTCCACTGCAGCCAGGGTTTTAGTCAGTGAGTGTTCAATGTAGCAGGTAGAGATGAACTTAACATGTCTTGGAGACTGAACTGGGAACAGACTCTCCAGCCATAAAATGCACTTAACAGTCTATTTAATAGTGGTGAGGTCCTTGAAAATGCAATATCCATGCTAATCTTGCCTTTTTCCAAACCACAGATGAAAAATAGGTCAGTCAGGTAGAGCCTTCTCTTTCTAGTTAAAGTGTGACATTTAGTCTATTTAAACAACTACCAAAACTTTATTAGTTCAAAGTAAGACAAACGTGCTGGGAAAAGGTGGAGAACTTTATTAGAAACACGAGATCTCCCAAAATGTAGTTTGAATATCTTAGATCTCCAGGTTCAAAGAAAATGTCTGTGTGTGTGTGTGTGTATGTGTGTGTGTGTGTGTGTGTGTGCGTGTGTCTGTGTGTGCGTATCTGGTGTGTGTGTGTGTGTGTGTGTGTGTGTGTGTGTGTGTGTGTGTGTGTCTGTGTGTGTGCATGTGTGTGTCTGTGTGTGTGTGTGTGTGTGTGTGTGTGTGTGATGAATTCAAACAAAAGAAGGACCAGAGGAAAAGCAATCTAGAATGTAATTAAACCTCAATAGGGAAATAGCTGAAAAGACCTGAGGATTTCACAAAAGTTAGGAAGCAAAAAAGAGAGAAGGTACTCCTGTGTGCTGGCCCATGCCTGCCCCCTCTGCACTTAGGAGCAGAAGCAATAGGCTCAGAGTGCCAGATTTTGTCTCAAAAGAGCCCCCTCCTCCCAAAAAAAGGAAGGAGGGAAGAAAAAAAGGAAAGGAAGAAGAGAAAGAAGGATGGTGTGTGTGTGTGTGTGTGTGTGTGTGTGTGTGTGTGTGTGTGTGTGTGTGTGTGTGACATTCCAGAAAGGTTTTCCACACCCCGATGCTTCTAGGAAACACCTTTTGAGAAGTGTACTCACAGTGAAGATACCAAGGACTTTACTGAGCCCTGGATTTGCTTGTTTGTTTGCTCACTTGTTTGAGCCAGGGCCTCTGTTATCCAGACAGGCCAGGAACTGAGGTTGACCTTGAGGTGGAGATGATCCTCTGTGCCTTGGCCTCCCAAATGATGGGATTACAGGTGTATGTTTAGTATGAAGGCTCAAATTGCCTAATGCAACCAGCTGCCATAGTGTGTTTCATGGAAAGCATAGTGTTCTGCAGAGTTCACCGGAGAAGAAAAGCAGAATATGTCATGAATCAGAATTGCATTTCACAGGGTTCTGTTTTGGAGAACAACTAACTGATCCACTTCTCTTTATTAAACTTTGTCTTTTTTTTTTTTTTTTGAGTGGGATTTAGTATTCTGTGGCCCTACCCTGGCATTCTGCTCAAAGTATGCAAGGCAGTACAGTGGTTCTATAAATCCCAAAGATACGAGAAGAAAGACCACAGACCCAAATCATCATGGCCAAATTAAAGCAAGCAATTCATTAAAGCAAGATTTTTCACTTGTGTACATGAGCTGAAGGCAGGGTTCAAGAGATCATGCCTGGACATGGGCAAGATAATGTTTGTTTGTTTTTATATAGTTCAGGGGTAGGGAGTTTCTAAATGGAAGATTTAGCAGACAAGAGGTCAGGGTTATATGAGCAATGTAACAGGGTGGTCATAACAAGGTAGTCATAACAACAGGTGGTTATAGTAACGTTATGAAACAAAGGTAGGGTTGCAAGATGGTCATAACAATTCTTTGAGACACAAATGTGATTGCTGTGTCCTGGAGCAGGGACCACAGAACCATTTGCAGTTAAGGCTACAAATGGGTCATAGCCCAGTCCTTGAGAAACTGAGGCTTATTGATAAACAGAAATGAACCTACATTGTCTTTAGTAGAAGATGGCTTTCAAGCTCAAGATGGAGGCAGGGTGATTCATCAGTTCTCTCTTTCCACCTTTTTTGTGGGAATTTCACATCAAAATCTGACTATATGAACTAGTGGAATAGATTAGTGGGTAAGAGAATTTTCTGCCAACATTGATAACTTGAGTGATCTCCAGAATCCTCATGTTGGAAGGAGAGAACTGATTCCACAGATAATGGGTGCCAGTTACCCTCTGACATCCATGCAAATGCTGTGATCTGTCTACAAACACACATATGAACAAATACACAACTAATAAATAAATGTAAACTAAAAAAACTCCTATCTTTAAATCTTGTTGTATTTACTATAAATTTTACAAATTGGGACCTCCTACCCTTTTGATTTAAATAATTTTAAAATGGAGTGCTTACTTATCCCCTTCAGGGAAATTTTGGGTTGAATAGTTCTTACTGACAGGTTGCCTCCTTTAAATTTAGTCCAAATTTTCATTTTCAAAGACAATTTTAGACAAGCACCATGACAAGTGTAAGCCAGTGAATCTGGATCTGTGTGTCACATAATAGAGTGTGACAATTCAGTCAGTTGTGAAAGACATTGGAGCTGAAGTCATAAAACAGCATCTGTGTTATCACATTGTCTTTACACGCCCATCTGAACACTGACCAGACCCTGAAACTTATATAAGAAATTATAGATGTTTATAGTTCTCCAAAACTAGCTTGGGCTGAGTTATATATCATATATTTAAATCCAAAATCCTGGGCAGAGAGAGGTACAGATTTGTGACACTCTTGGAGGCTTGGGGCCCATGAACCAGTGAATACATTATATTTCCACATTAAAGAACTCTGTCTTTTTGTAAAGATATAAGCACCATCCTATCTTTTTAAAGAACTTAAGAAAGCAGAGTAATATGCCAGATGTGTAGGCTGGGCATGGTGATGCACACCTTTAATCTCAGCACTCAAGAGGCAGAGGAAGGAAGAGATCTGCGAGTTCAAGGCCAGCCTAGTCTACATAGTAAGTTCTACCCCTACAGGCTACATAATGAGAATGCCTCCAAAACTGAACAAAAATAGTGAAGTTTTAGGATTCTATTAAACTTAGATTTCTATATAATTGTTCTTTATAGTTTTATAGTTTTCTATCTTATTTATATATTTTGAAATATCAATGAACAAATATAAACAAATGTCCTCAGCATCATTCCTATATTATATATACACATTGTTCCTTTTATAGTTCATATTTTTATGCCTTTTTCTTAATATTTGCCTTACTTTTAAGTTATTTGTATATAGGTATGCACACATGAGTTAAGTGCCCTTGGAGACCAGAAGAGGGTGTCAGATCTCTTGGAGCTTGAGTTCCCAAGTGGTTGTGAGCCACCTAATATGGGCGCTTGGATGGAACCTGAGCCCTCTGCAAGCGTAGTTCTTGCTTTTAATCAACAAACCATCTCTTCATTCTCATGCAAAAGTATTCTTACATGCAAAATTATATACATAGATGCATTTGAAGTGTCTAGTTATATAAAAGAATAATCCCAATTCTATCAGAAGTTGACAAGGAAATAAATAGTGATTATGTCCTTCTGGAGTGTTTATATTTTGGTCTGTATACTAAGGCAGGACATTAATTCAATAAATACTTGTTGAAAATCTGTACATCCACAAACAACTGTAAGTTAACTTTATATCTTTGTTCAGCAACAAGGAAACCAAACTCACTCTACTCATGCTAGACACAAATTCACTTTCAGGTTGACACTCTGTTTATGCAGATATAAAATTACTTTCTGAACTTCCTAAAGAAAGTCTTTCCACTGGCTTGGAAAAAGGGTGACTCTGTGTATGCATGTGTGTTGTATGTTTGTGGGTGAAAAAAAGAAAGAGGGAGAATGGAGAGGGAGAGAAGGAAAGTGAAAGAGGAAAGATTTGAAAAGCGAAAGAAATGTGAAAACTGTCATATTAACATGGAAATTATTTGAGTTACCTTTTACCAAGGAGGGGAAACAGAACAGTGAGGCTATGGAAAAGGTATCGATATGTGATTGCTTGATCAAAACCAAAGGAACAGTCTGGGCCATTGTGATCAGACTGCTATCAATTTCATCGCCAGTCATTGTGGCCTATATTATTGTTTCTAAATATCAGATACAATGCCTTTAATCCCAGCACTCGGGAGGCAGAGACAGGCAAATCTCTGTGCGTTCAAGGCCAGCCTGGTCTACAGAGACAGTTCCAGGCCAGCCAGCGCTAAACAGAGAAACTGTTGTCTCAATGAAAACCCATCTCAAGCCAACCAACCAAACTAACAAAACCCTCATAGGACCAGAAGTCTTCCAGACCATGAGCACACCAGAGGTCACCACAACTTATTTAAAATTTTCCTCTGGCTGGGTGGTGGTGGCACACACCTTTAATCCCAACACTCGGGAGGCAGAGGCAGGTGTATTGCTGTGAATTCGAGGCCAGCCTGGTCTACAAAACAAGTCCAGGACAACCAAGGCTACACAGAGAAATCCTGTCTTGAAAAACAAAAACAAAACAAAACAAAAATTCTTTTCTTTTCCTCTCTCAGAAATCTGTTTTAAACATTTACTTACTTACTTATTTACTTACTTTTTTGTGTGTGGGAGTGGACATACTACAGAGCACATGTGGAGATGACTACCAGGAACCAGTCTTTCCTTCCACCAAATGAGTTTTGCAGATCAAAGTCAGGTTGTCAGGTTTGGGTGGCATATGCATTGCTTGGCTGAGCCATTCCACAGGCCCACTCTCTGTGCACTTCTACAAAGACCCTTGGCCCGAAACTCTGCAGTGTCAGATGACATCACCCTTGTTGCCAGTCATCGTGGCCAAGATTATTGTTTCAAAATATCTGAAACAATGGTCCTTAGGGTTTAAAAAAATTTATCTTATTTTATGTGTACATGTGTTTTTCTTACATGTATGTATGTGTACCACATGGATGCCTGGTGCCTTGGAGTTTAGAAGAAGTTACAGATGGTTGTAAGCCATGAAGTGGGTGCTGAGAAATGAACTAGGCTCCTTGAAAAGAGTAAAGCAGGCTCTTAACCACTGAGCCACCTCTCCAGCCAACAATCCTAGTTAAAAAAAATTTATTGTATGTGTTTTGCATGTGTGCGTGTGTGTGTGTGCGCGCGCGCGCGCACACACACACACGTGTGCGCACTCACATACGCACACATGTGCATGCCTAGTGCTTGTGGGGCCCACATACTCAGATCCCCTGAATCTGGAGTTAAAGATAGGTGTGAGGTTTCATGTGGATGCTGGAAACTGAACCCCAGCTCTCGGTGAGTCAGAGCCAATCTTACCTGCTGAGCCATCTCTCCATCTGTGCACATCCTCATTTTGATCTTTAACGTATTTCCCTCACTGCCACCTCTTTGAATATTCCCACAGTTTTCTGTGAATGACGTATTATTTCTAATCCAGTGCAGTCATTTAGACAAGATAGAATAACTGCTTCATTTCATTATTTACCAGGTTTCAAAATAATGAGTTTGTTTTTCTTCCATATGTGTTCACCTTTTATTTTCCTAAAAAAAAAAAAACCCAACAACTTTTCTTTTAAATTATGTGTATGTTTGTGTGTATATGCATGTGAGTGCAGGTGCCCACAGAGGCCATAAGAGGGCACTGAGTCCCCTGGAGCTGCAGTTACATGTAGTTGTGAGCCACCTGCCAGAGGAGCTAGGAACCAAACTCAAGTCTTCTAAAAGAGCAGAGAACTCCTAATGATCAACCTATCTCTCTTTCCAGCTCAGGTGCTAATTTAAAAAAAAAAAAAGCATCAGTATCACTTTAAGCACATAGAGGATGTGACGTAGTTGTCTGCTGGTATGTTGAAATTTTCTGTTTCTAATTACATGATATCATAGGCTAGTACAAAGAAAAGTTATAGGAAAAAAAAGATTTATTATAGCTCATGATTCTAGAGGTCTAAGATTTTGTCTGATGATATGTATAGCAGGGCCAGCAGAGTCCTGAGGAAATGCAGGACACTGAATGACAAGAGATAGTTGTGTGTGTGTGTGTGTGTGTGTGTGTGTGTGTGTGTGTGTGTGTGTTCTTTACTGGTCTTCTTTCTCTTTAGACATTTACCATTCAGGCTTTATTCTGATGAACTTATTTAACCCTAGTCACTTCCATATTTTTAAATATTCATTTTATTTATTTAAGCGAGTGTGTGTGTGTGTGTGTGTGTGTGTGTGTGTGTGTGTGTGCGCGCGCGCAATTGTGTGTGGATATCCGAGAAGGCCAGAAGAAGGTCAGATTCCCTGGAACTAAAGTTACAGGTGGTTGTGAGCTGCCTGATGTGGGTGCTGGGAACTGAACTCAAGTCCTCTCCAAGAGCTGCAGCTGCTCTTAATTGCTGAGCCATCTACTCTTCACCCCAGCAGCTTCACTTCTCAACATCATAATGGGATTAAGTTTCCATCCCTTTAGTATGCACAATGATGACTAAATTACAATCTAAAATTCCATTGGGAATGCACCGAAACCAGATTCAAACCATACATCAAGAAGTATATTTTCAGGCCGGCTGTGGTGGTGCACCCCTTTAATTCCAGCAGTTGGGAGGCAGAGGCAGCCTGACACCAGCCTGGTCTACAAACTGAGTCCAGGACAGCCAAGGCTACACAGAGAAACCTTGTCTCAAAAAACTAACCAATAAAACAAACAAACAAAAAGTATGTTTTCTTTTTTATTTTCTCCTTTCCTCTCTCCCTTCCTTTCTCCTTCCCCTTCTGCCTTTCTTCTTTTCTTTCTTTCAGATTCAATAAAGAATATACTGTACTCATATTGATATTAAACTTCATGAACATCTTTACCTCTTACCTCATTTTTTTTCAGCTAAGAATCATTGTCTTCAGCCAGGCATAGTAGTGAAGGTCTGCAATGCCCACACTTGAGAGGTGGAGGCATGAGAATCAGGAGCTCAAGACAAGCCTTGGCTGTATGGAGAGTTTTAAGTTAACTTAGGCTATAAAATACCTTGTCCCAAAAACTCAAAGAGGGTGGGGGTGGGGATGGGGTATAATCTAAAATCATCAGTAATAGAATTTACATACCATAGAAATAGTATAATTTTTTTTTCGTGCTTTACACATACATTAACTTCAGAATAGCAATTCCAATCAACCACACAGATACCAACAAACGTTATTTTATATATTTTAATAGATCATTTTTTTCCATTGAGACATTGTGACTTTAGATAGTCATTGTCTACCTGATTAGACAGTAGACTTAATTAAGAACTACATAGGAGTCTTACCTCCAGTTTGTGGAGGGAAGACCCCCTCAGAATGTATGCAGCATCATCCCAAGGGCTGGGTATTCGAGAAAACAGAAAGCCAGCAGAGCACAGACATTGCCCTTCCTCTGCTTCCTGATCTGCAGATGTGAGCAGCCTCCCATGCCACATCTGCAAGTTCTTTGGCTGCTATGATTTCCCTGTTACCATGGCTCAAACCATGAGCCAAAACAAATCCTTCCTTAATTTTCTCTTGTCACAGTAATTATAAAGTAACTAATACAGGAAATCAGTACCATGGGGTGGCATCGTTACTGTGATGAATTTGATCACCAGGTTCTTCATTTGTGGGAGCAATGGGGAAAAGGTTGAAATTTCAGGCTAGAGAAGTCCTAGAATGTTATACATGGAATGTACCATTATGACTTGAGCTCAGAAGATGAAGATTCCAAGAAAAACCAAGTAGTGGAGGCTAGTTTCATGAGGTTTCAGAAGGGAGCAAGGACTTGTGGAAAATGGATTTGGGATCCTGTTATACGTTGGCAATGAACTTGGCTGCATTTGCTCATGCCCTGACAAGTTGAGTGAGGCAAAATTCAACTTCTGTCATTGTTAAATATAATAATATAATTAAAGAGGAACATTGAATTTTGCCACGAGGGTGATACTTCACTTATTGAAGATTGTAAACATGTAAATTCCCCTGAAAGGAGAGAGACTGAACTGAGCAGTCCCCCAAAGGAGTTCCTCCTGGAAAAACAGTCACCTAGGGAGGTGTTTTCCAAGGTCTATCCAGCAAGGCACATGAGGGTGCTGAGGCTGTAGTGAAAGGGATAGAATACATCTTTAGCTGCCAGCAGAACTGGACAGATCATCTACATGGTGTTAATTTTGCAGGCTTGCCAAATACAAGAGTTATAGGACCATGGGCATTCCAGAAAACTGCTCAGGCAAGGCTACATTTGGCAAGGTCAGAGACTGTGAAGGGATATTGTGAGAGTTCACTGAGTGAGGCTTGGAAGGTAAAGCTTATGTCACAATAGAGACTCTAGGATATTCCAGATGCTGGAGCTGTGGGCCACGCACTTTGGAAAGCTATGGACATGAAATAGTGCTGGCTGAAGACAGAAGCTACGTGCACTGCAGAAAGAACTGGAAGGAAAGGTCTACTCAAGGCTGTCAAAAACCAGATGCTGCCGCCAAGAGTCCCAGATGCTGAACATGGAACTGCATGATGTGTTTTCCCTGCTGAGTTTTAATCTTATTTTGATCTGATCTTTCCTTGCTCTGTTCCCATTCTTACCCACTTGTAGCGGGCATGTTTCCCTTATGCTGTTTTATATTGGAAGTATGTATCTTGCTTTTTTTTATTTTATAGGGGCTCACAGTTAATAAATTATGTAGAATTTTAGAAAAGATTGGATTGTGGGCTTTTGAGCAGCACTAGAACTGATAAGACTTTGGGACCTTTTAGAAATGGACTAAATGGAAATTTGCATAATGAGATGAACACAGTACTTCAAAGGCTAGGAAGGAAGTTTTGTTTTAAAATGATTTGATTGACTGGGCAAGGTGGTACACACCTGTGATCCCAGCACTCAGGGAGGCAGTTGCATGGCTAGCCTGGTCTACAAAGTGATTACAGGTCAGCCAGGGCAACACAGAGAAACCTTATCTCAAAAAAAACAAAAACAAAAACAAAAACCCAAAATTTGATTGTGTGTCAGTTGACAAGTGGTGGAGCTGGGGTGGCTAATCTTCATTGCCAGCTTTACTGGATTGAGCATGACCTAGGAGATGTACCTCTTAATATGACAGTGAAGGTTGAAGAGGAGGGAAGACTGATGCAGTGGCCATCTCCCCTCCAGACCTAACATGTTTATATCATTGTCATGTTGCCCTGCTTAGTAGCCATGTATGAGACTGGGACAGGAAATGAGTAGAGACTGAGGTACTCTTTATTGCAATTAGTCATTGTTGAGGGTATCGTTGGCTAAACCCAACTGGTGAAACCAGTACCACGTGATGCAATGCCTTCTTCTGGCCTCATTGAGCACCTGTACTTGCAATACAGATGTGCAAGGCACATATATAAATAAAAATAAAATATTTTCAAACTTACAAAACACAAATGCCTAGAAGTTGAGGGTATGGCTCAATGATAGCATGCCTGAATAGTATGTTTAATATCAGTTGGATTCCCAGCCTGGGCTGAGGGACAGGAAGAAACATGGATATGCCAGTGATGTCCGCATATTAGCATATATCTGTAATCAAAGCGACTTGGAACTCTAAGCCAAGAGAGTTATGAGTTCAAAGCCTGTCGAGTTACATAGCAAATTCAAGTCTGCCTGAAGTACACACCAAGATGAGAAAGAGAGAGAGAGAGAGAGAGAGAGAGAGAGAGAGAGAGAGAGAGAGAGAAAAGAAAAGCTAGACAGTGTGGTACATGTGGTGGCTAATCCCAGCACTCAGGAAGCAGAGGCAGGTGGACCACTGGTCAAGGTCATCATGGTCTACAGAGTGAGTTCCAAGTCAGCCAGAGATAGTGAGACCTTGTCTTAAAATTAATTAAAATGAAAAAGGGCTTGGGAATATAACAATTATAAAAAACACTTTTCTATCATGCGGGAGGCCCTTAACTCAGTCTCCACAACAACAACAAGAACAACCCCAGGGATTTCAATGAGCCTTATTGACTTTCAGATCTATACAAAAGTATTAAGGATATGAAACATACAAATTGATTTAATTAAAAAATAAAACTAGACTTAAGAACCCAAGTTCAAAAAACAAAATGAGAATAAAGAGCATTGGTTTGATGGGCTGGAACATAGCTCAGTGGCAGAGTGCTTCTCTAGAAGGCAGGGGTCTTAGGTACATTCCCCAGGACCAAAGATAAGGAAGATTTGTGTTTCTAGTGGGCTCAGCTACACAAAGTGAGAGTTTTTATGGACCATACTTTAGTAAAAATTGGCTTCAAGTTTTCAAGTAGGAAGGGGTTAATAGTTCCTATTTACCATTCTTTGAAAGCCACTTTGAAGGTCAAGTGAATGGTGCACAAAAGACTTTTGTCAATGCCTGTCTGGTACTTGAGGATGTGATTAATTCTTACTCCACACCATTTAGGTGACTTATGCCCTGAGGGGGCAAGGGTGTGCTGAGACATGACCATTTCAGAAGAATGGACAATGGCAAGCAAAGGTCAACTGAGGAAGTGCTACTGACAGGAAAAGAGAATCTATTTCAAGGGGCAACTGTGAGCAGATAAATGGTTTTCACTAACATCAGGATGTCTGGGATCTGGACAGTAAAGGGCTTGTTTTCTTAGTGAATAGAAGTGTCTAGGAGAGACTAAACACTACTTTGAAAGTATGATTTGTATTTAGACATGGTAGTACACCAAAATTCCCAGAACTTAGGAGAGGGAGGAGGAGGAGGAGAGCTGAAGTTCAAATTACCCTGGATTCCATATGAAGACTTAATGAAGACTTAGGCCAGCCTGTGCCCTGTGAGGCCCTGACTCAAAGAAGAAGAAGAAGGAGAAGAAGAAGAAGAAGAAGAAGAAGAAGAAGAAGAAGAAGAAGAAGAAGAAGAAGAAGAAGAAGAAGAAGAAGAAGAAGATTTGTGTGACGAAGTTTGTTTTAATCATTGAGGTCTGGAAAGACAGCTCAGTGGTGGGGAGCATCACTGGCTGTTCTTTCAGAGGACCCAGGTTCAATTCTCAGCACCCACATGGTAGCTCACAACTGTCTATAACTCCAGCTCCTGGGGATCCAACACACTCACACAGACATACATGCCAGCAAAACACCAACACACACAAAATAAAAAATAAATAAATCATTAATTTCAATAAGATATGTATTAGCTATGGTGTTAGGTGACAAAATATCACCTGCTATGGGGTGTAAATACCAGAATTGTATTTCCTCAAGATTCTAGAACATGGAACTAGACTTGTGGTATACCCTGGACCTTGGAACTGTGCTTCAAAAGTATCAGAAGAGCTCTGGAAAACTGAGATTCCACTTTAAAGTGTCTGCAGGGTTTATAATTCATCCATCCATCCATCCATCCATTCATTCATACATTCCCATCTTCCTCCTTTCTTTCAACTTTTAGACAGAGTCTCAAGTAGCCCAAGCTAGCCTCGAATTTGAATAACTGCCTCAAATTCGAAAAACCAGGTTGACCTTGAACTCTTTTGTTTGTTTTGTTTTGTTTTTGAGGCAGGGTTTCTTTGTGTAACTCTGGCTGTCCTGGACTCTGCCTGGGAGACAAGGCAGGTCTCTGTGAGTTCAAGGCCAGTCTGGTCTACAGAGCAAGTCCAGGACACCCACAGCTGTGTAGTGAAACCCTGTCTGAGAAAAAAAAAAGTTTACCGCCTTGTGGTATCTCCAGTTCATTCTCTCTGTTTGTGTTGCGGTAAACAAGCTTCTTACTCTTTTCGCTATGCTTGGAGCTGTAAGTCAAAATTCTTCCATAAGTTTCTTTTGCTCATGGTTTATTATCACAGTAACAGAAGAGTAACCATGGTGTGTGAGTGTGCGTGTGTGGTGTTTGTGTGGTGTGTGTGTGTGTGTGTGTGTGTGTGTGTGTGTGTGTGTGTGTGGTGTGTGTGAGACTTGCCTACAGAGGTCAGAGTACAGCTTTGTGGAGTCAGTTCCCTCTTTCCATCTTTATGTGGGATTAAACTAAATCCAACAGGTTTGTTGGCCAAGCGATCTTACTGGTTACCCCTCCTTGCCAGCCCCTGACTTTCCTATTCCTGTAAGTACATTGCGTCTGTATTTTGAATTTGAAATGTCTCTCATACTTGGAGGTGGTAAAGCATTTAGGAGATAGGGCCTAGTGGAAGAAAGTTATGGGGATGCGCTTTAGGAGGTTATTGAGACCTGGCCTCCTCTTTCTCTCTTATTTCCCATTTGCCATGAGGTCATCAGTCTTCTCTTGTTAGAGGTGTAAGTCTGAGTCTGTAGGCCACCTCTGGAGTTTCCCAGGCTCTTGTGTCACTAGGCCAAGAACTGGATGAGGAACATGTGGTTAGAAATAGAAAGTTTATCTTAAAAAACCAAAACATTTATTATTTATTTACCTAGTATATATATATATGCCCAGTGTGTATGTGTGTGTGTGTGTGTGTGTGTGTGTGTGTGTGTGTGCGTGTGTTCACACATGCATGTAGAGGCCAGAGGACAACTTTCAGGAGTCAATCTTCTCCCATCATGTGGGTTCTGGAGATGAAAATCAGGTCTGCAGGCTTGGTGGCAAATGCCTTAAAAAACATTGGCCCTAAGAGACAGTTTATTTACTGCGAATTGGTGCGCTGGGAAAAAAGGATGAGCTCAAAGGGCATCAGGGCACAAGATTCAGGACCTTTTTATGGGTCACATACATGGGACCTGCCTCTCTTAGGCTTGTATATCACGGCTTTCTCCAGTGTGCTGTTTGCAGGCATACCCTGGAGGTGAAAGTTTCCTGTCGCCAACTGACATCTTCAAGGTTAATCTTGACTCTTCAGGTTCCAGCCCCAGTTCTCAAGTCATAGCTCTCCTCTGAGAGCTGTGGTTCCCAGAGCATTCTGGGGGAAGGAAAAGGACCTTGGCCAATCAGTCTTATGTAGTGATGTCCATGCTGACAGTGTGGTCCCTGGATATGAGGGGTTCAAAGACTTTTCCTTCTTTATCTATTGGTTAGAGAGAAAGCTTTGGATTTTCTGTAGTAAGCGTTGGGTGAATGAATTCATGTTCTGCATAAAATTGCCATGTACCCTAGAACGCAAACACAAAACTTTTAAAAATTCCTTGACAGTTCCATACATGTGTATAATGGAGATTAGTCATTTTCACTCTCCATTGCTCTTCTCATGCCTCTCACTCTCCTGCTGGAACTCTCCTTCTTCTAAGCAAGCCTCTTCCCACTTCCTTGCATCTTGTGTGAGTGGCCCACTGAGTGTCATGAAGGATGCTTGCGTGAGTATAGGTGTTATATTCTAGGCAACCAACCAGTGGATACATCACCATAGAAGATGATATCACCTCCCCTAGCAACCATGATCCAGCAATTGTCACTTAGGGAAGCGTGAAGCCTCATGAATCCCCCTATCTTTTTATGATGAAATGTCTGATGTGCTCAGTCTTGTTTAGGTGACCACAGCTGTAGCGACTTCCTATTGCCACAGCTGTGTCATGTCCAGAAGACATCTTTCTGTGGCACACTTCCACATCCTCCAGCTCTTAGATTTTTTTGTGTGCCCTCTCTTTCATGTTTCATGAAACTTGGAGGGACTGATATAGATACCCCACGGAGAGTCAAGCACTCCACCATCATTTATTGCAGGCATTTTGACCAGTCATAGGTCTCTCTCTGTATTAACCACCAGCAGCTGCAATAAAAGTGTCTCTGACAGAGACTGAGAGTGACATTAATCTATAGATACAACTGTGTGTATTTAGAAGGCAGCTTGTGGCTGGCAAGATTGCTCAGTGGTAAAGGTAGTTACTAATACTGCCAAGGCTGCTGACCTGAGCTTAGTCCCTGGGACTCCTAAGATAGAAGGAGAGAACTGACTTTCACAAGTTGTCCCCTGACATATGTGTGCCTGCACGTGCATGCATACACAAACACACAATATAGATGTGACACAGATATTTTAGAAGACAGTAAAACTAGAGGGGCAGAAACACAAACAGTTTTGGTGGAAAGTGGACTAAGAAGAGAAAGGTAAAGGCATCAGATAACCAGACTAGCTCATCTCTCAGAAGTCTGAGCAAACCAAGCAAAGTTATGATTTTAGGATGGTGAAAAGTAAAAGGAAAGAATAAGGAGAAAAGGAAAATTAATAAATGCTCTAACTTGATTTTTCTGTTAGTGTGACAAAACACTGACCAAATGCAATGTGGGGGAGTAGGATATGATCTGAGATAATCAATTTTTTTCAAGTTTATTTACCTATTTATTCTTTAAAGTTTTATTTATTTATTTTATGTATATGAGTACCCTGTCTGCATGTACATCTGCATGCTAGAAGAGGGCATTAGACTTCAGTATAGATGGCTGTGAGCCACCATGTGGTTGCTGGGAATTGAACTCAGGACCTCTGGAAGAGCAGACAGTGCTCTTAACCACCGAACCATTTCTCCAACTCTTTGTTTTATAAACTACGAACTAAAAATTTTTTTGGCTGACTTAACATTTCAATTTATAATTTATTTGACCATTTGCTTATAAGCAGTTTGGTAATAAGCAGATATTATTAAACCACAGGCACATGTAGACAGCATAAATATACATAGGCATACATAAGTATAGATGTTTTTGTTTTCACATTGATTTTTAAGAAATTATTCTTTGGTAATCTCATATACTAATACAATGAATTTAGATCATATCCATCCCCCGGGTCCTTACCATAAGTCCTCTTGTACACTGCTCAACATCTCCCTCTCAATTTCCCCTTTCTTCAGTCTTCTATAACCCATTGAGTCCAGTTAGAGCTGTGCTTTTGTGTATAGATGTTGGAACATGGACAACTTACCATGGGCCACACCACTGAAGAATATGGACTTTCACTCCCCTTAGCAGCCACCAACTGACAATAGCTCCGCAGCTATGAGTGGGACCTCACGAACCCCTTGCTCTTCATGCTGGAGTGTTGATTGCTTGATCTTGTTTAGGTCTTGTGCCAGCAACCATATGTGCTGTGAGTCCCTGAGGGCAACAGCCTTTTTAATGCTCAGAGGTTTATGAATAGAATTTAAAAATATACCAAGAATCTTATAACATTTACTGTCATTTTTCAGTCTTACAAGTAGACTGTTTATCTGATAGTTTAAAGCATGAAGAAATCTTTAATCTGCTCTTTTTCGTGGTGCCTCCTAGGTGGTCCATGGTGTCAGGCAAAGCTGAATCATCTCCTTCTCTGTCAGCAAGTCACCGAAGTGGACGATGAAAGCAAGCTTTGAACGTTCCGTGAGAAGCACATGGCCACAGAAGTAGCTGCTGATATTCAGGGTGAAGAGTGGAAGGTTATGTGGTCCGGACCAGTGGTGGGAATGACAAACAGGGTTTTCCCATGAAGCAATTAATTTTGACCCATGGCAGACTGTACCTGCTGTTCAGTAAGGGGCATTCTTGTTATAGACCAAGGAGAACTGGAGAGAGGAAGTGCAAGTCTGTCTGTGGATGCATTATAGATGCCAATCTGAGCGTTCTCAACTTGGTTATTGTAAAAAAAGGAGAGAAGGATGTTCCTGACTGACAGATACTATTGCACGTTATAGGCTGGGACCTAAAAGAACTAGTAGAATCGGAAAGTTCTTTAGTCTCTCTAAAGATGACGTCAATACCCGCAAACATGTTGTCAAAAAATCCTTAAACAAAGAACTTAAGAAGCCCAGGACCAAAGCACCCAAGACTCAGCATCTTGTCACTCCATGTGTCCTATAGCACAAATGCTGACATATAGGTCCAAAGAAACAATGTGCTAAGAAAAAAATACGGAGAGGGCTGCAGAATTCACTAAACTTTTGGCCAGGAGAAGGAAAGAGGCCAAAGAAAAGTGGCAGGAACACATTGCCAAGAGACATAGGCTACCCTTGCTGAGAGCTTCTACTTCTAAGTCTGAGTCAGGTCAAAACTAAGTCTTTAAGAGTAACAAATAAATGATCATGCCTTGAATCTCAAAGAGAAAGAGAGAGATCCTTAATCTAAAAGCTAAACTTTAAAGATATAACTTGTTTGTGATTTTTTTTCCAGACAGGGTTTCTCTGAGTATCCTTGGCTGTCCTGTACTCATAGACCAGGCTGACCTCAAACTCAAAGAATCCACCTGCCTCTGCCTCTCCGAGTGCTGAGATTAAAGGTGTGTGTCACCATACCCAGCTAACTCGATTTAAAAAAAAAACCCTACAACTTTTTATTGGTTCTTTGTGGATTTCATATCATGCACCCCAATCCCACTCATCTCTCCTCCCCTCATTCCTGCCTTCCACCCTTACAACCTTCCCTGCAACAACAACAACAACAACAAATATCACTACGGAAACGATAGTGTGTCACAGTGTGTCCCGCAGTATAGCTTTTTGTCCATACTTCTTAGCTTGCAAGTGTTCATTGCAATCATCTATTGGTCTTCCACGAGGCCTCTGTCATCTGCTACTCTATTAACACTGGAACCTCTCTGGGATTCCTCTCGGATATCTTGTTGTTACCCTGTGTCATGGGGAGCCTGTGGTTTTGGATATGTATGACTGGCCCGTTCATGTACTCCAGCAGTCCATTGATGGGGTAGATGTTGGTGTGGGCCTGGGTCTGGGCCTGAGCAGTATCTGAACTGGCCAGCTCTCTGGCTCTCCTGCTCTCAGGCCCTCAGAGCTGGCTCCCTAGTGAACCCTGAAAAATCTGGGCTAGCTCGACCGTGCTACCCAGGCAAGTTATGTCCAGAGTAAAAATAACTAGGTTTTTAAAGCACAGAGCTGAACATGATTATTGGCCAAGCAGACTGAGTAGGCAGCAACAACTTGGCTTTATTTATTTATTTTAAAGATTTATTTATTATTTATACAGTGTTCTGCCTGCATGTGAACCTGCACACCAGAAGAGGGCACCAGCTCTCACTACAGATGGTTGTGAGCTGCCATGTGGTTGTGGGGAATTGAACTCAGGACCTTTGGAAGAACACCCTGAGCCATCTCTCCAGCCTAGCTTTATTATTTTTTTAAAGATGTAGTTAAGTTTTTCGTGTGTGTGTGTGTGTGTGTGTGTGTGTGTGTGTGTGTGTGTGTGTGTAGGTATCTTCAGAGGTCAGAGGTATCAAATCTTCTGGACGTAAAGTTACAGTTGGTTGTGAGGCACCCAACTTGGGTGCTGGGAGCCAACCTCGAGTCCTCTGTAAGAGCAGAATGTGCTATTATAATGAGTACTTAAAAAAATGTAAATTGGATAAGAGCTTTGAAAAATCCACTTGAAAGAACAGATTACAGATAGACAGACAAGTGTGTGTGTGTGTGTATGTATGTCCCATATGTGTATATGAACACATCTGTGTGCAGGTGTGTGTCTGTACATGTGTGGAGGCCAGACAAGTGCTATGCTAGCCACCTCCACTGCTGTTACTGCAACTACACTGGAGGTCTTGGTGAGCTGTAGCTGCCACCAAAGCTTCCCTGCACTGACTTGGTCACCTTGAGCAGCACCCAGTCATAATAGTAAGATCTAGGATTATAAAGAAGGAATCTCAGGCCTAAAATACATGTGGTGGCAGCCATGGTACTGTCTGCAGACCTGGTGTCTCTCCTGAGGTTGCTGTTTTAAGATCTCTTCCAGGCTGCAGCAGGAGCTCTTTCCCATTCTCCCATGTGTTGGGGTTCAGAAAAAGCCACATAGACCACTCAGACAACAATCTCAGTCAGATACAGACGGTTTATTGAACACATGCCCCAGTTGTGATCCGGGGCATAGTCCAGACTCGGGAGCTGGACCTACAACACCGAGTGCTTCTCAGAGTTAGCTTATAAAGGCAAACCCCACAATTAGCTCATACGGGGGTGGGGGTGGGGGTGGGGGGGACAGACAGTGGAACGTGGTGGTCGGCTCTGACTCAAGTTATTTTTGTTAACTAGACAAGCAGCTCTAGCTAACCTCAAAACCGTGCCTGGCAGCTGGGGCCAGCTGTGCTCATGGTTGGAGAATTTCCAGGAACAACAAGACCATCGAGTTTCTCATTGAACATAAACATAGTTCAACTTGACCTTGCACAGAGATTTTTTTTTTTACATCAGAAACAAGCTGAGATGATGTGGCTGGTAGGCTTGAAACAAAATGACTATAGTTAGGCCAAAAGGAGCAGGCCTCAACATCATGCAGCAGAGGCACACTCTAAATGCTAATACTCCTCATTAGCTCACTTACATTCAGAACACTTAGCCTCATCCCAGTCTCAATTTGTTCATTCTTTTTCATTAGACACCATTTCTAGGTGGATATCTGGGGCTTTTTAAAATGTATTTATTCTATCTACCTATTTATTTTATCTATATCTATCTATCTATCTATCTATCTATCTATCTATCTACCTATCTGCTACTTAGCCATCTACCGTGTGTGTGTGTGTGTGTGTGTGTGTGTGTGTGTGTGTGTGTGTGTGTGTATGTTTGTGCAGAGGATGGCTTTTAGAAGTCAGGTCTTTCCTTCCACCTCATGGGTACCAGGGATTGAAGTCAGGCAGTCAGGCTTGATGACAGAGCCTTCTCTGTTCAACCATCTCTCCATCCCCACCCATAGCTGAGGTTTTGATGGAAAGCAGAAACCACTCCTTTGAGAGTTCCTTAGCTTGAGTCCTTGTGGTCTGCATCCTCTACTCCCAGCTTTGATAGCAAGCATCACCTTTGCATTGTATCATCCTGTCCTGCTGCTGAACTCAAGGATACGGATACTGCCATCGTTCCAACAAGGCCACCATCTTCATCACTGTACCTGGCAGGCTACCCCTGCTCTAGGTAGATGCTCCCCCCTCCCTTCTACCCTCACTATTGCCTCAACACTCCCCTCTCAAACAGGTATGTATAAAAAACCTGGTTATTTTTAAAATCTGTCTTAGTTTATGTTTCTTCTTCACTCCTCCTGCTCAATCATGTAAGCAGTAATAGTATCTTGACGGCTATCTGCTAACCCAGACTTGCTTCTGACTCAGAGAATATAATGTTTTAGTAGACACTATGCTGGTCTAGACTTCTCAATTTAGGATCACAGTTCCTGGGCCTGAATTTTTCAGTGGTTTCATTAAAATATAATTGACATGCAGTGAACTGCATAATACTTCAAACGCACAATTTGATAATAATTTCTGTAAGCAGATTGCTAACACCCTCTTATCAGAAAGTGTACACATGGGCCACTCACAACTGTTTGCTTGTGCTCACTAACTTGGTCTCTTTTCACCCTTCCCATGGCCTCTCCAAAGCCCACGGAAGCACTGATCTTGCCATTAAGTGTGGTGTCACTTCTACAAATGTAAATGAATTTCTACAATACTTTGTGTGTGTGTGTGTGGATTTTTTTTCACCAGAAATTATCATTGTGACCCTAACCTGGATTGTGTGTTACTGACTTATTTTGCTAAGTAGAACTCTGAGTACAACCTAATTTATTCACTCACATGTTGATCTTTTTTTTTTTATTGTTTCCAGTTATTAAAAGTGAAACTTGTTTAAAAAATAATAGGAAGAATATAGTAACAAGGAAAACATACAAACACAGGAGCAAAAAAGACAAACAAAATCCCGCAAACCAACCAACTATCCAGTAACAATCACTAAGCAACGTATTAGAGCAACTTCTTTCTTCCTTCACACACACACTCCTCCCTCCCACACTCCACACATGTACACACACTCACCCCCATACTCATACCCCACACATGTACACATATACACACATTCACACACTCCCACTCATACACACATACTTCACACGTACATATACACAGTCAAGTACACCCAACACATACGCACATGCTCACACCCACACTCCACACATATAATAACACTCACTCCACTCACCCCTTCCCATGTACACACACATCACCCGCCCACTCACCCCCCGACATTCACACATACTCACACATAGCCCATTAAGTGTGTGATAAGACAGTTGAATAGTGAAAGGAAATATAAAGTCAACCGTGCAATAATCAGAAAGCAGCACAGAGCTGGGCTTGCAGCTGAGGCAAGGAAGTAGAAACCTCATCCCAAAGGTAAACCAGATGGCCGTGGTGAGAGTCTGGCAGGCCTATCCACAGGTCAAGTCCACAGTTCTTGCAAGTGTCAAATGCCTTTGTGGTTCTTGTGACACGGCGACTCTTTTGGCTGCTGTCAGTAGAGGAGGTCTATTTAGTCACTTCTGTCTTCGAGGCCTGTGCAAGGGAACCAATTTGAAAGGGAACCTATTGATTAAGACTGAGCTATCCCAAGGGCCTGATAACATGGAACAAACAAGGTAGGGAGCCTGTAGTCAACTGCTACACCTCCAGAGTGGAGAGATGGTGGCTGCAAGAAGCAGGCATTGCTTGAGGGAGAGTTGGACATGCTGACATGCTGAGAGCTCAGGACGTGTGCGACTTAGGAGGGAAAGGGGTGGGTGGCCCCATCTTCTTTGTCAAGGGGCAGATAATAAGACAGTCAGCCTTGATCTAAGCCTTGAGTGTCCTCCTCTATTCCTTCCATCTTACTCCCGTGAGGCAAGCTCTCTCACTGAATCTCGGACTGTATTTTAGCTAGCCTGAGGGCCATGCTAGCAAGTCCCAGGAATTCCCTGGCTCTATATACCCCCTCCCAAGCTGTAGGGCCAGCCCTGGCTTTTTATGTGGGCGTGGAGGAGCTGAACCCATGTCTTCATGTTTGTGTTCTAAGCCACCATGTGAGAGCTAGGAACTGAACCCAGGTCCTCTGCAGGAACATGTGCTCTTCTTAACTACTGAGCCATCTATCCAGCCCCTAGATAGCAGTTCCTAACTACTGTCTTATTTTGCTGTTAATTTAAAAGTATGGCCTAATAAATGTTTATTATTAGGCTTATAGTTATTACAGTGTTATTATTTAACCTGCTTTCATAGTCAATAAAGACACAGGCACCTGATATATTTTAGAATAGCCTTATCACTTGGGACATGACAGATATTGACTCCTAAGCTACCTTCCATCATATCCCAGCCTCCATCCCAAGCCATTTTCTTCTAATAATTTCTATTTGGACTACCTCCCATCCACAATCTCAAAATACTTGCTAAGTTGTTCATCCAGGCCATTTCTTTCCATGTGGAACTTCAGAGTTTCTCCTCTGGCCCATGTGGCTCTTTCTTATCCCCTGGTGATTCTCTTCCTCTGTTTTCCTCCTCTGGTAGCTGTCTGCTTCTCCTTTCCAAGATCCTTCTCTCTCAAAGCCCACAAACTTTGGCCACACCCACCCCATTCTGCCATGCTGAGGTTTAGGCCTTTTAATCAGCCAATCAGGAATCATTTCTTAGGCAAGGTTACAAGACTTACATGTCTATAAACTGGATTTGCTCAACAAGTTTGCCATATCTTATCTTTTTTTTTTTTTTTTTTGCTGATGGTAAAATTATCATTCAAAATAGATTTATTTGGTCTCTGTTATTTATAGGCATGGAACATTCAGAGTGGAAAGATAGTACCTACTCGATAAGAGCAGAGGCAAGTATGTAGGTGGCAGTGGTGGGGCAATGCAGCTACAAATTAAAGGATTTGACATTCCTTACACTATTACTTCAATAAACAGTTTACCAACATCATATTAAATACTAGGTTAGAAACTATTTGGCTTGAGAGTTAGTAAGAGGGCATTAATAACTTTTTATCACTTTGAAATCATACATTTCATACTCACATTTCTGAATTATATATTTTATAATCGTTACTTGTTTAAATGGCAGCTTGTTTTTTTCTTCTTCTGGTCTCAGTGGGATATAACACAGTGGTGCTTCATTTTTCTTTTGGAAGAAGGTGAAATTCAGCAAAACATGACTTTTGGTGCATCATGCATGGCTCGTATTCCCAAGATGTTTCATATGAACCTGCAATGTGCTGGACTATGCACAATACGTGTAAGCATGCTACAGACTTCCTCAGCTCATCTTTCTCCTCGTGGGTTAAACACGTATTCACTCAACTTCAGCTTTCTATTTTCCTTCTCCATTCGCTCTCTCCTTCTTCAGCAAATACAGACATTTCACCTAGCTTTAGCTCCAGTGTCTTCCTAGGTTCTGACCCACAAGTGGCATTCAAGTATTACTATTCCGTTGTATTGATGTTGCACCGTTCATGACAGTGTAGGAACATCTTTCAAGTCAACTCCAAGCTTCCCAACTCAAAACCTTGGGAACCATTGCATGACTTTTTTTTTTCCTTTTCGCTTCACTTTTCCTGCAAACTTACCTTACAAAGACCTGTACACATCCCCTCTTGCATTGGCCTTTCCTAGTTCTCACTGTTGTCTAACCGTGCGATCTCCACCTTTCCCTCTGACTCAGGTAGCCCTTTGTCACCAATGTAAGTTTTCTCTAGCCCAGCACTGTATACACTTGACTCCCTGCTAAATGTCACTTAGTGAGCCCTCACTGATCACGGAATGACTCTAACACCACAGCCTGGAGCTCAGAGTCCCTCACAATGCTACCTTTCCTCTTTCATTAGCCGTCATGTAAGCTGTGGGAACTGTTCTGCACTTTTTCAGCTGCCACAGTTTGCATGTCAACCATTTCTATTGTCTAGGTTCAGATCCCCCATGCTCTTGGTTTTATCTGCCTGTGTCCAATTTTCCTTTCAAAGCTAAGATGCCTCATCCAGGAAGAAGCATTTCCTGGTAGTTGATAGTTTACATGGGGCCCAAGTCTTGTCTCAACTCTGGTGGGCAGTAGTGTGTACTCAATTCCTTTTACTCTTTTCTATTTTGTATTTTTCATGACAAATGCTCTTTCAAGAGAGTTAAATTTTGTGAGAGCAGAGACTAGGTTATAGCTTGTCATATTTCCATGGTCATTTGTTGTTGTTGTTTTTCCGAGACAGGGTTTCTCTGTGTAGCCTTGACTGTCCTAGACTTGCTTTGTAGACCAGGTTGGCCTCAAACTCACAGTGATCCACCTGCCTCTGCCTTGAGTGCTGGGATTAAAGACGTGCCCCACCATGCCCAGCTTTCCATGGTCATTTTTAAAAAAGGCTTATTAATGTATGTATATGCGTGCTGTATTTGCATTTAGGCCCAAATGACAGAAAAGGCCATCAGATCCCATTCTAGATGGTCATGAACCATCATGTGGTTGCTGGGAATTGAACTCAGGACCTCTGCAAGAACAACCAGTGCTCTTAACCACTGAGCCATCTCTCCAGCCCTCCAGGGACTTTTTCCCCCTTTGAGATAGGATCTTATGTAGGCAAGTCAACTTATGTTGCAAAGACAGATAGACATACTGGGAGTTCACTGGCAAGACAGTGTAGTCAAACAAGTGAGCTCCAGGTTGTGTGAGAGACTTTGTCTCAAAAAATAAGGTGGGGATGGATAGAGGAAGACACTAGCATTGGCTTTTGGCCTCTTCAGGTACACACAGGTAACACATAGGTAACAATTGCACACACACACACACACAAAGCAGTCCTAACAATAGTCAAATATTTGTCTTTTCTTACATCGGCTTTGGGGTCTACAGAATGACACACTTCAGAAGAAGGGTGTGCGGGAAGGAGAGGAATATTATTTTTGGCAAACGTGGGAACAGGCGATTCAAGTTGCCTGATGGGGCATGCAGTGTCTATTCTGGGACTGAGCTGTTTTTTGGCGGGTCAGGGACAGGGTCTTGCTATGTAGCTCAGACTGACCTCTAACTCCCCATCGCCTCAGCTTCCTTCTGTAGGGCTGAGATAGTCATCACTTGAGGCATAGGCTCAATCCTGAGGCTCTAGAAATGTTTTCTCAATAGAAGCGACTTCCCAGCTTTACTTTGCTTAGCTCCAAGAAAGTTGGCGGGCTTGGTGGCTTGCTGAAGGGCACTGGCCCAGGGGAAGACCGGCCGCCCCGGGGTGCGGGCTAGCTAAGGGCTCGCCACTGCGAAGCGGGGAGGAGCCGCCCCTCACAGGAATCCGAGAGCTAAGCAGCCGCTCGGGCCTTGGCCGCGATCCCAGGAAAGAGGAGCAAGGGGCTTTCCACCTGCCCCTGACCTAACCCCGGCCAGGCTTCTCGGGTTCCAGGGCTTGCTCCCCGCCTCTCTGAAGGCGGCAGCCCCGCCTTCCACGCCCCGCCCCTCCATCTGACCACGCCCATATCCCCGCCCCTTCGCCTTACGGGCTCGCTCCCGTGAGGGACGCGGGAGGCGCGCGTGCTCCGCGGGCGGTGTGTGTGCGCGGGCGCCGATTCCGGGGTCCGGCGGCTGGTAAGAGCTTGGGGTTGCTGAGGTCAGGACCGGCAGGCTTGGGGAGGTCCCGGCAGCCGGCACGAGCAGGCGACGTGGGGACTCGCCGTGAGGCCTCGCCCAGCCGCGGGACCCTCAGCGTGCGGCCGCCCTGCAGTGGTGACGCGGCCTGGCGGGAGCGGTCCCGGAGACCCTGTCCTCACCGCCCTCGAGTCTGTCCATCCAGGAGGCGGGAGTCTCTCGGGGCCCTGGGCAGCGAAAAGGTAGCAGCCTGGGACTCGTCGGGATGTGCCTGCTACCTGCGCGTGGCCTCCTGAGAAAGTTGCTGAGCTGCACTTGCAGGTGGCACAGCAGTCACAGTTAAAGGGGGAAATAGCCGGGTGTCGTGGCACTGGGCGGCAGACCAGGCGGATCTCTGGGAGTTCCAGACCAGCCTGGTCTACAGAAGCGAGCTCTAGGCTAGTTAGAGCAAAGTAAGACCTTGTGTTTCAGTGGATAACCACATAGGACTCAGGAAAGTTACTCTCCCTTTCTCTAGCCTCCCTTTTCCTACCCCCCTCCCTCCATCCCTGCTCTTCCAGGTCCGGTGGGTTCCTGCTTTTCTGCCAACCCAAGTCTAAGTGTGGCAGGACATTGAAATGACTGGGGATAATCTTTGCTTGTTTGGCATGTTTGCTGGCAGTGACAAGTGAATGTCACTTTCTCCTAAACTATTTTGTTGGAATAACTTGCTTGCAGAATCGTAATGACCATAACTGTACTGGAAATTGTTGCTTGCCTGTTTGTCACCTACTGAACACATCTTTTTAGTGTTACTCAGTTCAAATAACAACAACATTCATAGCATCTTACAATACCTCTCCAGAGAGGGCCCCTCCTCATCAGCCCTTCCCTGAATCCCCGTAATAATTTTTTTTCTTCATTTGTAACACCATACAAGTGTGTGGGCCAGTTTATTGTCTACGCGACAAAAATCTACTCATTTGGGAAGAGGTAGTTTCAGTTAAGAAAATGCCCTTTCCGGACTGGCTTGTGAGCAAGCAAGCCTGTGGCACATTTTCTTTCTTTCTCTTAAAACAAAACAACATTTTTTTTTTTTTTTAAAGATAGGATTTTTCTGTGTAGCCCTGGCTGTCTTGGAGCTCGCTCTGTAGACCAGGCTGGCTTAGAATTCAGAGATTCGCCTGCCTCTGCCTCTAATGTGCTGGAATCAAAGGCTTGCGCCACTGTACTTGGCTGCATTTTTTGATTGATGAAAGAGGGCCTACGTTACTGTGGGCAGTGCCACCCCTGGGCAAGTAGCCCTTACTAGTGTAAGAAAGCAGGCTGAGCAAGCCATGAGGAGCAAGCCAGTAAGTAGCAACACCTTCATGGCCTCCGCTCCAGTTCCTGCCTCCAGCTTCCTGCTTTGTTGGAGTTCCTGCCTACCTTCCCTTCATGTTGGACTGAACCTGGAAATGGGAATGAAAGGAGCCCTTTCCTCACATGGTCATGGTGTTTATCACAGTGTAGAAACCCTGGAGCCTCATAATCTTTAACTCAAAATTATGTGTGAGAATGTTCTATGTTGTGAAAATACAGTTCTGATGGCAAAAGACACTAGGAAGAAAATGAGAGACGGCGATGGCGCAAACTGGGAGGGAATTTTAGTTTGGGAGGGGTGGTCTTTCCGAGGGATAGCTTCATGGTGGAAAGTTAGCAAGGAGCTGAGTTTGAAGGACTGAAAAGAAACTGAGCTTGAATGACCTTCACAGGTTATCCCAGAAGAAAGATGGTGTGGCAGAAGGAGTGGCAGGAGGTGCAGCCAGCGGTTTGATCATAGAAGGCCTATGTCTAGGGTGTATTGATTTTAAGTGTGTAGCTGTAAGAAAGATGATTTTGATGTTTTTTTTTCCATGTTTATGGCCTGAAGGCCCATCCATTTCATTCATCAGAGAGGCTCTGCAAAAGTGCCGATACGTCTTAGTGCTTGGGAGACCCTGAGTAAGATTTGGAAGACACTATAGAAACTAGTCATTTATTCTAACTCTTAAAAGTATCTGTGGGGCTGGGGAGATGGCTCAACCGTTGAGTGCTTACTTCTGTTGTAGAGGACCTGAGTTTGATCTCCAGCACCTGTGTCAGGCTGCTCACAACTGCCTGTAATTCTGGCTCCAGGAGATCCAGCACCTCTGGCCTCTGAGGACACCTGTACTCTTGTGGACATATGCATATACAACACAACACACACACACACACACACACACACACACACACACACACACACACACCACACACAATGTATTTAAGCTACCCAGGAATTAACATTTCAATTAGAAAGGTTTTTTCCTTTTTAAATTGGTTTTTCGAGACAGGGTTTCTCTGTGTAGCCCTGGTTGTCCTGGACTCACTTTGTATGTAGATCAGGCTGCCCTCCAACTCACAGAGATCCACCCGTCTCTGCCTCCTGAGTGCTGGGACTAAAGGCATGCGCCACCATGCTTGGCTGAATTGTAAATTTTAAATGTCCTAGTAGAAATAGATTATAACGTTGCAAGTCTGACTATAATGCAGCATGCTGATAGAAGAGACTTTAGTACAGACTAAAAAAGTATCTGAGTGGTTTATAGTGGTCTCTAACTTGTGCCACATGCAGAGTCAGCATTGGGAAGTGATTTAACTTTAATTTTCTCTTTATCTTGCCTCTGAGATGGCAGGTTGAGGAGCAGTCAAAGGACCAGAGGAGCAATGCAGTGAAGAGAGAGAGAGAAAGGAGCTAGGCACATCTTTAATCCCAGCATTTAGGACAGAGAGGCAGGTGGATCTCTTGTTAGTTCAAGGCCAGACGGGTCTACAAAGTGAGTCCAGAACAGCCAAGGCTACATAGAGAAACTGTGTCTCGAAAAACCAGAGAGAGAGAAAGAGAGGGTGGGGGGGGAGTGGGGGGAGAGACAGAGGGAGAGATTGATTGTGTCATTCAAGCCATAAAGGTGAAGTCTGTAGCCCCACTCAGTGCTTAGAGTCATTCTACCTGGGCTCCATTAGTTCTGGCATTGCTTTTGATATTTAAAAAAAATCATTGAAATGTTTTCCAATATAGATTTTAATAGTTTCATTTTATTTATATGTGTGTGTCTGTGGCTGTGCAAGTGTATGCCAAGTAGGCCAGTGCACACAGAAGCCAGAAGAGGGTGTCAGATCCACAGAGGGAATGAACTGTGCCCCTCTCCAGGAGCATCCCGCACACCGAACTGCAGAGAGAGTAACTTAAGCCTAAGAGACAGATCGGCCCAATCTTCTTCAGAAGCTCTCAGCTGACTTATTTATATTTGTTTTGAATACTGATATTTTTTTCTGAAAATGGTCCATAATTTTCCAGAGGAAAGTTCATTTTTGTCTTTTTTTTTTTTTTTCCGGTTTCCAGTCTGGCTTGGGATATGGCTCTGTGAGCACTTACCTCTTCTACTGTCTGAGAGACTCTGGGTTCTATCCCTAGGACACAGGGACAATAAAATACAACACACTATTCAACCTGAAGAAAAAAATAGAAAGGATGAAGAAAGAACTTTCTAGGTGGTAAATATTTATTATCACTTATCATCATTATTATTATTATGATGATGACGATGTTTCTTTTCTAAGATTTGGGTTGTTCTTATTAATTTGCCTTTAAAAATTTGTTTCCCTCCCATAAAGAGTTGCTGTGTATGGTTAGTGTACAGATGGCTTGAGAGAAGGAAGTAAAAATAAAACTAAATGCAAAGACAGAATTTCTTTTTTTCTTTTTACCAGAGACAATTTACCCCTTCCCCCTGCTTTGTGGTCTCTTTGCTCTTGAGGTACAGTCTCAGTATGCTATCCAGGCTAGCCTTGAACTCATGTCTTAGCCTCCCAAGTGCTGGAGTTGAATTGTAGGTGTGTGCTTGTAGGTGGACATGCTGACGATGGATCGTGGTATCCGCGCTGTTCGGACAGGCCTTAGCCTATCTTATCTTTAGACACATAGCATCTGGTTTCACAGAGAACCGCCTTTTGCAGTTTATTTTCAATCCTGCGGGTAAGGAGCCCTCTGTAGCTCTCCTAGTCCCCCACCCCGCAAACCTCCCACTTTTCTGAGTGGCTTCATGAGTTCATTGCTCCAGTGCTGTTTTAAGTGTTGCTTCTCTTTTCTTTCTACTCGCCACAGACACAATCAGTTTTCCACCCAGAGATGGTGACGTTGCTCTGAAGGAGGAGACAAGTGACTGACTTCAGAGGAGGGAGCATTCCGGCCCTGGCCTTTGTCCCCAGCCCCCAAATTAGAAGAACTATGGAGAGCTGGTCCTGGATGACAGTTGTGGTCCTCATGGGACTCACAGTGCGGTGGTCGGTTTCTCTTCATCCGTACTCAGGTAGTGCACTTCTCCTGTGTGAAGACTGGTGAATGTTCCTCTGAGCAGCTCGCTTTTGCTTGTTTTGATGACGGTTCATAGGTTTTGACTGAAGTAGAAGAATTTGAGTTTTTATTGTTATGATTAAGAAAATACATGTAGCCAGGCGAGGTGGTGCATGCCTGTAATCCCCTCACTCCAAGATGCAGAGGCAGGTGGATCTCTGTGAATGTGAGACCATCCTGGTCTACAAAGTGAGTCCAGGACAGCCAAGGCCACACAGAGAAACCCTGTCTCAAAAAACAAACAAACAAACAAACAAAAAAAAAAAAGAAAGAAAAAAAAAAGAACAAAAAACAAAAACCCAAAAGAAAAGAAAAAAGAAAAACAGCCATCAAGAAAATACATGTATCTAATTATAATAAAAAGTGTAAGAAGTAAATATACTTTGTAGGGCTAGAGAGATGGCTCAGAGGTTAAGAGCGCTGTTAGTTCTTCCAAAGATCCTGAGTTCTGTTCCCAGCAACCACATCACAGCTCACAACCATCTATACTGAGATCTGGTGCCCTCTTCTGGCCTGCGGGCACACATACAGGCAGAATAAATAAATCTTTAAAAGTATATATACTTTGTGATATGATAAAACAAAAAAATGTACTCTAATTTGGATGAGATGTGATTATGTCTTGAGCTAGTCCTTGCAGATGGCCTTGGAGCCAGAGGTTTTCGCTTGTTGATGTTTATGGTAGAGAGGCACACACAGTGCTAGATCAAGAGAGAAAAGAGCGGTGGAGAAGACTAAGGCTGAACCCAGTGATGGGATCAGATTTAACTCTGCAGGCGGCGTGTGTTCAGTGCATTGTTGCAGCTACCACACATGCTAGGAGCGAGAAGTACGAAGTGAATATTGATGTCACAGCACAGTTTCAGATAGACAAGAAGCCTTTGTAAGGTCTCACAATTAAGATTTACTTATGTTTGAGGTGCAGGAGTAACTGAATGACTGATGAAAGTGCACCAGAACGGACTTCAGGTAGTATGTCTGATTTAAGGGTTCGAGGGATCAACCAGAATTTGCTAGGCAAATGGAACAGGTACAGTGTTCTAGAGAGTGCAGGCATGCACAGAAACATAAGAAAATACAGTCATCAGTATGTAGTGCTACAGTGACCTAAAAAACTAAAACATGATTATGATTAAAAATGGCATCAAAAGGAATAAAATTGGGAGGGGAAAAATAACCAATGAAAATTGATCGTGTCTGTGGAGAAATAGCCTAGGGAGAAAAAAAAAAAAGTCCCAAACCAAACCAAACAAAACAAACAAACAAACAAAAACCCAAACAAACAACCACGATGTAGCTCAGCATAGCCATTTTTTGGAAATGACTTAAGTTTTGGTTATACATATCTAGGCAAATTGGGTTATATAAGACTTACCTGGTAATAAAAAAGACTGTAGGAAACAGATCGGCGGTAAAGAGACAGAATAGCCCTAGTAGCAGTGAGAGTGTATTCCAAGCGTTTACTGATGCTTGGTGCTGCTTTCTCTAGTGTTTACAGTAACCACTGAAGATAGGGTGCTGTCTCTGCAAACTCAGAAGGAGACAGTCCTGAAGAGTGAGTAGTTTGATACTGGACCATTTCTTCTTAGCCTAGAATTATCATTTGCCTGTCCTAATAAATCTAAACATCATTTGGAATAAGAAACAAAGTAGGCTGATGAGATGGCTCAAGCAGTCTGGGTTTAGTTCCTGGCAGCCACTTGGTGCCAGGCTGGAGCTCCATTTCCAAAGGGTCCAGCGTCCTCTCCTGGTTTCCATGGTCACCGTGTACATGCAGTAAACAGATAAGCACAAGCAGGCGAAACACTTGTACACATAACAAAAATTTAAAAAAAAAACGAGACAACTAGTAAATGATGGCCGGGTTCACGTGTGCTGTCTTGATTCCAGTCAGTGCTTTTGTGACTGTTCTGAGGCTTCTGAGAAAGAAGAGGACCTGACCAAGACAGCTAACAGGTGGATTTGTATTATGATGGTACAACTAATGAGCCATTGTCATGGTTCCGTACATGCACAACTTTTCTTCTGCCACTGTCCCTCAGATGAGTTTGTACTGGTGGGGAAGTTAAAAGTCACTTGACTGTCCTGCAGTAAGATGTGGGCTCAAATCTTAGGTATCTTATCTATTAGTTGCCTAATCTTGGGGAAGTTATTTCCCTGAGCTTTTATGTAAGGTAGGAATGCCAATACATGCGTCAGCAGATTGCTTAAGGGGTTGTTAGTTCAAATAATAACATATGAACTGTGCTTTTTTAATGTAGGAGTAGAACCGGCACATGGCCATGCCTCACCTCCGTTGATTATCACATTAGATTATTTAGCTCCAATCCCAGCACTCAGGAGGTAAAAGCAGGAGGGTCAGGAATTCAGGTTTATATGAGAGCTTGTCTAAAACAAAACAAACAACAACAACAACAACAAAAATTAAACCCCCCAAAATGTCATTGTTTGCTGTGTAGCCAAAGGGATGTCTTAGTAAAATTTTTGTTGTCTGATTTGGTTTTGTTCTTTTGAGACAAGGTTTCTCTATGTAGCCCTGGCTATCCTGGAACTCACTCTGTAGGCCAGGCTGGTTTTGAACTCACAGAGATTTGCCTGCCTCTGCCTCCTGAGTTCTGGGATTAAAGTTGTGCCCCCTCCCCCCAGCCTTGGTAATTATTAAGGCTTTAATAATAATAAAGAATGATAAATGCTATCTTCCCTAGAGAAAATAACAGCTTGGTGGGCAAGATAGGTAAACAAATATATATCATATTTAAATGAAAATAAAATGACTACACTTGGAACACTTGATATTTTCTAATTCATATGAGAAAAATCTTGGTGTGTAATATTTAAGTAGATTCTAAAAGATTTTACTAGGCAAAGAATGGTTGAGAAGAACATTCTGGTACAAGAAAACATGACGCAAAGCTGAGGCTTTTTTTTGAGGGGTGGAAGACTACAGAGCGTGTGCATAGACAAATGATTCAGGCTGACAGCTAGCCTAAGATCATACTTGGTTTTAAGAGCTAGTTCTAGAAGCATCCTGGAATTTGGAATAGGGTGAGGAGGGGCAAGTGGGATTCTGTATGTGCGGTGGCTACTGCACGCTTACCAAATTTATATTGCTTCATGCAGCTGGTTATGTGGTTCAGGCCAACCACCAGGCAAGCATAGGAGAACGAAGGAGGCCTTCATAGGAGCCACGTAAGACTCCTAGGTGCCCATTCATAGCAACAGAACTTAGCAGCTTCTGTAAGTTAGTGAATGGAAGGCTTGTGCTAACTGCTGTGCTTTCTGCGTATGCGCTGGGGATCCGAACTCAGGTCCTCTTGCTTGTGCAGTAAGCACTTGGCCAACCAAGCCTTCTCCTCAGCCCAGAACCTTTTTTTTTTTTCAATGCTGGAGATGGAACCCAGGGTCTCACACATGCTAGACCTGTACAGTGTCACCATCCATCTCCAGGCCCGCATTGAAGAGCTGTGACAGGAAGGAAGCTAAGAGAATTAACCCATGGGGATGTCTCAGGAATCAGGAGCACTTGCTGCTCTTGCAGAGAACTTGGGCTTAGTTTCCAGCACCCATTTTGGGCAGCTCACAACTGCCTGTAAGTCCAGTTCCAGGAGATCTCACGCCCTCTTCTGGCCTCCAAAGGCACCTACATGCACATGGCACATACACACATTCATATATATACACACACACTCAAGGTGTGCACACACACATATAATAATAAATTAATCTTTAAAACAGTTTTTGTTGCTGGGCATGGTGGTGGCTGTGCAGGCCTTTAATCCCAGCGGGAGGCAGAGGCAGGCTATTTGCTGTGAGTTAGAGGCCAGCCTGGTTTACAAAGTGAGTCTAGGACAGCCAGGGCTCTGTTACACAGAGAAACCCTGTCTTGAAAAAAACAAACAACAAAAAAATGGTTTTAAAATTTTAAATAGATGTATTTTAGTTTCCTTTTAGTTTATTTTCTTTTAAGAGTGTAATTGGGAAGGAGCTGTTGGAGAGGTAAAATAAGTTTTCCTTCCTTCTATGTTTCCTGTTAGAGCACCCGTAACAAAAGACAAGTTAACAGATTTGTTTGGTATAAGCATTCTGTGAAATGGGAGCCTTCATAAGGAAGTGCAAAATCAAAGAAACAGGTAAACCTGACAGCTTTGCTCTGGGTCTGATAAGACTGGGCAGGTTCAATCCTTGGTGCCACCTAACCTAGGTGTGTTGATACATAACAATTGTCTTGGCTCTGGGGAGGAGGAAGCAGGGGCATCGGGAGTTCAAGGTCATCCTTGGTTACACAGAGAGTTTAAAACATGAACTACCCAAGATGCTGTCTCAACCTCACCACCACCACACGAAAAGTCAGAAGGGAGGTTCTTTGGGCCTGGCCTTCCAGTTTGGGTAAGGATACTCCAGAGCACTTCTGGTTTTTTATTTTTTTATTTTTTATTTTTTTTATTTTTGGTTTTTCGAGACAGGGTTTCTCTGTGTAGCCTAGGCTATCTTGGACTCGCTTTGTAGACCAGGTGATCCGCCTCTCTCTGCCTCCCGAGTGCTGGGATTAAAGGCATGGGCCACCACCGCCTGGCTTCCAGAGTACTTCTTGCTTGATGGTCTTGTGACCTACTTCAGGGAGAGGTCAGAGAGCCCTGTCTGAGCCTGCCATTTCTCAGATTCCATCAGCTTCACCTCTGCGTTGTGTCACGGGGCTGAACTTTGGGTAGCATGTTCATATTCCCGTCACACTGATGTACAGGAATTCAGGTTAGCTTGCTTTAGTTTTATTGAGTTATTCTTCCTTTGAAATGTGTATACCAGTTAGGCATTAAATACTTAAGTATTTATATACATTATTATATTTTAATTTACTTAAATACATTATTATAATTTATCTTTTTCTGAACTGTATTCCCATTGTGTTTCTAGTGTTGCTTTTTCACAGGACTAAGAGACTGTTGCATTGAACAATCTATGCGGAATAGGCAGGTTGTTATTTAATGCAAGTTTGTCATTCTTACAAAGATTTACAAAGCCTCTTACATTTTAACAAAAGTATTAGAAGAACCCTGGAATTGAGGAAGGCTACTTTGTATTTGTTATCTCCCCCACCCCAAGTCATTTAAAAGATCAGCTTTTGCAAAATACTGATTAGGAAGCATGACAACATGAGATTTAATTGGTTGGTTTTATTTGGCTTAACCGTTACTATTCATCAAAAACAAGAGGAGAGAGGGGTGTGTGTGTGGGGGGGGGAAGTCAGCTCTTCTCTTAGGGTGTTTGAGGCCTGACTATAAAGTTGCCCTGTCGACAGACTGCTTATTATTTCCATTTAAATGCCATGTTGAACAATTTAGCAATTAGTGAACATTTTCAGTGCTGCGCAATCCCATTTTCCTGGTAATGCGACACAGTTGAGGCTCTGTAAATGTACGCTGGTGTGTTTTCTTTGCACAGTTCTGAATCTCCTGTGGGTAAGCTTGCAGAATTACTCACTGTGGAAGGTATCCTTTTGCCCTTGTGAGTGAAGCTCCCACAGGCACAGTTGGGCTGTCCTTCTGGGTTGCTTTGAGGGCACTTTAGCAGTTTTAAAAACTTAAGTACTAATTTCATAGCCAGTGTCAGCTGGATTTATTGAAGTAGGCAGACGCTGGGTAAGAACTTGTTTCCCATCCCTGAAGAGAGTCGTTACCCATTCTTCTGTTTGTTAGAGAGCGGCATAAATCCCTCCGCGTCCACCACCCGGCTTCCGGGGCAGTTTCAGGAAATCTAGATGGTTTGCTCATTTCTTTTTTTTAGGTATAGGACATTTCCTGAAATCCTGTCTGACTTTATTATCCCAATGGTACTGAAAAAAGAAAAAAAATTAACTCCTTTTGTCTTCCCAAAGAACCTTTATATATTCAGTGCTTGTATTCATTGAGCTAGATTCACACATGTAAAAATGTAAATAACACATTGAAGAATTTTTTTCCTTTAAGAAATTATTAGAAGAAACTATTTCTCTCCTCCTGTTGAGTTTGATTGAGTACATTTTAAAATGACTACATGCCTAACATGATGCTTACTTTAATTTATGGAAAACAATTTTTTTCTGTTTCTATTAGGAAGTAGTATTGCCATACGACAAACATGGTAGTAAAAGTATACATGTATGAGAAGTCAGTAATTAACCATTTATATTTTAGTTGGTAAGGAGAGGCTCATGGGGGATTTGGGATTTGAAATGATTTTGATTGCACTTTCAAGGCAGGGTTTGTATAGTCTAGGCTGCCAAGAATGGCTTTGAATTTGTGATCTTCCTGCCTCTCTACTCCTGAGTGTTGGGATTGCAGGCATGCACCACTGTGCCTAATTTGTTTTGTGTCAGGGTCTCTCTATGTAGCCCTGGCTGGTCTGAAGTAGACCAGGCTGGCTTTGAACTCACAGAGATGTTCCTCCCGAGTGTGCTACCATTCCTAACCTTTGAAGTGGGTCTTATACTACACTCAACTCAACATTTTGTTTCTTTGTTTTGGTGTTAGCCTTGCACATGCTAGGCACATTCTGTCACTAAGATATCTGTAACTCTGAGGTGATTAATTTTTTTTTTTTTTTTTTAGTATGTGTAAGTGGAGGTGTGAGGACCACTTCCAAGGGTGTGTTTTCTCTTACTGCCTTTTTGAGGGAGAATTGCTCTTATTGTTTCAGGATAGCTGGCTTACAAGCTTCTGGATGATTCTGTCTCTGCCTCCTCTCTTGCTTTAGAGACCCTGGGATTACAGATGTGTGTGTGCTACCACAGTCAGCTTTTCATATGGGTTCTAGGGATGGAATTTGGACCAGCGTGGTTTAGTGGCAAGCACTTTACCTGCAGAGCCCTCTGTGGTCCCCTGAGGTGATTCTTAAAGACAGCATACATGACTTGGTATAAGATATGTATAGAATAGTCAGTAAACAGAAAAAACAGAAGTTTGAAGTGCCACATACAGTAAAGATGTTTGGGGGGCAGACAAGAAGCAGAAGCAGTATTCAGACAGCCTTGGCCTAATTAGCCTGTCATTGCAAATGGATGGTGAGCATGCATTAAGTCGGAAATGAAGGACACACATTCTTTGAATTAAAAGCCTTGTGGTGTCACATTAGCTACCTCAGCGTCTTTTCACTGGGACTCTGTCAGCTGCTGTTGGGAGGCACTAGGTGAACACATCCCGAGGAGAGAAAGATGAGTCAGCATGGCTCATTCTGAGAGGCAGGGGAGTTGCACATGTGCAAGTGTGTTTGTACTGTGGGTCATTTCTTGTGCCCGTTACTCAGCGTACATGTATATACAGTGTATAGAGCTGTATGTATATATATTTCTTGTTATTACAGATTGTCTTCTTAGAAATTCTAGCATTCAAAGAACACTAGTAGAACAGAGCTAACAGATGAAAACAGCTTTATTAAATTTGGAGAAAATCTGGATTAGATTTCAGTGAGCAGGGTCTGCAGTGTGGTGCACCTTTTGGCTAGGTTAGAACTCTGTATGACTATTTAGATTTCTCCCTAATTTGTTGACTTAAAATCCTGTGACTGTTGTACTCTGCTGGGCTTTCTCACAGTTTAGTAGACAACTGCTTGTTAAATAGGTGCTTACTATTTGATAGATGGAGATTTGTCATCAATGTGGGCATGACAGGGAAGGAGTTAAGAATGGGTTTTAGAGGCTGGAGAGATGGCTCAGTGGTTAAGAACACTGGCTTGCTCTTCCAGAGGACCTGGGTTCAATTCCCAGGACCCACATGGCAGCTCACAACTGCCTGTGAGTCTGGTTTCAGGCGATCCGACACCCTCACACAGACATACGTTCAGGCAGAACATCAGTGTACATAAAATAAAAATAAACCATTAAGAAAAACTTACTCTTTTTAAAAAAAGATTTAAAAAAAAGCGTCTAGAGCCAACTTGCTGGGTTTAGATCTAGAGTCTGCTTTTACTTCTTGAATGATTATTTTCTCTTTTCCCAGCCTTAAAGTAGGGAAATAATAATACTTTGTTTATAGGATTATTTTATGTAGCACTAGACATACACTAGGCATACATCCTCTAATAATCTTTAGTTATTAAAGGTTTAGTAGCCCTTAATTAGAGCTTTGAAGAAAAAAATACAAGCTTTTTTTTTGTTTAAATAAACATCTATTTACTTCTTTATCGTGTGTGCATTACTTGGCGTGTTACGTCAGGACGGCTTCGTAATTGGTTCTTACTTCCACTGTGTGGGTTCTAGGGGTTGACCTCAGGTGTGGCGACAAATTCACTTAGCTGCTGAGACATCTCACTGGGCTTTGAGGTTTTATATAAATCATTTAATAGTAGCCTGACCCTTATCAGTACATAGCCTTTGTTTAATTCTGTGTTCGACCTTAAGTTTTTTATTTTCAGTTTATACATGCAGATGATGGTAGTTAATTTATGGTACTTTTGCCAAGTATTTGCATTGTTACTGTTCTTATTGCTGGGACCAAATGCCTGACAAGAAACTACACCGAGAATTTATCTGCCCCCCAGTTTGAGGGCCTGGCCAGACGCTGTGGGGAAGGCACAGTGTCAAAGAGTGGGTAAAGGCTGCTCATGCTGAATCTCAGTGGGGAGAGGAGAGGACTGGAGGGGGCTCTGGATAGCAAGTCAGGGCCCTGACCCACTCCTTCACGGCTCCAGCTCTGAAAGCTCCCACAGCCTTGCAGAACAGCTCCTCCAGCTGTGGACCAGGTGCTCAACCATGAGCCTATAGGGGACATCTCATATTCAGACCACAGTGTTGGGGGCAGCTTTTCTCGTCAAGAAAAAGTAAACATGGTGGCTGGCAAGATGAATCTCTGAGTAGAGGTGCTTGCATACCTGCTAGACAACTCGGGTTTCGTCTCCGGATCCTGCAAGGTGGCAGGAGAGACCCCCTCTTGAGAGTTCTCCTCTGATTTCTACATGTTTTACATACACACACACACACACACACACACACACACACACACACACACACACACACTCCAAATGTTGTTGGTTTTGGTTTTGTGTATTTATTTGTTTGTTTGAAACAGTCTCACTATGTATTCTTGGCTGTCCTGGAACTTGCTCTGTAGACCTGGATGGCCATGAATTCAAAGAGATCATCTTGCCTCTTCCTCCCCAGTGCTGGGATTAAAGGCGTGCGCAACCACAGCTAGCAAATGAAAACTGAAAAAACAAAGCAAAGCATCAATCATACATGCCCTGTACTAACAACAAACCGAGTGGTGCTGCAGTGGCCCTTCTTACTGAGTGTCTGATGTGCTAGGTGCTGTATTGGGTGTATACATCTATCGGATACTTGCTGTAGCAGGTCTCTGAGTAGACTGTGGCTCCTGAGCTTAGGGAGGGTAAGGAATTTATCCATCATGTGGTCACATGGTGACTCGCAGTAGGGGTTTAGACCTCATCTCTGGTTTTGGTAACTCCTGCATTCTTTCCTTAGCTTGCATTGCCCATGTAATATAGGACATTTTTATAGGGGGAGAAATCCATACTAGTATGCCAAAAGTTCATTATTAACTTCTTTTTGTTTTTCATTCTAGGTGCTGGAAAACCACCTATGTTTGGTGATTATGAAGCTCAGAGACACTGGCAAGAAATTACTCTTAATTTACCAATCAAACAATGGTACAGATAGTTTTGTCTTGGTTTTATTGTTTATCATAGCTAATATAGATTATACGATGGTATTTAAAAGAAAAACACCATTTTTTTCACCTCTTGCTATGATACTTTATATATAGTCTTGTATATCAGATCTCATCTTTGAAGTTTTATAGCCCTGAAAATTATCCATACACACACCCAGTTAGCTGGGGTATGCTACTAATCTAGAACAGGGGGTTGGACTCATGCTACAGTGTTTCTGTGGTGGTTGGAGGACAGCTCTGTGGAGTTGGTTTTCTCTTTCCACATTTACACAGTTCCCAGAAATCTAACTTAGGTTGTCAGGCTTTGTATAAGGCACCTTTACCCTCGGAGCCATCTTGTCAGCCCTAAACTAGAAGTCTGATGTAAGAACACTATATATTCTGGAAACCTCTCTGGATGGATACCCATGAGTAGCATCATGAGTGGACAGTGTTTTTACCCTTTTCCTTTATCTATACTTTCTTCACTAAAGATTACTGTGACATCAACTTACTGTAACATCATCAGCATACTGTGATATCATCAGCTTACTGTGACATCATCAGCTTACTGTGGCATCATCAGCTTACTGTGACATCAGCTTATTGTGACATCAGCTCTAGGTTGAAACAGAAAGGTCTTGGCGATAGTAGCTGGCTATTTGTGTGGAGCTGAAAAGGAAAAAAGGAGATTGGAATTTGTTTTCAACTGAAAAATTTACTTCTGTTCCTTTGGCCACCTCTGAGTACGCTGCATCTAGTGTGGGTCCTGGCACGCTGCAGACCCCTCTTGAACATCTCTTGCAGGGGGAGTATTCATTTGTCCTCTCCGTAGTGTAAGGAAAAGTCACCCTACCTGTCAGTGGTTTCATGGTATGGTTTATATGGTCTTCTGTTTTGTAGAACTTAGAACACTGTAGAAATTGTTATTATTCTCAACCACTGAGACAATGGTAACTAACCTTAGTTTCATCTACACATCTCTCTGGAAGTTTCACCGAGGGTCTCTTAGAAATCCTAGAGATGTAATGTCAAGAGTGTGACCAGAGGTCAGATCCTAGCTCTGTTCTTTGTTGCTGTGACCTTGGAAGATTATTTAACTTTCTCTTCCAGTTTGATCACTTGCAGAATGGAAGTAACCGCCTGCATATTTCATTGGGTCAGCAAGGATTTATAAGGCATTTTTACACGTTTTTCCTTCTTAAGAGTCCTCACCACTTCCCTCTCTTTACTCCAAAAGACAACCAAGAGTCCCTTTCTGCTTTCATGCCTTTCATGTTTCTTAGCCAATGAGCCCCGCCTCCAGCCCCACCTCCATGATCCCTCCTTTCTCTCTTCTCTCCCTTTAAGAGCTTTCCTCCTTTTGTGTCCCCTTTCTAGTTCTGTGACCTACACCTTTATATATATATAAATATATATAAATTTAGAACCCACGTATGGGAGAAGATGGAGCAGCAGCTGAGAGCCACAACCTGATCTGCAGGCAGAGAAAAAGAACTAGGCTTAGCTTGGGCTTTTGAAACCTAAAAGCCCTATCCCTAGCAACACATGTCCTCCAACAGCGCCATACTCAGTCCTTCTAATCTTACCAGAGTCCATTTCCTGATGACTAAGCATTGAACTATATGAGCCTGGGGGAGCCATTCTTACTCGAACCACTGCACTGTACATACTAGCAAGGACTCTACCACCAAGCTACATAGCTGTCTTCTTTCAGGCTTTCTTTTTCTTTACTCCCTTTTAGATAGTGTAAAAGCAACTCTCATTCTCCTGGGTCAGTTGTTGTCTAGGAGGCTTACTGCCTCCTTCTGCTAACTTAGGCCCAGTCCTGGAGGCGTCTAGCCAACGCACAATCTAAGCCTAAAATGTTTAGCCTCTGAGACTTAATAAGCTCACTCTTATGTGTTCTTTCTGAGCTCTGGGCTGGCTGCTTCAACTCTGCTGTTCTGGCTCAAACTCCTCTCCTAGCTGACGTATTCAATCTGGCTTCTCTCTCCACCCAGAATTGCTCAGCTTGGTCTCAAATTAACTCAACAATCTGCTCTAATCTTCTGTCTTCATCTGAGTTCTCTCTCTGCAACCCATCTCTCTATTACTGTCCTGGTAAAACAGTCTCTTCTCTCTGAAAAACTGCCTCTTAAGTAGCTTTCTTTTCACTCTCTTCTTGTGAGTTAGGTGTATCCTGTTCTGTCAAGTCTTCTCTGATTGTAATCTCTGCCACTTAATTAGACATCACTTTCAAACTTGATTGCTTCCATCTACAAACTAACTTTACCTTTGTTTGGGATTAAAGGCATGTACTGTCACACCTGGGTCTAAGCTTTTCTTTACCTGATACTTGCTCTATACCAGCCTGCAGCTCACTCAGAAAAGACATTGCTTTTTAGTTTCTAGTGCAGGCCACACACAGGACTCAGGAAGGAGATGTGGATGTTTCTGCTGGAGCATATAGCTGCGTCCAGCTATACCACACCACATTGCCCGTACCCGGATCGCTTGGCTCCCCAGTATGCTTTGAGCATTTTACTAGTCCTCAGCTCTGTACATACCTACATTTAAAGAAGGGCAAATCTGGGTATAAAAAAATAGATTGCTTGATGGAGATCTCTTTAAAAGATGCATTTTAGTTTGTTGTATTTGCTTCCCCCTACCCTAGCCTCTCCTGATGCTCCCCTTCCTCAGTCTCCCCCATCTTCATATGTTTTGTAACCAAGTCCACTTATGCTGCCAGCATGTGTTTGGGGCGGGGTCCCACTGAGCGTAGGTATCCAGACAACTTTCCCTCCCTGCCCTTGCAGCCATCGACTAACTGCCGATGGCTCCTCAACGCAGGCAAGCGGGATAGAGCCTTCCCCTTGACGAGAATCTTGTTGAGTGCTAACTCAAGTGTTTAAGTTGGAGAACTGAAGGCTTGCGACCCATTTGAAGCAAGATTATAAGTGATTATTTGCGGGCAATATATAGTTTGGCCTGCATTACCGTAAATCGCTCCCGTGCCTGAGAGTAAAGTGGATGGAAGAAGTTGCTTAGCTACAGAGAACACAACTAAGAAATGCATTTATGTAGGCTGAATTTCCCTTTTAGAGACGCAGTGGTTTGTTTGTTTGTTTTAATTCCTTCACCTCTCTAACTGGAGGAACCAAGCACCTTTATGGACTGTAGACCAGGTTTTCCCCGCTGGCTCACAGACCCTTTCCTATAGTAGCACTGAGTTGTACATGCTAGCTGAGTTATTTTCAACGTTTTTGTCAACCTGCTCGTTCCATGAAGTCTTCCTCTTTCTGTGAGCCATATCTTTACCTCTTCTTTGAAACTCTCTTTGTATTTTTAAAATTATGCATTAAAAGTGCTATTCTAATTTGTTACAGTGTCAGATACAAATTGTCTTTGCTGCATGTATTTTGTTGCATGAGTATAATTAATTTACTAAGTCTACTAAGAATAAAGTAACAATAAGTTGCAGGCACCTGGGGCAGCCCTGTTTGTATTCGATGCCATAAAGGGATTATTGATATCTTAATTAGTTAAACCATTAAGCTTAATTTTAATTAAATGCCATGAGATGTTATATCTTGAATATTGATAATGGAATCGTGCTTTTTATTTTTCCAGGTATTTTAACAGTAGTGATAACAATTTACAGTACTGGGGATTGGATTACCCACCTCTTACGGCCTATCACAGTCTCCTATGTGCATATGTGTGAGTTCTTTTCTTAATATAACTTAATACTTATACCCTAAGACACAGCATGATGTGATTTATTTAAGAGTGATTGCTTGTAGCTTCGATCATATTACAAGTTTAAGAACCACTAACAGGATTTGAACATCTCTGTACTGCTTGTGGTGGACAGGCAGGAAAGATTGCAAGACAGATTTGCTGTGGAGTAGAGATATTACCAGTGACTGCACATGGACTGCTGGGCAATGTTTATACAAGACAGCTTTCCTTTCCCTGGAGTAGCCGAGTGAGTGAGAACTAGCGCCAAATGGCTTCTTAACTGGCCTGCTGAGGTAGAACTTGTGATTTACTGATTGAGAATTGGTGCTGCTCCTTTAAAAAAAATTTTTTTTTTAAATTAATGACGTAGTTTATAGGTGAGGACTTCTGTTTGGTGAGGACCCCGTTTACCTCTGTAGCACAATTTCTCTTAGACTTGAAGTGTGTCAGCAAAAATTTGGGGAACTTCTTCACTTTGTCATGATTTATTATTTCATAGTTTAACTGTTTCATGTTTTATAAAGTAACTCTTCGTGAGTTGAAAGTAAGCACCTAAACATCACAATGGCCAGATAATCTAAGGGTATTATACGATTGACATCTTCATTTATCACTAGTAATGGTTTAATTTTATGTAAAATTTATGATTGATATGTTTATTAAAGCCGTTATAGTAACTGAAGAGTTTGTAAACAAAGTATGTTTTGGAAATGTGACATCAGATTCTCGTTTACTCTAGGATGGTGAGGGTCAGACATCTGCATACTACATGGTTTTATTGGAAGATGAGCAAGGCAAATGAGATGCTGTCCCATATCCTCAGTGAATGTTACACGAATAAATACAAGGAGCAAAGCTTCAATATTTAATTCTTAAAAGGCAGCAGACAGTTCTTAAAGTGCTGTGTGTTCTCAGATGTCCTAGTTACTAAAGCTCAGAGGAATAACGTGTGTGTGTGTCTGTTTTGATTGGCAGGGCAGAGTTTATAAATCCGGACTGGGTTGCTCTCCACACGTCACGTGGCTATGAGAGTCAGGCACACAAGCTCTTCATGCGTACCACAGGTAAACTAGTACGTGGCATTGGGTCAAAAATCAAGTTTTAAAAAAAAAACAACTTGAGCAAATTGATAAAAGTTGTTTGTTTTTGAGACAGTGTCTCACCACTTAGCTCAGGCTGTCCTAGAACTCACTATGTAGACCAGGCTGGCCTTGAGCCCACAGAGGTCCACCAGCCTCTGCCTCCTAAATGCTGAGATTAAAGGCGTGCACGACCACGCCCAGCTGCTGTTCTAGCGGCTTTGAAATTTTTCAGTTATGCATGTGTATATACATATGTAGGCTTTAAACCAAGAGTAAAGGAATGTTTCTGTGCATTTCATTTTCATTTATCACTTGATCCTGTGAGCACCCAAGTGAAATGAGTATCTCACCCTCTCTTATTTTAAACTGGCAGTTGCATGAGGCCAAAAACTTGCCTTAGGTGAGATAGTAAGAAGCTGAAGCTGCGCCCGTTCATGCTGTTGCTTCCGTTCCTGATCCCAGGTTCCTTCACTCTTTCTTAGGCAGTCCTTTCAGGGTGCTTCATACATTGTACTGTTTGCACGTTAAACAGTCCACTCAAACACCCGCTCCTCCCTGAGTGGTGCTGGGGATTAAGCAAAGGACCTTAAAGTGTTAGTCAAGCCCCTACCACTGAGCTACATCCCAGCCTGCCAACAATGTGTACTGAGCATCGTGGTGCACTTCTCTAGGAGGCTGAAAGTAGTAAGTTTTGATTTCTCTAAAAGCATGACACAACCAAGCATTTACTCTAGCCTGCACCTTTCCTTGTTACAGAATCTCGGGCCCAGGAGGTAGCCTGTGTAGTCTGTCTGCCCTCTTCCACATCTCTGCCCCTCCACTGAACCTTTCCTGACCTCATTCTCAGAATGTACCCTGATTCCTGCATTTTCAGAGTCACAGCTTTTAAGGCACCCCGTTCTAATTTCAGAGAGCACTAGGCATTAAAAACTTCTTCCTTTCAGGATAGTAGACTTCTTGGATAGCAGTGCTGTTCTTTGTTCTAAAGCGACTGCACAATAAGCAATTATAAACTGCTGTTTCTTTCTCTTTTTGATTTGTCCCTGTCCCTGTTCTTTTGTCCCCCAGGATCCCGTCCCTTCGTGTATATTCCCAGTTTCTTCCTTGCCCAGGCTTCTCAAGCTGTTTATTTTATTTTGTTTGTTTGTGAGACAAGGTGACAGGGTCTTGTCTTGTCTTATTGTCTCATGGCTGGTATGGAACGCATTATGAAGCTCCAGGCTTCATCCTGCTGATTGGTAAAATAATGTTCACGGGACACCATGCTAGGCTCTCTCCGATTTCTTTCTATGCATTAACTAGTAAAAGTTTATCTAGTTTTATAAATAGTAGCACTACAGATTTTTCTTCGAGTTGTTGTTTCTGAGTAGAACATTTTGAGTGTACAGACGTGAGAGAATATGCTATTTGCTGTGCTTTGAGCATTCATTTGAAGCTCAGGTCAGAGCAGCAAGACAGTGACTTCGTCATTGTCTCATTGATTAAACATATGACTTTGTTAGAGAAAAAAGTAAGAGAAGCGTCTAGTGATGCAGCGTTCATTATAATCAAGCATAAGCAGAGCGAGTGGAAAGGGCTAGGCAGTGTCAGTACCGATCTCAGTCAGGGCTGTGGGAGGAAGGCGGTGCGGGTCCTTGGAGAGCCTGGGGACTCATCTTATTTCCTTGTGTTGTAGTTTTGGTTGCTGATCTGCTCATTTACATACCAGCGGTGCTTCTGTACTGTTACTCCTCAGAAGAAGCCTCACCTAAGCGAAAGGTAAGTTTCAAGGCTTCCCGACATTTCATTTCTGCAATGTTATGTTATCACTAGCCTGCTCCTTGGGAGTAAATAGGATAATGAATATTTTATCTTCTGTTGATTAATTTTCATTTGGAAAACAACAGTTTAACTTACAATAATTACTTTAAATGCTCTCCAGTAATAACAAAACATACTGAACTTAGATGTACCACACTGTTGACCCATGCTGTGCTAGACCTACTGCTAAGCTCATAAATCAGAATTTTGAGTTGGCTTATGATAAGGGCTCAACTAGGAGGCGTTTTGCAAAGTTTGTGAGTTCACATCACTATCAAGTACCCTTTCTTGAGAGTTTTACATTGTGTGATTAGATAGCCAGTCATTGGATTTAAAATATCTTTCTGGGTGTGGTGGTGAGGGCATCTTTAATTCCAGCTTTGTGGGAGGCAGAAGCAGGTGCATTTCTGTGAGTTTGAGGCCAGCCTGGCCTACATAGTGAGTTCCAAGCCAGAGCTACCTAATGTGACTCGAGAAACGGACAAAAAAATTCCTTTCCGTAATTTTACATTTTCTTAAAGTATTTTCTGTTGCTTCATGAAAACGTTGGTGTCTTGTGAAAATGGAGTATTTTGATTAAGGAAAGACAGCATCTCAGGAAGATGGGATGTATCTACCTTGCTAGGTATGCAGTGACATCACTCTGCTGTAGTAATGATCTCTTTATCCACCATACTTTTCTTTACAGATTGCTAGCGCCTTATGCATATTGCTGTATCCTGGCCTTATTCTTATCGACTATGGACATTTTCAGTATCCTTTATTTATGTATTATGACCTAGGCTAACTGCATACAGTATTGCTGTCAACTCTTGTTATATACACTAGTACACTTACATGCACTCTTCACTTGATATAAATGGTTGAAAAAAGCCAGGTGTGGTGAATTACAATTTTAAGCTTTTGATTTCTATAATTTTTGTGGGGACATTTTTAAAAAAAGATTTATTTATTTATTTACTTATTAAGTATACAGTGTTTTGCCTGCACGTACACCTGAACACCAGAAAGAGGGCACCAGATCTCATTATAGATGGTTGTGAGCCACCATGTGGTTGCTGGGAATTGAACTCAGGACCTTTGGAAGAACTCTTAGCCTCTGAGCCATCTCTTCAGCCCCCAAGTGGGGACAATTTTTAAAATGATTATATATTTTTTCCTTATGTTTAATCTTAATTTTATTCACTAATTTTTGTTTGTTTGATTGTTTGTTTTTTGAGACAGAGTCTCTCTGTGTAGTCCTGGCTATGCTGGAACTTGCTGTATCGACCAGACTAGCTTCAACTCACAGAGATCCACCTGCCTCTGACTCTCCCAGTCCTAGTGTTAAAGATGTGTGTCACCACACCCAGAATTTTTCCCTTACTTGTTTTTTATAACTTATTTGTTTTTATTTTATATACATTGGTGTTTTGTCTCCAAGTATGTCTGTGTGAGGGTGTCAGATCCCCTGGAACTGGAGTTTCAGACAGGTGTGAGCTACCACAGGTAGCTGGGTATTGAATCCAGGTCCTCTGAAAGAGCAATCAGTACTCTTAGCTGCTAAGCCATCTCTCCAGTCCAAAAAGTTTTTTGCTTTTGTTTTGTTTTTTAAATTTTCTTCTCTGAGACAGGTTTCTCTGTGTAGCTCTGGCTGCCCTGGTAATCACTCTGTAGACCAGGCTAGCCTCAAACTCACAGAGATCTGCCTGCCTCTGCATCTCGAGTTTGGGATTAAAGGTGCATGCCACCATGGCCAGCCTCCGTTCCCTCATTTTTAAATGTGAATAACAGTAACCCTTACTTGGTGAGCTTGCATTGAGAATTAAATGAATTACAATAAGTAACATACTTATAATAATTCTTTGGAGATGCTGAACATTGTATAGGTATTTATCGCTACTAGTATAATTATTGTCTTTTTTTTTTTCATTTATTTTATGTATATGTGTGAGTACGTGCATGTGACGATCAGGGGGCAGTTTGTGGGAGTTGGTTTTCTCCTTCCACCATGGGGATTCCAGGCATCAAACTCAGATCATCAGGCCTGGTGCAGGCACCTTTACCCACCAAGCCATCTCACTGGCCCTAATTACTGTTTTGTTATTTACCTTGTAGGCTCTAAAACTGTGCAGTGATTCACTTAGGCATGGTTAGGTGTTCTTCCCAGTTGTTTTGGATGCTGTGTGATCCATTCTTTTTTTTTTTTAAGCCTCATATTCTTTAATTTCTTAATAACTTTTTTGTTTATCTTCTTTCTGAGCTTACAAGCTAGTCATTAGATTGTTTTGATTTTCCTTCTTCTACATCTTTGTTTTATTTTTTATAGAAAATTACCCTGCCTTTACCATTAACAGCTCTTGTTAAATTTCATTTGTCTTCTTAGGCATATTTTGAATTTCTAATTAAAACTTTCTTTCTCTTCTTCCTCTTTTTCTTTTGATTCCTTATCTGTTTGACATCTGCTATAAAAGAAGCCTAGAGTGGCAACAGCAGTTTTGTTGTTGGTGTAACTAAGCTTCTTGCCAGAACAGCTTTATTCTCTAGATTTGGCATATTACTATAGGACTGTTGTGAAGTAGTTTAACAGAAACCAAGCTATGCTGTCTGTATTTATAACTCTTAAACCTTAATATATCAGTTGCTGTTTAGCAACAGGCTTAGTATATTTGAGGCTTCTTTGCATACATTTCTTATCACTTTAATGCTTTCAGTTAATATTCAGAAGGTTTCATTGTACACATTATTTTCAAATCACACAAGAAATATGTTCTATAAAATGCAAGCTCTACCTCTTAATTATTGCGCTAATTTCCTTGACACAGGAACATATATAATTCTGTGAGTCTTGGCTTTGCTTTGTGGGGTGTTCTTGGAGTATCTTGTGACTGGGACCTGCTAGGGTCATTGGCATTTTGCTTAGCTCTAAATTATAAACAGATGGAACTGTACCACTCCCTACCATTTTTTTGCTTCTTACTTGGCAAGTGTTTTAAAAAAGGCCTCAAAGGAAAGGGGTAAGTGACTTTTAAAGTACAGAATTCAGTATGTTCAGAGAATTTATTTGCATACTTATCTTGAGGAAAGTGGTCTTTGGCTTTGGTGGTTTCTCAGAAATGCGTTAGCCATGGGTGGATGGGAAGGAAGCTGTTGAGCTGTGCTCTTGTAAGCCTTCACAGCTACAGGACTCTTGATCAGTGTACACTCCGGGGCAGTGTGGGCCGGTGTGCCTGTAGAGTGCCACCATCGGGGCTTAGCATGCTGTCCACCCCCTAGAAGTACTCCCTCCCGCCTGACATGGCTGCATCCCTTCATGCCTGTAGCAGTGGCATCCCAGATAAATGCTAATTAGGTTGCTGGTGGGCCCTTGGCTGGAGAAATGAGTCTTTTAACAGCTGTGAAATTTTCAGCTGTGTTGCGAGTGGAATCCCATTTTAAATGTCACATTTGCGATTACTGTATTAGATGTTGACATCACTTTTCAAGAAGCCTTCACCTTTGTCTGTCTTACTGTTCCTCTCTTTGCTCTTTGTCCTAGGGTTGAGTTGTTTATTAGGATAGGCTGTACTGTCGTGGCTTCCTTCCTTCTGTGTTGGTTGCCATTCTTCACGGAAAGGGAACATGCTCTGCAGGTTCTAAGGAGACTCTTCCCTGTCGATCGTGGATTGTTTGAGGTAAGATTAAAAATAGACCCATCCAGCGAGGCATGGTGCTGCACACCTGTAATCTCAGCACTCAGGGAGGCAGAGGAAGGGGGAACGCTGTGAGTTTGAGGCCAGCCTGGTCTACAAAGTGAGTCCAGCACAGCCAAGGCTACACAGTCTCAAAAAAATAAGACCCTTCCTATGCTACTGCTGCACCTCCCCTGTAACCTCAGGGAGCTCATGGAGCAGAGAGCCAGAAACACTAACCTCTGCTTCCTCCTCTAGTCACCCTTGTCAGCTGTCTAGTCCAGTGCAGCACCCGTTGCTTAATTCTCGTTTTTTAGTGCCTTATATGAATAAGTAATATTTTTGCCGTAATTAGATCCATAATTCAATTATGCATTTTTCTAGTTAGATTGGTCTATAATAAAAGAGCATTGGATGCTGAAGCCACTGAGGTCACAAGCCTGCCATTGCGTGTCACGTTCTCTTCTTAGTTTGCCACAATTATTTGTTAAGATGATCATCCTGTTTGCTTTAGAAAGAGCTCATAATTCCTTATGAAATATATAACCTTCATCCATAGTAATTTTTAATGAGAATCTTTCATTTAATTCTAGTTTAATCACTCTTGTTAAACTTTTATTGCATGAATAATTTGATCATTTAGATTTAGTAATTAAGTTAAACAAACCATTTATTTCTGGAACAAAAGGTCTTTTAATAAACTTAGAGACAACATATTTATAGATAAATTGCTTTTGAATAACATTTCTTTTGAAAAGGATTAGAAAGCATTGCTAAGTCTTGAATAGATAGTTTCTATAAAATATTTTTCAGTGGATTTACAGGAGGATGGGATTAAGAACTTGAAAGAGACTAGGCAGTGCATTCTTTGTCATGAAGGTAATGGGCACGTGACAGTGTCTGGTGACAGATATTGGTGAACATCCCCATGGTGGCTCCCACCATCCCGTAGGTGCTGGTCCCTTCACAGAATGCCTCATGCTCCATACAGCCCTAAGATGGCTGTTGTCCCTGTTGTCTGTGTAGGAAACTGAGGTCTCCCTCATACACCTGCTATGTGGCGGAGCTGTGATGTCAAGTTGTGACAACCTTAACGGCAAAGAAAAGCTTGATTTCTTCTTCTTTCTTTAAATATATAAAAGCTGCCTGCTATTTGTTGTATCTTCCATTTCAGAAAGTGTCTATGATGGTAAGTGTGGCACAGTGTCAGGCATATCCCTAGTCTGTCACTAGTCCCCCACTGCTTGTCAACCATAGAAGCCCAGAACAGGAAGTGGCTGGGACAGTTGTTAGAGGCCATCACTCTATTGGTGTCGTGCCTGTACAGCTGTGAGACTTGCAGCTGTGTAGGGGAGATATTGTATTAGCTGGGGAGCTGAAGTAGCAAATTTCATCTTGAGTGAGCTAGCACAATTGCTAATGCTTTAAAATATCTAGATTTATTAGCAATTAGTCTTGTCATTTCTAGTACCGATTAGATTATGTGACATAAAGTTAAATTTGTAATAAAAGGAGCAAATGTAATTAATATTTATTTTACAAATTTTGGAAGAGTTTTGCTTAGTATACTGCTTTTTAAAAAATACTAAGTGTTTACTAGAATGTAGATTATAGTTGACTAATGTTTTACATAATCTGTATTTTAAAAAAGAAAAATTTTGCTTGAGGCTATGAGTGTATATACTTTTATTGCTTGAAGAGTTTAATCTACTTTGTTATAAATGTGAATGAAAGTTTCATGTTTCAAACATTTATTACCTGGATATTATAGGCTTACTTCATGGGGTTTAATATTTCTTTCAATTATACCAAAATGTAAAACTAACAAATCTTTTTTAAGGATAAAGTAGCCAATATTTGGTGCAGCATTAATGTTTTTCTGAAGATTAAGGACATTTTGCCTCGTCACATCCAGATAGCAATCAGGTAACTAATGAAGTTTATATACAGTGCTTTATAAGCCACTCTTCACAGCTATTATTACAGTAGTATGCTGTTTATCTGAGCTGCTCATTAGTGACGTCCCACTTAATTCAGTAAAATTCTGCTGTCGTCACCACCCCTGCCCCCGCCCCCTGAAACAGGGTTTTTCTGTGTAGCCCTGGCATTCTGGGAAATTTCTCTGAAGACCATGCTGGCCTCAGAGCTCCACCCACCTTCCTGCCTCAGCCTGCCTCAGCTCAGATTAAAGGTGTGCACCACCATGCCCAGCTTCTCCTTCTCCTCTCTCCCTTTTCCCGTCCCCAGTTTGAATTATTTTATGTGGACATTTGTCCTAATTTTTCCCCTTTAAGTAGAACACACAGTAAATATGATATAACATTATCTTGAAGAGTCATGGTTTTCACAGGTGTGCAGCCAGCTTCAGCTAGAAAAATAGAGCAAGTTGGAGATTACTGTGTGTTCGAGCTTCTCATAGGAATTGGCCAATGCAGTTGTGGGCAGTTTGTGGGGTCTGGCTAAGCAAACCTGAAGTCCACAGGGCAGGCATCAGCAATGTCTTGGGAAGGAAATGCAACTGACTGCAGTGGCTATTCGTGGGCCTAAGTTGTTTTAGGAGGGCTTCCCACTGATTGCCATGCCTCCCGGACAGGCTCCCCTTTGCTCGACTTAAATTAGCAGATGGCTGTTGTCTTTCTCATGGGCTCCAACTCTCAGAGTAGACCTTGTAGCCCCCCCCCCCACACACCCCAGGAGATGTACAGAAGGGAGGTTGGGGACTTGAGTTCAGTCTCCTCCGCTCATCAGTTACCGAGCCACCCAAACTGAGGGAGTGAGGCTCTGTGTAGACTTATCCCTGTCCTGAGGCTCTGGGAGCATCACTAAGAGAAGCTATACAGCTCACACCCTTATCACTGGCTCTTTCTGGTAATTGGCCTGCAGCTGTGTGCCTATATCTTTATACATGGTATAAAATGCTGAATGACATAGGCAGTACTTAGTGTTGTTTGATCTTCTGTTATATCAGAAAAATGTACGAAAGTGTATACGTACTTCAATGTGTATGTTTTATTTAATAGTTTAAAATTTAGTAAATAAAGTTTAATTTGAGATCAACTTATAATCCTTCTATTTTAAAAGTAATTGTTTTAGTTAGATCTCTAACACAGAAAACACATTCTATTGCTTTTTAGCTTTTGCTGTACATTTTTGAGCTTGCTGCCTGCATGTATAAAATTGACACTTGAGCCCTCCTCTAAAGCATTCAGATTTACTTTGGTAAGTTTCTCACTTTTCTTAAGGTATTTAGTTCATGCTGTGACTGACATTTTAAAAAATCACTAATTATATTCTTGTTTGGGGTAAGATTGACTGGGCTGCAAAATAAAACACTCGGTTCTTTGATAGACACTAAACACCATCCTTGGGCAGGTGCTGGATTAAGCATTAGGCTGAGCAATCAGAATCTTTAGTTTACCTCAGAACTGTTGTGTTTCTGCTTTGCATTGATTGATTAATGAGGGGAAACAAAGGTGCCGAGGAAGAATGCTTAGCTGATGCTGTTGAGCAGGTGGCATTATGCAGTGTCAGATACAGATCAAGTCTGTGGTGGTGGGGAAGAGAGAGGTGTTGGAGGATTCTACACTGTTGCTGAACAAGTGGGATTTCAGCCAGGCTTGGCAGGCTGGACAAGGTTTGGAGCTCCTGGACAGCAGAAAAGAAACTCAAGGCAGAAGCTTGAGCAAGGGAGGGACAGAGAGCAGGGTGGGAATGGATGGTAAGCAAAATGTGTACGGATTTGGGAAGAGGAGAGAAGAGAAACATAGTTGAGTTGCAACTGAGCGAAGGAGACAATGACTGGTGGACTAGGAAAGGCAGATTTCACAGGGTGAAGCCAGTGGGTGTTTGGAGCAGGCATTATGTGACCTGACACACCTGTGTGCAGGTTACGGTGAGAGGCAGGCCTGCTGCCAGTTGGGTCACTGTGCTGGGCCAGGTGGCATGTAGGTTGCTCTGCAACAGTGAGAGCACAAGGGAGCAAAGCGGGTGGCTGCTGTATGTAGGAGGTGTCAGCGCAGTTACAGAGTGGATGTGTGGGGCGCAGTCAGTCAGCAGTTGTGCTTGAGCAGCTGGATACACACACACACACACACACACACACACACACACACACACACACACACAACTTCATGAAAGTTATTGGTCTCATTGGACACATACACTTTAAAAACAACACTGCAATATATCTGTTTTGTTTTCAGTTTTACATATTGACCTTTTTGCCTTTCATAGTTAGTACTTTACATTTAGTGGTTTTACTTGTGTGTATGTGTGCGTGTGTATGTGTGTGTGTGTCCGTCCGTGTGCACCTGCGTGTCCGCATGCACATGTACGTGTGCACCATGGCATGCACGTATAAAGCAGAGGACAGCTTACGGGAATTGGTTCTCCTTTTCTACCAGGTGGGTCCTGGAGATGGTTCCTTGTCATCAGCCTGGGCAGCAAGGACTTTCACAGGCTGAGCCATCTTGCTGGCCCTGTAATTTTTAAATATCTTGCCAGGTTCCAAGGCATGATGGGGGGTTGATTGCTGTATTATTTCCATACGTGGTAGTTTTGCTTCTTAGTAGCTGAGTTTCAGAATCATTTTAGATGGTTGTATATAGACTTTTATATAGTTTTAAAAAACCAGTTATTTAGTTAATTATTATTATTTGGGTGGGAGTCTTGTGCCACAGCACTTCAGAGGACAAGTTGTGGGACCCAGTTCTCTCCTTCCAGCATGTGGGTCCTGGGGATTGAACTCTGGTCGTCAGGCTTTGCGACAAGCACTGTATCCTCACTGCAACATCTCACCAGCCCAATAATTACTACTAGTTTTAAAATTTTACATACATAAAACTGGTTAAATAGTATGCATATTCTGTGTTTGATTTTTACCTCAAGGTAATAACTATAATATTCAAATGGATGTTTTTATTCAGATTTGTAATTACAAATTGTAATTTGTAATTTGATGCATTTTTCAGGTTTATTAAGTCATGTTTCACGCTCTTCTTTTTTCTTAAAGGTTAGCTGTGCGCTATCATTCTTTCTGTTTTCTTTCCAAGTACATGAGAAGTCCATTCTCTTGGTATCATTGTAAGTAGAAATCTTTGAAGTATACACTTACTAATAATGTTTATTATATAAGAAAGTTTATAAAAATGTTAATTTACATGCAATATAAGGTCACAAAAATATTTTACATATAATTATTTTAGTCATTCTCAGAAAGATAATACTTTATTTTACTTTATAAAATACATTTTAACTCAAAAGTTGATACAATTATTATTGACATATTCTCATGTCTTCCCATTTTTTATATTTTGTCTGTACTAGTTAAATAAATCTCCCAACGTGGCTTTGCTGTTTCTTCCCTTTGCCTTTTTATTCCATTCATTCCCACATCTAGTGATAGCCAGACTCTCTCTCCAGGTACCTCCATTAATGTCTTTTATATGCTGGGCTTTGTTTTTGTCCCCTGCTCCCTACATCACAACCTGTAGATGAAGGCTTCAGTCCCTCTTGGCAGTCCTTAAAGAGACTGCTTTATCTAAGAACATTAAAGTTTTCCATTCTTCAGAGAAAAAACTGGGTGACTACTGGGGCTCTGTTATCCTAATATAAAAATAGTATAAGCCTGGAATTCATGGACACTTGAATCCTCCAGGTCAGTCCCACTGCCTGCTGCCTTCTGCCATGCTCCAGCTGGTGCTCTCAGTGCTCTCCTGGAGGAAACTGATGCAGAATGACCAGCGAGATGAGGGAAGTGGTGCTGCTTTTCTTAGGTGGAGCTCTGGGCTGACAGCGCCATGCTGGCTTTGGGGAAGGCACCTTGGCACGCAGCTGCTGCACACGGTCCTCCTTGCCGATGGGTGTTCATGTTAGCTCCTGACGCCCACGCGTGGATTAGGACTTACCACTTAAAATGGAACAGTAGTCCAGGTCATGTAAGACCTTTTAAGGGCTACTAGAAACTTTTGCTTTTATTCTGAGGGAATGGAAGCCAGACATGGTTTCTACACATGAAGTGGGGGAGAGAGAGCGAGGCCCTGAGGACATTGGGGCCGTGTTACTTAGATATATCTTAGGTTAATGGTTCAGTGGTGTCAGTCTTTATTATTGTTAGGGCTGTGCCTATGTATAGTACAGTTTTATTGGTGCTTGATTTGGTAATGAAAGAGTAAATGGGAAAGAAGATTCAGAAAACCTTATTTATTAAGTACTTTCTTTCTTTGTCCTGGCACCCTCTGGTGTGATTTCTTAATAGGAAACGGTGGTTTTCAATGCCAACCTTAAATCGTATATGCCGGTTGATATGGAGGCAAAACATTCCTTTACAAAGGGGCATGCATTAGCTCCCTTTCTGCTGCTGTAATAAAACACTGTGAACAAGGCAACCTATGGAAGGGAGGGGTTATTGGGCTTATGGTCCCAGGGGCATGAGCATCTCTCACCATCATGGTGGGGAAGCATGGCAGAAGGCAGGCACGGTGCTAGAGCAACAAGCCGGAAGCTCACAGCTTAATAATTCTGAAGCAGAGAGAGCAAACTTGAATGACACATTTCAACTTCAGTGCTCATCTCAATGACTTACTTCCACCAGCAAGGCTACACACACCTCCTAAACTACTCAAAATGCACAACCAAGTAGGGGCAAGTATTCAAACATCTGAGCTTATGGAGGACATTTCTCATTCACTGAGGGGGCAATGCTCAAGCCTTTTGGAATCTTTTTAAACATAAGGGGAGAGAGACTGATAGTAATGGCAACAGTAATTCAACAGCTGTCATTCTTAGCAAGCTTATTTGGTATTGCTAAAAGCAAATACTAGGCGACACTTGGAGAGACCAGTGGAGTTAGTCACAGCCTGAGTCACACAGTAAGTGTCAGCGGTGGGACTAGGACTGACCAGGAGGACTTGGGGCTCCTAACTAGCCTGTTGCCCACAGCATGGATACAGTCAAATGCAGAAAGCATCAGGCAGGCTGTGGTAGATGACCGTAGACACCAGCTAGGCGGCGGCCCCGTTTTCAGCACCACGTTTCTAGTTCCTGTGTTCTTGCCCTTCCCATGTTGCCTCTAACAGTTTCATCTGTCTTTGCGTTTTACATTTTTAGCCTGTTGTCATGTAATTCACTCTGTCGTTCTTTCTTCACTGATGGGGCAGTCCTGTTTGCCATAACCTAAGTTGTCACATGGAAGAAGTTTGAAAGCAACTGCCGTGAGATGCACTTTGTGTTTGAAAGCAGGAGGAGGGGCCAGCGGTTCTTGCTCTGGTCTTCCCCTCGTGTGGCACACAAAGGAGTGCTCGCTGACGACCTAGGCGGCAGTGTTGAGAGGCTGACACTTTCTGAGAAGTCACTTGGAGAGCTGCTCAGTCTTTTAAACTATCATTGAAAAATCAGACATGTAGAGTATATCTATATTTTTACAGGCTAGAGGTAAAACTATATATTTTGTATCATTAAAATGCCTTTTCTTGTCATTTTAGGCCAGTTTGCTTAGTTTTACATGAAGTTCCTTTCATGTCAACTTGGTTTTTACTAGTGTCAACATTTAGGTGAGTCAAACAAATTTCCATACAGTATTTCCAGTACGGTTCTTGCGGAGTCGTTGAAAAAAAAATCACAAAGCATTTATTGATGGTTTTTGCTTTAAAATTTTTTTCTTTACAGCATGCTGCCTCTTTTATTAAAGGATGGACTCCTAATGCCCTCAGTTGTGACAACGATGGCATTCTTAGTAGCTTGTGCCACTTTCTTCCCAATATTTGAACACACCTCTGAAGAACAGCTGCAGCTGAAGTCCTTTGCTGTTGCTGTGAGGAGGCGCCTTCCAGGATTTACATTTCTTCCCAGAATTATACAGTATTTGGTAAGTCAGGCAGCTTCGCTTTTAACATTCACTTTGTGTATGTGTGCCCTCAGGCCAGTGGGTAGCTTTGGGGGTTGGTTGTTTCCATCCACCATGTGGTTCTACGATTTATCTGCCTCCTGAGCCATCTTACTGACCTGTTCAATTTTTAAGAAGTGTATCACTATTCTTTTCAAATTACTGACTTTTTGTTGTTGAGACTGGGTCACACTCATCATGTAGGCCAGGCTAGCCTGGAACCCACTGTGTATAGCACATGCCGGATTTGAACTTTGCTCTTCCCATCTTAGCCTGTCAAGTGTTAGGATTGCAGACATCTAGCCTGAAATGCCTTTTACAGCTTTTGAGACAGCGTTCTATAATCCACCCATGTAAGGCATGCATTTTAGTGGGTTAAGTACACAGATGTGTATAACTATCGCCCTCCTTAAAGAATTTCCCCACCCAGGAGCAATTATTTCCCACTACACCATCATTGCTAACCCCAGCCTTGGACAGCCACTGGTCTGCTTTCTGTCTCCAAACTTGCCTATTCTGGATGTTGTGTATTTTGGGAATGTCATAGTCTACTCAGGCTGCTTTAACAGAGACTGACTGGATGCTTAAGCAACACTGGAATCCTTGCTCCCAGTTCTGGGGCTGGAGGCACCAACCATCATCACAGTTGGTTTCTTGTGAGTCTGCTGTTTCTGCCATAGCTCTGTTTTGCTTGTCCTCGCACAGCCTCTACCTTGTCTGATATCTCCCTTTAGTATGAAGAGATATATTACTTGGTTTATAGTCATAATTGCCTTTCTAAAGGCCAGTGTCCAAATAAAGTCACATTGACATGTTCAGGCTTCAGTGTGTGAATTCTTTGTTTTGAACGTATTGGTGTGAGTGCGTGCATGTGTGCATGCATGTGTGCTTGTGTGTATATATGTGTGCTTGTACCATGGCACATGTGTTGAGTTCAGACAGCCACTTGTAGGAGTCAGTTCAGTCCTTTCACCATGTGGGATTCAGGGTAGAAGTGGCGTTGTCAGGTTAGACAGAGCACCTGTACCTGGTGACTTATCTAGCTGGTGGGACACAGTTGAGTCCATGACATGGTGCCATAAAATCTGGTCTTCCTGACTGGTTTCTTTGGCAGTCATTCATGCTGTACTATATATATCACTACTTAGATTTCTTTTTCTTGCCAAATCATATAGCATTAATATTTTACAGTTTTCCCCATCACTTATTGGGCATTAGGTTGGTTTTGGCATTGTGAATAATACTGTTAGGAATATCTGTGTACAAAACACTGAATCTCCTGCTTTCATTTCCTGGAAAGTATGGCTTGGAGTAGCTTGCTGGACTTCATGGTAGTTCAGTGCCTGGTATTTCAGAAATTGCCTGTTTTCTGCATTGCCATGAATGTCTGAGAAAGGGTCTGGTTTCTATGTCCTTGACAGCACTGTTGCTCTCTTTTTATCCTACTAGCTATGCAGTGTCATTAAATTTCATTTTGCAGTTTTCCTTTTTTTTTTTGAGACAGGGTTTCTCTGTATAGCCTTGGCTGTCCTGGACTTGCTTTGTAGACCAGGCTGGCCTCGAACTCACAGCAATCTGCCTATCTTTGCTTCCCAAGTGCTGGGATTAAAGGCGTGCGTCACCACGTCCTGGTAGCATTTTGCAGTTAAAAAAATTTTTTTTAATTTAATTAATTTATTCAGATTACTTCTCAATTGTTATCCCCTCACTTGTATCCTCCCATTCCTCCCTCTTTCACCCTATTCCCCGCCCCTAGGTCTATGACAGAAGAGGATCTCCTCCCCCACCATATGGTCACAGCTTACCAAGTCTCATCCTGATACCTGAGTGCCACCAGGCCTCCCCACCAAGGGGAAGTGGTCAAATATGGGGCACCAGAGTTCATGTCAGAGTCAGTCCCCACTCTCCACACAACTGTGGAGAATGTCCTGTCCATTGGCTAGATTTGAATAGGAGTTCAATGTTTACTGCACGTATTGTCTGTCCTTGGTTGGTGCAGTAGACCCCCGTGGGTCCAGATCCTCCCGTCATGATATTCTTCTTGTAGGTTTCTAGAACTCTCTGGATCCTTCTGTTTCCCCATTCTCCGATACTTCTCTCACCTAGAGGCATTCGGCAGTTTTCTAATGAAAGATGTTGGCTATATTTTCATTTCCTTACTGATCATCTGTATATCTCTTTTGGGGGGAAATTACTTAAATCGTTGTTCTTCTTCTTTGTCCCATCAGCTGGTACTCAAATTTGCACATTCCAGGGCAACCTCTCAATGATGACAATAAGCGTCAGCTACTTTTGCCCATTTTAAGTTCAGTTGTGTGTTTTATTTTTGAGTTGCACAAGTCCTTTGCACATTATTTAAAATGTGTATTTTTGACTGGGTGGGAGACATGTCTCAACAGTTAAGAATACATATTGCCATTGCAGAGGACACGTTCAGGGATGTGGACATGGGAGAGAAAATATCTGCCAGTCAGGTTTAGTTTTCCTCTCCTGTAAATGCCATGGCTGTGAGGATGCGCAAGGGAACGAGACTATCTTTAGAGCCTCGGATAAGGCCTAGTGGAGGCTGTGGACAGATGACCATAGCTGTTAGCCAGGTGATACGGATTCACTAGTGCTGGAAGAACTGACACAGTCTTATGCTACAGGCACTTTCTGAAGCGGTGCTGTAATTATTAGTACAAAAATAGAGCAAGCGCTGCAAGAAGCATTTTTTCCTAAAGTTGGAGAAATCTCAGCATGCTTGCTTTTTTTTTTAAACAGGATTAAAAATGATATGTACGTGTGTGTGTGTGTGTGTGTGTGTGTGTGTGTGTGTGGCTTTGTACATGTGAGTGCTGTGCCTGCAGAGGGCAGAGGAGGACACTGGCTCCCCTGGAGCGGGAGGTAGAGGAGCTTGTGAGCTGCCTGGCATTGGTGTTGGCAGTCAAACTCTCATCCCCTGCAAAAGCAGGATGTGCTCTTAACCACTGAACTATCTCTCCAGCCCCAAAACATTCTTGGTTAACTAGTTCAAAGTCATGGTATTTCAACTACTTTGAATATTTTCTTTTTATGAATGTACACCTAAAGGCCAGCAGAGGGCGCCAGATCTCATTATAGATGGTTGTGAGCCACCATGTGGCTGCTGGGAATTGAACTCAGGACCTCTGGAAGAGCAGTCAGTGCTCTTAACCTTTGAGCCATCTCTCCAGCCCCAAAATATTTTCAAATATTTAAAATTATGTTTTAAAATAAAAAAAAATTGTGACCTCATTTCAGAAAACTTCACACCCTTCTACCCTCCTTGAGAGAATCCTTAACCTAACTCTTCTGAGCCTGGGTCCTACCTACTCTGCCCACTGTCCATCTGGTATGCACGAAACACTACTTTCCACTCTGCATGTGTGTTCTGCCTCCTTCGGGAGAAAGTCACTGCTGCTTTGCTTGCTTTTTCCATTTCCTTACCCAGCTATGCGTATCTGTTGTGCTAGGGACACAGTGAGTATGGCCTGGTTAATCTACGTCTTAAGGGAGCTCACGTGAGCTAAACTAGTCAGTATAGCGTCTACTAGTCACACGTGGAGACAGAAACTTAATGAAATTAAATTGTGGTTCCTCAGCCACACGAGGCACATTTCTGATGCATGGCAGTTCATGTGCTAGTAGCTCCTGGACTAGAGAGCGCAGAAGTGGAACGGTTACCAGAAGTGTATACTTTTACTACCGATTTTGACATTTAATTAAATAAGACCTTGTGATTTTAATGTGCCTCTAACTCTTCAAGGCCAGAGAACCACATCTTCTGTCACTGTGCTTTACCATAGCATTAGCTCATCGAAGGTGTTCAGTGAATGATTCTATTGATCATGGAAAAAGTTTTCAGGTGCTTTTGCCTGATTAGCTTAGAGTTTATATTCCACTGGGACTAGGTGAAGGGATGCAATTATTACTCTAGTGATACAGCTGCTCCTAGTCAGGGCATTGTTCTTCAGTGCCTCTGTGGCATGGAGTGTGGTGGATAGAGGTTCTGAGCTTCGGCCAAAACCATGGCTTCAGGAAAGGGGAACCCAGGGCTCCGGCAGCCAGCTCCTTCCCAAAGACTTTTTTGAATCTTTTGGAGGCAGCGCCTCCCCAGACAGCACTGGTCTTGCCTTGGTTGGTGTCCACAAAGGAGATGCCCTTGCAGTTGCATAGGTTTAAGAGACATGTCCTCCTATGATGTTTTTTTTCAGCCTTAGAGTAAATCGTGCTTGCCAGAAAGCCATCAGATGACTTTGCTAGATCCTGACTTTTTTCAGCTGAGTACTGATGTCCTGGAGGAAACTCAGAGCAGGACAGGAAGGTGATCCATGACCGCTCGTGGCAGCCGTCTGCTGAGCCCTCTGTACTGCGGCATCTCACACCAAGCCAGAGTCTTCTCGGGCTGCAAACAGGGCTAGCTGTTCCCAGTCAGGGTGCTGCTGTGTAGGTGATGGCGCTGGAACAGCTGTGCGGGCTCCCACAGCAGAGCTGTATCAGAGCCAGTGATTGGCACCAATGGCGGCCAGAGACCTATCTCACACCCACTCAGAATTTTCCTAAGTAGGTTTTGACTTCAATATTTGCTATTCTTTGTTCAGTTTTTGCCAAAGCTCTTTAGCTTTAGTTGTAAATACTCAAATTCTAGTTTCCAGTCAGAATGTATCATCTTCATTACATCCAGTGAGCAGTGGTAAAGTGTGCCCATACATAGTCTGACGCAGAGAATTCTGCAGACTAAAGTTTACGAGAAATAATTTAAAAATAAAAGAATATTATATAATAGTTGCATAGGTTCATGAATGAAGGCATATTTATGTCATATCTAAGCATTGGTTCTATTTTCTGTTCAGTAACTTTTTTCTCCAGACAAACCATCTTCAGGGGTATTGTAGGAGGAGAGAGGACAAGAGACAGCAACTGCTTTAATGTCCTTGTTGTTTTGAAATTCTTTACATTGAAACTGAGTTGTGTGACTCTAATGATGGATTTTTTTTTTTGCCAAAGTAATAATTTGGAAATATACAAGAAAGTGGTCCTCAAAACAGTATTCTCCTCAAAATGTACACTTCGAGGAGTTGCTTCTATATTTCAGTGCTCTGTGTAGTAACTGTTAGACATCTACTGAATATTTTTTCTTTTCCTTTTTTTTTCTTTCTTCTTCTTCTTCTTCTTTTTTTTTTTTTTTGAGACAGGGTTTCTCTGTGTAGCCTTGGCTGTCCTAGACTCACTTTGTAGACCAGGCTGGCCTCAAACTCACAGAGATCTACTTGCCTCTGCCTCCTGAGTGCTGGGATTAACGGCATGCACCACCACTCACGACTTCTTTGAATTTTTGATAACTATACAACCAACTGAGTCACTTTGACTAGTTTTTTAAAGCTACCTTTAAAACTTTTATTTTTAAAAATAATTTTATAATTTCCTCTTTACCTCTTCTTTCTCCAAACCCTGCTGTATGCCCTCCTTGTTGTTTTTCAAATTCATGGCCTCATTTTTTCATGAGTTGTTACATTCACATACATGTATACGTGGATATTACTAAACACGCAAACACAACCTACTCGCCTGTTTTCAAGGCCGTTTGGTATTGGACAACCAGGTGTGATCTTCCCTGGGCAAGAATGCTTCTCCCATTCTCAGTGTTCCTCAGTTGTCTGTCGTTCTTTCTGCCTGTAGGGTTGACCTTTTGGACTTTTCCAACCATAGTGGCCCTTGTATAGCTCATGTTTAGGTTGTGATGTTGGTGAGACTATGGGTGTAGCTTCTGACATTCCTAGGAAACATAGTCTCACCAGCAAACTTCTGATCCTTTGGCTCTTTGCATCCGCTTTTGCAATGATCCTTGAGCCTTAAGTATGGGAGTTGTTTTTATAGATTTATCCATTAGGACTGGGCTCTACAACTAAGCTTATGATTAGTTGTGGTTTTCTGTAACAACTTCTTTTTGCTTCAAAGACACGTTTTCTTGATGAGGGATGAGGACTTCCTTTACCTGTGGGTTTAAGGATAAATATTTGGAACGTAGTTAGGGACCATGCTGGTTTAGTAGAGTAGTAGTTGTAGGTTCTTGTCCAAGACCCATGACTTCACTAGCCCTGAGTAGCTGGCTGGGTTTCCAGTACCAGGCATAGTAGCTCTCCTGTTGAGACAGTCCAACTAGAGCGATTGTTTACCACCAGGGTATGTGTGCCACGACTGCACCCTTAAGGCATAGTGCCATGCTGGTTTTTGTTCAGTTTGTAAGTGTCATAGCTGGGTAGGAATGTTGGTTTCCTCCCCCCTTTGGAGGCTTGCATGGCACCTTCTGAATGGTGAAAATAGTCTTCACAGAGGAGACTTTCAAAGGCTCAGGGGCCTTTGGGCACTGTGCCTGAAGAACATGGTGTCTTCAGCAATGAGGACTTGCCTTCCGCCTCTGAGGGGCAATCACGGGTTAACAGCTGTAACATGTAATTTTTTTGAGGGGGAGGTCTCTTGCACAACCCCTCACTGATTCAAAAGAGGGCTTCTCAAACCTAATGTTGCGGTTTTTGTTAGATGGTCTTTGGCTCTTGGGGGTAGCCTTACCAGCCCAGATAGGAAATTTTCACTTATACTATGTATAATAAGTTGTTTTTGTCTTTGGTTGTTAACAGTGTGATTCCTTAAGACTTTCATGTACCCTGTTATTTCACCTTCCTCTTTCCTTGTGTACTTATCTCCCTTCCTCTTCTCTAAATAGAGCCCCACCCCCTGCATTTTCCCACCTTCCTCTGCCATCCTCTGTTGCCCCCCACAGCCCCAACCTGGCCTTATCCCCCTTTATTTTCCTGGCTTTTGCAGTTCCTCTAGACTATAAGTCACATCTGAAGTTTGGAGCCAGGAGTCTCATATGAGAGAGAACTTGTGACATTTAGTTTTTTAGGGTCTGAGTTTATGGTATTTTTTTTTAAACTTCTTTCCATTTACCTGCAAACTTATTTTCTTTCTTTCTTTTCCTTCTTTCTTTTCTTTCTTTCCTTCTTTCAACAGATAAATAGTATTTCGTAGTGTTTGTGTGCCAAAATTTCATTATCTATTCGATGGTTGTTGAAGGGAAATCGGCTTTTGGAATGTTGTCTAATAGTGTAAATAAATATGCCTCCCCTAAAATCAATTTTAAGTAAGACTAATTAAGTAACTTCTAAAATTATGCTTATAAATACATGCAATTAGTTACTTGGCAACTCAAATATTTGGGAGTAAAGAATTAGGCAGCACGCTGCATAGGTAAAACAAGGACAAAGCCATACTTGTTGGAAGATGAAGTTTTAGTGTTGTGTGGCACTTGGGACAGTAACAGTCCGTAGCCTCAATGCTCCTATTATACTAGTACTGAACTTTCTATTCTAAACTAAATCCAAGCAGGCTGGAGTCAGATTCATTTAGCGTGAGGCCATGATGGACAAGAGCATGAAGGATATATCCTGTATTTATTGCTGCTACCAGCTTCTTCCTAATACCTTGTGAGATACACATGTCCTATAGGATGGTGACTTGATGACTTGGGTATTGGGCTGAGGAGAAGGTTGAAGACCAGATCCTCAGAACTTGTGAATGCTGGGTGAGCCTGGTGAGGGGTGGAAATAGGGAATCCCTGGAGGAAGTTGGCTCACCAGACTAGTGTGAACTGGTTGAGTTTGAAGTTCTGCAAGAGATACGAGAGTGACAGATGACAGCTGATGCCAACCTTGGGCCCTCATGTGCATGTCTAATAGTGTAAATAAATATGCCTCCCCTAAAATCAATTTTAAGTAAGACTAATTAAGTAACTTCTAAAATTATGCTTATAAATCCATGCAATTAGTTACTTGGCAACCTGTATGTGCCCGTACAGGTACACATGTATGTGCATAAACATTATCTACTACATATTTAAAAAGACAGGTTCTGGGACCAGTAAGATGGCTCAGCAGATAAAGACACTTGTCATAAAACCTGACAATTTGAGTTTAACCTCCAAGAACCTGTATGGTGGAATGAGAACACTAACTGTAGCAAATTACCCTCTGACTTACGCATACACATCACACACACACACACACACACACACACACACACACACACACACACACACACACACGGCGTTAGTGTATTCCCCTCCCATTTCCTGCAAACACTATAAAACAAAAAGACAAAGGCTGAAAGCTTAGTTTCATATGAGAAGCCTCTGGAGAGCTTTAACAACAGGTATTTATAGGTAAGGCTTATCCTTAAAGTTTTAATTTGCTTGGCATGTGGCGTACGTATGGAGGTTTTTAACAGTCTGTCAAAGCTGAAAGCTGAAGCTGAGCTCCACTTACAGGATGGATTGTACAACTCTTCAGCTTTCACCTGCAGTTCCGCTACTGTAACAGCTACACACTGGCGTTACCAGCTGTCTGCTTTCTATTGCAGTGATAAAGACCAGATAAAAACAACTCAGGGAGGAAAGGGCTTGGCTTACATGTGTCTGCGTTACAGTACACTGAGGGAACGAACTCAGGGCAGGAACCTGGGGGAAGGTACCGAGGCGGAGGCCATGGAGAAGTGCTGTTTACTGGCTTGCTCCTCATGACTTGGCATCCTGCTTTCTTACACACCCGGGATCACCTGCCTGGAGTGACACCACCCGCTAGTGTGCCACAACCTCCCACATCAGTCATTAATCAAGAAAATGCATCACAGACTTGCCCACAGGCCAGGCTGATGGAGGCATTTTTCTCAGTTGAGGTTCCCTTTCTCCCAGTTTACCAGAAAAGCAGCCAGCACACCAGCATGGCCTTCTATACTATTCAGTAATAATATTATTTCTCTTGCCTTACAGTTTCTTTCTTCAGTCATCACCATGGTCCTTCTGACGATTTTGAGCGTCACATTGAACCCTCCTCAGAAATTACCAGACTTGTTTCCAGTACTTGTGTGTTTTGTGTCCTGTATAAACTTCGTATTCTTCTTGGTATACTTTAACATTGTAATCATGTGGGATTCCAAAAATGGAAGAGATCGGAAGAAAATAAACTAGCTATATTCCTAAACATACACACAATCTTTTTGTTATGTATAAGTGAACATATCCCCTTTGGAATCATAGAATTATAGGAAAAGAAATAGTGAAAAGGCATTGTTATTTACACAAAATGTATATGGGGACCAAAGCATTTGTTTTCTAAGTATTTTTTGGTACAGCATATTATAATTTTGGTAATCACAGATTTTAAATGGTAAAATCAGAGGAAAAAAAAATGTCCTAACTGGTTGTAGTAGTTCACACCTGCAATCTCAGTATCAGGAGGTGAGACAGGAGGACCTAGAGATCAAGGTCACCCTGCGTTACATAGCAAGTTTGAGGCTAGCCTGGGCTATGTGAGACAGGAGGACCTAGAGATCAAGGTCATCCTGCGTTACATAGCAAGTTTGAGGCTAGCCTGGGCTATGTGAGACAGGAGGACCTAGAGATCAAGGCCATCCTGCGTTACATAGCAGGTTTGAGGCTAGCCTGGGCTATGTGAGACAGGAGGACCTAGAGATCAAGGCCATCCTGCGTTACATAGCAAGTTTGAGGCTAGCCTGGGCTATGTGAGACAGGAGGACCTAGAGATCAAGGCCATCCTGCGTTACATAGCAAGTTTGAGGCTAGCCTGGGCTATGTGAGACAGAAGGACCTAGAGATCAAGGTCATCCTGCGTTACATAGCAAGTTTGAGGCTAGCCTGGGCTATGTGAGACCCTTGTCCAACAAAAAGGGAAGAGAAAAAAATGTCCTTAATGACAATATTTAACAATGGAATGTACTTTAAAATTTATAATTTTTAAAAACTGCAAGTATAGTGAGTTTATTGGAAGAATTAAGCTCCTGTCGTGTTTGAGCTTTAGCATACAAGTAATACACATCTCATTTGGAAGTTTTATCTCAGGGAATTAACTTAAAAAATTACTGAGAGGGTACATTATGATGTTTCAATATTCATTATTGCGTATGCAAAATTGGATGCTAATAGATTAAGTGGTATTCTTGTTTCCAAGAATGTAGAATCATTTCATTCCATTTTTTCAAAAAGAACTTTTAAGGCTGGGCGTGGTGGCACACGCCTTTAATCCCAGCACTTGGGAGGCAGAGGCAGGCGGATCTCTGTGAGTTCGAGGCCAGCCTGGTCTACAAAGTGAGTCCAGGACAGCCAAGGCTACACAGAGAAACCATGTCTCAAAAAACAAAACAAAACAAAACAAACAAACAAATGAACTTTTACTGAATATAAAACTAAGAGTTTGAAATATTTTAGTTACTCATGGTCATTAGTTCAAAATTTCTAGTCTCATTCTAAGGCAAACTACCTTATCATGGCTCCTGTCTCCCTTTCTCTTACCTTGCTTAAGGTTTCCATTGACGTGTGTATTCAAACTGTGCTCATGTCGGCTGTGTCCACCTATGTTACCCTTATTCGCCTATGCTTGCTCTGGTATCAACTGGTAAAAATCTTGTATTATGTTTTACTTTCTCAGGAAAAAATAGGAAAAAATAGTTTTTTAAAAGTCTCTGATAAAAATTAAAAGTCATTTTTACCACTAACTAGCCTGTTTTGAGTGTATTTCTTTCATAATATAACCATGAAAGCATTAAGTCATTAAATGGTATATTCTAAAGTGGTATAAAGAATTGGTTCTGGACATGGCTAGTGTGATGCAAGAAAATATTCTTCTCAGTCTGGCCATAGAAGTGGGTCTACACAAGGCAAATGTGAGTGCCGACTCCAGGGCCAAGGTCAGCACAGAGAAGGAGCCAGGTGCATCGCTGCCCTGGGCACCACTTATAATCACTGGGCCCAGCTGACAGGCCCAGCTTCACTGCTTTAACATTTTCTTTTTCCTTAATAATAATGTATTTGAGTTTAACTCAGAAATGCTGACTTCCATTAATGGAGTTACAACTTTTCAGAAATGCAGTTAGAACAACATTATTAGCTTAGTATATTAAGAATTCAAACACACAGCAACCGCCTTAAGTCACTATGTACGATATAAACACATGTGTCAGTACAAACACATTTTTCAGATGATTTAGTCTAAACATGCTGCGTTCCCATTAGCTTTAAAAGAGAGTTATGATGAACAATATATGTCTGTCACTCTCATGTCCGTTAGAAACCAGTTAGAATCCACTTAGATGTGGGCCTGCTGGAGCACAATGGTAATCTTGCGAGCTACAAGCAGGAGGATGATGAGTTTGAGACTAGCCTGAGCTACATGAAATCCTGTTTTAAAATACAAAGTTAGACAAAGTGCCTTATGCTTGCAGCAGACCCACCAGACCCTCCCGCGAGAGTTCCTCAGTTTCTCAGCTGGCCTCAGGGCATGAGGTATATAAGAAATTACTAAGTAAAGATAGGAAGCCTCCTTTTCTTACCTGCCGAAAACTGAAGAGTTCTGTGTTCTTTTCAGATATATTTTAGAGTGAAGAGGCATTTTTGGGACGTGCAGGTTTGTCCACTGCTAACATACTTGGGTTTACTTCTTAAAGCAATATGAGAAGACGGCGTGGGTTCACGTACTATATGAAGCTTACCAGAATCATGATCCTTCGAGGCCTAGAGAGGGTTGAAAGTCTGTCCAAATCATAGACCACAGTGAGTGAGCAAAACACCTAAGAGGTAAGGCAGCTAAACAGCCTGCTGTTTACAGGAAGGAGCAGACGGCAGATCACAGCTAACAGCAGCTGGAGGCACAGTGGTTCTTAGCTGGGTTTCTGTTCATTGGAGGGTCATGGCCAGGTACATCCCTGTCCCTCCCTCCATATAAACATTAGTTTTGTGTGTGGATCTTTCTGCTTTGTCCTTCATGTGGCCTCTAAGGGTGATAAAGCGAGAGTCATCTGATCTACGATGAAGAGAACTGGGAAATGATTCTCAGCAGACCCAGCTGTTCTGAAAGGCAAATGCTCAGTATATCAAGAGGTCAAACACACAGTCACTGCCTTAAGCACATACCTACATAACTCATTACAGGGAAACCAATCTACTCCTTAACCCTCTGCTTTCTAGCTAATTCAGGGTATTGTATAAGATGTTCTGGCTTGTACCCTAGTTTACAACATTAGAACAATCTATATTAGTATATTTTTGTTAACATATTTGAAGGATTATATTAAAAAGTTTCGATATTTAGCAGACAGGTCTACAAAAAAATTTGCTTAAATAGTTCCAGGAAACCTAGAACAGTTGATTGAATACTACTTAGTACCTATGTCATTTATAGCAATTTTAATTTTTTTTTTTTTTAAAGAACACTTTAAGGTATCAATCTGGCTGGGCATGGTGGCACACGCCTGTAATCCTAGCACTAGGGAGGCAAAGACAGGCAGATTGCTGTGAGTTCGAGGCCAGCCTGGTCTACAAAGTGAGTCCAGGATAGCCAGGGCTACACAGAGAAACCCTGTCTCAAAAAACCAAAAAGATACCAATCTGAAATGTTTCTAAGTGGAAAATTAGTTCTTTTTAACCTTGATTTTTGTTTCACATTTCCATACAGGACTTATATTTTCAAAACATATTAAATCAAGTAACATCTTAGACTAATTTTGTCAGAACTTAGGGTAAGTACCAAAAGCATAGCATATCTTTGCAGCACAGGCCAAGCATGTGAGTTTTAGAAACCATGTTACAGAGATGATTCCCCGTCAGCTCTTATCCTGACAGCACAAACAGATTGTAGCACAAACATCACAGAATCACACATCTAAGCTAATGCTTCAAGTAATCCAGAAGTGATGGTATACTAACTGTCCTATAGTCAAGGTCTTTTCTTTATATTCACTGGACTTTGAGTTTACTTCAAAACCAACTTAATATTTAAATGTTTCTATACTGAAAATTCATTCCAGTGTTTTCTAAATGTATGAAATCTTAAAACATTCACAGTAGTTTTCTCTGTAAGCATAGACAATGGTCCGTAATGTGGAGCAATATACATCCAAGATATCAGTTCCTCAACAGTTCTAAATTTTCAATAAACATAACCTGTAAATTGGTACTGTCTGGGGCTGTACATGGGAAAGCTGGTTCCTGTCTCACCTGCTATGTTGTGAGTTCCAGTAAAGTATGCTACCTTACAAAGGCAGAGCCATAATTCTAGCCATAGGCTATCCGTAGAAGCATACACGGTCCACTGTGCACTTCAAGGCTCTCCTGGACTTACATTAAAGGGTCAAGAAGAAATGTATTATTTACATTGGGATTATCTTCTGGTGTGTGTACAAAGTTTAAATTAGCTGCAAGAAATTTTATCTAGACTTGCACCTGCCTAGTGCTACAAGTTGGTATTTACTGGGCAGATTAATTACACACGTTTCTTCTGTGCCTTTAAATATGACCAGGCAGATGCGGACACTTCACAGTGAGAGTGTTTCTTCTAAGTGCCTCTGGGATATAGAAGGTGGTTATTACATCATCACCAATTAGGTTCCAAATTAACATACATTTCATACATCACTTAAATGATTTAAAACCATTTACCATGTAATTTGGTGCCTACTTTAGACACTCATACGCTCTCATTTGCTTATTTTTGAATCTTTTGAGCAAGATTCACCCTCACAAATTAGTTTGGCTATTCTGACAGCATTCTTTACTTTGCATGAAGAAATATGAGAAATACTTTTCAGAGAATTTTGATACTCCAGCATGACCCACTACAACACAATTTAGATGCCTTTGTCTACATGCTTTAAGGGATTTCTAGCAGGTGCTTCCTTCAACAGCTGCCAACAAGGGTGGGGGGGGGAGGTAGTGGTGACTAGGACAGTCTCATTCAGTGTGTCCCACTGGGGACGCCTAGTGGTGATAGAGGATCTTAGCCTGGAGCATTGTGTCAGGGAAATATTGACAACTACTAAAACTTCCTTGCAGGCATGCAGCTCCGTTCCCTCCTTGTTTTCACCTACAGAAGTCGTGCAGAGGTGGGCTTGGGGGATGGCTCAGTGTGAGAACGTGCGTTTGGATCACTAGAACCCATATAAAGCCAGGGGCGGCAGCAAGCATATGTACTCCCAGCACTTGCTGGAAGCTTGAAGGCCAGCCAAGTTGGTGTAGAGACTTGTGAACAAGAGAGCTCGTCAGACAGGCTGACATTAGAGGCTGGCCGCTGACCTCCATACATGTGCCATGGTAAGTGTACACAGGCACCCACAAGCATGCACATACAGGCGCACACACAGAGTTTTGCACAAATAAGAAGTGCACGGTAAATTCCTTTATTTTTCTTATTTAGAAAAATCCACATATACTCTACTTCCTGTCTCAGAGGACGGGTTCCAAACTTGAAAGTCCCCCTTTGTGACTCTTTATTGTAGTCTGATCTGCATCCTTATGGGTTGACAAATACCCACGAAGATTGACCCAGCTGCCAGATTGGGAAGGTGGCGCTGTAAAGGAGAGAGCACTCTTATTAAATGTTACTACGGACGAGATACTGGTTAGGCTAATTATTGAATTTACTCTTACAAAGTAGTATCACAATCCTGTTTACAATCCAGCATGAGGGGGAACCGAGGGCATGTACAGGGTCACAGCTAGGCAGTAGAGTTGGTATTGAACATCTTTGGAGTAAAAAAAAAATTTTTTTTTTTATAACACCAGACACTGCAAAAACTGTTTTCATCAGTCAACTCTGGTTGTTTGGGAAAGCTGCTGAAAAAGATTTTGAGGTAAAATCCAGGATCAAGCAGAAAAGCTGGTAAGATTTATGTTGTGGCACAACAAGTGGGGGTCGCACTCCTCCTCCACAGCAACCATGTGCTCTAAGGCGCACTTCAGATACTGGCTGTCATCATAACCTCTGCTGCGGGGCCAGCTCTGATGATAGAGCCTGGTGACCGTCAGGGCTGACCTGAACCATTCCTTAGTTTCATGTTGTGAGAGTTTGTGCTAATGCAGTACTTTCTGCACATTTATACAGCCATCAAAATTACCTGTGCTTTTGGAGCCAGGTATGGTTGGTACATGTCTGCCATTCCAGCACTTAGGAAGGAGAGGAAGGGTGGAGGTCAGACTGGGCCATACAGTGGAATCCAGATGTGTGTGTGAGAGAGGAGGGGGGCTGGGACAGGGGGAGGGAGGAGGGGAAGGGAGGGGGAGGGGGGAGAGACAGAGACAGACGGAGACAGGGAGACAAAAAGGTTTTTCTCAGATCAGCTCTCTGGTAAAGTACATGGCAGCTGTTACTAGAGTGTAAATGGCTCCTGGACAGAGATGATGTAGATTGCAGTTAGTAGGACTGTCTCTCCCCACCTTTAAGACATACATGCCCGCTGTAAAGCCCAGGCATATACCTCAGCCACTCAAGTGCTGGGATTACAGCTGTGTGCATCACACCAGGCTAGAGCTGGTGTAAAGTCCTCTAACTAATTTCCTTGTCACACTTTCCTGAGTCGATGTATGTCTGTTGTGAATTTTCTAACACTTCACTTCCTTCACTGGTACTCACAGCAGCGAGCAGTGTTTATAACCATTATCAACTTTGCCTTGCTCTACACCTCATGAAAGGCAGAATCCAGAACATTTAGTGGCCTACATTTTACTGGTATTATAGGTCATTAATTTTATACACTATTCTTTCCCATGTGTAGTTTCACTATCACCGCCTATTTCAAGTTCATGGGCCTTTGTGCTTCCTATCTTCATGTGGTCAGGAGACTACCCTGTCCTTATCGGCCCAGCTGCAGTCATGAAAGGAAGGCAGGTCTGGTCTTCAGACTTGCAAGGCAAGCCTTTCCCTCAAGTTTGGGGCAGTACATGGAGTTCAAGGTTAGATTCCATATGGAATCCAGTGGATTCCACTTCTGCTGTAAGGCCTGGTCCATGTTAATTAGCAAATTTTTTTGTGCCAGAGGGCTTGCTCTGAGGGACAGTATCTGTTTCTCTGAGCTGATACTTTGATCCTTATTAGAGTCACATTATTTGAGCAACGGGCCAGGACCCTAGAGTGAAGTGTCTGAACTTGTATTATTAAGTATAGCTCAAAGTTCTTTTTGCCCCCACCTCTAACTTGCTGTTAGATCATATCACTGCTGAGTAGGGTTTGAGTTGTTGAGCCAGGCTGAGTGCTATAAGCCCTAGAAGGAAGAACAATGACAGAGAAGTGATGAAGCTGAGACAGGAGATGAGACTGGTTTGCTCTTGGAATGGAAGCCAAGTTCTTCACTAGGGTGAGGGCCAGTCAGAGGTGTGATGAGATGAAGAAAATGCCCAAAGCAAGCAAGGCATATTCCATCTAGTGAGTTACTGACCACATCACATCACAGCATGCTGAGATAGTCTATATTTTATAGTTAGCTACTAGCAAACTATTATCTTTACAAACAATAGCAATTGCTCTAAAGGAAAGCTATAACTAATTAATTAATCCTTACAATGTAAGTAGAATGTTTTTATATAAACAAATTTAACAAGGTTAGCTCAAATAAAAAAGAAAGACATTACCTCAGTTCAAAATGGCTTTAAGGAATTCAAAGCTGTCAAGATGGTGTTCTATATGAAAAAAGATTTTTTTTTTCAGAAAAGAGTTCAAGATAACTTGTCACATTATATGATAAAAAGTAGATACTGAATCAAGTGAAACTAAACTAAAGTTGGGGGCCGGAGAGATGGCTCAGCAATTAAGAGTATTCGCTGCTCTTGGAAAGACCCAGGCTTGTGTCTCAGCACTCAGACAGCAGCTTACACCCATCCATAACTCCAGGTCTGAGGGATCTGACCCCTGCTCCAGTGCGTCCTGTGGGTACTGCATGCATGTGGCACATTTACATACATGCAGAAAAACATCTATACACACAGAATAAAAATAGATACATGTTTTAAAAAATAACTCCAACTTTTATTTTACATAGTAAACAAGTTTGGGCTTTATAACTTTTATTTCAACATCTCATTGGTTCCTCATCCTACTTCAGAGTATATTATTTTAAAATGATAATAGCCAAGACATCTGCCATATGCCTTCCAGCTTATGCCACTGCAGAGACTACCGCTGTGCAGTGCTATTGCTACTACGCTTCCACACTTCGTTAAGTTACTTGCTTCCTGTGCGGGGCTCTATTCCTGAGGGCGGACAGTGTCTGCCTTGTTTTGGTATCCCTAAGGCCAGAAGACTAAGTCATAACAGGCATTCTGTAAGCACTGAATTCGTGAAGGACATGAAGAGAGCGACCATAAGTATTTGAACCTTTAATCCCAGCACTCGGGAGGCGGAGGCAGGTGGATGTCTGTGAGTTGAGACCAACCTGATCTATGTGGCAAGTTCTAGATTAGCCAGGACTACACAGTAAGACCTTGTCTCAAAAGAACCAAGCCAACAAAACCAAAAGAATGTTAAGTGTTTGAAAATGCTTAGATAATTCTTGGAATGAGACAATACTATTCTTGTGCTGCAAGGAATGTAGCTTTGATAGATAAAACTTTAAGTGTTCTTAGACTAGACATTTATCCATCGATTCACTCATTCATTGCACTGCATAAAGGGCATCTGATGTGGCTCCTTGTAGGTGCTCTGCCGTACTTGGACCCCAGCCCTCTCCAGCTTCTGACCTGGGCTCTGGAGCTGCAATACCGAGGAGTGCACAAAAAGGCCAGTAATCTGAGAGTGACAAGACAAACACACACTTAACAGAAAATGTGACAAGTACCGTGGGAGTGTACGACAAGAAACATTGTCCTTTCCCCAGGACAATGGCAGGCCATTTGAGACTGGCTTTACAGTTAGCTAAGGAGGAGCCTTTGAGGCAGAGGAGGAAGAAATAGCAACGTAAGGGAAGGAAAGTAGCAGGAGCCCAGGCGCTCCAGTGGGCTCAAACTATGCTTGCGTACAAATGACCTCCCTCCTCTTTTGAGTCTGTGATGGACAAAACCGCACCTAACATAATTAGCTACATAACAATGTAAATATACTTTGTTACATATGCATCTAAAATATGTATGCCACTTAGCAATTTGATGTGAATCTTGGGAATGGGGTGAGTTTTTCTGACTGCTTTTCAGGGCTAAAATGGAAAATGTTCACCTGTCAGGTGACAAAAAAACCAATTTCTATAAATGTGCCAGGATAATTCTTCTCCTTCTTAAGAACAGTCAGCCCTCAGTCTATTCATTACTGTCTTTTTATAGTATTTTTATTTAATAAAACCTATTAAGGCCACCATACAAATCTCTTTACTTATGCTTTTATCTTTTAACTGATCAATTTTTATATTGCTGACATCCCTTCTTCACCATTTGTTCATTTAAAAATTCATAGTATGTGAGCTATGTCTCCAGGGAAGTGTCTATAAAATTTGTTACAGCTGGCAAATGTGTATGAGTCAGTGATAGCACATGACTAAATGCTTCACAGAAAATAAAATTTGTTTCTGTAGTAAGCAGAACTGTTTAAATGTTATTTATTTTTATGTTTCAAAGAAAATATATTGTGAAGTGCTGCATTGATTTAAAAGGCAACAATGTCTGTGTACACGCTGTAGAAGAGAAATTTATGAAACCTTTGCACAACTCCTTTAATTGAATTTTCCAAATCTCTCACCACACACAAATAATCAATATCTTCTGCAGAGAAAACCAGTCAGAATTATTACAGTCTTTCTTTTCAATTTTGTTGTCATCAGCACATAAGAACACCTGGATATTTGTACTGTCTGCTTGCAGGTTATTTACACCTTTTAAACACATAATTGCTATTAAGTGAGTCCAAATGTATAATTTTAACATTTACTACAGATTTTTTCAAAAGAAAATGTATCATACTTTAAATAAAGCATAAAAATTTAAATCATAGAGGAAAATTTTGTAAACGGCTTTGAAAAGTAATAAGCCCATTTGGTTTTCCTTAAATCCAAGACAAATCTTAAGTAAGCATTTTCAGCAGTTGATAGTATTCTCCAAACAGTGACAACTGGCATAAAACAAGGACATTAATGTTATCAACAGTAGAGGTCTGACCCATGAGCAGCACGTACAACAGTAAGTCCATCAAAAGGCCTGAGGATTACAGTGTACATTATTGTGTATTTGTGACCCCAAAATTAACAGCTATCTCCAAAGAAGTCCAGGAAAATACAAGGGTGAATTTTAAAGAAAATCTTCAAACTCAAACTAGAGTGCTTTTAAAGCTAAGGTATCTGGAAAAAAAAGAAAGATACTGCTTAATATTTAGATAAAAGTTGAAAAGCCAAAAGGGCTGTAGTCTTCAGCAAGTAAAATTATTTAGCTAACATGATGAATATTTTTTTTCAAGATTGAGTTGAGAGACATATAACATATTTTTGTTAAAAATACCTCAGTGGTGGCTAGACTGAAAAGGCAATGTTGCATCAAATTATTTTATAGTGTTGGTACAGAAGGGGTTTCAGCTTGTCCTGTTGCCTAAAGAATTTGATAACTTCAGAATTCTATAACCAAGATGAATTTCACAATGGAAGTTAACTAAAGAAAACAGTCTGTGCTCTTTTTCAGAAGACCAGAGCTAGAAATTCTGAAATAGCTTGTATTACAAATAGCTGAAGCAATCAACTTTTTTGAACACTGTAAAGTTCAGATGGTTGTACTGCATTTGAAATACGCATTCTGCGGCCTACACAACGATTCTCAAAACATAAAATATGTTTTGGACTGAAGCTAAGTGTCTCGATTTCTCGTCTTGGCAACCGCTCTACAACTTGCTTACATTCTTTTCAAAAACATTTTGTTTACTGGAAGTCCTAGTCACAGACAAACAATGGTGGCATTTTTTAATATCTCTAGAAAAAAATGAAAATGCCAAGTGCAACAGAATGCCATCTATTGACTAAGGCGCATCTGTGTGAGGTTGTTTTTAGTAGAGGTTGATTGTGTAAAGCAAATTTCACATTTCATGCCTCACCATGTGATCATACTGTGACATTCCATCCTTCTCAGCCCACTGAACAGTCAGATGTCTCCAATCTTAAGCATAACAAATTATTTTAAAAATTCACATCAAAATCTAACAGAAAAGGAATCTTTCATTTTGTTATTTTCCTAATATCACAAAGCCAACATTATTAAGGAAAGTGAAATTAGTCTTATATCCTGGGGACCCAAAGAAGCCTTCTTTTGTTCTAGAACCTTGAGTTTAGCAGAGGAGTGCCCGTTACTCACACAGCCTAACAAGGACTTCTGACTCATAGGTGTGGCTCTTAGGAAAAGTTTAGTGACCTCTTCAAGTTATCTGGGATCTTTTGCTTTTCTCTTAGCTACATGAAGCCTCCTTCACAGTATGTGTCAGATGCCTTCTTATTAAATACTGGTGTGTCACGCTGATGCGCCTCTTCCTGCAACAGTGACTGCACGTGGTGCTGAGTGAAGGGCAGTGGCACTAAGGTTTGGATGGGTGGTGGCAGAGAAATGTTGTAATTCTCCTGCAATTATTCTAGAAGGCCATTAGAAGAATCTGAAGGATAAGAAGACTTACCATCATCATCCTGAATGGCCAGCTTAGGGACATGCTGTTGATAATGAAACAAGTAACTGGCCTAGTCCCATTTTGATTTGTTTTGTTTTTCAAGACTGAGTTTCTCTGTGTAATAGCCCTGGCTGACCTTGACTCACTTTATAGACCAGGCTGGCCTTGAACTCTCAGAGATGTGCCTGCCTCTGCCTCCCGAGTGCTGGGATTAAAGGTGTGCGCCACCATGCCCAGCTCCTAGTCGCATTTTTATTATTACAGAAATGAAACAATTCAGTATTCAGCATAAGGGCTGATTAAAATAAACTTATGAAGATTCACAAGATGCTTTAAAATTTAAGTAAATCTGGATAATAGAAAAAAGTATCTGGGCACAGTGGGTCACTCCTGTAATCCCAGTACTCAGGAGGCAGAGGCAGGTGGATCTCTGTGAGTTCAAGGCCAGCCCGGTCTGGAGTCCAAGACAGCCAAGGCTACAGAGAGAAACCCTGTCTCGAAAAACAAAACAAAGAAAAAGAAAAGGAAAAAAAAAAAAGTAAAGGAGAAAAGTTTAAGAGTTAGAGCCCAATCTCCAAGGGAGTACACCAAGTGACCATCGGAGATGTTGCACAACTTAGCAAATGCTTCCCAAAATCAATATGTAGTAGGAAGAGGTAGAGTTGTTAATTTAGTAAAAAAAAAAAAAAAATTCTGTGTGTGCTTATGAGTGTGGACCATCTTTACCTACTTTAGCAATAAAAACCTAAAGCTGAAAATATGCACAGGATGGGCTGGAGAGAGCAGTGGGGGAAGCATCTAGTAAAATACGAGAGCTCAGATTAAAATCCAAGGAAGAGGTGGTCATAAGTTGAAAAGTGAAGAACTTTTAGTACCTTAGAAGTTATAAAAAGCTAGCTCAGGGGTTAAGATAATTGGCTGTTCTCCCAAAGGTCCTGAGTTCAATTCCCAGCAACCACATGATGACTTATAACTACCTATAATGAGATCTGTTGCTCTCTTCCGGCCTGCAAGCATACATGCAGCCAGAACATTATACATAATAAATAAAATAAAAATTAAAAAAAAAAGAGCCAAGGTAGGTTGTGCCAAGCTGAAATGGAGGATTATCAGTACAAATAAATGATATAGATAGTATATAAGCACAACAATATTGGTTTTTAAATTAAGCTTCCATTTAAGCCACAACAAATAGCCAATGCGTACTGGAAATTTCAAAACATGATTTAATGATAAAGTTTCTTCTATGAATGAAAGAAAACCAACCCATTAGAAGACTGATGGTGGGCAAGTCAGTCTGCATTTCTAAAAATAACATAATAGCTCTGCCGCTATTCTTGCATAAATGCACAAAGAACTGAGGGACAGTGGATAAATGAAAGGAATGACATCATCCAAAAGCCCGTCACAAGGTTATAGTGAAGTATTAATGCTTTTGGAAATCTTCTTTAGATGTATCTGAGGGCTAGGGAGATGGCTCAGTGGGTAGCGGGGCTTGCTGTCAAAGCCTGGTGACCTGAGTTTGATCCCCAGGCGTCACAGGTTGGAGGGAGAGAAATGATTCCTGTAATCTGCCTGCTGACCCCTTCAAGTGTGCTGCAGCATACCCCGAATAAATCAATTAAATGTAATAATTGTGTTAACTACCTGAGAAATTTTCATTTCTCAAAAATTGGTAAATGCCAATTTTAATTAAGTTAAAAGAAAGTATGGATTTTAAAAAAAATATATCATTGGCACAGAAGATAAAGAAGACTTCTCCCAACTAGGAAATAGTAAACATATAAATGTCACATTATAATCTAAATCTTGTCAGGTTAGGAAGGTGAAACAGCGGCACACTGCAATCATGCCACAAAAAAAGCTGAAATAGGAGAGCAGACCCCAATCTTCTAAGCAGCTCCCTGTGTGAGGTTGTAGGTCACAGTACAAGTGGGAGGTGCAGCCGTCTTCTTCCCATCTCTCTGCAAGAGCTTTGGAGGCACCGCCATGGCTGACAGCCTTGTGTAATGCAGCAGGCCTCTGTATCTGACTGGAATCTGGTATGTCTACTGAAGGTTACTGATCAAGTTAAGCCCAGTTAAACATATGAGATATTAATGTATAATCTGAAAACTGGGGTGACCAGCTGACTTCACTTGTTTTTGGAAAGGCCGCACATTCCGAGTCCTGCTGACTGTTAGCTGGAATCCCGGCTCTGTAACTTAAGTGGCAGGGTCTTCGGTCAAGTTACTCAGTGAATTTATTAGATTTGTTTATTGTCCATAATGACAATAAAAATAACTCCTTGTAATAGTAATATAAAGATCTGCTGAGCCTAGGACTAGGAACAGAATATACAGAAATTACCAATACTCAGTAAATGGTAGTTGCTTGTACTCAAGGGCCAACTCCACTCGTAGAGACTGCTGAGTGACATTGGTGCCAGAATATTAAAATTCTCATACTTCTACACACAACAGAGTATTATTCAGTCATGAAGAACAAGGAGGTCTCACTTTGGCATCTGACCAGAGTATCACTCCATAGGGGCAGCCTATGAGTATGGTGTTTTTAGTAAGACCCCTGCTGAGTTAGAGGTTTGGTGGTTCCAGGCCCTCCATTAATCACATGTATAGAAAACTCCCAACAAGTATCCTGGGACTATATGCAGAAACTCAGCTAGCAATACACTTTGAAAGCACAGGGAAGGCACTGAGGCAGATGCACTCAGTGTTTAGCAAGGTGAGACTTGCTGAGAGCCTGAGTCTATAGAGGAATAGACACAGTCCCTAATAAACATGACACTCCCTATGAGTACTGCCAGCCTCCTGTGCCCAAGCCTCCTGCAGCTCATCCGGTCTTCTTGTTCCACCCCGTGAGATGGCAGAGCCCAGGAGCCTAGGGAAGGCTGGAGGGGAATGTAGATGCTGGAATTGGTTTGTTGTCACTTCTTAGGGTACAGGTTAGACAACAGTGGGTTCTGGAGAGGCAATGTTGCCCCTGTCCTCGGTTTCTCAGGAGATGATGGTTGATTCTTCTACAGATATATGCATCATTGTTGAGGTCATAGTATCCCCAAGAATAGAGAGGGCTCTGAGATTATGCTTAGACCCCAGATCCAAGATTGTAATGGGCTGGGAAAGGCAACAGAAGCTAGCCATAAAGGGGACAGGGAGCCGTGGGTGCAGTGAGGACCCAGTGTCCTTCCATCTCACCCAGGCTGGGCTGGGCACACACGGGCTGGTGCTTAGCTTTGGCCTTGAGGATAGGGCTTCTTTCCTTCTGCTGCTTCATTTTCCCACCTTTAGGCATTCTTTTCCCATCTTTTTGATAGACTTGCCCGAAGAACATAATAGCTTGGTTCATATGTGCAGTTTCCTTATTGCAGCCTCCTATAGGCGAGCCCTGCTTTTTACTGCCTTTTGGATTTCTTTCTCTCTTTCTCTTTTCATCCTAACTTGAAATCGCTTAATCTCCCATGACCCCCTTGACATCACTGGTCCATCTACTGCTCTCCCTCTTTCCCCCTTTCCTCCACCAAGCCAACACTAGTCACTCATCACGCTCTGCTTTCCCTTACCATCATACAGCAGCGAACATCTTAGTGCTCACGGTACTATCAGCTAGCATGTGATTGTTTTTAACTTGACCATTATTACTGTGTTTTCACAGTGGGCTGGCCTATCTTTGCTAGTGATAGTTTTTGCAAACCTGGTATTCTACCTTCAGGGAAGTATTAGGAATTAGCCTGGTTCTTTGAATATGTGGGCTGAGGGTCTAACTACTAGGCTAGTTTTGGAGCCTAGCAGAAAACAACACTATAACCTTACTACAACCCAGCCACTCTCCTACACTGCAAATACTTCAAATGAAAGAACAGAAAGAAAAAAAAATCAACCAGAGATTTAACTCCAGATATATGTCTCAATGCAAAAACATCAAACTGTGCCTCCCACATGTGTGCATGTATTTGTGTGAACATGAAAACACCACACATGGACAAAACAAGAGAGAACAAAAGGGCTAGAGATTACCTTAGGGTGGAAGAACAGAAAAAACATATTGTGAGAGAATGGAACTAGGAAGTAAGCAGGTGCCATTGTTCTAATATCTAATAAACCAGACTTCAAACAAAAATTAGAAGAGATAAGGACGGTTACTTTCTACCGATTAAAGCAACAACCCATCAGGAGGACATTGCCATTTTAAACACATATGCATTGAACATGGCGGGACCTAATTTCACAAATCAAACACGACTACATGTAGTGACTCGGATGAATACCAACACATTAATAGTGGGTGTCTTCGTCAGTGTTCTGTTGCTGTGAAGAGACACCATGACCACTGCAACTCTTATAAAGGAAAGCATTTAATTGAGACCAGCTTTCAGTTTCAGTGGTTTAGTCTATTACCATCATGGTGTATGCAGGCAGACATGGTGCTGGAGGGGTAGCTGAGAGTTCTACATCAGGATCAGCAGGCAGCAAGAAGAGAGAAGAGTGAGCAGCTGGGCCTGGCTTGAGCTTCTGAAACCTCAAAGCCCTCTCTCCCGAGTGACACACTTCCTCCAACAAGGCCACACCTCCTAATTCCTGACAAGTATCACCACTCTCTAATGACCTATGGGGCCATTCCTATTCAAACCACCACAGTGCATAACATCAATAGCCCACTTCATCAACACACAGGCCATCCTGACAAAAATAAACAAGATCAGCATCTGAGATAAATGACATCATAGATGGACCTAACAGGCATCTACAGAAGACTCCAACCTGGCACTGAGGAATACACATTTTTCCCAGCATAACATAGAACTGTGTCTAAAATAGTCTGTGTTATACAATACAAAACAAGTCATCACAACAGCAGAAAAGGAAAGCTGAAATAATTTCTTATCTGACCACAATGGGATAAAACGACATATCAACAACATGAAAACAATAGAACCTGTACAAACGTAGATTGAACAACACATTGCTGAATGATGAATGGGTCACTGAAGAAATCAGGAAGGAAATTAAAAAATTCCTAGAGTTGGATCAAAATAAAAAGACAACATACTAAAAACCTATGAAACCTATGAACAGTTCTATTAAGGAAGTTTATAACTTTTTAAAAAGTAGAGAGATTTCAAATAAGTAACGTAATGATGTAGGTGAAGGTCTTGGAAAAAACAAGAACAAGCCACCCCAAAAGCAGGGGTAAAGGACTAAGATCATGGCAGAAATTAATGAAATGAAAATGAAAAACAAAAAGACAAATCTCAACAATGCAAAGACTCAATAAAACAGAGTTGGTTCTTTGGAAAGAAACAAATTTTGACAAACCTTTAGTGAAACTAAAGACCCCCCCCCAAAAGAGACAACACTCAAATTAATGAAATAAAAGATGAAAAGGGAGCAATTACAATAAATACTGAAGGAATTTAGAAGGTCAATAGGGCATACCTTGAATACTAATTTCACTAAGTTGTAAAATGTTTAAGATGAATAAATTTCTACACACACACACACACACACACACACACACGGTCTTAGTTCATGAAATGATATAGAAGCATTTCTCTTTAAAAAAAAAAGAATTATTTTATCTCATGTGTATGAGTGTTTTGTCTACGTATAAGCTGAGCAGCACATATATGCCTGTAGAGGTAAGAAGGTGGCACTGGATCTGCTGGAACTGGAGTTGGGGATGGTTGTGGTGAGCTACCATGTGGGTTGTCAGGAGCTGAAACCAGGTTCTCTGCACGAGTGACGCATGCTTCCAGCTGGTGAGCCATCTCTCCATCCCCATGAAGACATCTCTCTATGCAATCAACTAAAACACTACAATCCTACCTTTGCGAGGAATTCTTGAATTCTTCTTTTCAAACAGTTTTTGTTTTATTACTTTTGTCACTAAAAGAGAAAAAAAAAACCACCCACACATTAAGAAGTATTGTAAGGCGCTTGAGAGATGGTGCAGAGGTTACGACAGCTTGCTGAACAGTTGTGAGAATTAGACTTTGGGTCTCTGTACCTAGTTAACAAGCTTGGAATCCTGTGCATGACCATAGTTACAGCTCTAAATGGAGGCCGGGCGTGGTGGCACACGTCTTTAATCCCAGCACTCAAGGCAGAGGCAGGTGGCTCTCTGTGAGTTAGAGGCCAGCCTGGCCTACAAAGCAAGTCCAGGACAGCCAAGGCTACACAGAGAAACCCTGTCTTGAAAAACCAAAAAACTAAACCAAACCAAACCAAACAACCAAACAGCAATGCCAACACCAACAACAAGAAATATAAGGCCCAGGCCCAGGGAGAAACACTGATTTACAGGAACAGGCAGTGAGAGGGCACCCCATGCCTGCACAAAGGTGTGTACAACACCTGTGTGCACACTTGAACAAATTCTCTTTCTCTCTCTCTCTCTCTCTCTCTCTCTCTCTCTCACACACACACACACACACACACACACACTCTTTTTTCAAAGAATTTACATAAAATATTTGGGTGTGGTTGTTATACACCTGTAATCCCAGCATTCAGGAGGCTGAAATAAAGGAGAAATTGTGTGACTTCAATAACAGCCTGGGGTACACAGTGACTTCAGGACAGCCTGAGCTATGAACACACAAACATGGAATATGAATGAGTAATTTCTCATTATTCAGAGGAAGCAACTGTAGGAAAAAAATTCAAAGTAATACATACTATAGGTGTCAAGCCCAGTATAGTGCCCCCTCACTATCTTCCTGTGGAAAGAAGCTCAGTATGAAGGAAGCCTGCCAACAGTGTCCACTGTGCAGTCTTTTCCTCCACATCCAAGGCGAAGCCATACAACAACACATCCTGATAAAGCATGCATGCCTTTTTTTCTAAAGATGGTAATAGCACCTTTATCTGGACAGCTTTGGGACATGTATGATCTATCAGACTGAAACTTGAGACACATTAGGAGGTGTATCTCTAAAATTACTAACACTAAAAATACAGGGGCTAGAGAGGGCCTGCTTTTCCAGAGGCCCTGAGTTCAATTTCCAGCACTCACATGGTAGCTCCCAACCATCTATAATCATCTATAATGGAATCCGATGCCCTCTTTCAGTTTGCAGACAAATCATATATATATATATATATATATATATATATATATATATATATATATATGTATATGTATATGTATATATACTTAAATAGATATATACACATAAGTATATATAGATATATGTGTGTATATTACATAAATAAAGCACCTTTTAATATTACATTAACTTTTCTTACTTAGTTCTTTGGTTTTCTTCACTTCTCCTTTTAAGAAGCATGGTACTAGGGAAATGCCAATGAGATCTTCAAGTTGTCTGTTGCCCTCCAAAGCCTAAAAGATAACCATTTTTAATGAGTTAAACTCTCTACAACTAAGAGATTATTTGCAAAGGCAACACAACACATTATCTTCATACTATAACTAAAATATTATGGTTAATCATTATAGAGTATGGCTAGGGAGATTCCCATGAAAAATAAATTAAATATATACTCTGAAAACACTGGACTGGATTCTTAAATATAGGGCTTCCTTCTTTTCCTTTTCAAAAGACATAGTGGAGATAGAAAAACTATATGTAAGAAAAAGTGCAAACCTGTATACTTCTTAAATTTTTCATTATCTCCATGGTTTTTTCTGATGATTTCTCAATATTAGAGAGCAACATCATGAATCTAGGAATGAACAGACACATATAGTTACTAAGAATAAGCAGGTCACGGGGCTGTAATTCTATTCCAAGAGACAGAGTCTGCTCTCTAGCCCTTTCTTTATGAAGTGGCAGAATATGTAATGTTCCCCCTTCATTTTGCTGTTCGTGTATAAACACAATCCATACTGTGACTCATCTTCTCAGGAGTCGACTTTCTCCTCTTTGTTTCCACCCATCTCATTGCTGCCATACGTGGCTTCCTGTTCGCTTACCATGGTCTGATACTACGAAGCTTAAAACCAATGGCTTGCATAGTTCAGTGTGAAAAAGATACAAAAACAATCTCTTAAATTTGAAATAAAAAAAACTATTTACAATTCTACCTTGTGATGTTATTATTAATCCATGGGTTGGAATTTTTTCCCTTAGGATTTAAACTTTTTTTTTTTTTTAAAGTTTAAATCAGTGGCTCTCAAACTGTGGGTCACATCTCCTTTGGTTTGAACAACCCTTTCACAGGGTCACTTATCAGATGTCCTGCATAACAGATATTTACATAACAATTCCTAACAGTAGCAAATTATAGTTATAACTTAGCAATGGAAATAGTTTTAGGGTTGGGGGTCAGCACAACACGAGGAGCTATATTAAAAGGTCTCAAGATTAGGAAGGTTGAGAACCGCTGGTTTAAATCATGCTTTCTTACTTAACACTGCTGTCATTCCACAGTCCTTGTTGCTACTATTACGTGATCCTACCTAGCTTAAACAAGGAATGTGGACATGAAAGATGAACATTATTAGGGGACAGAAGAATAATGGATATTTTCTTTAAAATTTTTTACTGTATTAATATGAATTTCAATTAGAAGTCATCTGTCTTGTGGCCATTTCCTTAATATTGAAACCTCAGTTTGAGATGGTGGCCCAAATCCTGAAGGAATAGGGGACTTTCAGGCGTGTCCAATTTGAGGCCTATGCATACATGTGGCCAACAATTATGAGTATGGCCCAGCCCAACACAAAATTATAAATTTACCTCAAACATGAAATTAAAAAAATTTATTTGTAACAATTACATAGTTCTCAAGTGTGAACTTTGTAGACACAATGTCATGTAGGAATAACAAAAGGATAGACATGTCTACTAAGAGTCCTCAAAATGCAAAGTGCAGACAGGTCAGCTACTTTAGTTTAGTGTTAGTTTAAGGGACACCTGGGGTCTTAGTTCTTGTTGCTTCAGGGAGTAGTGTGGGAAGGGTTGAGCCCTGAGGTGTGCTACCTTAACCCTCTAAGGGTCTCCTCATAAGAGTCAGATGTGCATGAGGCTTCCAGGAAGTGCACAGTGTAAATACCAAAAGGACCCAGCATCTTCCCCAAGTTAAGGGAGCAAACGAGGAGATCTGGGTTCAAGTGAGCAATGCAACTCTGCCCGACACCCCAATACACATACAGTGGAGAGCAACCAAGAAAGATACCCAGTGCCAACCGCTGGCCTCTGACTGCATATGTGTGAACATGCATGCATGTAGGCATGCTGTGCATACAACAACATACATAAAAACAAATTTAAGTTGCTGACAGCTTAGAAAAAAACATCTGCAAACAGTTATCAATGGGCACTCTTGTTTGTAGCTGTGAAACACACTCTTCCCCATGAACTTGTAATGGCTGCTCTTGGTTGTCAACTTGACTTTATCTGGAGTTAGCTAAAACACAAATGGCTGGGCATAACTGTAAGAGATATTTTTTTCTTTTTCCTTTTCTTTTATGGTCAACAAACCAAGCTTTATTAAGTATACCCCAAAGCCAGAATGGCAGCTGTCTTCTCCTAAAACAGGGATCAAGAGAGCAGCGTTGTGCCAATTCATCAAACTCCTTTCTTTAATAGGACAAAAGCCAGAGGGTAGGGGGGCTTTGCAGTCAAGCATAGTTACAGAAGCCACACCAGCAGTTCAGGAACTCTTCCAAAAACACCTCTTACAGAACAATGTATTGTCGTACTGTGGTGCACAGTCCAAATCCCAGAAACAGAATCTTACATTTTACAGCAAACTGAAACCTTAACCAAACTAGTATATCAAAATGTCTCGTAATTACAAAAAGGAGTCAGGCTATTATCTCATCTGGGATCACCTTGGCAGAGTTGCAGAAGACAGACATCCTAAGTGGCTGCGATGGGGTGATGGGAATTGGCATGCGTGAGGGTGGCATGCTGCAAGGACGAGGGGAAGGAACCTTGTTCTGCACAATGCAGTCAGTGTTCTGTGAGAGGTAGGCAGCCACAGTCTCTGAGAGCAGAACCCATCACCTAAGGAAGACTGTGGAATCTGCTAGCTGTGAGGCTGAGGTCAGAGGGGGTAGGTGGAGCAGTCCCCAAGGCACCTATCTGCTATGAGGTTCAGTAGCATAAGCACAGAGGGCTTGTTCTCCCTAGAGACTCCATTCTTTCTTTGGCAAGAGTTATTTTATTATTATGAATGGAGCTGGGCATAGGGGCACACACTTGGAATTCTAGCATGTAAGAGACTGAGGCAGGAAGATCCCAGGTTTAACACTAGCCTGGGCTACACAGTGAGACCTTTTCAGGAGTTCAAGGCCAGCCAGGCTACATAGTGAGAGAGACTCCATTCTTTTACAGGCTTTAGATCTTACTTCTTTGGGATTCTGATGTATACTGAAGACCAGTTGAGACATTCAGCAACTACTGGATTCTTGAACTTCCTGTTGTAGACTAGCTGGACAGCAACTTGTAAGTCATTCTAATAAATCTAATATTTATAAATAGTATTATAATCATATATATAGTATATAGGTATATAATATTTATATATTAACTTAGATATTATTTATATTATATGTATGTTTTTAAGTTTTAAGATTTTTGTTTAAATAAACAAAAGCATGAATTGTAAAACAAATGAGAAACAATTTGAAATGGCTTTCTATTTGTACTTAACATTTTTATCAAAAAGATTTTTTCATTAAATGCTGCTTTACTTTCTCTTTCATCACATTTACTCATCTATTTTGTGTGTGCACATGCTCAGAAGTCTGAGTTTATAGGAGTCAGCTCTCATGGGCCGAAGTACCTTGTCAAATATGATAGCAAATGTCTTTACTGGCTGAGCCTTCTCACAAGCCCATAAAGAAAAGATTCAAAATAGGTTACTTGAGTTTTAAATGAATGTCAGAATAGAAAATAAAAAAGAATTAAGAAAGTTAAAATATGAATACAATTATATACTCATTGGCCACAGATGATTTTTATAGGTTCCCCCTTTTTCTTTTCCCCAAATCTCTTTCCTCTCTCCAAACCATCCCATATACCCCTCTGCTCTTTCAAATCCATGGCCTCTCATCATTATATTCCTAACAATAACCTGCTCAGTCCATATAATGTTATTTGTACATGTTTTGGCATTGGATAACCAATTGGTGTGCTCTTCCTTGGAAAGGGATTTTATTGACATGAGATACTTCATGAATTTACATGTCATCCTTGAACAAGGCTATGCTAATCTCCATACTGTTCCAATTTTAGTGTGTACACTGAAGTGAGCCCAAGAGAATATTTTACTGGAATATTCTCTCCCTCATTTCTTATGTTCGCTCTTCTTCCTACTCTTCCTTTCTTGCTGAAATAGTTGGATGTGGTGGCTCATGTCTGTAATCCCAGCACTCAGAAAGGCTGACACTGTTAATGAGTCCTAGGGCAACATGGGCCATAGTTAAGATCACGTCTCAAAAACAACCACCATGATAAGAAATAGACCTGTATCAACAAGCATGGTAGTACAATGCCGTAATTCCAGCACCTAGGAGAAGGGAGAAGCAGGAGGATCGGAGAGCTCAAGGCTAGCTTAGACATCATAAAGATGGTCTCCAAAATCTTTTTCATTACATGGAACATAATTAGCTAAGTCACTGCAAACAATGTGTGTTTCATGCATAGGAATCTACAGCAAGTGATGAACACAGTGACTACTAATAACTCAGATGGGCATCTTCCTGAGAAGTATGACTCTCTTCCTGCTTTTAACTGTATATTTCATGGAATAGCTGACTAGGCACAGAGGACAAATCAACCATCCAGACAACAGAGTTATGTTAGAATACGGGAGTTTTTCAATAAATGAGTGATTATGAAATTGTTAAAAAGGTCCTTTTATGAAATGAAGCTTCAAGTCAGCGAGGTGGTTTAGCAGGTCAAGGCATTTGCTGCCAAGCCTGTGACCAGAATTTGTTCCTTGGAACCACATTTCAGAAGGAAAGATGGACTCTTGCAAGTTGCCCTCTGACCTCTGTGTGGATAGCTACACACACACACACAGACACACAGAGAGAGAGAGAGAGAGAGAGAGAGAGAGAGAGAGAGAGAGAGAGAGAGAGAGAGAGAGAGAAACACACAAGTTTAATAAAAATACTAAAACAAAAAAGCTTCAATATCATCCAGCCTATATTATAATCCCTCACCTTTTCAATTAGTACTTTTAACTATTTCGAGGTCATAAAAAGCTGTCTTACATCTTCTTTAAGGTATTTACTCTTTTACTGTCCATATTCAGGCCTTAAATCCATTTAGAATTGATTTTTGACAGTAGCGTGAGGTTAAGGATTCAGATCCAATTTCCCCATATTATCAGCACTGTCTTTGCAGAGAATTATCTGTCATTTGGACACTTTACCTCTATTGTGAAGAAAAACAGCTAACCCAGCTCAACAAAAACATTCTTTAAAATACCTTACTCCTTTAACTCTAATGCTTAGGCAACTGAACACCCTGTAAACAAGTTCTTTCTATCTGAAGAGATTAATGCTGAGGATATTGTAGGAAATCACTGATGAAATTCTCATAATAAGATGTCATTCTGGGCTTCTGAGATGGCTCAGTGGGCAGAGGTGTCTGCTACTAAGCCTGACTGACAACCTGAGTTCGATCCTCAGGACCCACATGGTGGGAGAGAGCCGATTCCATCAAGCCGTCTTCTGACCTCCACACAAACACTGTGGCATGCTCCCCCTTCCCCCCTCCAAATTAAAAAAATGTAGTACAAATGTTTTAAAAGGCACTTTTCATTATATATCAGTTTCTTTGGAAATTGAGTATCAGTTTTATGACTTAGCATCTCATGGTGAATTTTAAACTGTATATAGTAGTGCTAAAGAGATGGCTCAGTAGTTAAGAGTACTTCTTGTTCTGGCAGAGGATCTGGGTTGAGTTCCAAGCAGCCCTCACAACCATCTGTAAATCCAGTTCCAGGGCACCTGACACCCTCTTCTGACCTCCTCAGGCACTAGAAACACATGTGGTGCACATACATACATGCAGGCAAAACACTCATACACATAAAATAAAATAAATCTTTCAAAACCTTCGCAATGTGCATAGTACAGGCTGTACAGCGGATACACAATGGTTCCAAAGTACCAAAGCCTGATGAACGTTCTGGAAACAGGTACCTTCCTTTTTCTATGCTTTTCTTGACTACATGATATTTTGCATAAAAGAGAAAGCAATGGGGAATATTGCCACAATATTTTAAGAACATTTAGAATTAATCCATAAATGTATCCCATTTAACTTGAGATTTAAAAAAAAAATCAAGTTTTTATAGTGGTTTTCCAAAATAGGAAGAAAAATATTTTAAAAAATAGAAATGGATCTCTTACAAGAATTTTCAAAATTTCACAGTGGAAAAATAATTTTAAATGCATTAAATTCAGTAATTTTAACATCAGCTGGTGTGATTTTCAGAAACAAACATTGTCAGAAATTAATGAGTTAAATAAACATAATTCCTAAGTGGCTCATAAGATAGGTTGTGCAGCTTCCTTGCTACGTGAGAGCAAACTGCCAGGGGATATTCTGTTAAAAGCGTGATGGGCTCAGAAGAAGGAAGATATAAGTGGGTGGTAAACTTAGTGAAGGCAGCTTAAGCAGAGCTGGCTTGGGGTTGTCATCTGTGGTTTGGGCTTGTTTACGTGGTGTCACCTTTGTCCAACTCTCGTCTGCCACTGTGTACTTTTACTTCTAACTCTGCTTCATTTTACAGTTGTGTCAGAGAGCCACCTGGCTTAGCTCTCATCTACTTCCAAATATACTATTATCTTTGATCCAGAATTGTTACGTGCTGCATGCGTATCCTCCTACACAACTCAGATTTTTGCTATTTATGCATGTTGCCTGTTCTAATGGTTAAAAAAGTTCTTTACACCTAGTCAAGATTGGTCTCACTAAGGAACTAGGATTTTTAATTAGAAAACGTATGTGGCTGGAGAGATGGCCCAGTGGGTAAGATCACTTGCTGCTCTTAGAGGACTCAGGTTAAGTTCTTAGCACTGGCATGGCAGTTCACATGCACAACCTCGGTTCCAGGGCATCTGGAGGCCCCATCTGGCCTCTACTCTCAAAGTAGAAAAAAAAAAAAACACTTATACACATAAAATAAAAATAAACAAATCTTTAAAATTTTATTTTAAAAAAGAGCAAAACACTTTGCTGGGCCAGTGGCCTTGCTCAGTGGACAAAGGTGCCTGCCAGCAGCCTGATGGCTTGAGTTCAGTCCCTGAGAGCCACATGACGGAAGGAAGGAACTGAGTCCTGGAGGTTATCCTCTGACTTTCACATGCACACCATGGCGAATGCTTTCCCTAACACACACGCATGCATGTATGCATGTGCACACACACACACACCAATCAAACAAGTAAATAAACATAACACAGAATTTTAAAGAGCAGTTCTTTGCAAATATATTATGTGTGGGGTAGGGAAGCCTAGGACGTGAACACATTTGGTAGCAGGGAGACATGAGGTGCTGCAGGAGATGCTAAGGCTTCCTGGAAGACTTACCTTCACCACTGCAGTGCTTTAAACACTAACTACTTACATTATGAAATAAAGGACACCTGATCTGAGTGGAAAATGCATCAAAGTTCCATAGAAATGATTTTGAAAACATTTTCCAACATAACTCATTTCTAAGTTGAGATGAATATACTAACATAAAATCACAAGCTTTAAGTGGGTTGAAACTTTGCTTTATATCATAGAGTATGGCACACAGAAATCACCTGGTAAATGAGATGAACATATGAGCCATGTTGAAAATATAATTCCTCTGACTAATTCAATCACTCCAATGTGAAGTACATAAATATTATTCTGAGGATGCACAGGCTTTCTGCAACACCCCCCACTTTCACTCAAAGGCATCAGTGGCAGGTCAGTGTGAACACAACTGGGTGCTGGCTCAGATCTGCATGGACCCCCTACACCTCTGCCTCACCTCCCCACACTTGTGCCACTGATTCCCCTCTGTCCATGCGACTGTGGAATGAGCTTTGCTCAGCTTGACTTGAAACTGTTCTATTATACATCAGCCTAGGCGTAGGCTTGATGAATATTAAAATTATAGCATTATATACTCCCACTACATGAGCCCTGCAAGACATCACAAATACTTCCCTTAGCAACAGAGTTTTAAAAAGAAAGTCATATAAATAAGTGTATAGATAGAATAGTTCACCCCAGTTGTGAGCTAGTAATTTACAAAACTAAATGACTTTTCTTAACAAACTTTCCCTGGATACTATTCGGTGAATATGACTTCAAACCCAAGCTCACCTGTCACTGGCTATTGCTGTGGATTCCTCTCCTGCAGGTGAGCTGGCGACAGACCACTTTCTTGTTCCTGTATGTGAAAAGAACAAAGTTAGAGACAATTTACCAACTTTTAATTGGCTGAATTGCCAAATTTTAATTATCTGTAATTCCAGCTCTTGAAAAACAGAATGGTGAGGATTGAGGCTAATCTGACATGCATAGCCTGACACACCTTGGAAAAACTAGTCAGCAACAAAAAAGATGAATTTAGATTGCTAAATATTAAGTAGGAAGTAAAGGGGGAAACAAAAGGGGAGTAGGAAAAGAAGAATAGACTGGTTTTATTGTTTTCATTTATTAATTAAAAAAAAATCTTGACCAAAAGTCAATTTCCTGAATTTTGGACACTCAGTAAAACCCCAAAATCAAATATAATCTCTTCCTTAATTTGTAATTCATTCTCACATTTCAGCCTCAGAAGCCAGTGACAGCCTAGGTTATTTTACCAGAATTTTTTATTAATGCAAAATAATATGTGGATCAATAAAAACATTAATTTTCTTAGGTCTTTAAGTACTCTTCTGTTGCTCAATAGGACTTTAGGTAGCTTTCGAAATAATAATTTTCAGTTAATACTGCTCCTCTTCATTCCATTCTACATAAAAAGTAAACACAATACCTGCCTGGCTTGGTGGTACACACCTTTAAATTTTCCATTAGATTTTTGAACAATATTTTAAAAGGGGCAAATATAAAGTAGGTCATGACTGCCTCAGAATCTTCTATTCCTTTGTAAGTTATACTTTCTAATTGGAACCATAATATCTGATAACAATTAGGCTTTCTTATTTCTAAAGCACGCAGAAGACTAATTAGGATGGGGGTATGATTACAAATGATGTGATCTCATTCAGGACTTTATATTTCTGTTTTGAGGCTCTATATGTGGTGTGTATGTGTGTGTGTACATATATCTTTCAGAGTAAATTAATAACATATGTTCATTCAATTAATAACTAGGATGAATTAGTAATCACTACATAACTCAAAAACTAGATATCACCCACACCCCAGAAACCCTTGCAGTTTGACTTTTTAAAAAAGAGCATACTTAGTACTTATAATGTGATAATTACCCATATAAATGTCAAGTGAAATCATGTGACCAATCTTTTTATGGGCAAAAGGAATATTCCCTTAAGTCCATATTTAATTTCAATATGGAAATTGAGTATGTATGAACTTAAAATCTATTGAGATTTTTATACAGAGATATGTAATCTCTAAGCTTTTATTTTTTTAATTAAGAAGATATCTCAGGTGTGCAAAAACTATAGAACTTGAGAGAAATGTATAAATTTTCATAAATTTTGTGAAAACAAACATAATATTAATAGCTTTAGAATAAAAGCATTTTGATGAATTAAAATAAAAGACACTAAAAACATCTTTAATAATGTATTTCATTAAGCAAATTAGGTAAAATGAGACCAATTTCTGTATAGATTCTAGTATCTGCTTAATATCCAATAAGTGTTAAACAGTAAAATATGAATTGGGTTAGTCATAGCATATCTAAAATACATTTCACTAAATTTGAGCCTATTTAAAATTTTATATTACAGAGAATGACATGTCACTGATTCACGACCTTTTACAATATAAAAAAATTAAGCATATGAAATGGAGACCTGTGCTTTTAAATATAGATATTAGCAATACTAGAGAACAACAAAACTATATGTCAGAATTAAGTGAATAATATTTTAAAATAATTATTTTATATTAAAATTAGGTTATCCTATATGAAAAAATTTCAGAGTTTTTTAGAAAAACATTTAAAATAAGAAAAAGGGCATGAAACACAATAAAGGTAAACTAAACCTATACTAAATGTGGGTAAAGCTAAATGAACAAGATATGGATAAAAATAACATTTAGAAGCATCCCTCTTAAATTGCAGTGTGGCAATACCTGAGTTATGTGCCCTTTAATTTATGCACATGATGGATAGCTTGTTAAGGGCATATCTGTAACCATTATAATTGATAGTAGCTGAAGGCAGTCAGGTCATAATTTCTATTTAATGAATGGGATAGGAAGGGAACAGCAGTAGCATTTTAAAATAAGTGCCTGTGAAGTTTACATTTATGTCCAAAGTAACATTTACATTCTAGCCTTTTCTATGTTAAATTCCTTGAGAAGAGAGAAAACCCAGCTCCAACAAGAGCTATATATTACTAAATCAAAATCTTGATTTAACCAATAAGTAGGAACATCTTACCATAAGTGGAAAAGAATGTTCAACTAACCATTCGATGGTCTGTTTCTGCGCTCCTGTTCTTTGGGGGTTGTGGGAGAAGAAAATGGGCTCAATTGACAAGTTCCAGTAGTCGGAGAATAAGCTGTAACACTTTTCTTCTGTGTGACTTTTGAAGGACCCAATGACTAGAAATAAATAATAATTTGGAACAGAAGTACTTACATTTGGTTACAGATCTTTGAAAATACCTTAAGTAACCTAGGAAGATTCACATTAATAACACCTTTTTTGTTCTTTCTTTTGGATTTTGAATGCATTTATCACTTTCAAAGTAAACCCTATTCCTCTCAAATGAGGTAGTTATTTCAGATCTCTACAATAACCTCAATTTGATGCACTGAGATTATTAAGCTTATTTGCTACATCAACATGAAACATCACCAACTGTTTGCCAATAAGTGTTCCAGCAGTTTTGGAGATGCGGAATCTGGCTAGCACATTCTCCCCGCTAATACACAATATGTACAAGTATAATTACGGAGCCAGACTAAGAACTCTCAGAGGTGCTTGTTACCAGGGCCGACGAGGAAGTTCTAAGGAAGCTCACGGCTCCCCTCACCCACTTTTCTGCTTTAGTCAGTGTCTTAAACAACTAAGGCTGCCACTGAAGCCCTCGTAAGCATGTGGATGAACTGCAACTCCCTGTAGCTTCCTCCTCTGTATTCTAAGTAGTATGTATTTTGGTAATATTTTATATTTTGTCTAACTCGTCAGAATTTGTTCCTGAAAATATGATTTATCTTTGTACCCTAGAGAACGAAAACATGTGTAAGAAATGAATGGTTGAAAAGGAAAGGTGGCCATCCTACTCTACTCAGAAGACACTTTCTTATGAACCAGCACCTACAATTTTCACAAGAGCATGCCCACGTGGGTCTCAAATCAGTCTACTGTCTTACCATGGAGTGTTACCTCTTACCTTCCCAGAGGCTAGGCTGGGTTTCCAACTCATCATCTGCTTTCTCTAATTATCCATCATCACGCTATCAATTGTTTTCTCTGAGCCTTGTTTTCCATTATGCTTACTGACCACTCAACTAATGTGTATATGGAAACATAATGAGGGCAAGGGAGATAACTCAGCACAGGCCTGGAGGTCAGATCTCCAGAATCCATATAGTCAGATGGAATTAAACCCATCTGTAATCCCAGCACTCTCCTGCAAAGATGGTTGATGGGAGACATGAGAGTGCAGTAAGCATGAGGACCTATGTTCAGAGTCCCACAGTCCACATAAGGTCACACATGGCTGCACATGCCTGCAATCCTAGCTCTCCTAGAGCAAGATGGGACGGGGTAGAGCTGGAGAATCCCGCAAGACGGTGGCTCAGCTAGCCTGGCAAACAGTCACGGACAAGAGAATGAGGCAGAAGGTGAAGGCCAATACCCATGTTGCCCTCTGACTTCTATATGCATCAATACATGCACCCCCATTCTTCCTCCTTCCTTTCCTTCCCTCCCTCACCCCACCCCCAAGATAAATTGCTATGGCCTCAAAGATTATCAGTCAAGAGTTAAACAAGCTAAGATGAGGTTTCGAGTTAGTGTATCTGTTAGAGAAAGTCAGGAAGGAAGGAACAGCCGAGGTGGGCTGCAGTAATCTGTTACAGAAAGATTCTTGTGAGTGGGAAGGATGGGGCTCAAATAAGAGACCAGGAAAGGCATGAAAGGGAGTTGGGGACGTAGCGCAGTGGGCAGAGTGCCTGCCTCACATGCACAAAGCCCTGGTTCCAGTCTCTAGCACTGATACCCTGGGCATGATGGGGAACGCCTCTAAGTCTCAGCCCGTAGGAGGTGCAGGCAAGAATCACAAGCTCAAGGGCATCCTTGTTCATGCCCTGCAGAGGACGCCATCTTGAAATCACAAAACCCTGTCTCAAAAAGAAAATTTAAAAAGGCACAAGAATATTGAATATACAGATGAACTTAGAGCTTAAAAACAAAAGGTGTCAAGGCTTAGATATTGCCAACACTGTAGACCAACTTTAGCTCAGGATGCTGTTTTTAAATGGTTCAATGGTCAAGTGTCCTTTAATACACCCATGGCTATCTCACCTTTAAAAGTAATCCTGGTATTTGTTCTAGAAATTATAGGCAAAAAAATTTATAGTTAACATTTTAAATGATATATATTTGTTTGGGAGGAACAAAAGGCATTTATTTTATATATCCACAACTGCCAAAATTGTAAGCAGAATCTTTTCAAAAACACTTGGTAAGCCCAACTATTGTACCATTATATCTCTAAATCAATCCTTCCTGTAGGACGAAAGGGTTCTAAGTGTCTTTATCAGGTAGTTGCCATTACCTCTCTATATTGAGTTTTCACCTGTTTATATGTATTCGGTCATAAACTATGACATTTACCCAAGCCCTACTCAACTTCTCCAAGAATTTATTGCTGAGAATGATCTCACTGTGTATGTACAAGAAATGAAAGTTACTGCCCTACTGTACATTTACTCCATCTGTTTTCCTAGTTTGCCAAAAATTATTTTATCCAATTGCCAGATGTCTAAACATTGCAACTGCAGATAATATATTTCCTCCTGAAAACAGTTCTACAGCTGTCAGAAACTATGTGTGTGTGTGTACGCGCTCCTGTGTGTGGTGTGTGTGTGCGCGCGCATGTGCACGTGTATTTTAATACCAAGAATTCCCTCCTCCCTTCTCCCTTCTTGGTCACTTCTGTTGCTTAAGAAGAAACTTGTTTATCTATAACCACCACACACAGAGAGACAACTACAACTCTACTTTACCTATTGTCTCACCAAAACGTCCTTCAGCAATCGTCATCTTAGTTTATTGCCCCATGTGCACAAACTTCCCCATGTGCTTCTTTCCTCAGTGTTACCACAGTTCTCTAACTTTTAATCTGGGAAGATTCAGAAAAAGCAATCCTAGAGCCCTAAGAACTACACCCTGCCACTCGCCAAACTGAGGGACTTGCACATTACCTCCAATATGAGATGAGATTAAGAGAGACTGAGCTACTAATTAAGAGGTCAGCAAGGAAGAGGGTCATTTATTGATCCCTTTAGAAAAAAAACAACAACAACAACAAAGAAAAGGTGAGAGGATTAGACTCAGCCAGAAAGTGCAAAGGATTCAGGATGCAACAAAATGCAGTAGACATACTACACCCACTTTTCTAATTTATGTCTGTTTCGAATATTTACTGACCCCTTAGAAATATTTAACACTACTACTAAACAAAGAAGGACTGTGCTAAGATTTAGTCTGTTATCAGCCCAATCACCACTACTGTACTTTTTGTTAAGAGGTCAAACCTTTTATCTTAGCAAAACTAAAATTTGAGCATAGATCTTTCTGCTAAAAAAAAAAAAAATCAATGCTCTCTCTATAATCTCAAGCAGATATGGCATTTGCCTTTCATATCCTTCATGAATTGTAGCTTGCTTTGTCACCTTGTTTAAAGCATGTTCAACCAAAAAGGTGCCTGCACTTTATTGATTTTGTACCTCTTATAAACAGTCTGGAAAGTACTAACTAAGGGTTCTTTCACAGTGAAATATGGCATATAAAACTCTTATTATGAACTATTAGCTGCTATCACCGGAATACTTGAAACAGGCATTATAGTATCCAGATAGCCAGAAAAGGGAAGCTGAAGGAATATCAGTCTTTTGTCTCTCTCTTTTTTTCTCTTTTACTTTTTGAAACAGGGTTGCGCTAGTAAACGAGGTTGGTCTTGAACTCATGATCCTCATGCTTCAGCCTCATCAGTGCTGGGATTACACACATGTGTCAGCATGCCTGTTGGGATTATTATTATTAAGCTTACTCTGGTTGGTAAGGTTATTGGATTGTCCCACCTATGGTATATTACCTGTACTAGTTAGGAATTTATAGTAGGGACTCTGAAGACTAACTGTGATTGTCATTTTGGATCTACCATTTCTGAGCTGCCACAGTTACCATTCTTAATGGTACTAGAGATGCTAGGATTTTGTTGTTGCTTTTACAGTAGCTACAGGGAGCAAAAGCACTTTGCCCTTATCTAGTTTTATCTTATAGGTACATCAGGGAAAGAATAAGGACACACACGCGCACAAAGGGAGGTGGTGGGCATGGTGGCACACGCCTTCAATCCACGCCCTTGGGAAGCAGAGGTAGGTGAATCTCTAGGGGTTTGAAGTCAGAGTGATCTCTAGAGTGAGCTCCAGAAGAGCTAGGGCTACACACATTTCTCCTTCCACTATACAGATTCCAGACACGGAACTTATTTCATAAGCCTTAGCTACAAGCACCCTGATCTGCCGAGTCATTTTACTGGCTCATCTTCCACAATTTTAAGGAAAGTAGAGTACCACTTTAATTTTAAAGACATTCCAAGCACCAGAAAGAATATATATATTATTGTACTATTACTATCTCACACTATAGCCCTTAGGAAATATGTTCATGGTTATTTCTAATCATACTTTCGTAGATCCCTTTATTTTCCCAGAATGTTGTGAATTTCATTCAATACACTTTTTACTTATTGACATATGATTGACATAAAATGCACAGCTCATTTGAAGAAGGAGCTCTAACAACATGCACCAACATGCCTCTCCCTGAGATGCACACCCATGTCACCCCTTCCCTTCTGCCCCCTCCTGTCAGTTTAATTCCCAGCCCAAAGGCATCAACTACACACAGCTGCTGTCTCTTGAGGGCTTCATTTATAGGAAGCATACAGCCTGTTTATTTGGCTTCTTCTGCTTAAAATGGTTTTGAGATGATCTTTGTTGTTGTATACGTTAATAGTGTGCTCTGTTTCATTGTTTGGTAGTATTTCTTTGCTTAAGTATGGCATAATTTGCTTTTCCATTTTCTTCTGTATAGACATGTGTGCTGTTTCCAGTTTGAGATTATTAGGAATTTAGTTGCTAAGAACATTCTTCTACACAGCCTTTTGCGTATCTATGATTTTCACATACACATCTGAGAGTGCATTGATAGGTTACAGGATGGATATGGACTTAGTTTAAAATATAAACTGGATGTGGTGGTGCTGACCCAGGGAGCAGAGGCAGATGGACTGTGGTGAGTTTGAGGCCAGCCTTGTGCAGGACAGTCAAGTCTACACAGAGAATCCCTGCCTTGAAAAACATATCTATTTATATCCTGCCTCCACATTAAGATTAAAAACCATCTTGTTAAAGGGTCAAAATAAATTCATTCTGGGTTAATGTAAAACTTGGATTTGACCAGGTCTTGACCCATTTTCTGGAATTTGACATGTTCCACATCTTATACGCTTACCTTCACCCATCTTAAGATATAAGATGCTCTGCCAAATAATACTGAAATGTTCACTCAAGTTCCTATGTAACCAAAATTCCTCTGGAAATCTCCCAACACTTGAAAACCTCCAGTCTTGCAGTTTTTGGGCTACATAAACCCTACTTTCTCCTGTGTTTCATGCTATTTTCTCAAACCGTGCTTTAGGGAGATAGCCCTGTCTGACAGGAAATAAATCTTGCTTAATCTGATCAAAGAATCTTGGTAATGGTCTTTATTCTTGTTCAGTAGGATTAACAGTTTGGTCAAGTATTTTGTATTTTTCTATTTAATTGTTCTTATTTACATATTTTGCACATAAGTCTTATCAGATTACATACATGACAAATATTTTCTTCTCAATATATAGCTCACCTATTCATTTCTCTCATTTTTTATTTTGAATTTTTATTTTAACAAAAATAAATTTCAATTTATTTCAAATTTAAAAACTCACTGGCATCTATTCAGTTTTTAATGTGATCTTCCAATCAGAAGAAAAAAAATCAAATTTAATGAAGTCTAATTTATTAAATTTTCTTTTATAAATATGATTTTTCATGCCTTGAGAAAATTTTGGCTCCTGCAAATTCACAGAGATGTTTTCTTATATTTTCCTCCAAAGGATTTACACTTCTGGCTAACTTTAAAACCGTTACGCTGAGTGTGGTAGCACACACTGTTATTAATCCCAGTACTTGGGAGGCAAAAGCAGGTGAATCTCTGAGTTCAAAGCCAGCCTCAACTAGAGAGTGAGTTCCCTGAACCTACAATGAGCAGCACACAATGACTTGCAACTCCAGCTCTAGAGGGAACTGAGGCTTCTGGGCACTTGCATTCATGTGCACACCCCCCCCCCTCAATATATATAATTAAAGAAAAATATTTTTTAAGTTTTTTCATATGTATACCATTTATTAAAGTTTTTAAATATTGAATGGTCACAGTATTTTGAAATGCTTAATAAACTGAGACAACTACTAAAGTTAGCATAAGCCAAAAATTTTAAGAGAATAAGGCATCAAGCAATAGTTAAGTCATTATAGCAAAGGAAAATAGCCATGGCCTATGGAAAGAGTACTTCAAGTCAGTGTCCTGGGGACTTGGAGTGGTCCTGCTGCTCTGCGGCTTCACTCTCATGGCCACACACTTTGTCCAGAAGTGAGTTTCTTCCCTTGCTTCCCATGGTGAATAAAGTAGGATGGGGAGATAGGGAGGAGGCAGGTGGCAATGCCATGTGTCTTGGCTAGAATAAATGGCACCACCCCCTTTTCTAGCTTGATGAGAAGATGTAAACACAAAGGTAATTCCAACTGTGTCAGTCATTCAAACACAGTAGGCAGTCTGAAGAAATCTCCACAGAACCTATACATTTTGGCTGAGACACTCCCTCTGTGTGTGTGTGTGTGTGTGTGTGTGTGTGTGTGTGTGTGTGTGTGAAACAGAAAGACACACATAGTATATACTCACTTATAAGTGGATATTAGCCCAAAATAGTTGTCCTCAGCAGGGGATCGGGACAGATGCTGGGACTTGCTGCTGGGTGGAGTGCTGAGAATGGAATGGAAGACTGGGGCTGGGGAGATGGAAGGACCTAGAGGGTTCAGGAGCCCCACAAGGACACAATCAAGGCAGGTGGATCTGGATCCAGGGGGACCTCCACAAACTGTTGCACCAACCAAGGACAATGCATACAGTAAACCCAGACCTAGCCAGATCTAACTCAGAACCTAGTTCAGATCTAGCCAATGGATAGCTCATTCTCCACGGCTGTAGGGAGAGTGGGGACTGACTCTGACATAAGCTCTAGTGCCCCCTATTTGACCACTTCCCCTTGGTGGGGAGGCCTGGTGGGCACACAGAGGAAGGGGAAGCAGGCTATCCTGATGAGACCTGATAGACTATGGTCATTGGTGGGGGAGGAGAACTCCTTCTGTCAGAGGTCTAGGGGAGGGGAATAGGGTGAAAGAGGGAGGGAGGGTGGGGACCGGAAGATACAAGTGAGGGGATAACAATCGGGATGTAATCTGAATAAATTAAAATAAAAAAGAACGTTTCATGAGAGCTGTTGTTTTCATTTTTTATTATGTGTGTGAACATGTGTGTGAGTGGGCACATGTGTACAAGTCAGAGGACGACTTTTTGAAGTTGGATCTCCTTTATACCTTTACATGGGTTCCACAGATAGAAATCAGTTTGGCATGCTTATGTGGCTAGCACCTTTACGTGTGGAACCATCTCACCAGCCCAAGATTTGGTTTTTGAAGACAGACAGAAGAATTGGTCTCCTTCTACTGAGAGACTGGAAATGAGTATAAACAGGATGTGGTGGAGAGAGGTGATAGCCTAGACCAGGGCAAGGAGAAAGACCTAGAGAGGAAGGCAGGGCGGGATGGTGTGTAACAAAGGATCCACACCAGAAACCTCCAGTTCTAGGAAACGCAACTTGCTTCACATGGCGGAGCCATCCTTCACTGTGGATCAGGTACAGCTGCCATGAACAGTGATCGTGTGTGGGAAAAACAACGTGCGCTGGTAAGCATAGGTTTTCAGAACGATAGCTGAACATAAAGGAGAGTACCTGGTGTAGCAAATCACCCATCAAATGAGCACATCTTAGTGACAGTCCTCTAAGCAGCCATCTGTGCTGCTATCCAAAAATGAATGCATAAAAACACTTAACCTTTCAAGATTCTGGGCTTTTGGCTTCTAAAACAACCCATTCGTGAGGATTTTTCACAGTATCTGCAGCCTGTGACCTTGCCAGCTGTAGAGACAGTGTGTAGCTCAGGAGTTAAAGAGGAAGGGAGGATGGCTGACATACTGTATACCACTGTGAAGTTACGTTACTGACCCCAACCAGGACAGGTACAGTGAGCACACTGAGGGATGTGCGCATGACCCAGGATGGAAGGACAAGAAAAGGGAGACAGAATTATCCATGCTGACTACGTAGAGCTTTTACATAGACAGGCAAAAACACCACTCTAAGAAAGTCCCATGGTTGCCAAAACACAGAGGAAGACATCACTTTGTGCTTATTACTAGAAATTCTAAAATTAGGAACATTTCAGATTTTCTGACTAGTGATGCTTGAGCCACTGACATTGGAGAAATAAACTGGGTCTTAAAGGATCAGGACAAATGACTGTGTTAGCAGATTAAATAGTTTGGATGAGATGGACACGTGCTCTAAGACATGCCGCGTGTCCAGATTCAATCACGAAGAACTAGGAAACAGGAATAAATCAATAGAGAAACTGAGTTAACACAGACCCAGGCCAAATACAACACTGTGTCTTCCAAAACAGATTAATAGTTCCTGTGACACCAGCCTAGATGCATCCTCATCTGAACAAAGTCTGCTGTCCTGACATCTGTGCCCCACAAAGAGAATGGCTGTACAAGGGTCATTTTCTTGTTCAGATGGTGCCTTTGTCTCCCATAGAACAGTGTTGGGGCAGGAAAGAACAGTATTTCACTTCAAGCTGGACTACCCATCTAACAAATGCCATTCTGACCAAAGAAACAGATGCAGAATCACAGTTACAGCTGCATTCCGCACACCACAAGTTGGATAATGGTACTCTAAATTGCTAATTATGCCTTTAATGGCAGTTTTAGTGCCACTGCAGTATTTTGTCACCTTTGTATAATTTCTTTTTTTTTTTTTAAAGCACCCAGGAAGGTTTTTAAATGATGATTTTCTGTTTTGTTAAAACCAGTGAGTCTTCCGCTGGGCGGTGGTGGTGCACGCCTTTAATCCCAGCACTCGGGAGGCAGAGGCAGGTGGATCACTGAGTTCGAGGCCAGCTTAGTCTACAAAGTGAGTCCAGGACAGCCAAGACTACACAGAGAAACCCTGTTTCATAAAGCCAATTAAAAAAAAAACCAACAAAACAAAACAAAACAAAAACCAGTGAGTCTTCCAAGGAGAACTCATTCTCCCCTGCAACCCAAGACAGGGTTTCTCCGTTTGGCTGGCTCTCCTGGAACCCCCTCTGTAGAACAGACTGGCCTCAAACTCCAGGGATCAACCTGCCTCTGCTGGTGGAGTGCTGGACTAAAAGCATATGCCACCACACCTGGCTTAAAATTTACTGACGTGGCAGTCTCATGGGATTTTGTGAGATCTCACTTATTAACTAGCAATTTGTTTTAATTTTCTTCTTTACTGATCATTTACACTTAGGATTAGAAAAATAATAAGTATTTCAGTCAGTGTTTGTATCTAAATCCATATTTGGTGTGACATGTTGGCACTGGAAATATTCTATGACTAGACTCAGAAAAGTATACCAACAGTACAATTTTCTTTCTGCTGTGATCACCATGGCAAACTTTATTATACTGCCACTACTCTGTCATTCACTATATGCCAGCATAGATGAGACAAATTATTACTTTATGATGTGACAATGTCACTAAGGTTTTAATATTTTAATACATTACAATATGTAGATTAAAATACTTCTATTATTTCATATTGTTTTTAATATATTTAAGTGGCAAACTTCTATAAACTAATTTCTGCTAAATTATTTTTATAAAGGTTATTAAATAATTTGTTTCTTGCATGTCTATCGTAAGCTGACCAGAAATTTTGGCATGGTAGATTAGAACAGTACTTCATATGCAGACAACTTCATCAGTGACAACTGTGTCATGTTTTTGGTAAATGTTACACTCAGCAAGATAAATAACTAGCAAAAGTTAAAAACACAATTGTAATCATGCAAGCACGATGCCTATGCCCTCACTCTTCCCAACTGGCCCCACCCTCCTCCCTCTCATGTAACCCAGGTGACTATGCAGCTGAGGATTATCTTGAACCAGAACACACCTGCCTCCACCTAACATGAGCTAGGATTATAGGATATACTACGCCAGGCTGCATTCACAATTCTTAAACTAATACTTACATATTCTTCAAACTGCTCATGTAGTTTCAGTGATCTTTTAACTCTGCAAACAAAATATTTAAAGAAATTTTAGATTTGACATGCTTTATTTTAGGCTGATATTTTAGAATAAAATAGACGTAGTTGATTATAAGTTATTTTTACTAATTTTTATACTGCTTGTTAAAGCTATATGCCACACTGGAAAAAAACCAATTATGATAAATTTGTATTTCTTAATGTTTTTATTTGATCAGTTTATTTCTAGTAGCATATTTTGCTATGGGATCCTAATTACACATTTAAGTGGGTCGCTTCTTCATATATGTAGGTACCATAAAATTTATTAAAGTTTTTTCTTTTTGGTGGTAGTGTTGGGTTCTGAAACCACCTCTTTGTGCTTGCTAGGTAAGAGCTCTATCACTGATCTATATCCCCAGGCTCATTTTTATTATAGAAAATTTTAGTAAAAAATCAGTTGTCTCCTTTAAAACATTATGAGGAAAAATTGTACATAATAGCAAAATAATATAAATATTGATAGAGACACTGAAAAGTCTACCATTTGCAGGAACAGAGTGCTTGGTGGTACAGGTATTTATAAGACAAAGTTGTGCACATTATCCCAGCATTGGACATGATTCAGAGCAAGCAGACTATGACTTAACAGGGGAACAGATGCTGTATGTCTTTATAAGTCCCCAACCCATAAGAAACTATTTTTTGTTTCCTTCCACTACACTGATTCAGGAACGTGCCAGGCTCTCTGTGTGTAAAATCTGTTCTGCTAAGTGGGATGCCCAGCTGTTGGTGACAATGCTTAGAAAGGAAAGTTGAATATTTATAATACTTTATTCCATACAGCTGCCTTCTAAAGAGCAGTCATCAACATTTTATTGATTGTAGACTAAATGCTCAAAGGAGAAAAAGGTCAATATAAATTAGAACTGGTTTTCCAAATGTAGTATTAAAAGTACTTCTAGATCTGAGACAGAAGTTACCTCTAGTATTAGCAAATTAAACATCCTGTAAAAGGTTGCACTATATTCTAAAGAACCTCTCCTAAAAATACATATAGAGCCTAGAAAATCACTAGGCCATTTTGCTTTGTTTTTAAGTGCTGTGACACTAGCTTTTATAAGAAAACAAAGCTCTCCCTGATACTGCTCAAAACTTTTTTGTTGTATTATCATTGGCTAATTCTTAGAAAAAGTATTTCAGTATTCAGATTTACAAAGGTTTCAGATGAGATAATAAGTAGACCTATGAAGCCAAGGAAGTGTTAAACTTACAAGAAGGTGAGTTGAGTTAAAATAGGTTATAATTTATTTTGTGTTTGTTTAAAACCTAAAGATGGGATTTCCTAAAGGTAATGCAGTAAGTAAATTGGTAATAACTAGCCTAAGAAGATTTAATAGACTACATGAGAAGACATCTGAGAAATGACTTAGTTCAGCCTATAGAAAAGTTTGTGTAACTTGCTCAGTGTCATATGTTTTCAGACAGGGAGGCTCAGATCTGTGGGAATGTATTATGATAAAACATCTGTCCTATGCTAAGGACTGGAATCTTTTCCAGACTTCACAACCAGAGTTGGTAATGCATCTTGAGGACTGCTATCCTACCGTCTACTCAGACTCTTTGTTCAGCTTGCCTGCCTTGGACTCGATGAAATCAGCCTTTACAACCAAGCTAATGCAGGACTGTAATCTTCAATTATGTCCTCTTTCATGCCCCTGACCCAGAGTAATGCATGTATGTTCTGATAACTATTTGTTGAAAACAGTACATAGGCTGAAAGCAGTCTTATAAGTAAATTGCAAATGTTGAGCACAAAATTTGGGTACTGCTTGATAAACAATGATGCTTGTCATACTGTTTGTTATTTTGGTCAGTTGTGGTCAGTGACTTAATCTCTTGTAACACTGTTAAAGATTCCTGTAAACTATCCCTCACTCCCTCCCATGCTTTTTGTGCTACTCAATAAATATAAAGCAAACACCTCTGTTAGGGACAAACAGATTCAGGCTCACAGACAGCCAAGAGGACGGAAGACACTGGGGAGGCAAAGTGAAGAATTTAAATCTGGGTTTGATACTGGTTTGATTTTTTTTTCTTTAAGGTGACACTGATGCATTATTGGTGTCTCAGAGTTTATTATTAACACATTCAAACCAACCACATAGATCTTGAATTGAGAGAGAGAAAATCATGCAAAGAACAAAAACAAAACAAAACAAAACAAAAAACAAAAAAAAAAAAAACAAACAACAACAACAACAACAAAAAAAAAAACAAAGAAGACCAGATAGTTTAGTTAGTTTTGTAGTTAAACTTAGTTGTTTAGGGGTTAAGATGTTTTTAGGTCTAGACAGATGTTTTAAGTTAATGATGACGAGATATGGTATTGATTTACATTCAGAATTTTAGATGCACCAAAAAAGTTGTTTTTTTCAAGGCTGCCAAATACAAATAGCCAAAACACTAAGAATGTAACATTTATATAATTCCTGATTGTTCCATAATTCTTCTTGCTGTAGATAGTTTATTGTATAATGTGTAATAATATAAAAGTATATGCAAAAAAAACTTTTTAAAATTTAGTTTAAAAAAAAAAGAAATCTGATTTGAGGCCTGACTACTTTGTATTAGATAACCAATTAGGGAGCTCAATCCTGGAAGAGGCTAATTCTCCCTCTCAACTGTTATTAGCTGCCTGTGGAGAACCACAGACAGACTCAGCAGGCTGTACTTATAAGTACATGTGTGTGTACCAATAATAACAAGAGAAAAATAGTTTGAAAGGAAGTGAAAGGGGACATAGGAAGATTGGGGTGGGAAGTGGTATAAATATATTTTAATTAAAAATTAATAAAAACAAAAACATTGACACCTACTACAATATAGATGGAGACATTACCTTAAGTAAAACAAGCCAGCTACAAAAGGATAAACTGTGAAGATTTTATTAATATGACAGTAGTCAAATTCAGAGACATGGAAATAAAATGGTGACTTTGATAGGCTAGAGGCAGAAAGTAATGGGAAATTATTGCTTAATTAAATTATACTTTTAGTCTCACAAGATCAAAATAAGTCTAGAGATGGATATACAACTGTGGATGGACTCCCACTTAAGAGCAATCATGTTAAATGTTCACTTACTCCCATAATTTGAATATTCCATTTTTAGTTGTACTAGGTTTAGATTCACTGTATGACAGTTAGTCTTAATTGCCAGCCTGACTAGACTGAGAAGTGCCTAGGAGATCAGTAAAACATACCCCTGGGTTTCAATGAAGTCATTCTTAGAACCCACCTTGAATATGGGAGCCATGTGGGAGCCACTACTTCATACAGTAGGGGCCCAGAGGGGATGAAAAGGACAAAGGAAAGCTGCTTACACAAGTGTTGTCTCTTTGCTTCCTGGCTGCTATGATGTGAGTTACGGCTACACTACGCCTCAGTGCCATGATGGACTGGTATGTTTAAAACTGTGAGCCAAAATGGATGTATTTCCTTCCTGAAGCTGTTTTGTTCTAACACAACTGGGATCAAAACCACAGTTACTACTAGAATTAAATGCTGTTACAATTCTATAAAGATGAATATATTTGCTGTGCAAAGTTTTCCTCAGGTAAAATTATATAATATCCTTTAGGAATGGGCCACCATTTTATTTAGCTTCACACATGCCAGGATCCTTACCTAGGATTCTCTGCTTTATCGCAACAAAATGATTGGATAAGCTTTACTGTATTGCATTACTAACATCAGTTATAATACTAAATAAATGGTTCTAAGCAGGAAAGCTACCACTGACTCTTAACCAAGGAGGAAAGACACCACAGACGCTCGCAAAGCTGTATGATGAGGTTTTCTTATAGAACTTTAAAAAGCTAATCATGATTTTGAATGGTAGGGTTGATGGTGGTAGAGGGTGACGAGTAAACTTAGGAAAACAGACAAGGCTGGTGGAGAATCTTTGATGCTGTGCCAAATTCTTCCCTAAGGGTGGGTAAATCACACAATCACACTAAGCTTCATAAACTTGATAAGACCAGCCTGTAAAGTGGTAAGAATTTCAGAGTGGAAGATAAAACATCACTTAGTATTTCAGTGCTTCCATTACTCCTCAGTGTAACAGACATGATAATGCTGCCAGCCACCTACTTCACAAGAGTTCAGAGGACTTGTGAGCTCCTGAGATGCTTAGAATCCTTTGACAAAAGGCAATGGCCAAATTCATAACCCATGTGACATGTTGAATACAACTTGAGGTATATGAATGATTTACTTTCTATTTTGCATATGAGAATGAGAAGAGAAGGGAGGAGGATCTTCTGTATCTGTTGTGTACTATCCTTTTCTTTTAAGTCTGTCTGTGGTCAAAACTTCCTGCAGTCACACACAAAACCTCCACTGCAGCATGGATGAGTGGGAATTCCACCCATCACATAAAGTATGGGCACAGTGGGAACGCATCTAAAGGGATCATTCTCTAAGATAATTTGTGAGACAACCAGCCAAAAGCTTTGGCCAATTATTAGGTAATGTGTTTTGATACCAAAACCTTCCTTATCTAAAGATTAATACTGAAGCAAAGAAAAAGTATTTTATAGAAGTTAATGGGAACTATGTATTTGGGAACATTAGCCATAGAACATAGCCAGTAGTGAGATTTTCTAGGTTTAATAAAAAGAAAAATCAAGACTATTTCACTTCTAAATGATATCCTCAGTATACAACACATATAAAATTTGTACATGTGTCTGACACTAACAAGTCATTTAAAGGAGTCCTACCAATTGAAAGGGCTTACACAGGTCTATAGAACTTTAAATGGCAGGTAGGTGAGGTGATGTTTTATGCCCTTTTCTTTATAAGTTATATTTAGTAACACGCATACACACATAAACTGAAACATCAAAACATTAACAGCTACTGACGTCTACACTTCTATAGCCCTGACAGTCTTCTCCATGAGGGTCTCACATATTCTGTCCAGTTCTCAATAAGTATCCTTCTACTCTCAACGCCTTTGTGCATGACCTTCTCACTACGTGTTTTATGTCAAAGTAATATGTATGTTTCCTTCCCTATATTATTAAGTCATTAGATTTTGTCTGTTTTTTAACAAGCAGTACATTCAGATGTTTTTTGAGCACTCTTCCATGAAACCTCAAACCACTAAGTAGTATGTATTTTGATTCTCAAAGCCTGAGAATACTTGGCATATTATTATTACATAAAGTTATTGATTTGTCCAATCAATTGTGATTTCTTTCATTAAAATGTATCAAATAATTATTTCAATTTTGGGGACCAGTTTTTGCAAACGAAGGACAACTAGTTTGGTTTGAAACCCCTAGATAAGTCTTTAAAATACATATTTTCATGATATATAATATAAAGAGGTATATTATGACATATATAAATATATTGTTAGGATTCTGCTTTAGTCTTTCTACCTGTGATGTCACTGCTTACCTGACACAGGGGTGTGGCCCTGTCCTGGGCCATATAAAAAACACCCTCCATGTGACGCTCTCTCTCTACCTCTCTAGCTCTCTCTACTTCTCTACCTCCCTCTCTCTCTTCTCTCTCTATCTGGGGTACCTCTTCCCCCTTTCCTTCTCCCCCCATATTCATCTAATAAACTCTGTATAACATAATATCTGCCTGGTACCTTATATTCTATCATCCGCCTTAATCTCTTAATTTTTATATATAACATATGTTATATGTAAGCACATATATGTAAACACCTATATGTATTATATATTTGAGGGCAGTACTAGGAGTTGAATCAAAGGTCTCAAGTATGCTTGGCACAAATTCTTCCAATGAAGTAACATTCCCATTTGCTGCTCAAAAGACACTTTGGTCAAGTATATTCAGGGTACTTTAAATATCAGTTTTTAAAGATATCATATTAATGCAGTTATGTCTAAGGTAGATTTCTGTGCTGATGTAAGCTTCATCGATTCTAGAAAAGCTACAATGTCCTCAAATATTGCGTCTCCCCCATGCTACCTTTCTAACCATAAAGTTACTGAAAATGTGTCTAACTCACTGGTTCATCCATTAAATTAATACAAACAAATAGTGAATCTTAATATGACTTTATTTCTATATATATATTTTTTAATTTCCAAGGACACATGCCTAGAATTCTCAGCATTTGAGAGGTTGAAGCAGGATAAATGAAAGTTAAGTTCAGAGTCAGGCTGAGCTACAGTCTGAGATGATGTCTCAAACAAACAAACAAATAAACAAACTACAACCAAACCTAAGAGTAAGAATTATTCTACCACTTATCTGAGTTTTGTCTCATTTGCTTACAATTAATCATCCTTTAAATGCACAGATAAAAATTCATTAACTATACAAGGTTTGTTTCATTTTTCGAGACAGGGTTTCTCTATGTTATCTTGGCCATCTTGGACTCGCGCTGTAGATAAGGCTGGCCTCAAACTCACAGCAATCTGCCTGCCTCTGCCTCGCAAGTGCTAGGATTAAAGGCATGCGCCACCACACCTGGCTTAAATATACAAGGTTTTCTGACCCAGTATTTCTACGTTCTCACCCTCCCCCCCTTCTCTTTTTCTCAGTGTGGTTTCATGTACCAAAACTGGCCTCAAACTCAGTAGATAGATGAAGATGACCTTGAGCTGCAGACGCTCCTGCCTCTATCTCCTAAATTGTGGGATTACAGGCATGTGCCACCACCCAAACCTCCCTGTGTCATACCAAAATACAAATTGTTTTCTTACACAAACATAATAAAATTTTAATAAGCTATTGATATAATGGCAATAGTCGGTATTGAAATTTTATCTCTGGAGGAGGTGTAGGTGGTGCGGCTTTGCTGGAAGAAATACATTTTGGCAGGCAGGCTTTGAGAGCAAAACCTTGTACCACTTCTAGTTTGTTTTCTACTTCACTACTTTCCTTAACAGTTGCAGCACAACACAAGCCTTGGCTGCAACATTATGTTTACTGGTACTGGTTTTTGTTGGCTTCTTCTCCCCTCCCCCTCCTACTCTTCTTCTGCATGGTTCAAGATGTGAGCTATCAACTTCCTGCCCCTACCACCATGCCTTCTGCTTGCTGCCATGCCTCCCCAGTGTGACTCTTAGACCTCGAGACTGTAAGCCAAAATAAATCCTTTCTTCTCTCATTCGCTTTTAGTCTTGGTGCTTTAGCACAGCAATAGGGAATTAAATAATACAGAAGTTGGTACTGAGGGTAGACTGTTGCTTTGAAGACTATGACGGTGCCTATTATTGTTATTTGGAGGAATGCAGAAGACTTCGGAACTTCATACTAGAAAAAAATGGTTGAATTCTGTAAGCAGACTAGTGCAGATGGCAAAGGGCAGCTCAAGGGGTTTCAGGAACAAACAACATTAGCAACTGCTCTGCAGGCCACTCTCATGACATTTTGGCAAGAATTTGGCAATCTTCTTCCACTGGCCTGAGACTCTGCTGAAGGCTAATTAAAAAGTAATGGCCCAATTTCTTTGGTGGAGGAAAAAAAATTTTTTTTGGAGACAAGGTCTCTCTGTGTAGTCTTGGCTGTCCTGGACTCACTTTGTAGATCAGGCTGGCCTCGAACTCACAGTGATTCACCTGCCTCTGCCTCCTGAGTGCTGGAATTAAAGGTGTGTGCCACCATGCCTGCCTAGGTGGAGGAAATTTTAAAATAGCATAATACTGAATCTATGATATGGTTGTTATTAATGACTCTTACACAAGTCTATAATAAAAGAGAGCAAGTGAGGCAGAAAGAAATATATGTATAATAAGAGGGAGAAGGAGGAGGAGGAGGAGGAAGAGGAGAAACACCAATAAACATAATGTTGCAGCTGCAGCCAAGGCTTGTGTTGTGCTGTAACTGTTAAGCAAAGTAGCCCCATTAAGGGACTTTAAAATCTTATTTTAAAAAAAGGCAGAGTCTTTTTCCTTTTCTGCACTGGGACAAAGAGAAGGGTGACTTCAGGACAAGACTCCACACAGCCACGCTTCCAATGTGAAAGATAGCCCAGTGGATTTTCTGCTCTTAGAAAGCAACTGCACACACACACAAAAAAGCCGCTTCTAATTTGGTCAAGACAGGGTGTAGGGGTGTGTCCAACCAGAGCTGGAGTCAACCTTGGCAGCATCAACGAATGTGGTACTGGCTTTAGAGGCATGAAGGGTGCTAGAGTAAAGGGAGTGTAGATTCTTCCTCAGCAGTTCCAACGAGCTGATGAGGCCAGGCAGCACATGGCAAGGAGTCTCTAAGACAAAAATGTGATCTATGCATAAGCTATTTTTGGAATGTTAGGGACATTCAAAGACCTTAATTTATACAGTAGGAGAGTGCCTTACACCATTATAAGGGCCACATATTATACTTTCCTCTATTACAACTTGCTGATTTTCATAAAAATGTATTTAAAAATTCACATTTTAAATATTTAGAGTAAGTAGTAACAATTCATCAACCTTAAAAATGCAAGTTATGTTTAAGAGAAATTGTATAACTCTTAATACTCCTAGGGGAGGGTCAAACAATGTTTATTAAATGGTTAATCATTACTTGGTTTGGCATATCATTTTACTCATCTGTGTTTTTTTTAATCAATCCACACAATAAAAACAACTGCATTTGGCATTAGGGTCAATCTAAAAGCCCAAACAAGTTAGGCATCAATGTGCATGCCTGTGACACCAGCATCTGGGAGATGGAGGCAGTAGGATTAGGCGTTCATGGCCAGTCTCAGCTACATAGTGAGAGTGGGCTACACCACACAGTCATTCTCTAAAAACTTAAGAAATAATACATTTTAAATTTTTTCAGAAAACTCTCAGACTTTGTAAGAATATCAGCAGAATTAACCCACTCTAAGAACACTATCACAGTTAGAAACTCCAACACTAATGCTATTCTAACTTTCTAACTTTGGAACAGACAAGTTAATGCTGATAGAAACTGATTGTCTTTGACTGAAGCAACATGATAATACACGTTAATTAAAGACTGGAAAATGGTACTAGGAAATTTACAAATGAAAAGATGGAAGATGTGAGGGTTGGGGAAGAGAGTCAATGAAATGTAATAGTAAAAGCTGTTTACTTGCCATGAGTAGTATGTAAACATAGATATGGTATAAAATTTCTCCATATAGTGCAAAGTAGCTGCTCTGTTGTCTCGCCTCCTCCCTTTAAGTTGGAGTCTTATTTTAGCCTTAAACTCCTGATTGATTCCCAATCCTCCTGCATCTAGCTCCCAAGTACTGTGATTACAGGTACCACTACTATATTTGTCTTAGGATAATTTTTTTTTCTAAACAGCAGCTTTATTCACTTAATATTTATTGATCAACTATTTTATTAATGAGGATTCAAATCATGTTGTGTTTGAATCCAAGTAGTTTTTCCACTTCAAGTTTGAGAGTTAAGGTTACAACCTATAAGTTATATTGTTTTAGAACACACATGGAAAAATAAGAGTACATTTGCTTGGCGAAAGGAAAGAAACTAGGAGCAGTAATTAGTGACTCACCTGCTTCTCTTCTCAAGACAGAGCCAAAGGATCTAACAGATGGTGGAGAAACTATACTTACAGAGAACACAGTATAGGTGCTCTCTAAATGTAAAACACAACAACAAACAAAGAAATAAAATCTACTCAAGTTGGTTGTGATGCATACTATAAAAAACAATGCTCAAAACAGAAAAGCAAGCAACCACAGATTCATCAAACAATTTAAGAAACAGTAGCACCAACACTGACTGGGCACATCTGACTGCTCCTCCCATAGCCCACCTGCTCCCTGTGAGCCAACTATAATCTTAGCACACACATATATCACACACATATATAAGCCCAAATGACTGTTTAATGCTCACCCTTAAACTTTAAAGGCTGTATTCTGTCTTCCACAAATTGGTTCCTTCAGTCCCTGTTTTTAAGATCCTATCCATTATATTGTCATTGGCTATTTGTTCTTTCCCACTTGTTTTTGATTCATTCAGGCCACACATATTTCCCCCAACTACTCTTTTAGAAAAGAAAAAAAGTATTTCCCAATCAAATTTATACCATACCTTCTTCTGGCCTACCTGAACACCAGGCATGCATGTGGTGCATATATATACATGCAGGCTAAACAATAGTCCACATTAAAAAACATTTTTTTTTATCACATTGAAAAACAAAGCATCTCAGCTGGGCACGGTGGAGTGCAGCTGTAATCCCAGCACTCAGGACTCAGAGGTAGGCAGACTTCTGTGAGTTCGAGGCCAGTTTAGTCTACAAAGCGAGTCCAGGACAGCTAAGGCTAACCCTGTCTCAAAACAAACAAACAAACAAACAAATGAAAATGAAAACAAAACGCCCAAAGCATCCCACTAACAAAGATGGAGCTTTTTCAACCTTCTCAACCTTCCTAATGCTGGGGCTCTTTAGCACAGTTCCTCATGCTGTGGTGACCCCCCAACCACACAATTATTTTAGTTGCTACTTCATAACTGTAATTTTGCTGTTATGAATCATAATTAAATATCTGTGCTTTCCCAATGGTTTTAGGTGACCCCTGTGAAAAGGTTGTTCGATCCCCAACCGGGTCATGATCCAAACAGGTTGAGAAAACTGTGTTACAGTGTTACTATGCTTCATGCATTAAACTGTTAGGCTGTCCTTTATTTCTTCTCTTTGCTAAACTATATTAACAGCAAAACTGGGCTTGGGATGTAGTTCAGCTGGTAGAGTGTTTACACAGTACACACAAAGCTTTAGGTTGGATCTCCAGTACTAGGGGAAGGAGGAGAATTAGAAGTTTGTTGTTTTCTTCAGCTACAAAGGGTGAAGGGCGTTTGAGATCAGCCTGGGTCACACAAACCCTGGGTTTTTGTTTGTTTGTCTTTTAAAAAATGAGAACCAACCAACAAAACTGCCTCACATGTGGAACAGCAATGTATTTACTGTCAGAAACATTTTCCTCAAACTCTTCTAATATAACAAATATCTGGTGATATAGTAAAGTTGCCAGTTGTCAAAAAGATCCACTTTTAGTAAACTTTTGTTCCTTACTTCTGTAAACAGATCAAGAACATCGGTCAAAAACTAAGTTTCTTTTCATTCTCTACCTGTTTCATTATTTTCTATTCCATTATCTTTGCCAGCCATGTGATAATACAAATGTTTCTAATGCAGTAAAAGGGAGATGACTTTTTACAATGATAAAAGAGTCAATCAACATAGGTTGTTATTTCTGAAGGTCCTCCTTTTTATGTCAGTTCACACTTAGCATAAGTATCTCCCCTATTGTCCTACTTTTCATTTTATTCCAACAGCAAAATGTTATCCTAGCAGGCAGTACCTAAATCAGCCAGGTACAGGCGTAGCCACAGAAGTATTGCAAGAGTTGGCCCTTTCTCCTCCCTCAAATTCTTTAATGACCTTAAAAAAAAAAAAACTTTTACACAAAGTCCAACCACTCATCCTATATAGGGTAGATGAAGGGTGGAAGAATATAGGATTATCTAGCACAATACCCACCCCTACTATGGTCATTTTAGGTTACCACATTATTGGGGTTGGGCAACAATTTAAAGATAATTCAATACGAATTTATTTTACTGAATGGCTAAGTGAGAATCTGAAGAAATCCAGGCAATGAAATCCATTCAGTCCATGAAATCTCTCCCGAGTTTATATGAACTCACTAGACAAACACTTAACAAGCATTAAAACGTTCTATAAATCACAGAGACACATCTACTTACTCTGCTGTTTCACTCTCAGAATGTTAGCCCTATCTAAGTTATTTCAAGTTGACATTACTCAAATTTGGCCCACAGATCACACAATGTTGGGAGGTTTTGAGAATTAAAGTAAGACTGGAAGCGTAGAGGTGGGTTCAGAATACCAAGCACGGACAGTACCAAGTAGGGACACGGTCAACAGAGAGTTTAAAGAAAACAAAAAAGACAAGGTGACTGTGGGGCCGCACAGCATACTCCCTTTGCTCACAGAGGGCCCATCAAAACAACATTCAGGCAAGAGATACCTACGGCATTTCGGTACTCTTGGAAGGGCCGCCAGTGCTGGACTTAACCAATTGAGAGACAGCAAACGCGGAAGCAGAAAAAAAGCCCGCGCAGTAGGCACTGGATGAGGTGTCACACCGAACGCAGGCCGCCGGAAGCAGCTTCCGCACACTAAAGAGCCCGAACGAGTGCAAAGAAATGGATGTGCAGGGAATCAAAGGCTCTGGCCCTAGCTAGCCCCTACCGAGTGTAGCACACGACCCTCTCCCACTTTTCCGGACATTGCGCCTCGCACCAGACAAGCTACAATGTTCTTTTGGGGCCAATAATACACATCTCTAGTAGGATCATTTGGAAGGTGCTCGGCCCCTTACTTCCGGTGGCGGAGAGGCGCAGTTGCCATGGTAATCTAAAAAAGGCGGAGGCCTGTCCGGCTTTGCAGAGAGGTTCCGGGAACTACTAAAACAAAAGTGGCCGCTCTTCTCGGTTTGTGAGCTGAAATTAGGTAGCAAACCGCCCTCTTTCTCTCGCGCTCTCGCTCCTTCTGCTCTCACTACGCGACTGTCTCTCCTACCTGCTACGTTTACTTCTGTGTCCTAACAGCCCGTGCATGCCCCTGAAACACACATAGGAATGCAGCATTGTGGCCAGCGGGATAAAAACAAAAAACAAAAAAACGGAGAGAGCTTGTCTGGATTAATCACAAGGTGCAGCTATGGTGACTGGATGGCTCCATGTTTTCACTCGGTCTTTTAGACGCCTTAGGCGCTTTTAACAGTTTATTTTTCCTGCGTATTGTGGGCCTGGTTATTTATGGAGCCGTTTGCTACAGTGTACTCTCCAGGCCCCTTTCTCAGTCTTGGCCTAGAGTTTTAAATAAAACGGGGTTTCTGAGCTCTTAGGGGTGCAATTATACATTTATCTAAGCTTCAGTTTAGAGTCTCTTCACGGGAAGGGAAAGAATAGAATTCTGGAACATTTCTGCCCTGGGATTTCCATGTGAGAATAAACCTATTTGGAAAGAATATTTGAAGAAGATCCTTTAAAATGTATTTTTAAATTGCTTGCTGTAAAGTGAGTGCTAGTTCTTCCTTATTGGAACAGTTTTCTTTCACATTTGTGAGATGGCGTGCACGCATATATGTTTAAAACTGCCTTTTAATTATGGTGATACCAATTTGCAGTAACCAGACTGTGACATCACATCCCTATGGGGTCCTTCTAAATCTGGTGTAATATGAAAGTGTCAGACAGGCGGCCTGTGTATTATAAATAGGGTACTTCATCCATGATAAGTGATTATTATCTTTCTTTCCCAAGTGTAAAAGACCTACATAATTCAAGAAGGTGCCAGTGATTTAGGCCTCCTGAGTAAGAATCCAATGAGTCCTGAAGGGGACCCTACCTGTGTCATCTTATTGTTCAACTTGAACTATTCAATTTATTAGATTGGAATGTATTTTTAGAACTCAACGCAGGATAAAGTAATATTGGAAGCCATTAGACCACCAGAACAATTTAGCACCTCATAGTAGCCTTTGTTCAATAACCCTTCATCCACATTAACAGAAGAAACTACTGAAACTTCACAATTTCCTGATAACTGGGTGACATGTCTCTCCCTCAATTTCATCATCTGTAAAATGGGCAAAAAGTGCCTGGTCAGTGTAGTAAAGGATGAACTAAGGTGTATGGTTGTGTGTTAATGTCTTATGAGCAGAGGTACCGTTTGGACCCCAAATATTACTACTAGTAAAGGAACTCAGTAAAGCCCAATGGTAATAAATGATATGTGCTATATTATAGACATGTGAATGAGATGATTTAGTTAGTCCTGCTACAGAGTATGGGTGCAACTATGGTTGATTTACATAAGAAAATCTCATTCTTAGGGAATTTTACTCTGTCTACAGTTTCTTTTAGCATTTATGTGTCTTGCGGTATTCTGCCTGCTTCACATTTGTGAGCTGATATAGTCTTAACAACACTCTGAAGTCTCCCCTGACCTCTTATTTTGAGATGTTGGGTATATGTATTTTCTTAATACTTCGTTGTTCTTTGGGATGTTATTATATATTTGAGAAATTATATATGGATATGTTTGTATATAAATAGAAATCAATTGTTACAGACTTATTCTATTTAACATGAACTGTACAGTTCATATAGATGCTATAACATTTATATTTTTTATTCTGTGTATAAAACCTTAATACCCCACCCCATAGTGGCACATATGCATTTTACGTGATTTACATCAACAATAGTAAAGTTTTAAAATATTTTCTAATAGAATGGCCAGCAGTCCTGGAAGTGATGCAACTTTGGCTCTTCAGAAGTCAATGCTTTCATGCAGTCCGCGAACAAAGAAATGTCCACTAACCGAACAGGAGATATTTTATATGAATTGCAGAGCCGCCTACTTAACTATCTTCAAAAGCAGCTTGGAAAATATTATTTCTAAAGATCAACTTTACCAAGGTAAAAATTTGAAGTTGAATATTTTTCCTTATTTGTTGAAAGTTAATAGAATGAAAAGTCTGAATTAGAATTACATCATTGAATCACTCCAATTTCACAATGAAACAAGCAATATAACTTTAAGAAACAATAGCTGTTTACATGGTTACATATTCTAGGGACTTCCAAATTTTATAGGCATCTCTATATAATGTGTTATATACCAATTAATATATACTATATATTAATATTAATATATAATCTATAAACACATATTTCATCTATATTAGCATTAATATATAATATATAAATATATAATTCCAAATTTTATAGGTACCTCTATCAAATCAATATATATATGTATATATATATAGAGAGAGAGAGAGAGAAAAGATTGTGTATTCAAAATTTCCACCAGTTACTACATAAGAGTCGTTATTCTGCTTTTTATTTATCATTGTGGTGCTTTAGATTTATAATAATAGAATCAAAACACTTGTCGTCTGACTCACTAGTCTGAGTTTTGACCTACATTAAAGAAAAGATAAATAATATGCAAAACTGGGTCAAATGACTGTAACAGGTAAATAATTAGATATAAATGAAATTTTAGAAGAGGATTAAGAGTTGGGAGATTCTGGTGTCTTCAGTCACTAGAGAGTGGAAATGCTGACAACTCACATCAGCTTCATCAAGGCTAATATTGTGAGCAGAGAGCCTGAGCTTTTGTGCTATCTTTAGAAGTGATTTCCTTAAACTAAAGTTCTGCTGTTTCTGCAGAAATGTCTTGGTTTTTTATGACTATGATCTCTTTCTAAGAAAATTCAGTTGGAGGAATGGATGAAAATTGAAAAGATTAAAAGATTATTTGCTATCCAGATGTGCTATCCAGATGTGTTATCATGTGGGTCCCCTAACAATTGGAGAAGGGCTAGCTGTCTCTGACTCTGTTGCCTGACTTTGGATCCCTTTCCGTTAGCTGGGCTGCCTTGTCTAACCTCAGTAAGAGATGATGTGCTTTGTCCTGCTGAGACTTGATGTGCCAGGGTGGGTTGGTAGTGGGGAGACGGGAGAGCACTCCCATTCTCTAAGGAGAAGGAGTGAGGGCCTGCAATCAGGATGTAAAGTGAATAAATTAATTGTATGTTTGGGGTTTTTTTGTTTTGTATTGTTTTTTGTATGTTTTGGTTTTGGTTTTGGTTTTTCAAGACAGGGTTTCTCTGTGTAGTCCTGGCTGTCCTGGACTTGCTTTGTAGACCAGGCTGGCCTCAAACGTACAGCGATTGTGAATAAATTAATTAATGGGGAAAATCTTTGCTATTTAAATAGAATGCATTTATTAAATAGTTGAACAAATGCACATGATGGAAGCAATTTTTAAAATTATGTGTAATCTTACTTTGACTTATATAATTTAAAATTAAATAAACTTTCATCTTGAATTTTAAAAATCTGTGTTTAATTGTCACTTATTAAGTAGTATAAGCAGAAATCCAGTTAATTAATACTCCAATTTGCTGCTCTTGCTAAAATTGCTGAAGTTTGTTTGTTTGTTTGTTTGTTTTAAGTAGAGATAGTGAATTTCCTAAGTTTAAAAGTTTAAAACACTTCTCTGGTATAGTACTTGCATTGTTAATCAATTAATATATGTTAATAAGATACTTTCAATACTGTGAAATTATCTGGGTAGAAAACAAGGCAGTTTTTGCATCTCCAGTGTTACATGTGGTTTTGGCTTAAGATGGAATATTCTGTGTAGCACCGTTGGGCTAAAGATAGGTTTTACAAAGGGATATTGTATATCAACGATGTCTTCCTTACTCCTCCTTTCCGTATGTGCTTTTGCCCTCAGCATATAACATATGGTCTGGAATTTCCATTTGGTGTCAGAGATAGTAGGACCACAGGTATTACAAATACATGGCAAAGCTTAGGTAAACCTCAAGCAAAAGATCAGCATATAGACGTCAACCTCTAACCATCTACAGTTAGGAAAATGCTGCCGATACAGATACGTCTTCTTCTAAGTGCATATTTTGCCATAATAAATTCTATTTTGAGACAGCTATTATTTTTCAATTAATAGTTTTAAAGTAGTCGGGTGATGTAGCTTAGTGGTAGAGCTTGCACAGACCTGGAGTTCAGTCCTCAGGGGGGGAAAGGTGCATCCAGACAATTCTTAGGTGGTGAATATAGTAATCAGGCATGAAGGCCCAAGCTAATCATCCCAGCCCTCAGGAAGCTGAAGCAGGAGGATTGTCTTAAGTTTCAGGCCAGCCTGGGCTATAATAGAGGCTGTCGTCTCAAGTGAGGAAGGAGGGGCTGGAAGGCCATAAGGACGGGTACGGGTGGGGGTATAAGAAGGACACACAATTTTCTTTATTATTGAAGATAGCAGCAAGTGTTTGCCGAGCTGCTGTTTTGGAGAATTGAAGTTAAGTTTTCCTAAGTCTTGACCAAAATTATTTTCTTCCCCGATGGATTTTTTAACCTTCAAATTACAACTTCATTTAGGTCCTACTTTATTCTCTCCCATTCTAGTCAGTAGAGTTGAGCAGGGCTAGATTGATTCCAAAATGTGTATGCCATTTCTTGAATCCTGTTGCCAGATGGATTATAAATTTTTTGTTTACATATTAGGCAGATACTCTTCATTCCTAGGACAGCATGGTAAGCAAGGATTTTTGCCTATATCCAAATGTGAAAATAAATATTTGTTCAATGCTATAAGACCTTCATAGGAAGGTCTTGTAAGTGGCTAGAAGATGGCAGGTGCTGTCCACAGGACCATCACATAGCTCAGTAGGTAAGAGCATCTACTACCAACCTGGACAGCTGGAGGTACATCCCTGAGACCTACAAGGTAGAAGGAGAAAACAAACCCCCTACTGGCTCCTCACCTCACATGCATCGCACACATGCACACAAACACACAGATACATGCATGTATGCTTGCGTGGGCAAGAAAGGATATTAAAAATGTAATTCTGTCGACTGTGAAGGTCATCTTCAAGACGAGCTTGTTTCCCTTCCTGTGTCTGTGTTCAATACCGTGCATTGACACAAACTGGAGCATGGGAAAGTGTCTTTTAGTCTTTCAAATGTAAGTAATGACCACAATTAGAAATATACTTAACATGTAGACTTTACATGGGCCAGTGAGATGGCTCAAGAGGTAGAGGTGCTTGCCGCCAAGCTTGAGGGTCTGAGTTTAGTCCCCAGAGCCCACATGTTGTAAAGATAGAACAAGTTGTCATCTGACCACTACATTTGCACCATGGCATGCATCTGTAGGCACACACATGAATAACAACAACAACAACAACAACATATAATATGTAACATATTTTGAAAGATGTAGAATTTCCAGTTATTTCACAGAACAACTTTGGGCCCAAAAAAGCTTGTTTCTCTGAAAAACAAAGCCACTTATGTACAATTGTGTGCAGTGGCTGCCCAATAATTGAGTCAAATATTTGTATTTATTTATGTTAACCTAGTTTCTATTTCCTTGTGAATATTTCTCTGGATTGTTTTGCATTTATTAATCTTTATTACATTAAATTGTAGAAAATTCAGACAATAATTTTAGTGCTAATATGTGATGCAGGTATATTATACATTCCAACCCAAAATAGTTGGATATGTCCAATATAATGTTTTGTAATAACATTTGGTAGCACAATTCAAGACAAGTACAGGTTTATAAATTTAGTGATTTTTTTTCTGGTAGTTCAGAAATGCATTAGTTCATTATAGACAGTTATAAAATAATATGTAAAAGTTCATTTACAAATCACTACATCACTTGTGTTAAACTGAACAAAGTATCTATAATTAAAGACATTGTGTTTAGTGTTGTTTGACATATGCAAATACACAGAGCCTTTCTGAGACTGTAACTCATACCAAAATGCAAATATACAGTTAGAAATAAAGTGCCTAGCAAGTGCAAGGCCCTGGGTTCGGTCCTCAGGTCATGGGGCTAAGTGGGGGGAGGGGAGAAGAAAGAAATGAAAACCACGTAAAGGTTGTGTGTCTGTGGTACTCTTCTCAAGTTTATCAGCTTTGCTTGGTTTCTAACAGTCATGACTACAGATGGCATGCTTCTTAGGATGTGTTATGTTTACTTAAATATGTGTGTGTGCACGCTCATATCCACACATGCCTGTGCGGTGCCTCTTTACGCATGAGCGCATATGTAAAGCATATAGAGGTCAGAGAACAACGTGTGGGAGTTGGTTCTTTCCTCTGTGTGGGTCTAGGCAGAGAACGGAAGTTGTCAGGCTTGGTGACAGGTGCCTTCACTTGCTAAGCCACCTCACTAGCCCTACAAATGGATACTGCTTATATCTGTGTATGCATTTGACATTTGGAACATGTTTGATGCTCTGGGGCCCATTCCCAAGCTCTGGAGAACATTTTGGATACTGTGTCTTGTTGACATTAAAATTCTCAAACAAATGAGTTCTTCTCTTCATTGAAATATCTGATAAGCCTGAAAAAGTAGTCATTTATGATTTTTATGGTTACCCCTGCGTTCTTAGTTCAAATGCAGTTAACCTTCTTTTCTCTAAAAGTTTTTGGATTAAACCAGCTGGGTGTGGTGGCTTGTGCCTGTGATCCTAGCACTTTGGAGGTGGAGACCAAGCCAGATGTACAAAGTGAGTTCCAGGCCGAGTTCGGGCTACAGAATGAGAGCCTGCCTCAGAAAATAAAGGTCTCAAGTAAGCCAGCTAGTGACAGTTATGCAGGTTGAAAACCAAACAGATAGAAGAGGAAAAACAATTCAATTCTGCCACTAACATATCAAGTCTCTTTGGCTGGTAGGCATGTATATTTTTTGCTTTAAAGAATGAAGCATACATTGATGTAACTATATAGTCAAAGCCAATGGTGATGTATTGACATATATTGGATTTGCTTAATAATAGAGATTGAAGAAAAAGTATGCAAATATCAATTTCAAATATTATAGTAACATAGGATACTTTGTTTTTGTTTTGTTTTCTGTGTTTGTTTGTTTTAATTTGGGCAGCTCTTCAGCATGCAGGAAGAAGTCCATCCCAAAAGACCATCAATAAGCATTGGACTCCACAAACTGCCACACTGAATTTTGATGATTTTTGTGTAATTTTAAGCAAGGAAAAACCCATTTCAAAAGCAGAATTGCTAAAATCATTTAAACAATTTGATGTAAATGATGATGGGTCTATTCTACACTCTGACCTTCAGAAATATCTAATGGAGGTAAGATCCACGAGACCTTTATGCTGTGTGTGTGTTTGTAAAGCAACAGGAGTCCAGCTTTGGCTACCAAAATCCATAGTTAAGCATTCTCTCAACAGTTGAAATGAACGGAATATAGTATTTATAAAGTATTTGCAATCCTCCATGAAAAGTGCTTTATGAACAAAAGAGAAAGTTCCTCATTGCTCGGAACCCTGACCATCCACGATGGCTCTTCAGGTGTCAGTAAAGCAAAGTAACTACAAATGTGATTAGAAACCATGTCTCCTCTTTCTTTCTTTTTCTTTCTTTCTTTCTTTCTTTCTTTCTTTCTTTCTTCCTTTCTTTCTTTTGACTTTTTTTTGGGGGTGTGTATCTGTTCAGACAGGGTTTTTCTGTAAAGCCTTGCCTCTTCTGGAACTGGCTTTGTAGACCAGGCCTTGAACTCAGAGATCCACCTGCCTCTGCCTCCCAGTTGATAGGATTAAAGGTATCACCAAGCTCAGCTCATTTTGTTTTTTGAACACTTTTAGAATCTATTGTTACTCTAACTTCAATATTCATTATTATAGACTATAATATAAACTTTTGAAAATTGAAATTAAGCATATTTTCACATAATTTAGTAATTCTGTGAAATTTTATTTAATATGGTCTCATTATTGTTTAATATAAATCTAATTCTAAATTATAATGAAACCAGATTTTCAAATTTATTTGTAGAAGAGATTAAAATGTATTTTCACTGGACACTGTAACCCATGCCTTTAATCCCAGCACTTGTGAGACAGAAGAAGGCAGATCTCTGAGTTTCAGGCCAACCTGGACTACATAGGAAATCCCAGGTCAGGCAAGTCTACATAGTGAAACTGTCTATAAACACACACACAAACAAACAAACAATGTATTTTCACCATTGCTGGGAATAACAAAGCATTAATTATGTTGTTTTAAAATAAATCTTATTTTAGAGAGGTGAGAAGATGACTCAGGAAGAAGTAAATGCTGTAATAAATTTGGCTGATGTAAATGCTAATGGGAAGTTTGACTATGTTAAGGTACGTAAGCCCATATTGATGTAAACTTGCATGCAGTGTAAGGGATTGCTTTTAGTTTTCATCAATGCTGCTTAGGTACAACTGACAAAATGATATGTATTTGTGGTGTGTGCAGAGATGCTTTGATTATGATGAAAATGATTATAGCTTATCCAGCGAGCAGTTTGTTATTGTTGTATTGGATCCAGAGCCTCATACATGCTAAACACTGTACCATCAAGTCAACTCTGGCCCCTGTACAAGTATTTATTAATATTGACAAAGGCACCCATTGTACTTTTAATTTATCCTCTTCAGTCCCACAATTATGTTCTGATGAATATATTAAAAATAATGTAGGAGCCAGGCGTGGTGGCACACGTCTTTAATCCCAGCACTCGGGAGGCAGAGGGAGGAGGATCACTGTGAGTTCAAGGCCAGCCTGGTCTACAAAGCGAGTCCAGGATAGCCAAGGCTACACTGAGAAAACCTGTCTCAAAAAAAAAAAAAAAAAAAAAGAGTAGGACAAGCACCTCATATTTGAACATTCAAAATATGAACTGCTTCATTCATATTACATTCCATGTGTGGGCTCATGTGAAGCCTCCTAAGAGTAGTGCACAGAACTCCCTCTGGGCTATTTGTATATGCAGTATGTTAAACATGAGTGAATTTCATAACTAGACCACAATGAAATGCTCCAAAATCTGAAGTCATCCAAAGTCCCCTTGGCCCAGCATTTTTAATAAGGGCCACTCAACCCAGACAACCAAGATAAACTACACATAGTGCACATACAGGTATACAAATAAGCGTAGAGACTCCCTTTTCTGGTGTGGAACACTCATAAAATCTATTTAGAACAAATGCAAGTCTATGTGTCTTGTAAAAAATAAATAAATAAATCTCCTCTCCTGGTGTACCATTTGTTTTCACTCGGAGTGTGACCTCACTGATTGATGGCTGCATTTCACTAGGTCACTTGGGGATGGGTAGTTTGGCTCAGGAAAATAACGTGAACTACAAGTAAAGTAAGAAACGTGTTCAGCGACCAGCCTTCTCCTTGCCTACTAATGTGTATTTGGCTCCCTTGCCTCCCAAATGTAGGACAGAACATTTTCCCCACCAGCTGACCTTTTTCTATTTCCTTTAGTTTTGTAAATTATATATGACAACCAGTGAGCAATGTCTCAAGACTACACTAGAAAGACTGGAGGCTGACAGTAAACTGAGGCGTCAACAGTTTGGAAGCCACATTGAAGGGTCCCCTGAAAGGTGTCCATCACCAGCACCAAAACCGTCACCTAGAATCATAAGAAAAAATGACCAGGAGACATTCTTAAGCAAAGGTAAGACCATAATTTAAACAAAAATTTCCTTTCATCACAGTTACCAATAATTGGGTAACTGAGAATCCAACTGTTAACTACTGTTTCTAGACTTTCTTAGTAGTAAAAATTTGCTGAAGTAAAATTTTATTATGGAACTTGACTTGGCTATGCTCATTATATTTTATTAAAACTAAATTTTCAGGCTAACAGGTGACATATTGAAATAAAGAATCTTATATTAGTAGCACATAAATTAAAGACCATTAAAGCCTGATCATTATAAAACCTCTGAGTGCATTTCAATAGGAAGAACAAAGAAAGTGAAATTAATGCAATAGATTGTGTGACACCATGTTTAGAAATAAACTGCTTCCAACCATTTTTCATATATGAGACCAAATAACTCTTACTTTTACAGGTGACTCAGGCCATTCCTTATTGTCAACAACTAGAAAGTTCAAAACATCTGTTTCCTTCACAATTACCATGGGTGCTAACAGTAACCAAGACTCAACGCTAACTGAGCCAAACTTAAAGGTATAGTACTCTAAATGAACAATACAACTTTTTCTGCAAAGTATTTGACTTGAAAAAGATTATTAAGGATTGTTGAACATCTACAGGGAACCAATAGAGTTGTAAACTAATTTGTTTCTTTCTATAGAATGCAACATTTCTACTTGTAATATTTAATTAGATTTATTTATTTGTTTATTTATTTATTTATATGAGCATGCCATAGTGCACATGTGACAGTCAAAGGACAACTTGTGAGAATCAGTTCTTTCCCTCCACCACGTGGGATTCAGGATGGAATTTGGATTGTGTGTTTTGTCTGTAGACCCTTTGCTGAGCTATCTTGCTGACCCTGCTTGCAATATTTTAAAATAAAAATAATGATGAAGAATATTATGATATGTAAAGTCTTTATTTTGAAAATGGTGGCTTCAATTTTTGATCTTGATGAATAGATTAATTAGCTATATGCACTGGCAAGTAAATTTTTTTGTTTGACAAATACTTTCTCTAGGTGTTTCTTAAATAAATCATTGATCCAATATCAATTCCTGTGAGAGAAAGACCACAAAGTCACTTTGCTAAGTCAATATTTGTAGAGTGTTAATATTGATCTTCTTCCTTTGTTTTCCCTTTCTAGACTCAACTTTTACTAGTTTTCTTTCAGCAGAAAATAATAGCCACAGAAATATAAAACATTAACTGGAAACTGCTAGGATACGTTAAGAATGTGCACCTGGAGAGCTCTGCAAAGGGGGGAAATGGTTATGACCACACACTGTAACTGCTGCTGGAGAACTGAACTGATCGTTCTCCAGAGCTGCATTCCTGTTTCCAATAACAACTCTGGATTTGTTATTGAACTCTGAAGTCCCTTATATCTTTAAATTGCTAGACAGTGACATTTGTTCTATATTAAAATTTTAAAACATCATCTCTAAGGAATTTTCCTCTGACTGTTTAGGAATCTATACACCCTAAGCAATTTGGTGTGCTGTGCATGTCCAGTATATTCACACACATTTTGTGTTCCAACAATATTATTTTTCACCAATAGAACCTTTTTATTTTGTAATTGAGTGAAATATTAAAATATTAGCCTGAGTAATTATGATTTACTAATATTTACAGATATAAGTATTAATCATATAAATACAGTCTCTTTGTTTTACTTCAGTCCAACAAATAATTCCTTCTTTCTTTCTTACTTTCTTTTTTTTTTTTTTTTCTTTTTTTTTAAGCTTTCAAGACAGGATTCCTCTTTGTAGTTCTGGCTGTTCTGTAACTTGCTCTAAAGACCAGGCTGGCCCCAAACTCAGAGATCCACCCACCTCTGCCTTCCATGTGCCAGGATTAAAGGCTTGCACCACCACCATCACCTGGCTATTAATTTTTAATCAAGCAATTTGTACCAGTTATTTTGTATCAGTGTAAAATATGAAGCTTGAACTGAAGAAATTTCCATTTGCTTTTTGTTTGTTTGTTTGTTTTTTGGTTTTGTTTTTCAAGACAGAGTTTCTCTGTGTAGCCTTGCCAGTCCTAGACTCACTTTGTAGACCGGGCTGGCCTCGAACTCACAGCAATCTGCCTGCCTCTGCCTCCTGAGTGCTGGGATTAAAGGCGTGCACCATCACACTTCGCCAGAAATTTCCATTTGATTATTAGTTGTCATACGCCAAGGTAGTATAGCATAGTATTTCATTGTTATAATAAATAGTTATTGATTGGATACGCTGTCAAAAGAGTCTTCTTGGAATTGTGAAAGAGCTCAGAACAAGCATCCCTGAGAGTGAATCCTAGCTATTCCCCTATAATTGTGTAAATGTGGGCAAGTTTAACAATCTCTCTTTTGAGACTGATTTTCCTTAACTATGAATTGGGAAGAATTTCATTTAATGTATTTTAGAAGGTGTAAATCTTTTTCAAAGCATTTACTACAGTGCTAGGGACCTAGTCACTTAATACATAAAGTGTTACAGAACTAAGACATGACTACAGTTCTCTATATGGAAATGAGATGGTGAAGTATCTGGTCTTCAGCCTCATTGGGGACTTGAAAAGGAATAAAATTAATCACAGGAAATGCAGGAAACAGTTTTATTTTTGTAGATTGCTAGATATATTTGTGATATTTTATAACCACTCTAGTGAGTGTTTGATTATTAAAATACAAAATAAATTACCAATAAGAGAGCAAATTAAGAGCTAAATTAATCTTCAAGTACGATAAGCCAAGTATTAACTCAGTCTATGTACAGCAGAGAAGTGCTGAATTGCACAGAAAGTGAGCAGATTCAGAACTGTGGAATTGCTGCATAAACAAGAGATTTCCCCGCCCTGTCTGCCTGCCTGCCCTCTCTCCCTTTCTTCCTTTCTTTGTTCTATGCTTTTATTCACTTTCATGAAGATGCCCTGCTGTGTTTGTCCAGGCTGGCTTGTAGACCGCAAGCTCAAGCAGTTGTTTTCTGTTCGTCTCCTTGAGCAGCGGGAACTATAGGCGCCATGCTTGGCACCCAGATTTCCAGTCCTGTGTCCGTCCACACATTTATAGATGACAGGAGGAAAAGAAGAACTTTACAGTGACTGCACATACATGACTTCTATTGATCGTACTTCAACACTGTATTAGCATTCTCCTTTTAATTGTGAATTCCATCTGGTTACGTTCTATAATGTTCAAGAAATGTCACGAATTTTCTCCTGAGAAAAGAAAGGTCTAAGTTCCTTGCTATAAAGCCAGTCACGACTGAAATTAGAGTAGGCCACAAGTCATCATTAGTTGTAAGCTCCAGAGACGTAGCAGTGCCCATATTCATATTCCTAATTGGGATTTGCCTAATACAATGTCTCATAACTATATTTTATATGATATGTCTATGACACATGTATCTATCATGTAGCACATATGTAGTATACATACATATGTTATATGGTATCAAGCTATACATATATATAATATGTTATGTGTGCATAAGCCATGTACATATGAAATATATAATATACACAAGTTTCTTTATAAAATAGTATAAATATATCATACAGTTATGAATATAAATATATCATACAAATTGAAAATTCTTTAGTTTAAATTTTTATTAAAGCATCACTTATGTGCCTTTTTCAAAATGTTAACCAATTTAACCTGTCAATTAAAATATAATCCATATTAGTTTTCCTTCATTAATCATTTATTTAATCTTTTAAAGTATTCTTTAAAAACAAAAAAGTTCACAAAGCTTCTTATCTACTTCTTCAACACAGTGAAAGCAAAGGGCTGCCTGTACGAGTGTGACATGGGCTCTCTTGGTTAGTAATGATGAAGATGACACGCTCCCATGCTGTCATCTGCTTACAAACTCTTGCTCACCTAGATCACTGATAACGTAGAATTGTATGTGAGGACAGAGTTCACCAGAGGGACCCAGGAAAAATCTAACTTAACTGATATGTTTGTTTTAATCACTATTTTCTATTTTAAGATTTGTAGTTTGTGTCTTTAGTATTTTCTTGTTTCTTATGAATGGAATAAGTAAAATCTGTGGCTCACAAGGGAAGTAACAGTTGTTGGCGGTTACAGAAATGTACTTGAATTGGTAGAATCTAGCGCCACCTCATGCCCATTCTAAGAATTATAAGCTGTGTTATTTGTCAAAAAATATATATCACACATGGACATTGTATTGTTCTAAAAACATTTTAAAATTCAGTGTACTTCTATTTTTTTTTAAAGAAAACTCAAACTTTCAATCTGTTTCAAGTTGATTTATTTGAACAATCCAGACAATTTTTCAGTTTTTTTGTTATTGTTGTTTATTTGTTTTACTTTCAATTCATAACATGTTAATATGTTAGTCTGGATCCACGACCAATAAAATAGAATAAAAATACAACCCAAACCATCCTCCCCCAAAAAAACCCCCGAAAAAACAAAAACCCTTTCTGTGATTGAAAGTCCTGTTTTAAATAAAGTTTCAAGTTGAATAAGCTTTATGTGTTCAATAAGTTAGGTAGATCTTAAGAAACCAACGTTTTCCTTTTAAATGATATTGCTCCAAGATTTCCTAGTAATGTTCCTTACTGTGAAGAGCATGTGATTCCTCACTGATGTCTGTTTGGTGTCAGTCACGTGGCATTTCCCTTGCTTTGGAATAACCATTCCCTGCCTTTTCCAGTAATAATATTACACAGTCTTTCACAGAAACTTACACATTCTTTTCTATTGTAGCATTTTTTTCCCAAAACTGGAACTTGGGGAAGATCTCTGATAAAAACGTTAACCTTCTCAGTTAGATTTTTAAGTTCATCTATCAGGCCACAGCACTGTCCCCAGAAGAACCTTCTGCCATGGTGACAACTGTGTGTAGTTCCCAAATGGCACAAAGCATATTAACTACTAATATACTAAACAAAGTGCGTTTGAAAAATAAGGTCCTTCAGGTGGGAGAAGGCTCAACAGGTGAAAGTTTGACAACTTGAGTTCAGTCCCCAGATCCCACGGTGGACGGAGGGCGCCAACCCCAACAATGAGGAGAGTTGCTACGTACATGATTATGATGCAGATATAAGAAATGGTGCTTGCTGCCAAAATCTTCACTCTTTAAATGGAAAAAAGCTAAACACTTACATTCATTCTAGCCCTTAAGTGTATGAGTAATTGAAATTCATGGTAGTTTTTTGTTGGTGGTAGTGTCTTTTATTTTTGAGAGTCTTGCTATGTTGCTTTGGCTGGCCTGGAACTTTATTTTTCAAAATGGTCTCAAAGTTGCTATCATCCTCTTTCTTTTGCCCCTAAAATGTTGGGATTATAGGCAATGCCACTAGGCCCAGTAGCTAAGATAGAGCAGAACCCAGAACAGACCAGAGAGAAAGGCTTCTGCAGTCATTGGGAACTGTGGCATCATGCTTGCCATGTTGTTTTTCAGCCTTTTTTTAATCTAACAAAAAAGATGTCCTCAATTGCCTTTAGACCCTGGCATCCTTGATGTAAATATCCAAAGTTTAAAATTCTCCAAACCCCTCCAAATTGCTAACACTAGCATGCCACAAATACAAAGTCCCACACCTGTCTTCATGTGATGGGTGTACCCCAACTTTACGCATGTGCTACATACTTAGGCTATGTGTAAAGTATGCTAAGAAACAGTACCTGTCGTGTTTAGGCTTGGGTCTCATTCTAAAGACATCATGGTATGAAAAGCAGATATTCCAAAACCTGAAGAAGAAAAAAAGCAAAATCTAAAACACTTCTGGTTGCCAAAATTTTAGGTAGAGATGCTCCACCTAGATTTTGTAACTTTGTATTGCCCTTTACCACTCTCAATGGGTAAATTTAAAATAAGAAGCATCCAATGAAATCAAATCTGCTAATGTGGTAATGAAAACTGATTGAAAGGAAAACATTTCATGTCAACACCATAATTCCAACTTTCTGAAAGGATAATTTAACTAAATACTGTGTTGTGTTTCCTTCTTGTCATGTCATCCCAAGTCATGTTGACTATGTTAAGGACAATTTGTCCTGAGCCCTGCATCTGTTGCAAGTCTCTTATGTGTTCCAATTGGAGAGATTTACAGGGAAGCTAAATGACAGTGGATGTGCATGCTCAAGCCCAAGTGTGAACTTCATGGTACTAAAACTAATAAATGATATTACTCTACATTGTCCCATAAGGTTATTGAAATATCACATGCAATAACTTGCTTCTGCATCTTGGTGATATACTTAAAAATACTTACTTCAAGCTGAGCATGGTGGTACATGCCTGTAATCCCAGCACTCGGGGAGACAAAAGCAGGTGGATTTATTGTGAGTTTGAGGCCAGCAGGGTCTGCAAAGTGAGCCCAGGACAGCCAACAGTACACAGAGAAGCCCTGTCTCTGAAAACAAAACAAAACAAAACAATTCAATACATTGAGGCCTCATTAATTTTTCAAGATTAAAAATACCGATATCTTCTATGTCCTAATGATATGACCATGGATATAATTAATGACTGATGAAAACTTGAACTTTAATTCAATATGATAAAATCTTGAAAGTCAGTTTAAAAAGGCATCCATAAAAAATGATAGACAGGCACGGTGGTCTATGTCTCAAGAGGCTGAGGCAGGAGTTTCTCTGTGAGTTCGAGGCCAGCCTTGCCTATAAAGTGGGTTCAGGACAGCCAAGGCCACACAGATAAACCCTGTCTCAAAAAACATAATGTAGAAAAATAAAAACATTAGATAAAGAGTATCATTTTAGACCTGCTTGTGGGAAGCTGAGCCAGGCAGATGTCTGTGAGTTCAAGGCATCCTGCTCTGCACAGGGCTTTCTAGGTCAGCTGGAGCTAAAAAGAAAGTGAGCAATAATTCTTGATGTAAATAAGTCTTAGTGTTGCTTTTTCATAGTACGTAGTATAGCATGATATTATTACTCTAGGACTAATGTGTATCTTTCGAATAATAAACAGTCCTCAAAGTTAGTATCTAAATATCCTTATAGGGAAATAGTCAGAATTTTCTAATAAAGTCACTTCAGTCCTCGTTCATACTCTAGTTTTGGAGCTTGTTAGGAACAGTACAGAAATACGTCTTCTGTTATGGCAGGCAAGTTCACGAATGACAAAATGAAAGGCGTTTTCCGCGCATCTGTGGTAGTGACAAGTTCTGGTAACTTCAGTAAACAGTCCTTTACTACTTGTGCGATGTGCTGGCTTCAAATTCCACTTTACTTCTGTCATGGTAAGGGATTGGCTAGCTCCCCTCCTCCCCTTTCTTAAAAAAACTGTTTAGGCAAGGTTGCACACCCAGACAGGTCTCAGCCTTCCAGTGATTCTGTTTCAGCCTCAGGTGGTGCAATCAGAAGGGACACTGCCAGGCCCAGTTTCTCAGTGTGCTTATAGTAGCTATGAAGGTTTTATTTATGAACTTTTATTTCTGCTTACCAAAATTGAAATGACTATTTAGGTTATTCTGGAATTAATCTTTAAATATAGAATCTTGCTAATTTTCCTTTTTTTGTTTTAGTTTTAGTTTAGTTTAGTTTCTTCATCTTTATTATACTCCTAACACTGATGTCACCTGGATTGCGACAGCTGTATGTTTTATTTTCCATCAGTACTTTCATGGACTTAAAAAAAATTGTCTTCCATGATATACTTTCCTAACTTTTTATTCTCTAAATAATATTGATCAGGCTGGAGAGGTGGTTCAGCAGTTAAAAGTACACACTGCTCTTGCAGAAGACCCAGGTTTAGTCCCTGGCACTCCTGTCAGGCCACTCACAACTGCCATCAAATCCAGCTCCAGTGTATCTGTCTCCCTCTTCTTGTTTCACAGGGACTGTGCTAGTTGGCAAAACTCACCCCCCCACCCCATAATTTTAAGAAAAAATTAAAACTTTTTAAAAATAGAAAATGATAATTGTTTGTTGTCACCCACTCGGTTTATATCAATGCCTTCGATCAATCAGACAACTATTTACTGAGCAACTTCAGTGTGCTAGGCACTACTTTTGGAACTGGGATTATAGCAATTTCAAATGTATAGTTTTCTTTTTTAACCTAACCATGATATTGCACGCCTGCACATGCACATGCGCGCACATACACACACACACACACACACACACACACACACACACTCATGCATGCGCACACACACACACTCATGCATGCGCACACACACACACACACACACACACACACACACTCATGCACGCGCACACACACACACACACACACACACACACGCAAGCACTCATGAGCATGCACACACACACATGCGCGCGCATACACACAGCCTGACAATTATGATTGATATTGTTTCCTGTCTGTACTTTATCTCCTATGGTTGTACACTCTCAGAGGGCAATAGCTATATTTGACATTTCTGCCGGATCATCCCTCTGTTTCTTCTCATTAGTATGCATGCTGAAATAGTTAATTGTTTGAAAATATTTCTCTTTATTTCAGGACTGGCAGTGTGCACAATCAAAAGGCTGCTTCTTTTTAGAAGAAGATGGTGAAGTTGTTAGTCATCAGTACAAGATGCACATACCTCAAAGATCCATGCTTCATCTAACAATTAAGCCATTAAAGCTGGGTCAAGTTGAAGGCAAGTTCAAATTTTCTATTTGTTGGCTGGTTGGTTGGGTCTCACTGTGTAGCTCTGGCTGTTCTGGAACTCACTATTGTAGACCAGGCAGGCCTTGAAGTTAAAGAGGTCTGCCTGGGAGTAAAGGCATATGTCACTATGCTCAGCTATTTTTACTTTTAAGTACCAACTTATATCCTCCCAAATAGTACTTTGTATTTTCTAGTTAAGAAAGTATTCTGCCAAAGAAATGTATGGTTGTATTTATTTTAAAAATGCTTAAGTTGTGTTTTTTCTTCATATATGATGTTTAATTACATAAATACCTTTTGATGGAAGTATACTATACATTGAATAATCCTCTTTTCCTTCCCATTTCTCCATAGTCCCTCTTGTTATCATAAGCAGTTTGTATGTCTGTATGCCACAGGTACATATAGGTTCTTATGTATCTATATAAAATCTAGGAAACTGTGTTGGGAAGATGGCTCAACAGGTAAAGGCTCTTAACACACAGGCCTGATGATTTGCATTCCAGGTAAATTTCCACCAAGTTAAGGTGGAAAGAGAGAACTGACTCCATAGATTGCATGTGACCTCTACACATGATCTATGCCATGTGATTCCCCCCTCCAAATCTTTTTTCTCTCAAATAGATGCAAACTAATATATTTTTATTAAAATCTTAGAACTGCAATTGAGAGAAAAGAGATGATAAATCACTATGATTATCTCTAGTTATATTTATCTTCCTACACACATCATAACCTTGCTCTTTACAGCTAAAATATTTCTGCCTGTATGTTTGCATGTGTGTTTATACCACATATATCTGTTCCTGTCATTAAGTAGTTATATGCTGCTGCTCATAGAGTTTGATGTATAAATATCACTATAATTAGTTGAATTGGAGCCCTTTGGGTAAATTGTCATTGGGTGAAATGATAGGTTGAGTTTGTGATTTTCAAGAAACATCCGTATTTGTGGAGTAGCTTAAAGAGTATTGGTATTAGCTCTTCTTTGAAGGTCTGATAGAGCTAATACCAATACTCTTCAATCTACTCCACAAAATAGAAATGAATGAAACATTATCAAACTCCTTCCTATGAGGCCACAGTCACCTTGATACTTAAACCTCACAAAGACCTAACAGAGAAAGAGAATTTCAGACCAATTTCTCGTATGAACATTGATGCAAAAATACTCAATAAAATACTTGCAAATCAAATCCCCAAATACATCAAAGATATCATTCACCATGACCAAGTAAGCTTCATTCCAGGCATGCAGGGATGGTTCAATATATGGAAATCCATCAGTGTAATCTACCATATAAACAAACTGAAAGAAAAACCCCACATGATCATCTCCTTATATGCAGAAAAAGCATTTGACAAAATTCAACACCCATTCATTTTAAAGTTTTGGAGAGATCAGAGATACAAGGCACATACCTAAACATAATAAAGACTGTATACAGCAAGCCAATAGCCAACATCAAATTAAATGGAGAGAAACTCAAGGAAATCCCTCTAAAATCAGGGACCAGACAAGGCTACCCACTTTCTCCATATCTCTTCAATATAGTTCTTGAAGTTCTAGCCCGAGCAATAAGACAACAAAAGGAGACCAATGGGATCCAAATGGGAAAGGAAGAAGTCAAATTATCCCTATTTGCAGATGATATGATAGTGTGCATAAGTGACCCTAAAATTCCACCAGAGAACTCCTATAGCTCATAAATACCTTTAGCAAAATGGCTGGATACAAAATTAACTCAAAAGAGTCAGTAGCCTTGCTGTATACAAATGACAATTGTGCTGAGAAAGAAATTAGGGAAATAACACACTTCATGATAGCCACAAGCAATATAAAGTATCTAGGAATAACTCTAACCAATCAAGTGAAAGACTTGTTTGAAAAAAACCTCAAATCTCTGAAGAAATAGACTGAAGGTGACATCAGAAGATGGAAAGATCTCCCTTGTTCATGGATTGGGAGAATTAACATAGTAAAAATGGCCATCTTACCAAAAGCAATTTACAGATTCAATGCAATCTCTATCAAAATAACTACACACTTTTTAAAAGACACTGAAAGATCAATTCTCAACTTCATATGGAAAACCAGAAAACCCAAAATAGGTAAAAACAATCCTGTACAATAAAAGATAGTCCAGAGGAATCTCCAAACCTGATCTCAAGCTAACTATAGAGCAACAGTAATTAAAACAGCATGGTACTGGCATAGAAATAGGCTAGTTGACCAATGGAATCGAATTGAAGAGCCAAAAATAAATCCACACACATATGGACACTTATTTTTGTTTTTGTTTTTGTTTTTTACAAAGAAGCCAAATCCATTCAATGGAAAAAGGTTAGCATCTTCAACAAATAGTGCTGGTCTAACTGGATGTCTACATGTAGAAAGATGCAAGTAGATCCATATTTATCACCGTGCACAAAACTTAAGTCCAAGTGGATTAAAGACCTCAACATGAACCCAGAGACACTAAATCTGTTAGAAGAAAAAGTGGGGAAGAGCTGGAACTCATTAGCACAGGAGACAACTTCCTGAACAGAACTCCCAACCATCCAGGCTCTAAGGTCAACAACTAATAAATGGGACCTCATGAGGTTGAGGAACATCTGTAAGGCAGAAGACCCTGTTGACAGAACAAAATGACAGCCTACTGACTGGGAAAAGATCTTCACCAACCCTACATCTGACATAGGTCTAATATCCAAAACATATAAAGAACTCAAGAAATTAAACACCACCAAACCAAATAACCCAATTGAGAAATGGGGCTCCAAACTAAACAGAGAATTCTCAACAGAGGAATATTGAATGGTGGAGAAATATCTAAAGAAATGCTCAATGTCCTTAGTCATCAGAGAAATGCAAATCAAAACAACTCTAAGAGTCCACCTTAAACCCATCAGAATGGCTAAAAGCAAAAACTCATGTAACAACACATGCTGGCGAGGATGTGGAGAAAGAGGAACATTCCTTCATTGCTGGTAGGAGTGCAAACTTGTACAACCACTTTGGAAATCAATCTGGTACTTTCTCAGAAAACTGGAAATAGGGTTACCTCAAGACCCAGATATTCCACTCCTTGGAATATATACCCAAAAGATGCCCCACCGCACAACAAGGACATGTGCTCAACCATCTTCATAGCGGCCTTATTTGTAATAGCCAGAACCTGAAAACAACCTAGAATGTCCCTCAGTCGAAAAGTGGATAAAGAAACTGTGGTACATTTACACTATGGAATACTACTCAGCTATTAAAAATAAGGAAATTCTGAAATTTGTTGGCAAATGGATGGAACTAGAGATGATCATCCTGAATGAGCTAACCCAGACCCAGAAAGATACACATGGCTTATACTCACTTATAATTGGACACTAGCCCAACAGAGATGTCCGCTGAAAATCTACACTTGGCCTGAGATTGGGATAGATAGTGGTACTTCCTTTTGGGACACTAGGTGAGAGAGGTAAGGAAGAATGGGGAAATAGAAGGATCCAGAGGGTCCTTGAAACCTACAGGAAGACCATGAAGGCTGGTGGATCTGGACCCAGCTCAAAATACTCTACCAACAAAAGACAATGCATGCAGTGAACCTAGAATCCCTACTCAGATCTAGCCAATGGACACCACATTCTCCACAATTGTGTGGAGAGCAGGGACTGCCTTGGACATGAACTCTGGTGCCCCCTATTTGACCACTTCCCCTTGTTGGGAGATCTGGTGACAGGAAGAATAAGCGGGCTACCAGGAAGAGACCTAATAGGCTGTGATCTTATAGTGTGAGATAAGGTCCTCTTCTGTCACAGACCTAGGGGAGGGGAATAGGATGAAAGAGGGAAGGAGAGGGAACAGGAAGATACAAGTGAGGGGATAACAATTGGGATGTAATCTGAATAAATTACTTAAATAAAAATAAAAAAAGAGAAACATCCATATTGATTTCTATGGTGTTTGTCCTGGCTTACGTCTCCCAAAGCAGTTTATAAGGATTCCATTTTGCCTGCATTCTTGTTGGAAGTGTTCTTTTTGCTCAGGATTCTTTTGGCTGGCCAGGGTGTCTTATGCTTCCAGATGAATTTTAAGATTGTGTTGTTTGTTTTGTGAAGAATGGCACTGGATGTCCAGAGGGCATTACCGTGAGTTTGTAGATGTTATTGGTAAGATGCCCACTTCATAGTAGTGATTCTTCCAGTCAGGGACCATGGGAGGTTTCCCTCTTTCAATGTCGTCTTCACCTTCATTTGTTTAAAAGTTATAAAGATGTTTTTGTTTATTTGTAAGTTTTTAAATAATAAAGTTCATTGTAGAGGTCTTTTGCCTCCTTGGTCAGGTGTATTATAAGGGTTTGTTGTTCTGAGGCAATTGTGAACTGGTTATTTTCTTGATTGTTCTCTCAGTATGTTTGTTACTGGTGTTGAAGATGACTACCGGTTTTTGTATGTTTGTCTACTGCTACTTTGCTGATAGTGTTTACCAAATCTAGTTTTCTAGTGGAGTCTTTATGGTCTCTTATGTGTAAAATCTTATCTACAAATAAGAATTCTTTTATTTATTTTATTTTTAAATTTTAAACATGGTTATTAAAAATATCATGAAAAATCTCAGATCTGAAGACTATACAACTCTGTAAATCTCTTTACAGTTAGAATAGCCATTTGGTTCTTCCTAGCACCTAACACTTGGCCTTTCCTTTTCCCTTTTCTCCATGTTGTACTGCATCTACAACTACATTTGCCAATATCTATGTAACTGTTTATAATATATGAGATATTATTGCCTAGATTCTCCATATGAGGGAGATATACAGATTTTTTTTCCTTTCTGAGATAGTGTGGCCTTACTTAATAGTATACAGTCTAAGTCTATCTACTTTGCTGCAAGTTTTGTGATTATATTTCTCTTTAGAGAAGAGTAGTTTTACACACACACACACACACACACACACACACACACGCACACGCGCGCGCACACACACACACACACACACACACACACACACACACACACACATTTTTCATTATCCATTTATCAGTTGGTGGACTTCTAGGTTGATTCCAGTTCTTTGCAATAGTGAGTAAAGCAGCTAGGAACATGGGGTATGGAAATCTCTGGGTATATGTCCACATTGTTTTTAATTATCTGTATTACCTGTATTATTTGTAGGCCCGGCTAGTGATCAATTAAGACACAGACACTTGTTATATTTTAAAATAGCCATAGTTAACCTGGGCCAGGGCAGATATCAATCCTCTAAACTACCTCCCATAGTGGGGCAGACATGGGATCCCTGCCGCAATCCCATGCCATCTGTTTCCAATAATCTCTATCAAGCTACCTCCCATCTATAATCCCATATACTTGGGAATGTTCTTCATCTGGACCGGATTCTCTATCCATGGCGGCCATGTGCTTCTCCTCCAGCTAACCCATGGTGGCCTTCTTCTCTTCACTTCAGGTCTCTCTCCTTTGTCCTCGTGGCGGACTTTCTTCTTCCCAGAATCCTTTCCTCTCTAAGTCCCACCTATCTCCTGCCCTGCCCAAGTGGAGTGGCTTTTTATTAAGCAAAAGGTGGGTCAGACAGCAAGCAGTAATTAGTATCAAAATACATCAGATTATACCCCAACATCTCCCCTTTTCTGTTTAAATAAAAAGGCCTTTTTAAATATACAGTAACTACAATTATGAAAATCACAAAAACCAATAGGTAAGACTTACATGCATTATTTTTAATCAAAATGTATTTGGCACCTTTATAGAAAATATTATCTATTCTATCTTGGTAAATCTAAAGTTTTGAACCTAAATCAACATCTATTAAAGCTCAAATCTATCAACCTAAAGGTATCTATCTAGACTTAAAAGTATCTTTTTAATTCTTAAACAACTAAGCTTAATTTTAAAATTAACTATCTGGTCTTCAACCCCATCAGAGACTTGAGAAGGAATAAATTTAACTATCCGAGTAAACAGGAAGTGCAGGTTAGCAGCTTCCAAAATGAAAAAATATGATTTTGTACAGGGTAAAAGATAAGAGTCTAACTTTATTGTTCTGCAGGTGGAAGGACGTTTTGAGAGCAAATTGTCAAAGAGACTACTTTTTTCCCAATGTATGGTTTTATTTCCTTTGTCAAAAATCAAATGGGCATAGCTTTGCTGTTTTGCTTCTAGGGGCTCTATTCCATTCCACTGATCGATTTTCAGGCCAGCACCAGGATGTCTATATGGCTGAAGTTCTGTAATGCAATTTGAGGCTGACTGTTGTAGGCCTCCGTTGGTGTTCTTACTCTTTACAACTCATTTGGCTATTCATGGTCCTTTATGATTTTATGTGAATTCTTGTATTGCTTGTTCAAAACTTATGAAATTTTGAGAGGTGTTAAATTAAATCTGTAAGGTAATTTTGATAGTATAGTCATTTTGACAATAGTTATTCTGCTGGTCTGGGAGCTTAGAGTGTCTTCCCGGTCTCTAGTGTCTTTGACCTCCCCGTCTACTGAGGTTTTCGTTGTAGAGAACTTTCTCATCTTTGGTTAGTTAGATCTATTCCTAAATACTTAATTCTTTGAAATTATTTTGAATGGAATATTTTCTAATTTCTTTCTCTGAGAGTACATCATTGATATAAATGAAGACTTACTTTTTTTTTTCCAAAAAACAATTTTATAGTCTGTAATTTTGCTGTTAAGTGTTTATCAGGTCCAAGAATTTTCTAGTAGACTCAATAGGCTCTTTTAAGTAAATGATCATGTCATCTGCAAATATGTATAGTAGAACAGAAGAAATGAGCACTTTGACTGTTTTTCCTATTTGTGTTGCAGGCATTTTTCTTTTATTGCTCTAGTTAAGACTTCAAGTAGTATATTGAGCAAGAGTAAAGAAAATGGTAGTTATACTTCAAGAAAGCACTAGTTTAGACAGCTACTGTGTTATCATTTTGCAAAGCAAGTGAATGAATATACATTTAAAGCATGTTTTTTGTTTATTTGTCTGTTTCCCCAAGGCAGAGTTTCTCTGTGTAGCCTTGGAGGTCCTGGACTTGCTTTGTATACTAGGCTGGCCTTGAACTCACAGCGACCCACCTGCATCTGCCTCCCTGAGTGCTGGTAAAGCATGTTTTATTAAAAACAAAATTATTTGCTATTTGGATTCTTCATGACATAGAAGCAACTTTTTATTTGCTTTTTTTTTTTTTTTTTGAGACAGGGTCTCATTATGTAGCCCTGGCTGTTCTGGAACTCACTATGCAGACTAAGATAGCCCTGAACTCAGAGATCTGCCTGCCTCTGCCATCCAAGTGCTTGGATTAAAGGCCTGTGCCACCATGCCAGACCTTTCATTTGCTAGTTAATTGTAGCCTTTTCTATTTATAAACCTTAAAATTAATAGTTTCTAACAGAAATTCTATAGCAGCATAGTTTGCAATATGAAACTGAAAGTGTTTTAACATCTTCAGTGTGCATATCTATACCTGAGAAGGCCTCTATTAATAATCTTCTCATTCACAGTATTTTTGTATATATTTAATAATTCTGTACTGTTTGAAATGACCACTTTTTTGTGTGTGACACTGAGAATTGAATCCTGACCCTCATACATGCTAGCCAATTGTTCTACTGCAAGCTATATTCCCAGCTATTTTGTCATTTTAATCAGTAAGAATTGCCTATGGAGATCCCTTTAGATATCTTTAAAATAATGAGTGTTCCAAATCATACATCGATCTATAGATATAAACATCTTGCCTGCAGATTCTCTTGTGCCTCTAAAGTAGATAATTTAGAGGTTCTATTTCATATATTGCAGGATAGCTACAGTGTTTGGTAGTTGACTAAATCCCCCACCTCATTTTGTTTGAATTGGTTTTGGGTTTTGAAACAGAGTCACACTCAGTGATCTTCCTATTTAGCCCCTCAAGGAGTAGACCAGCACCACACTGGGCTCAGCAGTCAAAATTTATTTAGTTATGCCCACATGACTTTGAGTGTCAGACACCTGAAAAGTGCAGAGAGCATTGTGAGCTGTCATGTGGGTCTGGGAACAGAACTGGGGTCTTCTGCAGGCAGCAGGTGCTTTTTTAACCGCTGAGCCAGCTCAGTCCTTGATATTTTTAAGCAATAATGACAACATCAGTTAAAGAGTGAATTGCATGGCTATGCGGGTCCTGTGTTATTTTTTATTCTTATGAAAAGAATTCCTTTGTTAATTTATTCATCAAATATTTATTGAGATTTGTATGTATTAGGCCTCAATTCAAGTGCTTAAAAGGCCAAAGTACCTACTCTCAAGGATTTAGGTTTTAGTGGAGGAAACAATAAAAAAGTAAAGAGTAAAGGAACTGGCATAGTATGACACACTCCTAGTCTCAGCACTGGGGATGCTGAGGCTGGAGCATGAGTTTCAGGCCATCCTGGGGTGCATATGTCTAAAAAGGGGAGGGATAATGGCAGTACACGCCTCTAATCCCACTAGTCAGGAGCCTGAAGCTAGAGGAGCGCCCCAAGCTCGAAGCCGTTCTAGTCCACGTAGTGAGTTTCAAGCCACCAGGCCTCTTTCCCCTTCCTCTCTCTCTCCCTGTCCCTCTCTCTTTCTCTGTATATACACACTTATGTATTCATACATAGATAATAAATAAAAGAGGAAAAATGAAGATAAAATGAAAAACATGAAGAAAGACTGGGTTCTGAGAAATGTAGACTGCCGTTAAATTGGAGCCAATCGAGTATATGACTCATTACAAAGGTGACATATGGCCAGAGAGTTTTTAGGAAGGTATCTCAGTTATCAACTGCTATAAATCAAAATACTCCAAAATTTAGTGCCTTAAAACAATTAAGAGTTTATCCATTCATGAGTTCTTGGAATGCTAAATGCATCTTTTAGGCTGAGCCAGCCAGGCCTTCTGTCAAGCAGACAACTTGAATGCTTCATATGATCTTTCATCCTCCAGTAAGCCAGCATGCACTTTCTTATATTGGAACAGGAATCTGAGAGAGAGAAAAAAAGCAGTCATACAAAACATTTTCTTAAGAGTGGAGGTCTCAGAACTGACACGGTGTTATTTCTGTTACACTCTGTTATTCCTAAGTCACAAAGTCCAAATCAATAAGACCTCAAAATAAACTTCATCTCTTGATGGAGAAGCTGTCTAATTGCATTGAGAGGCCTGTGAATGCAGAGAGGGCAGCCATTTTTGCTGCCCTTTTGTAGGAGGCAAGGGAGTAAGCATATTACTGCGGAAGGATAAATGAAGAGCAGTGGAAGTGGCAGAGCATTCCAGATTAAGTGCCAAGTAATGGACTCTGGTGCAGAGTGTGATGGCGCAGATGGAGATGTTGGGTAGAGAGAGATGGCCTAGTAGTTAAAAGGACCAGGATCTCTTGCAGAGGACCAGGGTTCAGTTGCCAGCATCCAAATGGCTTACAACCGTCTGTAAGTTCCGTTCCAGGGATCCAACACCCTCTTCTGGCCTTCAGAGGCTCCTGCACACATGTGGTACATATAAACTCATGCAGGCAGACACACATAATAAAATAAATCAGTCTTAGAACGGAAGCTAGCCTGTTTGGAAGGAGTAAACAAGAAGTTGGTAGGGGACGAATACAGGTCATAAGGAACAAGAATATAAACTGAAAGATTTCCCCTATAATGAGAACTTTACTAAGAGAGATGAAATTTGGGAAGTGAAAGGTTTTGTTTTTTGTTTGTATGTTTTTATGGTTAGAGTTTTTTCAAGCAGTTTGAATACATATCTGAGTTTTGTTGTTGATTCTGTTGTGACTGGTTCAATGTTTCTTATTTATCCTCTTTGGGGTTCTCAGAGGGTCTTGGATCTGTTGCCTTTAATTGCTTATGAAAAATCCTCTCCTTGTATTTCTTCCACCTTCTTTCTTTTCTGTTTTTAAAAAATGTATTTAGTTATTCACTTTACATCCCAATCATAGCCCCTTCCCTTCTTTCCTCCAGGCCCCTTCCTCCCTCCTTCCTCCCCCTAGTCCCCAAACCCTACCCCTCAGAAAAGGGGGAGCCCCCCCCCACTAGCCCATCCTAGGACATCAAATTGCACCAGAACTGAGCAACTTCCATGGTGTTCTGGCAAGGCAGCCCCACAGAGGGGAAGTAATCACAAAGCATGCAACAGAGTCCATGTCAGAGGTAGTCCCTGCTCCCCTTACTAGGGGACCCACATGAAGACTAACCTGCCAATTGGATACATATTGTAGGGGCCTAGGGTGCAGTCTCCTCAAGCCCCCCTGGGCCCAGGTTAGTTGGCTTTGTTGATCTCATGGCGTTCCTATCCATTTGAGCCCCAATTCTTCCACAAGGCGATAGGAGCTCCTCCCAAAATTTTGGCCTTGAGTCTCAGCATCTGTTTCCATTCATTGCTGGGTGGAGCCTCTCAAAGGATAGCCATGAGAGGCTCCCATCTGCAAGCATAGCAGAGCATTGTTAATAGTGTCAGGGGTTCGCTCTCTCTCACAGGGTGGGTCTCTGGTTGGGCCAAGCATTGGTTGGACATTCCCTTCATCTCTGTTCTAACTTTATCCCTGCACATCTTGTAGGCAGGATAAATTTTGGGTCAAGTTTCTGAGGGTGAGTTGGTGTTTTACTTCCTCTGCTATGAGTTCCATCTAGTTAGAGGGTGACTTTTCACTACAAGGAGTCTCAGTTAGAGTCACCCCCTATCTTCCCAGGAGCCTACCCTGTCATAGGTCTCCAGCTTGTCTCAGAGAAGCCCCTGCCCGTCTTTCTGCAGGCCCTCTGTGTTCCTCCCCCCATGTCCCCCGTCTACTACCTCCTGTGCTCATCACAGAAAAGCCAGAGCTTGTGGTCCTACCTCTTCTTGGGAAAACACCTCAGGCTCCTTAGTTATTCACTAGCCTTCATTCTGATAAGTCTTCGTAGTTTGTCCACGTTTTTGTTATTGGCAGAACAACATACTTTAACCTTGATCTCAGCAGAGGATTTTAAGTAGGAACAGTGTGTGACCTGACCGTCTAAGCAGGTAGATATTTTTTCTTCCTACTGCGACCACCCAGGGGAGCGTAAGCGCTGGATCCCACCTCTTCCCAAAAGGCCCTGCTTTCCCTTAGGTTTTGACTTGCTTGTCTTGTACCTCAGCTTCCGTTTTTCGTTGTTCTCTGGTTGTGTATTTATTTTTGGTTAGGAATCGGATATTGACGAACAAACTTGGGTCTTCATGCAGACTTGCAAGAATTCTACTATGGAGGCATGCCCAGCCCTTGAATGACAGATTGGATGACTTCAAGAGATGTTAAGCTTTTTATAAACTGAATATTTAGAGAATGCTTCTTGTAAAATTAAATATAGTAGTGATACATTATAGATATTAGGATGTTTGTATATAAAAATGGAATGTGTATTATTTATTTATTTATTCATTTTTATTCTACTGGCTAAAGAACTTAAAACCTGTACTCCCTGTTTACTGAGGTAATTAATTTTATTCCTTCTCAAGTCTCTAATGGGGTTGAAGACCAGATAGTTTAGTTTTACAATTATGCTTACTTGTTTAGGGATTAGGATGTTTTTAGGTCTAGATAGATGTTTTAAGTTGATAATGATGAGATAATATAGCTATTGATTTACATTCAGAATTTTAGACTTACCAAGATAGGAAAGATGTGTTCTTCAAGGCTATTAAATATAAATAGCCAAAATACTATGAATATAAGATTTATATAATTCCTGATTGTTTCGTGGTTCTTCTTGCTGTAGGTAGTTTATTGTGTATATGTATAATAATAGAAATGTATATGTAAAAACATTTAATAAAAAATACTGAAAGAAAAAAAGAACTTAAAAGGATGTGTAGTGATTGTTCTGAGGTGGTTTTTGTTGGTGATGATGTTGTTTTGTATTTCTAGGAAAACATCCTCCCTGGTTATCGGTTGACACAGCCTTATATATTCTTAAGGAAAATGAGAATCAAGCAGAGCCACAGCTCATGTGTTTTACTAAGCTACGAAATAGAGAAGTATGCATATTTTTTTAAAGGAATTAATAGCTTTTCACTAGTATTTTATACTCAGATGTTATCTATTCTAGTGAAAGTATTGGCAGTCCCTAATCATTATGCTATTATATATGTTTTATTAACTGGAAATGACTTTTTTTTGTATTCTGATGTTTTGGGAGTGGGGTGGGATTGAGGATTGGTTGACATACTAAATGCACATATTTTTTTGTTGTACTCAGTAAAAAGTTTGCTACCATTAAAGCCTCCCCATGCCCCAAGTATGTTTCCATACTGGGAAGGTTGCTTTAATGTCTGCCTTACTTGCACTACTCCTGCAAAGCAGGACCACTTCACAGTGACTTTCCTCAGGCTTGACTCATCTCATAAGGTCCAAAAATAGTCTGATGGAAGAAGTGATTCTAAATGTTTTTATACATTTCCCTTGAGGTTTTTCTGGTGTTTTCTAATTATGTATATACTCAGAGGCCAACTATGTGAGCAGATACATACATGTGACTATTTTTTTTATGCGGACTACAAAATACATTCTAGTACACAACAGACATGATACTATTCAAGGACTTGCTGCAGTATCATATTCATCTTTATATTGGTCCAGCAACAGATGAACATATCCCTGAAGGAATGTTATATGGCAGTCTTTATTGGAGGCTTCCTAACAGACCAGTTAGTTATCGCCAGAACCAAATGAAATGGCAGAAGTTAACATTTTTACTAAGCCCTTCTTCAGAGCTAACTATCAGGTGAAGTTCAAGATAAAGCAGTGTCAGAAACAATAGCTTTTCCCATTTGGTTTTGGGTAAAATGACTTTCTTATGTGATTGCATGTGTAAAAACAGTCAGTCATAGCAAGGCTATGTTTAAACCGAGTTTCTGTGTACCTCTTTATAGGCTTCTGTTTATCTGTAATATGTCATATTTACAAAGGACTTTTACTAGTATTTTTAGCATCACAATTATTTTCCTTAAGAAGAGTTTTGTGCCCGTGGAGAACTTTTCACTTGCTATCCATAGTGGCACTTCACAGTTATATGTGAGGAATAAAGGAAGTTCATGGGAAAACATAGATTAGGAAGTAGCAAGATATATAAAACTATACATATATAGTTTTATTTTGTCTTTTGAGACAGGGTTTCTCTGTGTGGCCCTGTCTGTCCTGGAACTTGCTCTATAGAACAGGCTGGCCTGAACTCACAGAGATCCACCTGCCTCTATTTTCTGAGTGCTGGGATTAAAGGTGTGCACTGTTACCATTCAGCTAGATTTTTTTTTTAACTCCTATATGTCAGCCTACATGTGGCCAGTCTAAACAATTATCATTTCCAAAGCATGCATTTGGTAATTTAGCCTTCATAATGATCTTCAGTTACATTGAATTGTTTTTGCTACCAAAGTAGGGCTTGATGCTAACTTAAGGGTTATTAAGGCCCTTGGATAAGCAGACACAAAGAATCTAAAGCTCAGATGAGCAATTTGCTAATCAGGCAGGAAGAGTACTGCATCTAGAACTCAGATGAGCAACTTGCTTTGTTTATGAGCCTCCAGGATGACCTAAAATATACATAGGTTTTAAAACAGACTATTAGAGCACAGTACCTGATAGACTTTTGTGGCTAGTCTGCACTACAGCACAAGTAACTATTACACACAACAATGGGATATATAGAGTTAAGATAGTAAAAAGATGGTCCCTAGTTTTTATAAAAAATGTTTAAGCAGCAGATGTTTAAATTCCTAGGAGTACATAGAGGGATACCATTTGCTTTCTCTATAGAACAGGTGAATAAAATGTTTTCTATACAAATATCTTGATACTGAGGATAAATATCCAACATTTGTTAGGAAACTGTTTCAGAGAAGCAGGTCTGTCCAGACTCTATATCTTATTTTATGTCTATGTCACACAAGTAATCTTAACAATACACTTAAATAGTTTGCCAGAAAATACAAGGGAGATTCACAAAGATCAATACCTCATGATTTTACCCTCCACCCCCACGCATGTACGCTCATGCACACTCCTAATGAGTCAAACTTACAGAAGCAAAAATAATAATGTGACTTTTATATGATAACAGCCGTGGGGAGTCAGAGACAGGAAGTCTACAAATTCAAGGCCAGTATGAGCTTCCTAACACGTTCAAGGCCAACTATATAGTCAGACTGTCTGAAAAAAGAAAAAACACATGAGTTCCTGGCTCAAAAATCAAGAAAGTAAACAACAGCAGAAAATAGAGAGTAACATTGTAATCTATATAATTCCGTTTTTTGCAACTGTGTTTAACTTATGTAAATGATGAATTTAAAAATATATTTAACTTCTTTTGATATCATTGAAATGTTATTTACAAATCATATATATTTTTTTATTTTATTTTACTTTTATCTGCATTTATTTTATGCAGAATTTATTCCTGTGTCATCAGTTTTCGTTTCTTCACTTTCTTCTGGGATATCTTCTTCTTCTTCTGTGCCACCTCCTCCTCTGGCTTTGGAACAATCTGCTCCTTTTCAGTGAGGATCATCTTGATGTGGCCAGGGGAGCTCATGTGCCGGTTAATCCGGCCATGGGCTCTGTAAGTTTGTTGGCGCATCTTAGGTGCCTTGTTCACCTGGATGTGTTCAATGACCAGGGAATTTACATCTAAACCCTTAAGTTCAGCATTACTTTCTGCATTTTTCAGCATGTGCAGCAGAAACCCAATACTCTTTTTTGGCCACCGACCCTGAGTCCAGCCCTACTATTTGGCCTGGGCACACCTCCCAACTCCACCATTACACAGCCGGAATGGCACACATTGCTTCTTTAAAGTGACATCTTTCAGATACTTGGTGGCCTTTTGGATATGCATACCCTTAATGGCCTGGGCAGTTTCCCAGGTGTTCTTAAGGTGAACACGAAGATTTGAAGCTCTTGATTTGCATGATTTTGTAGGGTTTTCTGGGTCAAGTGTGTAGCGAACCATCTTTGATGGTCACTTACAGGCTACTTACAGGAAGAGGAGGCACGAGGGAGAATTCACAAATCATATATTTATAAGTAGACCTTTACTGCTTTTTTAAAAAGAGGCTTAATATTTGAATTAAAAAAAAATCCTAAAATTACACCTTGCTTTTCTGTTGAAGACATTTGCATCACAAACGTTTTTGAAGAGCTTAATGGATGACTTAAATGTATATTGCGTCTTCTCTACTTTTGTTTTTAGGTAATTTTAAAAACATAAAGAACCATAGTTTGTGGTGTTATACTAGGATTACCCCTAAGAAAAAATAATTAAAAATGAGTAAAAGATTAATAAACTATAACTAAATTGGTGTTGATTAATGTTGTTAAGTGACTTAAAACACATGATACCTGAAGTTTCCCCTTCAGAAGAAAGATTTAAAGTCATTAAGCTTTTTGGTTGTTCATTTTGTTTAATTCTTTTGATAAAAGGTGTCTGGATGGACTGGTGAGCTAGGACCAGGGATTTATTGGTTAATCCCTTCCACAACTGGCTGTAGGCTAAAAAAAGAAACAAAACCAGTGACAGAAGAAGCCCAGCTTGTACATAGAGATGACACAGGGGAGTTATTTCTTACAAATGAGTTTAGGTAAGTTTTGCTTATCAATGCTAGATCTGTGACTGTGACTGTGACATAGAACGTAAATCAGTCATTTGCCTTTGCCCATTTTCTTTGGCCGTCTCCGGCCCCTTCTTTCTGTTTTAATTCAGTATCTTACCACATGGTGGATAGTATGCTTAAACATATGAGAGAGTTACAAAAAGCCAATATCTCATGATTTTATGTGTATGTGGGATGTAAAAAGTGAAATTTATAGAAGCAGAGAACAGAATGGTGATTATCAGGGCTTGGTGGTAGGAGGGAATTTGGGACAGTATCGTTTAAAAGAGAAAATTTCCATAGACAGAAAGAAGAAACTCATTTATCCATTGTATAAAATGGTGATTAGATTATAGTCAATAGAAATTTATTATATTTAATAAAAATATATTTGAAATTGCTACGAGTAGATCTTAAGTGTTCTCACCATAAAACTAAATATGTGGGATAACAGATGTATTTTTAGCTTGATTTATTCATCCCACCATGTATACATAAACCAAAGCATGCTGTGTGTAATAAATGTATATATTTATAATTCACTAAGTAACCCAGAGTGACAAGACAGGGATTGTCATTAATTTCTAGGTTCTATGCACCTGGCCTTACTTCATGTGTGTCTCTCCCAGGGTGTTCTCTAATAGGCACTGGCTCTAAAGAAAATGGTGCTTAGTTGTACTCTTGATTTTGATAACTGTCAAATCTGCAGTTTCAACTTTAGGTTGTTCCCCTGCATCCCAGATATTCACAATGAGATTTGGCCACAGACGGATCAAGATGTACTCGGATTAATATAGCTCAGAAAAATTCTTCAATGCCATAAATATTACTTCCTTTGAAACTTGTCCTCAAAAATTACCTTTTGGAGCTAGAGAGATTGCTTAGTGGTTAGGTGTACAGGAAGTAATGACTGTTTTGGCAAGAGATCACATCCAAAGACCTTCTAAGTCTGTGTGATACAAACATGTCTTAATCCAGCCGACTGAGTTCCGGACCAGCCTGGTATAGAGCAAATATCAGATAAAGAAAAGCTCAGATCCAGGCATGATGGCACATGCCTTTAATCCCAAATGAAGGTAAAGTTAGTTTGTAGAAGGAAGCACCCATGTGTAAAAGTGATGTCTAATTGAGTGGCAGAAAAAGTGATGAATCAGAGAATATTTGACAGAATAGGATACGCCCAACTCTCATGAGAAGAGAGAGTAAAGGGAAGCTACTTAAGAGGCAATTTACAGAGAAAGGAGGAAGTTTTTACTAGTATAGTAATAGAGAGATGGGTTGCAGATAGAGAACTCAGATGAAGACAAGACGAGCCAGAAAATGAGAGAAGGCCAGAAGATTAGAGAAGATTGCTGAGTTAGTCTGAGGCCAAGCAAAGCAACTCCATGGCCAAGAGAAGCCAGGTTGAATAAGTCAGCTGGGAGAAGAATTTGAGCCAGAACAGCTGAGTTGAACCAGCCAGTCCAGAGCTCAGAAAGAATACATAAGGGTGAGCTTATTAAACAGTAAGTCTCAGAGGCTAACACATTCTAGGCCTAGGTTAGATTGTATGGAGGCTAGAAACTTCCAGGACTAGGCCTAGGTTAGCAGAAGGAGGCAGTAAGCCTTCCAGACAAATGAGACAGGAATAAATGTTATTTTTACAGTTAAGAATACTTCCCTTCAGTTCCTAGCACCCATGTGGTGGTTACACCCATCTGTAACTTCAGTCGCAGGGGATCCAATACCCTCTCTGGCTTCTGCAGACATCAGGAAGGCATATAATGAAGAGATATACATGCAGGCAAAACATACATATACATGTAAAAATTTCCTATCTTTAAACTTTTCTTTTAATAATAATACTTTTCATTTCTTACAATTCTAGATCGACTTTGTCAGAGATATTTGAAGTAATTGATTTAGATGGGAATGGTCTTATTAGCCTTGAAGAGTACAATTTTTTTGAGTTGAGAACAAGTGGTGAAAAATGCGATGAGGATGCTTGGGCTGTCTGCAGAGGTAAATACTTTTCTTTTTCTTAATGGATATATAGAAAAATATATGGCATCCTTTATTTTCAGAAATAATAAGCCAGAGTTCTCCATGGGACATAATTATAACATTTAGAATAGTGGTAGAAGAACCTAAACATGAGGCTGGAGAGGTGGCATAGTGGTTAAGAGAACTTACTGCCCTTGCCTTGATTTGATTCCAGCACCCACACCAGGCAGCTTCCAACCCCGTACCTAACACTCCAGTTCCAGGGCATTCTACGCCTTGTTTTCTGGTCTTCACATGTATCACTTGGTGTACATAAACTTGTGCACATACATTTTTAAAGTAAATCTCTTTTTTGGACATAAACATTAATAAAAGATGTGTATTTCTATTTGGAGGGCTTAAAATATATTCTTAAAACTTTTAAAATTATTTATTATTTGACAATTTCATATATGTATACAATGTTTCTCAGTCACATCCACACTGCAGACACTCCCAGCATCTCTACGTCTCACATTAATTTTCTATCCTTTTCCCCCTATTACTTCTCTTCTCCCCTCCTCCTCTTTTTTCCTTTTTCCCCTTCTCCTCTTCTTCATCCACTGAGTCCAGTTAGTACTGCCTCCTGGAGTATTGACTAAACTACTGAGTTGATCGTGTGCTAGTCTTGTAAAGGTAAGCTGTGCAATAAGTGATGGGTGCTAGAGCCGTGTGTTTAGAGGACAGCATTTCTCCCCATCCTCTTGTTCTTGTGTTCTTTCTGCCTCTTCTTCCACCATGTTCCCTGAGCTTTGGGTGAAGATGTTTCCTGAGTGCTCAACAGTTACTCATGTACTTTGAGGTCACTGTAAGTACTTCAGTCTGTTATGAGTCTATATTATCTACTGCTTACTACAGAAAAAGCTTCTCTGGACAGGTTTAAGAACAACGCTCATCTACAGGTATAAATATAATTACTCAGGAGGCAGTTTTGACAACATGTCCATTTACTAAAACAACAGTAGCAGATTCCCTGCTACAGTCTCTGGCTTTAGCTTCCAAGCCATGGGCATTTGACAAGTTAATAGTAGGTACGTTCCTTCCTGTGGAACTGACTTCAAATCCAGTCATAGAGTGGTTGGTTATTCCCATAACATTCATGCCTCTTTAGCACCAGTGGGCACATCTTGCCTGGCACATTGGTATTGCAGCATACAGTGGTACTACAGGGTAAGACCACTGACGTTTTTACCCGTTAGTAGCCTTCTGGCACTATGCAAGCTAGCCAGCAGGGAATAGTTTTCTAAGTGAGTTCCAAATTGATGACTCTATGTCCTGCAGCCATAGCATGTTGTGTCCTCAGAAATAGGGTCTTACTGCTATTGCAATGATATCTTAGTTACTTTTCTATTGCTATGATTAGACACCATGAGTAAGACAACCTTTAAAGGAAAGCATTTAAATTGTGGTTTATGAGTCCAGAAGGTTAGAGTCCATGACCGTCATGGCAGGGAGCTTGACAGTAAGCTGGTAGGCATAATGCTGTAGCAGTAGCTGGGAGCTCACATCTTGATCCACAACATGATGCAGGGGTGGGGGTGGGGATTGGGATGGTGTGGCTTTTGAAACCTCAAAGCCCATCCTCAGTGACATAGCTTCTCCAATAAAGCTGTACTTTATAATTCTTTCCAAACAGTTCCAACATTGGGAATCTTGTATTCAAACGTTAACATATGGGCCCATTCTCATTCAGACACCGTAAATGGGCAATTGCCCGTGTTACCTTAGGGGCCTCTAGAGCTTGCCTGACAAGTAACTCACAAGAAGATTTCTAGCACCTGGCACTGAGATTGTCATTAATAGCCCATGTCTTTTTGGGGGAATCATTGTCCACCCATGCAGGATACTTTTAAACTCAAATTCCTTAAAAAAAAAAAAAAAAAAAAAAAAAGGAAACTACTTTTCCAGCGCTTGGTGTTCCTGGGCTACACACTGGTTCTGAAAAGAACAACAGAGAGTTAATAAGTTAGTTTCACTAAAGTGAATAAATAAATAAATAAATAAGTGTGCAGAAAGTTATTGATACATGATAAGAGTTCTTAGTTGGGCATGGTGGCTCACACCGTTAATCTCAGTGCTTGAGAGGCAGAGGCAGGATGATCTCTGAATTTGAGTCCAGCCAGGTCTACAGAGTGAGTTCCAGGACAGAAGGGCTACATAGAGAGACCTTGTCAAAAACAAACAAACAAACAAACAAAACCAAAAACCCAGCGATAACAATAACAAAAGAGTTATTTAAGTGTGTGTGTGTGTGTGTGTGTGTGTGTGTGTGTGTGTGTGTGTGTGTGTGTATGCGCACGCGCATTTAACTAGGAAAATCAGTCCATGGGTACGTAGAAGCCAAGAACACTATAACAGAACATCATTGGAAATGAGACAGAGTCAGTTGTCATTTAGGAGACATCTGAGTAGGGTTTCTATGTTTAAGCCAAAGTCAAAGGGAAAACCCAAAAGCCATAGCCAACTGTATGCCACAGAACAGGAAGTGTGGAGTCCAGAATGCAGTCGGGAGAGTGAGGAACTCTCCCATCCCTGGAGTGGTAATGTATGCTTGTTCAGATGGTGTAAATTTGTGTAGTAAGCAAGCGAGGCAAGAGTCTGATAAATCTGTTTCTCTAACCAGCAAGTAAGGTAAAAATAGGATACTAATATAAAGGTTTCTTATATTTCTTTTTATAAATATATTGATGTTTAATATTAAAATTCTATTAAGCTTTATAATATTAACAGTACAGTTTTATCTGTAAGCTATAATTATATTGTAACTTTAATAATACAGCTTTTCATTTCTCAGCTTACTGTCACTTTTCTTTTTCATGGAAGTGAATGACAATTAAGATTTTGTTTTATTCTTTCTCCCTCCGAACCCCCGTGTCTGTGTGTGTGTGTGTGTGTGTGTGTGTGTGTGTGTGTGTGTGTGTGTGTGGTGTGCAGGTCCTTGCCTGTGCCTGCACATGTAGAGGTCATAGGGGGATATTGGGTGTCTTTTTCTATCACTGTTGAATTTATTGCTTTGAGACAGAGTCTGTCAATGACCTTGGGGCTAGACTGGAAACCAGAAAGCCCCAGCAATCAGTCGCCTGTTGGGTGCCAGTCCCCAGCACTGAGGTTACAAGCACACACATAGCCACATGCAGATTTTTTATGTGGATACTGGGATCCAAATTCACAATCTTCATACAAACATGTTACTTACTAATCCATCTCCCCAGCCCCTAATTAAGATTTCATGACAAAATTATTAGTCAGTAAAGTTTTATATAATTAAATTTGCAGGGCTGATACTTAACACCAACTGCTAATCTAAGCACATCTATGCATCATCTTGGGAGGTAGCCCTGGACCTGCTCTCACTGTACTCAAATGGACATAGAATCAAAGAGATGAGAGGGCTTGACTGAGGTTGATAAAGCAAGGAAGTTTCCTAACTAGGCTTCACATCAGATGGGCAGGTTCTTGAACCCCAAACTTCATGCTATCAAATATTTCTAAAAATTATTGCATTGAAACTGATTTGGAGGACATATCTACTTTCGCAAGATATGTGTAATTTTTAGGTTCTGAAATATTTACCTTTCTGATCGGTCAATATTTAATCATTCCTATTGATGGTAAAAGTATATTATTTAGTTATAAGATCATTCCAGTGTGCTTTTATTGGACTTAAAGATATTGGACTTTATTTTATTTAGTAATAGAGTTGCTTCTAAAAAGCAGTTTTAGAACTATTTAAAAAACTGGGTAGAAGAGGAAAAAAAACAAACCAAAACAAAAACAGAGTAGAAGATCTGGAGGCCCCTAAGGATTCGTCTTTCCATTTCACCCCATCAAGTTCTTCATATTATTAGCAGCGTCAGTACATTTGTTAAAATCTGTGAGCTCATCTTGCTGCATTATTTGCTATTATTAAGGTTTACTTCTGTTGTGTATGGGTTTGGACAACTGCTTAATCTCACAAGTAGTTACTACAGTGTGGTAAAGAAAGGTTTCTGTGTCCTACAACTCCCCTGTACTCTTTCTCTTGTGTATTCATCTCCCCAGACCTTGGACAATAACTGATCTTCTTATTGTGTAGTTTTCCTCTTAACAAATGTTGTGTGACTGAATTGTGTATGTTTTCTTTATGTCTTTTCATGGTTTATAGTTCATTTATCTTTCCTGATGGATAACATCTCATTGTATGAACACAGTTTGCATTTTTCTGTTCCCCCATTGAAGGATATTTTATGACTTCCAGTTTGGAATATTTGGAAATACAGCTGCTATACACACTTTTGTGCAGGGTTTTATACTAACAAATTTTCAACTAATTTACATTTCAGTTCAGTAAATACTGGACTGTATGCTAACACAATGTTTAGCTTTAAAAAAATTCTGCTTTACAAGTGCTGTGAAAGTTTTGATTCCACCAACCATTATTAGCATTCCTGTTGTGCCACATGTCAGCAGCATTTGCTTGTCTCAGATTTTGGGGTTTAGGCATCAAATAGATATGTAGTTGGATCTTACTGCTGTCTTAATTTGTAATCCCCTAATATCATTTGACGCATGGCATCTTTGTATCTATTTCCCATCGATGTAAATTCTTTAGTGATGTCTCTGTTGGTGCCCAGCTCTTACTTTTTGAGATAATGACTTCCTATATAGCTAAGCCTCACCTTAACCTTTATATGGTACCCAGGCTGACCTTAGGCCTACCATTCTCCTGCCCAGACTTCCTAGTGCTGGGATTACCAGAGTGTGCCATCCTTACTATGTTCTCTTGCCTAGCTTTTCCCCCTCTTTTTTAATGATGGAGTTCTAAAAGGTCTATGTATGTTATGAATATGTATCTTCTATCAGATGTATGGTTTGCAAGTATTTCCTCCTAGTGAGTGGCTTATATTTTTATTCTTCTGGCAATATTATTCACAGAGTATAACTTGTTGAGAAATTGTATTCTTTCTTAGGACATGTCTTGTGTGCTGTGATAGCTACTCCAGATTGTCAACTTGACATGCCTAGAAAGAGGAAACCACAGTCCAGGAGTGGCTTCTATCATACTTGTTTGCGGACATGTCTATGGGGACATTTTCTTGATGGCTAGCTGCTGAAGAAGGGCCCAGCACACTGTGGGCAGTGCCACCCATGGGCATGTGGACTTGGGTTCTGTAAGGAGTTAGATAATCAGAAGCAGGAAAAAAGCCAGTATGCAGCAGCTCCTGCCCTGAGCTTCTAGCTTCCTGCCTAGAGCTCCTTGCCCTGGCTTCCTTTTATATGGACTATGACCTGGAAACTGAAGTAAACCCTTTCTTCCCCAACTTGCTTTTAGTCATGATGTTATAACAGTAAAGGAGAAATAAGTTAGAAGATGTTTTGTGGTTGTAGTAGTTGTTGTTGTTGCCTTTTGAGGCATGGGCTGGTGTAGCCCTGGTTTGTCTTGAACTTGCTATGCAATCAAGAGTGGCCTGGAACTCATAATTCTTTTGCCTCTATCTTCCAATTTTGAGGATTATGTGTATGCTTTACCACACTGGCTTTGTCTTTATGCTCTTAAATTTTTATCTAAAAACTTCATCACAAGTCAGCCTACATTTTCTCCTGTTGTCTTGAAGAAATTTTATAGTTTTGTGTTGTGCAGTTTCATCTGTGGCTAATTTGAAGTGACTGTGAAAAGTTTAGGGTCTATGCCCAGATTTATTTCTCCTTGAATATAGATATCCAGGTGTTTTGGTTTATTGTTGAAAAGACTTCTTCAGTCATTGTGTTGCTTTGCTTCCTTGCTACTTGTCGGTAGTTCAGATATATTCTGTTACACTGACCTATTTTCCAATTCTTTCACCAGTAGTTATCATAGCTTTATGTAAGCCTTTGAGTCAAAGGGTCATAGTAGAACCCACTTCCTTTTGGTAGTGCTACGAGTCGAATCTGCTTGAGAAGTGCTTTCCTACTGAGCTTTAGACCCAGTCCTTTAATAAAATTTAAAAATTAATAAGGATTAAGAATTTTAAGTTTTAAAGGTCATTAAGTTATTGCTGGTCCACATAGTATAGCATTAAAGACACATTTTCTTTAATACTTTCTTTGTCTTACATATCAAATATTAATTTTTATCTTACTTTACTAAATAGTAGTATATTACTATCATTACTCGCTCCGATTTAATCAGCATATTTTTTCTTGAAAAACCTTTGAATCTGTTTCACTTATAAAACATTTAAAAATTTTTGCCAATCATCAGGTGTATCTTTTTTTACATTCAGCAAACTTTATATTGCAAAAAGAGAAAGAACAATTGAGACAGGTATTTGCTCTCGTGCACAGGAATACATCTATCTGAGCTCCTTTCACAGCTTTGCTTTGCAATGTTTACATCACACACATCAATTCTGACCCAATCACAATGGTAATTAATTTCTTACACTGTAGATATGAAACCCATACACTAATCTACTGCAGTACTCTTCAATTTTTTAAATCTGCAATTAAAGCATCACCATGAGAACAAACTTCTTCCCAAGACATTTCTCCTTTCCCTCAGAGATCACTCTCCAAAAGCTGGAATCCTCTCTCAGATCATATAGAGACACACTTAAAGCACAGGGGAAAAAAGATTCATCTTGCTAACATAATGCCCATAAGTCTGGTGAGATAATGCCCATATTGTAACCTTGAAACATGAAGTCAGAGTTGAAGCATCACTTAATTCATACAGTACATTATTAATTATCAACAGTGGCCCACTGACTCAGAAGTTCCCTATCTGGCTGATGTCATTTATTAACAGTTTAACCATGACACAAAGAATGTGCTTCTATTAGGCTGCTGGTTTAATTTTAGAATTAGAATGCTCATATTTGGGTTATTTTCAAATACAGAAATACTACTTGTGGCATATGAACTGTGGATTTTGTTTCCCATTACTATAGGAAGAATTTATTGAAATAAAATTTTACAGGACAAAATGAAAACTAATGTCTTTTTTTTATAATTTCAAGAATTTATTCAGGACATTGTAGGCTCAATTTTCTTATCAATTATATTTTATTATGAACTTATTAAACAACCCTACATACCTAACAACCGACTAACCAAACAAACGGAAAAGGACAGTAAAGAACACTATAATGAAACCTTAACGATATCAGTTCCGAGGAATGATCCTCCTGGTGTAGTCAGCAGGATTTCAGCAGACCAGCAATTCCACCAAAGTTGCTGCTGGAACCAGAAACAGCAGCTGGAACCTGAAGCCTCAGCTGGAGTCCAAAGCCTTGAATCTTTTCCTAGAGCAGTTCTCTTTAGAAGCTTCTTGAAGTGCAGGGATGAACAGCCAAGAACCAAGTGCCAACCAAAAGCCGCCTCTCCTGTTTTAGGTATATATTTCTAAGTGGAAAAACATCCTGCTTTCTCACATCTAAGTGGTAAACATCCTGCCCTCTTCTCCATCCCACACTTGGGATCAAAACAGAAATAGGTTTATCTCCCCTTCAAGACATATTTTAAAAACATATATTGTCAATTTAGCCTCCACCTTGTATATTTACATAAGTCCACTTATATAAGGAAAACACAATGTTTTTGTTATTTTATTTTATTTTTGTACATATACATTTATGTTATTACACATATATACAATAGATTACCTATGGCAAGAAGAACCATGACACAATCAGGAATTATATAAATGTTACATTCTTAGTGTTTTGGCTATTTTTATTTGACAGCCTTGAAGAAGACATCTTTCCTATCTTGGTGCTTCTAAATTTCTGGATGTAAATCAACCTCCATCATATATTGTCATTATCAACTTAGAACACCTAAAAACATCTAGACCTTAAAATATATTAACCCTTAAACAATTAATCTTGATTGTAAAACTAAGCTACTTGGTCTTCAACTCCCTCAGAGACTTGAGAAAGAGTCTCATTCAAGAGACTTGATTATTTGAGCATGCTAGGAGTGCAGGTTAGTAGCTTTCTAAATGAAAAGTTGACAGAGACAGTTTTCTATCTTAATCGTCACCCAAAATTCTCGATAACATTGGAGCATCTTCTTCAGCCTTCTGGTCCAATATATCTGGCTGACATATTTTTGAGGCAGGAACTATTGAGGACTTGCTAATCCTGTCTTGGCAGATTTTGGCCATCGACTCTGCCTGCATCCAAGCTTGCCATTGTTTAGGCAGAATTCTGTCCGTGGTAGAAATGAGGACCCTTTGCCCAGTGGCTTGTTTGCCACATCTTAAGCCATCTCCATAAGGAGGTTCTTTGATGCTCATCATCTTCTTTGAGGTAGGCTGGGTGTTGCCAAGAGTTAACCTGTCTCATTGTCATTGAATCTTTAAAGTAATAAAAACCTTTTAAATGCTATATTCTGCATGCCTCTAGGGTTTTTTTAAATATCTTGTCTTTCTATAGAGTCATATCTATCTGCTGTACCTAAGATGTATATTTTTGTGATAAAAGTAGACTAGGCAATTGACACGACCATGATTTAATCTACTAACATTTAATTTGTATAATTTATTTCTTCTATATCAGTGAATTAAAAATATCTCGTGAGTGACAATTGAGGCATTAAGTTGAGGAGTAGATTCACTAATCTACTTTATGTTCTATCTTCCCTGTACATTTCTATATTCCCCCTTCTTTCTTTTCAACCACTTTCTCCAAACAGGATGTCAATGTCCAGTACGTTGCGAGGAATGCACCCTGCCAGGTCTGATCCAGTGTCAGTGTCTGGTTCTTTTGTTCTGAAAGCATAGAATTTCTCACAAGCATTATACAGCCCTAAAATTATAAGTGTATAAAAGGTGTGCGTGATGCATGGAACAATTAAGGCTAGACTTCTGCTATTTGTATGTGCAGGAAAAGAAGACATCTATAAATCTTCGTTCATGCCATATGAAAAATGGCATCTAATAGTAATTCACAGGGGTTCTTTATTCAACAAGAATCATTGTCTATGCCTAGATATTCATGTTTCAGTCAGGCTCAGAACTAGTCCCATATGGTGGGATTAGCAATATAAGTTACCTGCTTGTTCTGCAGTTTAAATTCTTCACACCCTGATTATAGCTCCCTCCCTCATTCCCTCCGAATCCCCCTCCGTCCCTCATTGCCTCTCCCTCCCTCTCTTAGTACTCAGACAGGGGAGCCCTCTCCCCATAATATCTGACCTCAGCCTATCAAGTTTCATCTGTATTAGCTGTAACCTCTTCCTCTGTAGCCTGGTATGGCCATCTTGCCAGGGGGAAGTGATCTAAATTTGGTGGCCAGAGTGCATGCCTGAAGTGGTCCCTACTCTCCAGACATGGGATCCACCAGGAGACTGTACCACTACATTGAAGCAGTGGGTCTAGGTCCACATCATACATGGTTCTTGCTTGATGTTTCTGACTCTGTTTTGTAGTGTAACTATCAAGTATTATGTGGCTAATGTCTGATTATAAGTGAGTATATACCATGCATGTCTTTCTGGGTCTGGGTTAACTCACTCAGGATGATCTTTTCCAGTTCCATCCATTTGCCTGTAAATTTCAAGATTTCCTTGTTTTTAATAGCTGAATAGTATTCCATTGTGTAGATGTACCAAGTTTCTTTATCCATTCTTTGGTTGAGGGACATCTATGTTGTTGCCAGATTCTGGCTATTACAAATAAAGCTGCTATGAACATTGTTGAGCAAATGCCCTTGTTGTATGGTGGAGCATCGTTTGGGGTATATTCCCAAGAGTGATAAGGCTGGGTCTTGAGGAAGAGTTATTCCCAATTTCCCGAGAAAGGACCAGATTGATTTCTAAAGTGGTTGTACAAGTTTTTACTCCTACCAGCAATGGAAGAGTGTTCCCTTTCTCCTTGCCAGCATGTACTGTCACCTGAGTTTTGATACACCAGCCATTCGGATAGGTGTAAGATGGAATCTCAGAGTTGTTTTGAGTTGCATTTCCCTGATAACTAGGGATGTTGACATTTCCTTAAGTGTTTCTTGGCCATTCGATATTCTCTATAGAGAATTCTCTGTTTAGTTCTGTACTCCATTTTTTAATTGGATTAGTTGATTTGGCGGTGTTTAATTTCTTCATTTCTTTATACATTTTGGATATTAGCCCTTAGTCTTATGTCAGGTTGGTGAAGAGCTTTTCCCAGTCTGTAGGCTGTCATTTGGTTCTGTTGACCGTGTCCTTCACCTTATGGAAGCTTTTTGGTTTCATAAGGTTTATTTATTTATTATTGGTTGATCTTAGGGCCTGAGCTGTTGGTGTTCTGTTCAGGAAGTTGTCTTCTGTGCCAATGAGCTCAAGGCTCTTGCCCACTTTTTCTTCTAACAGATTTAATGTGTCTGGGTTTATATTGAGGTCTTTAATCCATTTGGACTTCAGTTTTGTGTAGGGTGATAGATATGGATCTATTTTTATTTTTCTACATGTAGCCATCCAGTTAGACCATCACCATTTTTTGAAGATACTATCATTTTTCTATTGTATGGATTTGGCTTCTTTGTTAAAAATCAAGTGTCCATAGGTATGTGGGTTAATTCCTGAGTCTTCAATTTGATTCCATTCATCAACTAGCCTATTTCTATGCCAGTACCATGCTGTTTTAATTACTCTTGCTCTATAGTATAGCTTGAGATCCAGGATGGAGATTCCTCTAGAAGATCTTTTATTGTATAGGATCATTTTAGCTATTCTGGGTTTTCTGTTTTTCTATATGAAGTTGAGAATTGATCTTTCAAGGTTGGTAAAGAATTGTGTGGGTATTTTGATGGGGATTGCATTGAATCTGTAGATTGCTTTTGGTAAGATGGTCATTTTTCCTATGTTGATTCTCGTGATCTATGAGCATGGGAAATGTTTCCATCTTCTGAAATCTTCTTCAAATTCTTTCTTCAGAGATTTGAAGTTTTTTTTCATACAAATCTTTCACTTTCTTGGTTAGAGTCACACCAAGATACTTTTATTATTTGTGGCTATTGTGAAGGGTGTTGTTTCCATAACTTCTTTCTCAGCCTCTTTGTCATTTGTATAAAGGAGGGCTACTGATTTTTTTTAGTTGATTTTTGTATCCAGCCACTTGCTGAAGGTGTTTATCAGCTGTAGGAGTTCCTTGATAGAATTTTTGGGGTCACTTATATAAACTATCATATCATCTGAAAATGGTGATAGCTTAACAACTTCTTTTCTGATTTGTATCCCCATGATCTCCTTTAGTTGTCTTGTTGCTCTAGCTAGGACTTCAAGTACTATATTGAAAAGATACAGAGAGAATGGACAGCTTCTCCCTGATTTCAGTGGAATTGATTTAAGTTCCTCTCCATTTAGTGTTATGTTGGCTATGGGCTTGCTGTATATTGCCTTTATTATGTTTAAGTATGTGCCTTGTATCCCTGCTCTCTGCAGGACTTTTAACATGAATGGGTGTTGGGTTTTGTCAAATGCTTTTGCAGTATTTAAAGAGATGATCATGTGGTTTTTTTCTCTCAGTTTGTTGATATGATTAATTACATTAATGGATTTCCATATATTGAACCACCCCTGCATGCCTGGGAGGAAACCTACTTGGTCATGGTGAATGAAAGTTTTGATGTGTTCTTGAATTCGGTTTGCGAGTATTTTATGAGTATTTTTACATCAATGTTCATATGAGAAATTGGTCTGAAATTCTCTTTCTTTGTTGAGTCTTTCTGTGGTTTAGGTACCAAGGTGACTGTGGCCTCATAGAATGAGTTTGGTAATGTTCCTTTTGTTTCTATTTTATGGAATAGTTTGAAGAGAATTGGTGTTAGCTCTTCTCTGAAGGTTTGATAGAATTCTGTGCTGAATCCATATGGTCCTGGGCACTTTTTTTGTTAGGAGACTTTTGATGACTGCCTTTATTTCCTCAGGTGTGATAGGACTATTCAATTTGTTTATCTGATCTTGATTCAATTTTGGTGGTTGGTAGCTATCAAGAAAATTGCCTATTTCATTTAGGTTTTCTAATTTTGTGACATATAGGCTTTTGAAGTAAGACTTGATGGTTCTTTGGATTTCCTCAGTGTCTGTTGTTATCTCTCCCTTTTCATTTCTGATTTTGTTGATTTGAATACTCTCCCTCTGCCTTTTAGTTAGTTTGGCTAAAGGTTTGTCAATCTTGTTGATTTTCTCTAAGAACCAGCTCTTGGTTTCGTTGATTCTTTGAATTGTTTTCTTTGTTTCCAGTTTATTGATTTCAGCCCTGAGTTAGATGATTTTCAGCCATCTACTCCTCTTGGGTGTGTCTGCTTCCTTTTGTTCTAGAAATTTCACATGTGCTGTTTAGTTGCTAGTATGGGGTCTCTCCAGTTTCTTTATAAAGGCACTTAATGCTATGCGCTTTCCTCTTAGCATTGCTTTCATTGTGTTCTATAGGTTTGGGTATGTTGTGCCTTCTGTTTCACTGAATTTTAGGAAGTTTTAAATTTATGTTTTTATTTCATCCCTTACCCAGATGTCATTGAGTAGGGAGTTGTTCAGTTTCCATTAATTTGTAGGCTTTCAGTTGTTTCTTTGGTTGTTGAGTTCCAACTTTAATCCATGGTAGTCTGATAAGATGCAAGAGATTATTTAGATTTTCTTGTATCTGTTGAGGTTTGCTTTGTGGCCAAGTATGTAATCATTTTTGGAGAAGGTTCTGTGAGGTGCTGAAGAGAAGGTGTAATCTTTTGTGTTTGGGTGAAATATTCTGTAGCTATCAGGTCCATTTGTTTCATGATGTCTATTAGTTTCCTTGTTTCTCCATCTAGTTTCTGTCTTGATGATCTGCCTGTTGGTGAGAGTGGAGTGTTGAAGTCTCCCACTATTAATGTGTGGGGTTCAATGTGTGGCTTAAGTTTTAGTAACATTTCTTTTACAGATGTGGGTGCTCCTGCATTTGGGGCATAGATATTCAGAACTGAGAAATCATCTTGGTGTAGTTTTCCTTTGATGAGGATGTAGTGACCTTCTCTATCTCTTTTGATTAGTTTAGTTGAAAGTCTATTTTGTCAGATACTAGCATGGCTACTCCACCTTGTTTCCTAGGTCCGTTTGCTTGGAATAGAGTTTTCCAACCCTTTACTCTGAGGTAATGTGTATGTTTATTGCTGAAGTGTGTTTCCTGTATGCAACAGAATGATGGATCCTGTTCTTGCATCCATTCTGTCAGCCTGTGTCTTTTTACTGGGGAGTTGAGGCCATTGATGTTCAAAGAGATATTAATGACCAGTGGTTGTTAGTTCCTTTTGTTTTGATGTTGGTAGTGGTACAGTGTGTGTTTCTGTGTTTTGGATTTATGGATGTGGACTTATTTCCTGTGTTTTTCTGGGTGTAGTTAGCCTTCTTGGGTTGGAGTTTTCCTTCTAGTACCTTCTGTAGGGCTGGATTTGTGGTTAGGTACTGATTAAACTTGATTTTGTCATGAAATATCTTGTTTTCACCATCTATGGTGACTGAAAGTTTTGCTGGGTATAGTAGTCTGAGTTAGCATCTGTGGTCTCTTAATGTTTGCATGACTTCCACCTAGGCCCTTCTAACTTTCATAGTCTCTGTTGAAAAGTCAGGTGTAATTCTGATGGGTTTGCCTTTATACGTGACTTGAACTTTTTCTCTTGCAGCTTTTAATATTATTCCTTTGTTCTGTACATTTAATGTTTTGATTATTATGTGGTGGGAGGATTTTCTTTTCTGGTAGAATCTATTTGGAGTTCTGTAGGCTTCTTGTATGCTAATGGGCACTTTTTCTTTGGGTTGGGGAAGTTTTCTTCTATGATTTTGTTGAAAATATTTTCTGGGCCTTGGAGCTTGGAGTCTTCTCCTTCCTCTATGCCTATTATTCTTAGATTTGGCCTTTTTATAGTATCCCAGATTTCTTGGATGTTTTGTGTCAGGAACTTTGTGATTTTAACATTTTCTATGATTTATCAATAACTTTGATTGTATCTTCCACACCTGAGATTCTCTCTTCCATTTCTTCTATTTGGTTGGTATGGCTTATGTCCGTAGTATGTGTTCTCTTCCCTATGTTTTCCAACTCTAAGATTGCTTCAGCTTGTGCTTTCTTTGTTGTTTCTAATTTCCTCTTTAGGTCTTTAATAGTCGTATTCATTTCTTTCTCCCATTTGTTTGCATTTTCCTGTAATTCTTTATAGGATTTATTCAATTCCTTCATCTCTTTGATCTCTTTGGATGTATTTTCCTGTAGTTCTTTATAGGATTCATTGAATTCCTTCATCTGATTGAGTATATTTTCCTGTGCTTCTTTGAGTGATTTATTTTCCTTTTTCAAAGTTTCTATCATTTTCATCACCTCAGATTTAAAGTCCTCTTTTTGTGTTTCATGGGTGTTCATATCTCCAGGGCTTTTTGTGTTAGGATCACTGGTTTCCTGTGTTCTTATATGGATCTCAGTTTTGTTCCAAGTCCTCTTGTGCTGTCCTTTAGTCATCTGGTTGTCTCTGGTGTTAGCAGGCATAGGGGTTCCTCCAATGAGGTTGCTCTCTGAGAATCTGGAGCACTGGTGTTTTGTAGTTCTCAGTTCAATCTTCAGGTCACTGTGCAGTGCTGTATTTTCTGCTAATCTGATGCAGTGTTCGATTGGTGCCACCATCTTGGGGAAAACGCTGTCTTGTTTTTTTTTTTTCATAATAATGCATAAGCAAGAGATGCTGTCTCATTTCCTTTGAATATAATACAGATAGGAGTTGGGAAATAAAATCTTTCTTGTTGTAGGAGGTTGCCAAAATATAATCCATGGTATTATTTATCTATAGATTTATTTCAGGACAATCATAGTATGACATATAGGTGGATAGATAGGAGCTATTAGACACACATGGACATATACATACATACATACATACATACATACATACATACATACATATGTCTAAGTTCTGGTAAGTTTAGTTTTTACTTAAAAATAATGTTAAATGAACATATTCAGACTTCCCTTGGGAAATTCAGGTGTCCATTATTGAACAGTTTTTCAAGGACCTACCAACAGTTGGTTATATAAACTGTACATGCAGTAGTCTCCTTAAGCCAGATCTCATCAGTTCTCTCTTTGTCAAACTCTAGTAGTCTGGGGTATATTATATCAAGTTCATTCAAGCATTGGTGAGCCTAAGAGCCATTATGAAATATCAATATAAACTCTTAGGGAGTGGTGAGGCTGAAACTTACCCAGAGAAATTAAAATTTCTTCTAAATTAGGAGTGTGTTTGCACTAGTTAGTTACAACTTGCCAATATCTTGAAAACAAAGTCATATTATGTGATGATGACTGTGTTGAGATGTGGGAAATTTAAAAAGAAAGCAAATTTGGGGGAATTCTTATTCCCCTTATCATTGGCAACAGCTGAACGTTATGATTCAGAGTAGAGACATTTTATTAAACACATGGATTTTAAATTTTAAATAATGTATGGGAGAAATGGCGGTTGTTTTCACAGAAAACTTTGACACAAAGAAGAATGAGTTAACAAGACAGGGATTTATGGAGTTGCATCTGATGGAGGCCAATGATCGAGAAGGAGACCCTCTTGACTTGTGGGTGACTCTACACTCAATGGGCTACAATAAGGCTCTGCAGCTGACGGAGGTAAAACACTCTAACATTGACAGTAGCTTTGTTTTCCATGATATTAGCCCTTGAAAGTTCTTCTGACACATGACATTAAGTCCAGGCACTCCAATCCTTGAATTTCAATGGTGTGAGATGAATACTGGCCACATCACTGTTTTTAGAACTTCACTGAAGCTCATGTTCTTTACTAAAATGTAGTTACTGTGAACTATGATTAATCAGAGACACAAAAAGTTTGTGCTTTGATGTACAGAAGGAAATTAGTAATTAAAATGTATATGTTTTTGCTGGAACACAGTCCAAGAATGGAGTTGTGTGAGAGGAATTCTGAGTGCTTCTGAGAAGACTCCAAAAAACAAAAACAAAAACCAACCAACCAAACAAACAAAAAAACAAGACTCGAGCCTTGTGAACTTAGTTTCTTCAAAAACATGGAATTGTTCTTAGAATGTGCTTCTGTGTCCCTCCAAGGTGTAGTGGACGGAAGTGAGCTTACTTCAGATTATTCATCACAGCTGCTTTTATATTCATTTATATGCTGATGTGGGGAAACATGTTTTTACCACATGTAGCTTGTCCTTGTGATTGAAAACTTTATTTAAGTGAGTCTTCTCAACCTGCAGAGCATAAATTGCCTGATGCTGAATAAAGTGGGCTATTGCAAGAGACTTTACTCTGCCTCATTTTTAGGCCCTGCTTTCCTAGATTTAGGCTACCAACTTATTTTAAATTGGAGATGTCTGCTTGAATTGCCAAACTCTTATTTATAAATAAGGAAACTTTATCCTAAGAGAAAGAAGGTTCTCTGAGAATGAGAGAGATGTGTCTGTGGAGAGTTTGGAATGCTTGTCTTTTTAGAGATGGTGCTTCCTGGCTTAATGTTTATAACACAGTGGCTGGCTGATCCAAAGCACTCCCTATGTGATGCACCTATCACCATTATATTGGCTGTTAACACAATAGGACAAAGTTAAGCAATACTCCAAGTTCAGAGGAGGAGGTAAATTAGACCTTTTAAATTTCCTGTCATATTTAAAATACAGGATTTAAGAGTTTGAGCTCAAGCCACATATTAAGTAGTAAGACATTTGTTTATTCTCATTCATCAGTCAACTTAATTCTCTTTTTAATATTTGTTTTTGTGTGCAAGTGTTTGGATTGTATGCACATGCACATATACCACATGCATGCCTTGTGTCCACAGAAGTCAGAGGAAGGTGTCAGAGCCCTTGGCACTAGAGTTGCAGATGACCGTGAGCTGCCATGTGGGTGCTGGGAAATGAATCCAGGTCCCCTAGAAGAGTAGCCAGTGCTCTTAACTGCTGAGCCATCTCTCCAGTTGACTTCAGTCAACTTTAAAGGGCAGTACTAATAATAACAGATTTAAAAATTAAGTACTTTGAGACTTCGACTAAATCCCTAGTTGGGGTATTTTTCAGTATTCCTCAGAAATGTGCTTTCAGAGAAGCAGCCCCCACCCTACCCTCGCCAATTTGTCTGTGTCTCTCTCTTTCTCTCATTCGCTCTCTTGGCATTTTTTGTAACTGAGTGTGAAGAGTTACTGTAATTTTTTTTATTCATTATTTTGTTGGTTTGTTTTTTGAGACAGGGTTTCTCTGTCTCTGCTGTCCTGGAATCATCTCTATAGACCAGGCAGGCCTCAAACTCACAGAGTTCCATCTGCTTCTGCCTTCTGGGTGCTTGGATTAAAGGTGTGTGCCACCACCCCTTGGCCGAATTACAGTATTTAATATTTTGTGAATTTTACATTTTAACCATGGTTGCAAATGCTAGTTCTAGTCTGTAAACAGTATTGATTTTGCTACACATGTTTTATGCAATGAAAATTATTTAAAAGCAATAAATCAATTGAAAACATTTAAAACCATTTATTAATTACTTCTTACCATTAAAACTGAGGTAAGAAAGACTTAAGAGATAAATTTTTATTTGACTTAAATTTTATTTATAATATTCAATAGATAATATTATTCCCATTATTCAGAATTTAATGAAAGGAGGCTGAGAATGGAGCTCAATTGACATGAGTGCTTGCCTCAAATACCTGAGTACAATCCTCTACATCACATAAATGGACATGGTAGTGTATGCCAGTTCAAGGTCATCTTCAGCTACATAGCAAGTTTGAGGCTAGCCTGAGCTACATGAGAAGAAAAATATATAATAACATTTAACAGGAAAAACTACATGCAGCAGAAAGTGTCAAAGGTTGATGTCCTAGTTTGCTTTCTATTGCTGGGACAAAAGCCATGACTAAAAGCAACTTGGAGAGGAAAGGGCTTATTTCAATTTACAGCTTCTAGGTAATGAAGGGAAGTCAGGGCAGGAACTCAAGACTGAACTGAACAGGAGTTTTAAAAGCCTCCAATACTGTATGGCATGGTTGTGTATGGCTGAAATCTTAGCACCTGGGAAGATGCTGAGCTGATGCAGGAGGCCTTTGAGTTTGATTTTCTGTTTTGTTTTGTTTTTTGAGACAGGGTTTCTCTGTGTAGCCTTGGCTGTCCTAGAGTCGCATTTTAGACCAGGCTGGCCTCAAACACACAGGGATCCACCTGCCTCTGCCTCCCGAGTGCTGGGATTAAAGCTGTGCACCACTACGGCCCAAGAAGTTTGATACTAGCCTGGGCTGCATAGCAAACTGAGAACATCCTGGAAAATATAGCAAGACGATGTCTCAAAAAATAAAAGACAAAAAGAAAAACAGCAACAACATTAATAACCTCTGAAAAACAAGACTTGTTATAAGAAGCAACTCAAAGACCCTCCGCAACCATATCGCCCACATTTTCCAGGTGTGGCCAAGAACACACGTCCCAAGGATGCTCTGACCTTACCTCATGCAGCCTTTTAGTATGTCTTTTAATTGATAGGAACTCATTTACCTGTAACGTTAATCCCAGTTCAGCTAGAAGTGTGTGCTTTGTTTGGTGCAGGCTCTGCCTAAGTTTGTCAAAAGAAAATCTAAGGGTTACTTGATTCACTTGTCTGGATTGAAGCTTCTAAGCTGGTTTTCTGTGTGCTCAGGTCTTAGGCTATATTAACTACTATGTCCATCAACATGAGAGAACACTGTTAAAATTTTTATTTGTGTGTGTGTGTGTGTGTGTGTGTGTGTGTGTGTGTGTGTGTGTGTAGTATGTGCATGTACACACAGGTGCCCACAGAGGCTAGAAGTCATTGGATTCTGTAGAGCTGGAGTTACAAGTGGTTGCCAGATGCCCAGCATGGTTGCTTAGAATCAAACTCTGGTCGTCTGGAAGAACAACAAATGCTCTTAACCACTGAGCCATTTCTCCAGTCCTGAGTAAACAATTTTTTGATGAACAGTTGGAGTGGTATAACTCCTAAAAGTGGGATCACTATCTTCTCAAGGTTTTTGTGCAAAAGAGTCTATAGTTGGTTACCTTTATCTATGGTTTCAGTTACTTATAATCTATTGTAACTTGAAGTATTAAATGGAAGAATCCAGAATTTAAAAACAAAACAAAAAACTGTACATTCTAAGTTATGTTCTATCCTGAGTAGCATGATGAAATCCCAGGAGTTCTGCCATCCCATGCCTAGGATAAGATTATCCTTTGGTCTTGTTTTGTCTCAGTGTCAGGCTTGGGCAAGGACTTGTACCCACTGAGCTATCTTGCTGGCTAAATGAATCCTAAATGATTATGATAAGCATTTATAATAAGTTTATTTAAAATTTTACAGAAGGCTAAAGCAAGATTTTGTTTGCTTCTCCACCAGGCGTGCCCATTTGTCATCAATATCTATGCAGAAAGATGCAAGCCAAGAATTAAAGCTGTCCATATGGAGGCATGCAGTGGGCAACTTGAGAAGGCCATTTGCAAATCTGTCCTTGATAGCAGTGATGCTAAAGTCATGGATGGCTATGAAAACATAATTGTACATACTTGCAATTTTGACACCTGGATTACATCAATTATTGAAAATAAGGTATCGTGCAATGGCAGTATCATAGTTAATGAGGTTTATCCAAGGCACAATTATTGCTAATTGAAAATAAGGTATTGATTATGAGGTAATTTTCCTTATTTTGATATAAAGTTTAATAATAATGTTATCTTTCTTTTTACATTGTAGCCAAATATCCTACTGCATATATAATATTTATAATGAAAAATTACTCTTTTTAGTATTTATAAATCAAAGTTGGCATGATACTCTTATATTATTTATAATAACTCAAGACCACTGTTTTTATTTTAAAATATGACTATTAAATTTGGAGATCAGTGAAGAATCAGCATAATTTAGTTACAAAATAAGGATATAATTATTGTTTATATAAAATATTATATTTTAAAATCTTTGTTTAATTTGTTATACAACAGAACCACCAGGAAGTATGAAACATGCTTTCTACTTTCAAGTTGAGATACTTAGAAAGAAAAAATTAATACTCTCAGAGAGACCAGAGGATAAGTAAATATTAAGTCATGTAGTATTGTTTGCATACGCAGTAGTTTTAGCTTACCTGTGTCTCTTGTAATGTTTAGACCATAGAACTTGGCAACAATGTGTGGTGAGGGGAAAGAGAACTGTAGAGTAGGAGTTTAGCTTTGTCTAAGGTTTAGGTATACTGAGAGACAATCTTTAGAAACAAGGCAAACAGTAGAAGAAACGCAGGGAAGGGCAGTATGAAGGATTCATTACTAGGAAGGTCAAGAACAATAATAGAGTGGCTCTAGACCATATGTGTTCTCTTGAACACTTTTTCAAGGGCCTAAAACAGTGCCTAGCATGCAGTTAATATACATTTTTAAAATTTCTTCTCTTTACATCCTGAGTGTAGCCCCGTCCCTCGTCACCTCCCAGTCCCACTCGTCCTCCCTTATATCCCCTTCTGCCTCCCTTAGTCCTTAGAAAGGGGAAGCCTTCCTCTCTTAACATCTGACCTCAGTCTACCAAGTCTCATCTGGGTTGCCTGTATCATTTTCCTCTGTGGTCTGGCAAGGCCATCCCGCCAGGAGGAAGTGATCAACATGTGGGGACCAGAATTCATGTCAAAGGTAGCCCCTGCTCCCCATACTATGGGACCCGCAGGGAGACTGTGCTGCCTATCAACTACATTGGGGCAGAGGGTCTAGGTCCTCACCATGCAGCACCCCCTTCCTCTGCCTGGATTTGTTGGCTCCACTGGTCTCCTTGTGGAGTTCCTGACTCTTCCAGGTTCTTCTATTCCCCAAATGTTCCTTAAGTCTCCCTGCACTTCACTCAGAAGTTTGGCTGGGAATCCTAGCATCTGCTTCCATCCCCCGCTGGGTGGAGTCTTAAGCACATGCATATCGAGTCAGTGAATAAGCGAGGAACCCAATTAGATGGATGTCTCAGGCATGTTAGTTGAAAGGTAGGAGCTGAGTGAACAGATGCTAGAAAAACAGATGAAAGAAAAGAAAGCCAGTACTGCTATAATAAACCATGGATGAGCTCACTTGCTGTTACTCTACACAGTGGTCTGGGAATGAAAATTAAAGGGAAAATATAAAAAGCATTTGAAAGAAATGGTGGTTGGTTAAAATAAAATGAATGAAGAAAGCCATGGCACTAAGCAGAAAGTGGAAGCTGGTTTGTATGAATTTGTAGTGGACTGGATTCTATAAACAGATTTTCAGGTTTTATTCTGAGGTTTATTCTCTGTATTTGTTTTTCAAAACTAAAGACTTGTAGCCGGGCATGGTGGCGCATGCCTTTAATCCCAGCACTCGGGAGGCAAAGGCAGGCGGATCACTGTGAGTTCGAGGCCAGCCTGGTCTACAAAGTGAGTCCAGGACAGCCAAGATTATACAGAGAAACCCTATCTCAACAAAAAACAACAACAACAACAAAAAAAACTAAAGACTTGTAATTTTCTACAGTCAGATGACAAAGTGATTATTCACATCAACAATGAACTGAGTAAAAACTGTGTCAACAACAGAGGACTCAACATCTTTGCAGTAGAAGTGGCACCAAGATCTACAATGGTAAGTATTACTCTCTATCTAAAGCCGTTTGAAAAGAAAATTATTCACTGTTGATGCAATGATGAGCATGTGGCATGAAATGAAGTTATCTCTGTGTGACGCTCACAGCAGCAAACACTGATCTCCTACAGAAGAGTGGGTGCGATTTTTTTAGTTTGGTTTTGTTTTGGATTGTTTCTCATGGAACGAATGCAGGCTGGCCTCAAGCGGTAGTGAAGGCAGATCTTAAATTCCTCCATCTCCAGCGTGCTAGGACTACAAACCACCATGTCTGGGGGAGGCCTTGCTTCTAATTCAGTCTTGTCACTGTTCGGTTCAGTGACTGGGATAGTCATTTAACTCCTCTGTTTAGATCATTTTAAAACTGGTTTTGCCTTGTGCGTGCACATGCACATGCCTACATGCACATTGTGCGTGCACATGCTCATGCCTACATGCACATTGTGTGTGCACATGCACATGCCTACATGCACATTCATGCCACAAAATGCGTATAAAGTTAGAGGACACGTATAAGGAATACCATGTGTGTTCCAGGATCCAGCTTAGGAGCAGGCGCTTGATCAGCTGATCCCTCTGCCAGCTCTGTTCTAGCTTAAAGGTGAAATTAAAGTAATACCACTAGATGAGTTACGTCCTTCACAAGACTAGTGTAAAGATAACCATAAAATTATATGCATGAAAGCACTTTAAACATCATATGGAGAAGTGCCAAATAATATGACTAATAATAGTTACTTTAATAACTCAAAATATGCTTATCTACACTATTAAGGTTGCCCAATATTACCTGAGAAAAGATCCTTAAAGTTTTAGATAAGCAACTAAGCCAAGAGCCAGAAATAGCTATAATTTTGCTATTAGCAGACCCTGTTTCTGATGAGGTCACAAATTGAAAGGCAAGAACGGATCAGCAGACTCCCAGGGTCTGGGGAAGGAACAGGAAAAAGCTTAGTAGTGTATTCTTTCACCCCACCCCCATGTTTTCTGTGAACTTCCAGAACCTTCTTGAGTGATTTAATGGTAAAGAGTAAAACCAGCTTATTCTAAGTTTCTCCAGTGAAGACTTAGGAATTGGATTGCAGAGCTAACTTAGTGAGTAAAGTGCTTGCTGTGCATCCTAAGAGCCCTTGTGAGCCAGGCATGGTGGTGCACAGGGTGGAACCAGTCCTCAGGGAGAGAAACGGGCAGATCCCGAAGTCATTGGCCGGACAGTGTCACCTGACCAGTAGGGGGCAATTTCCCTGAGATGGATAGTCTTTGAGGAATGACAACTGAGCTTGACCTCTTGCACACATGTTCACCCTCATGAGCATGCGTACACACATGTACACACATGCATGCACACACTCATGTGCACACACACCTACAATTTCAGACAGTGTTCTAGGCTTAGTGAGAAAGGCTGTTTACCTCCCACCACCCTTCTTCACTCACTTTTATACACAATGAAACTAGTGAGTAGGATCAAGGCTGGATTTTCCTGTTAGTCCTGGGATCATAAACTGCCAGTCCATGCTAGGGAAAAATAGTGGACTTTTATCTGCACACAGCTTCTCCCTCCCTTTCTCTTTTGGTTTTTGAGACTGAGTCTCATTGTATAATCCAGACTGCCTTCAAACTTGAGAGCCTCCAGCCTTAGCCTCATGAGATTGTACCAGTAGGTAACATATTATCACACCTAACTTTTTAAAACTGTAGTCATCACCCTTTTATTGATTATATACTTTATGTTGCCCAGGCTAGCCCAGAATCTGTGAGATCAACTGATCCACTGGCTTAAGCCTCCAAAGTATTTCAATTAATGCACATTCATGACACATGGCACATGACACTGCCCCTGGTTTCACAGGGAATTTTTTTCTTGTTGGAGACAGTTTCATTGAGGAGCCCTGGCTGGCCTAGAACTTACTGTGTAGCCCAGGTTTTCCTTGAACTCACAGAGATCTGCTTGTCTCTGCCTCTTGAATGCTTAGATTGAAGGTGTGTTCCACCTAGTGGAACCACACCTAGTTTCATAGGCCTGGAAATGTCTTATTGAAAATTAACAAATAATAATTTATCAAAGTAAAATATAAGCTTTATTTTTATATGCAGGTTTGTCAACATGTAATGCCCCTGAATGAACGACAAGAATGGATATATTATTGTGTGTATTCTCTAATATCCTAAGTAACTTCACTTGGAGCTATCAAACTAAGAAGTATTTTAGATCAAATCATTATTTATTAACTCAATGCTATTCCATGTAACTGGTATACTTAATAATCTGTTTCATTTCTATGAATTTATATTTTATATCCATGTTATATATTTCATTATTAAAATTCAAATAGTGTTTTAAAAATGTGTGACTATCTTGTTAATTTAGTGGTTAATATTAGTATTTTTGTTTTTCAATAAATAAAAATAAACTTATAGATGGATTTTTAAAAAGTAATATACTTGATGACTTCTTCAAAACTATACACTTTTGGTTTGCATTGTAAAAAACTAAAAAAATATAAATACAAAACCAGTCACTTAAGGACTTAATTATTAAAAAGATAAAGTGGAATTGAAGAAACCTGTTTCTGTGTTAGGAGGCCAAAACCTGTTGGCAATTGCAGGAATATTCTGTCCCAATGGCAGATTTCCCACTAGCGTGGCTGTGGATTGCTTTTCACAGAGGGTATGTTGAAACTGTTGAAATTAAGCCTGTGTAGCAGTTGAGATTGTATGTGACATGAAAAATGACATCAAGCAATCAAAAACTGTCAGTAACAGAGTACTTTGCCAGTGCCAGCTTTTGAAATATGAATACCATCTGGGAGATAATTTTTTTTTTTGCCTACTATAAAGCATATAGTTTAAATGTTATTTGGAGTTTGGACCATTAATTTAGATATCTGTAAGATAGGTTGTCTTTACCTCACTGTTTGAACACTTCAGATGGATGTCTCATTAAAGGTAGTGAAATATAAATCATTTTGTTTATCATCAAATACTGTATAAGTTCAACAGCTATGACCATGTATCTCATTTCACCTTACACCAAGGTACAAAAAACTATGTGTGGTACTAAAAACATATAGCAAAGTTGTTATACTTGCCAAAAGTAGTATAGGTCTTTTATAGTCAGATGGTGGGTCTTATGAAATATTATCTTGAGCACACGGAGACTCAAGAAAGACCTGGGAGCACTAGCACTGGAGGTGTGCTCCCCGGCATGGGCGTGAGCTGCTTACACAAACCTCTGTGTGCTCTAGGGAGCTCTGGCCGCCAGGGTGGGGCTCACTGTCTTAGCATTCCCATTTTAGTTAAACTTTCTTTTTCCTTCTTATGTTAACATTCTACAGTTCAGACATTTTAAATCTAATTTGTTAGATTTCAGATATTACCACAAGAACTTAAATTATCGTGTTTAATCACTGCACTGATTTTTTACTATATGTTGGTGTAGAAAAGACCTTTTTTTTTTAAGCTAGTGGCCTTCTCTTAGATCTATTTTTGTGTAGGTTAATATGTAGCAGAAACTTGATATGTTACATTTAATCATATCTTTTGAGTATAAGCCAGGAAAATAGAACTGTATTTCTGATTTTGGCCACCAGAGGGTGAGTGCCTATTAGATGGGGAAGGTGGGAGGAAGGAAGGGAGGGAGAGTTTCCGGCTCTGCTAAGCTCTTTATGGCTAACAAGTCCGCTTTGGTGAGCTATGTTGTGCTTTAAGGCTATCTGCATACCCAGGCAGTGTGCGCTTTCTGAATGAAAATGTTCCTGCCAATTAATGAATACAAGCTAATCATTAAATGATCAAATCATAGTCATGTCAGTTACTAGTCTATTTTTATCACAAGAATATATATCCTAAGTTTCACAGATTTATATGATTCTATAGATAGATAAGGTCTTCAAAAAAAAAAAACCTCAGAAACCTACAGAATATGGATGGCATTTAAAGATCTTTTTATTATTTTAAATATTCTTTGACAATAAGACAGGTTAACTCCGGGCAACACACAGCCTATCTCAAAGAAGATGAGCATCAAAGAACCTCCTTATGGAGTTGGCTTCAAATGTGGCAAACCAGCCACTGGGCAAAATGTCCTCATTTATGCCACAGACATAATTCTGCCTAAAAATGGGCAAGCTTGGGTACAGGCAGAGTTGACAGCCAAACTCTGCCAAGATAAGGTAAGCAAGTTCTCAATAGTTCCTGCCTCACAAATATGTCTGTCAGATATATTGGGCCAGAAGGCTGAAGATGATGCTCCAACGTTATAGAGAGTTTCAGTGGCTGTTCAAGCAGCAAACTGCCTCTGTCATTTTTTTCATTTTGGAAGTTGTTAACCTGTACTTCCTGTTTACTCAGGTAATTAATTTTATTCCTTCTCAAATCTCTGATGGGGTTGAAGACCAGATAGTATAGTTTTACAATTAAGCTTAGTTGTTTAGGGATTAGGATGTTTTTAGGTCTAGATAGATGTTTTAAGTTAATAGAGGTGAGATTTGATAAATACTGATTTACTTGAGAATTTTAGCCTCACCAAGATAGGAAAGATGTTTTCTCTAAGACTGCTAAATACAAATATATAAATGTTACATTCATAGTGTTTTGGCTAATTCCTGATTGTTTCATGGTTCTTCTTGCTGTATGCAGTTTATTGTATGTATGTGTAATAATATAAATGTATATGTAAAAAAGAAAAATAATAATAAAAATATTTTTAAAACCTGTTCCTGCTTTATAAAATGAATACCAAGTCTTCTCCTCTTAAAAAGCATTGACTTGCAGTTCTTTATGACTATATTTATAAGAAATACATATATATATATTTGTGTATATATATATATATATATATATATATATATATATATATATATATATATATATATATATATATACACACACACACACACATTGCTATCCAGCCTGATTAATTCCTGAGGAAAAGAAAGAACTACATCATGACTTCAGGATATTAAAGTAAATGATTAAAGTAACTAAGATTCATGCGACCAGAATATTTAAGAACACTAGCAATAGTTGCTCAGTCTAATTGAACGAGCCTTGGCCTGCTTTGATGCATCTGCATTTGCTCACTGTAGCTACCCTGTTTAAGAAAATCAAGACCAGATAGCCTTCATTCTTACAACCTGCCTTTATTGTAACCAGAGTCAATGTGGACTTTAAACTAGGTACTCTGGGCCTGGGGCCACAGTTCAGTATACATGGGCCTGGCTTTGATCTTCAAAACCACAAGTATACAGGCAAAGCAGGATTTTTCTTGACCTATTTCTCAAAATAAGAACTAAAGATAACACTATATATTATAAGGGTCCTGTAATATTGTTCCATTCTTCATAAATTAAACTATGTTTCCCATTTCTTTAAGATATAATTCACAATTATCTAGGATATTATTGTCCTTTACAGTCAAGTACAAGACCCACCAAATTGAAGTGAAGTCCAGCTGATGTATAAGCTTCTAACTGAGGCTTAGTAAGGTATGTCCAGTGGTATTCTGCTCACCTCCCTGCTTTGTGTTGCATCTTTCCACAGATGTTCTCGGTCTAAATTGGCCCATCTCTGCTGTTCTTCCAGACTGTGACCATGATGCTAAAGGCTCTTAACAGTTCCTAGAAATGGGGATTTGGCTCAGAATGGGTCATGGAAACACACAAGCAATGCGCCTATCATTGGTACATCATGAAAATGTATAGAATTCTACATTTCCATCTCATATCCACACAAACAGCATAGGTTTTTGAAAGACAAATATAGAAGGATTTCATAATTAATTAAAATTAAAGTTTTGGGTTTTCTTTATTTAGGTAAAATGGTTGAGATGTGGGCAACTCTGTAGGGGATTTCCTTGGTTAATGATTTATATGGGAGGGTCCAAGTCACTTGGGAGTGATAGTCCTTGGTGGGAGAAGGAAGCAGACTCAGCAACCAAGGGAAAGAAAGTAGGTAAGCAGCATTCCTCCATGAGCTCTGTTCTAGTTCCTTCCTTGAGTTCTTGTACTCAGTTGTTCTCAGTGATAGACTGTTATCTGGAAATGTAAGATAAAATAACCCCTTCCCTACCAAGTTGCTTTGGGTCATGGCATTTTATCACAGTAATAGAGAGCACCCTACCTAGGACAGCAGGGGTGGGGTCATCAGTCTTCATGTGAGCTCTCAGCCCCTCCTACACCTGCTAAAGTATCTGAAGGTGGAAGGTTAATTAAGCAGAAGACTTCATCTATGTAGCTATGGGGATGTTATCATTCATGCTGGGGTGCGACTTGTTGGTAGTGAGGCTGTGTTCCTGTGAGTAACCCCTCTCCCAGGTTCTGCAAATAATCTCTAAAACTATTGGGCTTCCTTTTTATCATATCTTGGTCTGTCATAGGCAGCCTATTTAGGATAGGTAGGGCCTTGTTTAAGTCTCCCCAAGGAAAGTTCATGCAATAAATGTGAACAGACAGGAGGGAAAGCTCTAACTTTAACTGACTTTGAAGAGACATGGACGCTTTAGAAAGGGCGTGGAATGGAAACCTATGGTTCTTTTTCGTTCCTCATTTTCCCTATCTTTCCCTCTTATTGTGTGTTACGGTTATTTTTATAAGACTGTTTGTCTCTCAGTTTCTCTCTTAACCTGGCTATCACACAAATAATTGAGACTCTTTAACAAGCTTCACAGCACAAGAACTAAGCATGTATTACTCTATTCTTAACCCTCTAAGCTAATTTGGCTTCCTCTCAGAGTACATCCCAGATACACTTGCACTATGTAGCTTTCCTGATCCAGCTCCTCTCCTGATCTCTTCTGCATCTCTCCAATCACAAAATCCCTATTCCTACTCCCCAGGTTCGCAGGAAGTCCATCGCTCTTCGCTCCCCTGCTCAGGGATTGGCTTTAAGCTGCGTTATTGGTGTATCAGAGGACACTTGAGGAGCAATGTTTATAAACCTTGAGACAGGAGATTCTCAGAACTAGGATTGCAACCAGATATGGGTAATACAGAAATCAGCATTTGAAGCTGGGCGCCGTAGTACATGACTGTAATCCCAGCATTCATGGAGGCAGAGGCAGGGAGATCTCTGTGAGTTCAATTCCAGCCTCTTCTACAAAGCGAGTCCAGTACAGCCAAGGCTACACAGAGAAACCCTGTCTAGAAAGAAAAAAGAAAGAAAGAAAGAAAGAAAGAAAGAAAGAAAGAAAGAAAGAAAGAAAGAAAGGAAAGAAAAAAAGAAAGAAAGAAAACAGTCAGCATTTGAGTTACACATTAACCTTATACCTACAGTTGTATCTCTAACTATTGATATGATATGCAACAGGTCAATTAATTTTGCACTTATTGGGCATCTAATATGTGCAGAGCACAGCTTTAGACACTGCTTCTGCAGAGGTGAACTGAGCAGACATTATTTCTGCCCTCACCCCACATAGCCTATCAGAGAAGATGGATCATGAACAAGTATTACAGGCAGCACCTCTAACATACATTTTTAAATGCCTCATTTTTCATGAGGCCTTAGTCCTTTTCTCAGCCCAGGAGAATGTGTTCCCTATCTTGAGCTTCTATTTTAATATCTTTCCTTTCAGATATTTTAATATAACATTTTATTTAGGAGAGGGGGAGAGGGGGAGAGGGGGAGAGAGGTAAAGAGGGAAAGGAGGGAGAGCCCACATGTTGAGATCATAGGACTACTTTTGGGAGTCAGTTTTCTCCTATCCTATGGAACTTGGTAATTGGACTTGGGTCATCAGGCTTGGCAGCAAGTACTTTTATATCTTGTTGACCCAATATCAGACTTTAAAAAAATTGTTATACCATAACTTTCATTCTCTTAGGTTGACTAAAAGACTAAGGTATCATGAAAAATGGAGCAGATAGGTAGATGATAAATATAAAATTGATGGTTTAATGATATTTTATTATATAGTTGTATATATATATACAAATATATATTATATATATAGTTGTATATATAGTTGTGTTCACTTGTTTATCTGATGGATTTGTTTCCAGTTTTGTTTGTTTAACAATCATTATGCCTGTGAGGTTTTTAATGTAAACACAGATTTTCATTTCTCTCATAGATTCCTAGAGATGAGATTTCTGTGTCATGGGGTAAATGTGCCCCTTTTATCTACTCTTGTCTTGTTGCTAAAGCAAATATTTCAAGCACTATACCCAACAGACATTGAGAGAGTATATTTTTGCCTTGTTCCCAGCTTTAGCAGAAATGTTGTGAAGTTTTCTCTGTTCAGTGTGATGTTGGTTGTGGCCTAACTGTGGATTGACATTGTTATGTTGAGCTATATTGAGCTATATTCCCTCCATCTCTAGTCTCTCCACGACTATATTATCAATAGATGTTAGATTTTGTCAGAAGCCTTTTCTGCACCGACTGAGATTATTATGTGGTTTTACTCTTGAGTCCACTTTTGTTTTTACATATGTTGAACCTTCCCTGCATTTTGGGGATGAAGCTGACTTGAAGATGATAGGTAATATCTTTTTGATACGTTCTTGAATTTGGCTTTCAACTATCTTATTGAGATTTTTCTGCATGTATGTTCATAAGGTAGATTATTGTTTCTTTATGAGTGCGGATCTTACCTAATTTAGGTATCCATGTATTGCTGAACTCCTAAGAAGAATTTAGAAGCATTCTTCCATTTTCTATTTGATGAAATAGTTTGAGAAGCATCTGTTTTAGTTCTTTAAAGGTGTGGTAACTTTCTGTGGGGAGTCCTTCAACTCCCGGGCCTCTTGTTAGTTGGGAGACTTCTTATTGCTGTTTCAGTCTTGTTGCTGTGATTAACCTGTTTTCAAACATTAATCTCCTTTTTGTTTAACTTTAGTAGGACATCTGCATTAAGATATTCAGATTCATTCATAGTTTCATTAATTAAGAGAACTTGTTGCTCTTGCAAAAAGGACTTAGGTCGAGTTCCCAGCATCTACATAGCAGTTGACAACAATCTGCAAATCCAGGTTGAGGGGATCCATCATTCTCTCCTGGCCTTCACAGACACTAGCACATGCAAGGTGCATGTACACACATACAGGCAAAACGCTCACACACATAAAATAAAAAAATTAAGAAATGTATTTATTTATTTTAGGTTTTTAAAATTTTATTAGAATATAGATTTTTTAAGTATTTCCCTACAGATTTCACTGGTTTCTATTATAATGCCTCTCTTTCCATCTCTAATTTTATGAGCCTTGTTTTCTCTCTCTTTCTTTGGGGAATTTGGTAAAAGTTTGTCAGCCACATAGATCTTTTCAAAGAACTAACTTCATTCCATCAATTCTTCTCTTTATTGCTATTTATAAATTTCTAGTCTGATCTTGATTAATTCTATTTGTTCACTTCTGGGTGTTGTTGGGAAGTTGCTTTTCCAAGGTTTTAAGGCACATTATCAAGTTGTTTATTTGGGTCATCTTTGATTTTTTTTTTAAATGTGGACACTTAAAGCTGTAACTTTCCTCTTAGGACTACCTTCATTGTATCCCATATTGTTCCACATGCTTGTGCTTTAATTTTCATTCAGTCCTAGAAATTTCTAAGTTTCCTTTTTTGGAAAACTTTCTTTGGTGACCGACTCATCATTCAATATTGTTTTGTTCAATCTCCAAGAACAACATAGTGTATGTTTTCTGTAGTTCTATTGCTGTTGATAATCTGGCTTTATTCCATTGTGGTCAAATAAAATACTAGGGGTGTTTTAATTTTCCTTTATTTATTATGACATGTTTTGTGTTCCAATATGTGGTATATTTTAGTGAAAGTTGTATGGGCTTGTAAGAATGTTTACTCCAGTGTTTAGGTACAATTTTCTGTAGACATGTCAGGTTCATTGATGTCTGATATCTTTTAGCCTTATTATTTCTGATTATTTTTATGTGTACAATATGTCCATTGTTAAAAGTGGGGTGTTGAAGTCTGCTACTACTACTATGTTGGTGCTGATCTATTGATTTGTGTCTTGTAGCATTTGCTCCATGAATTTGGGTACACCAAGTTCAATGCATATATGTTTAGGATTGTAATGTCCTCTCAGTATATTGTTTCCTAGATCAGGATGAAGTGACTTTCTTTATCTCTTCTAATTTTAATTTGAAATATATCATTGGGATGTTAGAATAGCAACACGTGTTTGAATTCTTTTCATCCATAATATCTTTGCCCATCACTTCACTCTAAGGTAGTTTCTGTCTTTGGTGGTGAAGTGTTTCCTGGAGGCAGCAAAACGATAGATCCTAATTTTTAAAATCCAGTCTGCTAATCTGTGTCCTTTGATTGGGTAGGTGAGATTATTTACATCCAAAGTTATTTTTAAAGATGTGTATTGATCCCTGTCATTTTGTTGATTTTATGGTGTTTATTTTCTTAGCCCTTTTTTGTTTAATTATGGACTTAACAGAGTTGTGCTTTATTTTGGGTACGTTTATCTTTTTCTTCAGTCTGAAGTATCCTTTCCAGTATCCTCTGTCGGGCTGGCTTGATAGTCATAAATTCCTTTAACCTGCTTTTATTGTTTTTAAATAACCTGTATTATCAGTATGTCCGGCTAGCAATCAATTAAGACATTGACACTTGTTATATTTTAAAATAGCCTTAGTTAACCTGGAGCAGGGCAGACATTAATACTCTAAAATATTTCCCATATCTCCCCAATCTCATGCCATCTGTTCCTAATAACTTCTACCAAGCTACCTCCCATCCATAATCCCAAATACTTGATAATGTTCTTCATCTGGGCCGAATCTCCATCCATGCCTGCCAAGTGTTTCACTAACATCCAACCCATAGTGGCCTTCCTCTCCTCTTTGGGTCTTTCTTCCTCTTCTTCTTCCTAGGATTCCCCTCTCTATCCCTAAGCCTGGGAATCTTAGCCACACCTCTATCTCCTCTGCCCTGCGCAGATGGGATGGCTTTTTATTAATCAAAAGGTAGGTCACAGAGATAGCAAGCAGTAATTAGCATCAAAATATATTAGACCATCCCCCAACATGCTTTTATTGTATAAAGTTTTTTTTTCTCTTTGAATCATTAACAGATCATTTTTCTGGGTGTAGTAGTCTAGGCTAGCATCTATAGGCTTTGAGAGCATGTAGTACTTTGGTCCAAAATGTCAGTTGTAATTCTGATATGTCTTCCTTTATATGTGACTTGGTCTTTCTCTCTTGCAGCTTTCAAACTCCTTTCATTGTGTGTTTAATATTTTGACTGTTATATGATGTGGGGAATTTCTTAAAGATTTATTTATTATTGTGCATACATTCTTCTGCCTGCATGTACACCTGCAGGCCAGAAAAGGGCATCCTATCACATTATAGATAGCTGTGAGCCACAATGTGATTGCTGGGAGTTGAACTCAGGACCTCTGGAAGAGCAATCAGTGCTCTTTACTGCTGAGCCACCTCTCCAGCCCAGATGTGGGGAATTTCTTTTCTGGTCCTCTTTATTTGGTGTTTTACATGGCTCTTGAACCTGGATAGGTAAGCTTTTTCCTTTGATTTGAAGAATTTTCTTCTATTATTGTGCTGAATATATTTTTTGTGTCTTTGATAGTTTTTTTCTGCTTGTGTTTTGCTCACAGTTTTTGAATTTGGTCCTTTTATAGCATCTGGAAATTCCATTCATTTTGTAAAGTTATCATTTTCTTTGACTGAGTGATCTAGTGTCTCTACCTTGTCTTTATACCTTGTTATTCCCCCTTCCATGTGGTCTGATCTATTGAGGACGTTTTCCAGCAAGCTGTTTATTTGACTAACTTATCCTTTATAGATTTATTTTGGTTTAAATTTTCTTAAATAATTGTATCTCTTTATCAAATTCAGACTGAAGAAAAGGATAAACATACCCAAAAGGTAATGGTAAAACAAAATAAAACACAACACTGTTAAGTCTATAATCACACAAAAAAGGGCTAAGAAAATAAACACCATAAAATCAATAAAATTACAGGGATCAATACATATCTTTAACAATAACTTTGAACATAAATAATCTCACCTACCCAATCAAAGGACACAGATTAGCAGATTGGATTTTAAAAATCAGGATCTATTGTTTTGCTGCCTCCAGGAAACTTCACCACCAAAGACAGAAACTACCTTAGAGTGAAGTGATGGGCATAAGGTTATTGTGTGATTCAAATGCTAATTTCTGTACCCTCCCCATATCTAGTTGCAATCTGTGTTCTGAAAATCTCCTGTCTCAATATTGTGTAAACACTGCTCCCAAATTGTTCCCAATATGCCATTAAAGCAGCTTACAGGGGAGAGAATAGGGCTAGACTTCCTGCCAGAGAAGGGAGAAGGAGTTAGAAGAGGAAGGAGGGGGTTGAGCCATGGGGCAGAGGTCCAGGAAAATCAGGAGAGAGATTCTGGAGCAGGAAAGCTACAAAGTGCAAGTGTCATTCAGATGGGAGCTGGGAGGAAGCCAAATTAGCTTAGAGGGTTAAGATTAGAGTAATAACTGCTCAGTTCTTATGCTGTGAAGTTTATTATTAAACAAATATAAAAGAGTTTTTTTTTAAATAAAAACAAATATTATTTATATGATAGCCGGGTTAAAAGAGAAACAAATGCAGTTATAAAATAACCTTAAACATATTTTCATATTCTGAATTGGTCTTTTTTTATAGTCAACTATTTGCTGTGTTTGGGGGAGCATCATTCTGGTATTTATTCAGTTCTTCTTTAAATTCCTTGAACATACTTATAATTTCCATTTTGAATCTATTGTTTTGTGTGTCATCCAACTTTCTTTCCTCAGGGAACATGACTATGGGAATACTGATTCTTGGCGGAGGTATTGTCTTGGTTTTTCATGTTGTTTTTATTTTTGCAGTTGGACCTGGGTATCTGAAGGCAGGTCAATTGTGTTCAGAACCTCAGGGTAGTATGTAGAATACTCTCAGTGTACCATAGCCAATCCTTCTTAGTGAATAAATAGAAAATTATGTCTTAGACATTTCAAGGGAAAAAAATCTTTTGGCCTTATTCACATATTTTAAGCAAAAGAATAATTTAGAAATAACTACCCGCGTGGTTTTCTTGGTTCCTTTTTGTTTTTGTTGTGTGTGTGTTATGTGTAATTCTTGATTTATATTTCCTTGCTGTTTATGCATTCCTAGAGGCTTAGCATGGCTTTGTTGGTGTTGGTGTTGGTGTTGGTGGGTGGTATTTAGGTACTTTTGGCTGCCTAAAGTTATAATTTTTTATGCTACTGGAGAATTAGGATATATGTTTTTTTGGCTTGTATCCCTCCACAAAACTAAATTTTTTTCTTGCTAGTTTTCTTATGGTTTCTGTAACACATGCTAGAAATTTTGTCCTTTAAAAACCAATAAATTGGGGCTGGAGAGATGATTGATCTGTTAGGAGTATTGGCTGCTCTTCCAGAGGACCAGAGTTCAATTCCCAGCATCCACATGGCTGCTCACAACTATCTGTAAATCCAGTTCCAGGAGATCCAACACCTTTATGCATGCCAAACTCCAATGCATATGAAATAAAAATAAACAAATTGACTTTCTCACAGTTCTGGAGACTAGAAGTTTCAAATAAGTTAGACTGGGAAGATTTACAAGTACAGCAGGGCTGTGTGTTCCTCTGGAAAGTTCTGGAGAAGGCTGTAAAAGCTTTCAGTGTTTGGTGGGTGAATACTCCTTGGTCAGTGACCACATCACTCTAATCTGTCTCTATGGTCACATCACCTTCTCTTATGTAATTGTCATGGTTTGAATCTCAAATATCCCCCTGAGCTTCTGTTCTTGAACAATGAGGACCCCAGTTTGTGCCACTTTGGAGGGAGGTAGTGGAAAGTGGGGCCTAACCAGTAGTTCACTAAGAGTAGGCCTTTGAAGATTTCATCCACTGCTGGCTCTGGTTTGTTCTCTGCTTCCTGTCTGCTGTCTTGCTGTGAACTCCAGTCACACACTCCCTACTGCCATGAACTCAGCCATGCCTTCCTCACCATGATGGGCTAAAGCTTCTGAAACTATGAACCAGAACACCTTTCTTCCCCAAATTTGTTTTCAGATATGTGATCACAGCAAGACCAATGTAACCAATTACCATTTGGGTTTCTCTTGGGATACTTAGGATTCCATTAAGTCCTCCTGGGTCAGCAAGATAGTTTCCTCATTCCTAAGACCATAATCTAATTCTATCTGTAGTCTTTTTGCCATATAAGGTACCACTCATTGGTTGTGGGGGTGAGGATTTGGATCTCTCAGGGACAGGGTATTGTTAACCCACCCCATGATGTAACAAGGAATAGAAAACACTGATGAGATGGGATACCAAACACATTCATTACATCTTGAAAAATGTCCTTTACAATCTGTATTTTTAAAAATCTTATCTTTTCCCATTTAAAATATTAATATATGCTCATAAAATATTTATGTAAATTAATTCAGACTGGTATGCTTTATAGAAAGTTCCAAAAATGAATTCAAAGGAACAAATCCAATTCATCACCTACCAGTTCCTTTCACATATAGCCTTATAAGTAATCTCTTGATAGTGAAACACAAGTATAAAAATTTAACTATTTCGGCACAGGAAAAGCTTCCATTTAGAATCATGGCCTATAAATATTGCTAAGTCTATGCAAAGAAAAATTTAAATGGCGCAAGCCTTTAGTCCAAGAACTCTGGAGCCAGAGGCAGCTAAGAAGGCTTAGGTTGTATGCTAAAGCCTTTCTGAGTTCAAGGCCAGTCTGGTCTATAAGGCTACACTGAGAAACTCTTGGGGAAAAAAAAAAAGGAAAGAAAGGAAGAAAAGAAAAAACTTAAATACCTTGGTAACTTATAGATACAACTTGTAACTTATACACATAATACATACAAACTTCTGCACTGAATGCCTGCCATTCCATGTGAAATTGTTATTTTAGAAAAATTCAGATAGACTACACAGGAATGAATTAACTAAGCCTGAATTAAGGACCAATCAATATTAGATGTAGTAAATGCAGTACACTGGCATTTGCAACAATTCAGCACTAATTTTGAGCTTTGTTGACATGTTAATGAGTTACTTTTTCAGTGTAAATGAACCATGTGTTAAATTTTGAAGGGCTAATGCCATAAGATAACCTCACTTCATTATAATCCATTATAATAGATCTTTTTTATTATAAATGTCATATACATACTAGTTACTACTTGTTCCAGTTACAAAGGTTGATAATTATAGCAAATTTCTTTAAATTATAAAAATAGGAATGCAAATTCTTTGGGAAGAATTAAAGAAAAACTTTTCTTTTTGTTCTCAAGACAGGGTTTCTCTGTGTGTAGCCGTGGCTGTTCTGGAGCTCACTTTGTAGAACAGGCTGGCCTTGAACTCATAGAGATCATTCTCCATCTGCCTCCTGAGTTCTGGTGAAGTAACATGTGCTTGTAATCCCAGTAGTGGTGCTACAGCTGGGTCCCTGGAAGCTCATTGGCAAGATAGCCAAGCTTACTTGGCAATGTCCTAGGCCAAGGAGAGACCCAGTCACAGTCAAAAGGTAGAAAGTACCTGAGGGCCCTCATCAAAGTTGTCCTCTGACCTTTACACATGTTCTGTTCATGGCACCCCCCACACCCCCCACATCACAATAAATAATAAATAAATAAATTCTCTTTCAAAGGTAGAAAAGGTAACTTAAGACTTTTATGTGTATAGTTTCTTTGAGCTTGTTTGGAATTGGTATTGGATCTTTCCTCCAACCCCCACACTTTACAATGTATTCTCTACGGTCCTCAAATGTAATTTATATGCTGTAGGCTAATGTGTTATATATTTTTAACACTTGGCAAAGTCTGCTTCCTAAATTCTACACCTGTGTGTCTAACACCTTCTTGTATGTTCCTCCTTGGGTGCATGACTGATAGATCAAATTTTGTATGTCCCAAAGTTAATTTAGGTTCATATTATATTGCAACCTATTGTTGATGTTATTTTTATAAAACCGTATTTGTTTTTCTTACTTTCTCTCTTAATCCGACTATCACACAAATAACTGAGACTCTTTATACTTGTTTATAAAGCTATACAGCACAATCTTGAGCAGTCTCTTCTATGTTATTCTGACTCCATCTTTGCCAAAAATCCCCAAGTTACTTGCTTTTTAGTTCTTTCTTTGCTCCAGCTGAATCTTCTTCATCTCTCCTGCACCTCTGCCTGTGGCTGAATATCCACACACACCCCTACCTGCCACAATCCCTTACTTCCTCTTTTAACTCCTCCTCCCCTAGCTGGAAGGAAGTCCAGGCCTATTCTCTCCCCTGTTCAGTGATTAGCTGTAATATCCTTTATTGGCATACAAAGGGACAATTGGGGAGCAGTGTTTACCAACACTGAGACAAGAGATCCTCAGAAAGAGGACTGCAACCAGATATGGTGTGTGTGTGTGTGTGTGTGTGTGTGTGTGTGTGTGTGTGTGTGTGTGCGCGCATGTGTGTGCATGTGTGTGCACGTGCATGTACAGAAATCAGCATTTGAATTATACAATAATCTTATGGTTACAACCTACAATTCTACACAATTCTATTTCTTTAATATTCCTAATCCCAAGTTGCTGGGAAATACCATTCATTTTCACTTACTCACTGCATATTATCACATCTTATTGACTTTTTCCTCAAAATATCCTTAATTCTACCCACTTTAACCATTTCTATTGTCTTCAATGTTGTAGACCCCACCAGTTTTCTACCTGCCTAACTGGTTTCACTTAACCTATTTTTTCCTAGTATTTTCTCACAGTAGCCACAGTGAGCTTCAAAAAAATGCTAGTGTGACTGCAAAATTTGTCTGCTTATAGCCTTTTGCCATATCACAACAAAGATGAATCTTGATGGCATTTGTTAACTGAAATAAACCAAAGACAAGGAGACCTATAATGTATGATTCCAGATATGTGATAGTTGGACAGTCAAATTCATAGAAGAGAGAATCATGGTTTCCAAGAGCATCTGGTTTCCAAGAAGGCAGGGAGGAATGGACAATTATTAGAGACTACATAGGTTCGGTTTGTGATGGTGAGGAAGTTTTAGGGACATTCAGGTGTAGCTTAGTGCTAGTGTGTGGGCCTAGCATGTGGGCCTAGCATGTGGGCCTAGCATGTGAGCCTAGCATGTGGGCCTAGCATGTGAGCCTAGCACGTGGGCATGCCTAGGTTCAAGTTCAGCTATGCAAATTCCATAGACATGGATGGTTGTAATACTACACAAAAACATGAAGTTATTTAATGCCACTGAAGTAACTCTCGATGGTTAAAAATAGTATGTCCTTATGTATGTGGGTGTTTTGTCTGTATGTATTTCTGTGCATCAACTGTGTGCCTAGTGCCCATGGGGGCCAGGAAAGAGCATCAGATTCTCTGGGACTGGAGTTACAAGTGTTTGTGGGATGATATGTGGATGTTGGAACTTCAACATCGGTCCTCTTAAGCACTGGGCCATCTCTCCAGCCCTGAAGATGATAACTTTTATATACACTTTGCTACAACAAAAATCCTTTTTTGTTTTTCATTGCTATTCTGTGAAGACTATAGTACATGACACTGTCTAGGAGGGTAGTGTGACTAGGCCCACCATTCCATCTCTGCGCTGGTTACGGTGGCTGCCTTTTAAGTTCACGAGGACACTAGCTTACACATCTTTCTTCAGACCTTCCCCCATGATGTTCCTGCTCTGGAATAAAATGGTACTCTTCCCTGTTCCCTTTGCCAACCACTCATCCTTCCAGCCCTTGATTTCTAGGTCTTTCCCTAGGATCTTGCCCTCAACTCATCCTCTCACCTACACCTGCCTCTGCCCCACGGCAGCAGGTAACAGGCCTGCACCACTGTGCTCATCTTCAGGGTTTACCTGGATCCAGGTATTGTTCACCAAGGCTGTGCTTCCCTGGGCTATGATTAGATACCCTTAGCTTGAGTGACGAAGCATGGAGGAAGAAAAGGGAGGTTTTGATGTCCAGTGTCTATGCAAGCACATTAACAGCCCACTTGCTTCTTGGTCCACACCACCAGGAATCATTTTGTTTCTATCTGTTGGGGACAGTAGGCCATATGGCCAGTGTTCAGCCATCTTGTCAGAAACTACACCTTTAGGCTCCTATTTCTCCAGCAGTCTGTCATTTACCAGAAACCTGACCCTGTCATGGTTCAGCAGTTAGACACCTATTGTGGTTTATTATGGGGGGGGGTCATTCTAAGACCCCTGAGCTCATAATAAGAGTTACTCCTTTCTGGCTAAAAACTAACTTTTCCAGTAAGACTACTGGTAAAATCAGATTAAAGGCCAGCTGCCTGTAAGCAGCAGTTCCGGGAACTTTTTCCTGACTAACCAGATCTTTTACAACTTTCCTTTCTCTCTGGAATTTCTCCCTCTTCTGTGATTATAGCAGCTGTAAAGGTAGACACCTGCTGGAGCATTCCAAAGTTAGGTATCCATAGCAACCCTCGCTTATGCAAATACCCATGCCCCCGTGCCTATAAAATTTTTTCAATAAAGGGGGGTTTGATCAGAATCCAGACTTGCCCCTATACAGGTTGATTCTCCTCCCGAGCTTTAGTCGAACCCCGGCAGGCTGGGGCAGGTGGTGCCCAACGTGGGGCATGAGGAACAGAGCACTCACCTGTACGTCATCCTTCGGGACCAGCCTGTTACCCTCCCCGGATCGACACAGACTTTGTGCCATGAGTCAGATCGACTTGGATCGCCACAGACTACATGCTTGTAATACAGATCGCCATGGATCACCACGGACTTCGCGCCTGTGAGACAGATTGACTTGGATTGCCACAGACTTCCTGCCCGTGAGACAGATTGACACGGATCAACACAGACTTCGCGCCCATGAGACAGATTGACTTGGATCTCGATAATTCCCCCAATCGTGAAACAGATTGATTAAGGTAAGACACAGCAACGCACACACACATATGGGACAGTCACTCAGCAAACATGAATTATTTATTAAGGGACTCAAAACCTCCCTCAAGATATGAGGAACGCAGGTAAAGAAAAAGGACTTAGTAAAATTTTTTTCTCTTTATCGATGATATTTGCCTTTGGTTTCCCCAAGAAGGCACTGTGGCCGAAAAACACTGGCAATGGGTGAGGGATTGCCTTCGTGATCATTATAGGTCCTTTGGGCCTGAAAATGTCCCGGAGTCTGCTATATCTTACTGGAATCTCATTAATGATATTATTCAGGTTCATCATTCCCAACCCAACATTAATAAGGTTGTTCAGGCTTCAAGAGGAATATTTTAAATATAATAATAAAAGACCGACTCCCATGCCTCCCCCATACCTTCTAAATGCCCTTCAGTTTCTATTCTGATGCCTGATGATGTTAAAGAAGGGGCCGACCTCAACCCTCCTCCCTCTGCCCCTCCAAAGTCAATTTATCCTGTCTTAAGGGGTTTCCTACAGCCCTTTCCTGATGCTACACCTCTCTCTCCAGAAGAGGAGGCTGATCTTGAGGAACAGACCGCTCAGTGTTGTAATCCAGACTGGCCACCTGCCCCAACATCCAAGACCTGGCCACCACCCTGTGAAGTTTCCCCACCCCGTTTTGCCCCTGCCTTAGCCGATGATTTTAATGTCGAGGACCTTGCTCGATAGGCCATGGTTAAGTTAACACGGGAAACTCAGTCTTTAAAAAACCTGCTTCAAGCAAAAAAAGAACATGCACAGCTCCTTCATGAACTTAAAGATTTAGAAATCAACCTTAGATCTCCCTCGGGGACCCCCCTCAAGGCCCCTAAGGCCACTCTTCATGCTTATCCTGTCACTCACTCCCAGACACAGATCCTAGACCATCCCTCTGCTGATTACGGTGAGGCACACATTATAACTCAGTCCTCTTCTGATGTTCCTGCCACTCGCCTTCCTGCGGCTGTTGGTGGTGATATGTCTGACCTCTCTGGGGACAATGAACATGGGGATGCTGGGGATGGCCCTGGGCTTGCTGACACTACTGCTCCTGGTCAGCGTTATCGCTGCTTAAAATTTAAACATATGAAGGAACTTAAAAGCACCATTACCGCTTACGGTCCTACTGCTCCTTTTACACTTTCAATTTTAGAATCTCTGAGTGGAGATTGGCTTACTCCCAATGATTGGCACTCTTATCAAAGCTACCCTCTCTCGGAGTGACTACTTGCTCTGGAAAGCAGATTTCCATGATAGATGCAGTGATTGCACGCATTGCAACTTTGCAACTTTGCAGCTCATGGTGAATCCAGGACTTGGAGTGTTCCAAAGTTACTGTGCCAGCCTCCTTATGACACCAATGAGATACAGGCACAATTCCCTCCTAGGTTGCTTAATCAAATTCAACAGGCTGCCTTATGTGCCCAGCAGACTCTCCCATCCAAGCGGTCTGCAATCACTTCCCTGTCCAAAGTACGACAGGGTCCCCAGGAACCCTACAATGAGTTTGTTGGCTGCCTGACTGAGGCCGCCAAGAGCCTTCTTGGCAAAGATGAAACTGAAAGTGATTTTATCCTGCAAATTGCTTTTGAAAATGCTAATTCAGCTTGTCAAGTGGCTTTATGTCCCCACCGCCGTGGCAAAACTCTCTCTGATTTCATTAAGCTTTGTTCTGATGTTGATCCTGTCTCTGTAGTATTGGGATTGCCATAGGAGCAGCTCTTATAGATTTTTCTCAGGGAAACAATCTTAAGACTTGCTTTAACTGCAAACAGCCCATACATTTTGCTAAAGAGTGTACTGTTCCCCGGCCTGAGCTACCACCCCTACCCTCTCTCTGCCCTAAATGCAAGAAGGGTAAACACTGGGCCTCTGAGTGTCGCTCTAGGACAGATGCCCAAGGGAATCCCATGCCTCAGAAACAGGGAAACTTCCGGCGGGGTCCACCCCAGGGCCCCAGAACTTATTCAGGACAGAACCCTGGGGTTGTCGGTTAGTCTCCCAATCAGCCCTCAGCCACAGAGCCGTGTCTCCGCCCTCTTCCGCGCAACTGCAGGCAGCGCAGGACTGGACCTCAGTCCCGCCTCCCAGTCATTATTGACCCCTGAAATGGGAACTGTGGTTCTTCCCACTGGGGTGTTCGGCCCTATGCCACAAGGCACATGGGGACGCACTAGCACCTATGTCCAGGGGCTTCACATCTACCTTGGAATAGTTAATGGTGATTATACTGGAGAAATTAAGCTTATGGCCACTCTTCCCCAGGGCCCCATCACGTTCATGCCCGATCAACGGATCACCCAATTGATTCTTTTTCCCCTCACTTCCAACAACCCTCACCTCCAGCAGCACAGGGGTACCAATGGGCTTGGATCCTCTGACACCTACTGGGTACAGACGGTCACCCAAGATAGACCCCTTCTTTATCTGAAACTAAATGGCAAAGCTTTTGAGGGCATTCTTGATGATTCCACTATTATCTCAGAAAATGACTGGCCCCTCTCCTGGCCAGTAACTGCCTCCTTAACTCACCTTAGGAGCATTGGCCAATCTTCTAACCCCATGCAAAGCTCTGTACTCATTACCTGGGAAGATGAACAGGGCAACCAGGGCACAGTACAACTCTATGTGGTCCCAAATCTGGCTGTTAACCTCTGGGGGAAGAGACAGTCTCTCCCAAATGAAACTTATTATGTGCAGCCCAGATGAAATTTTCACTCACCAAATGCGTGCACAGGGTTTTCACCCACGACAAGGTCTGGGAAAGGCCTCTCAGGGCATTAAAGAACCAATCCAGGTTGTAAAAAGAGCTGACCATGCTGGGCTAGGATATCAAAAATTTCCCTAGTGGCTATTGACAAACCTGTACCCCATGGAGATAAAATCTCCTGGGAAACTACAGAGCCTGTATGGGTTGATCAATGGCCTTTAACTTCTGAAAAACTGGCTGCAGCCTCACTGTTAGTAAAGGAACAACTTGATGCTGGGTACATTGAGCCTACCACCTCTCCCTGGAATACTCCCATTTTTGTTATAAAAAAGAAGTCAGGAAAATGGAGGTTATTTCAGGACCTTAGGAAAATTAACAAGGTCATGGCCCCTATGGGGGCTCTTCAACCTGGCCTCCCCACCTTATTGCAATTCCCACAGGTTCCCACAGAATTGTAATTGATTTAAAAGACTGCTTTTTTACTATCCCCCTTCATCCCAATGATCAGTAACATTTTGCCTTTAGCTTGCCAGTAATAAATTTTAAGGGCCCAATGCGTAGGTTCCAAAGGAAGGTACTGCCCAAAGGAATGGCCAACAGCCCTACGCTATGTCAAAAGTTTGTTGCCCAGATTGTTGACCCACTCAGGCTCGAGTGGCCCTCAATATACCTAATTCATTACATGGATGATATTTTGCTCTCAGGCCCTAATCCTGATGAGCTCCTTGCCTGTTCTCAGTCCCTCTCTCGATCACTTACTAAGGCTGGACTTCAAATAGCCCCTGATAAGATCCAGTTAAAAGCTCCCTATCTCTTTTTGGGCTTTGAACTCTTTCAAAATAAGATCCTTTTGCAAAAGATCCAGTTGCGAACAGATTGTCTACAAACATTAAATGATTTTCAGATACTCCTAGAAAACATTAATTGGCTTTGCCCCTACCTCAAATTTACCACCGGAGAACTTAAACCTGTTTGAGATTCTCAAGGGGAATCCTGACCCTGCTTCCCATCGCTCTCTGACCCCCTTAGCATAGGAGGCCCTAAAAAGGGTAGAGGCTGCAATATTAAATCAAAAGATTACTTTTGTTTCCTATGACTTGCCTCTCCTCCTAATTGTTTGTGTCACTAAACATGCGCCCACCGGTGGGTTTTGTTTTGTTTTTTTTTTTTTTTGGCAAAATAATGGCCCTTTATTTTGGGTATATCTCCCCACCTCACCACCCAAGATTTTTCCCCCTATACCTACTGGGTCACTGAATTAATTAGGGTTGGCCGTGAATAAGGTTGTAAAATATTTGGCAAAGACCCTGATAAAATTATTCTCCCTTACTTCTCCTCTCAAATTGCGTGGCTGATTCAAAATGATGACCACTGGGCTATTTCCTGTGTTACTTTTCAGGGCACTTTTGACAGTCATTACCTTGCCAGTCGCCTCAGTCAGTTCTTAAGAACACAGCCTCTGGTCTTCCCTATTACACCTTCACCTCGGCCCCTCCCCCAGGAGACCCTAGTTTTCACTGATGGCTCATCAAATGGAGTTGCTGCCTCTACTGTTGATAACACAACCTTATCCCTTTCCTCTCCGCATCAATCAGCCCAACTAGTGGAGCTTTTCACTGTACTCCAAGTCTTTAGACAACTTCCTGACAGCCCTAAAACCTTTATACAGATAGTGCCTATGTCGCTCAGTCCATTCCCCTCTTAGAAACAGTACTTTATATAAAGCCCAGTACCAATGCTTCATCTCTTTTCATCTCCATGCAAAGTTGTATTCACTCTAGACGGTTCCCTTTCTTTATAGGACACATTCGTGCTCACTCTGGTCTGCCTGGTCCCTTAGCAGAGGTTAATGCCTTAACAGACAGGGCTACTCGGCTTGCTCTTCTTGTGGAAGTCAACCCACTCACTCAAGCTCAAAAAGCCCATGCCTTGCACCACCTGAATGCACATACCCTTCGTCTCCTTTTTAGTATCACTCGGGAACAGGCCCGTCAAATGGTCAAAATATGTGCCAACTGTGTCACACTCTTGCCAACTCCTCATTTTGGAGTCAACCCCATAGGCCTAACCCCTGGTGAAATTTGGCAGATGGATGTTACTCACATCCCCTCCTTTGGCAATCTTAAGTATGTCCATGCTACTATTGATACCTTCAGCGGCTTTATTTTGCCAGCCTCCATACTGGAGAAGCTTCAAAAGGTGTCATCGCCCACGTTCTTGCTTGCCTTGGCACACTGGGAAAATTGAAAACGGTCCTGGCTACACTGGAAAAAAGTTTCAATACTTTTGTCATCAATTACAAATTAAACATGTGACAGGAATACCCTATAACCCACAAGGTCAGGGTACTGTGGAAAGAGCCAATCAAACACTTAAAAATACCCTCCTAAAACTAAAGGAGGGGGAGTTATATCCCATGAAAGGCTCACCCAGGAACATCCTTCACCATGCACTGTTTGTGCTCAACTTCTTGACTTTGGATGCCCATGGCAAGTCTGCTGCCGATCACCTTTGGCATCCTGGAACCAATACTGACTATGCCAAAGTCATGTGGAAAGATCCCCTTACTCACAAATGGAATGGACCATACCCAGCCCTTACCTGGGGAAGAGGTTCTGTGTGCATATATGATACCAAGGAGGGAGCAGCCAGATGGCTCCCAGAGAGGCTCATCAAACAAGTAGATGTTTCCTCTCCCCATCATTTACCAAATGCACAGCTACCTGTACATAATCAAGAACCCCCCCTGAGATCTTTTTCTTTTTCTCACAGATGCTGTTCCATGGGATAATACCCCTCAGACTGTTGCTACATGTCAAAAATGCCTCTCCAAAACAGGTAACGTCCATCAACCAGTCCAGCTCACATGGTCTGTAATCAATGGGGCAGGGGACACCATCTGGAATGTTACTAAAGTGGCCCCTGCCTTCACATGGTGGCCCCACTTCTATCCTTATTTATGCAAATTGGCCATGGGGGCATCTGTCAATTGGGACATTGAGGGACATGAGGACCCCATCAAAGCCCCAACCTCAGAATCCCCTTGTGGGAGACTAGGGCTTGACTCTTGGTGAGGATGTGGCACAGACGGAGGAGCCTGCTGCGGCAACTGTCCTTCTATGTTTGCCCTGGCTCCCATTGAGGCAGGAACAGAGGTGTTGGCTGCGGCGATGCCTCTGACTAATACTGCAAGGCTTGGGGATGTGAGACCACTGGGAATACTTACTGGAAACCCTCCTCCTCTTGGGATTTTATTAGGGTATCCGCAAATTACAGTCATCCCGATACAACAAAACGTGACTGGTATATAGAGGAGGATAAAAAGTGTCAGGGCTGGTGACACCCATTACAAATTCAGTTTACAGACAAAGGGAAAACCGTGCCCTATTGACTTTCTGGATATAACTGGGGCCTTTGACTCTACAAAGAAAGATATATCGATGGCCTTCTTTTTCAAATTAAGCTTACAATGATAAGATCAGCCTCTTCCCCCCTAGCATTTGGGCCTAATCCTGTCTTGGGTCCCCAGCCTGTCCCAACACTTCCTCCCTTATCTCCTCTCCGGGAAGACCTCAAGGGCTCAGTCCTAGATACTCGCTATATGCCGTTGATATTATCAATCATACTTACCTAACCCTAAATCACTCACACCTTGAGTTGACAGATTCATGTTGGTTATGCTATGACTTCAGCCCTCCCTTTTATGAAGAAATTGCAGAAATTGAGAACATCTCCAATTCCTCTCACCATTCTAAATGTCGATGGGCTCAACAAGGTAATGCCAAGCTGACCTTGAGTTCTGTATCAGGCTCCAGGTTATGTATAGGTAAAGTTATCCCCTCCTCCTATCAACATTTCTGTAATATAACCATCACAGAGATATCTTCCTTTTCCGATTATATCCTTCCCAGTAATAACACCTGGTGGGCCTGTAACAATGGCCTCACTCCCTGCATATATTCCCCCCATTTAAAAGCCAATAACACTACCTTTTGTATCCTCAATTAGTCCCCCACTTAAAATATTATACTGAGGAACAATTTTCCCACTACTGGAATTCTGTTACTGATCAGGCCCTGCTTAGAAACAAATGTGAGCCTATAACTGCAATTACCCTGGCTGTCCTCCTCGGGTTGGGCGCTATGACTGGGGTGGGCATAACCTGTCTCGTTCTTTCTAACAAACATTATTCAGATCTCTGCCTGTCAATTGATGAGGACTTGGAACGGATGGAAACTGCCATTTCCCACCTTGAAAAATCCTTGTCCTCTCTTGCCGAAGTCGTTCTTCAAAATAGGAGAGGTCTAGACTTGCTGCACCTCCAGCAAGAAGGGCTTTGTGCTGCCCTCAAAGAAGAGTGTTGTTTTTATATGGATCACTCAGGAGTAGTTAAGGACAGTATGGCTAAGGTCAGGGAAGGACTAGAAAAGAGAAAGTGACAACAAGAACAAGTACAGATCTGGTTCCATCACTTGTTCTCCACCTCCCCTTGGCTTACACTACCTTGTTGCCCTCCATTTTAGGCCCCCTGGTAGGACTTTTCCTCCTTATCTCTTTTGGCTTCTGGACTTTTAGACGTCTTACTACCTTTGTAAAAGAGCAGCTAGATGCTTGAGATGCCCGAGCAATACAGGTGCATTATCACAGACTTGACTTGGTGGGCCAAGGCCATGATGAGCTTGAACACTAATGTGCTTCCGTTCCCCCTTCCTTGACATGGTGAGAGTGGCATATACTCAGATATTGCCTGCCATAAGGCACGGGCACCTGCAGGGGTGTGAAACAAGGTACCACAGGGGGAGGACCCCATCGTCAGACTCTGAGTCCCCTGAGAAGTAAACCTGATTGCATAGAGGTTGATGTTGAAAACTGTCTTGTTCACTGTATGTTGGAGATGCCCACAGACAGCAGACCAGGACCTCCCTCTCCTCCTCAAAAAGACATCCTGGCAGGCCGATCTGGCCCTAGGAGGATCAGGTCAATGCTTCCCCCCTCTGGTTAATGCCTGCTTCCTCCGGGCACCAACACTCACCCATATATAATGGATTCATCTACCTCCTCCTTTAATAAACAAAGGGAGGATCTATCTGCATGGCCCTTCACATGACAAGGCTTCTTCCTCCAGTGCCAGTGATCCCCACTGCCACTCTGGTCTTAAGATCCCAGCTCCTCATCATTCTCTTCAGGTCAGTATGAGTGTGGGGATCACTTCCATGAACATGTTACATCACACAGCAAATGAAGATATCCAGGTAAATCTAGACTTATTACATAGGCTCTTTGTTTTTGTTTTTTTATAGTGCATTTTCATCACGTCTCTTCATCTCCTCACTCCAAATTCTCTTGGGCATTTTCTCTCAAATTCATGTCTTTTATACTTATCATTGATAGGTATCTTATCTTATTTGTCTGTCTGTCTGTCTGTCTGTCTGTCTATCCTGAGTCCAATTAGCATTGCCTGCATGTATCTGAGTGTTGGGCTGACCTCTTGGGTGTGGGCAACCTATCAGGGCTATCCTAGAAGAAAACTGGCTCTCCCATGTCAGCAGCTTCAACTGCACACAGCTCCTCATAAGGGTGGGGCCCTGAAGGCCTTGCTTAACAGTTTTCCCCTAGATTCAAACATTCCATCTAGCTCCTGAATAGGAAGCTCCCTATACAGGAAGGCAACCTACTCACAATAGCTTCAGCAAGTCCCTGAAACAGATCAGATTCCCCAGTCTGCTGCCTGCTGGGGTACACAGAGCTAAGCTGCAGAGAAGACCCTCAGAAGAACAAAAGGTACAAGGAAGACAGAGACCAGACTAGCGACCAGGAAGAAGCAGAAACCAGCCAAACAGGCTGGAAGACGTTTAGACCAGAGTCGGTTGGAAAAGCCTGCAGGCTGTGCACTGTGCTCCAGATTTTCTAGGTTTTTAAGTTGTCACCTATGCTGGGATTGGCTTTAGGGATGCAGCTGGAGTCATTTCTGCTCCTGTGAGTGATTCCTGTAAGTAATGCTAATTAAATTCATTGGTTTATGAAGCTGGACTTTGGAAGTTATCTGTAGGGTAAAAAGTCTGAGCTCATTTTGGGGTTTTGAAAGCCCACCAATCCCTGAGCTCAAAAACCCACCAATCCCTGACCTGAAAACCCACAAATTACTGAACTCGAAAACCCAATCCCAAAGTTCAAATTTTATCAATCTCTGGGCTTGCCCCAAGATCAGGACTTGAAATCCCATCAATACCCACCCTAGAAAACTAAATCCCAAGAAGCCCTATATAAAGCCAGCTTCCTGCTCAGCTCTTGGCTGCTTCTCTCCCTAGAAGAGACAGCCACCCTCTGTATCTTTCCCAGTAAATCTCATGTGAGGTTCGTTGTGCAGTGTGACTTTGGGATATTCCTTGACTCCTGACTGCCAGGATACCTTTCCCCTCAGAGCTGCAACACTTAGAGGATCTGTACTTTGGTCTGTCACAAGCTCCCCATCTGAAGTGAGAAAATATATGCATCGTGTCTACTCAGAAAAAGTTTTGATACACATAGCTCTTTGCCCATCCACCCTTGAGTGTTGACTAGTGTGGTCATGTAGAGGCCAACTGTAGCCAGAGACTTCATGGACACACTTCACACAGACTCTTAAAAACAAACAAATAAATGTATGTTCTGGCCTGCTGCCACGCCTGATAACCTGAGTTCTATCGTTAGAACTCACATGGCTGAGAGAACTGACTCCTGCATGGTGTGTTCAGCTACATGGCTGGAGTATACACCCATACACACATATACATCTCAATGTTTCTTAAAAATCTGAAAATTCTTTGGCTAATGCCAGTAAGAATAAGTTAGAGATTTGAGTCATGATGACAGGGTAGCAAAAGTGGATTGAAGCTTCCCAAAAAGTGTGTGTGTGTGTGCGTGTGTGTGTGTGGGGGGGAAGTGTCAAAAGCAAATCAGCTAAAAACAGTCTTAAATTTTAGTTTATTGTTTAAGAATAGCTCACTGAGTGGGGGCCTCTAAGAAAGAAGCCAAAGTCTGCTCACCTTGTAGAGTGTTTGCTCCTCTGCACAGCGCAGTTAGAAGTTAACATACCTAGAAGAAGAAGGAGGAGGAGGAAAAGGAGGAGGAGGAGGAGAAGGAGAAGAAGGAGGAGGAGGAAGAGGGGGAGGAGGAAGAGGAGGAGGAGGAAGAGGAGAAGGAGAAGGAGGAGGAGGAGGAAGAGGAGGAGGAGGAGGAGGAGGAGGAGGAGGAGGAGGAGGAGAAGAAGAAGAAGAAGAAGAAGAAGAAGAAGAAGAAGAAGAAGAAGAAGAAGAAGTTGTTAACATACCTTTCACGGCAAGCAGAGTTCTGTAAGACATCTATAGCTATAGATTCCATTGACTCATGATGACAAGGACGTTGTGGCCTATTTATGACTGGAGCTAGTAGTAGTTGAGAGCAATCAAAAGGAGGGCAGCCTGGTAAACACAGCCACAGGTGGTTGGACTTTGAGTATCTAGACTGTGGCCTCTGCTTTTATTTACCTTTAATGTTTTGCCTCCAAACTAGAATCTAGCCAGACTAAGACTATGATTTCAATCTTTTTACATATGCTGCATGTGTATCACAGACAAATCTGGCAGATTTCTGATCTGTAGAACTTTGAGGTAATAAATGGGTGTTACTTTGTTACATAGCACTAGAAAAGTAATACAAAGGGATTATGTACATGATTACCAGGTGGCCAGGATCGCAGGTTTTATGGAAGGCATATTAGACTCTATAGGGCTTTATCCCAGCTAGTATCCAAATAACCTTTACAGGGGGACTATGATTATTTTATAAGATTTAAGGCATCATAACTTGGCAGATAGCAACCGTCTAAGCTATTGTGCTATTTCCCAGATACACACCCCAAGTTAGGTATCATAATTGTTCCTGCCTGGACTGCTTCTGTTCCATCAGGCCAGCTCTCATGGCCACGTTGTGCTTATGACCCATATTGCCCTATGGCAACTACCTTGTCTCCAGCTTCCTCTCCTGCCTCTCTCCCACCTTGTGGTCCTCATCTGACCCCAAGCCTGGAAACCTAAATTCTGCCTGCCTCTCTTCTACCCAGCTATAGGCTGTCAGCTACTTTTATTAACCAACCAACTTTAAATTGGGGAGCAAGGTTTACACAACATCACTTGGTGTACGTGAGAATGTGCTGTCTGGATAGCAACCAGATCTTAGGGGTCAGTATTTAGCATTAGAATACGTAGGACCAGACCAACCCCCAATGCACAGGGACTGTAAATGAGACACTGGATCTAGCCAAGATTGGCTGAGTTGTACTCCAATCAGCAGAATGGCTCACTCAACCTGTAGGGTCAAAAGTCCAAGCTCAGTTCCAGGTTTTGAAAACCTACCAGTCCCTGAGCCTAAAATCTCACCAATCCCGGGGTTCTCCCCAAGCCCAGGACTTTAAGTTCCACCAATCCCCACCCAGGCAAACTCCATCCCCAAGAAACCCTATATAAGCCTGCTACCTCCTCAGTTCTTTGCTGCTTCTTGCCAGAGCGAGGCAGCCACCCTCTTGTGCCTTTCATAATAAATTTCTTATGTGAGGTTTGTTGTAGAGTGTGACTTTGTGGTATTCCTTGACTCCCAACTGCCAGGAAACCTTTCCCTTCAGAGCAGCAACACTTGCATTGGGAAAACATTTCTCCTCAGAGCTGTAGCACTTACATAACTCAGAATACGAGGGATAATACATGGAGGTTGTGTTAAGCTAATAAGGTATGGATGGATTTGTTATGCAGTTGAAGCTAACTATTGAATGTTCTGAGGTGGGAGAAGAATAGAGCCGTTCTGTTTGTTTGACAAACCACATCCCCAATTTAGCTGACCAAGTCTCCAGGTTAAAAATGTTGCACTCCAGCCTGTTGAACTCCAGGCAGGCATGGTGGCACGTGCCTTTATCCTAGCAGTTAGGAGGCAGAGGCAGAGGCAGGCAGATCGATGTGAGTTCAAGGCCAGCCTAGTCTACAAAGCAAGCCTAGAACTGCCAAGATAACACAGAGAAACCCTGTCTCGAAAAACCTCTTAAAAAATGTTGAACTCCATCTGGATTGATCAGTGACCATGATTCAGTATAAAGCCTCAGTCTTGCCATCCTGTGAATCCTTACAGACCCAGCTTTGGTCTCCTCCAGTGTTTTCTCTTGGAATTCACCTGATTCTTCTTCATAGTTGACTCGGTGGTCATGGAAAATTTGATGACGGCTTATTTCTCCTGGGTGCACTTTATTTTATTTTATTTTTTTTATTTTTTTTAGGGCATTTGGGCTGCCTCCAGAGCCACAGAGTCTTAGGCCGCCGGAAGGAGGGTGACTTGTGGATCTTCTTCTTGTGGCTGTGGATGCCTTTCAGCACTGCCTTCTTAGCTTTCAAGGCCTTCACTTTGGGTTTAGCTTTGGGAGGGGCAGGAGTTTCCTTCTTTGGTTTTGGTGCCATCTTGGCAAAAAGCTGCTTTTGTTTCTTGTCCAGGAATCACTTGATTCAGAAAGTCTTGTGAGAAGACATGGCAGGACACCAAGGTATGGAACTTGATGGTGGAGGAAAGGAGAAGAGGACATACAGAACCATTCTTAACTGAAAAGCTTCCTTAGACTTCCACAGAAAGTAAACAATGTGGGAAGGGCATGAGATCTGAGTTCGAACCCACTACTCTACACTATACCATTTGTTGACTGCTTTTTAAATCAATAGCATGGTAAAAGCACTAATGTGAACTATATAATTTTAAAGAAGATATTTCTAAGACTTCATGGGTTCTATGCTATATTTTCTTTTTTGAGTTAGGTAATCTCAATCATGGTCACTATTCCACCCTCAATTCTCTCATCTATTTAATAGGTTTGTTCACCCAACTTAATTTACAAAAATATGTGACCGTAAACTGTGAACTCTTAGGAAAACAACAGAAATTATGAGCTGCAGTTTAGAATTCAGTCTCCACATACTTACCACAGAAGCTCTCGGACAGTGATTACAACAAGCTATGCTATATGTGCATACACTTTGTATCCACATTCATATCAACATTTGTTCTCAGAGAAAGAACTCACATGGGTCAGCCAACCTCCCCGCTTGATCAAGACAGACCACTTACACAAGATGAAAACATGAATACAAGCTGTACGTTAGCTGTATGTTCCAGTCCTAGAACTGGGAAGGGAGCTGATGATTATAGGTTAATATGCTTTAGGTACAGCCCGATGACTGAACCAAATTATTCTAAGGAATTCACTTGGATTGTACTGGGCTAGGGTCACTTCAAAAGGTGTATAGGTCTGTGCATCCATGGCCTGCGTGCGTGCATGCATGCGTGCGTACGTGCGTGTGTATGTGCACGTGCGTGCAAATGCAGGTGTACTCATCACCAAAGCCTCACTAATTCTTGCAAAGGTACTTTAAGAAACGCTTTATGTTTGTTTAAGATGGACACTCACAGATATTAACTTTCTTACATGTTTTTCTCTCTCTAGGCATCAAAGTGACACATTTGTCAAACAGAAACTCTCAACAAATCAAAGGATGTACTAAAGCCACAAGAAAAGATTTCTAGTGAATAATCGAATTATTTTGGGCTGCCTTAGCCCTTGCTGCTTTCACCATCACTGAACTGTTGTCACGGTAATCATGTGCTGCATTGTATCTGTACCCATGTTTATCTAGGCTGCCCTTCATCTTTCCCTTCCCTAGTTGTCAAACCTGGTGGATGACTGGCAGGTAAATCCTTTTAAGAGCCTGGAACCTAAGCTGAACTTCCTCGTAGTCGTGGCCCCCACAAGCTGTGAAGAAGGATTTTATTATTGGAATTTTCAGTTTTGTAAGCATAAGCAGGTAAAGTAAAAACCCCTACTTTTGAAAGATTTAGAAACTATACACTGACTAAATCAGTTCTTTGGTTTCCCACTATCACTAATGAAGTGCTAAGTGGTCGAAATTAACTTTGGTGTTGATTCTGCTCTTACAGAAAAAAAAGTCGGAGGACGGCATTTCTGTCCTTCAGGCCGGCTTCTAGAGTTTTTGTACGTGGTACTCTAGCCCAATCACGGGAACAGTATTGAACTCATCGTCCTTGCACTATGACCTGTCCCTACAGCAAGCTCTGCCCCTCAGAGTAGAGGTAGTTTCCTTATATAGACCATTGGCTCAGGTAAAGAAGAGGTGTCACTCGGGGAGACTCCGCCCCTCTCGACCCCGTGACCCCTCCCCCGTCCCAGGCAGCCGGACTTTGGTGAAGTGGGCGGGCCCTGGGCGGTCGTTTCCAGGAGGAGGGCCGAGCGGACCCTGAGCCCTCCGCGGTGGCAGCAGCAGGAGCCGAAGCCTCTGTCTCCCTGTAACCTACCGCCACCATGGTGAAGATCGTGACAGTGAAGACGCAGGCATACCCGGACCAGAAGCCGGGCACCAGCGGGTTGCGGAAGCGGGTGAAGGTGTTCCAGAGTAACGCCAACTATGCGGAGAATTTCATCCAGAGCATCGTCTCCACCGTGGAGCCGGCGCTGAGGCAGGAAGCCACGCTCGTGGTGGGCGGGGACGGCCGCTTCTACATGACCGAGGCCATTCAGCTCATCGTCCGCATCGCCGCCGCCAACGGGGTAAGGGACGTGCGGGCCGAGCCGGGCGTGCGCGACGTGCGGGCTCCTGGGCCCGCGCTTCCGTGCGCGCCACCATCCCGTCCCCGCCCCGCGCACGCTCCTTTGACCTTGACAGTACCCACGCCCCCTACACCCTCGCAGGCCTTAGTGCCCTCCTCCCTTCCCCACGCCGTAGCAACCCCCACCCCCGACAGTATCGCAGTGACTCTGCCGGGAAAGGAGATCCCGCAGTCGTGCAGACCCCGCCTAGAGCTGTGCTATTCTGGTCTCGGACTGGGGCGTCTCCGGCTGGCTCCTGGCCTGGCATTGGGGGGCCCCCGGGGTGACCCTAGCGCTCACTGCCTCCTCCCTCCCCCACTGGGGCGACAGGCCAGCGATCTGGCAGGCAGGTGCCAAGCCTCTCTCCCTACCCTCTGGCTAGCTTTTCCCCCTGCTCGGCCTGCTGCCTGGGCTCAGGCTTTTGAAAAGTCCAGTCTCTACTGGGTAATTCACTGGACCTGTTCCAGCAAAGGGGCTGGAGCTGAATTTTCATTTACACAGAAACAATATACCCAAGGGCTCTCTTATGCAAGCTGTCCTGACAGGCCAGGAAATTAATGCAACGCCCCCAGTTCCGCCCCTTGGTTAAGGGAGGTTAACTGTCTTAATTGGGCAGGTCCACTAGAGAGGTGAAACTTTTTTCCCCCCTGTAAATCTGATGAACAAAAATGTGGATTTGTAGAATTGGAATTGGTTGTTTCCACAAGATATTTTTCTAAGGAGGTTTAAAATAACATTGGACTTATTCTCAGTTTCTTTGGGGGCTCATTCCCTTCAACAGGGAATTCATTTTAGGAGTGTTTGCTTAGGAGTATTTTAGGGTGCTCATTTTAGCAGCGCTTTGATTTATTTTTTTAATGTCTTTCAAGCTGTCTTGCTGAGCACCATGAGAAACACTTCACTGGCTTGTCTCAAGGATCCTCTTGAAACCCTATAAGGAAGGTGCTATTATGGGTACTGAGTACCCAGAATACTGGGCAGGTTAAAGAATCTACCAGAATTATAAAGGGAGCATTGAATCCAGCACAGACCTGCCAGGCCCAAGCACTTGAGCAGCTCCTGAGAATTAAGAACTCATCAATTGCAGGGCCTTATTTTTTTTCCACTTTTCAAGATCTAAACTGAGCTCTGTCAGTTCTCCTGGATGGGCCAGACCTTAACAAACACAGTGAAAGGAGTCCAGACCTCTTTCTCTGGGCCTGAGTGTTCAGACCATTACAGCTTTCCACCAGGGGAGCGAGGACAATCAGTGGTTGTGCGGGGAAGACCCTTCCCTCTCCACCCGTGCTCACAGGCTTTTCATTCAGCAGTTCCCTGGCCCGCGCCCTGTACAGAGAGTGGGAGGAGAAAGGGGCTAATGGAGGACCTTTGGTATAGTTTTAGGGTTCACTGTCACTTTGGGAGTATAGTGGGGTGGGAAGGAAAGAGTTAGTCAACACACGCACGCACACACGCACGCACGCACGCCTGTGCGCGCGCACACACAGCTGCTAAATGCCACCAGTTGCTCCTTTCTCTTTAGCCAGAGGTTTCTGTATTCACTGATCCTCACACCCTGTCCATGCGCCACCACCGTACTGGCATCTTTTCTGCGGCTTCCACCTCTCCACTCAAACGTTCCCTCAGAGCTGCTAGTGATTCTGCTTGCTGACTCTGTGCAGCGCTGTTGGAGCCTTCACCTCGCACCTTCCTTTGGCATGACTGACTTTGCACGCGACGGTCTTAGTCCTTACCTTGATCGCTTGGCTGGTTCTCCGGAAATCCATCACAGGTTGTCTGCCATATATTACACCCTGGCCATGCCTGGGTCTTTGTCCCCAGCTTGCTGCTCTGACTCTCTTCAGTGCCTCTACTCTCCAGGGGTGTAAATGTGTGATTCACTTCAGATCTCATAGACATTAATCCTTTCCCATAGATTCTGCTAGGATAGATTAAGCCATGTCCAGTAAAATTAGATTTGCAAGCCGTATATGCCCACTGGAGAGTAAGTTTAAGACGGGACTGTACTTTACCTGTGAGTATTCCTTTGGTATAATCAGGGCTATTGGTCCAGGACTTCCCACAGTTACCAAATTCTGTAAAAGACTTAAGTCTTTATGAAATAAATTGTTATAGTCCATTTTCAGCATGAGGTACAATTAGAACTCATCAGCATGTCCCAGATACGCAGGAGTCCTGGGCCCCTCTGCCCGCTGGCACCTGGCACCCACTTGTCTCGACATTCCGAGAGCTGAGAAGTTGAAGGCAGGCTGCTACTTGACTGAGCCATGATCAGAAAAGGGGGTGGGCCCAGAGAATTCACTAGGTAAGGCTTTGCATGCTGAACCAGGAGGATGGAATTGGGGAAGGCAGCCATGGTAAAGGAACTGGGGACTGTTTCTCTGGCGTACTGGCCTATGGGAAAAAGCACTCAGGAAAAGCTCATAGTCAGAAGCTTTCTAAACCACTGACTTGTGCCAAGTCAGCACACCAGCCATTTTAGTCTTTTCTCTATGCTGGTGTCTCTGCCTGCAGGCTGGAATATTAAAAACTGCTTCTGTATCACTGGTCTCTCTTTGGTATTGTATAGTGAGGGTCTTGTTTCTCACAAGGTCCATTTATAAGACGAGATGGTATTTGCTTATAATCCATGCTCTATACAAAGTGAGTCCAGGACACCCAAAGCTAACACAGAGACCCTGTCTCCAAAACAAAACAAAACAAGAGTAAGTTTTGTGATACATGTCCATATATTTATATATACATATATATTAAAATATTAGATAAGGAAGAGTGAGATTGTGTTGGGATCAGCGACTTATTTAATATTTCCTGGCTACCATCTATGTGCTGTTCTTCATACTAGGGCCACAGAAGTGAATAGAAGTGTGTCTGATCTCACTGAGCTCTGGGACTCTACTTCAGGAAAATATGAATGTCGTGTGAAGACAAATGCACCGGAAAAAAAAAAGAGCTAGTAAAGGGAGAACACTTTGGGGGTGCTGCTCTTGGTGTGGGGGTTGGGGAAGCCTCCCTTATCCCTTACTGAAGCAGAGCCCCGTGAAAGCTAACCAGGGATCCAGGCAGGTGTTTGTCAAGAGACACCCCCAGGGAAAGGAGGGCTGTGTGTAAAGGCTAAACCTGGTTTTCTTTTAACATTAAACTGTGCACCCCAGGAACTTGTAAATTATAATTACTTGTGTGAGATTGCCCAGGGTGTGGTGAATTTTACAGCTATGAGCATCTCTGTATTGTACATTTGCCCTGGAATGGTAATGAGTGAGTAGCAGATGAAATAGTTAACAGGCCTGTTCTCTAAGGGACTCACAGTAGGAAACCTTTTGTCTGCGGCTTACTTGTTAGGTCATCTGTTTTGGTTCCTACAAACTGATGAAAGGTTAGCAACAAAACACATCACACGTTGGTGGAAATTCCTAGAAAAATGCACCAGGACATTTACAATTTCTGGCTTATGTACCATCTCAGTGAGGGAAGAAGGAAGACACGAGGAGCCTTGTTAGAAAACATGACTTGTAGGGAAAATAAATGGGCCCTTAAGAGAACAGGACAGAGACATGGTAGTTTTGTGGTAGTAGGGATTTTGTCATTTGGCTGTTTGTTTGTTTGTTTTAAAGAGTCCATTGTCCCTGGTTGTGAAGCTTCTGGAGGGGGAAATTGGAGCATCACTTCTTTCTCTTCTAGTTAGGGGACTGAACTTCAGCTTGCGTGCATGTGGGAAAGTGCCCCCCATAGTAGGCCCAGCTACGCATGGGTGTGAAAGCGGATCAGGGGCATTGGAACTGCCCATCCATTCTTCCCTAAATTCCCTGGAACCTTGGTCATATGCCCAGTCATAGCCAGCCACTCAGCTGACTTCAGAGCTGAGCTCATACTTTCCCCTGTTTAAAAATCACTACTAATGTGTTAAGTACGTTTTAAGGGTCCATGGAGGATCCCAGGTGGGGAGTTTGGAGAGCTGCTGTCTTCAAGATAGAAATACGTGCAGAGAGTGTATAGTTACAGTCCTATAGCTGCTATGAAGCACCTTGACCAAAAGCAACTTAGAGAGGAAGCATTTATTTGACTTCTACTTCCATAGCACTACTCATCATGGAAAGAAATCAAGGAAGGAACTCAAACAGGGCAGGAGCATGGAGGCAGGAGCTGCTCCTGCAGAGGCCATGAAGGGGTGCTGCTCACTGGCTTGCTCCTTGTGACTTGCTCAGCCTGCTTTCTTATAGCACCCAGGACCACAAGCCTAGGGATGGCACCGCCCACAGTGGGCTGAGTGCTCCCATATCAGTCACTCATTAGAAAATGACCTACAGGCCTGTCTACAGCTCAGTCTTACGGGAACATTTTTATTTTTAATTTCGGTTCCCTCCTCTCAGATGACTTTAGCTTGTGTCAAGTGACATAAAATGAGCCAGCACAGAAGGGCAACCCTGTGAGCTGGTCTGAAATAGTGGTGAGAATTTGCTTCAACTGGCAACCTTCAAAACTTGGTACTATTTCAATCTCTTTTCTTCATATTGTGTTCAACTTAAGGATTTCACTATAATAATAAAATTAATTGACACAATCGGTACCTCAATGTATTTCTTTTTTCTTTTTCTTTTTAGATTATAATGCAGTTACATAACTTTTCCTTTCCCTTTCCTCCCTTCAAGCCCTTCCAGAGCCCTTCTTTCCCTTTCAAGTTCATGTCCCCTCTCTTCACTAATTGCTGTTACATGCAGACACATATACTCCTAATTACGTATATGCGACCTGCTCGGCCTGTGTAATGTTATTTGTGTGCAGGGCTGGCCACTGGTGGTAGATAACTAGTTGCTGTGCTCTTTCCTGGGGAGGACTTTCTCCCACTGTCAGCATCCTTAGTTGCTGCAGTTCTTTGCTTAGGGTCGAGGCCTCATGAGCTTTTCCGTATCCACGTTAGCATGTCTCTTACTGTTCTCGTTCAGCTCATATTTAGGCAGACGTGTCAGCGAGATTTTAGAGTGTAGCTTCTGACATTTCTAGAGAACACAGTCTCACAGCAAACTCCCTGATACTCTGGCTTTAACAACATTTCCTTCCCCAACCCTCCTTCTGCCATGGTCTTGGAGCCCTAAAGCAGGAGATGTATTGAAGATGTTCCATTGGGACTGGGCTCCACAACTCTGCAGTTCGATTGGTTGTGGTTTTGCTATGAGGATTTCCATCTCTTGCAAAGAAAAGTGTCCTTGATGAGTGACAGCTATACTCCCCAGCCCAGACCTAGAGAAGGCTATGCTGGGTGTATCTCTTAAAAGATGAGCTGTGAAGACGAGACATGGTTCAACTGCCCAGCTTCTTGGTGGCATTGGAACTGGGACTTTGGTCTTCTGATATTTCATACAGTTGATCTTTTCTATAAATAAGTATATCCATGGGACACAGTGGCACATGCCTGGAGTCTCAGCAGTCAGGAGGCTGAGGCAAGAGGCCTATAAGTTCAAGGCCAGCATGGGCTGCAAAGCGGGAGGCCATCTTCTAACAACAAAAGCCAAACAATAAACAAAAGTGGGCGTATGTCAGAGAAAGTAGTTCCAGGGGTTGTGATGGGCATCTTTGTTGAAGGTTTGAGGGCATTGGATTAAGCAGTGCTAATGGACTTCCAGAGTTTGGGTTTTCGGATGAGTTCTATGCATTTACAAGAGGACCCCGAATAGAACAAATTTGGGAAATACCAACACATACGGCATTGGGTGTGTATGGCCATCTACAACATAGGGAACTATTTCCCCAAATTTAGTTGGCTTCTTCTTTTTCTACTCTAATGTCACGTGAGAAGTAAGATCTGTTTTCCTTCAGGATACTCGACATAGCTTACTCTGGTAAGGAATGCTTGAATTTTTTTCTATTATTTAATTTATTTATTTACTCACTTTATATCACGGCCAGTAACCCCCTCCCTCCTGTCCTCCTAGTTCCACCCTCTCTCCCCTATTCCCCTTTCCCTATTCCTCACAAAAGGGGAGCCCCCTACCCACCCACCCCAGCTCATCAAGTTGCATCAGGACTGAGATTGTCCTCCTCCCCTGTGGCCTGGAAAGGCAGTCCCGTCAAGGAGAAGTGATCAAAAAGCAGGCAACGGAGTCCATGTCAGAGACAGCCCCACTTTTCTTACTAGTGGACCCACATAAATCCTGCGTTTCCCATTGGCAACGTCTATGTAGAGGACCTAGGTCCAGTCCATGCATGGCCCTTGGTTGGTTCTTCAGACTCCGCAGGTTCTTCTGGGCCCTGGTTAGTTGGCTCTGTTGGTCTTCTTGTGGATCTCCAGTCACCTCTAGGTCATTTTATTCCCCCCCCCCCCGACTTTTCCACTAGACTCCCTGTGCTTTGCCCAATGTTTGGCTGTGAGTCTCGGTGCCTGTTTTGAATTGCTGTTGGGTAGAGCCTCTCAGAGAACAAGTCTGATAGGCTCCTGTCTGGAAGCATAGCAGAGTATCGTTAATAGTGTCAGGGGTTGGCTCTCTTCCATGGAGTGGGTCTTGGGTTGGTCCAGGCATTGGTGGGACATTCCCTCAATCTCTGCTCTATCTGTTCTCTCTTTATCCCTGCATGTCTTGTAGGCAGGGTAAGTTTTGGATCGAAGTTTTTGTGGGTGGGTTGGTGTTCTCCTTCCTCCACTGAGAATCTTGTCTGGTTAGAGAGTGTCCTTTTCAGCCACCATGGTCTTGCTACTAGAGTCTCGGCTAGAGTTCCCCCATATCCACCCAGAGGCCTATTCTGACTTCGTTTTCCAGCTCATCATTTTTGTTTGGCTACTTAGAACAAAATTGACTCAGCATAAAATATATTTTCCTTCCAGGTCATCAACAGATAGAGTCATTGCATGGAGCAACAGAAGCACTTTTGACCAGATATCCACCCTCTACTAAATTTACTGGACTCACAGACTCCTACTTTCAGAGATGCATTCTCAGGACAGTGTTGTAAATGCCAGGTTCCCCACTCCGCCCTGGGGGTGACTGAGGAGCACAAGCCAGTCTAAGTGACCTTAAACAGGAAGGACATGGCCACCTGGAGTGAGGAAGTTCTAAGCCTTTGGGTCAAAGCTACTTTTTCCATCAATTTAGATTGAATCAAAAAAGAGTTTTAGGATTATAATGTGAAAGAAGGATTAAAGTCCACAAGTGGTTTCTTCCCTTCATGGTCCCTAAAAAAAAAAAAAAAAAAAAAAAAAAAAAAAAAAAAAAAGGAAATTGAGTTACATGCCTGTAATCTGAGGACAAGCTGGCCCCCCTGGGATCATTGGTGGCACTCATCAACATCCAGTTCATATGGGGAGTTATGCTATGCTGCAGTGTGTGTTCCAAGTTAGAGTGGAAGGTGACACTTCAGGATAGCCAAATCACTCTTTAGTCCTTTGCACAAATATATAGGAAAGCCTGTAGGCCCATATATTTGGCTGTAGAGGACAACAGGACCAGGATAACACTCAGAGCTTCGTAGGGACCAGGGCTGAGCTAGGGCTTGTGGTCTGTGAGTGAAATGGTGGCAGAATTGCCCATGCGGTTTACATCTCCCTCTTCCTTATCGTCTGTGTGTCGGTTGTAGCTAGCTAAATTTTGCAAGGGAAATACTGGTGTGCTGTGACTACATTGCAAACTCGTGCTGTTATCCCGAGTTGCACATATGGGAAGCCTCTGGATTGTAATTTAGCACAGAAAATTGGAGCATGACGGCTTCAGGGCTTTCTGGCCGCCTTGTGTCTGTAATCTGTTAGACTGTCCCAACAACACTTGTCCCTCCCTCTGTAGCTCAGTCTGGTTGCTTTGGAGGGTAACACTTTGAGGCGGCCCCCAAAGGGAACATTGTGTATACTGTGCAGTCTATATGGTCACCCAAATAATTTACATGACTATATAGGTTGAGCTATGCTGACAGAGACTTGCTAGTAATGAATTAAACAAGATAGATGTTTTTTTTCTCTTGGAATGGCTGGCGCAAGCAGGTTGGGCCCACCCTCCTGTGCTTCTCTGGCTTTGCCATCCTGCTCACAGGGTTGTGCGTGCCCATCTGATTGCAGATGGTTCCCTCTGCATCCCTCCTGCTCTTACCCATATTTGGGTCAGTGGGGAAGGGAAAGAGATATGCGTATGAACCAGCTTTCCATTATAGCAACAGATGCCCAAGTATAGTCAGCTTCAAAGGAGGAAAAGTTTACTTATCTCATCTTTGAGACTTTTCAGTGGATGAACCACTGACCCCACTGCTTTGGGCCTGCAGTAGCACAGTATGCCATGGTGGGTTCTCTGGTAGGATGGAGGAAGTCCATGCTGTTTATGTCCTAGTGCAAAGGAAGAGGCTAGATTCCATCGTCCCACTCAAGGGCACCAACAATAAATACCAGGAAGCCCACCTCTTTTTATTTTTTATTTTTTATTTTTTTCCTTAAGTGTCTGGTGTGGGTAAAGTCATATGTAAACACAATTACTGATAGTACTTTAAATCAATATTTAAAGCCTAATTTTCTCATTTTTATATAAATGAGAAGGCAAAGTTCTTTTTTTTTAAGTGCATCAACTTCACCCATCCTGTCTTTTTTTTTCAAGATTTATTTATTTATTATGTATACAGCATTCTGCCTGCACACCAGAAGAGAGCACCAGATCTCGTTATAGATGATTGTGAGCCACCATGTGGTTGCTGGGAATTGAACTCATGACCTTTGGAAGAGCAGTCAGTGCTCTTAACCTCTGAGCCATCTCTCCAGCCCCCCAGGAAGCCCACCTCTTAAAGCTCCAATGGCATCCTGGGCCCAGAACTAAGTCTAACACATGAATCTTTGGAGGACACTTAGCCAGTATATTAGGAGGCACGTGGTTTGCTAACGCCACTCTTTTACTTAAGAGACGAAAGAGAAACCTCAGATCCCTGCCTCTGTCCATCACTCTGTTATCCATGTAGACCGCCTTATCCACTGTTCCCACTATTTCCCTAAGGGCAAGCAGCCCAAATGCTTCCAGCAATGCTGTCAATGTAGCGTCCACAATCACTAGGAAACCTGGTGTACTCTCCATCAGGCCACGGATGGCTCCTTGTAGCACAACATTCAGTAGTTAGTAGGTGTAACTGTATAACCACGCACGTGTGTACAGCCAGGTAGGTAGGTGGATAGAAGAGTGTCGGTGGGTTGGGAGAGAAGGAGAAAGAATTCATTTTGTGCAGGTATATGTAGACATGTGCTGAGCAGCTGTCAGCCATAGAGGTGTTTGCTGTGCTTGCCAGGAGCACAGATTCCTTGCCCTGGCCATGGGTGGGCTCATGAGGAGCCCTGCTTCTGTCCTTGGTGAGGAACTTTTTTCCTCTGTCCCCTTTGCATCTTGGGTAGTGGATAGTGTTGAGCATACTCTGCACCCTTAGGAAGTCGGGTTGCCTTTACAGGCTGTGGTCGCAAGCTCCCTTATAGAAGCAGCAGGTACTGCCCACCTCTGCTCACTTCCTTGGCTCATAACCACAGGGGACATTCTTAGATGCATAGAGTTTTGAAATCCCAAAACTTTGATTTATAGTTATTGCTTGTGTGGTCTCCCTCCGCCCTGATTTATCCATTACTGATAGCCACTTTGCATGAGAGAAAGAAACAGCCTGGGTAAGAAGGCAGACCATTCACCTGGCTGGGGCTGGATTCCTGTTGTCTCACAGAGAATCCTGGCATAGCCTTGAGGTATACTTTTCCTTGCCACGCACTGCTTTGTAGACAAACAGCCATCACAACGGTGCCACCAGCGACTGGCCTTGAGTGGCCTCGTTTTGAGGACACAGGTGAAGAAAACTTCCCTGTGGCAGCTGTAACCTCCTCGGTTTCCACATACCAGCCCTTGCTTAGCTTCCACTCCTTAGTGTGGGACGAAGCCAGCGCCCATGACTTGAGTTGTTCTACCCACCTGCCTGCAGTGGCAGTCTTCCCCGGCCAGTGGTCTGTTCCACGTGGGCAGAAGTATCAATTTTGCCATGACCTAAAAAATATGCTGGTGCCACATATCTTAGCTTCTGCTTAGGCCAGAGGTCAAGCGCTTCATACCAGGCAGCGTATAGGTTTGAGTTCCAAACCTGTGGTAATGGAACGCTTTTGTCAAGGCTGGAACTGGGCAGTTCAGGGCTGTGTGTGGCTCTGTTGCACCAAGGGATTCATGCCTTCTCTAGTTATTTTTCTGTATAGACCTAGATGTCTAGTCCTTGCTCTGCTTTTGTTCCAGCCAACAGGATATGGCAAAGGTTACACAAAACAGTTTTGCTCATATCCAATGACAGCTGAGCCACCCAAAGGAAGCTGGGAAATTCCAGTTGTATTCTGGGTCTAACATTTTAGATGAAATATTGGGATTCATTGAACTAAATGAAAGGTAAAATGAATGTTGAAGACCAGCCAGCCGTTCATACCACCTCCATGTCTTCTTCCAAATCTGGTGGTGAAAGTCATTTAGTCATTTTCACTGGTTGTCAGTCATTCTACTTGATGCCGTAGGGAGGGGCCAGGGCACAAACCTTCGAGTTGTGAGATGGGTTTAAGTACTAATTGCCTTGTTGTAAGATAACTCACACACCATACAGCTTGCCCATTTAAAGTATACAATTTAATATTTTGGGGTGAAGGGTGTTTTCAGGCTGGCCTCCGCTCAGTCACATGATTCAGGACTGGTTCTCCTTCTTCACTCTGTCCAGCTGTAGGGCTGCAGGCTCATGGCACTGCACCTTGTGATAGTTTTTAATTTATTCATCCCAATCTAGTCTTTGACCGTTTTTCATGACACCGAAAGAAATCCCGTTAATTAGCAGTTAGTCACCTTTCCTGCCTTAATGGCTTCAGGCTTAGGCAGGCATTAACCCACTTTAGTCTCTGTGTATTTGTATGTGCACCAAAATGTCTAGTTTTGGTTATACATTTGCAAAGTCAAGCTCCAGGAGCTTCAGGGAAGCAGAGGTCAAGGGCAGTGAGGTCAGTGCCTCTATTAGCTCTCATTGGCTGTAACAAAATGCTTGAGGTGGAAACTTAGCGACCAGAAATGTTTGTTTCGGCTCAGGCTTGTAGAGGCTCCTGTCTGCGGCCAGGCTGACTCATTGCTTTGCAGGCCCGTGATAAGAAGTCTTATGACAGGAACGCACGGTACATGCAGAAAAGCAAAATGGCATACATCCCAAGCCGGAGCGAGAGATGCGGAAAGAGGCTGAAGTCCACAAGCTCCCAGTGAGGGGAAGACTTCTCCTCAGGCTCTTCCTCTTGAAGGTTCTACTTCCTTTCGCAAATACCACGTGGGGGACCAAGCTTTTAGCACATGGGCCTTTGGGGATACTCAAGTTCCAGGCAGCAGGAGGAACCACACAGCGGCACGCATTGTCCTGCTCACAAGGCACAGTGGCGGCGATGTCTTCATTCCCAAGGCCTTCCTTGTTTCGTGAGGTAGCATGATTCAGCAAAGCAATTGCCATGAGAGGGGATGCCGAGGGAAAGTGATGTCTGTGCCTGGGGCACGGCTCTGTTCGTGTCTGTTTGTAAGGGCAGAAGGCTGTTGCAGGCTTGCTGCGGGCAAGTGCGTTGTTCTCAGCCACTTCCTGTCAAGAAGAGGAGGGCTAGGTTCCATCTCTGGGAGATGTTCCAGTTCTCATGAGCGTAAGCAATTGAATTTCTTTTTAGCAAACGTGTTTGAGCTTCCACATCTCAGTTAGGACTGTTCCCTGGCACGTGGGCACTCTGGGACTGTGCCCTTACTCCAGTCACGCATCCAGCGCTCAGAGCGTTTTGAAGCACCTCTGTGGGAATTATTTTTCAGGCCACTGGTTTATGGGCCACGTAGGAAAAGCAGTCACATTATTTTATAGTCAGGCTTCATTTTTCACTTAAAATGATGTAATGAGATTTGAACACCCACTTTATTCATTAGACATGGCTCCAGTCAATTTTTTTGTCTCTTTCCAAAGTTCAAATCTATTCTCAGAGGATGAAATCTGTTATGACTGAGGACTTTCAAAGGAAGCACCACAGATAGGAAAGACAGTTCCCCCTGAAAGAGTGAGTGTGATGTCAGCGTCATTTGGAGATTTTGCTGCTCGCTGAGGCTGCCCAGGAGCTGGCGCTGAGATGAACATGCAGAGCCTGGACATGAGCACCCACCACTTTCCTTGTGCCATGGAAAACCTGCATTGTTCACTAACCTCATGTGGTCTGCCACAGGGACCAGGATGAGCTCTCTCCCAGCTGTGCACATCTGGAAGGTTTGTTGACACACAACAAACAATAGCTAAGTACCAAGACCTGACCTAGGAACAGAGTCCTATCAGCTCTAAGTCACACACACCAGAAGACGCCCAAGCCTGTGCCAGTGCCTACCTGATCCACGGTAGCAAAGAGTTTGGGATCTGGAGTTGGGATGGCGTTATTGGGTGAGGACAGGAAAAGAAGGCCCTTTGCTTTACTAGTTATAAAACTGTTTTATTCCCAGGTCTTCATGGGGGCCTTTGAAAAATTTATTCCGTGGCCCAAGATGAAATACAATCTAAGGTACATATACAAGGAAGCAAAGGGGAAGTGAGTGTAGAGCATTCGGATGCCACAGGGAGGAAGACCAGCAGCTGTGGTGAGGGCTGTGCTGCTTCCTCTGCAGGTTGGGCCACCACACTTTGTTCTCCAGCTGTTTGTGGTCAAACCCACGAGAAAACTGTTCAGCACCCAGCTCACCCTTGCCGGCTTCCCCACGGAACATCTGACAGACTTGCTGTGTGGCTTGATCGTTAGTGTGAGGATGCACCAGCCTCTGCAAAGCACCGCAGCACCTGCATTATTTAGTAAATGGAACATTTTGCTGATTCTAGTGATTTTACATAATTTCAAATAGAGAAAGACCATTGAAAGACAGAGAGGGAGAGGACAAGAAGACTGTTTTTTATGTCCGCCACCAGCCACTGCATCCTATCTCCAGACCTATGATGTGTCTTAGATTTACCTAGCCAGACAGTAGTCCCTGGTCACCGTGAAAGTCGAGCCCAGTGTGAGTGATACCTCAAGATGGATCTGTCGCATAGTTCCAAAGTCAAAGTACCAATTGGAAGCTTCCAGAAATGCATCTGACGTTGTCGTCGGCCTCCTGGGACACATGGGTTTGTTCATTTGACAGACATTGACACCCAGTGAACATGTGAGGTGTCTGGCAGAGCACTCATAGGGAAGGCACTGTGCTGGTGGGAAAGACAGGTGCAGCCATAGATAGTTGAAAATACACTGTAGGCTTGTTTCCTGTGACTGCTGAGATGAATGGCCACAGGTGGAGGGCTTAAAAAAGTACAGTTTATCATCTCCGTTTGTGGGGACCAGAAGTCTATAATCAAGATGGTGGCAGCAGAAATTGCAGGGGGACCCTTCGGGGAAGCTTTCCACTTTGGGTGGCCTAGGTGGTCCTGGAATATGTCTACTCAAGGCCACGTCCATATTCGTGTCTTCCCTTCTGCCCCTGATTTCTAGGCAGGGGACTCAATTCTTTGCCTGGTGTGTACACACCCTTTGTCCTCTTCTTTTAGCAGGACATTTGTCCTTGGATTTAGGGCCTAGCTAGGTGATCCAGGATGCTCTCATCTCAAAATCTTTAGCTTGCAAAGTCTCTTATCAAACAAAGGTCACCATTCATCACAGGTTCTGAGTAAAGCCTTTTAATCTACCACAACTAGTATGTGACGGGAACCCAGAGGACAGCTTCCCCCACTGTCCCACATAAATGTGTGTGCACGCGCGCACACACACACACACACACACACACACACACACACACACACACACTGCTGAAGCTTTGGTAGGACCAGACCAGCAGTATGTTTTCACATAGGTGAGCACTGCCCTATTTCAACATGCCACTAGGTTTCAGGGCTTCATCCTGCAGGGTCCTTATGGACTGCCTCTGACATAATGCCAAACAGAAGACAAGCCACTGGGTGGCACTCTGTGTTGCACAAAGAGGTAGTTCCTAGGGTGGATTGGAATCGACTTTGGTTCCTGCTGGGATTTTCATTTGCTGTGAAGTGTTACGAGCTCTGCTTAGCATCTCTGATGCTCAGAGTCTTTGCCTGTGAATGGGACTTAATTCTGATATCTGACAAAGTATTATGGGAATTGAATTCGTTAATAGGCACATGAATGTTTGAGGAACTCTGGGTGCAACCTGAGTGTGAGTTACCACTGTTGTCACTGAAATTGCACTTTTGATTCAGGCAAGTCACTGCTTGGGCTGATTCAGTCCTGCCCAAAACAGCCTACATGATAAAAACCTCAGATGTTTAGTAGACCAACTAAAGCAGCACAGACTCAGTCATCTGGAGGACCGTGGTGGGATATTTATCAGTTGCTTCCTCCAGGCTGAGCAGGAGGATCACAGGTAAAGGTGCTCACCACCAAGCATGTGACTTGAGTTTTATTCCTGGGATCCACAGGGTGGAAGGAGAGAGCTGATTCTTGCAGTTGTCCTCTGAGCTTACACGAGTGCGTGTGTACACACACACACACACACACACACACACACACACACACACACGTATATGCAAGCATAACACACTAATCTAAAATAAGTCAGATCTTTTTGTTCACTTAGGATTTTATAGTAGCATGACTTCAGAGCCAGACAAACATGACTTTGATTCCTAGATACACTATTTATTAGCCAATATTTTATTCAGGGCAAATTAAAATTTTCCTTTTGTGAGGACGGGTAGTGCTGGAGATCACACCCAGAGCTTTTGTGTACTAGGCAAACATACTACGACTGAACTACAGCCCTAGCCCTTTGGCTTTCTTGTTTTTTGAAATTAATATGTCATAGCATGAGTTTAGGGCGTGAGAATATGTGTAGGCATTGCCTACACAGGTCACACACACAGTCGCATGGGCTGCCTCATTGCTGCTAGGTCAGGATTCACTGGGAAACGCAGGCACTTTATACCTGCCAAGAGTCCAGCAGTTCCCGCCTTCGCCTTCCCAGCTTTGCACCTTTTACCAGATTGGCCACTGACCAAGTGCCATGCTGCACACCACTAACCTGTGTATTTCAGAGCATGGGTGTTTTCTTGTGTGTAATGCTTCACGCACAGGCTCAGGGATGGAGAAGAACCTATTCTGAGAAACTAGGTTTTCAGTCTGTCTTTGGTCTGACTGACACTCAGCTGTCTCATGTCAAAGGCACACGGCAGGCAGCCCCAAAGGAAAGCAGAATTGTCCCTGCATGGCAGTGTTTGGCCTTGCATACCAGCTCTGCCCCTTAGCATTCGAGGACAGTTGTTGTAGAAAGTGGCCAGGTGGATCCTCTCTTACGCAGTGCTGGAGAGGTGCTTTCTGCCTCTTAATTATCCAGCGTAGCCCCAGTGCTTGATAACGTGTTACACTTTGGGAACACTCCTTTCTATCCGTGTTGCCGTAAACAGAATTTTTGTCCATGACTGACTAGTGGTCTGTTTTGTGTGTGTGTAACAGTTTCCCTGTTCATTCACTATGGACTCAGTTGCTACTGAATCTTGGCTGTGGTGGGCAGTGGCAGCAATAAACATGCAATCGGTCTCTTTTCCTCTGCAGGGGGCAGCACTTTCCCCTTCTCTGCTGCTTCACCAGCATTTCTCAGTCCCTGGCTTATTTCGTACACGGGCCGATCTTCAACTTGGTCCAAAAGTTACTTCATGACTTCAAGAGGAAGGGGGAGTTTTGGACACTTAGGTCAGCAGACAAAAAAAAAAAAAAAAAGAAAGAAAGAAAAGAAAAGAAATGCTGTTTCTAAATGGGGCTGGTCACAGTGTTTGTCTAATGACACTGAAACTCCAGTGGCTTGCTGGACTTGTTTAACTAACAGGTTACGTGACACAGAACAGGCCTTCATGTCACCTGACGTCCTCAATAGAGCAAGCCTCTGAACCTGGGTTCATGGTTCAAATTGGTATTGTAGAGTGAGATAAACTTGAGTACTTAGTTAAATTACTTAATTTATAGATGCTTACACACTGCAAATCGATATATAGTGCAGCTGTTTTTCTGCAGCTCTAAGAGATGTATAAATGCATGTATCTGTTAACATATAGATAAATACATATGTATGTGCTGTTTTTGAGATAGTCTTACTGTATAGCCTTCGCTGGCCTGGAACTTAATATGGAGTCCTTGAACTCATGACAATCCTCCTGCCTCTGCTTCCCAAGTGCTGGGATTCCAGGCATATGCCACCACACAGACTTTCTCTGGCATTGTTGACAAATCTAGTAGTATACTGTGTCTGCTGTGACCTTTTTTCTCCACTCTGGTTTGTCATGGTGTCCTCTGTCTAGTTCACTTTTACTACCTTACCAAGAAAAGAACCATGAAAAGGCCCCTTGCCATTTCTGCCTGTGATCCCTGAGGCCCTGCTCAGAAGCAGAGCAAGCCACCTGTCTGAGCCACACAGACCAACCAGCGGTCCTCCCCTGCCCCGCACACTGCAGTTTCTAATCTGTTTTCAGTTATTACTATGCAAGTCTAGTGTGCTCTAGAGACTGCATCCTTGTCAGTTCTCAGGCAGGGCGCCCTCTGCAGGCGCCTGAGCTGTCTGAGATGGTGGAGACATTTCATAGTTGTGGTGGTTCTAAGAAGGGGAGAGACTGTTTGACTCCCTGGGAAGATGCCTGTGTTCATCAGCACTCCAGTCTCGGGGCCCTTGATGCTCTTGTGTCAGTGGTTCCTTCGCTCAAGAATTTGACTGCTCTGCACAGGCCTGTTCCAGTTACTGAGGTGAGATGCACTTCCTGTGCACCCCACTGACTAAGAGAGGAAGCTTACTTAGATCACGAGCTACCATCCAGGGAGATACTTGGTGATGAGCGGCAAGCAGCTCAGGGCAAAGTAAGGGTATATGGGGATAGGACATGTCGTCTTAAATTGCTGCTAGCTTGTCATGTCAATTTCCCAGGGTTTCCAGAACAAAGGATCGCACCCTGTCACTTAAAACAACAGACATTCTTGTTGCTTAAAAGACTTAGAATTCTGAAATCAAAGTAACAGCCCTAAGGGTAAGCTGATGTTTCTTCTTCCCCACGTTTCCTTCCTCTTCTCCTTCTGCACCCAGGTCCTTATGTATGCTAGGCAGGCACTCTTCCACTCTAGTGACATCCCCAGCCCTAGAGAAGACTCTGTCCTTGCCTCCTCCTAGTTCCCACCACTTGATGCCGCAGCATAGCTCTGAGCCTCTCTCTCTCTCTCTGTCCCCACCTGTCACTCTTCCTGCGGTATCTGTCTCTGTCTTCAAATCATCCTCTCCTTATAAATATGGCAGCTACTGGATGGGTTTAGGGCCTGACCTAACGCAATATGACTTCAGCTTCCTCATCTGTAATGCAGGAGTAATGAAACACATGCACCATTGGTTGTTATTATGCCTGCAAGAGCTTTTGGGCACTGTGCTAAGCACCTCACATGAGTTTAGATGATCTCAATGTTGCTCACTAATCCATTATGTCCAAGAGAAATCATTCGAGTATTATTATTATTATTATTATTATTATTATTATTATTATTATTATTATTATTATTTCTGTTGCTGTGGTAAGACAACATGGCCAGAGCAACTTATAGAAGAAAGGCTTTATTGGAGCTTAATAAACTCAGAGGATGAGTCCATGACCAATCACGGCGGGGAGCATGGCAGCAAGCAGGAAGGCATCTCCCTGGAGCAGTCGCTGAAGCTTACGTCCATCCTGACCCACAAGCACTAGGCAGAGGGAGATAACTGGGAAGGGCATGGGCTTTTGAAACCTCAAAGCCCACCCTAGGTGACACACCTCCTTCAGCAAGGCCACACCTCCTAATCCTTCCCAAACAGTTCCACCAACTGGGATCCATATAGTCAAACTATCAGCCTATGAGAGCTATTCTCATACAAACCACCACAGATGCTGCCCACTCCAGGAATTTGTTTGTTTATTTGTTTGTTTGTTTGTTTGTTTTTTGAGAGAACATCTCACTCTGTAGCCCAGTGCTGGCCTCAGACTCTGTAGGCAGTCCAGCCTGGTCAAATTAACAGTGACTCCTCACCTGTTGAGTGCTGGTGTTACAGGCATGCATCATTGTCCCAGTTTAACAAATAAGAAGTCGAGGTCAGAGAGACTATACACAGCCAGAAGAGGGCAAAGCCAGGGCTGGACCCAGGCTGGTCTGATCCAGAGCCCTCCGGGAGGAGCAGTGACTGCTTGGTTCACTCTTAGACATGCCTTCTTCCTCTGTGTTCCTTTCCTATTTGCATTTTCCTTCCTCCGTGTTTATTCTCCCTACCTTTCTGTTTCCCCGCAATGCAGGGGCCAACAGAGAACTTGAGTCAGTGTTTATCCCGAAAACCATTGCTTTTGTTTTCTGGCTCTCATCAGGGGACAAGTTAGAAGGGCGAGATCAGGCTTTCTCCATAGGTATTGATTTTTGTTTCTGTGTGGCCAGGCAGCTGTGGTAAGACCTTAAGTTTTTCCTTATTTGCTTGGACTTCATGGGGGAACTTTGCTCCCTGACTTCACTTTGATCCCTACTGAAGGGCACTGTCGTTTCTTCGTAGCTACCTTTCTATAAAGCTGGCCAGGTATAAGCATGAGACTGTCCCAGAATAACACTGCTTTTCCCTTCCTGTTAAAATCCCAGGAGTCCTGCCGCATCTTAATGATCTGTGGACCATCAGAAAACACAAGGGGCCTGGTGAATGGGACCCTCGAGGCAATGGAAGAGAGGACACCACTCCCACCCCCAACCCACAGGCTACAGTAAATGTGCCTGATTTTTCTGTTTCCCACCACAAGAGGGAAACCCATAACCATGAATGATTTGAAAATAAAATAGTTCTAAAACCAGACTTGGGAGGGGGGCAGCGTGGGGGATTTCATGTTTTAAGTGAATTCATAGGAATCAAACATCGTCATGGGTCACGGGTGGTGACTCTGTATACACACACTGCTCCTTACAGTTATTATTTCTCTGTGATGGCAAGTGCTGGGACTTGGTCCTCTTTTCACCAAGGGATTTTCACACTGAACTCCAAGTAGTATCCAGAACACAGAAGGTGCTTCTGTTGGCTTCAAATGAATACTCAAGGTACTGCAGTGAGAATTTCTTTGAGACTCCTCAAAGAAGGAAATAAAACATCTGTAGGAAAACCACGAGCCCTGCTAGTGCTCCATGGCTGGATATGGGTTGTTTCTGACTAAACAGGCATCTCCCTCACACCTACATCATTTAGTAAAGACCCAGTGTGTCTTAAATTGGAGAGTTTAACATGATTAACAGTGGCGCCCTGCAGGTGGGACTCCTGGCCCTGTTCTTCCGTGTGAGCATGCAGCTCCAGTGCAAGTCACTAGGGAGCAACTTTAACTCCAGCTTTTGACTTGTCTCCTGTCCTCTCCCAAAAAGTTCTCAAAGGAGAAGAGAGTTGCCTCTTTCCCTCTTTCTGTTTGCTTAGAGGCAATGGAGACAGACTAAGACTAGCCAACAGGCCCAGCATCCCAGAGGAGATGAGGTACATGTAGGTGCCCAGCCCAGTGAGATTCCACTGAGCAGCTATAACGACTACAGCATGATGCTGGAGGCTGCTGGGAGCTGGGGCCGCTGGGCCTCACAGTAGATGTTGGAGGGGCCCTGGTGGCAGCAGCTCTCTGTTTCTTGTCTCTGCATCTTGGCGCATCTGCCTCATGTTCCTTGCCCTCTGTGGACTCATTTGTCAGTGTACGTGTGTGTGTGTGTATATGTGTGTGTGTGTGTGTGTGTGTGTGTGTGTGTGTGTGTGATTTTATTCATAAACTCATTGATCCTATATTTCAGGTTTGTAAATCACATGTTTATGAGTTTCTATGACAAGCAGCACTGAACACATTCAAGTTCTTCCGTGATCTCATAAAGGCAGCAGCAGACATGGTGTCAGTTCACTCACTCGCTGCACGGGTCAGCATCTGACTCCACAGGTTCTGCACTGCTGTGCCATGTTCCAGTCCTCTGTTAAGCACCTACTCTGTGACCAAGCGTTGTGATAAAGTTTATTTGCTTTCCTTTATTGACTTTTAGATCTCTTTTTCTTTTTCTATTTTCCTTCCTTCCTTCCTTCCTTCCTTCCTTTCTCTTTGAAATAGGTTCTCACCTAGCCCAGGCTGGTCTACACAGTTAAGGCTGACATTAGCTTTCTGATCCTCCTTGCCTCTACCTCCAAGTGCAAGACTTACACTAGCATTACAGCCTTTGTGCTGTCACATCCTGCTTATGCAGAACCCAGGGACTGATTGGAAGTAGGACTTTGAGCATGCTAACTGAGCTGGATCCCCAGTCCTAAAAGGAGTTTCCCTAACTTTGGTTTGCAGAGACTCTCTAAATAATGCAGTATTAACTGTTTATATTGTATTGGGTCCTGTGAGTGTCCTGAAGGTTGCTTATTTACTATGTGAGGATACACGGGCTATGTGGCAACACTGCACGCATTCATGGAAAGACATCTGTAGATTCTGGGATTCCTCGCTCAGCGTGTCTACAAGGGAGGTGGGTGCAGCCTCTCATCTCTAATTGTGCAGATAAAGACATGGATGCACAGAGGGATTTAATAAGTGTTGTCCAAGGTCACTCAGCTAGAGACTGGGAAGCTGAGGCTCAGATCCTGTCCGTCTGGCTATAAAGTTCGTTCCTTTAAATAATGTGGTGCATCTAATGGGATAAACTTCTAGTGTATTCCAAGTTCTGTGGAGTGACTCGCTAATGTTTATGACTCTGATACGGCTTCTCTCTTAAAGTTACGGCTGTGATTCTAAATGAGTTATGCTGTTGTGAGTTGTATTCAACCACAAGGCTAACAGATGATGTAATCGCCCACGTTTCTTGTGTTTAAAATGCAAAATGTGTTTAGATTTTCTATAACAGCTTCAAAAATACCAATACTGGTAGAGAATCTCTAATATAAAAACACTAAAGTCTAGAATGCTCCAAAAATTTTTGATACTTTTGAGCATTGATAGAAAACCACATTCTCAGAGGAAGAGGATGCACACAGTCCTGATGTGACTTGATGAGCTGGGATGGGTTGGTGGGGGTTCTCCCCTTTTCTGAGGAGTAGGAAAGGAGCATGGGGGAAAGAGAGGGAATGTGGGACCAAGATGAGAGGAGGGATGGGGCTATGATTAGGATATAAAGTGAATAAACTAAAAAGAAAAGAAAATCACATGTGGGAAATTCCGCATGTGCTTCAGGTGTCAAATCACAGTGAAATCAGAAGCGCACTAAAGTTTTTGTATATAGTCAGGCTGTGTGCAAAAGATGCATATGAACAAATTAAATTTACCTAGACCTAGACTCCATGCCTAAGACATATCATTCCAGAAATCAGAAAAATCTGAAATCCAAAACACTTCTGGTCTAGAGAATTTTGGGTAAGAAATACTCACTATGTACTGTAAATTTGATTTATTATCTCTGTTCAAGGTATACTTTGCCATTCTATACATAATAATAATAATAATCTAAATATATAATATAATATATAATTATGTAATTATATATGTAATTACATAATAATATAATATTCTAAATGTGTTTTACAATGCCCGCATAGGGGATGACAGTGTTGCTCAGTGTGTAGTGCTTGCCTAGCATGCTCAAGGCCATGGATTCATTTCCCAGCACACACTCAAAGTCCACTTAGTCACCCATCCACTCACTCAGAGCAATTAGGAGTTACTTTTCTAGTTGAATGAGGGTGATGCTGTGAGCTAGATATAGTGCATGCTGGCCAGGGACCCTGACGTGGGGCCTTTCTAGTCCAGAACACCAACACCACGCAGAGTCTCTATGATTTCTGCCCGTGGCACCCATTCCCTAATGGTAGTGTCTGACACCCTGAACTCCTAATCCTACACAGTTCAGAAGATATACCTAGTCCATTTTCTGCTTGATTCTGTTTTAGATTATTTTCTGATTTCCTCCCCACCTAGCAAGGCCACAGTGCCTAGAGGTATGTAACTGACACTGTGTTAGTAATTCCTGAGTATCCTTGTGGATCCCCTGGCTGTCAGAAGCAATCCTACTGATACGCTCATGACATGATGGGTCTTGTCCCTCTGGTCCTTTAATTGGCTTGTCCCTGAGGGCTAACTGGCTCTGGTTTGAAGTCCTAGTTTTAGAGTTCAAGACCCGAAGACAAAGTGGTTCAGCTTTGTACCCCTGCTCATCAAGGATTGGAGTCAGAGTCCTCTGAGGCAGGACAGGGACTAGTTCTCAGAGAAGAGAGGAGCAGAAGATGAGGCATGGAGAAGGAAAATTGCTTAGGAGATCTCTTCCTGTTGGAGGACAGAAATCTCTAGACTGTGGCTGGCTCAGGGACTCAGAAGGTGCGTTCAGAAGGCCAGCAGGGCTCAGAGCTAAGTGGACTAGATCCACACAGATCTTCAGAGCCACCCCAGCTAAGGAAGGGGTGCTTTTGCCAGCCTTGCTTGGCCTGCTGGCCTTGGTCTACCAGCTTTAATTTGCCAGTCTTGGATAATCTGTCTGGTATCTCTTTCATGCACTACTGCTAGCCAGTCACATTTCTCAAAACATGGTGGCTTGTGTCCTTCCTACCTTAATTCCTCACAGTCCTCCATACCTACAAAAATAGGTTCCCCTGACTCCATGTCTTGCCTCAGGTGTTTTTCCAGGCTTGTCCTTGGCATTGCTACTGCTCATAGCCTGGGCTTTAAATGTTCCCCAGGGACAATATGTTGGTCACTGTACCATGATGTCTTCCTCCTGATGTGACTTCTTTTTAACAAAGACCCACTCACCCATGTTTCTGTCCCTGCCCCTACCCAGAACATGAAAAATGGTAATTAGTATCACTCCATCATTTCCTGGTTGACTGAGGTGTGCCTCAACAGTCAGGAGGAGGGGGACCTTTACCCTGGCCTTGTGGATGAATCTGCTGCCCCTTAGGATCTCACTTTAGAGATAAACTGAGGTTTGGAACAGGGAGGGCCTCACCTTTAGGTGTTTTCATGATTTAGAAACCATTTCAGTTGAGAGCTAGCTGCAGGATCTGGGGCCTAGTTGTGCCTGTCTCCTAATCCTGTACATGTTATATAGTGCAGTGCTGAGCCTGGGCTGCCTGGAGAAATGACTGGGCTTTCCCTCCCTCTGTGGACACTCTAGGCTCTTAGTGGTAAGCATTTTGGGCCATGGTGAGATTAGAGAGTTATGGCCAGTAGTTGGGCATGCCCTGCTGCTCTTAGCTGAATGAGTAGCTGGCTTCCTAGGCTTTGCACTGGAATCGGGGTGAGCACTTCTGTCCTTTAGGCCCACTTCTGTGATATTTTCTAAAACTAAACCGTATATATGAAAACATGAATCCGCTTGAGCCCTAAGGTCTAGTGCTTTTGGGGCCTGGATGTGGTAGTTAGCGATCCAATAAATATGTATTAATGGAAAGAAAGAGCAAAGGACAGAAATGGAGAAAGGCAAGAAGGAAGGGAAGGAGGGAGCAGAGGGGTTCCCAGCTTGCCATTGAGAAAGGGCTCTGAATCTTTGGGAGCCCAGGAGTGAAGGGGTTCATAACTCTGCCATTGTTGAAATTGATTGGGCCCAAGACCAGTATGAAAGTTTCTTGTCTGAAGGGAGCAATCCTTAAATCCCCGTATGGTTTAAATGTAATCTGTGTCATTGTGAAGGAGTACTGGCAGTGCAGGCGGATTCATTAGGCCAAATTGGGTTCGCTTTGCTCGACAGTAGCGTTTCTGAAGATGGAAGTTCAACCTTTGCTGGAGAGCTAAAACAGATGAGTTTCCTAATGGCTGCCCCACTTAGGCCGAGCGGCTCAGGAAGCTTAATGTTTTTAATGCCTCTTTCTTTTTACCCCACTTCACAGTCCATCTAACATTGCTGCTTCTGGTAATATTTTTATATGAGGTTGAGTTCTATGGTGTCAGTAAAATTACGACTTTTTTTTTTTTTTTTTAAGAAAGGAAGCTTTCTCCAGTAAGCGCCCACCATGTGCCCTTTAGGCTTTCTTTTGCATATTGATAAATAACCAGACTGGGCATGGGCAGTCATCAAAATGGATACTTTTGTAATTTCTGCTTCAGAGAGTACTTCACCAGCCTTTGGCCCAATTGGTGGGCAGAAAAGCTGGGTGGCTATGCCCAAGCACCCTCAAGCCCATGTGCCCCTGAATGTGCCCTGGGACATCGAGATATCATTAGGAAGGTCGCCGTGCCTTGGGTGGCTGCTTTGTTAGTCCAGTGAAGAGATCACTGGAATAATATTTCATAAATCTAACTCTGTGGTTGCATATGCCAAGACACATATGTTGGTCTAATTTGCAAGGCCATAAGAAATGAGGGGGAACTTGGCACAGAACTTAAAATAGATGAATTTTAAAAATTCACTTGTAATAAATCAAAAGAGTCATGATATATAGCCATTAATAAAATAAGCTTTTTAAAATCAATTTCAAAGAATTTCAGTTTTTAAAACAGGATCCAAATCCTAAATAAGCTATTTAAAAGGTGGTTGGTTTTGGCTGTCTGGTTGTCAGTCTGTCTGCCTCATGAGTGTTTCCATATCTGCAGATTTTCTTTCTCTTTGCTTTCAGTTGGCAAGGCCAGCCGTATACCTTTACAGTTTGGCCTCAAGCGTATTTTAGCTCTCCAGCCCTGTGTCTTAACTGAGTTTAAAGGGGGCTTGATCATCTGTCTCTTCCACAAACTATCACACTATATTGACAACATTGTGCTGATTGGACCAAGTGAGCAGGAGGTAGCAACCACTTTGGACCTCTTGGTAATACATATGTATATCAGAGGATGGGAAATAAACCAAATTCAAGGGCCTCAGTGAAATTCCCAAGCATCCAGTGGTATGGGGCATGCAGAGTTAGTCCTTTTAAAGTGAAGGTTAGTTACTGCACCTGGCCCGCCCACCACCAAGGAAGAAGCCTGTTTGGATTCTGGAGACAGCACATTCCCCACTTGGGTGTGTTAACTCTGACCCATACACCAAGTGGCTCTGTAAGTGTTTTCTTGAGAGTCAAGTCTGTTTCAGCCAGGCGTGAGGTCACATGCCTGTATGTCAGCATATGAGAAGCAGGGACCAGCAGGATTTCAAGTTCCAGTCCCGTGTGAGCTACAGGACCAAGACCAGTCTGGGCTACATAGTGAGACCCTGTCTAAAATAGTTAATCTTATTGTCCTATTATTCGTCTAATTATTAGCCAGCCTCATACACATAGGAAAATACATATATCAACTCCTCATTGTCCTGGATTTCTCAAAACTTTTGTGGATCCTTAGAGTCATTTTTCTATAAATTTAAGGCAACAGCCTAGCTGTTGGTTGGTGGATACTCTTATTAAATCATCTTCAGCCCAGGTGCTGGAGATGACCCCTCGGCCGTGCCCGTGCTGACAAACACATTCCCGCTAAACTGTACTGTAGCCGTGTTTGGTTAAATTCTTGGTGGCCAGTGAGCAGGTCTGTTCTGGTAGATGTTACATCCCTTTTCCACCTGAGCTTGTTTGTGGGAGGGATCTAACCCTGTGGGTATCAGAATGGCAGTGGTATGCGGAGAGCAGAGCTAGCTGTGCACCCTCCCTTCCATTTTAAGCTTGACCTTTTATTTGCTCCTTGGCTCCAAGCAACTTTAGCTGCCGATGGCCCAAGGCTCCAGTTCAAGGGACAGCAGAAATAGTGAGCACCAGACCAGGTCCCTTGTCCTAACCTGCTTTAGGGAACTGCAGTTGGTCCATCTTAGCCTTGGCTTCAAGAGTGGAGGCTGGCAGTGATCTGGTGTCTGAAACCAAAGTCTGTTGCAGGCAGCACTCGGGAGTGCTCTGCCTTAACAGGAAACGAGGCAAAAATAATCGAAGCTTCATTGTGTGGGCAGAAGTATCTTCATCCGAACGGCTTTGAAGATTGCTATGTGTGGGGGTATGGGTGGGTGTGTGGCTTATAACTTTTTCTCAAGAGACAACCACATCAGGAAACTAACCAGGCTTTCTCACCAAGGGTGATGGTCCAGGAAGAATTTTGTCTTATTTACTCAAAGGATACTGTGGCAGCTTCAGGTCCGATAGACAGTTTGGGGGACCCTTGCCTACTTTCTGGACACCCTCACAGAGCCAAGTGTTGGATATGAAAGATGAGTGACTTTGAAGAATGGATTTCTGGGACACACAGGAAAACAGAAGAGGGTCCACTACCGTTGCTGACTTTTGCCACAGCCCCCTACCATGACCAGAAGCCAGGAACAAGCGGATTACGGAAGAACACCTATTATTTTGAGGCAAAGCCTTGCTACCTGGAGAATTTCATCCAGAGCATATTCTTTTCCATAGACCTAAAAGATCGGCAGGGATCATCACTGGTGGTTGGTGGAGATGGGCGGTATTTTAATAAATCAGCAATAGAAACAATAGTGCAGATGGCAGCTGCCAACGGGGTTGGTATACAATAAGTATTATTGCATCCCTGGCCTTCCAAGTAACTTTTTGATTCTGCAGAAATACTCAAATACGTAGAGGTGTGTATATGATCTACACCTCGATTTTAACACCCACTTAATTGTATTGTGACCTCAGAGATTGAATGCTGTGAAAATACTCCAGGATGACAGCAGTGTTACGGGGACCCAGGAATTGGTTCAGCTTTGTATGTGTTGTGCTCAGTTCCTGCAGTTTAGAAAGTACCTGTTGCTCTGTAGACTTTGTGAGTACTTGCTAGCTAGCTTTTAGAATTGCCCATGTCCAAGAGGAGTTGTCATAAGTGGTGGGTTTGCTGCGTATTCAGTGGCTTCCTTGTTGAAGTTTAGTCATTTGTCAAACAGGAAAACAAAGGCAGAGCATGCTGTTGTTTGTGGGTCTTGGTAGTCATGTAGAAAAGCACTGGGTCGGGGGATGGGAGTTGCATGTGAGGTATGAGCCTTCGGGAGGGTCGTTACAGAGGCATCTGCTTATGATGACCTGGGACACAAAGAAGCCCTGTGTGTGGGAGACTTTGTGCAGCAGGGTGGAAACCACAGCTATTGTATGGCAATGATGTAAGAAGGCTCTGCCCAGGGGCTGCATCATGGACACATGTTGGCTAGGTTAGGCAAATTAGAAGGAAAATGGTGAAAGCTCTGGTCTTGATAGTAGATTGACTGTACAGCCCACCTTTATAGGAAGGTGTCTGCCAGGACATTGCTGGCTTCAGTGTGCAGATTTCTCTGGAGGCCCAAAATTCTGTGTGTGTGTGTGTGTGTGTGTGTGTGTGTGTGTGTGTGTGTGTTTTAAAAATAATAATTAGCTAAGATTTGGCACACACATTTCTTTTTGTCATCTACAAAATTTTAAAGTTCGTTGTACTTTTTTGGGGAAGAAATCCTGGGCGAGAGGTCATAATATTTAGCCCTGCAAGCAAATGTGTTGGGCATTTATTTTCAGTCTGTTTGAATAATGTGCCAGGCAGGTGTTTGCAAAAACAAACAACAACAAAAAGCAAGTTACCAGGGTAAAATAGAAGTGTTACAGGCCATTGTCTTCAGTATGGGGTTTCCTTTGAACTCTGGGTTCAGAATCTGAATGCCTGTCACGTAAAAGTTGCTGATAAAGAACTCAAATATGAAATTATTATGAAACATACACATTTTAAAGATAAAATGTGACATGCCGTAAATTTCATCTTTGAGGAACGCTGTTCAGGGAATGATATTAAAGATGCTTTAATCTTTTGAGAGGGGCAGATGGAACATTATTTCACCATTTATCTAGGCTGTTGAGTGATCTGGTACACTGTCCCCTTTGAGCTGATAGATTCGGCTTCATTAAAGTGTGTGTGTGTGTGTGTGTGTGTGTGTGTGTGTGTGTGTGTGTAGCTGAAGGATGTGGAAGAGGTGGTGGGAATGTGTAATTCAGGCAGACCCTTCAGACTTTCTCTGATTGACTATCTGAAGGTTTGCTAAATAATGCATCTCAGAGATAATAATTGATTAAATATGGTGAGTGCCTATTTGTTAAGGCTATGGCAGCTTGGGCAGTATTTTCAAGGACATTTCTTATTAAAAAATAGCATTGCATTGAAAGCAGTCATGCTGGCTAAGTCACTTTAAAGACATTTAGTAGACTGATAAAGTGCTTTAATCTGATAAAAACCATGAAATTCTAAAGACCTTGCTTAGTTTCCTCTTTTTCCAACATAGCCCACATTCTGGTGGCTTTAACATCTCTGGCTGTGGTGTGATGCAGGAAATCTAAAGGCAGGATAGTCACTACCATGGATGCCCATCATTGTCAGTAACCGCTCCCCTCACAACTTGGCTTGTGGAGGACTTTTTAGCATAGTAAACTAAATGGAGCTAGTCAGCTTTCCCTTTCTGAGTGCGAGTGCATCTGTGTATTCCTTTTCTATATCTGGTGCATCTGTGAAGTGTAGAAGTCTGTTAGACGTTATTAGAAGTCTGTTCTCATTTGCATGGCGCTGTCTACTTTTACTGAACATTTTAAATGGACAAAATGAGTTTTTGCTGGGCCCTATGTAGACTGTTGGTGTCTCATTTTGTCCTCAGATAAGTAAAAGGACTGTGCTTGTAGCTAGCAGGACAAAGAAAATAAATGGGCATCTTCCTCCTCCTCCTTTTTAAATGAAACATGAGACCCACCAAGGGAAAGTAGCATAGAATATCAGCGTTGTCATCTTAAGCATGCACAGTGGCATTTGTAATGCTGTGCAGCCATCCTCACTGTCCATCACCAGGACATTTTCATCATCCCAAACAGAAACTCCATCGCATTCCACAGTCGCCTCTGGTATCCCTAACTCTGCCCCATACCTTTGCCCGTCCTAGATCCCTCATGTAAGTAGCGTTGTCCAGTGCTGTGTCTGGCCTATTTCAGTTAGCATAACGTTTTCATGACTCATCATGTGGGAGCATGGGTCAGAATTTCATTCTTTCTCTTGGAGTTTTAAAGAGGTTTTCAGCTGGGCATAGTGGTCAGATCCTGTCATCTCAGACTTATGAAGCCAGGGCAGAATGGTTGTGAGTTTGAGGCTAGTCTGGAATATATAGGAAGACACTGTCTCAAAATAGAAATTTTTTAAAAAAATATTTATTTTTTTATTTTATATATGTGAGTGTTCTGTCTTTACACACACCAGAAGAGAAAGTCACCCCATTACAGATAGTTGTGAGCCACCATACGGTTGCTGGGAATTGAACTCAGGACCTCTGGAAGAGCAGTCAGTGCTCTTAACCTCTGAGGCATCTCTCCAGCCCTTCAAAATAGAAAATTAAAAAGTAATATTTATCCTCCAGATGTCTTTCCAGTCACTTCCCTATGCATAGATAGCAATGCCATCTTTGACTCTATAACCAATTCAATTGTTTTTTTTTTTTAAACATAACATTATTCACTGGCATAGCCATCTCAGTCGTGTGGTTGGATGGTGTTAGCTGTATTCACGTTGCTGCGGTTCATCTTTAGAATGTTTTCATCTTTGACTCTACACTCGCCGAATAGATTCTCGTTTCTTCACCTACCACCACCACTTCCAACCCCTGGAAGCCACTGTTCTTCTTTCTGTTCTATGGTTTTGATGATTTTAAGATACCGCATGTAAGTGGAATCACACATTTATCTCTTGGAGATGTCCTCAGGGCTCATCCATATTGTAACGTGTGGCAGAAATTCCTGCTCTGCAATCTGTTCTATCTCTACCTCTTTACTCCTCCACCCACTCATTCACTGTATCAACACCCTCCGTTCTGATTTCTTTCTATTTCAAGGCCGAGTAATACTCCATTTTGTGTGCGTCTAATGCACTGCATGCCCACTCTTTCGTCTCTAGTAGGATACCTGCAGCCTTTCCTTGTTGGCTGTTGTGAGTGATGCTGCTACGGACACTGCTGTGTGAGCATCTGAGTTCTGCCGGGTCTTCAGGGATATTCGGGCGTGGGAGGGATTGGGGCTGTGTGCAACAGGGACTGGCTTTTAGCAGGACGGTGTTGTGTTTGAAGATCAGCTGGGTGAGCTTTGAAATGGGATTCATTCAGCCTTGTGGACCAGGGGGGGTTGGTGGGAGGTGGGATGAGGAGAGCTTGCAGTGATTCAGGCATCTTTAAGGATGAGAGTAACAACAGCGCTAACTTCCCTAGGCAGGCGGTAATGGTCCACAGGGGCCTGCATTAGAGCCTTTAGCCCTTCAAAAGAGAAGCAGCCCTGGGTGTGCTTGCTTCTAAACCTTTTGCACAATCCCTGCAGCCTGCAGTCATGGCTGACCACGGATCTCACCATAAGCAGTGGAAGAATGAAGGGTGACTTGAATGGCAGAGTTTACTGTTTATCAGACCCTCCTTCCATACCTAATACATATAAAAACAAGTAAAAGTTGGTGTGTTAAGCATGAAAAGACATTTTCAGATGACTCAAACAATGACTCATAAGCCACTGCTCCTAAGCTCCTCTCAGAGAAATATAAAATTACCTGATTCCTGTCTTTATTTTTTATAGTGGTCACATAGAGAGTCCCCTGGAGAGGTGACATGTCCCCCCTTCCCTCCCCAGATACAGCTAAGGTGCTGTGTGATGTGTTCCTGCCACCAGTCCACTGTGCTGTAGTTCTTGTCCATGAGTACTTACGAGAAGGAATCTCTTTGGGACAGCGTTGGCAGTGTCACCTGGGAGGAACAATTCACTTTCAGGGACCAAAAGTACCATAGACTGCAGTGTTGATTCATACCTTCTGCAGGCTCTTCTCAGAGCTAGATGTGACAGTTAGGAGGGGAGGGAAGGAGTTTGGTAACGGGGGAGGGGTGCATCGCACAGTCAAGCCTTGAGTAAGTGTAGATGGGAGTCATAAAATTAACACCTCCCAAAACACATTGTCCAGGGAATCCAGGTATCTCATGGAATTTTGGCATTAGGAATACATCCTCTGATATGGAAAGGTGGCTCAGTGATTAAGAGTGTGTACAGCTCTTGCAGAGAACCCAAGTTAGGCTCCTAGCACTCATATTGGGCAGTTCATAGCCTTCTGTAACAGTAGCTCCAGGGAATCTGATACCTCTGGGATCTGTGTGCAACTGCATTCATGTGTACATACTCATACACAGACACACACACGCATACACACACATACACACACACACAGAGGGGGGCATCCATACACATAATTAAAAATAAAAATAAAAATTTTAAAAGGAATACATCCTCCACCACCAAGTCATCTCCACTGCAAAAAACAAAAACAAAAACAAGCTAGCAAACAACAACAACAACAAAAACCTAATGGAAAATTAAAAGCAAAAGGCAAAAGACATTTTTGATTCTTTGTTCTTTTAGGACAGTGAATGGAGACAGCTCAAACTCTGCATGGCCTAAGTATTTTTAATATGGCAGTCTTACTTCCTCTAAGGAGCTGACCAAATGTCTCTCTAGCTTGGATCATGTTGAGAGGGCTTTCACTTTAGCAAGGAAGGTTTCAAGAGCTGGGCTGATACCATTTATGAGAGATGCAAGAAAGTGAGTTAGGAGCACAGTAAAAGTCCCAGGGTTTGGTTTCCTTGGCAACAACTCCTCACACTCTTGTCTTAGGCTCAGGAAGTAATTGAACTATACCCCAACATGATGCATCCTGAGGAATCCCACTGTATGTAAAAGCTAAGCACGCCTGGAAAGACAAACTGTAAGATACATTTGTATTATTCTTGACATCATGTACAATCCTTTTGCTTTTTAAGAGTATTAATTGCAAAAGTCTTTTTTTTTTTGCTAGAATTCCTTTAACAAGTTAAGCCTATGTTTGTTTGTTTTTTCTTCCACTGTGGATTGAAAATACAGTGGAGCTGAATAAAAATTAAGGCTTTCCATGCCTTTAATCCCAGCACTGGGGAGGCAGAGGCAGGTGGATCTCTATGAGTTCAAGGTCAGCCTAGTCTACAAAGCAAATGAAACCCTGTCTCAAAAAACAAAAACAACAACAAAGAAACAAACAAACAAACAAAAACAAAAAAGAAGAAGCAGGTCTTCTCACAGTCCTTCAGTACATCCACATGAACCTGACGTAGATGGACTGTTATGCATGCAATGTGTTTTCTTGCTTTATACCACCACAGTGCAGTATTCCATGGGAAAAAAGGAAGAAAGAAATGGCTTTGCTCAATAGCCCCGATTCTATCTCAGGAATGCAATGGAGACATCCGAGATGCTGCTATTTTCTTAAGAAAACATCTTTGCTGGTCCAACAGTGTCTTTATTGTCCATTTTCCTCTTGCCCTGGCATTTCTTTGTGCTAGCTTTGGACATATTTGTTCTGGATTTCTTCTCCTAGATTGGTCGCCTGGTTATCGGACAGAATGGCATCCTCTCCACCCCTGCCGTATCCTGCATCATCCGGAAAATCAAAGCCATCGGTGGGATCATTCTGACGGCCAGCCACAATCCAGGAGGGCCCAATGGAGACTTCGGAATTAAATTCAATATTTCAAATGGGGGTAAGTATTCTGTCATCTCAGGGTCAGGTAGGTAAGGTTGGATAAGCTAGTACTGGAATCCCTGGGCTCTGATTCTCACCTTAAGAAGGGGCTTTGCTTCCCTTCGGAGATGGTGAAATACTTCTTAGTTTTTGTAATGAATTGCACCTAACATGGTGTTTTGTTTTAGAAAATTCTCATTGCTATAAGCTGACACACGACTGGAATCCTAGCACTTAGAAGGCTAAAACAAGAGAATTTTGAGTTCAAGGCCAATCTAAACTATCTAGTGAGACCGTATCTCAAAAACATCTGGAAAAAAGAGAGTCCTGATGTTTTGTGGTCCGGTGGAAGAGTGCTCGGGTAGAGGAAAGCTGTGAGGTGGGTTGTGTTCTCACATGAGCTGCACGTGATAACCCTTGCTTGCTCTGTGACTTGCAGGTCCTGCTCCGGAAGCAATCACTGATAAAATTTTCCAAATCAGCAAGACAATCGAAGAATATGCTATTTGCCCTGACTTGAAGGTAGACCTCAGTGTCCTAGGAAAGCAGCAGTTTGACCTGGAAAACAAGTTCAAGCCCTTCACAGGCACGTTTGCTTTCTTTGTCTCCTGCCCTTTGCAGGCTGCCATTCTCCTCCTCTCCCTACACGCTCCAGTTTCCAATTTGAGCAGTTTTCCTTCTGAGGTTTTATTAAAGTGGGTCTTCAGCTTTGGGAAATGGGGGTCTGTGAGCTTTGCCTGGATTACTTAGCAGATCTAGAGTTTGTTTGGGGAGTGGAGGGAGCTGAGCCGTTGGCCTTGTGAATGGTGTGATAAAATAGGACTTTGGGTGGTTAGCTTCCAACTCTCTAGGCCTCTGTTTCTATCACAGTTCTGACTAGAAGACCTGTCTGATTAATCTCATTGAGTTTCTCCTATATATGTTTATGCATATTTCTCCCTTTTATTCTCATAGCCAGCCTGTGGGGACAGTACCGTCCCTGCAGACTGTCAGCTGAGGCGGAAGCAAAAACACAGAGAGGTCAAGAAACAGGCTCACACCAGTCAGTGAGCAGTGAGGCCAACATTTAGACTCATTGTGAATGCTTCTTGAGCCTGACTCTTCCATTTATTCCATCCCCCTGACATTCAGTCAAGTTGATCTGACAGTTTGTTTGGGTTGCATAAAACTCCCTGAAAAGGCAGCCAGTGAGTTGCATTTTGTTGTTGAATGTCAATGTATTGCTGGATATGTGGAATAAACATTTATAACTTTATATTAAGAAGAAGATGAGAGGGCTACCTTGGTGACCTGCATTTGGCTTAGCTCGGCTTGTATTTTTTTCCCACTGGACATAGGGAGTGCATTGCGAGCTGACAGTAGCGCTGAAATAAACAAAGTGCTTATTAGGGTTTGGAAGTCATCACTAGAGAGCTCCATAGACTCCTCGTGCATTGAAAATGTCCAAAACTCCTGAGCAAAGATAATACTAGTGTTAGCCACTAGCAGTCCATATAGAAAGTCATTCATTGAGGAAACCTTTCCCCCGTTTCCTGGACCTCAGAAAAGAAAATGAAAGAAAAATGGGTATTATCTTTTCTGTCTTCCATGATGTCAAAATAGAAGTGATTTGGGGTATAACATAGGGCTTGTCTACCCTCTGTTGGGAGTTTGGGTGGCCTACCCTACCCGTGCAAGTAACTGACTTCCAAGCCTTGAGTTTCCTTGTCTGTAAAATTGTATGAGTGGTATTTCTGTCCAAAAAAAAAAAATTGTATGTATAACATGACATTTAACAGCTGTCATAGTTGCCCTTTTGAAATAGTTATTGCAGGTTTATAGAAATATAATTAGTTTGGAGTAGAATAAGTCTGGATATGTTTTGTTTCTCCTTTGAATGTCACTTGTTCTCACAGTGGAGATTGTGGACTCAGTGGAGGCCTATGCCACGATGCTCAGAAGCATCTTTGATTTCAACGCACTGAAGGAGCTACTCTCCGGCCCAAACCGACTGAAGATCCGCATAGACGCCATGCATGGAGGTACGGACTTGGGGATCTGCAGAGATAGAGAGCTACACTCTGCTGTGCGTGCCATGATGCCTTCACAGCCCTCGTCGTAAGCCTCTGGTGGCTTAAACGGAGTTATTTCACCACCAGCTCAGTCTCATTGTAGGCACACAGAGCAGTGGGGATGTTCCTCATGGTAAGCTGCTGTGAAGGTCAGCATTTCACACTAAGCCCGGGGCTCTGAGTCCCTTGCAGCTGTTGTGAATCCTCTTCCGACCTTCAGCAGGTCACTCACATTCTTCTTCTGCGCCCACGTATACTCCGAAGGGTGACATTGGCTTGCTTGCCAGCTAGTTGTGGTGGGCGTATTCTCAAGCCCCACCCCCCACTGCTTCCCCACACTCCCTTTCTTAGCTGAGGGTCAGGGCAAGCTGAGGATTAAACTTGGCGACAACAGGATGTGTATCTCCCACCCCTCTTCCTCTGTGGGCTGTTTGACCAAGCCTACAAACTGAAGCCATGAGACTTCCCCATTCAGAGATCAGGAAAATTAATGACTATTTAGGTTTTCTGCCTATTCTGCAGCAATTCAAAACTGTAGAGTATTTGAGTGGCAGGAGTGTGGAACCCACACGCTTGTCCGTGGTCGGGGAAGAATGCATGTGCCTGAGCCCTTTTGTGGCCTGTGCAAAGCTTCCTGACACACTGCAGGCCGCCCTGAGGAAGTCTCCTGCTGGGCTGCAGTCCTGCATTGGGTCCTTGTTGGCTCTCTGGTTTTGACAGAACGAGTCTCTGTCCTCCTTCATATGAAAGATTTGTGTCATCCTAGCTAGTCAGCAGACAGAAGGACCCCATCTGCACGTGTTTGGGGGAGTGGGCAGAGACTAGGCAGACGACTGCCTTCAAAGACTACAATGTCGGGCGACATGAAGTTGCCCTTGCCGTTCTTATTCCCACAGTGTGTTCATGTCACCCCTCAGCCGTCACATGTGTTAGTAATTTTTACAGTTTGGCTCTTCATACTTGAATGTGTTAACAGTTGTGGGACCGTACGTCAAGAAGATCCTCTGTGAGGAACTCGGTGCCCCAGCAAACTCGGCAGTGAACTGTGTTCCCCTGGAGGACTTCGGAGGCCACCACCCTGATCCCAACCTCACCTACGCTGCCGACCTGGTGGAGACCCTGAAGTCAGGAGAGCACGACTTTGGGGCTGCCTTTGATGGTGACGGGGTGGGTATAAGTACACCTAAGCGACTTTCCCGCAAGCTGGGCCTGGCAGATGGGGGTGGGCAGTTTCTACCAGGCCATCGGAGCCTAAGGAGCTCTCAAGGGCCTCTTACTGCACCAGAGGCCGGAGCCGAATGATTCAAAGACCTTGGAAAAGATCTTGAGCAGAAACAAGAGTCGTTGAAATGTAACCAATGTTTAATTTCAGGCTCTGATATTTGCTGAGTCGGGGGTTAGGTTCCAGACAGGATTTAATGACTATACTTCATAAGCTACAGGAGTCCTAGATACCGGGCCTAAGGTAGGTCTGAGACAGCACTTGATTAGTCATTTAATCTCTACAGAAGGCCTCATCTTATAGCATACGTATGCACTCAGTAATCCTAGCTGAATGCCAAAACTGTTTATAGACAGTATAGTAATTATGTTAAGGGAATTAACATTTTATTCTTGCTCTAAAATGAAAATTTTGTATATAAATCTCTGCTTACCTTGGTGACCGTGTGAAAACAAAGGCGATTGTCTCGGTGTGTCACCCATGTGTCACCGACCGTAAGTGCTCTGTTTGTTACACTGACTTTTTATTTTTGTTGCTTTACCAGCAAAAAGCTACTGTTTCCTGAAAACTAACTTTCCTCATATCAACATTTAGGAAAATTAAAGGGGCTCAGAGCAGACACTATATGACATGCATTTCCAATGCTGCACGGCCGGCGTCCCTCACATCCTCAGATGCTTGAGTGGGACTGCATATGAGGCACCTCGGAAGCAGTGAGGGTGGCAGCCTTCTTTGTTGGGTCCAGTATCAACTGGAGGGAACCATGACTTAGAAGCCTTTCCTTGAAGAAGTCTGCCTTTGTTCCTCAAAGGATGCCCAGTAGACCTGCCACACTGTGTAAACGGCCAACATTTCCTCTCTGGTACATCCTTTCCCTCCTATGGGAGAGACATGATTGGTTCCAGAGTTAGAAAGGTCTACGAGGTTAAAGTTAGTGGCCTCTGGAGGGAGAACAGAGGGCTTAGCTCAAAGGGGGTTTGTGCTTGCACTTTAATTGAAACCATTTTAACTCCTGGCCGTGGAGGTGCTTTTGGTTCCCACAGTGCTGTACAAATCCACTGAAAAAGAAAAAAAAATCAAGTGTTTAAAACCTGGTGTGAGTATAAAATCCATTTTGAATTTTGTGAAACTGCAGTAATGATCATGTCTTTTGTTTACTGTTTGATTAAAGGGTCTTACTTTGAATGTCTCTTCTTCCAAAGGATCGGAACATGATTCTGGGCAAGCACGGGTTCTTTGTGAACCCTTCTGACTCTGTGGCCGTCATCGCTGCTAACATCTTCAGCATTCCATATTTCCAGCAGACTGGGGTCCGTGGCTTTGCACGCAGCATGCCCACAAGTGGTGCCCTGGACAGGTAGGTCTTCGGTGTTGGACCCACGTGTGTCAAGTCACACTGTTGTTCATTATGCCCTTCACTGTGCCTGGAGCATGCGTCCTCCCCTTCCAGCATAGCCAGTGGCTGCACTCTTTCTTGAATGAGGTGTTTTCTAAGCTCTGTCAGCGTCCTGCACTCTGCCAGCTGGGTACTCAGCACACTGTGGTCGGACAGGTCATCTGTTTGACCAGCTACACAGTTAGGCTGCCACTTCCACAGAGAAACCACCTGTTTCACCATTCTAGATTCTGCTTGGCAGTGCTCCTAAATGTCATAGCATATACACAGACTCACCGTTTGTTTTTAATGAGTAAATGAGTGCTGGTGAATAAATGAATGGATGGCACTTTGTTTGTTTTTTAAGACACTGTTCTTGATCTATGCAGGATCATACTTGTTGAGCAGTGTGCATGCACCATGATGAAAAAAGTAAGTTTGAGGGGCCTGGAGAGATGGCTCAGTAGTTAAGGATACTGTTCTCCCAGAGGACCTGGGTTCGATCCCCAGCACCCACATGGTGGCTCACAACCATATGCTATTTCAGTTCCTGGGGGATCCAGTATCCTCTTCTGTCCTCCAAGAACACTGCACACATGATACATAGGTATGTGCAGTCAAAGCAGCCATATACATAAAGTAATAAAAAAAAAAGTTTTAAAGAGTCATTTAAAGTAACTTCAGACTTGGATCAGAACTGATTACCCTGGCAGGCTTAAATGCACTGATCCTAATTTGTCCAAACTCTATAGCAGAACATTCACAGGCAAAACAGGGGGAAATGTATGTTTTGCAATAGAAAAAAGTCAGTGGCAATAAGCAGATTTTTCAGATTTCCTTACGTCTGTCCACTTAGGCATTTTTCATTTATCAAAAGGTGGCTCATGTGGCCCCTGGAAAACAATTAAAAATAAAAAGTAATAAACAACAAATGAGTGCTTTTAGAGCATGCCAGGTGGTCAGGATTTGCTGAATAAAGAGTGAATGAGTAAATGAATAAAGAATGAGTGAAAGACCACGTCCATGAGAAAAAAAGTGTATTGGTTTAGGCACTTAAAATAGAAGCCAAGCTTTACAAATGGTCTCTTCTCCAGGACAATAAATATTTTACATATTTGAGTGAGTCATTAAATTCTTACTAAATGCTGTTAATAACCCCACTTTACTGGTGGACGTCAAAAGGTCAAGGAGGCTGTTCAAACTCTGCCAGCTGGTAAGTGGCTATGTCAGGATTTGAACACAGAGCCCCAGGCGCCAACCTCTATCCTGTACAATGTTTCCCTTGTGGAGATGCAGAATTACAGCTGGCTTTACTCCAGCTAATCAGGAAAGGACTGGTGCTGGGATGGCAAGTGGGGTTCTTCATGTTCTCCATCACTTGATCATCCCCAGAACCCTCACTTCAGGAGAGAGAAGCTGAGTGCGGGAGTTGCAGCCTTGGCTAAGGTACCACAGCTGACCCAGAGCAGCACCCAAAAGCACATATTTGGGCCTCTGGACCCAATATTTGGAGCTCAGAGCTCGTTGGTGGCCCTGAAAATACCTTCCGTGTCTTTTCAAGAGTACTTTAATTACAATTTTTGAGGGAAAAAATGATAACCTGAATAGACTCAAAACTGAAACACTTTATCTCAAAGAAAAATGCTGCCAAGGTTCTCAGAATCCCAGGTTTGATTTCCTCCCTGTTAGAATTCAGACACGAGCCACCCAGCTTTGCTTGGAAGAAGGGACAGGCACCCTGGAATCAAAACTATCAAGCAACTTCAACAGCTCAAACAGAAGGGAGGATAAGGGGGTTAAAAAAATCACTCCGAAGTTCTTTCCTTATTTATTTATTTGTCAGTGCTGGGAATCTGATTCAGGGCCTTGTGCACGCTAAGTGTGCTCCGCACTACTGAGCTCCAGACGCAGCCCTTCCCAGGGGCCTTCGGTAGTCTAACACTGTATAGGAAGAAGTAAAAGATTTGTGAGGAGGAGGAGAAAGAGGCTGCTTATCAGGATGGGTGAGGCTGTTTGGAATGGGGGACCCCACAGGTGGGGCATCTGACGATAAGAAAGAAACACCAGCTGGACGTGGAGCGCAGGGCTGTGGGTCAGCTGACGGTGTGACGCCGTCTGATCTGCACCTTCCCTGGGAAGTGCTGACCTCCGTGGTTATTAATGAGCACATCAGAACACCATTTTGTCACTCTTCGTAGAATGCCTGTAGATGTGTTGTGCAGCCAGACACATGGGTTTCAGTGCCCCAACCCTGCTGTTTTACCTCAAGTACTAAACTGATCTGAATTAATCCTTTCTTCTCCACTTTCCTCTGAATCCATAGAGAAGAACCCCTTGTGCCCCAAGTTTCCTTTTCTGATTTTCCACCGATCATAGAATTATGTCTACCTCTAAGAAATGTTAAATGGGACCCTTGACTACAATGATCGTTGATCTTTTCCACGCTCACATGGCCGTGCTCACAGTCCTGCTGTGATGTAACTTTGGTTTCATGCCTTTGAAGGGTAGCAAATGCCACAAAGATCGCTTTGTATGAGACCCCAACTGGCTGGAAGTTTTTTGGGAATTTGATGGATGCAAGCAAACTGTCCCTTTGTGGGGAGGAGAGCTTCGGGACTGGTAAGTTGCACTCCTGCTAGTAATTTTTTTGTTCTCCCACAAGTGCTGCCCTGGGGAAAATTTAGACTGCCTAGTTCCTGAAATAGCAGAGGGAGCTGATGAGCCCTAAATCAAGACACGGTTTATTTATGACAACCCGGTGAAGTATACACATTCAAAAAGCAGTGGGCGCATTTGGACAGGAGGGCTGGCATTACTTTCAGAGGATCACAACTGCTGAGACAGGAAGTTTGGGGCCTTCTTGGCAGCATTGGACATGGAATCTCTAGGGATTAAACACATGATAAACACAGTTTTCTTCTCTTAGTGGCCAAGGAAACCTTTAACAAATGTTTTCATTTCTAAGAAGAAATATAGTAAAGCAAGTCATTTTTTTCTTGTTTTTATGTAAGAAAAGGTTTTGGCATGGCGTTAAATCTTTCTGTTTTGTAGAGCCAAGTTTTCTGTAGTAACAAGTTATGATTGATCAGGGTTAACTAAAGGAGACCTTGAGGGTGAAACTTACGTTGATGAGTGATAAAAATGTAAAATTACAGCCCGGGCATGAGGGTCTAGACGTGGACTGAAGGTGGGACAGGGTGGCATGGGGTGATCTGCTGACCTCTGCCCGTTTCTGGCCTTCCCATTCTCATCTCTGCCAACCCAAACACTGGTCTGCGCGCAGGCGTCCCTCCCTCCTGGTTCCCTGCTGTCTCACTACACCTACATCTCTTCCGGTTGTTCTTGCAGACATCTGCACAGGCATGTCTCCAGCCAGGTTACCAGCCTCTCAAGTCTCTGCGCAACATTTGAAAGTAAAGGGCCTCGTCTCTGTGATCACCCTTTAATAAAGGAGAGATCACAACCAAGCATTTGCCAAGCCTTGCGATTGAGTGCGGTTCATGCTGTGTAAATCAGGACTGATCTTCCCTCGGATCCCAGCATTTGTGGTGGGAGGTCCGAGCGGACAGACTCCAGGCAGGTTTTCATGCAGTTCCAAGCAGTTCATTGTTCTGCAGAGAATGGAAGCGCTTGTTGATAACAAACTGACCTGATAGAATTGGGGTATTAAGAAAGATAAGTGAAGCCAGGCAGTGGTGGCACAAGCCTTTGATCCTAGCCCTTGGGAGGCAGAGGCAGGTGGGTCTCTGAGTTTGAGTTCTGGACAACCAGGTCTATACAGGGAAACCCTGTCTCAAAAAACCAACCAACCAAAAACAAAACAAAACAACAACAACAACAAACAAAGAAGGAAGAAAGGAAAAAAGACAGGTGAATTTGAGGGTTGAATAATGTCCACAAAGGATACTAGATTTCCCAGAATCCTGGGTCTTTATTAAGAGAATATGAGACACCACTTAGTCTTGTCCTGCTCCACCAAATGAGGGTGGTGCCACTTTATTCTGAGAGCTACTCCTTGACTGTGAGATGGTCTTTTCCCACGGAGTTCAGCCAATCAGGGTGTAGCACTAGCCGTTCATATAGTCCTCCCCTACATCCCACACAAGTCACTCTTCAACATGGAAGAGGAGCTCTTCAAAAGCAGACAATGTCTAAACGGTTGGTCTTGTGTCCCTAATGGGCTGCATCAGTGCTAAGCCTAGGGAGTGGAGAAGAGTCAGGTTTCCTAGAGTATAGATTTATGGAATAATGCTAGGTTCCTGAAAACTACTTGAGAAAACTTGAATTGTCATAATGGTATTAGCATTTGAAAGTTCCAGAATATTCTAGAAGAGCCCCTTATTAACACAGTTTTACTCAAACATGCCAGGCCCTCCTCCACACACACATGCACACAGGCACACGCACGCATGCACTAACATTTTATTCCATGGGCCCATTCAGGAAGCATTTTGCAGGATGGATCAGAGCTGAGCAGGAGTCTGTGGCATTGGCTGACAGAGACGATCTTGGCAGCTAGATAGCACAGCTGCTGTCTTACATAGCAGACCTTTAGGCGCCAGCAGCAGCACTCAGATCCTGCTTTCTCCAGGCTACCTATCACCTTCAGCAGCCATTCTTGGCCTCACATTGTCAGCTTCTAAATGCTTCTGCTCATCATGCCTCTCATGGAAGTCATGCCCCAAACTGAGCCCAAACTTTCAGGGCCTGGCAGCTGAAGAGTGTGCGTGCTGATTGGTTCTACTGGGCTGGGCGCTGCCCTTCCATTGGTGCAGCTTAGTAGTGTTACTTCTAGGAAGTTCTGTAATACTGTGGAGCCTGCAGATGTTTGTGTGTGATGTGTGTACCCTCCCTCCAGGAAGATGGTCCTTGCTATATTTGTGGAGCTGATTGTTTTGAATGAGAGTGCTAGGCTTCGGACTCAGGATCGACCAAGTTGGTTCATACTTATTAACCCATTCAACCAAACCTGCTGCCAGCCATGATTTTCTCTTCCCCTTGATACTTTTTATGTTAAAAAAAAAAAAAACTCATGAAACAAACCCACAGCTCTTCTGTCTTCAGAAAAAAAGGGAAATTGTTAAACAGTTTGTAAGAGATAAACAATTGTTAAGTGTGGTGAAAACTAGCCTGCACACTAGTCTCTAGTGCTGTGCCCAGGTGCAACTGAGCTCCCTGGCCTGAACTCTGGGTCCCCCAGTTAGAGGCTCTGGTCCACCTCCCACAGCGCTTCCTAGTAAATGTTCCCAGAAGTTCTTCCACAGCTTCCGTCAGGGTGGAAGGTACAGTGTTTCTGCTTTGTCCACGTGCCGGCACGCAGTTTCTCAGGAAAGTCTCCGTGGGCCTTTAGCGTGAGCTTCTCAGGCGCCATGTACTTACCCCCTGTGCTCACTGCAGTGGTTTTGTTTACTGCTACTTGTGTTGGCTGCACTAGACCGTAAGTTCCATGAGGACAGGGGCTTCATCTGTCCTGGTTTCCATTCTATTCAAAGAGCCTCCTGTGAGGCCCAAAGTAGAAGAGATGCTGGGCAAATGCTGCTGAGTGAGGGAGCAAGAGCACTCCTTCCTTGGCACCTGCGTTTAGACAGGTGAATCCCTGCTGGAGGGAGGGAAGGACCTTTGGACATCATTGGATCTAATTTGCAGGGTGGTTCTGGGACCGTATGGGACAGTCAGTGCCTTTCTGGGTTTTGTTTTTCTTGAACATAATGGAGAATCCTCTTGTAGTGCGATGGGGCTCTTGTGAGGACTCAGCCACATTCCCAGTCCAGAGTCCAGGGCCAAGGACCCTGTGGTCTCTGTGGGAAGGAGTAAGCTTCTAAGAGGAAAAGATGTACAAACAAGCCAGACTTCAGAAGCAGCAGCTCAACAGTGTGAAACAAACCAGAGGCCTGGAAAGAGCCCGCCTTGGTACTGGGGATGCAGCGTTACCAAGGATGCACCTGTCTGCTCTCGCTGCAGAGACTGCAGCTTTCTCACACAAGTACCATAAACGCAGGGTCTGGACACAGCCCAGACCTCAGCATTACCTGTGCCAGGGATAAATGTTAGGGCTCAGCACTGGGGGCTGAGCTGGGCAGTTGTGGGCCTTGTTTTCAGTTGATCTCATGGTTGGTCTTAGACCCATGGGTAGTGATGTACACACACACACAGTGGCGGTGGAAGTTCTGACCCTCTTTGATCGCCTTAGGAAACTCTAAGTTAAGTCCATTGAGTAGTTCAGAGTGTCACTAGGATTTGGGAAAGGGAGGGAGGAAGTGTGGTTGGAGATGAACTTGCTAACTCTTGGACACTTGCCACTCAGTCAGGATCTTTCTACAACTGGAGACTTGTGACATTTTTTCCTTAACCCATATGAAAATGGTAACATGTCACCCAGGAATGATCACTTGAGTTAATACATCCCGGGATCTACTTCATCTTAACCTTCCATGTTTATTGCACCAACTCATTCCTTGATTGCTCACTGAACTTGACTGTGTCTTGATGTTAGGTTAGGTTGTGTGCATTTGGTAAGCAGATTTTCCTCTTGGAGGGCTCCATGAATTTCTACCTTTGAGAGAAACCAGACCCTAGCTATTAGTTACAGGTGCACAGTGATGAGACGTGTTGGACCAGGTACCCAGGGCTTTCTGCTCAGAGTGCCTGACCGATTGTATGCTATAGAAGGTCAGATAGTCTATCTTCCCATTCTGTTTGCACAGCCTTGAGCACATTTCTTCATATACACAGAGCATCCAGGGAAGATCTGGGTCCATGTCTGCAGATGTTGTAGGCAAACTACCCCAATGGGACTCAGCTTCGACCCTAGTTATATTCAGCTCAGGCACACTGTCACCTGCATGTCTGCCTCCTCACCCATGTCTTTGTGCCCATCTGCAAGGATGAGACACACACCTTGGTACCTGGAACATGCTGGCATTGATTCTCTCTTGTTGGCTATAAAGTAAAGTTCCTATTGAGACGGTTCCTGCTGTCCAGGCAGGCACTCAACAGAAAGCATATTCCAGGGCAGCCATGAGGCTGTGAAGGAGGAGTGCTGAGCACCGAGAGGGAGCTCCTGGGGGGCGGGGGCAACCCCTTGAGGGTTGGAGTCAGGGAGAAGGCTTTCTGTGGAGCCAGTCCTTTCCAGCTGACGCTAGTTGAGCACAGGAAGGGAAATAGGAAGCAGGGCATCCAGGCAGCAACAACCTCCTTGAGAACTGCCCTGAGTGAGTGGTGGGCACATCACATAGTGAAGACTAGGGGATGGTCAGGGCAGTGGTAGCAATAGCACAGAGGGTCAACAGTGCTGTCCTGACTGAAAGCAATTGCGGGAGACATTAGCCAGGCTCCTGGGGTGCATGGAAATTTCCAAACAGAGAGCTGCGTGTTCAGAGGAGTAGGAAGAGAAAGGGAGAGAGAGAGACGAGCAGGCAGACGAGATACTGATACTTTAGAAAACTCCATGTTACTTTTTTTTTTCAGCTGTCCCACCCCTGTCTCAGGCTATCACCTGGCAGAGGCAGATGCCAGGGCAGCTCCTGAGATGCCTAGGCTAGTAAATGTAACCGAACCCCTAAACTGTTAACTGTTGGCTCCCTTGGCCAGGGTTGACATTTTTCTTGCCTATGACCCAGAGCATGCCCTGACTGAGCCCGGTTTGTCCTTACCTCAAGGTGCTGATTAAGCTGAAGTGCAGTGACAGGTGTTGTAAGATGCTGAAAGGGCAGAATTCCCAGGGGCTCAGTTAGGCCCTGTGCTGAGGCAGAATTCAGCACTCCATTTCTCCTGGCTGGCGACAGTGGTGTCCCTTCCTTACATTTAACTGAGCTTAGCTTTTTGTACCTTAAAAAAAAGAAGCTCAGGAGCAGGCGGTGGGCAGGGGTGGGGGGTTGTATATTTCCACGACCTAGAGGAAAAAGGGTCCTGGATTATAGTTTTCTATTTTTCTCCCAGTAAGTGTAATGAAAGGACATGTTTTGAAAACTTAATATGGAGAATGGAAAACAATTCTTTCCCCAAAAAATGTTGTTTTTTTTTTCATTATTCCTAATAACATCTTGAATTTGTAGTATAAATGCAAGGTGAGGGCATTACAAACCAAACAGTTTGTAAATCCCTACTGCGTGTTTCACAGCTGTGTGAGAGGGCAGCCTTCTCTCTATTTTTGCCCATGACTGCACAAAGGCTTTGAAAAAGTGAAGCAACCAATTTAGACCCAGATGGCTCCTAAGAACAGCAACTCACGTTGAGAGATTTTTGTAACCCTCTTTATGGAACCACAGCTATGAAAGCAGATTAGCAGCTCAGGCACCACACCTCTCATTAGGACCCATTGCTAGTCACCAGAGCACTGAAGAAAATGGAATTTATCCGGCCCTCCTGAGGATTAACCAGATTACCTGGCCTTTTCTCCCATCCAAGGTTAATAGAACACCTGGGAGAATCTGAAGACCTCACTAGTAGACTAGAATACACGTTGATGTCACCCAGGGCAGGTGCTTCATTTATGATAGTGAGGGTATGATTTAGTTATTTCCAAATACATTAGTCCAAGTTGGTATGATTTTTAGGTTTCATTTTTATTTCTCATGAAAGAAAATAAAACCCTACACATCTTATTTAGATATGGAAATATCTCCACTTTCAGTCTAGCACTCACCCCCAAAAAGGGAAAAAACTCCAATGTGCACTTTTTATTTATTAATTTATTTTAATTAAAAAGGAGGTACCTGGTGTTGTGGCACATGCCTGCAGTTGTCACAGCACTTGAAGGTGGAGATAGAGAGCTACAGATTCCCAGCAGGGACACACAGGGAGACCTCTCCGTACACCAGAAAAGGGGCCGGAGAGGTGTTCAGCAGCCAAAGGCAGTTGCTGCTTTTGCAGAGGACTGGGCTCAGTTCCCAGCACCCATATGAGGAGGCTCACACCCCTGTAGGGCCAGTTTAGGGGTTTTGATGCCCTCTGTGGCTTCCATAGGCCCGTGTATGCTTGCAGTGCACATAAACACACACAGGCGCAACACATACTCCTAAAAGTAAATCTTTAAAAACAAAGTGGAGCACACATAAAAATAATTCCTAACTATCATGAATCTCCAGGATATTGGGGAAGTTGCCAGAATCCTCAGGATGACCTGTTCTAAAGCAGTTCTGTAAATGCCGGGAGAAGCAGCGAGCTTTTTATTCCTTAAAATAGGAATAAGAGCCAAAGTCTGTAGATAATGAAATTGTGTAAATATTTCCTAAATATAAAGCCTTATAATGTACTGCCTGTAGTCTCTGGCCTTGCAGCATCTGGGTTTTGAGATGTCACTCTGCTTCTTGTCCTGCTTGGTTTTTGTCAACTTGACATAAACCTAGTCATATCTGCGAAGAAGGAATCTTAATTGAGTAAATGCCTGCATTAGATCGGCCTTTCGGCAAGCTTGTAGGACATTTTCTTGATTAATGATTGATGTGGGAGGCCGAGGCCACTGTGGATGATGCTACCCCTGGGCAGGTGGTCTTGGCTGTATGTAAAAGCAGACTGAGCAAGCCATGGGAACAATCCTGTGAGCAGCATCCTCCAAGGCTTTGCTCCAGCCAGTTCCTGCCTCCAGGTTCTTGTCTTTAACTCTTGCTCTAACCTCCCCTCATGCTGGACTTGAGCTGTAAGATGAAGGAAACTCTTTCCTCCCCACAGCACAATGTTTATCACAGCAATAGAAACCCTACTTTCTCAAAGCAGCATCCATCAAAGAGAAGAACGTTGGAACAAAAAGTTATTTTTTTTTAATAGGAAAGGGAAAGTGTTGGCATAGATGAATTAATTTACCTGCTCATTCATGCACACCTTTATAGTTTCTTGCTAAATTTCACATGGTATGCTGGTTATTAGAACTAGTTACAAAGATAACAAGCCTTTTAAGAAGCGCATTGTTAGTGGGGAAAACAGACGGTAGGGCTCAAGGAGTACAGTTATCAGCCCAGAGATCTTGCTTGGGTTGCTATAGAGGAAGAAAGAAAAAGGAACTCATAATTGCTCAGGGACATTGGGACCTAGTCTCAAAGAGGAGAGGATATTTGAACTGGGTCTAAAAGGGTGAGGACAGGAAGGAAAGATACTCCGTGGCATGTCTACATAGTGGGCAGCATCATTCCAGATACTCTAAAGCACCAAGAAAAACAAGACCAGGTGCTAAGGCAAGGAGGACAGGAAAGCATGTAAAGAATTCACTATGTGCCTGGCATGGTGGCACATGCTTGTAATTCCAGCACTCTGGGAGGCAGAGGTAGACAGGTCTCTGAGTTCAAGGCCAGCCTGGTCTACAAAGCTATCGTTTTCAAGACAGGGTTTCTCTGTGTAGCCCTGGCTGTCCGGAAACTCCCTCTGTAGGCCAAGATGTCCTTGAACTTGGGTATCAGCCTGCTTCTGCCTCCCAAGTTTTGGGAATTTAACAAGAACCTCAGCACAAAGAAGGATGTGTCACAGTCACTAAAACTGGTCCTTACTGGCTCAAAGACAGCTGTCCTAGAACAGGCTTGCTTGCTCAGTAGTAGCTTCCCTTAAGAGTTGGATACTTTCAAGCCAAACCTATTCAATGGAAAAATGATAGCATCTTCAACAAATGGTGCTGGTCTAACTGGATGTCTACATGTAGAAAAATGCAGTTAGACCCATTATTTGTCACCATGCACAAAACTCAAGTGCAAGTGGATTAAAGACCTCAACATAAAACCAGAGACAGTAAATCGGTTAGAAGAAAAAGTGAGGAAGAGCCTGGAACACATTGACGCAGGAGGCAACTTCCTGAACAGAACACCAACAGCCCTGGCTTTAAGGTCAACAATTAATAAATGGGACCTCATGAGGCTGAGAAGCTTCTGTAAGGCAGGAGACACTGCCAATAGAACTAAGCGACAGCCTACAGACTGGGAAAAGATCTTCACCAATCCTACATCTGACAAAGGTCTAATATCCAAAATATATAAAGAACTCATGAAATTAAACACCACCAAACCAAATAACCCAATTGAAGAAATGGAGCCCAGAGCTAAACAGAGAATTCTCAACAAAGGAATATCGAATGACTGAGAAACACTTCAAGAAATGCTCAACCTCCTTAGTCATCAGAGAAATGCAAATCGAAACAACTCTGAGATTCCATCTTACACCCATCAGAATGGCTATGATCAAAAATTCAAGCGACACCACATGCTGGCAAGGATGTGGAGAAAGAGGAACATTCCTTCATTGCTGGTAGGAATGCAAACTTGTACAACCACTTTGGAAATCTATCTGGCACTTTCTCAGAAAACTGGGAATAGGGCTTCCTCAAGACCCAGATATTCCACTCCTTAGAATATACCCAGAAAATGCTCCCCCACACAAGGACATATGCTCAACCATGTTCATAGCAGCCTTATTCATAATAGCCAGAACCTGAAAACGGCCTAAATATCCCTCAGTTGAAGAATGGATAAAGAAACTGTGATACATTTACACTATGGAATACTACTCAGCTATTAAAAACAAGGAAATCCCAAAATTTGTGGACAAATGGATGGGACTAGAAATGATCATAATGAATGAGTTAACCCAGAAGCAGAAAGACTCACATGGTATATCCTCACTTATAAGTGGGCACTAGCCCAAAAGGCATGTCCCACAAAAGTCTTCACTTACCAGGAGATTGGGATAGATGTGAGGACATCCCACGGGGACTCAAGGTAAGAGAAATATAGGAGATGGGAAATAGAAGGACCCAGAGGGTCCTAGAAACCTACAAGAAGAACATCTTGATGGGTGGATCGGGGCCCATGGGGGTCTGTTCCCAGTATTGCACTAAGGACAATACAAGTAGTAAACATCAAACCCCTACTCTGATCTACCCAATGGACAGGACATTCTCCACAGTTATGTGGAGAGCGGGGACTGACTCTGACATGAGCTCTGGTGCTCTGTATTTGACCACCTCCTCTTGGTGGGGAGGCCTGATGGCACTCAAAGAAAGAATAAGCAGGCTACCAAGATGAGACTTGCTAGCCTATGACCATACAGTGGGGGAGGAGGTCCCCCTCGGTCTTAGACCTAGCAAAGGGGAATAGGGTGAAAGCGGGAGAGAGGGAGGAATGGGAGGATACAAGTGGTGGGATTACAACCATTGAGTTGTAATCTGAATAAACTAATAAAATTAATTTTTTTTAAAAAAGAGTTGGATACTTTCTTCCAGTTACTTTTCTGAAGGGTGGCAGCAGTGTACACACCAAAAGCACTGTGCTCGAATCTCATTCCCCCTATGCATCCCACAATGCCCAGGGGCCTAATCACTCAATCTATGGCTCTTTGTCAAGCAAGTACCAGTTGCTCATTGTGGTTTATCATCTTAAAAATGCCAGCCCTTCCTAACATTATTACGAAATAATTGCTTCATTTTTTTTGGTATGAATTACCTGTTGTTTCTTTGGTGTACTTTTTATTTAGATCTTGCTTTCCTCCTATTAATGATATTCTCTTCTCTTCCAAGTATTGTAAATATCAGTTTTATAATTTTAACTATATAGATTCTTTAAAATGTATCAATAGTGCTATGTAGAAATAGGCATTTTAAGGTAGATAAACATGTCAGTTGTTTCCCTTTATGAATAATGGCTTTACTTGTATTTATTATTTGTTTCTCTCAAGAGTATCATCAATTCCATTCTATTTCTTTCATTATTATTATTATATATTTTTTTTTTGAGAGAGAGAAGGCCTTGTATAGCTCAGGCTGGCCTTGAGTGCTGATCTTCCTGCCTCCACCCCAGCCCCCCAGTGCTGGGATTACATCATTCCTAGCAGGGTTTTAAGTGTCTAAATGTAAACAGTTTTCTTTTTAAGGAACAAACTCTGATGTCTCTTTCTAGTAATGAGCCAGTTATATTAACATCATTAACAACAATCCACTGTTTTCATATCTGTTCCAAGTGAGACTTTATTAGCCTGAGTCTCCCCTGTATCTGCATCTGTATCTGGGCGCTTTGTTTTGTTCCCCATGCTACAGGATGTGTTCCTTGCTGAAGACTTACAATAGCCATGTTTTCTATTGTCTATTTAAGATGGGTTTGGGACTTTTCCTCCCACACTAATACTTTGTAACTGATGCACCAGGCCCTACTCAGCATCCCACAGATGCTTACTGACATCTACCTTTGAGTCCTAAGTTACTTCCATTGTTCCTAAGTATTGTGCCACTTTAGTGAACTCATGAGCCCTTCCGTGCCTTGCAGTCCTCAGGAGAGTCCCTTGACTGCTTTAGTAGCCCGTGTGCTGCTTGGCTCGCTCTCAAGTCCTCCTGAAAAGCCATGTTTCTCATTGCCACAGGCTCTGACCACATCCGTGAGAAAGATGGACTGTGGGCTGTCCTGGCCTGGCTCTCCATTCTGGCCACTCGCAAACAGAGCGTGGAGGACATCCTCAAAGACCACTGGCAGAAGTTCGGTCGGAACTTCTTTACCAGGTGAGACAGGGTCTGCATTGGGTTGGAGAGATGGTAGAGAAGTGAGCAGAGAGAATTCTCAGACCAGCAGCGTTTTTCCTGTCTGTAATGAGGCTGACACCCAGGTTCACACAGCTTCTTTACCTGGGAACTTTGATCAGGGTCAAGATGACGTTAGCTCTTAAGCCAGCCATAAAGAACAGGCTGGGTTTTTTTTTGGGGGGGGGGGTGTTGTTGTCTTGCTTTCTTGTTGTTGTTAGTTTTATTAGCTAGCCTAATCAAAATAATAATGCTTTATAAACATTTGTAAATTTATCCATCAGATTGGCAAGATAATAATACCAGATTTGGATTCCCAGAAATAGATTTAAATTTTATTTCTTTTCTTTTCTGAGTCAGGAATTCCTTTAATCTTTGTGTTCAGTTCTCATCTGTAGAAAGAGGAATATTGATTTGGCCACTGTGAGGATCAAATGAAATTGGAATCTTGAAGTGTTTTGTAAACTCTAGAGCTCAAAATGTCTGGAATGTTTCTCCATAAATTCTGGAAACAATGCTCAGTTCAAATCAGCTTTTCTGACTCATTAAGTAGGACCCCAATGGTTGTTTGCCATCCTCTCATTAATTGAGCCAATTTTTCTTTCTCCCAGGTGATTATACAGGAAACAAGATATTTAAGAACACTTAACAATTCTTCTTTACCATATATGCTTTTACTTTTAAGATGTATTAAAATGTGGGGGGGGGGGTTAGAAGTATACCTGAATAATGAAGTGTCTGTGTGGTCACTATGTGGGAGACTTTGGGTTCAAGTCCTAGAAGCCCCCAATGTTTTTTTTTACCAGTTTGTTTTTGTTATTGTTTGTTTGTTTTGAGACAAGGTTTCTCTGTGTAGCCTTGGCTGTCCTGGACTCACTTTGTAGACCAATCTGGCCTCTAAGTCACAAAGGTCCACCTGCCTCTTAGTTGCCTTTTTTAAAAAATAAAATAAAAGGAGTGCATTAGACTAGATGTTTTTTTAAAATCCCACTTAGTTGCCTTCTAAAAAATAAAATGGGTGCATTTTTAAAAGAAAATAAATGTATATATATTCTAGAGCAGATAGTCTATGGTCTTTAGAAAATCAGAAAAGAATCCAACCCTGAGCAACTTGAACTCATTAATCTTTTAAGAGGATTCTGGTTAAATTGCTCTTTTGTTGAAAGCATAAGTGAAAACCTGCCATGTGTTACCACGAAGAAATCCTGGAACCCAATCGCTGGTGCCCTCTCTAGGATCAAGAACACCTGGGAGTTACAGTAGCAATCATGGACTCGCTCTCTAGGTTCAGAGTTTCACAAAAGCTTGTCTGGTCTTATGCTCTGATGTCACTTGAGTCGTGCAGACACTGTGTCAATAACCTTTGAGTAGACACAAGAATGAAATGACGTATGCACGGTGACCAGAACGGAAGAAGGTTGAGTGGTGTTCAGAGCTACACTCCTGAGACAGAAACACGCCTCCATATTGGAAATGTTTCATCATATTTGTATTACTTATCAAATACAACTGCCAGTCAAGGACTAGAAATCCAGTCTTTAGAACCTGCATTCCTGATTTGTTCTGACTTCACTGTCCCCTCCGTTCATGGAGCAACAGTGCTAGACACTTCCATACTGTTGTCTGTCGTAATCCTCAAGGCAATGAGTAGATAAGACCATCAAGATTTCAAGAGTCAGGCCAGCTGACCCGTCTTCGCTGGAGTCACAGCTTGCTCTGTCCGCTTACAAAGACAGGATTCTTTCCATTCCAACCCTGTGTGTTTGGGATTTAAAAATCTTCTCTCCCACACGCCCAAAGGTCACAGACATAAAGTGCAGAAGCCTGCTTGTAATTTCTTGCTCTTTATCCTTTTAAGTGGGAGACAGCTCCAGCTTCAGCAGAGAGGGGACTATTTTGTCTCAGCTTCACAGACTCCTGGAGCCGGTGTAGGTTGGCTATAATTCTGCAGTATGCCTCATGTCTCGGAGGTGACATCTTGCTCACCTTGTGTTTGTTTCGCTATTGCAAACAAATGGATCCTGCCATCTTGAACCTCTGTTTCAAGAGGACGTGTGCTACCAAATTAAGAGAAGCATTCTAGTCTTTTCAACGTCACAGGAAAGAGATTGAGAGCAAGCCTTGAAAGAGAAATAACAGTCACAGAATTTCATGTTGTGGTACAGCTGTTTTCTTTCCTTGACGCCTTATCACCCACTTAAGGCATCTTCTGCCAGGCTGAATTTAAAGCAGAGTACAGGGCCTGCTGAAGGAGGCTGGTGTTTGGTGCATAACTAGTTAGCTCTTGGCTGCTAATCTCTGAAATCCTGGCCTTGCTTGAGGAAATTCCCATGGAGGCTGGAACTACGCTCAGCCACAGCCTCATAGCTTCACACAGCTCCCAAACAGAGGGCAGGCCCAGCCGTTGCCTCATAAGAGTGATAGGAGTCTGGACCAGCAGGGCCTGTGAGTCATGTGCTGCTGACCTAGAGTTATGTTCCCTCCTTAGGATGTAGAGTGTGGCAGTACGTAGTTCTCAGCTATTCCAGCCCTGCCCCTTTCTAATGTACTTTTCTTCCATCCCTGCTGACTGACAAGCACACAGCCTGTGCTAGCCTCCTGAAGGTAGATGGCTTTTGGGGAGGGCTAGTGATGGAGAAAGCACTGCTTGCCTCGGATGCTCAGACGTCAACTCAGTGTCTCAACTACATATCTTCTTCCAGGTATGATTATGAGGAGGTGGAAGCCGAGGCTGCAGGCAAAATGATGAAGGACCTGGAGGCGCTGATGTTGGACCGCTCCTTCGTGGGGAAGCAATTCTCAGCAAACGATAAAGTCTACACGGTGGACAAAGCTGATAACTTTGAATACAGTGACCCAGTAGATGGAAGCATTTCAAGAAATCAGGTAGGATCAGACTGAGTATGCTAGAGGGGTGCCCCGGACTGTCATCTCCAAAGCCTCAGGAGAGAAAAAGATGGAGGCCCTACTTGTGCTTCCTTGGCAGGTGTGGTTTTCCAGGGCAGCTGTTCTCAGCTGAATTTCTGCCAGGTTACATGGGGCTCTCATGCATACTCATAAGGAGAATTTTCCCACCATAGGTTTTTTTGCAGCCCCCCCCCCACCCCGTACCTCCATGCTAGAACTCTTAAGCCAGGGGAATTTTTGTGAACTCTAAAATTATACTCAAGATGCTGTGCAGAATGTATGGAAAAGTTTTTTTTTAATGTAGAAAAACATTACTGAGGCCTTACATATCAGTTCCTCTCTCTTCAGACATCACCGCAGCATGGTGTCATGCGTGCATGCACTCCTTTCCTGAGTTCTAGACTCAGAATAAGAATATGCCTTTCTAGGGGAGGCTTTCTGGTTAGAAATTCTCACCGATGTTCTCCGTGCCCATCTGGCAAGGCAGTGCACAGTAGGACAGCATGGCTGAGAATCTGAACCGTGCTGGGTGGTGACAGATGCCTGTGTTTCTCATGATGGCTACCTAATGCTGCACGCTGGTCGCCCTTCTCCTTCCTTCTCACAGTGACTCAGCACCCAGGGTTGGCTCGCTTTCATACCTGTTTCCTGTTGTCGAGGCATAAAGTCATGTGTGGAGATTCAGAGCAGAGACAACAAAAGGGATGAAGATGTAACCTCCCTGCTTGCTTTTTCCAAGCAATGCATAGCTTTGGCCTGCTTTTCTGCAAGGCATCTGGCAGGTTTTGGAGGAGATGGGTTTGGGAAGTCACTGGAAGCCCCTCAGTAGAGAGTAGGCAGCAGATGGACACAAGGCTCCTCACGGCTCCCTCCCGTGCCCAGCTCTAGCACATCCTCATGCCTTCACCATGTGTGAAAACTGCATCAGCCCGGGTGACTGTAACTTAGGCCTTGTGACTCGCAGGAAGGAGGCCTGGAGAGGAGAGGGCGGCGCAGGGCGGCAGGGCTGCACAGATGTTGTAGTAAAGCCTTAAGAGTGAGACCAGTTCAGAACTCGAGACCTCAACTCTTCAGGCATCTCATCCAAGAGGCAGGGCAGGGCATGATGGGAAGCTGTGATCTGGGCCACAAGGAAGGAGACAGCAGCGCCACTTTGTAGGATTAGGAAACAAGAGCACTTAGCAGGAAGATGGGGTGGGAGAGAACATGGTCCAGAGTATACATAGGGAGATGTTAGAAGCTTCAGGCTGAAACATGAGGTGAGGGTGACCCTGGAGTACTTCCAGAAAGTAAAACATGGCTGAGTGGGGTTGACTGTACCCTCTGCAATGACTAGCCGGAGAACACACATTATGTCTCCTGCCTGCTGGCCTCACAGTGAATCTAAAGAATGGTACAGTTAGAACTGTGGAGTGGTGACAACGTTCTGGGAGAGGAGTGTCTTTTCCTCTGGTCAGTCTTTCCTCATACAAAGCCCAGGCATACCGTAATGAGTGAAGGGCTCTTAGGCACACGTCTGATGTAGCCCTTCTTCCTTACATGGAAAAATATCTCAGAGTCTTCAGTCTCTCCCTAAGTAAGGCATAAAGAAGGAAGGAGAAGACCCTGCACCCACACAGACCTCACTTTGAGTTATTATCATCCTATGACCCCTGGACCGCTCTGCGTTGGTATGAGCTCCTACTGTCTAGGGCATGTGGCCCCTTTTCTGAGCGTCCCTACCAGTGTCTATAAAGAGCCCCTCCTCTCATCTGCCTGTAGCTCCCTCCGGAGCCACGAGCCAGATTTCTGCATCCAGCAGCTTTACTTTAAGTTATTAAGCTTCAAACTGAAATGACCAGCCCATGAATCACAGGGAAATGGGCAGGGGAGAGAGCCTCATGGCAGGCAGCATCACCGAGATCGCATCTCCCAGATGACCCTGGGAGTGCCTCTTCGTCTGGATGCAGGGAGAGGCTGATAGGAGGCAGTCTCACAAGGGCTCATTGCTGCCATCTATCAAGGATCTAATCCTCCCATGGATAAGATAGGTCTCCAAATGGACAGCTCTGGGCTGCCAGGTTTCCGTCTCCCTTTCAGCATCCAGAGAGAAAAACCCTTTGCTTATCTTTTCCCAGGGCTTGCGGCTTATTTTTGCAGATGGTTCTCGTATCATCTTCAGACTGAGTGGCACCGGGAGTGCAGGGGCCACCATCCGACTGTATATTGATAGCTATGAGAAGGACGTTGCCAAGATCAATCAGGACCCCCAGGTAATGGCTAAGTCCTGCACCCCGGTTTGTTGTTTTGGTTCAAGGGAATGATCGTGGTACCCCGAAGCTGTGACATCACTGCCAGTTCTTAAGGACCCATCAGGCCACCAGCTGTACTTGCTTTTTGCTTTGTCTCCTTTAATGTGTTAGAGCAAAAATGACTGGTAACAACCACAATTAATAATTAGCTTTTCTGAACATTTGCTGTTTACTAAGCCCATTGCATAAATATAAATATGCTCAGTTAATTCTTTCCCCCACTCCTCTGTCTCTCTCATCTCCGCCCCCCCCCCCCCGTGTGTGTGCGTGTGCGCGTGTGTGTGCGTGTGTGCGTGTGTGTGTGTGTTTGTGATATGTATATGATGTCTAACTGTGTTCCTGGCAGCCGGAGGAACACATCCAGTGCCATGCTATCAATGCTATCACTTTCTACTTGATTTCCTGAGACAGGGTCTCTCAGCCTGAAACTAGGCTGGCAACTAGCAAGTAACCCTTCTCCGTCTGTGCTCCCCCACCATAGTCCTGGGGTTCTGAGTATGTGCACAGCCATACACAGCTTGTTTTTGTGGGTGCTGGAGATTTAACTTGTGGTAATGCTCATATAGCTAGTGCCCTTACCTGCCCTGGCCCCTCCTCACTTAATCCTCGAATTATATAGACTGCTCTTCTCCCGTGTGCTGATAAGGGCATGGAGGCAATCACGAGGCTTGTGTTCTGTTCAGTAGCTGTTACATGAGAATGGATCTTTGCATTGCTCCCCGTATGATGTCTGGCCTGCCGTTGATCGTGCATTGCTCTGCTTGGTAGATAATCTGCTCTGACAAAGCGTTTGCTGGTTCCAGCTCTGGGGGTCAGGGACAAGCAGGGACAGGCAGTTTTATGTGTCCATGGGTGCCTATGGCGTATGGAGGAATGAAAAGGATTGTGGATGTGGAAGATAGTCACCAAAATGGAGGAGCTAAGAAGGTCGGTGCTGCAGAGAGGAGTTTCCCCAAGTGTGTTCTTCACAGCACTCATCTTGACAGATGTCCCTGAGTCAGCGCTTCATATCTACAAAGCGTGGGAAACAAAGCACGTTTGCTGTATCGGTGACTCCCAGCTCATGCTGTAGTGCAAAGGCTCAAGAAGGCGCACCCAGGAAGACGCTCATTTAAGTGGTATATGCTCAGGAGTTCAGCAAGCATTGTCCAAAGGCATACAAATGGCTGGTAGCTGTGTGAAACAGAGTCCATGTTTATTCCTAAGAGAAATGCAAATGAAAGCTAGAACAGCCTCGAACCTGCTCCAACAGACTGGCTGTTAGCAAAGAGACCAGCGGTCAGTGCTGACGCTGGGGATAGGAAGCACGCTGGCATGGAAGTTTTCAAAAATGTATGAACCCCTCACCAACAAAACAAATTACAGAGAACTTCCAAGTAGTCAACAATCTTCGTCTATGTGTCTGTCCAGAAAAACTGGAGCTTTTATGCTGGAGAGACAGCTGCACCTCCTGGCCTGTGGCCGCGCAGCTGTGCTCCTGGTTCTACCTGTAGGTCTGTCTTTATTACCGTCAGCACCGGAAGAGATCAAAGTGTAGAAAAGTCATGTCAGGCAAAATTACTCCATCTTAAACGTAAGCGAGTCCTGCCATTTGGAGCCACCTGGTGAGCTTGGAGAACATTTTACAGGACAGACCAACAGAGGCAGATGCTGTATGAACTTATTTATTTGTGGAAGCCAAAAAACAAAAACAACAACAACAAAAAAAAAAAAAACAGTTTAACTCAGAAGCAGAGAGCAGGGACATTGGCAGGGCCTGGGTGGGGTCAGATGTTAGTTAAAGGGCGGAGACCTGAAGCTATGTAGGGTGTAGGAGTTGTGGAGAGCTTATAACCAACCACTTGATGCCTGTAGTTAGTAATGCTGTGTTAAGTGCTTAAATTTTTCTGAGGTCTTACTTAGATTCTAAAGACCTGTGTACATGCATGAGTTGTTTCATGTTTGTGGTGTATCTTGGTTTCCTTGTTTATTAAACAGTGCAGTGCTAACTTTACGTTGTTATGTGGATTTTGGGAGACAGTGATTTTTAAATGCTTCAGCACTGGGGCTAGCACATAAGATCAGCTTTTAGGAAGGATCAGGTCATGGCTGGAAGGTTCACGGAGGCTAGGCCCACTGGCTGCTCCTGCAGAGGACATGGGTTCAGTTCCCAGCATCCACATGGTGGCTCACACCCATCCCTAACTCCAGTTCCAGGGAATATGATGTGTTATTCTGACCTCTCTGGGCATTAGCCATATGTGGTACACATAGGTACACGCAGACAAAAGTACATATACATAAAATAAAGAAATCCTTAAAAAGATTAAAAATTAAACAAAGCAGTTCAAGGCTGGTGAGGTGGCAAAGCAGTAAAGGCACTTGCTACAAACTTATGACCTGAGTTTGAACCCCAGCAGCCACATGGGAGAAGGAAAGAACTGGCTCCCCTAAACTGGCTTCTGACCTCCACATGTGTGCTATTGTATGCCTGTGTGTTCATATATTTGTGCAGACACACACACACACACAGAAAGAAAGACTCTTATAATTGTTCATTTTCAAATTTTTGACTACAAATTTGTAATTGTAAAAATATTCAAACGAACTGTAATACCCTGTTTTTTTAAGCAGATAATTTAGTAAGAGGGTGCATACTTGAGTTGTTCCTAACAGATCCTTAGTTCTCAATCTTTTCATTTGGCAAAGCTGAAACTTGACCTTTAGGTGGCTTTTTCCTCCATCAGTTCTTGCAGCCAACTTTCTGCTTCCGGTGTCTGAATTTGACTAGATAATTTGTGTGCAGTTGCTTTTGTTAATAAGGAGCTAGCGAGGGCCTGCTTCCCTTTCATGCTTTCTCCAGGAGCCAGGTTCCAACTGCAGTAATCTCCACATCCTCGTGTGGTTTTGGCATCTCTAGAACTTGAGCTGAGGGCCCTGGAGTCTGCACCACAGACCCATAAGATAGCAGAGAAAGAGAGAAGGAGGGAGGTGGGCATGCTTATTTCTTTTTATCTTCAAGACAAAAGCCTGGCCCATGCTAGACAGACAAAATGAAAAATAGATTTCTTCAGAACCTACATTCCCAGCTTAGAAGATCAGACAAAAAGCTTGGTTCCCTCTGTGCCTGCAGACACCGCCATCAGCTGGGGGAGCATCTGCCTTCACTCTACAGCTACTGAATCTAAGCCCCAAGGGCAGTGGCATGTGGCAGGCTCAGCAGGTGGAGCTGGCTTCCCCATTAGCATGGTTTGGTGCAGATGAAAGGCAGTAACGGCAGGCAGAGGCCATTTGTGTCCAGTCACTCCACGCCTCTGGGAGGGTGTGATATCAGCTTCCTGCTCTGTAAAACAGGTAATTTAATTAGATGAATGGCTTGTGTTTGTCTAATATTGAAGACGTTTCATTTCAACAGCGGCATCCACCCCACCCTTGCTGCCTTAAGTGAAAACTAGCTGAGAAGGGAGTTGGGGCTGTGTCTGAAAGGTCTCTTTGGCTGCAGTCGGTTGAGGGGGGGGGAGGTCAGCTCAGAGGACTCAGCTAAGAGAGAGCAGGGCTTTAGAATGAGTAATGGCAGAGGGTTGGAGACAAGTGGGTACCATTGCAGGAGACTCACGGTGTAAGAGTCTCTCAGGCTTGGTGGGGTGAAGGCGGGTATGTGGAGAGGAAATATGGAGGGTGGATTGATTGCTTCACTGAAGTAAGGTGTGCTGGAGCCAGGCTTGGGCTTGCTTTTTACTTAAAAGAGCATCAGGCGTCTTGGAGACCCGGAGTAGGTGGTCAGACTTGTTGACCAGAGGTCTAGGAAAGTGATGGAAGAGGGTCTTCCCTTTGTGTTTCTCTCAGGTCATGCTGGCGCCCTTGATCTCCATTGCTCTGAAGGTGTCCCAGCTCCAGGAGAGGACAGGACGCACTGCACCCACTGTCATTACCTAGAGAGATGGCCAGAGAGATGGTACGTCCCTCCACCCAGGACCTTTCCACGGCACCCGATTGAAGAGTATGGACAGAAATGGTGTATTTGCCTGGGCTTTTTAGGACTTGATTTTTTTTACTTCCCACTTGATAAACAGCCATTTGTGAGGCACTGCCACTGTGTGTGGGAGAGGCAAAGCAGACCTGAGGGCTCACACCCATGTCTGTTCTTTCCCTTGCCCACTTGAACTGCTCCTGTGTAGGCCTTTGTCTCCCAGCATCAGGTGCTGTTTGTACTACAGTGTAAAGTTTTGGAGGCTGAGGGTCAGCAGTAAGGCCATCTCCTGTAAAGGATGTGCCAGTAAAATGATACTAAAGTTCATGCTCCACTGTGAAAGTCTCCCCATTTACTGTTTACATGGAATCCAACAGAATGTGGTTTCTGGTGCCTTCGCTCTCATTAGTTTCCCTCTGAATGAGATGTGCTTAACTATGGATCTCTGTTATTTTGTCCCATCTGCACAGATATTTGGGATATTAAAGCAGAATGCATTACTGTTGCCTGGTGTCTTCTTTACTACAAAGAAAGGAAACAGACCGTCTGCCTTGTTTGAAGAGTGAGGTGGGGATTATATTTTGTTTGAGGAGGGTGGACTGCATTTTATTTTGATATCCTAGCCAGAAAAAAAAATAACCTTGATTTCTGGGTAGATTGAAAACCCATAGACTTAGGAACTGTAGTTTTCAATCTCATCAGGACAGTGTCTCATCTGGACACTCCCAAAGTTATCAAAGAAAGCTTGGTGCAGTGACTTAGGAAAGAAGTGATTTTCAGATCTGATACCTTGCGATGTTCACTGTCCTTGGCCTGCTGAAAGGGCAGAAACAGAGCCCTCAGACTTCCAGCCCACAGGATAACACAGAAGTTAAAAGCATAGACTTCACATCCCAGTTACCTGGGGCTTGAATCATACCTGAGACGTCACGTGACCTTTAGATGTCATTCCCCTCATCTGCGGGAGGTAAGAACACTTCTCACTTCGGTGGCCTGGGGATCATGAGGTGCACAAACCTGTGACAAGCAGTGAGTGCAGTATCTAAGCCACACTACGTCGCCACATGAGCCCTTTGTGCCTATGAGCCCTTTCTAGATTTTGAGAAATACAAATTATAATACTCGTATTTGCAATTCATTTTACGGTTTGCAAGGATCTTGCAGCACAAAGTTACTTTGCTGTATATTGATGGTTTCAGAAAGTTCTCAGCTCTGCACACTTGCACTCTGCAAGGTGGTCTCTCTGTTGTAGGTGACAGAATCATTATCTATGCATGAGGTTTCCAGTATTACTATTTACAGTGAGGTCGGCCGACAGCTGAGCTTCACCGAAGATGTGGAGGTGGTGATGGATGAGTTGTTCTGTAGTTCTGATTACATGCCAGACACTGTTTGAAGTGCTTTCCATGTGTTCTGTAATGCCCTGTAACTCCATGAGAAAGGTACTCTGAATAATTCCCATGTTACAAGTGAGTCCTAGTTCCCCACCAAAGTTACAACCCTTGGAAAAACATGGGTGCCCCAGACAGCACAACTCCACAGATCACCAGTGCTCAGCATTACCATTTCTGCTTCTAGACAGATACAGTCTGTGGGGGAAGGTGTGAAAACCTTACTTATTAAAGGCTGATAATATGCACCTAAGTTTTAAGAGACTGTTAGTGTAACACTACTGTTCTCCCAAGAAATGTCAACATCTGTGCTGTTCCTGGCCCCAGTTCCCCTCCTGCTATGGCTATCCGTGATCACAACTGGTGGGTATTGGAGGGGGAGCAAGCAGAGGATGAGGCCTCCGGCAGCAGTGAGTGTTTGAGAAACAGACTTCTCAGGAGACAGCTTAGGTGAGACAGCTTATTTAATTGGGGCATACAAAGGCTATTTAAACATTTTGAGGGGGGGAGTCGGGGCTATCAGGGTGAGTGCACATCATTGGCCAGGCCTAGGGTGCTGAGGGTGCCTCATTTGCAATAAGGAGGAATTCCAGGTGTTGCTACACATGACCTTACAAGGGGAAAGGGAAGTTTAACCTGGCTGCTAGGCTGTGTGACCTCAGGGGACAGGGGTGGGGCCACAGGAGTGCATGCTCCAGGGCATGTGAGCCCCAGGATGGGGTAGGAGTGTGGAATGGTCCTGCTCCTGCTGATTTCAGGGTGAGATTTCCCGAGTTTGGATATACCTTGACTCCACTCCTACTCCAAGCCAGCTCTCCACGGTCCCACAGTTCCCTGACTCCACAATCTGCGTGTATCAGTCTGCCAGGAAATTAGTACTGATTAAGGGTCAGAGCATAGAAATGATGTACAGCATTATCACTGCCCTCAAACTGCCTGTAGGATTAGCTGGGGCATCAAGTCCACCACCAGTAGAATGCCATGGGTTGGAGGGACAATACTTGCTGTTAGTACACATCTTTTCCTAGCATCTATTCTGTTTTAAATGTTGAGATCTGTGTCATCCAGAAACTCTCCAAGCAAGAAGTTATTATCCCCATGGTAGTCAGCTCAGCTTAACAGACGTTTAAGCACCTTGCCTTGGGTTCTCAGCTACCATACCCTTTAATTCTTACTTCTGACATTGTGTTTAGTTTATTCTCCATAACTCTCTGAATCTAGAATCAGCTGCAGATACTCCTAGCATTGCAGCCCCCTGGGATGGCTTTAAAATGCCTTGCTTGGGGCTCTGCATCTTGCCTGGACAGCACAGCAAAGCAGGCCCTGGTGGTGGCGGGTGCAGGTGAGCTGATCCCTTGGACATGAGCATGGGAAAACTAGCCCGGCCACTCATCTGTCATGAGGTGGAGTGGGTACAGGGGTGATGCTGTCCCCTTGCCCACCTCAACACCTGTGGTAGTTGGGAGAGCTGTCCCTGAGGTCATGAAAGTGGGAGAGCTATCCCTGCCTGCCCCTCATGAGCTTGGGAAAACAGGCTGTGCACCTCAACTTGGTAACTGAGTAGAGCTGACCCTGGTGGGGAAGTTACAAGTGAGCCAGCCCTGAGGGTGTGAGAGCAGGAGAGCTGTCCCAACTCCTCACCAGCTGCAGGGCCCTGCCCCTCGACTAGGCAGCACAGTGGAGCTGGCCCCAGTGGAGGGGGACACAGGTGAGCCAGCTCAGAGGGTGAGAGTACAGGAGTGCTGTTCCCAACCCTTATCTAGTGAAGTGGTGTGAGTGTGGGGATAATCCCACCACCACCCTCTCACCCCTTACTACCTGCAGCAGTCAGGAGAACTGGCCCCGGGGTCATGAGAGTGGTCAGCTGTCCCTGACCATTGGCAGCTGCAATACTTGGGAGAGTAGGCCCTGCATCTCATCTGGGCAGCACAGTAGAGCTGGCCTTGGTGGATGGGGTGCAGATGAGCTGGCCTGAAGAGCAAGAGCACGGGAGAGCTGGCCCTGCCACTCATCCGGTATGAGGTGGCATGGGTGCAGGGGTGCAGGCTCTCCCTTCCCTCGCAATATGCAGTAGCTGTTCCTGGGGTCATGAGAGCTACTCCTGCTCCCTCACTGGCTGTAGCACTTGGGAGACCTGACCTGCACCTCGCCTGAGCAACACAGAAGATCTGGCCCTGATGTCAAAAGCACAGGTGAGCCATTCCTAAGGGTGTGAGAGCAGAAGAGCTGGTCCAGTTCCTCTCTGACAGTCACACTTGGGATAGTGCCCCCCCACACACATACACCTTGATTGGGCGACACTGTGGAATTGGCTCAGGTGGGTGAGTGCAGGTGGACCAGCCCAAGGTCGTGAGAGCAGGAGAGCTGACCCTGCCTCCTGCTGAGGGCAGCATTGGGTGGCCTTGCTGAGCAGTGCTGTGTCTGGTGGTGCGGATAAGGGAAAGCCAGCACAAAGACCAGCTCAGCTACCACCCAGGCCCAAATCCAGGGCTCTGAGTTGGCCACCCCAAAATCTTCATCATCTGTGAACTCTTTAGACTTGTGAAAGGGCCAGTCCTGCTGATTCAAAGCTGCAGCATCTCCATGACACAGGGCAACAACAGGATAACTAGGAGTCTCAGGGAAGGCTCAATATTGATGGTGTCACAGAAGCCAAAGGCCTCAGAACCAGACCAAGGACTCATTGCAATGAATATTTGCAACTGAAGATGTGTGAACAGGGATATACTGTGACACACTACAGTTTCCACAAGTTGAGTTGTTTTCTATGCTTTGTTTTATTTTGTTTGTGTGTTTTTATTTGGGGGGTGTTGAGATGGTGAAGGATAGATACGAGGAGATGGGGAGATAAGAAGGAATGGGGTGCATGATGTGAAACTCAGAGGCAATAAAATTGGGTTTGTTTTTGTTCCTGTTGTTGTTTTGATGTCTTGCATGCCTCTACCACAATTCAGCTGCTTTTCCAGACCCTACTTGGCCACAGTATGGAGGCTAAGCACTGCAAGAATGAGGAGATGTCTGAAGACTTGGCTGGGTGGGTAGGGCAAGGGCACCTTCTGTGGCTGCCTGCCAGGGGCCAGGAGGGGGCGGGACAGTGTGAGACATCCCTGAGAGGCTGGCCTGCAGCAGCAGCCAACACCTCACACCCCACAACTATGAGTCACAGTTATTTTCTTTGGGGTGTGGTGAGGATTGCTGAGAGAAAATTGGGTTAGAATTGTTTGGGGCCCAGCTTGGAAACTTCACATTCCCCTTGACTTGCTGCCTTCCCTGGAGCAGTTTCCTGCTCAGATGTTCCCCAGCACCCTGACTAGACCAGGCCCTCCCAGGCTAGGTCCATCTCAAAGAGGAGAGCAGAGGCCAAGTTTCTGGCAGCACTGTTTTCCTTTCATTCCTTTGGTTCCTCTGCTGCAGATTCCACACAGCTGCTCTGTGCTGCATTTCATGACTGGTCAGATGAAGTTAGCCCTGCTATTTAACAATCCTCCAGAAAGCATGTTCCCTTGTGCAGGAGCCACACCCATCATACTCCAATCATCTGACCCCTTGAGTAGAGTGCATGGGACAAGAGAAATAGTCCCCATGCCATTTTACCAGGCCTAGCAGGCCTTCCTGGCCTTCTGGCTTCACTCCCTCTTACACTTCCCAGCTTCTACTTGATCTTTTGGATGCTGAAGCATTTTGCATGTGCAACGTGTCCATGTTTGGTCATAAGAGGGCATCACATTCCTTGAAACTGGAGTCAGAGATGATTGCAAGTCATCATGTGCTGGGAACTCACCTGGGTCACCTACAAGAGCAGCCAGTGCCTTTAACCACTGAGCCATCTCTCCGGCCTAGTTTTTTAAACTGACGATTTGGTGCTGTGCTTGTAGCTCAGGGTGGCACTGCAGGGAAAGATTTCCATGACTGGTACTCAGAGAGAGGTCAGAGGCTAGTTTACAGAAGGCCAAGTTCAAGGATCCCAGATCTTCAGTAGATAACAACTTGCAATGTGGCTGATCCACAGATAGGACAAAGCCTTGAGTGTCTGCTATCTGTATAAGTTTCCTGACCCATTGCAGTTCCAGATGCTCTCCTGGGCATCATAACAACCAGTTCATCTCAGGCCACCTAAATTCATGTTTTTATTCCCATGTCTTCAGTACAGGCAGGGCGTCTTTTTGGTCTTATGAAACCTTCTGTACTGGAGAGATGAACCAATGAGTTAACTGCCACACAAGCGTGAGACCTAAGTTCAGAACCCTGGAAACTATGTAAAGCCCAACACAGTAGTACATGCCTAGAATTCCCAGCTCTTTTGATGAGATAGGAGGCTGTGCTAGCTAGTTATATGTCAACTTGATTCAAGCTAGAGTCATCTGAAAGGAGGGAACCTCAAATAAGAAAATGCCTACATAAAACCTGGCTGAGGAGCATTTTCGTAATTATTGGTTGATGTAGGGTAGGAAGGGTTCAACCTGTTGTGGGTGGGGCCATCCCTGGGCTGGTGGTCTTAAGTTCTATAAGAAAGCAGGATGAGCAAGCCAGTAAGCAGCACCTCTTCATGGCCTCTGAATATAGCTCTTGCCTTCAGGTTCCTACCCTGTGTGAGTTCCTGCCCTGACTTCCCTCAATGACATATTGCAACCCCAAAGTGTAAGCTGAAATAAACCCTTTCCACCCCAAGTTTCTCATGTCATGGTGTTTCATCATAGCCATCATCACCTTAACTAGGACAGCAACTGGTACCAGGATTGTGGGATATTGCTGTGACAGACCTGACCATATTGTTTGGGAGAGGACTGTGGATGGACTTTGGAACTTTGGGAACGAGAAGCCATTGAGTGTTCAAAGTTTGGTGAGCTATTCTATGAGAGCTTGGAAGACAAGAGTCTGAGAAATACAGATGAGTTTCCAAAGGGAAGTCGGAGTCACATAAAGACTCTATCAGGGATGCTGCATATTTTGAGTTAAGAATTCTTGATTCTGGTTAGCACGGGCTGAAGAATCGGCTTGTGATTAACAAGAGGCCGAGTAAAACCTTTGCTTGACTGCGACAATTGCTGCTGGTCAGCTGGAGCTAAGAAATTTGTGGTGATTAAGACGAGACCAGCATCACTGAGATGAAATCTTCTGAGGAGTGTTTCCTGAGAGTCAGAACACAGAAGCTGTATTCCAGAGCTGGCCAAGGCTGTATCTTGGGCTAACAGCTGAGCTTGATAGTGTAAGAGTCACCCAGGTAGTTCCAAGATGGCGCCTATCACACACTGTAACTGTTCTACTGCACAGAGAGCAGGGACCAGATTGGGAGCCACAGACTGCAAGAACTGGAGAACACTAAGTGAGTGGGATCCCGCACAGTGCAGACCACAGGCAGGCTTGGCCCCTGGTCAAACAACAGCCCCCAGAGGGCCTGAACCCACTCTCCAAGCTTTGGAACAGAACCCACTTGTGGACTGTAGCTGGCCTCTACAGCCCAGGTGCAGTGTGTGTTACAACCAAAACTACACAGGGAATAGATAACTATACCACCACAGAAACACAACCACACAAACTCTACTGTAACCAACATCAAAAATTAAAGGACTTAGCAGTCACTTGTCATTAATATCTCTCAACATCAATGGTCTCCACTCTACAATAAAAAGACAGAGACTAACTGAATGGATGCGTAAACAAGATCCAACATTCTTCTGCATTTAAGAAACATCTCACCCACAAGGACAGGCATTACTTCAAGGTAAAAGGCTGGAAAAAATATTCCAAGCAAATGGTCACAAGAAGCAAACTGGTATAGCCATTTTAATATCTAATAAAATAGACTTTCAACCAAAAATAATCAAAAGGTATGAGGAAGGACACTTCATACTCATCAAAGGTAAAAATCAACCAAGATGACATCATAATTCTGAACATCTATGCTCCAAATACAAGGGCACCCACATTTGTAAAAAATAAAAAATAAAAACTATTAAAAAAGATTAAACCACACATCGATCCCCACACTTTAGTAGTGGGAGACTTCAACACCACACTTTCACTGAAGGATAGGTCACCAAAACAGAAACAAAGCCGAGAAATAACATCATTAACCAATGCCATGAATCAAATGGATCTAACAGGTATTTACAGAACTTTTCACCTAAACACAAAGGATTATATACCTTCTTCTCAGCACCCTATAGAACCTTCTCCAAAATTGATCACATAGTAGGTCACAATGCAAGCCTCAACAGATACAAGAAGATTGAAATAATACCTTGTATCCTATCAGATAACCATGGTCTAAAGCTAGACTTCAACAACAGAAATAACAAAAAGCCTACACACATGGAAATTCAACAACTCTCTACTTAATGATACCTGGATCAGGGAAGAAATAAAAAAAAAATTAAAGACTTCCTGAAATTCAATGAAAATGAAGGAACAACATACCCAAATTTGTGGGACACATTGAAAGCAGTGCTAAGAAGAAAATTCATAGCACTAAGTGCCTTTATAAAGAAATTGGAAACATCCCACATAAGGAACTTAATGACACATCTGGAAGCCCTAGAAAAAAAGAAGCAGAAACACCCAAAAGGAGTAGACGTCTGGAAATAATTAAACTCAAGGCTGAAATCTATAAATTAGAAACAAAGAGAACAGTTCAAAGAATCAGCAAAACTAGGAGCTAGTTCTTTGAGAAAATCAACAAGATAGACAAACCATTAGCCAAACTAACTAAAAGGCAGAGGGACACTATCCAAATCAACAAAATCAGAAACGAAAAGGGAGACATCACAAGAGACACTGAAGAAGAACAAAGAATCATAAGAGCCTACTTTAAAGGCATATATGCCACAAAATTTGTAAATCTAAGGGAAATGGACAATTTTCTTGATCAATTCTACTTGCCAAAATTGAATCAAGATCAGATAAACAAATTAAATAGTCCTGTCAATCCTATAGAAATAGAAGCAATCGTTAATTGTCTCCCAACCAAATAAAAAAGGCCAGGGCTAGGTGGTTTCAGTACAGACTTTTACCAGACCTTCAAAGAAGATCTAATACCGATACTCTTCAAGCTATTCAAAAAGATAGAAATGGATGGAACATTACCAAATTCATTCTCTGAGGCCACAGTCATGTTGATACCTAAACCCCACAAAGACCCAACAAACAAAGAGAATTTCAGACCAATTTCTCTTATGAACATTGATGCAAAAATACTCAATAAAATACTTGTAAAACGATTACAAGAACATATCAAAGATATCATTCACCATGACCAGGTAGCTTCATTCCAGGCATGCAGGGATGGTTTAATGTACAGAAATCCACCAATGTAATCCACCATATAAACAAACTGAAAGAAAAAAAACATAATATCTCCTTAGAAGCAGAAAAAGTGTTTGACAAAATTTAACACCCATGCATGTTTAAAGTTTTGGAGATATTGGGAATACAAGGAAAGTACCTAAACATAATAAAAGCTATATACAGCAAGCCAAGAGCCAACATCAAATTAAATGGAGAGGTACTCAAGAAAATTCCTCTAAAATCGGGGACCAGACAAGGCTGCCCACTTTCTCCATATCTCTTCAATATAGTTCTTGAAGTTCTAGCTAGAGAAATAAGACATCAAAAAGAGATCCAGGGGATCCAAATGGGAAAGGAGGAAGTCACATTATCCCTATTTGCAGATGATATGATAGTGTACATAAGTGACCCCAAAATTCCACCAGAGAACTCCTACAGCTGATATACATCCAGCAAATTGGCTGGACACAAAATTAACTAAAAAAAAGTCAGTAACCTTCCTATATACAAATGACAAACATGCAGAGGAAGAAATTAGGAAAACTACATCCATCACAATAGCCACAAGCAATAAAAACATCTAGAAGTAACTCTATCCATGCAAGTGAAGGATTGTTTGAAAAAAAACTTTAAATCTCTGAAGAAACAGATTTAACATGACATCAGAAGATGGAGGGAGCTCCCTTATTCATGGATTGGGAGAATTAACAGTAAAAATGGCCATCTTACCAAAAGCAATTTACAGATTCATTGCAATCCCTATCAAACTACCTACACAAAATTTTAACGATATTGAAAGATCAATTCTCAACTTCATATGGAAAAATAAAAAACTCAGAATACCTAAGACAATCCTATACAATAAAAGATCCTCAGGAGGAATCTCCATACCCAATCTCAAGCTCTACTATAGAGCAGTAGTAATTAAAACAGCATGGTACTGGCACAGCAATAGGCTGGTTGATCAGGGGATTAGAACTGGAGACCCAGAAATGAATCAACACATATAGTGTTACCTGATTTTTGACAAGGAAGCCAAATCTATTCAATGGAAAAATGATAGCATCTTCAACAAATGGTGCTATCCTAAGTGGATATCTACATGTAGAAAAATGCAATTAGAGCCATATTTGTCACCATGCACAAAACTCAAGTTCAATTGGATCAAAGACCTCAACATAAAACCTGAGACACTAAATCGGTTAGAAGAAAAAGTGAGGAAGAGTCTGGAACACATTGGCACAGGAGGCAACTTCCTGAACAGAACACCAACAGCCCAGGCCTTAAAGCCAACAATTAATAAATGGGACCTCTCATGAGGCTGAGAAGCTTCTGTAAGGCAGGAGACACTGCCAATAGAACAAAGCGATAGCCTACAGACTGGGAGAAGATCTTTACCAACCCTATATCTGACAAAGGTCTAATATCCAAAATATATAAAGAACTCAAGAAATTAAACACTACTAAACCAAATAACCCAATTGAGAAATGGAGCCCAGAACTAAACAGAGAATTCTCAACAGAGGAATATCGAATGGCTGAGAAACACTTAAAGAAATGCTTAACATCTTTAGTCATCAGAGAAATGCAAATCGAAACAACTCTGAGATTCCATCTTACACCCATCAAAGATAAAAAATTCAAGTGACACCACATACTGGTAAGGGTGTGGAGAAAGATGAAGACTCCTTCATTGCTGGTGGGAATGCAAAGTTATACAACCAGTTTGGAAATCTATCTGGTGCTTTCTCAGAAAACTGGGAATAGAGGTTCCTCAAGACCCAGCTATTCCACTCCTTGGAATATACCCAGAAAATGCTCCCCCACACAACAAGGACATGTGCTCAACCATGTTCATAGCAGCCTTATTCATAATAGGCAGAACCTGGAAACAGCTCAAATGTCCCTCAGTTGAAGAATGGATAAAGAAACTGTGGTACATTTACACTATGGAATACTACTCAGCTATTAAAAACAAGGAAATCCCAAAATTGTGGACAAGTGGATGGGACTAGAAATGATCATAGTGAGTTAACCCAGAAGCAGAAAGACTCACATGGTATATCCTCACTTATAATTGGGCACTAGCCCAAAAGGCATGTCCCACAAAAGTCTTCACTTACCAGGAGATTGGGATAGATGTAAGGACCTCCTACTGAGACTCTAGGTAAGAGAAATATAGGAGATAGGGAAATAGAAGGACCTAGAGGGTCCTGGAAACCTATAAGAAGAACATCGTGATGGGTGGCCCCTACTCTGATCTACCGAATAGACAGGACATTCTCCACAGTTATGTGGAGAGCGGGGACTGACTCTGACATGAACTCTGGTGCCCCATATTTGACCACCTCTCCTTGGTGGGGACGCCTGATGGCACTCAAAGAAAGAATAAGTAGGCTACTAAGATGAGACTTGATACAGTGGGGGAGGAGATCGCCTCAGTCTTAGACCTAGGGGAGAGGAATAGAGTGAAAGTGGAAGGGTGAGAGAAATGCGAAGACACAAGTGATGGGATAACAATTGAGTTATAATCTGAATACATTAATAAAATTAAAATAAATAAAGTCGCCCAGGTGGTGCTGGTTTTGAAGGCATGAAGAGGTCATGAAAAGCAGTTGAGACTTGGTACTGTGAGAGGGCAGGAGAAGCACAACCTTAGTAGCAGTTGAAGGCCCAGAACTGAAGGAGTCATGCAGAACAGTTGAGATTTGACACCATGAGGAGAATCCAGGAAGGGCTGTCAGTGAAAGCACAGCCCAGTTGCATCAGAAGACTGCAGCATTTTAGAGATGGCAGTACTATGAGATGACCATCAATAGCAGCAGTGGCTGAGTGAAGCCAGCTAGAGCCTAGAAGACAATTTGTTTGTGGTGCAAAGGGTGGACCCAGAGAAGTGTCCCAAGCCCTTTGGAGGAGCCCAGAAGCTAGTGAGTGGATCCTAGACATTGGCTATTGAGTTGTTGGCACAGTTGCTCTGATTTGATTGTAACTATACCCTGATTCTACCCTCTTGATGTAAGAAAGTATTTAACTTGTTTCTTTATTTTTACAGGAGCTCACAGTTGAAAGACTGAACTTTTAAAGAGACTTTAGAATTTTACAAAGACTTTGGAGTTTAAAAGAGACTGAATATTTTAAAGAGGCTGGAGTTTCAAGTGTTTGAATATTTTTTAAAAGACTGTAAGACTTTGAACAACTGGAATGTTTATGCTGTAATGTTGACATTCAAGTGTAATCTTGGGGATGAGCAAGAATAGAAAGGTTAGGGTTTAACAGTGTTATGTTTCAGTGTGTCAAGTTGACAAGGAGTCAATTGTGCTAGCTAGTTTTATGTCACCTTGACATAAGCTAGAGTCATTTAAAAGGAGAGAACCTCAAATCAGAAAATGCCTCCATGAGATCCAGATGTAGGGTATCTTTAAAATTAGTGATGGATGAGGAAGAGTCTAGCCCATTATGGGTGGTGCCACCCCTGGGCTGGTGGTCTTGGATTCTATAAGAAAGCAGGCTGTAGCTGGGCAGTGGTGGTGCATGCCTTTGATCCCAGCACTCAGGAGACAGAGCCAGGCAGTTCTCTGTGAGTTCAAGACCAGCCTGGTCTATAAAGCAAGTTCCAGGACAGCAAGGGCTACACAGAGAGACCCTGTCTCAAAAAACCAAAAAAATAAATAAATAAATAAATAAATAAAATAAAATAAAAAAATAAAAGAAAGAAAGAAAGCAGGCTGAGCAAGCCAGGGAGCCAAATCCGTAAGCAGCATCCTCCATGGCCTCTGCATGAGCTCCTGTCTCCAGGTTCCTGCCTTGTTTGAGTTTCTATCCTGACTTCCTTTAGGGATGGACTATGGTCATGATGAATCATCAGAGCAATCATTAGCCCTAACTGGGAGAGAAATGAGGCAGAGGCAGGAGAATCCTCAGAAGCTCATGGATCAGCCAGCATAGTAGACACAGTGGTAAACAGCAAGAAATCCCATGTCAGGCCAAGTGGAAGGTAAACACTGTCACCTGAGATAGTCTCCTCTCCACATGTATGCCTGTGACATGTGAACGCTCACACTTATGAACACAAACACACACATACACAGAGAGAATTAAAAAGAGAAACTGAAAAACAGAGGACTATCTCCAAAACGTCTTTGGGATGGACACAGTCATGGCCTCTGATGACAATGATCAGGAACTGTTTATCTGATCTCCAGTATAATGCCTAATCCAGATCCAGCCATGGTGATCAGCTCTCAAAAAATGACCCCATCACATCATCACTCCCACTCTGAAAGGAAAGGCTGTCCTGATTGCCAGAGCCAGCAGAAGGCAGCTGTAGCAGGACTTGACCAGGTTCTCTTTCTGGCTTTGTCATTCTTTATCATGCAGCGTTTCTGTCTTCTTCCACAGTTGCCCAGATCTCCTTCCATTTTCTACAGTAGCCTGACTTGATAAGTGTTCTGTTTGCTCAAAAACCTTCCCCCGATGTAAGAATGTTTTGGGATCTTCAACTGTGTTCCTTCTAAAGCAAACTGGCTGCTGCTGCAAGGACCATAGCCAGAGCTGGTACCACAAACTACCATCATCTCTTTTCCTGGTCACAGAGAACTGGAATAAAGGGGAGCAGCTGACTTGGGCAGACAGTCCTCTGGCTAGCCTACAGCCTGCAACCTACAACCTGCAGCTGTCCACAGGAAGATCAGCCTCTCGGGAGCTCCAGGGATGCCAGGAATGAATGTGCTTCATCTGTTTAGCTGTCCTTGAGTAAACCAAGTCCTCTGAATGGCCACAGCCCTTATTCTTCCTCAGAGATAGTCCCCAGAGAAGAAGAATTGTGTCCTGAATTAACATCCCCAGGCTCTTCATCCCGGAGAAGAGCTCCATAGACGTGTAGTCTACACAGTCAGATAGGCAAGACATATTGACATTCTTTATCTTAAGGGAGTTGGAACTTGGCTCTGACCCCTATTCCATTAGATATCAGGGGTGGTTTTTCTTTTAAATGTATCCTTCCTTCATCCATTACATCCTGACCTCAGGGTTTCCTCCCTCCATTCCTCCCTGTCCCCCCTTCCTCCCCTCTCCCCCAGATCCACTCCTCCTCCATTCCCCTTCAGAAAACAGCAGGCCTCCCAGGGAGGATACCAACTAAACATGACATAACAAGATACAACAAGACTAGGCACAGACCTTTCTTAGTTGAACACATGAGCTCTCGCCAAAAGCTCATGGCAACAAAGCTAGTGTGATTTTTATTCTCATTTTAAACGAAAAGGCAGAGGCACAGAGGTGTAGGCAACCTGTTGAAGGTTATATTGAGCACAGGCAATTATGCCCTACTCCTTTTTTTGAATCTGGGTCTCATGTAGCCCAGGATGGCCTGGAACTCACTGTGTGGTTGATGATGACCTTGAGCCCCCGGTGCTGGCACTGCAGGTGTGCCCTGCCAGGCCTGGTTTAATGTGGTGCTTGGGATCACAGCAGGGCTTTCTGCATGTCCAGCTGAGCTATATTCCCCGGCCCACCACATCCCTACTCTAATCTAATTCTCCGATTTCTCAGTCGTTGTTTGAAGCATGAATGAATGAGTCGCTGGGATCCATTTCTGACCCATGATCTATTTCCTCTTTGACGCTCACCAGCCCTTACTCCATTCAGATTTAATTTACCCGCACCTTTGTCTGAGAAGGTTGTGGGCTGTAATAATTAGTTCCAATACCAGGTGCCATTCTAAGGATGGTGAGGAAAACGGATTAAATATGGCTGGAAATGGTATATTTTGAAATACTACTTCTGGTTGCTATTAGGTCACAAAGGTTTTGTTGTTTTGCTTTGTTTTGTTTGTTTGTTTGTTTGTTTGTTTGTTTTCATGCTGAGGTAGTTCTCTCTTGTAAAATTTCAGTTGTAAACAAAATGTTCCACATAGTTCAGCTAGGCCCTGGCTTGCTTTCCTTTGAAAGGTCTGGCTTGAGTCACAGAACGGGACAGGTCCTGATTAGTCTGGCTGTTTTCTAGCAGTTATGTTATGTATGTGATATGATGAAACTTAAGCATGTAAGCATATGTCTCATGTGTTCCAAGTGGGTCTTAAAGGTTTGTTTTTATTTACGTGTATGAGAATCTACCTGTACTACATGTGTGCCCGGTATACACCGAGGCCAGAAGCTGGATTCCTTAGAACTAGGCTTGCAGAAGGTTGTCAGCTACCATAGAGGGGCTGGCTACTGAGCCCGGGGCCTCTGTGAGAGCACCAAGTGCTCTTTCCGCTGAGCCGTCTGTCCAGCTTGGACCTGCTTGGGGTTTGGAACAAGCTTGTGACTCAGCAGGTTAAAACCATACTGGTAAAAGTGCAATGCTTTGTGAGCTTGCTCCTGCTCTATACAACATTTCAGCCCTCCATCCTTATTTCACTGAAAAGGAAACTGAGGCACAGACAAGCTGTGTGACTTGTAAGGCTCTGACTGGCAGGCAGGCGACTCTAGAACTCCTTTAAAAAAAAAACAAAGGTACAATCACACATCATTAAATTCACCCTCTTAGTATGGAGTTCATTGACGCATGCTATATTTGCAAGGCCATCAAGGTAGGCGTCCGTCACTCTTACCCAAGTCAGGGCATTTTCTTCATCACTATAATAAACATGGTGTCTCTTAACAGTAATTCACATCACCCAGCTCCTGCTGTCCACAAATCTACCTCTGTCTCTACGGATTTGTCTTTGCTGGGCATTTCGTACACTTGAGGTTGTAAATATATGACTTCTGTGCCTGTGCAACTCTTATTTTAACAAAGCAAGGGCCATAGACTTTGGGGTGCCCCAACATGAAGTAGGGTTGTTGGAGTCCACCTGGAATTGCTATCTATGGCAGTTGAGCCTGTGTTTCACAGTTGTGTGCAATGGAAAGTTAGGGGTGTCTCTGTCTGCTGTGAGCAATGGAAGCCTTTAATGCGCTGACAACCATCTATCCATCTCAGTGTACCCCTAGAAACTACAGACCAGAGACAAAGTGAATGTAACCTGACCTACAATTGGAATTACCCATGCAAGGCAATGGGGAAAGTCTGATGAATTTGCATGTGTGTTTCAAGGCTTCAGGCATCTTTCTGCAAGGCATATTGGTGTGTGAGCTCTGGGGCTTATAGAATCCTTCCACATACCCTTGGGGACCAGAAGGGAAAAACACTTGGCCTTGGTTACTATGATCCTGGCTTTCAGGGTCCAACAGAGAACCCCATCCTGGCAATGGCTGTGAAGGACATGGCCCCGCCTTTGTCAGGAAGCATGGCTACTGGCTTCCTCCTCACTGTAAGGCAGGGTGCAGCTGCCTACCTAGCCTCTTGGGATTTTCAGGCCTGCTCAGGGTTTTTCTCTCCTCACAAACACTGCTGTGTTAGATCTTTTTTTTTACTAAGTTAGTTGTTAGATTTTTTTCCCTCAGAACTCGGTGTCAGCATTCCTTACCAGTCTTGTCATCACAGGCCATGATGAAGTGGAATTGGGTTGCCAGGGCAATGAAGTCATGGAACATACCTCTCATTTAGGTAAGCAGGGGCCAGTGCAGGCTTCCACAAGTCCGAGTGATTCTATGGTCAACATTTGCCACACTCAGCTGGTCATTAATGGGCTAGTATTGGGAGGAGCCTGGGTTCTACAAAGCTGTGCTACATTAAAATGCCACGTGTTGGAATGAGGACCAGCTCAGCCTGCTCCTAATTCTCTGTCCCCTGTCTGGGCTGACTGAGAGAGATGCTATGTACCTCTATGGCTCATGGCAAGATAGAGGATCCCAGGGCTGGGCTGGATCCAAGTGGAGGAGAAAGTTGTTAGTGGGGCAACCAGAGGCCTCATAACTGACAGGGAACTCAAACTAGATTAAGTGGGAGGTAGAAGGCCTGAGCCCCAAATTGTGTAAAAAAAAGGACTCAATCAGGGACAAGTGGGAACAGGCATCTTAAAAACCTACATAGGACCCAGGCATGGTGTGCCCTCCTGTAATACCAGCACTTGGGAGGCAGGTGGATCACTGTGAGTCTGAGGCCAGCCAGGTCTATAGAGTGAGTCCAGGACAGCCAAGAGTACAAGAGAAACCCTGACTCTAAAAACAAACAACAACAACAAAAACAAACAACAAAACAAAACAAAACCATGCACATAGGTTAGAAAGGGGACACAAAGGACTCAGGGTCAGTGGCCAGTACAAAATCTCAGTAGTACTAAAGGGTACAAGGGATGGTGAAAGGTACTCAGGGGAGGCTTTTTGGGGAAATTTTAGGGTCTCTCTGGGAAATTTGTGTTTGTTTCTCCAGGGGCTTCTGAGGCATGGGGAGTGTGGATCTGTTGCTGGAATTACTTGTAAGTGAAGTGAAATACCCAACCAACGGATATAGCCCTGTTTATAAAGACATTTTTTCCCACCCAAGTCCAGATCAAGATAGACACTCATCCCTGTGACCTTCCTTGGTAAAGGATGCTTTCTTTTATCCTGATTCGTTATTTCACTGTTGATGAAGTGGTTTGTGGACTTCGAATAGCAAGACGAAACATCTCAGATACATTTTGTGACAAGCGGTTTTCTCCTTTTCCCATGCGACTGTTAACAATAACACATCTTATTCCAGGTTGGAACGGTTTGCCAAGGGAGCTAACTGCAGCATCAGCCGCACACTTCACTCTCCATTTTTTTTTGTTTCCTCCTTGTCTTTAGTCCATGAAAACATCTCCTATTTTCTTTCTATTGTGCTTAAAATGGCTTTATCATGGCTTACTATATATGTGTGGTACTGGGCACTAAACCCAAGGTTTTGCATATGCTTGGCAAGTGCTGTTCCTATAGTTTACTGGGCATTTCAATGTAACCCCCAGGTCGTGGGGGAATGGTTCATTTTACCTACAGTCTGAGGTCATCTCTGCTTCCATGTTTGCCCCCTCTATTCCAGCCTTGTAACAACCAGTGTGACCTTTTATTCATTCATTTTAATACAGGGTCTCACTATGATTTTGTAGTGCCGGGTGGCCTGGAACTCACTACGTAGATCACATTGGCCTCAAACTAAGCAATCTGCCTGTCTCTCTGTCCCAAATTCTGCATTTAAAGGTATACATCACCACAGCATGTGGTCTTAAATATTTTCTTCAACCTTTGTTTTCTTCTTGTATAACACTTCAGGCAATGTCCCAAGCTTCTGTCTGTCATTGCTGTTTTGTCAGGGACCCAGGACAGCCTGTAGTTCCCAACTTCCCTTCTGCAACCAGTGCTGCTTTTTCTTGGTGAAAACTCCTTTTTGAGTCTTATGATCCCGAGGCTAGCTTCCACCACAGCACCCACCTTTTCCTTTCTTTGCTCTAAATCATACTGTAGTCATAAGGTAGGAACATGGCTCAGGTTAGACCATGTCCCCTTTGAGCAACCACACAGATTGGTTCGTCAGGTATATACTTGAACCAAACTGTGCCAGGTTTTGTTCTTGATTTGTTTCCTCCCATTTTGGAGATGGCAGGATAATTTTCTTCCTTTTTAGATCATTCTTAGACTATAAAAGATAGAGGCCTGGCAAGCATCAGTGACTGTTTTCTTACAGATTGACAGAGTCTGCTGATGCAAGAAAGAATAAGTTCAACAAGAAACAGGGAAAGAGGGATGGAGAGGGGGCTCAGCAGTTAAGATCACTTGCTGCTCTTGCAGAGGACCTGAGTTCTGTTCCTAGCACCCATGCAGGGCAGCTTATAAGCTATAACTCCAGTTCCAGGGGATCTGATGCCTTCTGAGCTCTGATGGTATCGATTCACACATACACATGCATTTACATACTTTTAAAGAAATAAATACAGAGACATTTAGTAGAAAAAGAAAGTCTTGATAATACTATCTACACTCCTGGATTTAGCCTTGCATGAGGCTTTAATACCAGAATTTAGGGTCTTTGTAATTCAATAAGTTGTTTTCTCAGCTAAAACAAGTTTACAATAAGTTTTTCTTACATGTTTTAAAAGAAGACTTAATCAAAAGTGTGTGATCTGGCTGTTTATCAGCTGCCTCCTCTCCTGCTTCTCAGTGGTCATCCATACAAATTTCCCTTCAGTCCTTGCTCTGTGCCAGGTTCCCAATGTTGGCACCTTCACACTGTCCACTCTTCTATGCACTGCGTGACCATGTGTTGTCTGCATATAAGGAATGTCCTTAGGAAGGTGTATCAAGCTGTCTGGCTAGCCAGGGTCTCTGTTCCCCCATGGTGATTCCTACTGGAGCTTTTCCTCCTGAGTCCAACACAGTCATGAAGAACAAAGCGCCCCCACCCCCAGTGAAAGTGTTTCTTGTCCACAGTCCATCTTATCCACTCAGCTATCAGCTTCATGAATTTTAGAAGCCATTTCTCTGAGAAGGAGTACGTGAGATGGGGGTCTCATGCAATAGCCCAGGCTGTCCTGGAACTCACTACATAGCCTAGGTTGGCCATGACCCAAAGCCATCCCCTGCTCCAGCCTCCTGAATGCTAGAATTATATGCATGAGTCATTATGCCTGTTGAGACAATCACTCATCTGCTCCCACTCAGAAATGTGTTTAGCATGTAACTGCATCACATAAAGTAGGTGTCTCTGTAATATTTGTCGGTTGAAAACAAAAAGAATGAATATCTGATTGCAACATTTTTTTATTTCCGTGAGATTTGTTAGACAGTAGACACACACAGGCAGTCCTGAGTCACAATGCCACCACAGAAACCTCCCTAAAGAAGGAAACAGCCTCAGATCTAATCTAGTCCTGCACTTAAGTTGATTTCTTTCTGCATCCCAGAGCGGCTCTTGCTCCCAGGAGGTGGCAGTGTTGTATAGCTAGCCTCTGGTTTGCTGAGGCTCTTAAGCACTCTGGGCTGGACTTTGTCCTCTGGAGCCCTGGAAAGCCAAATGAGGGCTCTCTGAAAGACCTGTGTGTGTTCAAAAGAGCAGAGCCTTTGTTCCAGAGACGGACACGTACAAAGCCAAGGCAAACAACCCCCAGATTGATCCATCAGTTTTTTCTGTGTGGTTTGAGAACTCCATTTATCCTAGGGTAGCTCGGGAGTGCACCCCCACCCACACCCACACCTATTCCTGAAGACAAGAGCCATGCAGTTGGCTGGGGGCTCTTGGATGGTTTTTCCTACCCATTATTTCCTCTGAGACCTTAAGGTTGCTATAGTGAGTGTAGACAGAGCCAACCACGCCTCCAGACCCATATGTGGTCATGAATCAGTCACTTCCTATGTGACAAGCCCCTTATTCCACCCCCACCCCACCCCTAAACAGTAATAGCGCCTGCTTCCCAGGTTTGTGAGTAAGTACCTCCTCCCGACTCTCTCTCACCCCCCTTGCCCCACTATCACAACATGCATAAGGATGAACTTGTGAGGAAAAATCCACAAGGTTTTTACTAGAGAATGTCTAAAGCCATCCTTGCTCCTACCCACCTCTTTTATCCCCAGTGTGACTGTAAAGCCAGTTTACCAAGTGTCTGTGGTGACTGGACTACATCCCAGTCAGGTAATCCATGCCACCAGCCCATCCCCAGAAGGCGGCTCTTGCTGCTCCCCACGGTGGAGACCAGGTGCTTCTGGGATCCTGGCTTCGCCCCGGGCCCAGAGGCCTTGGCTCCTTTTCAGGTCATTTGTGTCTACTGAGGCAGAGCATCTGGACTGTAGTGCTGGAAGTGATTTTGGCCTCGTGTTGGGCCCTTATCTCAGAGCTGTGTGAGCCCCATTCCTGCCATGTCAGAACCCATTAGAGAGCCCTCTGCTGAGGCTTTTGAAGGAATAATCTGCCCATAGAGGGAAGGGGCTGTGCCAAACCAGGCCAGATGGAGTAAGTAATGAAGGCCCCAGATTAATCTTGCCTGTCTCCTCTTTCCCACACGAAGGCTCAACCGAGTGCTTGGCAGTCTCAAGACAAATTACACTTGTCAGCTTCAAAGCGTAAGCTTCCTTCCAAGCCAGATTGTTTGCACTTTCCTCTCTCTCTTCTCGTCTCTTTCTCCTCCTATCCTGAAATAAGCACTAGAGTTAAAAAAAAATGGGGTACCTAGGAAATGTGATATTTTCCCATGGTTTTAATAAAGGCTTCTGTTGGGCATTGATGTGCGCTCAACACTACATATATTCCACTTATTTTTCACTACATCTCTAATATACAATGGATGCAGTAGCCCCATTTGACAGATTAGGAAAGTGAGGTTTAGAGACAAAGCCTGGGTCAAGGGCATACAGCTAGTGAGTCCTGGAACAAAAACTCAAGCCTAAGCATGCAAGTGCAGCTACAGCACAAACAGCTTCCTCTGTCTTTGCAGTTAATCTCTGAAGTCTTGACCTCCAGGAAAAACCTTGCCCTGCAGCCAAGAATGCAGTCCCTACTCCTTCCCATTGGTAAACACTCTGGAATCATGGACTAAGAGTAATGGGTAAGAGCCTGAGACCCACCCCAAGGGAGGGAGCCAACCCCTGGCACTATTAATGATAATCTGCTATGCTTGCAGATGGGAGCCTAGCATGGCTGTCCTCAGGGAGGCCCCACCCTGCAGCAGATTGAAACAGATGCTGAGACCCACAGCCAGACATTGAGCAATGTGTGGAAAAGTGGGGGGAAGTATAGAAGGACACAGAAGGGACAAGAACTCCACAAGAAGACCAAGAGAGTCGACTAACGTAGGTCCATTGGGGCTTTCAGAGACTGAAACCCAACCAAAAAGCATGCATGTTCTGGACCTAGACCCCCTACACATATGTAACAGATGGGTAGCTTGGTCTTTATGTGGCTCTCCTGGTAAGTGGAGCAGGGGCTGTCTCTGACCTGGACTTGATTGTTTCCTTTTGAATCACTTCCTCCTAGCAGAGCTGCCTTGTCTAGCCTCAGTGGAAGAGGATGTGTTTAGTCCTGGTGTGACTTGATGTGTTAGGGGCATTAATATGGGGGGCTCCCCTTTTCTGAGAAGAAGAGGAGGGTGGAAAGAGGAAAAAAAAGATGGGAGGGTGGGGCCAGGAGGAGAAGAGGGAGAGGGCTGCATTCAGAATGTAAAGTGAATAAATAAGTACACACACACACACACACACACACACACACACACACACACACACAGAAAACGAGTAATGGGTAAGGATTCGATTTCCCAGAAATACATATGCTAGAGGGCACTGTAAAAAACAACCCCTTGGTCACTGATATGTTTAGCAAGAGAGATTCCCATGGTCAAATAAGTGTTCCCTCATAGACCCACAAGTCCTATGAGCAGCAGAGAGGTCTTCAAAATACAGCTAGGTGTGATGGCAGCATTGAGAATCCTGGGGTGGTCAGTTTACATATGAGTTTGAATTTAGCCCGAGCAGTACCGTGAGACACTTCCAGAACAACCAAAGGCCAGAGGTGCTCTTATAAAGAAATTCAGTGAACTCCGTCATACTGTCTGGTTCCCCAAAAGCCTTTGGCCCTGTTATGTTTCTCTAGGCATAGCCAGGAGCATCCAGTGTAGGATCCCTCAACCAGTTGGAGAGCCTTGCCACGCAGTCCCGTGTTTGGATTAACACAGCAGCAATGCTTGGGAGTTCACAAAATGCAGTCTCTGTGTGAGGCCTCTGTACTCCTAAGTGACTAAGAGAAGCCTGGCTCTCATCTAGAGGATAAATAAACTAAGGTTAGGAGACCAGTTAGCATATCAGGTAGGCAAGCATCTTTCAGATGCCTCGTTTCTGAATAGCATCAATGTAGGTATTGTGCATTTGGTGGGCTAAGTTAGAAGGGAGGGCATGCTTTTCCTTTGCTCAAACATCTTTGATCAGATAAGTACAATCATTGCAGAGAACAGGGTGCCATATCGAACCTGTATGCAAGTCTACCTATGTGGCTTCTGGTAATTCTTCATAGGAAAAAGATTTATTTCTGGGGCCTGCTGTTTTCACTTTCATTTTGTGCATCTGGGTACCACTGAGCTCTACTCTGCAGCCTGACACTTTCCAGGCATTTGCACTGAACCAGACTTAACAGCCACAATCCTCGACACACACTTACTACACCCCAGCCCCCTTCCCTAGTCCTGTTTTCCACTTCCCACTAGTGTCTCCTATTGGCTGAGCAGACAGAATCCTGTAGACAGAGGAGCCCACAGAGTGTCTGTGAAGACGGAGCCAATCAGAAATGGGGAAAGCAGGCCTAAGGCTGTGTGCGCAGGCGAGGGCCCAAAACTTGGCACCGTGTGAATAAGGGTATAGATAGTGCTCTTCCTAGAACAAACAGGAGATGGGGTGAAGGTTGGAGGACCTAGGCCTCAGGTTTGCCCAAACACTGGCATGTCCAGTTATGTGTTGCAGTAGCACACGTGAGCCTGGCTGTGGGCAGACCCCAATGCCTATCATGACCACCTACCCCCTCCACGTACATGCCGTCTCTCCATTACTTGTTCTTTTCCTGGATTTCTCTAATGATCCCATGAGAAAAAAAGAAAGGATTTATAGAAGCTTAAGAGAGAGCCTAGCACAGATTTCGGTCCTTTCAACCACTTCAGGATGCTCTCCTTCAGGGGAGCTGGGCCCCTCCTCTTTGGTTTTGGCGCAGGCCCTCTCCTGGTTGCAGAGTCTTTCATTACTCATTTCCCCAAAGGCCAGTGCAGGATGCTGCCAAAAGGAGGATCAAAGTCCAAGTGGGAAGATCTGCACAACTCTTTTGGGGGTGTGTGTGGAATTTTAAGACTTGGTCTCACACGGAAACCTAGGCGTTCTAATTATCCTAATTAGGATGCAGTAAGGAGCAGTTACTGCAGAGCTGCTGAGTGAGGGTTGTTCTACTGAGAATAGGACAGTGGGATACCTGGGTCACTGGACAGCAGCTTGCCCCTCCATTTTGCTAGGCAGTCCTTTCTCAAAGACCACTGGGATGTTTCCTTGCTTGCTTGCTTCTGCAGATATTTATGTGCCCACTGGAGATATAAGGGTGAACGGCCTCTGCCTTTTGGAAAGTGTGTTAGGCTGTTTTGTCTTGCCAGAACAGAATATTGCAGACAGAACGCTATTCTTTTTATAAAGAATAGAAAGTAATTTCCCAGACTTTGGTGTCTGTGAAGGCACTCATAATTGGACACTAGTCCAAGGGGCATGTCCCATGGAAGTCTTCACTTACCAGGAAATTGGGATAGATGTGAGGACATCCTGTTGGGACTCTAGGTGAGAGAAGCATGGGAGAATGGGGAAATAGAAGGATCTAGAGGGCCCTAGAAACCTATAAGAAGAACATTATGATGGGTGGATCTAGGCCCAGGTGTTCTGCTCAAACTATGGCACCAGGCAAGGACAATATGTGCAGAAAACTTCGAACCCCTACCCAGATCTAGCTACATTCTCCACAGTTGAGTGAAGAGCAGAGACTGACTTTCACACGAACTCTGGTGCCCCATATTTGAGCACGTCCCCTTGATGGAGAGGGCCGGTGGCACTCAGAGGAAGGATAACAGGCTATCAACAGGAGACTTGATACCCTATGAGCATATAGAAGGGGAGGAGGTCCCCCTGAGTCACAGACATAGAGGAGGGAATAGGGTGAAAGTGGGAGGGAGGGAGGAATGGGGGGAAACAAGGGATGGGATAACAATTGAGATGTAATATGAATAAATTAATTTTTTAAAACGTAAAAAAAAAAACATGACAGAAGGCACCACAAGGTGAATGATTACGTGGAGGAGGGCAGGGGCGACAGAAGACTCAACCCAGAGCACAAAGCCATAGGCTCACTGTCTCCGCTAGGCTGACAGGTTAGTGAATTCCTGGGATCTCCCTCTCTCTGTCCCCCAACAGTGGGGCTACAAGTGTGCACTGATATATCTACTTTTTTGTGTGAATGCTCGGGTTTTGAGTTTAGATTTCCATGCTAGCAGAGCAAGCATTCTTACAGAACAAGCCATCTCCCCAGGCCCCTAGGCTTAGTCATTTTATTATTACAGATGGCTAGAACTACAGTAGTCTTTGTGTTTTAAAAGATAAATCAAGAGCAGTTCAAGAAGGGAATGCAGGGAGTCAGTGCCCACATGAGCTTCAGAGCGCAGATGTGTGATTCCATCCAGGGTCCCCTGTCTGCACTGTCCCATCTACTTTCCTAGTCTCACTTTATCTGTTCTGTATATATCTTTATTAAATCTTCACCGTCTCAGAAGAGAATACTCACTCTGAGTGGTTCTGGGTTTTCATCCTGAGTGGGTTGCTGATGCTGAGGATGGAGCCAGTGTGCTGGGCTTTCAATGCCACGTGATTCTCAGCAGGAAGTTGCAAAGCCCGGGGGAGTAAACATCAGGTTCTGGGTCCTAAGACCTAGCATTAATTTTCCAGGGATAAATTTTATGGGTGCCCAGAAAAGGAATGAGCAGGCTCAGGTTCTGGGCAGAAACAGGATAGACTTGGTATAAATCCAGAACAAAAATAAGGATGTAGGGTGAGATGAATCCAAAACCCTAAGTACCTCAGAATCTGTAAATGGAATTCTTTTTACACATAAGTGTAAAAAAGAAAACTCCATTTGGATCCAATATCACTGTTGTCCTTACAAATGGGATAGTTTGGAAACATTGGAAACCAGTGGAGTATATTGACGTACTCCAGGATTCTGCAATGGCTCTTGTTTCCCTTTTGCTAGGTTGGTCATCCACTTCCTCTACCTCCAACCTATCAGTGGATCAATACATTTCAAACTTAGGTCTCTAGCCACAGGCTTTCCACACTTTACTCTTCCAAATTCCACTGTCCTATATGTCATTCATGGAAGGGACATGCCTTAAACAGAATTCCTGGGCCTCTGAACATCTTAGCTTTTTTTTTTTTTCTGGAGTGGTGGTTAATTTTATGTCTCAACTTGACCAGGTCACAGAGTGCCTGAATACTTGGTGAAACATCACTTTGTGTGCATTTGTGAAGGTGTCTCTTCATAAAGCGAACATTTGAATCTGTGGACTGAAAAAAGCAAATTCCCTTTCCAAACCCGAGTGGATGTCATCCAAGCTGCTGGATGTCCTAATAGAAAGAAAAATAAAAGCTTAGTAAGAAAGAATTTTCTGTCTGTGCCTGACTCTGTTTGCACTAGGCTCTGGACCAGAGCTGCAGCACGCTCACTCCTCATACTGCACACTTGTGCTAGGACCGTGCCGTTAAGTACCCTCTGCCTCCAGCTTGCTGGCTGCACCCTTGGACCTCTTGGCCGTATTTCTGTGAGATCCTAGTCTTTAGAATAAGGCAATCTCTTCTTTTCAGTTCTAGGACATGTTTATGCATTCTGTTTCTCCAGAGGACCCGGATTCACACACACAGTCTTTCTCCATTGCACGGGCACAGTTTCTGGAGTTACCTTTCAATGCTTTCTATCCAAGACACCTGAGAATGCTTAGCAGTTCGACCTCAGAAATGTGGACCAAAACTATTTTTTCTCTTCTTTAAGCTTCTACAGCATATGGGACTGTTACTTTGCACCAAAACTGTCGCAGTGGCTCCCATTCTCCTCTTTGGCTGCCTGTATCTCTGTTCCATATGCCTCACAAGAGTAACCTGCTCTCACACAGCCCTTGGGGCTGTTACCCCCTTTTTGTATTACTCTTTCTGCCCACTTCGTACTGCTTTGGATATCATCTCCCAAATAAAATCTGTGCATCCAGAACTTTGTCCTGGGCTCCGCTTCCAGGATACCCAAATCCACATAGTTGTTTTGGGTTTCACAAACGATTCGGTCATATAGAAGACCTCAGAGCAACTTAAGCATTCTCTACTATGTGCTTTGAAGATATTAAAAGTTCTTTTAAACTTCTTTTATAACCTGTATATTTATGTTTTTACTATGCTGTTCCATTTTTTTGAAATAAAAAACCATATATTAGCAATATTTAATCACAAAGAAACCTTAGGTTTTTCATAGCTAAAATTTCCAAGTGCTTTCTCTACCATGGATGCCTTTGTGGTAGGCTCTCTGTTTGATCTTGGCTAAAATATTTCACTTCACTTATAATCCTTATGCCCAGTGGGCTATATAAACATTTTCAAAAATATATTTCAGTACTGATGTTTTGTTGGTCTTTATACAATGTTGGATTATATTTTACAAGCACAGTCCTAATTAGAGATGGGATGACTTTCCTGTGGCCAAAGGAATAAACACTATTCCCTAAGTTTCAGTGTCCCTCACTCCACTGGTCTTCCAAGCCCCTGGGAAAGGTTCTAGCAACATACTTCTGTAGTCCTATGCTAGCATAAAATAAGAAATTATAATTTAGGATAGATACCAACACCCCCAATGGATGCTCGAAATGATGGACAGTGCCAAATTCAAAACACAAGCACAGTGGTTGGTCTGACAGCCAAGATGACTAAGAAGTAACTAACAGGTGGGTAACTTACAAAGCATGAATACACTGTCCAAAGGAATGATTCATTTCTCCACAGTACAGAGTAGTGTGCAAATACAAGCGTAAGAGGTGCTGGTTCCCGAAAATTTCCATTTACTATTTTTGGTCTATTATTTGCCTGAGGTAACTGACCCTAGAAACCGTGGGGAAGGGAGCTTGCTGGACAGTTTTCTGGATGAAGGTTCCTCAGTTTTTATGAGCCAGCTTTTACAAGCCTGCATCTGCCCTGAGGTAGTTCTGGTATCATTTTACCCTGGCCACAGTCTAGTGCAATGACTGCAGGCTGGGTTGCAAGCGTAGAGAGCAGCAATGGATGTGCTTGTATTTCAAAACGATTCTGTCTTCTAAGCCCTAGAGATGATGTCCTTGCATTGTGGAGCCATCCTCTCCATGTTGGGATTCTTCTATCTAGATCATTTTCTGTCTAGTTAGAAGCTTTAACCAGCATAGTTTTGTCTATATTATTGCTATATTCCTGAAGTTAGTTTTAACACATGCTAAGGCTGCTTGTTAAATAGACTCTTGACCACAAAAAGGCCTTGGATGAATCAACCCCAGTGTCTACTCATTCTTAAAATCACTTACTGTTTATTGTGTGCCAGGCACTGACCAAAGAGATTCACATGTTTATCCACTCCTCTGGAGAATGTTGTGTTATTTACAGTACTTAGACTAAGAAATAAAAGTCCCAGGGAGGTAAAGAAAAATGTGGCAAATCACACCACTGAGAAATGAAGAAGTCCAAGGATAAGTCAGAGTCTTCGATCTTAAAAGTGCTACACAATTTTACCTTTAAAGGCAGAGAAAACCCTCCTGGCAAAATGTCTTCCAATTATTGTAGCAGATACACTTGAAGCAAACGGGTTTACAAAATGAAGTTGACATGATAATTAAAAGTCTTTCCCACTTTTTATTAATGTGACGATCATAACATACATATTGGTGTCATCTATCCATTTATCCATTCCACTAATCCATCCACTTACTCATCTCTGTCTATTTATTTAATCTTCCAGTCATGTGTCCGTCCGTCCGTCCATCCATGCATTTTATCCATTCATCCATCACATTCATCCTACAGTCCCCCATGGATAGGCCCTAGTCAAATATGTGAACTTCACAGTCCATTCCCATGACTTATGGCTCTTCTTATTTTTGCTCACACTCAGAACAGCTTCCCTCCTCCTCTCTGTTCACACAGATTCTACTTTTTTCACACTGTGCTAAATTTCCTCATCTTCTTTGAAGGTTTTCTTTTCTTATTGTTTCATCTCAAATAAGTACACCTTAACTCTAGATGGGGTGTTATATTAAGAATATAAGTCTTAAAGGCAGAGGGAGCGACTCGGTTGGTAAAGTGCTTGTCATTCAAGCACAAGGACACACCTTTGGGTCTCCAGGACACACATGAAATCCGTGGTGCAGCACATTTGTAGTCTCAGTGCCTCAGACGGAGAGACAAGGGGATCCCTGGGGCTTACTGCCAGCAACTCTAGCTCAACTTATGAGCTCCAGGCTTAGTGGGAGACACTCTCTCAAAAGTAAGGGGGGAAAATCGGAAACCTGCTACTCTAGAAGTTTCCTGAAATAAAGACACATGTAAAAGGAATTTAAGTGGAGTTACCATATTAATGGAGGAGAATTATTAATTGCTTAATGGGTTTAGAAGCCATGTAAATCCTCAAATGGATCATTGTATCTTATGCACTTTTCTACCTGTATGGGAATGTTCATGATGCCAGAGATGTACTGGATGCCTGTTTAATAGTTGTCGGATCAAACATCTTTGTGTGGTTTCCCTACCTCCCTCAGTTGTCAAGAAACAAAGGAGTCAGGACATTTCTTAGGAAATCTTTGAGGGCTCCATGGAGTCTGGGGCTTGATCTGCTGGCTTATTCTGAGGCTCCAGCAAGACACACACACTCTCTCCAGGTCCTAGATTCTCTGCATCTTTGGGGCTCTTGCCAGGTCATTTTTCTCAGCAAAGCTCTTCCACCCAATGTCTGGGGAAGGCAAGGAGGAAGGCAGTTGCAGAAATTGTGTCTGATAATGTATTCATCTGGGCCCAGATCTCTACCACGGTTTCTGGTTCTGGAGGACATGGGGGCTGAGGATCAAGCCCAGGACCCCAAATATGTCAAGAAAGTGTACTTTGTAACACTGAGCTGCCATCTCAGCTCCATCAGGCCCTCTTGAAGCTGGAACCAAGGATTCTAAGGGATGCATCACCAGAATGAGCACCAAGCAAGCAAGTGAGGGGCATGCAGGAAGTGGCCAACCAGGAAGCTGAGCTAGCCATAGGGCTGAGGCACCACTGCACTCAAAAATGGCAGAATAAGTAACAGTCATGCTCCTACCATGGGGGATGCTGTATGCACCTTGACCTCATTAGGGAAACTTTGGGAGCTGATGTAAAATACTGTAAAGTAACCACCCATGATGCCTGCTTATCAATTCTAGGACTTGTCTATCTTACCTAATCTATGTGAAGGAATGCTTCCCTCCACTAAAGAAGAGGCAAGAATTCTGGTCACCTTGTACATGCCTGTAATCCCAGCCACTCAGGAGGCCAAGGCAGGAAGATTAGTAATTGTGTGGATATTAAAGTATTTTTGAGGCTAGCCTGGTAGCTTAGTAAGACCCTGTGTCAAATCAAAACAGATAGTACAGAGATTGTGACTTAATAGTAAAGCACTTGCCTGAGATACACAAGATCCTGGATTTAATCTGCATCACCACATAAGGGAGGTCTGAGTTGGGTAGGAATAAAAACCAGAAAAGGAAATGGAAAAGAAGGACTACAGTAAAGAGATGCTAGTGCTGAAAAGCTGAGAGTTCCTGGGACCAGTTCACCCTGCTGTGGAAAGGAAGACCTGGGTTGGGTGTAGGTGTGTGGGGATACAGCAGTTTCTGTTACCATGCAGTGTTGCCAATCCTAGCAAAGTTGGCATTTGGCACTTGGCACTATTTTTCCATTAAATGAATGAATCTAGAGATGCATGCATTGGGGAATGGACTGCAGGAAGGATGAATAGGTAGCATAGCTATCCTGTGCAATGGCAGGGCTCCCAAGAGCAGACTGTGTACTGTTGGCCTTTGGGAATAACTGTATCACAACTTGGACTCCAGTCTTATGAATCTACTGTCAAGAAGATGAAGAGAGCACTAGACATTTCTAGAATAAGTTGAACCTGGACAGGTAAAAAAAAGTGCTCATCAAGGGCTATCATTTTTTTTATAGTCACCCAGGAGCTGCTACAAAGTTGACTCAAATAAAAAGCAGTCCTTCCTTTTGAAGGTAAACCATTTGTTGTATGAATCTGTTGTTTACCAAATTAGAAATGGATGTCAGGAGAAGAAGGGAGGGGGTAGGGTGAGAAAGAGTGAAGCAGTTGAAAAATGGAGAAGGAAGAAGAAGAAGAAGAAGAAGAAGAAGAAGAAGAAGAAGAAGAAGAAGAAGAAGAAGAAGAAGAAGAAGGGGAGAAGGAGAAGGAGAAAGAGGAGGAGTAAGAAGAATAGGAGGAGGAAGAAGAGGAGGAGGAGGTCACAGTGATTAGTTGACCTTGACTGAACTCTAAATCCAATTTCATCATTTACCTGCTGCTCTGGGACATTTGCTAAACTTTCAGCCTTAGTTTTCTAGGCTCTGTGAGAGAGTGTGAGGTGAAAGAATGGATGTAGTGGCTTCTCATGCTATCTGCTGGTAGCAATGTCAAGTACACAGCCAGGATAATTCTCCATCAACTCCAGTCTAGGGACTCAGGATCCTCAGTGTCTTGTACAATAAAAGGCAGAGACAAGACTCAAAGGAATAATGCAGAATTGAGTGGAATCATTCACTCATTGACTTCTCCCTTTCTTCCAGGGTTTTCTTCCAGAGTTTTGAGCATGTAAAACTTGAAAGCAAGCAAACAAAGAGCTAGGCTGGGGACAGGTTTACTCATCTCACCTTCATTCCAGCTATGGACAATTTCATGTAATGGTTAAAAAAATCTGGTTTGAACCATATGGAAATGCTGTTTTCGTGGTCTGAAATGGCGACATATTAGGAATTTCATAGGTTCCAACCACAGGCTTCTTGGATTTATTTTCTTCACTGAATGGATGAAACTGTGAGGCTTGAGAGAGTAAGGTAGCCTGGGCCTCAGAGCCTTCTCACATTGGCCTGTGCTCAGGAACCTCTGGGGGCCTTGTTAAAATGCAGATTTGAAGTGAGTGGATCTGGAGAGGAGTAGATGATTGCTGTCTCTTGAGCTCCCAGGTTGCACTGAGTGACCCAGACACTCTTGAGTGGTTAATTTAGATTTGGTGACCCTGGATGGGCTTCTAGAGTTGCCACAGGGGCCAGGTAAGAAGATTACCAAACAAGCATTCTGTGATTTATTAAAAGGGGGACTTTGGGCTGGACGTGGTGGCTCACGTCTGTAACCTCTCCCCAGAGGCTAAGGCAGAATTTGAGGCTTGTCAGGATGACAGAGTGAGAGCCCTTCCTAAAAAACAAAACAACAAAACAAAACAACAACAAAAAATCCAGCACAAAACCAAAAAACTAACCAAAAAGAAAACCCTGAAACCAAGACAAAACAATCTAAACAATAACTATTGAAAATTGATTTTCCTCTTGTCTAACTTTGTTAGATGCCTACCATGTGCTGAGCATGTGCAGTACCCTGTGTGTCAGCCAAGGATGCCCCCAGCTTCCTTTTTTTAAATTTAATTTTCTAAAATTTTTAATTAATTAATTAATTAATTTATTTATTTTTGCCTCCAGCTTCTTTCCCTCCATTCCATCTCTTCTTTTTCCTTCCTCTTCCTTTCTTATCTCCCTCCCTCATTTTCTTTTCTCTCTTTCTCTTCTCACTTCTCTTTTTCTGTTAGTTGACATCGTATTTGCTGGTGTTAGATAAAATACAGAAATTGATTCTGGTTTCATTAAGGTATAGGGAGAATAACTGGAGGTCAGGGACTCCAGAAAATCTGGTGGGTTGTGCTTAGAGTAGAGGCGAGAACCAAGATAGTTCCACAAGGCTTTCAGGACGGAATTTCAATCAATGTAGCCTGTGGTAGCTGTGGCTGGGACACCTTCTTGTTCTCTCCCACTTTCCTGCCCATGGTGCTGGGGATTGAACCAGGGGCCTCCCACATGCTAAGCAAGCACTCTACCCCTGAGCTACACCCCTAGACCAACATGCTTCCTTTTGATGGAGACTTGACTACTCCTGCCAAGCCTCCCCTGCCCCCAAACTCCATAACTGCTGCAATAAAAACATTTAATGACTTCTCCATCTCCATATGAGCCCAAGTCTATGGCAATGGTTTCAGGTGCCTGATCTTGGGTTTTATACTCAGCCTGTAGCTGCCAGGAGGCCAGGAGAAGCAGGCATGCCTAAGCAAGGCACGCATTCCTGGTAGACCGTGCATGGCGGCTGGATAGCCACAGCTATGCACAGCTTAGTTTCCTTTTTTCAGATTTCTAGAAAAAAAGAAAAGAATTCAGCTACCCTGCAATTACTGAGAGCCTCAAAGAAAGAAAGAAAAGTATAGCCATTAGTTTGAAAGTCTAATGACCCCAATCTAAATAGTGCCAGACATTTTATTCTGCTCGGTTATAGGAAAAAGGCATTACTTTGATTTTAAAATCTGTTAGCAAGAGCACCAAATTATGCTCTGCCATTCCCTCCTTTTCTTCATTCTACAAATGAAAACTCTCTCCCCTCTACTAGTTTTCACATACTTGTATTTGGTGACCATTAGTTGAGCACCTGGTATAATTCAGGACCTGTGGCCCCGGACACAAAAAAGTATAAACAGGTCTGGTTGAATGCTACTGTAGGGCTCAACTATGGCATAGTGAAAGTAAGATTAGTCTGAAGGGGTCTGAGGTGGAGGAAAGCTTTGTACTTCAGAGAGCAAGTGGTATCTGCCTCTGCCAGTCAGATTTACTCTTACAAACAAAATGGTTTTTTATCTCCAAAGCTCTGATGTTTTCAAAGGCAAAAATCCACCCTTATCTTTAGAGTGTAGGTCACCTGTCATTACTACCAGTAGAGGGAGACAACGTGATACCTCAAAACTGGAGAGGGAAGCCTATAGGAAGTGTGTTTAACTTCCTTATTTATGTAGGAGCTGGAAAAATAAAGACAGGCAGTAAAAATCTTTCCCCCTTTGTCCTTTAGAAGCCTGTTCCAAAGCTTTATGGTCTGTTTTCAGGTCCTTATATGAGATACTAATAAAAAAATATCAGGTCTGATGTAAAAATCAGTGGGATTTCAGCAAAACTAACAAATGTTTGGGACAGAAAATGCAATAAAATAAAAACATTCAGTGTTACGATATACGATGTCTTTGTAGGACAATTGATCTTCAGTATTTGTAAGGCAACTGCTTGTTATTCTAGGAAGTCAGGAGCCTTCAAAAAAGGCAGCTCATAGTCAAGTGAGATAGAAAGCCATGGTTGCTTTGAGCACGTGGTAATAAACGTCTTGCTTTATTCTGGGATATCCTTTATAAGATGTGAAAGTAAGTGAACTCTACACTGTGATTTGAGGCTGCTGATTTATACAAACCTCTACATACTCAAGAAAGTACAAGAACATTTTTATAGTTGAGATGTGTAGTTAATCCTTCAACTAGTCATTGCACATAGGTGCCTGCATGTCTATGGCTCCTTGTTGGTATCTGGAAGATTCTGGGATCTCCAAAGCACAGTCTCTGTCCAGTAAGAACTTGAGACCTTCACAGAGACGTTATAAGTGCTGTTTATGAACAATAAAAGTGGCCATGTGAGTGCTCAAGGTGGTCAGTCTTTGGATGGAAGATTGTCCAGTGCTGGGAAGACGTCTGAGTTTTCAGATTGGCTGGCAGGATGGCTTTCCGATACTGCAGAGTGACGCCAAGCGAATTCTCTTCTTTATCAGGAAGCCAGGAGGTGCCAGCAACAGAATTCTGGGTTAGTCTTAGGATCACCTTCCAATCCCTATGGAAACCAGGCATGTTCACTGCTCTGAACCCCAGCTTTCCTGGCAGTGGGGTAGGACTTGAAGGAGCAGGGTCAAGTTAGTAGATTATAGGAAGACAGTCTTTGCCATCTTTGAGAACTGCTTAGTCCACTGTGACTCTGCTCAGGGGAGACAGGGTTTCTCTGTATAGCACAGGCTAGTCTCAAACTCATGATTCTTTTGGAAATATAGATACACACCACTATGGTCTGTAAACTTCTTCTTTTATACCCTGGGTCCTTATTTCATATAGCTGTTGTAAGGACTCGGTGTAAGGAATAAATAATGTCAATTGCTGAGCACAGTATGGCTGCTAGAAGGGGCGTACAGAGGAGGCTTCTTGGAGCAAAAAGTCTTGAAGGATAGTCAGTTTGTAGCAAGAGTCCAGATGGAGACCTTCTCCTAGAGGTGTGATGTACAAGCTATGTATGGAGCCACAGGTCCAATCAGGCCCTTGTAAAGGCCACTAGATTCGGGGATGGTCACATTGATGCAACTACCCCACCCCCCACCTCCACCACCAGAGTTTGTGAGATCTGCTTTCCCCAAGCCTCTCATTTCTCTGGGTCTTAGCTTGTGATTCAGTCATGGAGGACAAGGGATAGTTCCTCACCAGGGCCTCTGTTAGTGGTATCATTCTCCATATTAGTCCTAGCTTCTTCCACAGTGAATTAAAGTAAATGTGCCACACTTGTGCTCCCAGAACTCCAGAGGCTTTTTAAACTTACACATGACTCTCAGTGCTGACACCAGGAGACAGTGTTCTTCAAGTCATTCATCCATTCTTTCATCTATCCACAGATGAATGTGGATTTTACTAAGCACCTACTGTTTACAAAGTATCACTCTAGGGGCACAGAGTTTGCTTTCTGACTATATCTCATTTTGATTACATTATGTTAATGGCTTCCGATTGCCACATGCTAGTCCAGGCCACATGCAGCATGCTCCTTCCTAGCTCCCTGCTTTTATTCATGCTGTTGTCCATCTCTGTACTACCTCTCCCAGTGATCCGGGCTGACCAACATCTAATGACTCAGGTTTTTTTCTAAAACATCCCTTTCTTTAAATCTGCTACCAAATCTACCTTGGATTCCAACCCTTCCAATGTTGGTACGTAATTCCTTCCACTGAGCCCACACAGCTGTTATAGTAGTTGTCCCTGTATTTCAGTTCATCATTTTTGTGACTTTCGCTCCTGTTGGATTTACAGTTTGGTGAGGCAGGCACTGAACTTTAATCATCTTTGTAATCCCGGTACCTAGCATCCTGCTTGGCACATGAGAGCCAATTAAGCATCTGATAAACGAGTTTGTTGAAGCTTTGGAAGTGGGTCAGGATGGTGATGTGAATAATAATGACAATAATAGTGGCTACCTTATATCATGTACTTCTTACACGTCAAACTCTGAGCCAAATGTTATACATCTGTGATCTGTTTAGCTAAATCCTCACGATAGACTGTGAGGTCAAAGAATTGAGGTTGCTGACAGAGCATCCCTGGACTCAGAGGCCAGGGTTGGAATTCCATCTACCAAGTCCCCTCCCATGGACACACACATTCCTATCCTGCAAGAAGGGGCCTGGCTAATGGTACAAGTGATAGTAAATGTCTCTTCTTTTTGCCAATACCAGCACTCTGAAATTGGACTGTAGCTGCTTAGAATAAGAGGGGGGGGGGATCCAGTGTGAAAATGGCATGCCATGGGCAAACGCTAGCCTTGTCCAGCTGTACCCTGTGGCAGCTGTGTGCCTTGTACAAGTTGTCTAGCCCTGCTTTTTGCCTTCCTATATGTAGTGTAGGGTTAGGGTGCTCAGCTTTACAGGGCTGTTTAGAAAGAAGGCGTAGTGATGTCAGCGGTATGGTCAGGACTTGTTTCATATGTGTATTCGAAAGTAGTAGTAATGGTTCTATATACCAAATAAGAGGATTTAGAGAGCGATGAGTTGGCTGAGGCAGAAGGACCAAGATTTCTGGACCAGCCTGGGCTATACAGTGAGACTCCATCTGAAGCAAACAAGCATGCAAGCAAGCAAGCAAACAGGGTTGACTGAGAATAAAATGTGGGGGCATGCTTTCAAGGAGGGAGCAAAAAGATCCAGAGTCAGAGACCTAAAAACAGTGAGCAAAGATGAGTAAGAGGAGAGGGTGGTCACTTGCTGGGGTGTCTCTGGACATTAAGCTGGAAGATAACTTCTAGATTACTTTTGGTTACTTTTGATACTGCTGGTTACTTTTGAAAGAAAATATGGCAGCCTCTCAGGGGGGAAATAGATGCTGTAGGTTCAGGAGTCTATGAGCAGGAAGAATAGTGACTCTTTTTTTGTAGTAAATTTTTGTAGTAAATTAGGGGGCGAGGTGCTGTGGTCTGAATGCTTCAGCCCCTCAGATCCATTCTCTGCAAGCCTAATCATCAAGATGATGATGGTATTTGGAGAGGAGTTCTTAAGAAGTAACTGTGCCATAGGATTAGTGTCAATATACAAGACGACAGAGAGATACTTCTTAGTCCCTGTACCATGTGAGAACACATAGGAAGGCATTGTCTGTGACAGACACTGGGCTCTTACCATTACCAAGTCTAAATTTCCAAGTCTCTAAATACATGAGAAATGAATTTCTGTTGCCTACAATCTACTCAGTTTGTAGTGTTTTCTTATAGAAACCTGAATCTACTAAGACACAGAGCGCTACAAAAATCAGTTGCCTTAGATTCAAGAGTGATAAACCTTCCGCATACACTATGTAAGGTGAGAAGCTTTCCATTCAAAATGCCAGATCAATGGAGCCTAGAGAAACACAGACACCCACCCCTAAACACATATGAACTCCATATATATCTAGAGACCCCTAGGATTAACAGGAACCAACCATTTAACTCATGGAGGAAAGTCTTATTGAAGGAGAGAAGAGAGTTAAATGCATGATTTTAGACACAAGGAAGTCAACAGAAAGCAGACGCTAAACTTATTAAGGGGATGTGTCAAGATCCTGGGTGTAAGACTCATGCTGGCAGGTGGTAGAAAGAAGAAAGCAAGGGTAAAGAGAGCACAGACAGGCCCAAGATGTAGCAGAAGGCAGCTGAATGGCCTCTGAATGTCCTGCCTTTCTTGAAACAGAAAAAGATGGGTCTGCTAACCCTGCAGTGAGGAATGGTGGAAAGCAGTGCATTGCTTATGCTCCATCGGCCAAACGTTAGCCACAGAACCATTCCTAGAGATTAGAAAGTATCATTAAATTGTATTGTATGCACAGTCTGCATCCTTGGTGTTTAGCAGGATGTCTAGAGTACAGTGGATACTTGGTAGACTGTTGAGTAAATACCTACATGAACATGGCCTTCTATGTTGCTCGCTTGAGGTTCAAAGATGACTTAGAACTAGAGGTGAGCTAAAGGTTGAGCTTCAATTTAGAGCTGTTCTTACAAATGCTTATGCGCTGCAGGGACCCATTCATTTTCTCTATGCCTCTATATTTGCTACCTGGGTTCAGCCGAAAGTCTGTGCTTAGTGAACCTGGCAGAGTGATGCTGACTTGCTTTCAGTGAGATAAAGATCAGGGTCTTTCTTCCAAAGCTCAGGGCTATAGGAAGTTGAGCTTATCAGCCAACAAGTACATTAACTACAGTTTTCAATCAAATGTGAGATACCCAGCCCTGCATTTCTGTAAACCAGACCTCCACCTGAGTTCTTTAGCCTCCCAGTGAGCTAACTAGAACAAAGAGGAGTGGACAAGTTACTGATGGACCTAACCAGTCTCCAGATAATTTAAGTAGTTCACTGTCAAACTAGTTGGACACAAAGTACCACAGATTCACATGTGTCCTACAGACAATGTTTAAAGCTCAGGAGTGGAGTTCATCCATGTGATTTTTTAAAATAATGGTTCTTTTAATGGATAATGTGAGCTTGAGAAGGAATGGGAAGGAAAGCTGGTGAGGTGGGTCAGAAATTCCCTGAAGGGCAAATAAAGTACTTCTTATGAAACCAGCAAAGCCAGCCAGGATGCAGAGCATGACGGGAGCCATGTGGGCGGGGAATGCCAGGGATATTTTTATAAACAACTCCAGAGCTATCAACAATGCAGGGACAGGGCAGAGATTCCCATGTATGCAGATACTATTTCTTGAAGAACAGTGCTTGTGAGAGGGCACCAGAGCCAACAAGCTGAAGATGGAAGAGAGAAGCAGAGGCAAGCAGTTGTAAAAGAAGTCAGTGCCAAGGCTGAGGTCTCTGACTCATACAGGCTGGCTTGGGGAGGCAGGGGCAGGCAGGGTGGCAGGATGCTGGGCAGGCGTGAAGAGAATGATATGTCTTGGTGCTTTCACTAGAAAGCAGCTGGGCCAGTAAGGATGAGAGCTTAGATGGATAAGAGATGGGCCTCATTTTAAAGAACGAGGTTACTGGTATGCTCAGGAATAAACTCTGCCCCTGCCTGAACCAATATCTATCTGGTGACTTTGACTATCCCTACAAAGGATAATTTGCCTCAACTTCTGAACTCCAAACAGTATCCTATCTCATGAGGAAAACAACCAATTTCAGAGCAATCTTCTTACTATCCAGAGAGAAGCCAGGCTATAGAGTCAGTAGGTTCCAATCCTCCAATTGATTGTTAATGGCTATGGTGGCTTGGGCAAGTCCCCCAGCCTATCTGGGTTGCAGTTACATCTTCTAAGTTACATCATTCTATTTTGTGGATTGGTGAGGACTGCTTGAGAAATTGTGCAGCAAAAGCAGGAGGTGCTTAGTGAGAATCCTGCCTTCCATCCTCCATTGTGGGAATCGGATGAAGCCCTGAGCAAATGTGTATCATTCACACTTGCATGGCTGTGTCAAGGACCCCAGTGCCTCGTACATATAGGAATGGCAGGTCTTCCACTAATCCAGTATGGATGTTGAGTGTGTGATGAAAGTATTAACTACACCTTCCTCCTCCCAAATGTTGACACTATATGCAGAAGCTTTCAACCACAGCTCTGTCTTCCTGGGTTACTACAACCTGAGATGGCTTCCCTACAGAGACCTGGCCACCTTGATCCTGTGGTGTGTAATATTGATGCCGAGTTCCTGGGATGCTGCTGGTGCACCTGCGTCAGATCCCACAGCCAAGCTAATCCCAGCTTTTCTGTATGCTTGTATCTGTCACTCCTGCATCCCCTGGGGCCCAAGTCAAGTCAATCCCAAAGCCATGCAGATTTCTGCAACCCACCCCTACTCAGTGATCTTTGAAGAGAGATCCTTCCTTCTCCTTTGAAGAGAGATCCTTCCTTCTCCTTCTCAAGCCTTCTGTTTCCCTTCTGCCATGCCATGCTTCTGGCCCACCCACTGGCTGCCGTTGCCCATGTGGGCCTCCACTGGCTCCAGCCTTCCAGGCAGAATTCCTTTTATTCCCAGTCTAATGATTAATAGCCAGGCCACATAAGCTTATTTCTCCATGGATCTTGGAAAACGCAAGCAGATGAGGTAGTAGCATGGGACGAAGGCTGAGAACCTCAGCCAGACTTTATATAAGGAACCGAACGCTGCTGATGAATAAGGCAGTTCTGTCACATGCCCTTGTCTTTCATGTTCACAACGAACAATGTGCAGGTTGGTGCCCAGTTCTGTAGATAAAAATAGTCCCAAACATACTAATCTGACCTAAAGATAGGACGTAGTTCAGAGCCAGATTACTCTACAAAATCAACATGAGCTGAGCTAGTGTGAACGGGTATATGCTCATGGTCCAACAGGTGACATCCCTCACTCCTGAGTCAAGCTAGGGCGGGGTTTATCATTTGGGAGGTCTTAGCACATGAAAGAGTCCAGGCTCTTGTTTTGTTATTACAAGGATGAAGCTTTAGTTCGGCCTATCCCATCCCAGGAGTGTTGGTCATGTTTCTTGACTCCACTTCCCATCATGCACTCTGCTCATTCAGCCACTCTGGCTTTTTACCCGTCATGCTCTCAGTATTCCCACCTGGGGACCTCTATCCTGCTCCTCCCCTCTCCCTTCCCTCAGTGCCTTCAGGACCCACCTTGTCAGAGAGCCTCTGTTTACAACATCCCAGCACATCCCGTCATCCTCTACTTCCTTGTCATGGTGATTTTTTCCTACAAGTTCTAATGACGCCTACTGCACATTCTTTGTGTATCATCTGTGCGGCCCCACTGGAAGACAGGCAAAGACGAGGGAATGTCTTTGTGCTCATTGCTTCTGTCTGCTCCAGAGAACAGCCAGGCTCCTTGAAGGCTTTAGCAAATACTTGGCGGGCAGATTTTGGGCTTTGGCTTTTCGTCTGGTCTCTTGTTAATATACAGGGAATCACTTAGGAAGTGATCATTAATCACACTCTACAGAGGAGGAAGCTGAAGTTCAGGGAGGTTAAGTGACTTGCCCAGGTCACCAACTGGCTAGAGACAAGGTCATAAGCAAAGCCCAGATCACTTTGCTGGCAGTATAAAGTATGTCCAGGGAACCGCTTATGTCTCCTTATTTCTCCAGTCATTTCCCAAAGGACAACGTGCTGGATTGCCTGAGAGACAGCCCTTAAATGGAAATGGACTCCATTTAACTTGATTGATTTTGTTCCTAGACTTGTCAGAAATTGGAATTTAGGGGTAATGGGCAGAGACCAGGGGTTTTAAGTACAGACTCCTTTTCAGCTCAACCAGATCTATTCTTAACTTTGTTTATTCCTGGCCTAATGCAGAAAATATATGCACTAAAAAACAAATTAAAAATAAACGATAAATGAGTTAGAAACTGCCTGGGGCTATCAGGAACTTATGTACCATGCTATGTGGCTTTTGAGTAAATATTTGCTTTGCAAGCCAAGGAGCAATCCATATTTACCTCGGCCGTCTCTGGCTGAAGGGCACTTACACTACTTCTGGAGTCTGTATAGTCTCCAGGAAGTGTACACACAGGCCTGAGCACCCCAGATACTCTGAAAAGAGGAGTAACTTAAGACTAGACCACTGGGGTTTTGGTTGAGTTCTGCTACTTGGGTGTTGGGCAAAGTTGACAACTTATCGCTCTCTCTGAGCATCTTCTGACACCCTCAGCATCCTGACCTAAAGACAAGCCTGCGAGTGCATTGATAGTTTTGCAGTAAACAAACAGCTTGGATGTGTGAGGAAGTGGGTTGAGGAGGATGCCAGCATTTTAGCCATCTCTCCTTTCTTGTCTTCTCCATTGAGGCAACTCCTTTGTCTTTTTTATTTCACTCCCCTTAAGCAGCTCTCTCCCAAGATTGTAATGTCTGAAAGCTGTTGTTCTTTAATGAAAAGAAACCTGGGCTTGCAGAACGGTCTGCTACGTAGGGTGATAAGATGGGGGTGATGAGGGCTCAGGGCTTTCTCTGTCTGAGAACATGACTCACAGGATAGGAAAAACACTCACTGGACATGTCACTGAGAGACTTGCTAAGCTACTTTCAGAGGGACATGGAGGTACACAGCATTCAGCCTGACCCTCCTAAAACTTATGGGCTGGTAATGGAGAGATGGCCATGGCACGCCCATCCGTTATAGGCAGACACATTCTCAGGAGTGACAAGTCAGCCTGGAGGCTGGTGCCAAACTCCGTTCTTTTCTAATATTTTTTTTTTTTTTTTTTTTTTTTTTGGTTTTACGAGACAGGGTTTCTCTGTGTAGCCTTGGCCGTCCTGGACTCACTTTGTAGACCAGGCTGGCCTCGAACTCACAACGATCCGCCTGCCTCTGCCTCCCGAGTGCTGGGATTAAAGGCGTGCGCCACCACGCCCGGCCCTCTAATATTTATCCTAATGTGTGTAAGTGTTTTGTCTATCTCTCGGTCTGTCTAGTTCCTACATACGTGCAGTGCCTGTGGAGCCCAGAAGGGTATGTTGGATCTGTCTGCAGTTATATGCTATAGACATATTGATGATGGAAGCCAAACTCCAACAGGCTGCAAGAGCAGCATGCACCCCTAACTTCTGAGTCAGTCTTCCAACCCCAGTTCTGAGGAAGAACACTCTAGCAAACCTTTCCAAGAAATTGGCATCTAAAGTTCCAATCTGAAATGGGCAGAATAAGAGTTACTCATGCAAAGGTGAGAATGGGAAAATGTTTCCAGCCAAGGCAGTGGGGTGTGTGTGTGTGTGTGTGTGTGTGTGTGTGTGTGTGTGTGTGTGACAGTGGAGGGAGAGAGTACAGCCACAGAGGCAGGGAATGAGGTCAGAGGGAACTAGGACTGCCCTTCGTCTTGCTTAGAACCTTGTGAGGCACTTGTAAGAGTTTTGCTCTGTCCCCAGGGCAGTGGGGCTCACCAGGACTGGGGCAATCCTATTGAGCTCTGTGTCTGACAGGGCTTACTCCCTGTGTAGTGTGCAGCTCACTCTGAATGGAGACCAGGCTGAGAACCCAGATCCAGGGGGCCAGACTAGAGAAAGAATAACGCACAAGAGTTGTTTAAATTTAAAGAACAGGCCTGGGAACTGAAAGTTCTAGAATATGTTTTGCTTTCCATCCTTCTTCAGACTGCATTGTTCCCTTTTTCCCCGAATGGAGTAAAGGCATTCTCAGACTGGGTTCCAGGACAGTTTAGAGTTTTGTCACCTTACAACAGTGGGATCCATTTCTTCTGAGTATGCAGTCCTTCATTAAGGAAAACCTCTCACCACAGTGCTTTGCTTGTCTGTGACATGATCGTTGTAAAACACGAGGCCCAGAACCATCTTAAAGCAGTAACTCTGCATCCCCATCAAGGGCTTGGGAGCTGCTGCCTCGGCACGTGACATCTGTCCCAGAGTGTGGTGCACGGCTGACTTCTCTGTAAACTGTGGGGCACACAAACTCAGCTGGTTCTAATTGCACAGGGCATGCCATATTGTTGCCCGATGTAATGTCAATTTTTATTTATTTGTGTTTGTGAAAAGCGGGCCTGATTAGACCACTTAGAACTACACAGGCTAGTTAGAGCCAGGCCGGCGTTAGTGAGTGCAGCTGCCCTCCCTAAAGTCATCAGCGCTTCCAGCACTCGGCCTCCCTCTGAGAATGTAAACTTGGGGCCTTGTGCTATCATGATTTCTATTTCATCCTCCTCTTATAAACTACCATATAAAACGCAGCCGCCAAGGGTTCTTTCTTTCTTTCTTTCTTCTTCTTCTTTTTTTTTTTAATTTCTTTTTTCCCCCAATTTCATTTTGAGGCTTGGAAAATCACAAAATAAAAATAGCCCTGAGAGTGGAAAGTTTGTAGGAGTTTGTTTAGCTTTCTTTGAAATGTACTTTGTGGAGGAATAAGTATGTCCTAAGATAATTCTCTGTACAGTACTTTATTGCTCGTATGGATTTTATGGCTTTTTCTCCTGTTTGATGCTCGTGGTGTCCCTGTCGGCTGTAAAGGATGATTATGCTCATCTTTCTAGTGAGACAGAAGGCCAAAGACAGGACTAGGCTGGCATGGCTAAAACTGTACGATGAGTCCCTAAGACAGTCCCGATAACTCCCGAGCCTCCACCCTGGAGGCCCCATCCAGCCTTCTCTCTCTCCCAGTGTCCCCTACCCCAGCTCAGGTTCTGCTTTTCCCCCCCTCTGCCATTCTCAGAAAGGGCAGATGTCCAGGCTGTGTGTGGACAAATGTAGGCTCACGGCTGGTCATGCAGCATGTTTCTCCCTCTCAGGAGCATGCTACTTCATAGAATCCCAGCACCACCTGGGGGACAGAGCATTAGTCAGTCATCTATGTCCTTAGATCCTGGAACAGAGTATATTACTTAGTTGCTGCTACTCTGTGCCTGTTTTCCAATAGAAACACTTCTGATTAAGGAAGTTGTTTTTAAAAAATACTCAAACTATTTCATTCAATTTCCTGGTTATAATAAGGAGCCAACCACCAAAGACCTGGTTAGAAACTGGCTGTTTAGAAGCTGGTGAGTCTTGAGATCGTTCAGCTCATGGTTTAACTTAAGCTCATGGCTTCTCTGACTGTTTTGCAGAATGTCCTGAAGCACATCAATGGGTGTTCTGGAAAAGTGACACGTTCTGTGGCCAAGCAAGTTTTGGAAACCCTGCTTCAACGAGTTCGACAAATACACCTTTTAATTGTCAATGTGTTCAAAGCCTGGATCCCCCAGGTTTTCTTCAAGATCTCCCCATCTGCATGAGTTTCAGGCATACCCCACCATTCTCTCAACTGTTTAGTGAGAAACTTTTACAGACAGACAGACAGACAGACCCACACACACGCGCGCGCGCTCGCGCGCAAACACACACACACATGCACACACACATGCACTCATAATAGTGTCTTCAGGCATACCACACCGTTCTCAATTACTTAATGAGAAACTTTAACTCCCCCTCCCTACACACACACACACACACACACACACACACACACACACACACACACCCCTGCACTCAAATCGGTGCTTTCCCTGAATGGTCCCTGGCTCCACTTCTCTCTGTGTTGCTGGTCTCAGCAGAAGCAGGGGAGCAGGTGTGCTCTTGTTTTAGGCCCCTTTCTGCAGCATCCCAGGGAAGGGAATCCTAACCCCTAAGCTCCTGGTGGCTCAGAGTCTTCCTTCCTCTAGTGCCTTCCTTTAGGCTGGACAGTGCTAAAAGCCTCTTCATCGAAAGAGATCCCTGCCTACACCACATTCTCAGACCGAGGCTTCATTCCCCCTCCTTCTCTTCAACTTCAAAGGCGTTTTTGAGGGTTTGAGCACACCTTCTTCTGAAGGAGTCTGAAGCGGATGACTCACAAATACGCTGGAATCTAGCCCCGCCACCCCCACCGCTCTGTAGGAAATCCAATCTCCTGAGTGCTGCATAGGATTTGCCTAGACCTTGGCTTCAGCATTCTGGCCTCTCTCTCTACCTAGTCTTGTTGTTGTTGTTGTTGTTGTTGTTGTTGTTGTTGTTGTTGTTGTGTGTCCTAGTGTTCCCAGTGTTTCAAATATGCCAGTGACCATTTCAAGTCTCTCTCTCAAGACATCTGACCTCTGAAGCAGAGGTTCAATTTGCAGCTGAATTTTGAGCTGGCAGCAAGAATGCTATAACTGGTGATAGGTGGCACAGGACTTCTGGGACAGTGGTAGAGTAGTGCAGTTTTACCATGGTGCCCGGAGAGGCGTGCGAGTGTGAGGAAGGCAGTTGGGGAGGATATAAAGTCACAAGAGAATGGAACTGGGTGAGTGTGGCTGGGAGAAAGATAATGACAGGCAGAGGCACCATATTCAAAAGCATGTCCTACCTCTCTCCCTGAAGTCTGAAGTAGAAAGAGCCTAGAGTAATGCCCAGAGCCAATGCTAAGAGTAACAGAGGGCTTCTGAAGCCACGCAGGCCATTCCACTGGTGTTGACTGCAATGGGGTAGGAACGGGACCCTTAGCTGCAGTAGGAGGAGATCCTGAGGATGCTCTTGGAAATCTCTGGACTCTTCTGGGCTGCACCTATAGTTCACCACATCTATTTAAAGGCTACTGCTTCCTATGCAGCTGTAGGCAATGCAGAGACCTTTGCCTTATAGAATAACACTTGATCTCCCTATTTCCGTAACCACCAGACAAGAAAACAATAGGGTAGAATTACAACTCACCTTAACCATGAAAGTGTTTGGCCTGTTAAGGGAAGAAAAAAAGCTATACCCTAGAGAAACCTAGACAACTATATCAACAAAAACTAGGAAAATAATGTGGAATGCGATCCTGAGGTTACTTTGTTAAACAGGCAGATGGGAGGGGATCAGACCTCAAAATTTGCTCCTAGGATGTTCTCCCTGACTAGGCCTCTGAGAAACGGTGCCACAGAACGGTGACTTTCAGAGAAGGCTCAGGAGGGCCATAATCCACAGCAACTGAAGTTCAGTGCCATGGTTGGCATGGAGAATGTTGGCAGGAGGCAGCAAAAATGGCTCATAGAAGTGTGAATACTAGAATGAGCAGCTGTGGAAGGCTGACGATAAATCCACACAGTAACCTCAGGTGGCATCCCCCTGCGGAAGCAGTAGGAGACGGCTTGCCAGAGGGAAGGCCACCAATCCCATGGAAGCCAGTGCTGGCTATCCTCTATAGACTAGAGTCAGTGCTGGGAGACGAGGGCCACTGATGGCACCCAGGGTGATGGGATATTAAAGTTAGAGGCCAGGTGTCAGCGGTTACCTATGAGAAACACAAGAAGTACAGTTATCACAATACGTGACAAGATTGGTATGGTGTCCCCAGCATGCCGGGCATGCTAGAGGAGGATCCAGGGAGTTTGTGCAGGAAGCCTTCGTACCATTGTTCCCAAGTATTTGCCTGGAGAAAGTGGTGGGTTTCATCACCATACTTCTGGAGTCTACATGTTCAGGAGCCTGCTCACAGACGGGAACACCCCACATCTTATTGCCTACTCCACTGCCAGCACTCAGTCCTTATCAAAAAGAGATAGTTTATATCACATAATGGGGACAGAAAGGGACAGGCTTGGCACCCAAGTGACCCAGTTTTAGAGGTAAATAGGTTAAGTGTGGCAGCCATTCCCTGAGAAGGACTGAATGACCTGGAATTCTGTCCCCTCTCAAATTGGAGTGTGGATCACCCAGGCAGGCAAGCCCTTCAGCCTCCAGCCGCACTGGCTATAGCTGAGGGGACCAGGCTGTGTTGGAAGAGAATGGTAGGTATTTGTTCCTTCTTGAGACAAGGTACAACAGGCAGGGTGGAATTGTGAACTGCTATCTTTCATATTTTAAACTCTTGCAGAAGACAGAGTCCACTGGAATCCTGAAACTTTCAGGACACTTCCCTAAGATGTGGATGTGAGCAGAAAATGATACCAGCCACTGAGACCCATCAGTCAATTCTTTTCCCTATCTGCTAAGGGACCAAAGCTCCCATTCCCCCAACTACCGAGGATGTTGCTAAGTGACCATATGTTGGTGATGCTGAGTCTACTCACAGAGGTTGTCCTGCTTCCCTTCAAGAGGCGCCACACACCACTCTCCTGAGTCCTTGCTTAAGAAATTCTAAAGGCTCATTCCATTATCCAAGTTCAGGACAGGGCTTTGGAGCTATTCAAATCCTGGGACTCCCCAGGTACCATTAAACCAGTAGAAAGCAAAACTGACATGGAAGACAAATCTGTCAGAAAGGTAAAGAGAATAATTACATATTACTACAAGGATCCACTTATTAAGAAGGTAACATTTCAAAACTCATATTCTCCTAATAGCATAGCTTCAACATATTAACAAAAAGTCATCTATTAAAAAGTCATTAAGAACATTTAATATTTTAATATAGCTTCCTTGGTTATTGGTATACCAAGCAGAAAGCATTATTGGCAGGAATAGTCAAGTTTAAGGGGCCAGAGAGATGGCTCAGTGGTTGAGAGCACTGGCTGTTCTTGGTCAGGACCTGGGTTTGATTCCCAGCACATGACAACTCAGAGCCATCTCTAACTCCAGATCCATGGCATCTGATGCCCTCTTCTGACTTCTTCAGGCATGAATAGATCTACCAGGTGATCTGGTTATACCACTTCTAGGAATATACTCAAATTATTCCATATCTTGCCACAGGAATACCTGCTTATTCTTGTTCACTTCTGCTCTATTCATAATAGCAAGGAAATAGAATCACCACAGATGCCCATCGACACATGAATATATAGTGAAAATGTGGTACTTATACACAATGTGTATGTGTGTGTGTGTGTGTGTGTGTGTGTGTGTGTGTGTGTGTGTCCGTCTGTCTGTCCATGCATATGGAAGCCAGATATCAACATCAACTTTGGGTGTCTTTCTTGATTTCTCTTTAGCTTATCTTTTGAGAAATGGTTTCTCTTTGAGCCCAGTCTTTATGTACTGGCTAGAGTGTCTGGCTAGCAAGCTCCAGAGAGCCCCTGTGTCCATACACTTTGTACTAGGGTCACAGATGCGTGCAACCATGCCTGACATTTTTTTTCCAATGTGGGTGCTAGGTAATCTGAATTCAGGCTCCCATGCTTGTGTGGTGTGCTCATACAGGCACTTTTCCTACCAGCTCATTTCCCTGGTCCCTAGAACGGAATCTTGTTCAGCTATTAAGAGAAATGGAATTATGAAATTTGCAGGAAAATGAACCAAAAAAGAAAGTATGATATTAAATGAGGTTAGGCCATTCTCATCAGTAAGATAAATAAATTTTAACTTTTTCATTGATTTATTCAAAAAGTAAATATTCTTTTCCATATGTGGATCCTAATGTCTAACTTTTATATATGTACATTTATGTAAAAGCAAACATAGGTAGAGAGGTCAGGAAACTAGGAAGTCCATGGGGCAGCTGTTTAAAGAAGTAAGGATGGGAAAGGTGATATAAAAGTGGAAAAAGAGGAATACTGGGAGACTACAAATGGGGAGGGTAGGCAAGGAGGCGGAGGAGAGGCCCAGGTAGTAGGGCATCAACCAATACTAAACATGTATGAAAATGACAGAAGGAAGCCTATTACTTTGTACATTAATTAAAATAAAATTAAAAAACAAAAAGGGAGAAGGAAAAGCAAAAGGTACTTGCAAAGAATAAAAGCAATGAGCATGAACCTACTGAAGTTTTTTCCTTGCATTGTTTATTTCTGGACCAAAGTGCTAAGTCACAAAAGATGGTCCCCTGAGCACAGAGTTTCATCCTCACCCCTCTCCCAGCCCTGCATCCCTGCACACTGCAGGTCCTCATTTCCCTTCTGTATTGAATTCTTATTTCCTGCCGTTTAGAGCCAACTGCTGGATGAGAGGGCTGAGGATGGATTTTGCAGCGGGCTTCGTGGTGGTGAGAGCGGCTGCTTGTGGCATCTACTATGTGTGCAGCTCTCCAGGCACACAGCTTTCTTACAAAATGAGATTTTATCAACAGTAAATAACAAAGGCTAGTCTGCCTTCTTGACCAGTGAGTCTAATTCTTGGAAACACTCTTGTGAAATCCAAAAAAATCGTCACTCACCATCTCATTCGTGGAGGATTCTCCACACTGTGAAAGGCAACAGGAGTATCCGGCTCTAAGGGTGAGCGAGGAAACCGACACTTACAGGGTTTCCTGCCCCGATGGGGATTCTGTGCCCTCCATGTCCACACCCTCCTGCACGTGTAGCTCATTGCTGTGCCTCATAGAAAAGGAGCAGGGAGCGGAGCAAAGCAATCAGAGTTTACTTCTAATTTATTTCTATTTACTAATGATAAACTGTTTAGAGTTGGTAGAAAAAAATGTAGAACAGGGAGAAAGAAAGATGCCTCAGCCGGTACTAAGTGAGCATGCTACTCTTGGTTGAGTTCTTAGTGGCCACAGATAACATCAGCATCTTGCAATCCCAACTCCATGGGATTGGACACTCTCTTCTACATTTCTTTGTTACACACACACACACACACACACACACACACACACACAATTAAAAATAAATCTTTTTTTTTAATATAAAGGAAAGAATAAGTCCTGATCACACATGATAGGAAGATCTCTGCAATGCGGGTGAGCACATTAATTATCTCCCTATTCGTTCTCCAAAGCACCCAGGGGCTTATTCAGCCTGTACTTGCCCTCTTGTCTCCTTGCTGGCCCTGCACAGAAACCATGCCTGCAACACAGTAAGCTACTGTTCCTGCCAGAAACATGAATATTTATTTTTGGTTTGTTTGTAGACAAAAACAAAGACTGAGGATCAGTGCTTCTGTGGTTTGGATATAGTTGACAAATACGTCTCCCAAAGGCTCGAGCCCGGGGAGCCTGGTCACCACTGTGACAAAATGAAAGTTAATGAGAATGTTAAGGGGTGGGGTCTCCTGATTTCCTCCTTACCACAGGAGTTCCCTCACACCTCCTCCTGCTGTGTGACATCATCTACCGGGGTAAGCTACTCTGACGCTCTGCTCAGAATAGATGCCATTTTGTTTGAGCTTGGCAGCCACCATATCAAGTACACAGTATTATCCAGTATGAGCTATTTTGTTATAGCACCCCAAGAACAGACTAAAACAACTGGCATCTCAGAAAGGTCCCATGCATGTGACTTGGAATGAGTGATTTGGTTTTGAGTCGTGGATCACTGTGATCGCAGATTAGATCTATTTTTAAAGAAGCGTGCGCGCACACACATGACTGTTCTCAGAAGCTCTTAAAACGGCCTACAGACTTTGTCCATAACTAGTAAAATCTGTGGCCAAGAAAATGCACAGGCTTTTGCCCTGGGCTCATTTCCGTAGAGATGTGGGTTGGCTATTGCTTGTGACGGCATCCTTGGGCTTTCCCACTTTCCCAGCTCACTATTCACTCAGCAGCCACAGTGGTGATCGCAGCAGCCCCGACCTTTCCCCAGGGCTACCTGCTCCTACAATCTAGATGGCTAACCTCCTCCTTACTTGTTCCTATTGGAGAAGCAATAAGACGGCAAGTGTGGACCGACCGATGGACAGAAATTGTAGAGGCACTCTGGAGTATTTTTGTTTTAAGCGAGCTACGCAGGCAATCCAGATAAGACATGGCCAGGATCTCCATGCACAGGTGCGGTAGGCCAGAGACATTTTGCCATCAGCACAGCAGCCTCTGAGCTATCCTTTATGGCTGCTCCCCAAAATGAGGATCTTCTCTCGATGACTTTAAAAAGTAGCAGGATGGGGATGGAAGAGGACCAGAAGTCATGGGGTTTTCTGAGACTCCTGCAGTGAGCTGATCTGTCTGCCCTGACTGATTCTCACCACCATAAACACATTATTATTAAATGACAGGCAGCCACTGGTCATTGGAAGGAAGCAACAATATTAAGAAGAGGGGCGGCCATAGTCACGTAGATATTAAAGTCACAACCTGAGTACGGTGTAGGAATTAGGAGGGCACCCCTGTGTACAGACATCTGAATGCCATCAGTAAATACAGTCGCATGGCTTTGGGCTGGGTCCTTAACCTCGCTGATCTTGAAGTGCCTCATCTGAAGAATGGGGCTGGTTCTTCCTGTGAGTGCCAGACTGTGTCTGACATGTCTGCAATAGTGATACTTGTGCTGCCATTGTTGTGTGTGTGGGTATTGTGCATGTCCCTTGCTCCTTTCTGCTTGCAAAGGTGAGCTGCTCTGAATCAGTGACAAACCAGGTAAGGCATGTCCAGGCTCCAGTTTTAGATGACAGGCCTAAGTGAGGACATGCAAAGCCAGGTGAAGAAGTCTGCCCTCCTGGGAAAGATGACACGTGACCAGTAAGGAAGGCGTGCCTGCTCCATGGTTCAGAGCGATCTACGTGGGGTGTGGGTTACGCATGGTGCTCTGTGCGCCTGATTTCTGGGTATGAGGAGTAGTTGTAGCCACGTGACACCACATCACATTTTAGTAGCCCGCTGTCTCTCACTGGGCTGTGAGTCTGAGTCATAGTCATCCCTGTCCCCCCAGGGCCTCACCTGGTACTCTGCTGGCTCAGGCTAGACAGTGTTGCACTTTGAAATGGTAAGCCAGGGATTTGGGTGGACTGCAGACTCCCCGTCTCGCTGCATTTGCCCTTTCTGTTTCAACCAAATAGGCTTTCCCGGATCAGGCTATGCTTGGCTGTTTCATAGCAGCCCACTCTAAAATCTCAGTGGCTTAAGTTAACAAAAGTTTACTTCTGACTCATGCTATGTCCCCTGTGGTTCTGGGCAGCTCTCCAGGACAGCTGTTCTGCATACAGTGGCCGAGCAAGCCAAGACTCCTTTGATTTGGTGGCTCCATCATTTCAACACAGGGCCAGGCAAAGGCCAGCAGGAGGCACAGGCCCTATGCTTAGCCCAGAAATGCATCCTGTCTCTTCCCCTCTGGGCCCAGCCAGATCTAGGCATATGGTCACCCAAACCTCAAGATTATCAGGAAAATTCTTTTCCAGTGTGCTTGGGAAAGAGGGGGCAAGGCTGCGTATTCCTGTGGAGCAATCGTGCTTAAAGGGGCTCAAATGGAAAAGTGAGGGCCCAAGTTAAAAATAAGAAATTAATACCAAGATCCAATTCCTCTATTTATTGGTTTCTCACTAAGTGTAAGACATTGGACATTTGTGAGACATGTACAATCATAACTCTAGGGACTAGAACACAGTGGAATTTTTTGTTTTGTTTGGTTTGGTTTGGTTTGGTTTGGTTTGGCTTGGCTTTTTGAGACCTGATTTCTCTGTGTAGCCTTGGCTGTCCTGGAACTCTGTAGACAAAGCTGGCCTCAAACTCAGAGGTCTGTCTGTCTCTGCGTCTCGAGTGCTGGGACTACAGGTGCGCACCACTACCACTCACCACAGTAGGGAATTTCAAACAGTCACGCACACCACAAGCCTCTGCTTCCAGAGAGGTGGGTTGTAAGTAGATATACAATGTGTCAAATGTTCTATGAAAGAAAATAAGGAGGGAAGCTAGAGAGAAAGGGCAGATGAGGGAGTTGCTGTTTTGTATTTGGAGGGGTGAAAGGCCTTAAAGAGAGATGTGCTGCTGCTGTGATGGGTCAGAGGGAGGTAGAGCTGCAAGTATGATGAGGACTTGGCACTGGCTAGGTGAAGTGGCTCATTAAACATGCTTTTGTAATGTTGGTGATGCCAACATAAAGGAAAACCAAGCAGGGGCCTCTAGCTGTCTCAACTACATCACAGGAGAGAGATGTGCAAGCAGCCACGGTCAGTGAAAAGCAGGGAGTCAAAAGGGCACGAAAGAGAGAGCTGCAGGGGTGGTGTGATACAAGAGGGGAATTGATGGAAGAGAGTAGACATTTTACGATGTGTCGTGTATATTGCCTATTGCTATGCAACAAAAGAAACACGACTTAAAGGCCTGTCTTACTTTTTCCTGATGGCAAGGAGGAACCAGGCTCTGCCAACAGTTCTGAAACATTTCTGTTGAGCAGGCCTTTCACTGGATTTAGTATGTAGTAAAAAGTATGTAGCCTGGTGTGGGGGCAATAGGTAGGCTGACTACCTCCCATGCCTGGTGTGGCTGGAACATCTGGGGCTATTTGGAGCTGCCCCTTTTCTCCAGAACTGTCTAGTTGAAAGCAAATTTTCACACATGGCACCTGAATCTCAAGGGGGAGAATAAAGCCACACAAGGCCTGAAAGTCGCCACTGCATCGTTCTCTGCATAGTCCACAACTCAAAGCCAGTTGAAACGCAGCCAAGATTCAGCAGAGAGGAACCTGCATTCCTGTCCAAGGAGGGGGGCTCTAGGGAGACCATGTTTTCAGACAATCTGTGGCAAGCAGAAGCTGCAGAATATAGCAGGTGTGCCTGTCAGTTCCCACACTCTGTCCTCCTTACTGTTTACCCAGATCCCTGACTGCTGAGAAAACACCCGCATGGACTCACTCTGAAGCCTCAGGGATATTACCAGCATTACGGCAAGAGATGAGACACACTCACTGTCCTACCACAGAAAATAGTGACTGTTAACACTGTCTGTGGCGTACACTGTGGCGTGACAATGCTGACTCCATAGTGGAGTGTCTGTATATGAATAAACTGAAGGGGGGGTGGCAAGACTAGAGAGGGTGCTGTCTGCCATATTTTGTGATAACCTGGCAGTTTTAAATGCTGAAAAAAACCTGAATATTGGGGTTGGAGAGATGGCCTACCAGTTAAGAGCCATTGCTGCTCTTACCAAAGACCAGAGTTCAATTCCTAGCACCTATATAGGATGGCTAACAGGCACCTGTAACTCTAGTCCTGTGGAATCTGATGCCCTCCTCTGGCCTCTGCAGGCACCTGCATGCAAGCCGTTCACATACAGGTATGAGCAGGCATACACAGATAAACATTTAATTTTTAAAAATTAAATAGAAAAGTCATACTACATGGCAACATTTTTTTTTAAAGTTCTCAAGGAGACTGGGGAAAAAGCAAGCATGGCTGTCCTAGGAAGAGGAATTCTAAGGGACCTTGATGGGTGAGCAGGTGACACAGGCCTGTCAAGGGGTCCTGAAACAAACAATTTTGGTCTGTCCTCAGGAAATCATAGTTGGTTTCCAGGCAGAATGAACTTGGTGCTCCTGAGCACCTGGACCTGGGGAATGAGTCTAGCTGGGCTTAGTGGTCCAGCAGGTCGGAATGCATAGGCGATGCTCTGGGTTTGGCTCTGTGAGCTGAATTCCTCAGCAAAGTCGGTACTGGCAGCCGAACTGCTTCTGTGGAGTCTGAGTCCCCAAATGTGTCATAATGTGCCCTGATCACTTTTGGGCTCAAAACTGCTGAGAGTTCGAGATTTGAGGTAACCTGTCATAAAGGAGGGTTGCAAAAGAGCTAGGACTCTGCTTCTAAGACCAGAGGCAACAGAAGGAATTGATGACACTGCTTTTGGTGATGTGGGGCACCTGACTTAGCCAGACCCCAAAGCTAGGAGTCTCTGAGCTTATGTTCATATGTTGCCTTCTGGCCCTTTAAAATGTAAATGCTTTGGTCCCATCCCTTCGGCCAAGCACAGTCCTGATGTAGATGCCCTGGTGTGATTATTTTCCTCTTTCTGGGAAGCGATGTCAAGGAGTGACCTATGTTGCATCTGGAGGGCTGTGGCCTCGATAGTACCCATGGTGCACAATGGGTTTCAGTACCATTTGGACTTAACTTGAAACCAAAGTCTACCATTTCCAGGCTATATGGCTTGCGAGCCTCAAATCTTTAAAGTGACACAGCGGAACCTACTTTTCAGAGTTGTAAAGATAAACATTTTCAAAGTACTGGTAAGTAAAGGCATATCTGCCGAATGCCTGGCATCTGGTGTGGGCTTTTAGCATTTCATAGGTGTTTATCAAGGTGGGCCTTCAAATGAATGAGTCTCTTTCTTAGCTGCAGGATTTGAATCTCCAGTTGCTCAGTGGCTTCATAGGTGGTGTCCAGATCCCTAACACGGATGGAAGAGATAGATGCTCTTGTGCTGCAGCTTTAGGTTGGACTGTCCAGGGGGCAGGGCTGCTGTGCATAGTACATTCTGTAATTCGAGGCAAGGCTTTCTCAGATAACATGGAAAATTACATTATCTGGCATCTCAGCCACTATCTAGGTTTCTTTCCTGTGTGTCGTATTTTGGCCACGGGAGCCTGTTAACTATCACCACGCACTCTGTCTCAGGGTATCTCAATCTCTTCCCATAAACCTTCCCAACCAGAACAGGGCCCTGGGAATACCAAGGGGCAGCCTCAGACTGGCCAGGAGCTCCAGATGCTCTGATTCATCATGGACGAAGCCTTCCCTGGTGGGAACGCCAAAAGGAACTTCAGTGGGAGAGTCAGCTCTTATTTTATTTATTAAGTATAATGCTGCTGTCAGTCTGAAATGTCCATCCACAGTGTTTGTCTAGTTTCTAGCTGGAGGAAGCTCAAGCTTCCTTCAGATGCTCCTTGAAACATTTTAGAAATGGCCTCTGTGTTTCTACTGACAGGATATTTGCAGCAAGTTCCAACCTTACAGCCACTCACTCATTGGTGGCAGGCAAATCCTGGGAGATGGATGGGCATTCAAGCACAAACTGAGTAGCTCTCGCAAGCCAGGCACAGCACAACAGCAGAATCAAGAGACCAGGGCTCAGGTCCAGGGAATGCTGCACCTCAGACCATGGGCCTTTCCTGTCCTTAGGCGTGCCACTTCACTTTTGCGTATGTGATTGGCATCTTGGTTTTCTGTGAGCCAGCAAGCCTGAGCTTGATACTTTTCCACAAACATTTCTCTCCTGTGGAGGGGGAAATGTGTAAAATAAAGGTAGGAAGATTTGCCATATGAAAGTTGTTAGAGTAAATGTGTCTCTCATGCCCAGTGTTCAACACAGAGAACCAATGAGAGAAGCTCAACATATGCTTAACTTCTCAGTCATGATGAAGAGAGGCTCTTTCCAGTCGTTCCTCCACCAGCTTCCACTGGTTGCCATGGCTGCATTTCTTTGTGCTGTTTAGATATGAGCGTGGTCAGGGGTGAAGGCAGAGACTGAAGTTTCCCCAGCTACCCAACAAAACTGGAAGGCGGGACTGTGTGCAGTTCTACTATATGCCCTGCCCCATGTGAGCATGGCAAGGATGCCTAATAAACTGACATCAGGCAAATGAGTCTTGTTGAATGTCAGATGGGTGATTTCACCATTGCCTCCAAGCAGCTGAACTGAGGGTGGCTACAGGTTGGGCCACTGACCAAACCCAGTCTCCCCTAACCTCCCAGAATCACATGTGTTTGTTTTCCCAATTGCAAGGTGGGAAGGTCAGTGCTGGTCCCCTCTGACTGCAAGTGTGACAGGACTCTTCTGTTCCACAGGCAGATAGATGGCTTTTGGCTCCTGGGGTAACCCCAGGCATCAAATTGCCCACTTGAGTATTCACAGCAATAAGTCTTTGAATTAAAATATTGGCAACTGTGGTTGGAAGTTAAAATATGTGATTTCCACGCTCAAATGCGCCACTGTCCTAAAAGGGCTGAGGGCAAGACCAGAAGGAACATGGGCCGTGTGGCTCAACAGCTCTGCCTTCAGTGATGGGATTAGAAAGATGTTCTAAGCAATGCATTCAACCAACCCAAGATGTAGTTTCCTAACCTTCAAAATAGGAAACCACAGTCGTATCACCCTCCTTCCTTTCTCTTAGCTCAGATTCCAAGGGCAAATTGACACTATAGGGGACTTAGAATTCTGTGTCTCACTACCCACCCTCATATATAAAATAGAGACTTCTAGCCACCTGTGTTTATTGGGAGGTGCTTGACTGAACTATTTATGTAAGATGTTTAGAATAATGCCAGGCTCAAGTCAAACAGTTGTGTGTAATAAGTAATAATAGGTATGATTATTGTTGCTGCTGAGATAGCTGAGTGTGCTGTTGTCTCACAGTTCTGAGCTACACAGTTTAGACTTCCTCACACGAGCATCAGGCCATCCCTTGTCTCTAGCTGGTGATGTCTCTCCAGCTAGATCTCCTGGTCTCTTTGTAATCCGGCACATTTCTCAGACACAAGGGGAGCACATACTGCACTCCATGCTCCCTCCTCCTCAGGGTCTGTGAGCTACTGTTCCTCCCACTGTGTCTGAGGGCCTAGTTTCTCTGGTTAAACTAATCATGTTCACAGGGCATTTCCAGCCATGTGGTTACAGTGTCCCTGGCAGGTGGGGGTAGAGGTTAAAGGACTCACTGGGCAGGTGTGTAGACTGGCATCGGAATTCCCAGAACTCACAAGACAGAGATGGAACAAGCTGGCTAGCCATATTTGCAAGCTTTGGGTTTGATGGAGTGAGTATGGAGGCAGAACGATTGATGGTGATTCCTGACATCAGTCATAGGCACGTGTGTGTACACACACACACACACACACACACACACACACACACACACACAAACACAAACACACACACACGGTCCCTCAACACATGCAAGGCATGTACATACAAATGCATGCCACACATGTACTGGCACTGTTATGGTTAGTAATAACAGCTCAGCTTTTTATTGTCAATGTCCACAATATCTTGTGTTAGGTCCCTAGATCTTCTGTAGCTACCTAGCGTTGTCAAAGGGCTCTGGTGTCCAGTATTTTAATTGATTCTCACAACTGTAGGGGCAGCTGGCTTTTATTTCCCCTTTTAAAGAAATAAAAATACTGAGATTCAGAGAGATCAATTGATTTACTCAACAAACAAACAAACAAACAAACAGAGCTAGCAAGGAAAGGCTGAGCTCTAGAGGCAGGTTAGCTCATGTCAGGGACTAAGCCTTCCTTTGTGGTCATGTCTCCCATTTTGTCTCCAATCTTAATTTGGTTCTTCTTTCTCTTTATTTTGGCTAGTATGGCTAAGGGTTTGCCAATACTTATTGTTTCAAAGACTATTTATCTTATTTTAAAATTTTTAATGTTTCTATTTAATTGCTTTAACTCCAATCTTATTTCTTTACACCTGTCAGCTTAAAATATTCTTACATTGATTTAGTGTGTACCAACATGTATTTGCATGCATGTATGTGGATGTCTGAGGACAACTTGTGGGACTGAGTTCTCTCCTTTCACCGTGGGGGTTAATGGGGGTTGAAATCTGATCATCTGGTTTGGTTGCAAACACAACGTACTAGTTTTGAGTTTTGTTTGTTTTTGTTTTTCTAAGGCCTGAAATGTATCAGTAAGTTATTTATTTAAAAGCGCTATGATTTTTAAAAGATTTATCATATAATGATATGTATGTGCGTCTCTCTGTGTGAGTACACGCATTTGAATGCTGATGCACTCAGAGGAGGAGGCATCAGCTATCTCTGGAGCTAGAGTTACAGATTGTTGTGAGCCACCCAAAGTGGATGCTGGGAACTGAACATGTCCTCTGCAAGAGCAGGAAGTGCTCTTAACTGCTGAGCCATCTCTCCAGCCGATCTTTCAATGGATGCACTTAGAGCTGTGAACTTTCTTAAGACTGCCTTCGGTGTATCCCATGGAATTTGATATGATGCATTCTCACTTTCAATAATCTGTTTAATGACACATTCGTTCATAGCACATTATTTAATTTTCCAGAGTTTGTGTATTTTCTTCTGTTTCTAGCTTTATTCCATTATGCATATTCCAAATACAAGACATTATTTGTTGAGACTTGATTTGTGTCCTAACACATGATCTATGTTAGAATAGGTCCATGTACCACTAAAAAAATGAGTTTTTTGTTATTGCTTGCGTGGAATGTTCTTCAGGTGTCTGTTTAAGTCTGTTTGGTCTGTGGTGTCTTTAATTCCAGTGTTTTTTGCTTTTAATGTTGGTCTGAATGACAGGTCTATAGGTAAAACGGGGGTATTGACCTCATCAACAACTACTGGGCGTGGTTAATCTGTGACTTTATGTCTCATATTATTTGTTTTTATGAAATTGGGTGCACTCATGCTCAAGGTGTATATGTTTAGACCTGTAATATCCTCCTGGTGGATGGTTCCCTTAATTAGTATGATGTGACCCCATATCCATTCTGATTAGTTTTGGTTTGAAGAGCATTTTTTTCAGATATTAAAATGGCAATGTCTGCGTGTTTTCTGGTTCTATTTGCTTAAAATACTTTTGTCCTTTCACTCTAAGATAGTGTCTATCTTTGACCGGAGGTGTGTTTCTTAGGGGCAACAAAGAAAGGAGTCCCATCTTATAACCCAAATTGTTAATCTATGTCTTTTGATTAATAAAAATTGTCCATTTATTTCCAGAGCTCTTATTGAAAGGCATGTATGCCACTGCTCCCTAGCCAGTTGAAACAGCCCATACCCCAGAATACAAATGACTCATTGTGAGACCCCTTTGCTTTTTCCTATATCAAGGACATGCCAAGGGGCTGTTGGGACATCACTCAGAATTTAAAATGAGTGTTTTTCTGCTGTCTCCGTATTTTCTAATGATAGAAACACAAGAGGCTTGTACTATTCAGTAAAAACTAAGGAAGCATTATGTTCACCATAATGATAACTGCAGCAGAAAAGAACAGTGTTCACATATGGCTGTTGCTCAGTAAATAGTCCTTGATTGGATACACAAACTCATACAGAGACTGGAGGTGGGCGAACTCACTCCACTGTCCTACTGTTAGTGCACAATTAGTAGTGATTTTATAGTTTCTCTACTATCCAGACTTTTGCATTAGAGTAATGATAGAATTGTAGTAATGGGTAATTATAAACAAAAATAAATTTGTCTCAAAATTTGGGAGTCATTTTCATATAAGACAGAGGCCCAACTACAGGACTGGCATTCCAGTCCAGCTGAGGGAGCCTTCCTTCTGGTCCAGCTGAGGGATCCTTCCTTCCATCTCTTCTGGACCATCTAAATTCTGCCGAGACCCCAAAGAGGCCAGGTTTTGTAGTTAAGATGAGTTTTAGGGCAGCTACTCATTCAAATGTCTTAACATGAACTGCCATTTCAGAATTATTTTTATGTGTTGTATATTTTCCAAAAAGGTACTTTCTCCTGGTTTTTAAATACCACATTGAAGACTAGTAAGTTGGCTGTAAGCAATCCTTTTACTGAGGACTGGCACCGTTTTCAAGACTGACCATTGTTCAAACAAGGACAGCTTACAGTAGGGAAACACGTTCCCAGGCCACCATGATCTTTCCTGAGGAGTTGGTACTAAAATATTTACTCGATATCTTCTAACCACATAACTCTCCGGGCTAAAAACAAAGCCTGCCTGCCAGACTGTGGACATTTGAGGATTAGGCCAAAAGAACTGGTCCCTGCACTATCAAGTGACAGGATTCAGAGACCAGATGCAATCACCATCACCCGGTCCACAATAGGAAAGGTACAGATGCTACGCAGACAGCGAAAGCATCATTTTAAAAGAATGCTGCTTCTTTCTCAGTCACTAGGAACCCGCCCCCCCCCCTTCATTCTTACTGCAGGAAGATTCTGGAATTCATCCACATCAGCGACTCCTCCTAGTCCAGGGGCTGCCACGGGGAAACTGGATTTTATTTCTGGTTCTGACGCTAACTTACGACGATGACTCGCCTTTCAGTCACTTTGCTTTTTGAGGCCTCGGTGTCTAGAAAATGAGAACAAAAAGCCTTAACTCACAGGGCCCCTGTGTAAAATGGAGGAGACCGGGGCGAGAGAAGCGCTGCCTGTGGGGGCATTCCACCACAAAGCATCAGGACTGCTGCTGTCTCCGAAGTGACGCTCTCTGACGTCACTGAGTCACCAACCTGGGCTCATTGAGTCACTGCACACTGACCAGTTCTGGCATGTGAGCGCCAGCTCGACCCTGCCAGTCATGGAGTTCTATGCCCTCTTCCTCAAGGGTTCCTGCAGGATACTTGGGAAGGGACAGGGACATACTCTGCGCTGCTCCCAGCAGCTGCTGCCACACCCCGTCACTTTCTAGTTGGTGGTAGTGGTTGCATTTTGTTGTTTGGCTGTTTGTTTTTAAGACATCCGCCTCCTGTTACACAGCTGGGGCATAAAATCAGGCTTTAGTTGCCGGACTTTTGTTTACTTTGCTCACTAGCTGGGGTGGTCAGGAGTTTAGCCAAGGTCAACGCCTTGGAGTCTGTAAAGAGAATTTTAGCAGTTTCTAGCTACTAAATCTGCTAGTGTATAAAGGAATTTAAAAAACATTGACCCACACAGTCTGCTTGTGTTCAGGCTAAATTAATTTCGTTTTGCTTTAAAAATAATAACAAGTGTCTAAGTGTTTATATGTTCATTTTGCACAGGCAGCCTTGACAATGCAAGTTTTTTGGTAGAAAAAAATAAAGAAATAAATACAGCAGCTTTCACAGCTGCAGGTCATTGATTTGGCCCCTCTTGGAAAAGAGAGGGAGAGAACGAAGAAAAAACCAGAAAAATGGAGGAAGGAAAGATGATTTGTCTTACTGTTAGAGGGTGGTTCCCGGTTAGGTTTCCTAAAATCTTCCTCATGTTGCTGCTCAGAACGGTTCAGAGATCTGGACATATTTGATTTGTAAATAGTGAGAAAAGGAGTTTGTAGGAGGAAAAAATATCTCCCCACAGTTATTAACACCTTATACTGTTTGCATGTTGCACATGACTACAACAAAGGAAATGATGCTGGAGAGGAGAGAAGGCACCTCTCAGCCCTGCCCTGATGGTGCAGCTCGCACCCCTCAGCCCTGCCCAGACAGTGGAGCTCGCACCTCTCAGCCCTGCCTGGACAGTGCAGCTCACACCCCTCAGCCCTGCCCAGATGGTGCAGGTCGCACCCCTCAGCCCTGCCTGGATGGTGCAGCTTGCACCCCTCAGCCCTGCCCGGACTGTGCAGCTCACACCCCTCAGCCCTGCCCGGACAGTGCAGCTCACACCCCTCAGCCGTGCCCGGATGGTGCAGCTCGCACCCCTCAGCCCTGCCCGGATGGTGCAACTCCCTCCCCTCAGCCCTGCCTGGATGGTGCAGCTCGCACCCCTCAGCCCTGCCCGGACAGTGCAGCTCACACCCCTCAGCTCTGCCTGGACAGTGCAGCTCACACCCCTCAGCTTTGCCCGGATGCTGCAGCTCGCACCCCTCAGCATTTTCTGAAGCTTTGCTGGATGCCAGGTACTGTCTGCCTCTATGTAGTCTCTTTAAGTCAGCCTGACATTCTCATAAGTCCACAGGCTCATTTCTCTATCATTATTGGCTACATAAACGCGAGCCCACCCCTTTTTGTTTCTTTGGCACCACGTTGTGTGAAAACAGCTGGATGAATTTTGAGCGAGCATGAAGGGTATTTGAGAGTGGCCTCATTTCAAATAAATGCTGCATGACATCTTATGCTGTCACGGGAAGGCTAGGGCGAAGGGGGGTGCTTTTACTGTCTTGCAGAGGCAGTGCCATAATGCCTCAACCTAAGGATCCCATTAAGGTCAGAAGTGTATGTTTTTAAAGGTTTTCTGTAACTTTGTAGATAAGGAATTTCCTTGGGTTCATTCTATTTCAAGATAGCCATTGGGTTTGCCCTTAATGGGTATGCATATGCATAAATTATATAGGTTGGAATGCCCCTTAAACACATGAATTTAAGCTAGGAAGAGTTCTTTCAAAAGAAAAAAAAAAAAACAGTCAGTGAGAGTGGGAAAGATGTGTGAGGCCCAGAGAAGAGATGTGCAAAGAGAGGTCTCACGGCAGCCAGGACAACTCAGATGTAAACTTGAAGTTGTACTTATGTTCAGCCATCAGGACAGCACCGTGCATATAATGACTTAAAAACAACAACAGCAACAACAGGACTAAGGTTATTAGAAGTCTGATAAGATTGTTACAATTGAAACACGTTTTTAAAGGTTTCTCTTAAACCTGTGGATTCCTTGAGTCCTGATAGCTTGGCACTGTAGCAGAACTACTTACTAAGTTAGAACAACCCTGGATAATCAGAGGATGGTAGACATCATGCTTAGCATAGTGCACGCTTTATTTTCAGCACTCCTCACCGCATGCCCATGGAGCCTTGGCCTCGTGAATCTGGGTGAAGCCAGTCCTGAGTGGGTTACTTGCTGTGTTTCCTCCCAGTGTTTTTTAAGATGAAGACTTATGTAACTTATTGAAAGCTCTCAACTAATAAGTCACAGAGGAAGGATCTGAGCCACATCTGGATTAGCCCTACACACTCCATTTGCAACATTACTAATTGGCTATCTGCTGTGATGGCCACCAAGAGCAGGTACCTGCCGTCTCTACTCTTACAGAGCTGACAGACATGGAGTGGGATACAGACAGCTCCATGTATAAAGGGTAAACAATGGGGGGGGGGTTGCATCTTCTTAGAGAGGGGAAAGTGACACTCAGGAGCTGGTAGATCAAGGAAAAACAAATGAAGTCGTTAAGCTAGCTGTTCCTGAGAGGATGAGAAAAGCTGAAGAGGAAAACGGGAGGGAGAGAAAACAGGAGAGATGGAGAGAAAGGGACAAAAGGAACAGAGGCAGGGAGGTGGGGAGAGGTCGGTATGTGGAGGCGAGGCTATGGATAAGGAAGGAGCAAGGCACTGTTCCCACGGTAGGGAGAGGTGCGAAGACTCGTTAAGAGGCGTGCCGCCCAGGATTTCAGAGGAGTCTCATGTATCACAGAAGCTTGCTCCAGGACCGTTTTGTGTTAGAACTGCAGGCCGCACACAGGAGCACAGTTAGCTCACACTGCACATTGGGCAAACTGGCAAAGACTCCTAGTGACTGCATGCAGAGTGAGCATTGAAAAGGCTGAGCTGTCAAGACCTTTTGGTCCTCTTGGCTTAGTGCCCTTGAGCCCAGTACGGTATGCATACCCCTTATAGGACGGTCTTGACCATACCTAGGTTGGCATTGTACAGTCTGCATACCCCTTACAGGACAGTCTTGACCACACCTAGGTTGTCCTTGTACAGTCTGCATACCCCTTACAGGACAGTCTTGACCACACCTAGGTTGTCCTTGTACAGTCTGCATACCCCTTACAGGACAGTCTTGACTAGACCTAGGGTTGGCACTGTGCAATCTAAAGCTGGTGAGCAGAGAAGGAAGAGGTACATAGGAGGGGACCAGGAAACCCAGAGCTCTGGGAATTCGCAGTAGTTTTGGAAGGGTCTTCAGACTCTCACAGGCCACCAAAGGGATGCAGTGGGTCTTAGTGAGCTGTGTGAGGTGTAAGCACATCTATATAAACACACACCCAAACCCATTATAGGAGTGTGCAAGTACAAAGTGTATTGGAGTGCAGCAGCCTTCCTTGGGAGATCTAGGGAGACTTCCTGGAGGGGGCAGAGATTATTAATATACAATATAAGGCTGAGCTTGTAGAGAAAGGAGAAAAGGAGAAGGCAGTTCCTAGGAGAGGCATAGTAGATTGGGGGATACAGAAAGGCTCTAGTGGGAGCAAGACTTGGCTATGGAAAAGTGATGAGGTTTGAGATGAAAGAAAACCACTGCTGGACTTTACAGGGTCAAAACTTTTGACTAGCGGGGCTGCTAAATCACCAAGAAATGGCTACACGAGTCATACCTTCTCTAGAATGAAGGAAAACGATGGAGCCCAGAGGAGATGTTCCTGTGTGAGGACTCCATCCACATGCCTGAGGAAGTAGCTGTGCCACGGAGAAGAGCGAATTCTAGCTAATTCAGGCTACCAGGACTTGGCTAGCCATGCCAAGCAGCACAGCAGTGCTGTTCTGTCCTCACATGTCACTGTGTGTACATGGCCTCACGCCCTTCCTTTTGGCCAGGAGAGAGATTCTTTCTCAGCCCTTGGCTGCAGCAGAAGAAAGGGGAGCACAAACTGGGAGCAAGCCATGCCTGTCGGCTGCGGCCTACATGCACAGGGCTGGAGTGATTGCAGGTCAAGGGAGGTGGCCATCTGCCCTTTCAGATGCTGGCTGATGGAGCAGGGGCATGAGATGCAGCAAGCCAGCTGGGTAGCATCACAGCATCCCCCAGAAAAGCAAGCACTGAGTCAAAGAGGCAGATAAGGATGGGAAAGAAAAGCAGAGAGGAGTAGCTGGAGCTTGCTCTTCACTCCTAGTGGACTGTCTCTACTAGTTAGCTTGAGCAAAGGCCTCATAGCCAGTGAATTGGGGAAGGGACAGGAGGAGGCAGGAAAGGCCACCTGACCTCTGGAGTTAAAGGATCTGGTAATATAGACACAGTAAGTGTGAGGAGTAATAGTGGTCCCCTTTTACAGATGCCAGCATTTGGCATGAGAGATGTTAAGAGTTTTAAAAAATATTTTATTAATTTCTTCATATTACATCTCAACTGTTAGCCCATCCCTTGTATCCTCCCATTCCTCCCTCCCTCCTGCTTTCCCCTTACTCCCCTCCCCTATGTCTGTGACTGAGGGGGACCTCCTCCCCCTGTATATGCTCATAGGGTATCAAGTCTCTTCTTGGTAGCCTGTTATCCTTCCTCAGAGTGCCACCAGGCCTCCCCATCCAGGGGGCGTGGTCAAAAATGGGGCACCAGAGTTCTCATGAAAGTCAGTTCCCACTCTCCACTCAACGGTGGAGAATGTCCTGTCCATCGCCTAGATCTGGGTAGGGGTTCAAAGTTTACTTCCCATATTGTCCTTGGCTGGTGTCATAGTTTGAGCAGGACCCCTGGGCCCAGATCTGCCCGTCACATTGTTCTTCTTGTAGGTTTCTAGGACCCTCTGGATCTTTCTATTTCCCCACTCTCCCATGCTGAGAGATGTTAAGATTTTTGCTCAAGGTTCTCCAGGCAGCAAGAGTAGGTGCCAGTAATGACAGGCAACTCACAGGTGTAATGTACTTGGTTCGGGAATTGTTCTCAGCATTTCATTTGAAATATGTCAGGGAAAGAGGCATTTATATTACCCTACTTTATTGGTGGAGAAATTGAGACACAGAGAGGCTAAATAACCTGCCAAATCACCGAGCACACCCAGCGGAGCCAGATGTCAAGGCCAGGCCGTCTGGCCTCAGAGCACAGGCTTGACCATGGTGCTCTTTGAGTTCTGCATCAGCCAGTTCTGGCTCCCAACCCACAGCTCTCTCCAAGACACCGAAGCACTCAGCTCTTGGCACAGCCATGCCCAGTATCCTTCCAGCCATCTCATATGTCAGGAGTTCCAAAGGTACACCTCTGGGGAGCCTGTGATCTCAGTCGCACCATAGGAAATACATTTCAGGAATTCTGTGTCTTAAATTCAGATTGCAAACAGTACTAGCAGTGGGGTAGAAATCCTAGTAAAACTTCATCTAATTAAAGGAACATCTGTTTCCTGGAATTTGACAACATTCTCATAGAATGGCTGGGCTGGACAGCTCGCTGAGAAAGTTAAAGTGTACTTTCTCATGAAGCTGTGTTAGTCGTAAAAAGTATAGAGATGAAGTAAATGGGTAAACAGTCTGCATTTTACTACCTCTTAAAGAAGAAAGGCAGATACATTCTCTATCTGCCCAACGCTAAGCCATCACACCTCTCCCTTCCCAGTCTAGTTCTAAGAAGACCCAAAGACTGGCCAAGGAGAGGGTGTTGAGTGGACAAAAGAATTTTGGCAGGAAAGCCAGCACAGTCCAGAATACTGTGAGGGGCCACTGTCCTTCACCTACTTTGACATTGGGTCAAGCACCACGGCAGAACAGTTGTAAAATGCGGGTGGGTCTTTGAAGCATTTTGCGGTGTGGGTCTGCCAGCAACTCCATTACAAGATAGCTGGAGCCTTGCTCCCCACCTCTTGAATCTGGTCTGTCCTGTGATCTTATTTAGCAGTGCATTGCAGCAGAAAGGATGGGGCATCAATCACAAGCTTGAGGGCTTGAATCAAGACCTGTGGGTCAGCTCTAGGACGGGGTTCTGGAACACTGTTACCCCTACTGTGCCCTGTGCCTGGGGGATAGAATACCGACCTGCTAGCCTGCTAGGACCTGAGGCACCATGAAGAGCTGGGTAACACACTCCCAGCAAGGACCTTCAGCGTCAGATATCCCCTACAGATTCTCCTGCTCTGGGTTGACACGTGACAGCAAACTCTGCGGACACCATCTAAGTCCATCTTAGACGATGGCGGCTGTTCAGGCAAACCCCTTGAGTCTTGAGTAACAATAAGAAATGTGTCGTTTTTGTTTTAAAACTTCCAAATGCATTTAATCAGATTTCCATTAGTTCCTGAACGTGGCTCCACTTCCTATGTGGTGAGAAATCTGGTTGCACAGGCTTGAATCCCACCTCTGCCTTGGCCAAGTTGCTTAGCTCATCGAGGCTCGGTTGGACTGTGAAATGGGCACGGCTACACGTCCTCTTACTGTGAGAACTGAGTGCAGTGTGTGCTTGGAATGCAGGGGTGACTAACTGGTGGATTATCCAGCCTCCTTCTTCCCAGTTCTGGAATTGAGCTCTCTCCTGGAACCCTATCTGGCATTCTTATCACCTACTCTACTGGCATGTCATTTGCTTGGAATCTTGTCTCGTTGGCCCTAGATACAGTTTTGTGTCTTGTGTATGTAGCCGACTGACATGCTAGGTGCCTCTTGGCGCATGCTACCCCAGAGCAATGTCAAAAGCTGAATTTCAAGTGGGTCAGTGGGTGAGTGTGTGGCCCTGAGTGCCCATTCTGGTGCCCTGTGATGTCTTTGACAACGTGCGCTGAGATTCTCTTCTCTAGAGCAGCACTCCAGAGACTCTCCCTCTCACATTTCTGTACTTTCGCCCGGCTTGTCTGGAGACCTGCATAGGAAACTCAGACAGCACTGAGTAACGTCCCCCAGGCATGGCGTAGTGAGGCCTGGGCTTCCAGCTGACTTGTGGGGAGCGTGCTTGTCCAAAGCTTAGACACGAAGCTGGGCAAGAGCAAGCCTGGTGACTTCATTGCCTTTTGTCAGATCAGAGGTTCCTCACTCCGAAGGGAAAGGCAAAATTACATGGGGAGGTGGGACGGAGAGCACATGTGATATATAAAATGAAGTGAGATTTCCAAAAACAACAGGCTGCATCATAGCTATGGGGAGAACCTCTGCACCTCAGCGCTGGTGTTTCACAGGCAGCATTTCTTTGACCTCTCAGCTGCTCTGGAAAGCAGCGTCCCTGGTCGGCATCCCAGCAAGGGCTGAGATCACAGAGTGAGTGACATAGACTGGGCCCATGCACAGCTCTCTGGACCCCCTCCTCAGCACCCTGTATCAAGCTGTCGTAGCTGGTACATTTTTGACTGTGATTTAGGCCTGGTGTTTTTAAAACTTTCCCACGGAGACTTTCCTGCCAGGAGGCAGGAATGAACTCCTCTCAGTAAGAAGGGCTGCCAGGACCCATGTTTTATGTAAACAGTTCATTCACACTGTGAATTCGCTTTCATTATTTACATTATATTTACATTAAATGTAGCCTGTATTCTTAATGTGAAAGTAAGGCTTTGTTTTAGGCCAATTGTTGTAAGCCAATGTTGTAGGTGTTTCTTCTTCACTCCTGGCAGTTTCAGTGTGGAGAGCAAGAGTGCAACACACATGCCTCTCCTGAAGGCTTCATGAGCCATCACCTCAATAAAGATGTGTTGATGTTTTGTTTTTCTTTAAATAGATTTATTTTATTTTTAATTAAGTTTACGTTTAGTTGTGTGTATCTACATGCATGTGCGGGTGCCCTGTGGAAGCCAAGAGTAGGACTTACAAGCAATTATGAGTCACCTGACATGAGTACTGGCAATCAAATTCAGGTCTTCTGCACGAGCATCAGGTGCCATTAACTGCTTAGCCATCTTTCCAGCCCTTTATTTGGTTTTTGAGAGAGTGTTGCACTAGGTGGGCCAGGCTGGCTTAGAACTTGGGATCTTCCTGCCTTAGCATCTTGAGTGCTGAGATTATAGCTGCCTGACACCATGTCTTTCAAGTGGAATTTTCATTTGGGATTGTTGATAGAGGCTTCTTCAACTCACACCCCAAACTTTCCCGTCTGTGCTCATAACACTGGAAGGACTTGCTTGGCAGGATTGCTCAGTGGCTCAGGGTCTAAAAGGACAAGCTTTTGCACTGCGGGTAAGTTTGTGGAGCAGAAAACATGCTTTATAAATAGAAATAGAAATGGATGCAAGCAGAGGCAAAGGACTATTTGTGTGAGAAGCTTACTTCCAAGGTCTAAAGATGAGACTAAGGGCCTGGAGTGATTAGTAATGTTGTGTGTTAACTAATATTGTCTGCTTAGCTCTGTCACTAGGACCCTTGAGGGATGCCCCATTGTCACTCAGGGAATACCCTTATCACTACTCCATTTTCTAAACAACTTCCCTTTTGAATAAGAAAATGGAGGGTTGGGTGTACGAACATGCCCAGGGTTATACAGCAAATGTCTCTCTGCGCCTGGTTCTTCGACATTTGTTGCTGCTCCTTTGTAGACCATATCAACCATTAAAAGCCCACAAGTACTGGGGAAGCAGTTTTGTAGAGAGCATCCTGTACGGCTCAGACTCCAAGCCAGCATAGATCCCACCTGCAGGCAAATTTGATAGGGCTTGCCATGCGGAGGGTAGATAGCACGCTGGAAGTAAGGAAGCCCACAGTTGAGGTCAGAAAGGCGATGCCCCAGTTCTCAGCTTCCCCTTTCCTTGCTTTTAAACTGACAGAAACAGCAAGAGGCATACAGGGTGCTGCTGTTATTTCATGTATGAAAGGTTTTTTGTTGTTTCTTTTCTTCCCCTTTAGCCCAGCTCCACTTATTTTGTCCTCAAGAAAGCTAAATATTAATCAGATAGACTAACAATTTGTTCACATCCAAGCCTCTGTCTGGTTGGTGACAGAGTTAGGTCTTTAAAAACAAGTCTCGCTGGTCATAGTGGCACATGCCTGTGAGCCTAGCACTCCAGAGGCTGGGAACAAGAATAAAGAGTTTGAGAAAAAACTTGCTGCAAGGGGAGGGGGGTAACCAAGCAAACCTTCTCACTTCCAGCAGCATCTGCTGCTGCTTTCTTGACATTCCCCAGAGCCTGCACTGTTGGCTTTTCCATTTAACTTGGATTCATCAGCTAAACTGTTTTTCTGAGTCTGTGAGATTTGAGGCTGGGAAGCTTTGGGTAAGAAGGCAGACAGCCTTCTTTTTAGCCACTTGCTGGGTTCACCAGCTCTACGCCCTCGTCATGGAAGGGGTTTAAAAGAATTGCTCAAACATAGCAAAACTGGCAGATAAATTCTTCCCTCTCCTGCCTGCTGTTCCTATTTTGGAGAATGTCACAGCAGATTACAACGTGGACAGAGGAAGCCTTGTGGAGCTCCTCTGGCTGGCACTATCTAGTCTGAATTATAGTGTTGTAGGAGAGGAAATTAATTATCAGTAGTAGAAAGGGTGTTTGTGAGTTAAGCCCTGGGGTTGATGTTTAGCACAGCCACACAAATGTAAATTTGTACACACACACACATGCACGCATGCACGCACACACACAGTCCAGTGGGGATCAGTGCAGACATCCCACAAATAAACTGAAAGGCCAATGGCACTTAATTCAGGATAAGGAACAGTAGTCTTCATAAATGACCTTGAAGATTCTGTTGTATGAGCCCTGTAAGAAACAATACTGCTGTGAGTCTTTCTAAGAGCAATTTCATTTTCACAGGATATTATGGCTAACTTCATGTGTCAACATGACTGGACCTGAGCACACCAGGACAGGTGATAACACTATTTCTGAGTGTGTTTGCAAGGGTGCTGTTTCTGGAAGGTGTGAGCACTTGAACAGAAAAGCCAAGGAAAGAATTTCTCACTCACAAGTGTGGGTGGGGATCACCTACTCCATTGAGGACCCAAAGAGCAGTGCCAAGGTTTGTTCTTTCTTCTTGACATTGTAGTCCCGCGTGCGTGCACACACACACACACACACACACACACACACACACACACACACACACAAAAGCATGCAATGCTGCTGTTGGGCGTTTCATCAACACTCACTGAATCCTGCTTCTGGCTTTCTTGGTCCCCCATCTTGCAAATGGGAGCTGGGATGTTGTAGTCTACAGGAGAACACCTAGAGCAGTCCTGCTCAGATGCACAGAAAGATCATTTCTGGGTGGTTCATGACTGGCAGCTGCTGGCACTGAAAGGAAACTTGCCTTTGTGAGGTCCCATGTACTGTATCCTGGGCTAGTGTTTTACTTACATAGCTCAGTTAATCTTCCTGAAATACTTTTATTGTCCTCTTTCCTCTTTATTTTCTTCTAGCAGGAGAAGAAACTTAGCAAGATGACTCCTTTCAAAGGTGGCAGAGTTGGTTGCTTTTAAACTCACCTTTGTCCTTTCCTTTCTACTGTTGGGACAGTAAGAGACTTGAAACTCATGTCATTGGTGGAAACTGCGCTCAATCACAGCTTTCCCCAGTTATCCTCATGAGCTGAAGAAGCTGGCTCCAATGAGCATTATATGGAAATGGACAGAACTTTAAGGGGGCTCAACTGGGGCCCAGCTGCCACCCCTTAGGCTGAGGTCTCCTTGCCTTATATGATCCATGTCAGCTGGTGTTCTTCAGCTTTATGCTGCTGCACAGACCAGCCCCAGATGCAATTGCCTCATCCTTTGAACGATTACCTAAGGGCATTTGGTCACTGCATGCTTACTGGACAGGTGGGGGAGTTTCCAGTCCCTAAGCAGCTGAGTAATAATGGCTGATGGGTAAATACCTTGACCATTTGTCCCTGCAGGCAAGGTTAAGTCTAGCTTGTATGTCTTTGTTAGTTTCAAGGTACCATATCAAAATACCTGAGGCTTATGAAGAAGAGGCCAATTCTGCTTATTATTTCTGGTCTAAGATCAAGACAGAGTTCCAAGGCAGTGCCTGGCATCACAGTCTATGAGATGGAGCACACACACGTCTTCTTGTCTCTCCCCATAAAGCCACATGTATTCAGCCATGGGCCCTCCACCCTTGTGAACTTAGGCAATTCTACTCATTTCTCTGAAGTCCCCCTTCTAGGCATCATCATTGCATTGAATTAACTGATTCTACCTTCTTCATCTATCACAAGAGTAAATTTTCAACACAGGCACCTCAAAGAACACACATGGCCATATATATATAAGCCACAATGGCGTATGGTCTGTGCTGTTAACCTGAGATTTCTGGTTGCTGGAAATTGGCTTGAATTGTCTCCTTCACTCCCTTGTCTATCTCCCTGCTGCACAGTGATCCTAAATTAACCTTCTGTATCCAGGGGCTCTAGAACAAGAAAACCTTCATGAATCATAACTTTTGAACTTAATGTCACAGGATTTGAGTTTTCATCTTTTTTTTAGAACAGCAGTTCTCAGCCTATCGGTTGCCACCCCTTTGGGGGGGTCAAATGACCCTTTCACAGGGGTGCCTAAGACCTTCAGAAGACATACATATTTACATCATGATTCATAACAGTAGCAAAATTATAGTGATGAAGTAGCAACAAAAAAAATAAACTTATGGCTGGGGTTACCACATGAGGAACTGCATTAAAAGGTTGTGGCATAGGAAGGTTGAGAACCACTGTTCCAGGCTAGGTGCCCTTGGGCAAGTAGTTGACTGTTTCGTTCTTCATTTGCTTAGTTTAAAAGCAGAAACATTGGCCTAGATGGAATGTATATGTATGCTTCGCATTCATGTCCACAACTAGTCTCTTCCACCCGTGTTTTATTCAATTCCCAATATGCTTCTTTGATTTAGACAGGGTCTGAACAGTTTTTCTAGTATAAGAAAGGAGATCATTAGCCAGGTGGTGCTGATGTACACCTTTAATCACAGCACACAGGAGGCAGAGGCAGGTGGATCTTTGACTTTGAGGCCAGCCTGGTCTACAGAGTGAGTTCCAGGATAGGGCTACACAAAGAAACCCCATCTCAGAAAACCAAAGGAGAAAAAGAGAATGAAAAAAGAAGGAAAGAAGGAAGGAAGGAGAAGCAGTCTTCTTTTCTCTTCCTCTAAATATCTTAATGGATTTGTTTATGCTCTCCCAAAACTTGAGCAATTCTCTTACTATAGCTTTCTTATCTTCACCTCCAACCTAGATGCACAGCGTTTCCTGTTTCCTGATTGCTGAGAAGCATCTGGAACCATGGCTACAAGAAGGGCTAAAGAGATGTTAAAACATAAAGCCCCATCTTTAGCAGCTTATGTCAAGCTGGGTGTTTGAGCAATAAGGACGTGGGAGCAGACTTACTCCCTACGTCAGACACAGGTGGGTTGGGAATTGTGTACATAGACTTGGAGAAAAGAAGCAGCATGAGACACATCTCATAGTGATAAGAAGTGTGATGTGGTGGCACATGCCTTTAATCCCAGCTCTATGAAGGTAGAGGCAGGAGAATCTCTGAGTTTGAGGCCAGCCTGGTGTACATAGTCAGTATCAGGACAGCCAGGGCTACACAGAGAAATTCTGCCTCGAACCACACCCACCCCCTCCAAAAAAGAAAAAAAAAAAAAAAAGAAGAAAGAAAGAAAGAAAGAAAAACTTCCGGTCTCTTTGAGGACTGTGCTAGGTGGACGAGATCGCTATATTTCTGGATAGTTCATGACTGCAGCTATGGACAACACTTAAAGGAAGCTTGTTTTTGTGAGGTCTAAAGCCAGAACTGGCATACAGTGAGCATTAAGTAAATATTTTGTCAGTGTGAATGTAAGAATGCCCACATGAAAAATAGCACCATTGGAGTTCTGGGAAAATGACATGTTCTACTAGAATGCTGAGGATAGCCTTCCAGATACCCGAGGCTGCCTTGAGAGCCATGCAAGATTCAGTTTGTGAGAAGGCATGGCTCAAAGCAGAGGTGAAGATATGCGAAGTGTGTCCACAAAGATGGCTAAGGACTTCTGACTAGCTACCAAAGTTCCCATGGGTCTTAGTGATGGTGACCAATAACTTAACAGAAGCTAGAACCACCTGGGAGACACTCATGGGTGTCTGTGGATAATATTCATTGTTAACATGGAAGGATCTAGAATCACCTATGAGAGAAACCTCTGGGTATGCATGCAACAGGATTTCTTCTTTGTGTCAATTGAGGTAGGTAGAACTAACTTAAATGTATCAGTATCACCAGTGGGGTGGGGTTTCTTCTGGAATTAAAAGGAAAAAGGGAGCTGAGCACCGGCATCCACCTTTCTGCTTTCTGACTGCAGATTCAGTGTCACCAGCCACCTCCTGGTCCTGCTGTCGTGTCCTCCTCCCATGACAGACTGTGCCCTTTAGAACTGTGAGCCAAGTCAAATCTTTCCTTTCTTATGTTGCTTTTGTCAATGAGTTCAGTCTCACAGGGACCAGTCCCGAAGAGGCCGTTATAGGCAGAAGGAGTTCAAAGCAGATTTTGAAATGGTTGAGGGTAGAGTGACAGGAGACATGGCTGTGACTTGGAAGGTACTGTAAGATGATATAAGGGCACTGTGTCAGATGGGAGGAAGACACGACAGGAGTGAAAACTGAAGAGAAAGTGCTGCAGCTCTTCCGGTGCAGTGTCAGTGGTCTGAATGAATGGGACCGGAGAAGGGAGAAGGCGCTGAGGTCTGTAGATCAGATTCAGAGCACGATCTTCAGGGTAAGACTGCAGAGGCCCAGTTCCCTCCCCACTGTGTGAAGTCAAGTGGACCCCTTATCTTTTGTTGCATCCTTTACAGAAGGGGCTCATGGTAGGGTGGTAGGGATGAATTGAAATGAAATGATATATGTAAAAAAAAAACCTAAAAGCATATAGCCCAACTCATAAGAGTTCAACTTCTTAAATGTCATTTACAAAGTTCACACTCAATTGCCTTGCAATAGAATTACAAAAAATTCCCACACAGACACAGAGTCCAAGAAGTTTATAATTTTGTGTTGGAGCATTTGTAGCTATCCTGGGTTGCAGGCAGCCCAAAGGTAGGAAGTTGGACAAGCCTGAGATTCTACGCAAGAGAGATTATAAATTTAGTGTCGACAATTTACTTTGACAATGTGATTCAGTGAAGAACCCTGGGGTGGGGAGACCAGCCTGTGTCATCTGGGCAAGCCAGTGTGACCACAAATGCCCTCCAGGCAGCTGGAGTGGCAATCACATGAGGAGATGTGACAGTTGGGTGATGGGGCAGAATAATATATGGCCGTGAGTTCAGGAGAATTAGAAAGTGATGCCCCTTTACCTCCTCCAAAACTAGACTCCACCACTAGACACCACACAGTATGGTGGACCAGTTTTAGATCCACACCTGCAGAACTTTAAAATAATAAATTGACAGGCAAAAGGAAGCCTCTCCATTTCACAGGAAGCACTTGCTGCAAGAGTTCTGATGTCACTGTTGCTTCTGGGTAGACTTACTCATTTAGTGCCTCTGGATTAAGCTAGAGAACTCCATCGTGACTAGACAGCACAGATGACGCTACAGAGTCCTAGAGTGACTGATGAGATGATTCTGTATCATTTTACAGAAGAGAAACTGGATTTCAGCATTCCACAGGACCAGAGCGGTGCTTCAGGCCATGTTCAGCTACAATCCAGAAATTGGGGGGGGGGGGGCAGGCACTTTCTGGAAACTACACACTACTCCTAGAAAGGCCAGACCCAGGCCAGCTTAGACTGAAGTTCCTGCTTCCTGGGGAACAGTTGAATCCTGCCTCAAACAGCACAGTCGCTCACCCTACCACTGGGAAGGTCTTTCAGACACCGACTCTCTATGGTGTCACAAGGCACCAAATGACTTATGAGGGCATTCCTCAACCCTTCCAAGCTGAAGCCTTTTTCATCTGTAAAATGGAAGCAGATATATTGGACTCGACAAAATGTTATGATGAAGCAAAGAAATACATGAGGTTGTTACTAAATTATGCCTACTATGAATATGATAATTTTTTTGGCCAGGGCTGGAATCATGCTATCTTGGCTGTCTAACTAATCCTCCTTTTTTTTTGTTTTGTTTTGTTTTGTTTTTTCGAGACATGGTTTCCCTGTGTAGCCTTGTGTGTCCTGGACTCACTTTGTAGACCAGGCTAGCCTTGAACTCACATCAATCCGACTGCCTCTGCCTCCTGAGGGCTGGGATTAAAGGCGTGTGCTACTGTGCCCGGCTTCCTTTTTTTTTTTTAAAAGCTCTCTCTTTTGCTTCCAGCAGGACTAGTAATTCATCAGTACTTTCCCAATAGGAAAGTCTTCTCTCCTTTCTTTCTTTTCTTTTCTTTCTTTCTTTCTTTCTTTTTTTTTTTGTGAAAGAAAAGTTTTTGTGGTCTATACTAAAAGTTACCCTTCTAAGAGGAATTCAGCCTCTGGATTTCTGTACCTACATGATTTCTTCTTCTTTTAAAAAAAGTATATACATATACATTTATATTATTACAAATATATACAATAAACTACCTATAGCAAGAAGAACCATGAAACAATCAGGGATTATATAAGTGTTACATTTATAGTGTTTTGGCTACTTGTATTTGGCAGCCTTGGTGAGTCTAAAATTCTGAATGTAAATCAATATCTATCATATCTCATCTTTATCAACTTAAAACATCTATCTAGATCTAAAAACATCTTAACCTCTAAACGACTAAGCTTCATTGTAAGACTAAACTATTTGGTCTTCAGCCCCATCAGAGACTTGAGATGGAATAAAATTGATTACCTGAGTAGACAGGGAGTGCAGGTTAACAGCTTCCCAAATGAGAAGATGACAGAGACACTTTGCTGCCTGAACAGTCACCCAAAACTCTCTACAACGTGATTTCTTCTCCTTATACTGTGAGAGCAAACTGCTGTGAAGTGTTCTGAGGAATGAGAGTTTGCTGTGTTTGGCATCAAGGACTTAACTAGTGTCTGTGACAAGGCAGAATGGTTGTATTTCTTCTGTCACATTCAATTATGCATAATGAAGACAGTTTGGACATAGTTGCCATCTGATAACGTTCCACACACCATCCCCGTTATCTCTGGGTCAGCTATGCAAATCTGCCCTATTACATTGTAGAGGTAATAATCAGCAAGCTCCAGCGTTTCGTGCTAGATTTAGAAGCCTGGCTGTTTCCTAGTGGAGGTTCTGAGTGGGTGTTTGGACTCTGCAGCCAGAGGACTGAGTCCCTCACACAGACTCTCTATAACTCAACGGGAAGCACTGCCTTGCTCCTTTAGTTTCTTTAGCTATAAACAGGCACACTGCCAACTCCCCCTAGCCCTGGATTCTTTGAGCAAGTGTAAAAAGTTACAAAGAAATGGAAAAACCCCATAGTAACAATATATGCCTAATACTATCGTGAATCTAGAGCTCAGAGTTCAGGAAGCACTGACGTAAACTAGGATACAACATGGAGAAGGAGGAAATGGCCAATGTGCTCTCTGCTCAATGTGTTAAACTCTGCATCGTGCTGATAGTCCCTGCGCAGTTTCCCAGGGGATGGATGATCCTGCAAATGTTTTTGTATCCATTCCCCTAAAGAAAACCATCAGCCTCACAGTTTTTAATGGACTCCTTTTCCCACCTCCCCCTTACCTACCCTTTAAAAACTGTAGTAAAGAAAAAAAATGGTTGCAGCTTGCTCACTGACGGTGAAGGAATCTGTATCTTTTTGGGAGCCTGCTGATCAAAGGCTGTGTCATCTGGGCAGAGTAAGTTCCTCTGAGCTGGAGGCAGAGTAATCAAGATGTTTCTCTCGTGGGAGGAGGACAGATGCTCCGAGTGGAATGGGCCTGCTTTGGAAAACAAAGCCAAGAGTAGTGATTGTGCTGTGAACGTGTGGAGATATAGTGACTGGAAAAGGCACCCCACGCTCCAGAGTGCCATGTCAAGAAGCAGATTTAGTGTGTCAATAAAAATCTGGCATTTGTTAGAGAGATAAGAAAATCTGGGATAGATGGTGGCTCTGAGTAAGTCATCAAAGAAACACAGAAATGTTTGTAGCCCCTGACATCTCCAGTCTAGTTGTACCTGTGTTTATTTTAAACATTTATAGAACACTCTCTTAAAATGAGTGTGACCTTTTCTTTCTCATTTGGAATACTCCTTTCTTGGCTCAACAGTATTTATAAGTCATACCAGACAATAGATCATTAACTTTGTCATTTAGCAAATAGAAAATGGGCCATATGTCACACAATTCTCCAGGGAAATGAAATCCTTAAAAATATTAACCACAAGAATGTTACTGTTTATAAAAACAAAAGAAAATAAAACAAACTGTAGGCACGAGGAGTGAGTTGCTTTGTTCCACGGTGGCTCTCTCTTGGCTGTGCACGGCTGTCTAGGGTAATTATTCTCAGAGTGACCTCTGTCTTATGGTGGCAAAATCCAGGATAGTCAGAACACCTATGACTTCAAGCTCTTTACAATCTGAATTTGTAGTTATGGGGCTAGACAAATGAGACGATGCATCTGCTTCTAGATTCTGGCCTTGAGAAATGTTTTGAAATGGCATGGTTTCCTTGCAGGCTTCCTGATTTAGTGTTTAGGTTGAAAGAGCGAAAATATTTTGTATTGACAGAAGATCAAGTGCAGATGTACTCGGAAGTCTGAAAGCATACGTTTTAACTTACCTTTGTGTGCTGTGAGGAACTGCCTTGGAGCCAGAATGTGATCTATAATCATTAATTGTAGGCAGTGAGGGGTTTCTGCAGAGGAAATGGGGTTTTTAACTGTTGGTTTCCCCATCTCACTTCCTAACCAGGCATGGCACCCCACTAAAGGTTTACTAGGGATCTGGGCAGTGCTGGCAATTTCCCCAGGAAACTGAATGTGGGTATAAAACTACTTAGAGTCACAGCTGTTGGAGCTGTGGGGATGGAGTGTGTACAGTTTTAAAAATACTTTTTTAAAAATAGAACTTCCTGCATAAGCATTGTATATACACCACTCCCATCCCTTTCTCCCCATTTCCCTCCTGGCAAATTAATGATCTTTTATTTAATTATTGTTGTTGTTGCATGCATGCATACATATATGTGCATAAACCTACTGAGTCCATTTGATGTTGCTCGTTTGTGTTTACATTGTCCAGGGCTAACTACTTGGGATTGATGTCTATGAGGGAGCTCATCCCTGGAGGAATCTCTCTCAGCAGCCATTGACCATATGTAGCTCTTTATCCAGGGTAGACCATGTGAGATTTCCCTGTCCACATTGGCACATCAACTGGTGTTATTATGCTGGCATTGTTTGGGCAGCCATATTGTTTCCTGGGTATATTTCCTTGTCATGCCAGCTAGGTGCATTTGATCAAGGTACAGTGTCATATTGCATCATCTGAGAGTCACAGCCTCCAAAATACATGCTTTGGTGTCCAAAGTAATCCAAGCTGAGGGCTCACAAGATGGTTCAGTGGGCAAAGGTGTTTGCTTGGAAGGCTGATGACCTGAGTTCAATTCCTGACCTTCACTTGCTGTGCCCACAGGGGGTGAGAGAGAGAGAGAGAGAGAGAGAGAGAGAGAGAGAGAGAGAGAGAGAGAGAGAGAGAGGGAGAAAAGAAGAAGAAGAAGAAGAAGAAGAAGAAGAAGAAGAAGAAAGGAAGGAAACAAAAAAAGGAAGAAAGAAACAAAGAAGTAAGTACTTAATATCCAGCCTGAATTTCTCCATTGTTCAAATCTGTTAGAAGACTGACAGAGCTCTGCTTTCATAGGCATGTGGGGCCAGGAGGACACAATGCTGCTGAATGGTTGCCCAAATGCTAATTAGCATTCCCAGATGACCTATCATGGGTAACTTGGTTCTCTGAAAGCAATGGCTAACTGAGGTAGACTGGACTTGTGGCTTGCAAGCATAAATTCCTCCACTGGCTAAGGTCAGATTGTGAGTGAGGAAGGGTTATTGTCAGAACGTGAGGGAACCTCGAGGATTTGAGGAGATCTGCTCCACCTTAAGGCGCTCCTTTCCACTGCTGCCCGCCTGGCTTTCTGTAGTGTTGATAGTTCTAATTCTCTATACCAGACAAATACGAAGTTTATATTATATGAAATATCTCAAACTTTATATGTTGCCTAGGGTTCTCTCTCTCTCTCTCTCTCTCTCTCTCTCTCTCTCTATCTATCTATCTCTCTATCTATCTATCTTTCTGCCCTTTCCCCCTTTGGTTTTTTTTAATACAGGGTTTCTCTGTGTAGTCCTGGCTATCCTTGTCCTGGAACTTGCTCTGTAGACTTAGAACTGAGAGATCCACCTGCCTCTGCCGGCTAAGTGCTGAGAATAAAGGCATGTGCCACCACACCTAGCCTGGCTAAATTTTATTAAAACAGTTTGCACTTGGAAACTAAATAAGTCAGAAGACCAAATATGGCTGCCAAGCTGTCATTTAGAGACCTCTGAATCCTTTATGGAAGGAGAAAATATACACTCCTTCTGCAGCTGTCTTCCTAGTAACTTCTGTTTGTTGTTTGTTTGTTTGTTTGTTTTACAAAATAATATTGTCCTGATATTTCAAGGCCAGGCTGGCCAATGGTACGTTCCTATAGAAAGCTCTACACTGCTCTGTCAGTCGTATATGTTCATAGAATATAGAACACCTACCTATCTTGCCTCCCTTGTATTTATTAAAGACTTACCTGCACATAGTGTATTTTATTTCATCTTCCAGTAGCCTGCTACATGGGCACCCTTGACATGTACAGAGAGGAAGAAACTGAGATCTTACAAATGTTAACAAAACAGCTCAAAGTCATGAGCTAAGATGCTGGGGAAATTGAGAGGAGACCTTTTGAGTTTTAGTTCCATTGTGAAAGCAGTTCTGAAAACAGAACTAAGATCCACTTAAACAGTGACAACCATTGTTTGGGCCTTTTCTTATCAGTCTTCTAAACACGGAGCTAGCCAATGGAACCCAACTAAGGCAAGTCCCTGTGTACCTCTAGATCTCAGGGTTTTTTTTATTCTCAGAGGGGAGTAGGGCACACGAAAGTCACAAACTGGCATTTTGAGAGTTATATATTCAGTTAGTTGTATTTATTTGTACCTATGTATTTTTTTTGTTTAAAATTAAGATAAATGTTAGCATTGTTTATTTGTGCTGTGTGTGTGTGTGTGTGTGTGTGTGTGTGTGTGTGTGTGTGTGTGTGTGCACCACAGGCCACAGTGTGTGCACAGAGGTCTGCGGGACAGCTTGTGGTGGTTTGCTCTCTCTCTCCATTGTTTCGGCCCTGAGATTCAGACCCAGGCATTCACTCTTGCTGGCAACTGCCTTTACCTGCTGAGCCATTTTGCTAGGCCACATTCTTTTCCTTTTAAAACCAGCTTATTGATTAATAGCCCACATAAAATAGAGAGCATATGCCTTATGTGTACCATTTGATAACTTTTGACACATGACCACACCCATGGAAGTCATGAGCATGTGCACTCATCACCGCCAGGTTTCCTCTTGCAGCTCTGTAATCCATCCTTGTCTAGTCTTTGTCCCTGGGCAACGAGGCATCTCTTTTCTTACACTACATACATACACAGTTGCATCCCTTGATATTATGTAGATAGAATCATATATTTGTGTGTGTGTGTGTGTGTGTGTGTGTGTGTGTGTGTGTATGTGTGCGTGTGCACATGTGATTGAGCCATGGCAAATGTGTGGAGGTGAAAGGACAATGTGCAAGAGTCTGTTTTTTCCTTCTACAATGTGGGTCCTGGGGGCTGAACTCAGGCTGTCTTGGTGGGAAGGGTCTCTTTGTCCCCACTGAACCATCTTCTGGCTGGAAGGGTTTGAGTTTGTTTGTTTTTTTCTAAATTTTGATGAAGTAAAACATATCCATCTACAGCTTTTAAAGACTGTGCATTTAGCTTTGCTGGGAGCTCTCTGGGGCTTGGCATGTAGTTCAGTGGGTAGTGGGCTTTCCTTGGATGTAGTTCCATGGGTGGTGGGCTTTCCTGGGATGTAGTTCCATGGGTGGTGGGCTTTCCTGGGATGTAGTTCCATGGGTGGTGGCCTTCCCTGCCCTGCTAACGTTTGGTCCCAGCACTGCACTGAATGGTTGCAGTGTCCCTACATGCAATCCCTCTTCTTGGGATGTGGAGGCAGGAGAATTGGAAATTCAAGGTCATCCTTGACTACATAGTGAGTTCAAGGCCAGCCTGTGATAGGTGAGGCCTGTTTCAATCAATCAATCAATCAATCAATCAACCAATCAAGTCAGTCAATCAATCTTCAATCAAGAAGCTAATAAATACATAAGCATTTGCTTACTCTAGGAAGGAAAAACACAAAAGTCTTTTACGCATAATGCTACATAATTTTTAAATTGGTGGCTAATGCCATCCATTACCACAAATCTAAAAAGCTGAATGTGTAACTGAGGTTGGGGGCACGTGTAGAGACTTACTGGATGAACTTTCCTTAGCTCAAAAATTTGAAGTTGAGAGTTAAAGTTGAGAGTTATCAGACCTAGGTGCTCAACTTGTAAGTTGCTGGCATATAAAAGTTGGAAGATCTCAGGTGAAATATGAGAACTTCCAGTTTTTCTTTAATAACCAGGAGACCAGGCAATACTGGCTCATACCTTGCAGGATGTGTTGCTTTGACCTGAGTTATGCTGCAACTTGCCAGGCTCACAAGGCAGCCTCAGCTGGAAAAGATGGATGGAGTTTCTGTGCTTTGCCACGAGGGTAGAGTTGACTAATCTGGATAAGGGTTTGAAGTAGTTAACTCCGAAAAGCAATGATTGACTAAGCTGTGGGTGCTCCATTTTGCTTCGGCGAGCTCAGAGACCCACCATCTCACAGCTAGATGTACTCTGGGCCCTTTGGGGCTCAGTTTTGGCAATCGTATAAAGGGTTCATTTATTATGCTTTCAAACCTCTCTCAGGAGGTCAAGAGAGGTAGCTCCCCCACGGCGGAGTGTAACGAACCAGGAGGTTCTGCAAGGATGGCTGTAGTTACTCTTTTGACTAATCTGGAGAAGGTTTTGAAGTAGTTAATTCTGGAAAGCAATGATTTGGCATAGCTGTGGGTGCGCCCCAAGTCTTCTTCATTTGCTTTCTGTTATAAGTTAAAAACTTTTGAAGTATAAATATACACCATAAAACACACACATAATATGTACAGTTTAATGAGTGTTGGAAAATGTAACTACCACCCAGTTACGATATACAGAATTCCTAATACCCCAGAAGCATCCTGTTCCTTTCCTATCTATTTTCTCGCTTGGACTTAATTGTTAATACAATTCCAGTAACAGATGACTTTTAAAAAATGTTCTTAAAATTCATAAAAAAGAGAACTAAAGAATAGATCCTCCTTTGTTCTCATTCCTTTCTCTGGGCATACTATTTATCTGTCTACTATCTACCAACATATATATTTATTTATCTTAATCATTTCAAATTCTGGGACTCTTTTTGTTTCATTAATTGATGTCACACACACACACACACACACACACACACACACACACACATATATAAGTATAACCTGTTCATTCAGTATAATGTTACTTACATGTATGTTTTCAGGACTATTTAGTATTGAATAACCAATTGATGTGCTTTTTCCTGCAGAAGACTATTTCTCCCACTCAGTTGCTGTAGTTTTTTTTGTGTAGGCTCAAAGCCTTGTACGAACCCCCTCCATCCACTTTAGCTTCTTCATTGTCCTTCTTCAGCTCATGTTTAGGCAACCATATTGTTGACATTCCGAGGAGACACAGTCTCACAGAAAATATCCTGTTCCTCTGGCTCTTACAATCTGTCCACCTCCTCTTTTCCAACGACCTTAAGGATAGTAGTTGTGTTGTAAATATATCCATTTGGGACTGGAATACACAATTCTGCATTTTGATTGGTTTTCGTTTTCTGGCTCCTGTTTCTTGCAAAAAGAAGTTTTCTTGATGAAAGATGAGGACTAAACTTATCTGTGAGTATCCGGACCAATATTAGAATGTAGCTAGGGATTATTCTGGTTTAGTATAGTTGCCGTTGTGAATTCTTCTCTACGATCCATGATTCACTAGCCCTGGGTAACTGGCTAAGGTTTTCAGTACCAGGCATGATTTCTGTATTGTTGAATAGGTCTGAAGTCCAATTGATTCCTGACAAGGTGCATGTCCCTGCTATGCCCTTAGAGTTACTGTGCCATGCTGGCCCTTTTTAAGGTTCATGGGTGTCATAGCTGGGTAGGACTGATGGTTGATCCCTCCTTTGGGAGCTTCTATGGCACCTTCTGGTTTCAAAGGAGCTAGTCCTCAGGGTGTTTGTTCATTTTTTTGCAGACAAGGACTCATGAGGTAACCCTGGCCGTACTTAAAACTCTATCTTAGCTTCCAAAGGGTTGTGATTACAAGTGTGTATACACTGATTTATAAATCTTTGGGTTATTCATGTATTTTTACTTCCTTTGGATAATTATCTCAGAGTGAAACTGATCAATCATAACACAAACGTGCCTTTTAGGAACCATCTAGAAGGTTTACCTCAGTGGTTGTATTTCCCACTCTTAGCCGTGTGTGAGAAACCTAAGATTCTCCTCCTTTCTAGAATTGTGTGTTTTTACTCTCTGATTTAGTAATCTTACTTGGTTGTAAATGGTGGCTCCCTGTAGGTTTGATTTGTGTTTCCCTGTAGTCGTTATGAACGTATTAGCCACTTACATTCAGAAACTCTTGTTTTAGGAGCTTCCTTCTAAGTCTTTACCTAGTCAAAGAATAGAATCTCTTGTCCTTCTATTACTGACTTGAGGGGTTGATGATATAACTTAGACACATGCTCCACCACAGATATATGGACATACACGTTCACAAGGCAGATCAGCCAGCCTCGTCTTTTCGCCTTCTTAGAGGTGCTTTGACTTAACATATGTTTTTAATTTTGCTGAGTTCCAATTTGCCAATTTTCCTTTTATAATTATTGCTTTCTGTGTCCCAAGAAACATTTACATAGCCCTAATTGCATTCTCATTTACATTCTATCCTCTGAGCTTTACATTAGCATTTGTGTGTCAGCCTTACTTCGTCTGACTCAGTTTTTCGCTATGAGGTAGGATCAAGGTTTTCTTCTCCCCAGCACCACTTGGTAGACTTTTCTTTCTTCTTTGAATTACACTGATGCCTGAAAAAAATCAACTGTGTGTGTGTCTATTTCTGGACTCTGCATTCTGCTTTAATGATAATTTTTCTGCAATATTTATAGTTCATGGTATCTTTCACTCCATGAGCACGGCATAGCTTTCTGTTTACAAAGTCTTCTTTATTATTTTTTAACTTTGTTTTTGTATTTTATTCTCATTTTACTTTCTTACTTCAAAGATTTATCTATTTATGCATACGAGTGCTCTATTTGCATGTATATCTGCATGACAGAAGAGGGCATCAGATCCCATTATAGATGGCTATGAGCCATCATGTAGTAGCTGGGAATTGAATGCAGAACCTCTGGAAGAGGAGCCAGTGCCCTTAACTGCTGAGCTATCTCTCCAGCCCCTAATTTTCTTACTTTAAATTGAGAAGTTCTTCTTTCATTTTGGTACTATAATATAATAAATGCTATATTTAGCTTACAGAAGATATTGGGTTGGCTATTTCTGTTCTTGAGGTGTCTCTTCTCAGGTTTGCTGTGAAGACTAAAGCAGCTTATATAGGTTAGGATGTGTTGCCTTCTCTTCTATTAATTGAGAATTGAATTGATTTATAGGCACATGGTTATTTTGTCTTCCATTCATTCTTTCACTATGGTAGGTCACATTTTTCAAATAACTTGCCCATCTTGCCATCACTGAATGTGATGACATTAAGTTGTCCATTGTCTTCGTGATATTTAGAACCTATCGTTGCAGTCTTGTTCTCATTTTTAATGCTAACAACACGTGGCATTTTCTTGTCTTATTTTTCATGACCACTATCACTAGGGGTTTAACAAGTGCATTAATGCGGTCAAGGACAAAGCTTGGGCCTTACCAGTTTATCTCCATTACTCCTTTCCTTTTTAGCTCCTTCTGCTTGCTTTGCTGGTCCTTTGCTGGGTGACTGGTGATTGTTCTAGATCTTTCTTTTCAGATGCAAAGATTTATAGCTATGAATTTCTTTTTCATATCATATTAGCTATGTTCCAACATTTCCTTGTGACTTACTTACTCATATCCACTATGAAATCTTTGTTACTAGGGTTATTAACCTATTGATTATTTTCTAAATTTGTATTGATTCTCCATGTGGCTTTTAATTATGAGGTTCTACTTTTATTGTTTTGCTTGTGATTCCTCCCCCCTCAGCATATGGTCTTTTAATTTTCTTTGGTTTATTGAGGCCGAGTCTTCTTACTCTGGAGCAGGAGTTGGCTTGGACACTGTTATGTAGCTGCATCTGGCCTGGAAATTTTATTTCTCTGTCTCTGCCTCCCAAGTACTGGGATTCCAGCTGTGTGGTCGGCACCATGCCCAGCTTGGCCTATCTTGATGAATGTTCTATAAATGCCTGAAAAGACTTCATGTACCATTGTTTTTCCTTTTTCCTCACACGGTAGGAATTTGTTAATTTTTAAAAGTTAATCTTAGGCTACCATACAAAGTAGTGGGTTTCATCATGACATGCTCATCCATAGGTGCTACTATATGCTGTTTTCATGCGATCTCTTGTCTCACTGCACTCTTCCATGCAGTGGTTCCCTTGCCCCCTGCAAACAGTATCTCCTTCTGTTTTCTGGTTACATGCATCCCATCGGCCTCTCTCATTCCTGCCTTCTTCAGTATGTCTTCCTCCTCTCTCATGATGTCCTCTCTGTTATAGTTTGTTCATACACACACACACACACACACACACACACATACACACACACACATGCTAACACTATACATATGAATATAATTTTAAATGAAGCCTCCATCTGTAAGGGAAACCAAGCAGTATTTATCTTTTTGAGTCTGGCATATCTTTGTTTATTATAATGTTTTCCAATTGGACCCACTTCCACACAATTATCATGATTTCATTTTCTTTGTAATTGCATAAAATTCTAATATATATCATATTTGCTCTCTCCATTTGTCTGTTAATGGACACCTATGCTGATCATGTTTCCTGACTGTTGTGAATACTGCACCTAGAAGCATGGATGGGCAAGTATCTCTTATGATACTTGACTTGGAGTCCTTTGGGAATTTTCCCAGGGATGGTCAAGCTAGGTCACATGGTAGTTTTATTTCCAGCACGTTGAAGCATTTCCACACAATGTGTGCACTTTAGTGTTAGGTGCAACACTCATACACACCTGCTGAACTCAGTTGGTTGATAATGCTTATGTCTCAAGTGTCTTTCCTTAATTTTTCATAATCCTCAATTATTAAGAGAGAAGGATTTTGATTTCCAACTGTGATTGTTCGTTTCCTACTCTTCCTTTAGATTTGTCAAGTTTTGCTTCCCTTTTATTGAAAGATATGCGTAAACATACCAGGATTTTGTTTCTATGTGCTTCTGACGAGTCTCATAAACTCACCTTCTATAGCTCTAGAGATACTCTGTGCTTTAAATCTATTGTCTGGTGGTTGTAGAATCACAATAGTTCGATTCTTCGATTGTGTGTTGCGCTGTGGTCCAACCCTGATTTTGAGACAGGGTCTCACTGTGTACCTAAAGCTGACTGGAACTCACTCTGCAACTCAGACTGGTGTTGAACTCTTAATTCCTTTGCTTCAGACTTTAATGCTGTGGATTTATATGCCTAGCCATTAAAAAAAAAAGATTTATTTATCTATTATGTATAGTGTTCTGCCTGGTTGCATGTACACCTGTCTGCCAGAAGAGGGCACCAGATCTCATTCTAGATGGTTGTGAGCCACCATGTGGTTTCTGGGAATTGAATTCAGCACTGTTGGAAGAGCAGCCAGTGTTCTTAATCTCTGAGACATCTCTCTAGCCCACCAGCCAGTTTTTAAATAGCTATGTATGTACTGTTTTTAAAGACACTTGCTTTTTGCCTGTGTTTAGGTTTCAGTTATATGCCATGAGTAACACACATAAGGCATTTGTGCTCCCCTGCCCTATAACCTTGGGCTCTGCTGACATCAGTGGAACTTTTCTACTAACCTCACAACAAAACTCACATTAAAATATAAAGCTGTGGCTGGCTGGATTTCTACTTAACCCAGATTCATCATACCAAGAGACTAATAACCAAGTAAGGAAGTTGCTATTTTGGAAGAGTAACTGGCCATAATTTTCAGGAGAGGAATGCTGGTTTGTTGTTGTTGTTGTTTGGTTGTTTTGCTTTTGAGACAGGGTTTTACCATGTAGCCCTGGCTTTCCTGGAACTCACTCTGTAGACCAGACTAGCCTCAAATTCAGAGATATGCCTGCCTCTGCCTTCCAAGAGCTGGGAATAAAGGCATGGGCCACCACACTTGGACTTTATTTTTATTTTATTATAATTTTTTTGAGTGTTTAGTAGGTATCTACTAAAACATGGCATGGTCATACAGAGCCTTAGCAATCTATTCTTGATTTTACTATTCAAGATTGTCTTTTACTTCATACAACATCTGTCTCTCAACAGCCACCATCTAATAACACAAGGTATTCTGGGTCATATGGACCAAACAGCAGCCCTGTACCACAGCTTGCTTCTGCTGAGTATCTGCCTCTTTTTATATACTTACTGCAATGTGCACTGTCTCAGAGACTTTCCTCCTAAGAATCTGTCCTCTCATTGTGTTCTGGGCCTGGCCTAGAACCAGTTAGCTCCCTCCCTCCCTCCCTCTCTCCCTCCCTCCCTCCCTCCCTCTCTGTCTGTGTCTCTGTCTCTCTCTGTGTCTATGTCTCTGTCTCTCTCTGTGTCTCTGTGTCTCTGTCTCTGTCTCTGTCTCTCTCTCTCTGTCTCTCTCTGTCTCTCTCTCTCTCTCTCTCTCTCTCTCTCTCTCTCTGTGTGTGTGTGTGTGTGTGTGTGTTTCCTGGTGAAACTGAGCTCTGAACCTTAATTGTCCACCTTCTGTTTATTTTGTTTGAATGCTTTAAAAAGGCCCTTTTCACACAGTGGCTTTGCACATGTAGATCGATGTCTTGCTCTAAGGAATGCCCAGCTCCATAATGCTGTGAGCCAGGTACCTTGGCTACCCTTCTAAGTCCACTGTTTAGCATAGTTACCTTGTCTACATTGCTTCTGCAGTTAAGCACTTCTGTCTGGACTTCATTTGGGGATGTTGCCATCCATATCACGATCAGCAACTCCTGTACTAAAACAGCATCCCTGAGCTTCAGCTCTGGCCTACAGAGGAGCAGCACCACTGGGCCTCTCCATGATGCTGCTACTCTCATATTACGTTCTTCTTCCCATACTTGACTTTTGATTTCCATTCCTCCAATCTCATATTCCAGTATTTATCTTCAGAGCCTCAAATAACATGCAACTAAAGTTTGCTATTTCAGTAGTAGCATGATCTGTTGACTTCCATTATGAGCTATGTGTTTACTGTCCATTGCCACAAAGACCACTACACACTTCCCATCCAGTTCTCTCAGAATAATATAAGCATAAATTTGACCAGTTTTAGTATTTTCAATAGTTTGTCTACATGGTTTCTATGTATGGCTAACTAGGCCATAGAATATATTTCTTTCCCCTCTTTTTGTTCATCTTCTTGTATTTCATAGAGTTAATGATTAGCTTATAGCTGTTTTTCTCATTTTCTATATGATCACCAATCCACCCTAAAATACTTCCTTTAACGTAGAAGTCTCTCTTAGACCTAAATCCGCCTGAGTTCTATCCAGGGCTGAACTCTCTCATGAGCCTCAGACTTGTTGAAATCTTGCTTATGTCTACCTAATTAGCTACTCACTGCCTCTTTTAGAGGGTCCCCTTCTTATTATTCTGATAATTCCCTTCACATCTTTCTCACCCTGGATTTCATGTACATGTTCCCCTAGTCCCTTATTAGTTTATGGTATGTGGAGTTATCCATATTCCAGTTCCCCAAATCTGTGAATATGATATGTTACATTTCAGAAAACTCTTTGAAGACATGACTACGGTAAAGATCTTACGATAATAATGTGATCCTGGTTCAATAAAGTCTGCTCTATGTAATCACACTGGCCTTTAACAGAAAGAAAACAGTGTGGAGATGAGAACACAGAGAAGTTTGAATATGATACACCACTAGTTATAGAAAAAGCATGAGGAAGGAACACATAGAAACCGGTAAATTATATTTTGTTCTCTTGAGCTTCAAAGGAAGCAGCCTGACTAATACTTTACCTTTAATAAAATTGACTTTAGACATCTAGTCTGCAAAAGAATAAATTGTGTTGTTTTAAACCACCATGGCCATAGCAAGTTATCACTGAAGCTATAGGAAATTATTACAGGGTAAATATTTTTTGTCATTTTGAGTCCTTTTCATATTCTAAGTGATAGTTCAGCTGGGTATAGAATTCTTAGTAGCAAGCATTTCTTCAGAATTTTTAAAGCACTTCTCCAAGGCTTTTTTTCCCCTCCAATTCTGTAGTTATAAATGCTAAATGCTATTTTCATTCTTGTTTGTACCTAATTTGTTTTTGCTAATTATTTTACATCTTGGAAGCTGTTTAGGACTGTCTCTTTGTTTTAATATTTTGTATTTTTGCAATGATATTTTTTAAGGCCTAAGAGTCTATTCTCACTTATTGTGCTGTTGTGTTAGGCTTTCACTAGGATTGTTGGTGTTTGGCTATGAAGAATCTTGCTCAAAATATCTGTTGATATCTGGTGTTGGACTTTTGAAAATTGATAGGATCATGAAGGCTGTGTTGTAATCAGTGGGTTAAACTGTTGATGGATTCATAATTGAATGGAACATTGGAAGGTAGCGGGATGTGGGGCTCAATTGGAACTGGTGAGTTACAGGAAGAATGTCTTTGAAAGTTGAAGTCTGTCTCTCACCTCTTCTGACTATTTTCTGATCGTCCTGAGGTGAGCAGCTACTACCACAAGATCCCTCTAGCATGAAGCTTCTGCCCTGTCTCAGGCCCAACACAATGGAACCAGTTAACCAGGGACTGAAATCTCTTAATACCAGGAACCAAGACAAATATTTTTTCCTTTAAGCTATTTTTCTTAGGTATTAATCACAACAATAGACTGACTTTTAGCTTTTAATATGTTAAATTACATCACTGAGTTGAAGCAAGCTAATTATCCTGCTTTATTCAACGATCTTTTCTAGAGTTCTTATTCTTTAGAACACTTCCACGTCTGGTGATCCTGCAACTTCTTCTTACCCCCTAGACTGCCATCCCATTGCATGCTGAGCTTAAGTTCCTTCCCCTATAGTTAGCTTTCAGTTTCAACCATGGGATTGTACAGTCTAGTACTGTCTGTTTTCTTAGCCTTCTTTCTTGCCCTGTTGCAGCCTGTTCTTGACGTGTTAAGGAGTATCTTCCTTTATTTCACAGGAAGATTGACTGATGGAAGTATGTGGCTCTCTGTGTGACATAGTCCATTCTCCCCTAGCTGTCTTTTCTAATTCTTTCTTCAGTCTCTCTCGTTTGTGTTTTGAGCGTTTCTTCAAGCAGTGCTCTTTTAGCTTATTTTGAAAATGTTTTTGAAATATAATTGAGATAAATATGTTTACAAATAGACATACAGTAATACATACATGTATATAACAACAACTAAGGAAAAAAGAGGCCATGAATTTGATAAAAAGGAAGGAGATGAATAAGAAAGGATTTGGAGGGACAAAAAGGAGGGAAGAAATAATGTAATTATAATCTCAAAAAGAAAATATGTCAACAAGTTTTTAAAAGAGAAGAGGAAGGATGAAAAGTGTATTCTGTCAGGTGAGCAAAGAAAGAGCCTCTGGGTAACAATTGTATGGAAAGACCAACACTGGTGTACTTAAGAATTCTGGCTGTATCTTTGCTGCCTATGTCTCCCATCTGCTTAAGTAGCCAGTCTTGCTGCCCTCTGTCTCTATTTAAATTGTTGAAATGTAACCTGGGGTCCAGATCTGGAAGAGGTTTAAGGATGCCAGCACATGTGGATTGTATACACCTAAGATGCATATAAGTTAGGCAAATGTTCTGTTCAAAGCTGGTTCTTCTTTAGGCATGAGCCAGAGCTGGATGTGTGCTATTATTAAATAGCTTTTTACTTATATTTATAAAATACTATACATACAATAAAACGAACAGTGAATACTCTGATTAGTGTGCTAGTGTTCTGCTTGCTGATCTCAGTTCTGAATTTGCCCTTAAATATATACCATGTAAGAAACACTGAAATTTCTTTAAGCATTTATTATTTAAAGTAATTATTTTCAGGGAAGGAGGTTGGAGGACACTTGCAGGAAAAAGAGGCTTTTTACAATTTTCATTACAGGTCTAATGTTTCATGGTAATGATTGATGGAGTCTGCGTATCCACGGGTCTAGCGCCTATTTTTAGCACAGCCTTCCAGCTCAAAGCCTTTCAACATGGAGACTGTGCAGGCTAGTTTTATGTCAACTTGACACAAACGAAAGTCATTTGAAAGAAGGGAGCCTCAGCAGAGAAAATGCCTCCCTAAGATCGGACTGGAGCCAAGACTGTAAGGCATTTCCTCAGTTACTGATTGAAGGGGGAGGGCCCAGCTTAGTGTGGGCGGAGCCATCCCTGGGCTGCTTGTCCTGGGTGCTATAAGAAAGCAGGCTGAGCAAGCCAGGAGGGGCAAGCCAGTGAGCAGCGTTCCACCAGCTCCTCCTGCCTCTAGGTTACTGCCCAGTTTGCGTTCCAGCTTTGGCCTCCCTCAGTGGACTGTGACACAGGATATGTAAGCCAAACACACCATCTCCTCCCCAGGTTTCTTTTGTTCATGGTATTTCAACATTGCGGTAATAACCCGAACTAAGACAAAACTCGTGTGACTTGCATGCAGTTGGTTCTGGCCTGCAGAGCCACACCCTCTGCAGCTGCTCCTTCTGTAGTCCCCACAGTCTATCCATAGGCTGCAAGGAAGAAGAAGACTAGAGCTGCTGGGTCATCGCATGCTCCCTCTGCCCTTGTGTCCTGAAGGCCTCCTGCCTACCCCAGTGCTCAGACTTCTGCGTGTTCTATGCTGTTGCTATGCTGTCTTGCTTGCTCTACCAGAATGCTAAGACTAGCCAGTTTCCAAGCCACCCAGGTGCCATTGGTCACCTGAATCTGGTCTTCTCTAGTGAGGTCTGACCCCTTTCCCAGTCTGCCATTCCTGGAGTGATCTCCCTCTGCCCTGTGATACCTCAAAATTACCTTATGTTGTTGCTACTCTTTCTTCCCCTCTTAAATAATAGTTACTGTCTCTTTTCATTAAACTCACCCTGTTTAATCTGTGTATCTCCCGATTGGACCCAAACTTCTCCCACGAGCTTTGCTACGTGTACACATTCAGGAAACCATCACCACGATGGATATAATGAATGTCTTAGTGTTGATGTGTTATCCATCTTTCCCTTCCGCTGACCCAAGGTAAATGTTCTGGGTTTTTTCCCATCACTATAGACTAGTTTATGTTTTCTAGAATTTTATATAAGTAGACTCACATAGTATATATATTTAAAATGTAGTTATCACTTAGCATACTTATTGTCTACATTTAATTGTGTGTTAATAATTTATTACATTTTATTGTTGAGCTGTATTGGATTATATGGATATACCAGAGTTTATCCATTTACCTAATGATGGACATTTGGGTTATTGCCAACTTTTGGCCATTACAAATAAAGCTGCTATCAATTTTCCTGGATAAGTCTTTTTGTGGGCATATCCTTTCATCTCCTTTGGATAAATATTTAGGATAGGAATGGCTGGATCATATGGTAGGTATAGATTTTGCTTTTAACTGAAAAACCATTTTCTAAAGTGGCTGCACCATTTTATATTCCCATGAGCAGTAAGTGAAAGTTCCAAGCTGCTCCGAACCCTGGAGCCCCACCTGAACAGGGCACACCTTTTTCACTTCACCTCTCCTGTTTGTGTCTGATGGTGGTTTTACTCTGTATTTTCATGACTGTGAATGCTTTTCATCTAACCGTGTTTTTTTTTCTCCACTCATACATGCTTTCTGGCAAAGCGTTTGTCAGGTATGCCCTCTGTTTTAAAGGCTGGGATGCCTTCTTGCCATCGAGTTGAGCTGGTTCCTTGTATATTGTGTCCAGCAAAGGCTTTGCACTTTCTTTCCGTTTGTGATTTAGCTTTTTATTTTTCTAGCAACGTCTTTAAAAAGACTGATTGCATGATTTGTGTCTATGTGCCTGTACAGATGTGTGGGTGGCTTTGGAGACCAAAAGAAGGTATTGGATGCCCTGGAGCTGGAGTTACATGGGTGCTGGGAACCAAACTCCACTGCTCTGAAAGGCAAGTGTTCTTAACCACCGAACCCTCTCTCAAACCGCAATGATGTCTTTTAAAAAGCAAACTTTGTCAATTAAAATGTTTTTTAAAGTTGAGGGGGTTTTATTTGGCCAAGAAATTCATGTTGAATAAAAGATTGACAAGACTTTCTCCTACATTTTCCTAGGAATTACTACACCCTGTACTGGCTTTATTAATAACCCCTTCCAGGCCTTGATCCAGGCCTTGATTACTTTCCTATTTGTTTGTTTTAGTGTGTGCTGAGTGTTGTGTGTAGGTAGTGCATGTGTGTCTCTGCATGCATGGGGTGCACATGTCACTGTGTGTGCATGTGGAGGCCACAGCAGTACATCAGCGGTCTTCCTTTATTGCTTTCCACCTTCGTGCTTTGAAAAATGGTCTCTCACTGAACAGGAGACTCACTGTTTTGACGAGATTAGTTGGCTAAGCTCTTGGGATCTGCCTGTCTTGCCCAGTCCCCCATCCAACCAATGCTGGGATTATAGGCTGTGCAGGAATTCCAGCTTTTTATATGTGTGTTGAGGAGTCAATCTCAGGTCTTCGTGTTTGCACAGCAATTGCTCTCACCTTGTGAGCCATCTCTCCAGCCCCTTTATGTGTTTCTGATGACAATCCTTTTCTATTCATGTACAAATAGACTTAGAAGGATAATAAATCAAAATACATGAATCAAGACTGTGTGAAAAATTCAGGTTGTATGTTGACCAAATTCATCGACTTGCTCTATCTTATAGTGTAGAGGTTTTAGCATAAAAGAATAATAGTAACTTGTTGAGTATATGCACCTTAAGATTGTATGAAGAATGCCTAAAATGGTGGTGCATGCCTTTAATCTCAGCACCTCAGGAGTCACGGGCAGATGCACCTCTATGAGTTATAGGCCAGCCAAGGCTACAGAGTGAGATCCTGTCTCAAAATAAAATATTTATAATGAATATTATTTATGCTAAAACTACTTTGTACAATTGGGTTTATTATCTGGAAGAGAATATTCTATCATAAAGAGGTTAAGTAATTTGTTCAGCCATCTAGCTAGGTCTGTCACATGTTAAACCTGTGTTCTTAATCACTAATAAACCAGCTAGAACACAGTGCCTGCTTAGTCTATGACAGACACTGTGCCAAGCTTTTGAGATGTGTTAACTAATTTAATGTTCAGAACACAGCTAGATGGTAGACATTACTATATTTCTTTGCTGATGAGGAAACTGGAGTACTCTGACCCCAGTTCCCACAGCCAATTAAGAGCAGAGGCAGAAAAGCCATGCGTGGTGGTGCATTCAGGAGGCAGAGGTGGGTAGATCCCTGTGAAATTGAGGCTAGCCTGGTCTACAAAGTGAGTCCAGGAGGATAGCTAGGGCTCTTGCTACACAGAGAAACCCCGTCTTGAAAAACCAAAATAAATAAATAAAATAAAATAATAAAAATTTAAAAATTAAAAAAACTAAGTAAAATATAAAAACAAATTTTAAACTCCACACCGCCCAGCTCGACTGATGGCCTGAAGAGTCTGGCCCCCACAAGGGTCTCTTTTTTAACAACGTCAGAAAATGAAAGATAGCTTTTTTGTTTTGTTTCATTTTAATATGCTTCCTGTAGTACCTGACTCTGCTCGTGGCTATATTTTTGAGTCTCCTCAGTGGTATAATCTGAGCAATGTAAGCAAGAGGGGCAGCTCAGAGCAGAGGACAGTATATCAGGAGCCTCATGAGATCTCAGAGGCTGAGCTGGGAACGCATGAGAAGCGCAGCGCCACTGTGTTCTCCAACCTGTGTCAACTCCTGGCAAAGGAGGGCAGGGAGGGGAGGCCTGAGGGGGGAGGAAGGGAGGTAGGGAGAGGGAGGGAGGAGAAAAAAGGGATGGAGGGAGAGGGAGGGAGGGAGGAGGGGAGGGACACACACACACACACACACACACACACACACACACACACACACGGTTCAATTGCTCGTAGCCTTTCTCCTAACTTGCCTAGGAAAAGGGTTTTAGAGTACAGAGAGACTGATATGGGCTTGAGTCCAACCTTGGACTGGTTGATCTGGCTCCAGTTTTGGTTTTGACTAGCTTTGTGACTTTGAGCAGGGAAATTTCGCCTTCCCAAGTGCCACAGTTCTCTTATATTAAAATGCCCAGGAGGGTGCACTAGTTAATTTCCAAGGCCCTTTCCAGCCCTCACATTCCTCATGTCTATGATTCTGTGATTAAGTTCCTGGAAGGTTTAAGTACTGATAAAAGTGCCATTAAGTTCTGTCTACTCAGCAGTAGCAGCTGGGTCTTACCTGAGATACCTGGTCTGGTTGGGGAGGGGGGGGGGTGGGCCGGGCCAGGCTGAGAGGGCAGGAGAGCTTCCTAGACTGCCGGATGGTGTTACACTATAGACGGAGCGAGGGCCACCTGCACTGTGCATGATAACCGAGTTTCCTTTGATTTCTGAGTCACAGTGTACTAAAGCCAACCATCAAAGACACTTTTCCAACAAGAGAGCCTTATGCAATCAACTCCCCAGGCGAGTGACTGGAGATAATTGAGCCGGGACTGAGTGGGTCACAAGCAGTAAGACTGGGAAGACACACCAATTTGTGGGGGTGAACTGGTTGACCCAAAGGCCCTCTGTCTATCATCCCCTGACCTCGGGTCAGACTCACAGAAAGAAAGAAAACTGTTAAGGCAGCTGGGCTGGCTCTTGCCCCAAGTCTTAGCCAAGAATACGTGATTATTTGTTGCACAGGGGCTAGTTGTTCACCTGCCTGAAGGCACCAGGCTGGCAGTTTAGAGTCTGTCACCTGCTGCGATAAACATTGCTTATTCCCCATGTTTCTGCTCTCACAGCCTGCTTCCCAAGGAGCATGGGATGCCCATAGGACAAATAAGACAAGGAACTAATTAGATAAAGAGGAAAAAAAACCCGCCAAATGGTGGTCTAGTTCTTTTTGTTCGCTTGTCTTGTTTTTCAAGACAGTGTCTCTCTGTGTAGCCTTGGCTGTCCTGCATTTGCTTTGTAGACCAGGCTGGCCTCGAACTCATGCAGATCCGCCTGCCTCTGCCTCCTGAGCGCTATGATTAAAGGGGTGCGCCACCACGCCCGGCTGGTGTTCTAATTCTTGTTCGAAGATCAAGCTCGTATCCAGTTGTCGTTTCAAGCGCCCAGGATACTTAGAACATCGAAACAGAATTCTTATCCTCAGCGAAGTGACAGCTCATTACAAAATCCTAAAGCTGAGTCAAGTGGCAAGTGCAGTAGTGAGCCACTTCACCCTCATTTACAGAGAGCTCATACCATGCCAGGCTTGGTTTAAAACCTTCTAGCCTTTTCATGGGAATGGGCCTGGGTGTTGGCTTTGCCATCCATGGTCCGTAGGGAGTGTGGACAAGTCATTCACTTTCTTTCTGCGCATCAATTTTAAAAACAGTTATATGGGAAGCAATATATTTAACAAAGCAAAGTAGCATGCAGTTTTAATGACTTTTTAAAAGTCTCTGTGCTATAATGCACCAGGCAGGCAGGAGGTACTTAGTAAGAGGCCAGGTGACCACAGGCAGGTTCTGGGCATCTTTATGTTCTGGGGACAATACTCTTGCGCCATTGGAACTCCAGGCAGGGTGTGGCACGCACTGGGTGCTCACTCTATTTGATCCAGGGTGTTCTCTGCAGGGGAACCCCAAGAGCAATTATGAATTACAAAATTAACAAATGGCAAAATGGGAGGAAAGGATAAACACACTGTAAGTAGGAGGTTACAGACTCACGTAGCCGAGTGGGAGCAAGAGAAACACACCTTATGTAAAGTACCAGAACACCTACATGATATCAAATTGATAAAGTACTTTGCGCTCATATCTAGAAGGCAGAGAAACAACTTTCAGGAGACCAGGGAACAGTGACAATAAAGAACCCAGAGGGTTCCTCACTAATGTCCCCAAAGAAGCAGATCAGATGACCTTGATGTAAACGCAGTGAAGCTTGAAATTAAAAACAAAAGGACACACGAGTCACTTGTGTCAGGACTCTTTCTTAAGCAACTTAAGGAAGAAATCAAAGAGGCATTGTATAGTATCTGTTCATGTTCCCTCACCAAGGGCATAGTTAAACAGCGGCAGAGCTCGACAGTTAAACTCGGGGCTTCCTAAGTCATCCAGTCACACTTTGGGCTGGGACCTCCCCGAAGTCCTTTTCTGTCAAAAAGGCATCAAAGGGTCCCATGAATATCAGTGGCTTGGTCCCCAGTGAGTGGGGGAGGGGAGGGATGCTGGGCAGGCACGGGGGTGCAGTAGCTGTTTTCAGGGATGCACTGGAAGGTGCGGGTCCAGGAGACGGCAGTAGAGGGCGCTAGGACCCCGGCCTGGGCCCGCCTCTACCATTGGTCCCCGCAGGGCCGCTGGGTTGTAGAGTTAGTGGAAAGTGACAAGTTGGGCGAGAAGAGCAATCGAAGAGAGCTGGAGGAGCGACCGCCGACTGAGCCCAGAGACCGCAGCCCCAGGCACCGGGCACGCTCTTCTGGAGTCGCAGAGCCAGAGAGACACACGGTGTGCTAGAGCGACCAGGATAGCCTGAGATTGAACCGCCGGCCGAAGCAGGGCTGCTGCGGAGTACCGGGAGGAGCCGCGCTCTCGGGTCCGAGGCGGCCGAGCAGAGGCGAGGGAGCAGGTCAGAGGGACAAAGAGCTTTGCAAAGCACCCCCGGTGTCCTGTGAGTGCCTGCGGGCAGGAGGAGGTGGCCAGGAGCCCAGGGCGAGACCGTGGATGTTCTGCGCGCCGCCAGGGAGCCGCCAGCACCGCCACGAGAGGAGGAATGCACCGGCCGCGCCGCCGCGGGACGCGCCCGCCACCGCTGGCACTGCTGGCCGCGCTGCTGCTGGCCACACGCGGGGCTGCTGCCCAAGGTAAGCGGCGCCGGAGCCCGGGACCCACGTCAGTCCCGCAGAGCTGGGTGCGGAGCAAGCGCCTCCCCGGCTCCGGAGCAGGCATTCGGCCGCGGCCAGCTCCGGCTGCCGGCGGGAGGCCATCAAGGGCTGGTCCCGTAGCTCGGCTGCGGGCTGGGGTGTTCTGGGTGACTGGTCCTCGACACCCAGCTGCGGTTGTCAGTGCTGACAGGAAGTATAGAAGGACTTGGGCGGGGAAGAGAGTATTTTGGGGGTGATGCTGCTCCTTTGCCTATCTCTCTCTGGATTCCTAGCGCACCCAAGCCGGGGTCCAGATGGTTCACTTCTCTGTCCCGGACGGAGTTTGCATTTTCAGTGGTGCCTCCGACAGAGCCCAAGCCGTCCGCGAACCCTTGCAAACAAAAGCCCTGTGCCTTGGCCTCGCCTTTCCACCGCTTGGTGTTCGGAGCCTCCCGCCCTCCAGAGGGTCACCATGCAGGCCAAAATATTTGTTCCGCCACTGTCACTTTGTGCGAAGTACGCAGTCAGAGGCGGCCTGCTGCTCCTAAGTATTCTGGATGTGCACGTGTGTGTGTGTGTGTGTGTGTGTGTGTGTGTGTGTGTGTGTGTGTGTGTGTGTGTTTGTGTGGTGTGTGTGTGGTGGTGGTGGTGGTGGTGGTGGTGGTGGTGGTGGTGGTGTGTGTGTGTGTGTGTGTGTGTGTGTGTGTGTGTGTTGAGGCGGAAGAAGGGGGAGCCATCAAATGGTCATCTCCAGAAACAATCGCAACAGTTAGAGAAAGTCTCCACCCGCAGCCTGAGCGTCTTTAGTTCCCTGCGGGAAGCTTGGATCCTCGCTGGGTCTGAGCCCGTACACAGTGAGAGGGAAGAGCCCGTTGCGCCCGCAGAGACAACCAATTCATTCTTTGGAGGTTGGAGGGGGAAAGTTGATTAAAGTCTCTGGGGTCTTTGGCCTCACTTTTAACATCCATCCCTTGAGGGGGTGTTGGAGCCCCTGGACTCTTCCCGCCCCCACTTGCAGCCCAAAACCTCTGTAGGTAAATAGATCCCTCCTCTTTTTATCATTCATCTCTCAGCCAGTTAGAGAAGAGTCTAGTTCACTTAACAGCCGGAAAAAGATCCATTCGCTGAATGATTATTGAATTCATTTCTACTAAAACGTAGGGGTGACTTTCTTGGTACAAAGCACTCTGCAAGGAAACTGGGTGCTGATTTTGGTCTCCTGGAGATGACTTTGGAACGGGAACAGCACTCACCCAGCAAAGTTTTGAAGTGTAGTCGCGCTAATTTTGAAGCCCCATGGGGGTGGTGGTGGTGAATAGAGTTTCTAATTGTCATTAAGATGCACATCAGCAGGGGTGCCCCATCTTAAGGGGAAACCTTGATGAAATGTAAACAGTTTGGTCTCAGGGATGTTTTGCTTGGTGATGCCAAACATCTGGCTCTTTACCGCTACACCTGGGTGAAAAGTAGAAAATGGGCCATGCTGCCGACCATGTAAACATTCTCCTGAAGTCCTTGGTCCAGTGCAATTGGGGTGATTGTACCTAAGGCTAGAGTTCTGGTTTGAGGCCTTGATTAATTCTGTCGTTCCCTTGGGCTCCTTTTCTTCGTATTTAACCTTTCAACAGCCAGGGCTTTTTAGGTCACAGCCTCTGCTGCTGGGGATGGGGTGAAGTGGGGATGTAGGAGCTTGCTCCCTTTTTGGTCATCTGTTTTAAAATAACTGTCCACGCAATGAATTTATGACTATAAAACAATGCTGTTATCAGTAGCTTTTCCTGTGGTCTTTCAAAACTTAGAAAGTTAATTTCCCTATTCCTATTCTATAATCTAATAATGGGCTCAAACCTGTTGCTGTTCTACCATCCCTTTCCGTTTTTGTAAGTCTTAACTTCTGTTCTGTCCTGAGGTTCCTAAGGTAACCCTGTCAGTGCCTAAGGAGGTCAGCTTAATGGGAGGTATATTTTATCTATTAAGTTGTAAAAACATAAAACAATGGATCAGTATTTCTCTCACCACTTTCCTGTTTGCTTGGCAGAGAGGAGAAAGCCTTTATATGCGTAGTTTCTGGCTTGCTAGTTGCTGATTCTCCCAGCTACCTCCTACCTGCCCAAAGCTAAACTTCCGTAGGAGGCATACACACTCCTTCCTGCTTCCAAGAGCTCCAGGCCATTTGGACCGACCTGAGCCTTTCTCAGAACTGGGCTCATTCTGTGGTTTGGCTGCTTGAAGCCAGAGGGAGGTGTCCCAAGACTCAGCCATCATTTTCTAGGTCTCCGATTGCCATGTCAGTAGGTGTCTGTCCCTACTTCATTTAGAATAGGAGACCCCTGAGGGCCATGGGCTTGTCAGCTTTGCTGGGGAATACAACGAGGGCCCACCTCAGTCAGCCTCAACTTTTATTAGGGATGCTTGAAAAATCCGAACTCAATGGCTAGGGGGCAGCACACAGAGGCAGGCTAGGAAGAGGGTACTGTCAGAGGGCCTCCTGGCTGTTCCTATCAGTGGTTTCCTTTACTGGAAAATATAGAAGGCTGTTTTGCTCCTCTGATGCCTGATACTTAGGAGTCATTTATTTTACCTTTGTATGTGAATGTTTGGTGTTAAGGAATAGATGTGTGTGTTTCTGTGGGCGCGTGCACAGGCATTGGCATGTGAGAGTTCCTGTGAAGCCAGAGGTCAGCGTAATGGAGTGTCTCCTCCAGTCGCTCTCCACCTTGTTTTTTGAGACATGCTCTCTCACTGGTCATCGATCCAGCTAGGCTGGAAGGTCACTGAGCTCTAGGGTTTTGCTTGTCTGTGCCTGGGGTTCCGTGTGTGTGTGTGTGTGTGTGTGTGTGTGTGTGTGTTGTCTGTCTGTCTGTCTGTCTGTCTGCCTGTCTGTCTGTCTGTCCAGCTTTTGCATGAGTCCTGGGGATGTGAGCTGGGGTCCTGGTGTTTGGAGGGCTGGTGCTGAGTCATCTCCCAAGACCAAGACTTCTTTTGAAAACTCAGTTTAGACCTAGTATATTCTGTCTCCTGCATGAGAAAACAGGCTCCATGTTAGACTTTTAAAATGTTTCTAAATGCATGCCACTCACATCAAAGGAACATTATGCCCAGGTTTGATGACTAGCCTACATCACTGTAGATTCCTTTTAAAGGTATACGGCATATTATGGAGCGCTGATGCTTGTAAACCCTGCCTGCACTGATACAGCTGTCTGTCTGCAGTGAGACAGACGAGGCATAATCACCAACATATTTAGGGGACCACAGTTTTGCTCACTGGAGGAGAGAGAACTTTTTTGGCTATATGTAGAAATGCACTGTTATTTCCTTCACTTCGTTAAAAACACAGCCCAATAGTCAGAGATTATTCCTTTCCATTTCCTGTCTTCTGGTACAAAGAGTAGTATCAGAGGAACCCAACAACCTAGCTTAATGGCTATAAGTCAGGCGTTGGCGTTTGGCAGACCTGGGTTCGAGTTGTCCCTCTCACATCGTGGGCATGGTGAGCGAGTTTCCTGAGCCTGATAAGACTTCTGTAAGATTTAAATAAAGCCATGAATGTCAAGCGCTGGAGAAGAGCCCCAGACTAGAAATAACTAACTAAGGATACAGGAAAGTCAGGATTTCAACCCTCCAAGAAATAATATACTAAATTTCACATGTATGTTGATAGACATAGGCTTATACTAGAATCAGATTTTTGGAGACATGGCAACACTGGAAAAAGAGAGGCCACCGACTTGGAGCAAGCGGGGGATGCCTGGGCACTGAGATGCCTGCTAGGCGAGATTAAAGAGAGGAGGGTGTTGATGGTGGGTTGTTGGCCACAGCCCCCAGGTCAGCTACTCTGTGGAGCTTCTCTCATGTCCCAAGTTCCCTCCTGCTACATGGGCTGATGAATTGTCTCAAGTCTTGTGACCGCAGCTAAGTTTGCATCTCTTGAGCCCAAGCGGTCTGAGATGCTCCTCTTCCTGTAATTTATTTAACAGACACTTGGTACAATCCATTTAATGGGTTAGTCACTGTTTTAACCCTTTATTAACTCTTGCTACCACACTGCGAAAGCGATGGCACAACTAGTTCACTGTATGCCTGGGTCAGGTTAGGCTCAGAGATGTGAAACTGCTTTCCAACCAAGGTCACGTGGCTAGGGATGGTTTTGCTGGATTTGTAAGCCCTGAGACTTGCTGTTACCATAACTGACCTCTGCCCTACTGGTTTAATTCTTATACTTGCCTTCTTTTAATGTGTGCGCCAGAGGTGGTGGTTCTGTAGGTTTTTAAGGGCAGCGGGAAGGCGTTTGCCTTGCCACGACCTAGACAGTGTAAGAGGTGATGGGAGTCATTTCCATCATTCCTGGGGATCTACACTGCCCCCACCAGCCTAGTTATTAGCCAAGAGACGGCCTGAAAGTGCTGGGGATGTCCAGAGCCTCATGGTCTAAAGGAATCGCAACATTGCAGTGTAGTAGTGCCACTTTGATGCGGTTTGAGGAGTGTGTGTGGTAGTTCCTTCCGGTTAGCAATGAGATTTTTTTTGATGGAGTATGTGTGCATTTGCATTTTGGAGCATTACCAGGGGTGGAGGTGGAGAAGGGCTGATTTATTAGAGTGCTATCTAGAAGGAGAACTGACTGCCAGCTCAGAGTCCCCGTGTGGAGCTGATCCAGGCAGGTCCAGCTGTAGCTGGAAAAAGCTGGACTCTTCCAGGTCCTTTCTCAAAGAGAAAGGTCTGGGCCTGGCTTCACTGATTCTCTGAGCTGTGACAGGGGAGATGGGTCCCTGGACTTGCTGAGGAGAAAGGAACAGTCTTCTAGGATGCCGAGAAAGTTCTATGGTCTTGAAGGGGGAAGGGTGAGGGGACCGCTTCGAAAATCTTTAACTAAGTGCAGCTGCTTGTTACATGGAGCCTGACTTGCATGCCAGGAATATCTCAAAAGCTAACGAATACAAAATAAAAATAAACAGCAGGAGAAAGGCCCGTTCTTTGTTGCAGTAAGCGTGGTTGGGGTTTTCAGTTTGTTTAGGAACGGGATAATTGTGGCATCCACTTTATTTTGGTAAGGCAATGACTCGCGATGGATGTGATGTCATCGGGATGCCCCATCACCTGACCCCTTTCCTTGCCCCCACACAGCCCCCAGAACACACAGGCTCGGACATCCACCCCGGGTCCCATGGCTCAAGCTGTTGCTCTTGAGTGAATTACATTGGAAGAAGGCAGATAATTTAATGGGATAATCTTGGCAGACTCAGTACATTTCACACCCCATCTCTCACTAACAGAAAGGCAGCAGCAGGCTGCAACATCCTCAGATGAAAAGGTTGTATAAAAAGGCCTACTTCACAGTAACTGTCTGTCCATAAATAAGGTTCTACAGAGTTTTGATCCAGAAATGTTATTAAACACTGATAAGCTAAACCCCACAGTGTTTGGCCTCTTTACATTCTCCCCTACTTTTCCATAGAACCAAAGTTGCTTTTTTTTTCTTATTAAAAAAAAAGTAGGCTCAAAGATCAATCAGTCTAGACTGTTTATTTTTTCAAGTATGTACATACAGAATGGGCCTTCTTTCATAGCCATTTAGAGAGGTGACATTGCATACAGAGATAGGAGGAGATTTGAACCTAATAGGCTGCAGCTCAAGTTGGGACGTTTGCTACTTGGTTATATGTTAACCACAGTTGTATTGTTGTGACACAATGCCTTAAAGACACAGTTTACGGAAGAAAACGTCTGTTTTGATTTCCAAAGCCAGAGGGGTTTCAGTCTGATATGGGGGAGAAGATGGGTTGGCCATGAGGTGGAGAGGCTATTCACATTGTACAGCCCAGGAATCATAGCAGGTCAGGACCGGCGAAGGCCCACACCCAGTAACAAACTCCCACCAGCCAGGCTCCACCCCCTACAGAATGCAGCCTTCAAAGTGGTACCTTACGCTAGGGACTGACCATCAAAGCATGAACCTTTGATGGACATTTCAGAGCACAACACTAGCCAGTTTCTTCTGGTAATTTCCTTATCTGTAAAGTGGTGATTAAATAGTGTCTCACCTGCAGGTTGTTCATGAGAATTAAAGGACCCTCGAGCAGGAAGCACCGGAAGGCGCCCTGAACTGGAAGTAGGATGCTGTTAGCTCCATCAGCATCCTGGGCTTCCTGGAGAAAGAGGAGAGTTGGGTTCCCCGTCGAGGACTGTGCAGGAGAAGCAGCTGAGACTCTTGAACAGCACTCTAGAGTTCTTCTGGAGGGTGTGGAGTGCTTGGTTTTACAGGGCCCACGTAGACACTCCGGATCTGAGCAGGTCTTAGGTCAGTGTAGAGGTCCCCCCACAGGAAGAGATTCCACCGTGCTTTTAAAACAAAGCCCCCCACCCCCCCAGAACCATTAGCTCTTTGAGGAAGAGCAACTCCTCCCTGACATTCGGCCAACAGAAGATTCTGACTACCAAAAGAACAGTCATACTAAGAAAGAAGAGTAATCATGTGCCAGGGGTGGGGGAGGTGGTAGCGGAAGTCCCAAAGACAAGGCAGAGTTTGTGGGGTTTTGTTTTTCAACAGGAAAGCCCTTCGTCCAGTGCATTCCAACTCATATGTACTATATATTTATTACATGTGAATGGCAGTGTCAGGGAAATAAAGCATCATCCCTCCCCGAGGGAGAGAGGGAGGAGGGAAGTCCTAGGCATGTTAAGCATCCACTGTGTACCCCGTATCATTCTTTGCAGTTAGACTTCTGTGTCTCAGTGGCATTGGTGGTTGGATCTTTCAAGTCTATTTATAGATAAAGGGAACTCAGACTCCAAGAGGTTAGTATGACAGCCAGCCTCATATGATTGTTAAATAGGGATCTTGGATTCGAACCCAGATATTCTGATTGTCACATATACCTTGTTTCCATGTCTTTGAGATGTGGGGAGTTGTACCAAAGAACAGACCTGTTGTCTCCCAATAACCAGTCATCTGTCTCAGAGGGGAATTCTAAACACTGTGAGAAAGCGCCACAGAGACACACAGGGGTAGGGAGCATGGATTCCCAGGAAGTTGGGGGGTGAAGGGCGAAGAGGACACCACCTCCTTCTCAGGCACAGTGGGAGCCCTCTGAGCTACTTATGGACAACGTGTAGCACAGTTCCACATGGTTATCGAGAGCTTGCTCGTCCAGCAAGAGGCCTAGGTAGGATCTTGTCTGCTTCCAAAGCCCTTGTGCTCTTGCCCCGTGGTGTCCCCCTTTGGATGTCATCTTCACGTTGGAAGCAGCTGTGCTGTCCCTACACAGAAGGGCAGACAGACATCAGGACAGTTTCTCTGGCAGGTTTCTTTCCAGCCCCAAGTCCAGGCTTTGGGGTTAGGGAGGGGACCAACCACTCAGGTGTTGTGCTCCAGTGAGTCTTCATGAGTGACCATGAGGTTTCAAGACCTCTGGCCAGTGCATACCATTTTCCCTCCTTCATTCACACACAAAACCTTTGTTTTGCTCTTACTGTGAGATGAATATTCTGGTAGTTCCACAAGAGAGACAAAGATAGTCATTGCATCGGGGAAATTTCCAAGCAGTACATTGGTGGCAATGCTTGCTAGCTCAGCAGCAATTCTGTTTTCATCCACATTTAAAGCTCTCTCCTACTTGTATGAGGTCATGTGACTAAATTATAGCCCATGGAATGAGGTTGGACGGACCCAGTGTCACTTGCAGGGTCCTTTCAGACTTTCCCAGGCAGGTTGCTTTGGTAACTTGAAAAGTTCTGTGTTTGGGATGGCACAGGCTGGAAGGAACCTGAGACCTTGTCTTCTTCACTACCCTGTGGTTGAAGCCACCTGCTGTCCACACTGGCTTGGATTTTATGTAAACCAGAAACAAGTGTTTATTGTTAAGGCTCAGATTTTAGAGTTTTCCAGCTATAGTTACTAAGGCTGTCATGCCTAAGCAAATGGTATGAACCACAGTGTGTCTCGAGGCTAATTTAGTCGGTCAGGACCAGCGTTGTTAGATAGAATAAAATAAGCAGCCTAGTTTGGGTCTGATTATCTCCTATGGAGCTTGGGGGATCCCTCTATAAATTCAACTTCTTCCTGAGTTCTTTTTGGCAGATCCTGGGGTGCTCATCTCTGTGAAAAAAATCTAGAAGAATTATAATTGGTGATGGGCTAGTTCACTTTTAGGGACCATAAACTAGACCACCGTAGCATAATTACATAGCCACTAAGTACTGAATTAGCAGTGACAAAATACAGAGTCCCAAGAAGGGAGAGGCCCTCAGGGAGGATGTGGGCTATGATGTGAGACCTCAGGGGTGGAGAAGGTGGCCCAGAGGATGAATGGGAAGAGATGGAAGAGGAGGGCAGAGCAGGACATGGTCCTGCCGGTCGCAAGGCTGGATTCTGCACTAGCCTGTAGCTAGCTGCTCTGCTCTGCAGGATTCGCTCAGGGCTGTTCTGGGTTCTCAGATGAGATTTGCCATGGACTGAAGCAGGCCTCTCAATGGTGAGTAAAGAGAAAGCTGTGGGTGGTACCTACTACTAGAAGCGGAGAAGGAAGAAAGACCTAGGGTTTTACTGGAGTGTGCCTGTTTACTTCCTTCTGCCAGCAGTGCTCCCAGAGACTCACAAGATGCCTTCGGCAGAAAGCTCACATATGATTGTGGCTCTCAGCCTCTGCTGTAGCAGCTTTGCTTGCAGTACAGGCCGCTGGATGCGAATCCCGGGGGTTCTAGTAGTCCGTGCATCTAGACTGCTGACTCACAGTATTTTGTGTGTTTGATCTGATGTTAGGGACTGCACTCAGAGCCTTGAGCTTGCTCTCAGGCTTACTCTCCTACTGAGCTGCACCCCAGAACCCCTCTGGATTCTTCTAGTATTTTAACTTATATGGTTTTCAGGGAACCCTCTGAAAGAAGCAGTAATTTGTTACCCTCATTGAACTGAATTGTTATTTGCTGTAGAGTTGCTGTTTTCTACATAAGGGAACCAAGGCACAAAGAATGTCACGTGTGCCTGTAGCAAATAGAGTGGGAAGGTCAGGATTTGAACTTAAAATGTCTGGAAGCGGGGGCTTTGTTCTTAATCATGATGCCACTGTAGCTCTGCTTTCCCATCCCCCAAAACTCTACTTGGTGATTAAAATTCTACATATAAGATCCTAGCCAAATAGCTGAGTGCAAATAATTATAATTCGAATAGGGCATTGCGGCTTAAGGAATTATTTCATACGCAATATTAACTTTAATTTTCCAGCTAATCCAGTGAAATAGTTTTCTTTTCTCTCTTTGGTCCTCTGTTTTTAAGTCAGCAAAGTAAGGTTGGCAGCTTACCAAGGTCACTCTATAGGTGGCAGGGTCTGTCTGAAATATAGAACTTCTCCTCAAGTCCCATGCGATGTTTTGCTCCGAAGGATTACTTGTGTTCCTAATTTATGCTTCTGATACATGACAGGTTTCATGGTTGTGGACCCAGCGAGCAAATTTACCTGATTCTCACTTGTCCCATCAACACAATCCTCCAATCAGCCATCTAACTTTAAGAAACAGCCTGGAAGTACTTATAGGTGTGGTTTGGAACTGGCTTGCTTGTAACCTAAGAAAGGTCTGAGCAAATAGACTGAGAGCAGTTACTTCAAAGCAAGGGCTCTCCTAAGGGGCTAGCAATGGCATCTGGGAGTTCAGCCATGAAGAAGAACGGGCATTTGGCACTCCGTGGGACTTGGTACAGAGCTTGGCTTTCTGTTTTCTCCCAGGCCAGCAGCTCTGTGACCTCTATAGGATGTTTTTCTCACCTGCTGAATGAGAGGCATAAGGGGTGAGTCCACCTTGGCCAAGATGCTGGCGAGGGCTGGGCCTAGGGCCCAGCTGATTGCTCTGTGGTCAGTGTGTAATTTGCAGCCATATCCTTCAGTGGAGAGCAAGACTCTCTGACATTCACAGGACAGGACTGGATATAATGTCTAGGACTCAGACCTGGTTAGGCTTTCTTGCATGCTATAGTCACCTTGGAGGAGACACTTAGCATCTACAAGTCTTAGGTTATAATTAGGTTTGTATTTCTCAAGGCCAGGGATGTCAGATAAAAATAGACCCTGTTGCGTCTAATCCAAGACATTCTTGAAAGGTTCTTATCTGTTCTTCATGGGAATCGACACTGCTTCCGGAAGGGATTACACAGCAGGATATGAAAACGGCATGTTGTATGTTTTCCCCCACACGAGCGATGATATCCTCATCTCTTGGATTTCACTCCGGTCCAATATTGCATATTTTTTTTTTACGTAACATTTCCATCCCCTGGAGGGAAAGTGGTTCTTTTCCTTCATCCTTGGGGTAATGATGGGAAGTCCTGACTGCCAAGTACAGACCCTGGGGAATTAGAGCTTCCCCTGTGCTCACTGCTCACAGGGCTGCTGCTTGGGAACGTGACTGCTCAACATTACCAAGCAGCAGCAGCAGCAGCAGCAGCAGCAGCAGCAGCAGCAGCAGGCTTGGTGACATCCAGGGGGCAATTGTCTCTTTTCTTAATTTTGATCATCATGTTCTGCTCACCCCCATCTTGTGTCTCTCAGCCAAGGAATGAAGGCTTTCCTGAGGCTAGATAACGGTCACTAGGCAGGCCTGCCTGCCAGGGTCCTTAGGTGGACACTTGCTAAGTGGCATCCCATCAAGGAAGTGGGAGAGGAGCTGAGCATGCTCAGTTTATTCTACCCACACTTGTACCTAGGCCACTCTCCAGGCTAGGTGCCCAGTGTTCCTGGAAGAAGGAGAGAGAAAAGGGATAGAGTGGTCCAGGAGAAAACACTGGTCACCCTCCCTGGAAGAAAGTGCCAGGACCAGGTTGGAAAGCATTACTCCTTACATGAGCTATAGGTTGATAGCTTAAAGACCACTACATCTCAGGGCTGGGTTGGTGTTAAAGCTACACACAGGTCGGTCAAGATGCTTACAAAGAGCACTTCTTGATCCTTGACCAAGGACTTGTGTTTAGGGAATTCGTTGCCTAATGTGGGATGTACATGCCAGTGGCTTGCCCTGGCTCTCAGAACTAGCACAGCCATCAATCTGTTGCTCAAGCCCGGGCACTGGTGTGCGGAGGTGACTGAGAGCTGGGTGTAGTCCCCTCACCTGCCCAGTGACATCTCCTGTGTAAACTACCAGGTCGCCTCTGCTTCCGCTTGGTTAAATATTTGTTTAAGAGCTAGAGTGAATGCAGGGGAAATACATGGTAATCTCTCCCCACGTGGGAAGTTTGCTATTTTTTTTTCCTGTTAAGGAAGCAAGATTGATTCAGCCAAAAATACGGTCACAGAAGACAAAGGCTGGCCTTTGTTCAGGGCTACTTCCTGGTGGTGCAGCCTTTCAGAATCTCCACCCCACAGCATGCCCACCTCTCAGCTCCTGTGGCTTCTGTCTGTCCTTATTGAGCTCCTGCTTGCTTTTTAGCCTTTAGTGTGTCCTCAGTCAGCATCGCCCAATCTTCCTGTCTTTTGTCCTCCCCCCCATGCTCTCGCCTTCTGCCATTGTTTCCACCCACACCTGAGTCCCTTTCACTCTGAAGTGGCTTGCCGCCGCCCGTATTTGGCTCTTTCCAGTACTAGTCACTGTTTATTGAGTTTCTGCTGCAGGACTTGTTTGTCCTCAACCTCACAGTTCACAATGCATTCTCTCTCTCTCTCTCTCTCTCTCTCTCTCTCTCTCTCTCTCTCTCTCTTTTATGTGGAGATGTGGACCTCATGGGTGTGGAAGTCAAAGGACAAGTGAGGGGGGGGGGGCGTTCAGTTCTATCTTTCCACCTTATGTGTCCTGGGAATCCAACTCTAGTTATTAGGTTTAGTGGCAGACACTTTTACCCACAAAATCATGTTGCTGGACCTGAATTTCATATTTGCTAGTGGAATCTACCTTTTTTGTTTTTCTGGAATGATAGCCCTAACCCCGTCCATATCCCCATCTCTGTCCTTCTGAGAAATGTTTCTTTGTCCACTCACAAGGGGGACCTTTCTGGTTTATTGTGAAGTGTTTGCAACCTAGCCTTCAATGCCTAAGCCAGACTGTGAGGGAGCATCACAGATTTACTCAGGATTTAGAGACAAGCTCCTTTGGGTAGGGAAGCTGAGAGATGCCCTTGGGTCCATCTGTGCGCAGAGAAAGCAGTCAACATGTAGGAAAGACCTGGCTTTCTAATGGGCCTTGCTGAGGAACAGCAAAGATTGCCCTGTGCTATGGTTTCTCGTCTTCCCAGGAGGTCACTGACTTGAGCAGGATATAGTGAGCCTTGTGATGTCACTATGGTCTGCTGGGCAGACACTTTACCTCACCAGTCCTCACCCTCAAAAAAGTGTTATTGTTTTTCTTTAACCTAGGAGAGTTTGTTGATTTTTTTCCCAATGAGAAAATACAGAGCGATTAAAAACCAGTGCAGTATTGTACAACCAACACAGAACCCCACCCCTCAGAGACGACTTCTGCTGTTCTTAGGTGTTTGTAGATGGACATCGTGCCTGTATTTCCAAAAGAGCCTGAAGCTCAGGGATGCAAAGAACTTCCCCAGCATCCTATCCATCTGCTTGGCTTCTTACCAATTCTTTGTGGCAAAGACCGGGTCTCTTACGTCAGTCCATTTTCCTCAAGGGGAGATACCTAGTTCCCTGTTGAGAGTATGCCACATCAATACAATTAAGTGCCACCAAAAAAGTGCGGGCAGCAAGTTTCATTGGCAAAAGAGAGAGAATTTTTGGGAGGGTTCTGTGGAGGCGGAGCATAAGGGTATCTTTGTCTGCTTCCCATGACCGTGACAGAACTCCTGAGATGGGATACTTTATGAAACAGTTTGTTCAGCGTCCAGTTCTGGAAGTTGGAAATCCAAGACCAGGCAAGTGCTAGCAAGGGCGTCATGCTGTAGCACCATGTTAGAATAGCAGAAAGGCCAGTGGGAGGGACAAAACAAGAGGCAATCTTGGAAAATACTATCAATCATTAATGACCCTCTAGAAAGTTTTAAAAGGCCCAGTACTGACACAGTGGCAAATTTCAGTGTTGAACTAGGTGGGGAGGAAGCCATTTTTAAACCACAGTAGGGCATGGCGTAATATGGACATGTTTCCTTGGCTTCCCGAGCAGGCAGGGCCAGCAAACTTGAACACGTACGTGCTTTTACTCTTGGACCTGGGCCCAGCCAGAGACAAGGACCACCCCTGTGTCTTTCTGAAGATACAAGTCGAAGTGCAAGGTGTGTGCAAACATGGCAAAAAGGGGCAGAGGAGAAGGCAGCTTGCACCTGGGTGGGCACCACACAGATATCATCAAGGATTTCCTTGTGTGACCTTGAGGCCCCATTTCTGGCTGCCTGCTGTCCTTTTCTGGATCTCACCAGGACCTTTTTTTGTTATTGATTTTTTTTTTGATACAGAGTTTCTCTGCGTAACAGCCTTGGCTGTCCTGGAACTTTCTTTGTAGACCAGACTGACCTTGAACTCACAGAAATCTGTCTGCCTCTACCTCCCAAGTGCCCAGCGTCACCTGGACCTTTTGTACAGGGCACCTCTTCTTGAGCTGTTCTCTCCCAAGGGACCATCACCCACAGTCTTCATTCTCGCCCAGATGCCTCACGCCTAACTCTGTGCACACTTAGGTTGGGGTCCTAGCTCGTTGTCTTGTAAGGACTGCATGATGTAACCTGTCAGTAAGTGTTTGCTTGTGCAGTGGTCCGTGAGTCCATCCACCACCACTGGATGCTCCCTGGGATGGAGTCGGCCCTGCATCTTCCCAAGCAGCATATGGTGCAGTGGCTGGTTACATGGCCTCTGTCTATCACTTTCACCAGCCCTCCTTGTTTCATTGAAATTGGGATATCCCCAGTTTTCTTGACTGTTTCTACCTGGAAATCAAGAGTAGATTGTGAATAATTGAATATCTTAAGGCCACCCTTTTTGAAAAGAAGAGGACCACAGCTTATTCTAAGTTAGGCAGCTGCTTCCTTATGATGAGAAATCTCTCACAACTCTGGGTTTTACTCTGTAAGTTATCCCCATTCTTTTGATTGGCAGCAACTCCGATTTCCTGTCTCAGGCTCTTCTGTTAGGAAAAGAACAATCTCGGTGTCGTAAGAGGACCGAGGGTACACAAGAACCCATACTTGGCTAGTGAGCACTATTGGTCAAATTGGCCTCTGTCCTTTATCACTAGCATAGGTGGTTCCTGCATGTTATCTCATTGGATGCAGCTTGGCTTTACAGTCTGATGTGCTTGGCTAATTGGTGCAAAGGGAAAGGGAGGAATTCAGGAAATACTGTTGGGCTGACTACCTTTGACACCTCCCTACTCAATTCTCACATTTTTTCTTTTGGTGTGTGTACTATTTGTGCACTCTCCACAGAGAAGAGGGAGGACATGGCGCACAGGGGTGCACCCCTACTCTTTTTTTCTTGAGAACTTTGGAAAGAACTCACTGTGAACATGACAACAATTCTGAGTCATGTGGGAGATAGACTCTGCCCATGTCTGTGGGGGATTATTTTCATTACTCTAATTACAGAAGGCGTCTGGCCCACCCGTGACTGGGGTCCTGGATGGTCTAAGTGGAGACAAGGAACTGAGCAGCCAGTGTGTATACACAGCTCTCTGCTTCTTACCTGTGGCTGCAATGTGCACGGCTACTTCAAGCTCCTGTTGCCTTAACTTGACCATCATGATGGACTTTCTCTTTGAATTGCAAGAGAGAATAAACCATTCTTCCCTCGTGTTGCTTTTGTCGGGATATTGTATTGCAGAAACAGAAACAAAACAAAAAATCAAGTGAAGATATTACCTTTACTAGGAAAATCTCCCTTGGGGGACAATTCTCTCTCTTCTTTATCTTTCTAAGGAAGAGTTATCTATGATTTGAACTTGGAAGCTGTCTGTGTGCTAATATACTCAGAAACTCTTTGGATTCCCTAGGTCCATCTGTGCTGGGCAAGGATGCTTTTATTCTTGCAGGAGAGAGGAAAGGGGGCCTAGCCAACCCTCTATTGGGTCCTTTCTGCCTTTTGGGGCCTGAGACTGTTTGAGTTCTTGTCCAGCTGTGGTTAGATGTACCTTGCTCTGCAGGTACATTAAGGTGGCTTGGGCCACAAGACCTTTGCCAGCATCTCTAAGTCTGGCCTTGTAAGGAGTATGTAAGGATGATGCGAGGATGCTACAGGGTGTGGCTGCTGGGAAGTGTGGAGGAGGGTGTGTAGTAGACGAGAGAGGACCAGGAGAAGCTTCACAAGGGAGGCTCAGCTGCAGAAAGTGTGCCTCAGAAGTGCTCCCACCACAGTTACTTAGGCACTAAATGTCAATCTTGGTAGAAGTATATGAGCTTATTTTTGCAAATCAGTTCACAAAAATCTGCTATCTGTTCTGCTTGATTTTTCGCAAAGACATAATAATTTCCTGGGTCAAGCTCTATAAGCCATCAGGCCTAAAACACATCAGAGCTGAGGTGCCAACTGTAAATCTTGCGTAGAAGGGGTTCCTGGCCTAAACCTATCTGTTGTCTCCCATTGAGGCAATCTGTTCTTTCTGGTGGTCTTGGAGGCTGAGGTTGTCTCAGGTGCTCTCTTTCCTCAGAAGGAGCTGTAATGTGGTACCTGAGGATTATGGGAAATTAAGGGAGAACTTGAAAGGCTTACTTGAGATGGAAGGTCAGGGATCAGGCAGCATTTTATGCTTGTTTCTTGGTGAGTGGACTCACCTGCCCCCCCTTTATTCACTCATCACACTTTAATATGGAAGCCATTGCTCTAGACACTGAAACAATAGCTGTGACAAAGCAAAGGTGCCTCCTGGTATGTGTGTCAGGAAACAAATATGTGCTCTTCACAAAATGCCAAGTGTGAAGGAAAATAGAGTAGGGTGAAGGGCTTGCGACTGGTAATGGGTGTGGTGGGACAGATGTTAGCACACTGTGTGGTCAGGACAGCTTCTAGTAAAGTGACTCAAGAGGAGGACTGGATGAAGAATGGGACCGGGACGGGCTCTATGTCAGGCCTTGAAGTAGGATACGTTCGCGGTTCACAGTACAGTAGTAGCAATTGCTCCTGCAGGCAATGGTAACATTTATGTAAGCCTGTTGTGTGCCTGCTGGTATTCATGTGTCAGTCTCCACTGCACTGTGAGGTTGGAGAGAGAGTTCAGAGGTTGAGAACACTGGCTGCTCTTCCAAAGGACCAGGCAGTTCCTTGCACTTTCATGGCAGCTCACACCTGTCTGTAAGTCCATTTACAGGGGATCTGATACCTTCTCCTGGGTTCTGTGGCCACCCACAGACACGCATGCGGTGCACAGAAATATATGTAAGCACAGTAGACATAACACATAAAGCGAAATGAAAGAATACAGTTAGGTAAGGCCTATTATTACACCCGTTTACAGATGAGGACATGGAGAATGCCTCAGCAAGAAGCCAAGCAAATGGCCAGAGGGAGCAGTCTGCAAATGTCGAATGGGGCAGCCCTGCACAGAAGAAAAGAGAAAGAACTCTGTGTAGGTCTGGCTCGCTATTCATCTGCTGTGCAATCCTGGGCAGATATGCAGGGCCTCTGTTTCCTGAGTTTTAAAACTGTGTCTAGTGCGTAAAAAACCCAGGCAAAGGCACTGCAGACAGACTGCATGGCACCACGAAAGCATCAGTAAGCACAGCTGATGTATTTGCATCGGTTATTAGGCAGCCCTTCTGGAAAAGAGATGATGAGAAAAAGGTATGTTTGAGACATAACAAAGCTTCCTCCTTTTGCCTGGAGCTTTATTTTCTACTTATGTCTGTGTAGCTGAATTCAGCATAGTGTCCAGTTGCACTGGAAGCATCCCTGTGAAAGACAGACCTGTGAGGAAAAACTGGTACCCAGGATTCTTGCAATTCTAAGAAAATCCATGGAGGTTCTAGAACTCCAACTCCTTTCAAGCCCATGCTGTCAGGGAGCTACCTCTTATTTCATGTTGTGCTTTCGGCAGGTGCTCAAGGAATGTTAACTGGCCCTCCACACTGCTCCCCTTTAAAATCTCTGAGTTGTTGCAGGGTACCAAATGGCCCATTCTGTATCTTGATGCCTCATACAAAGTTAGGTTCTGAGAATGCAATGGTGAACCCGAGAGGGACCCAAGAATCCACCCCAGGATGCTATTGGGAAGTGGCCAGGATTTGCATTTAAATTTGAATGTTTGCCTATGCCTTCTGGAACCTTCCAAAAGTCCACAGCAGTGGCAGGTGCCTCAGTTGCTAATGAGTGTCGTGGATGGCATCCAGTTGACACTGTATCGAGGATGGTCCCATCCTGTGTGCACTTTGTTTTCCATGTGACAGGTGCATCTTGCCTAGGCTGCTATTTCCCCCCTGGGACTGTATAGCAGCCTAACAGGGCCTGTGGTCCATCTCCCAGGAAGTCATCCTTCATAGCAGAATCTGGGCTCTATCTGATGTACTAGGCTTAGATAGAGCTGCACCACTGCAGACAGGCAGGGGTAGTGCCTACGAGCTCTAAAGGAGGAGGAGGACCCCATCACTCTCAAGAAAGGCTTCATCCTCCCCATTATCTTTTAGGGCCCATAGTGATCTGACTGAAGTCATGGTCCTGACTCTGGTACCCACTGAGCCCATTCGGCTACCCATGGCCTCGGGGGAAAAAACACAACCTTGTACCTTCCCTACCCCCACAAATCTGAGCTGTGGTGGCTTCCTCCAGGAAGGGGACACACAAGCTTTTGCCTCTTGTTAACTGTCTGCTCCTTTAGAGTCCTAGTTGCAAGATCTGCATTAGAAACATTACGTTGAACCTGCTGATTTAACAGTGGAACAGGACAGTAGGCTGAGCAGCTGCCTTTTCTTCCTACGTTAGGGCTTATGACCTTTTAAAAGGAAAGCTTGTGGCTCAGTGGCAGATACAGCAGTGAGGCAGGAGCAGCTGTGGGCTGGCCGTACCCGTGGCCAGCATCCCTCAGTGAGCTAAGCACTTCCCTTCAGACTCTGTTTCCTAAAGGTTTCTCATCTACCCAGCTCTGTCACCCCAGGACCACACATTTAACATGTGATGTCTTAGGGGGCATTCGAGAGCCCTGTGACAGGGCTCCACATCCACAGCTATGGGAGGTGAGGCCTTCCATGATCTAGTCATGGTCTTCACAGCTTCTCTCACTAGGGTTTAAAACTGTTCTAGAACACTGGTTGTGGTTTATTTTTATGAAGACAGTCTCATTATGTAGTCCTGGTTGTCCTGGGACTTGCAATGTAGACCAGGCTGGTCTTGAACTCATAGACATCCACCTGCGTCTGCCTCCAAGTGCTGGAGTTAAAGTTGTGTGCCACTACACGTGCCTGACTAATTTTTATACTATTTGTCATGTGTACTTATGTGCCATATCATGAATGTGGGGGTCAAAAGGTATCTCCTTTGTAGGCTGGTCCTAGAAATGGTTCCAGGTCGCCAGGCTTGGTGGCCAGTGCTTTTGCCAGTTGAGCCGTCCTGCTGGCCTGTGGTGGTTGCTTTGAATGCTTCACTGCCTTGTTCCTAAAGGGATCAAAGGGGTTTCTATGTCATCACTGGGCACAGCAGAGTGCCTGGTGTACTGTGTGTGGCTTTGGTTATGACCACAGAGGTTTCAGGAATATGAGACAGCTTTGCTGTTTTCCATGTGTTTATACCTCTTTCCTTCTTCAAGTTAGAAATGGATTATGGTTTTGCATTGAGTCAGGGGGAAAAACAACAACAAAATCAACCAACCACTCATTCTTTCATCTGTTCTTTGTTTTTGTTTTTGTGTTTTTTGAAAAGCCAGTCTCTTTTCTGGGACTTTTCTTTTCTTTTTTTTCTTTTTTTTTAAATATTGGTTAGAGAAGGATTGGGGTTTAATTTGCCTTTATAATCTCAGTGCTCAGCATGCTGAGCCTCTGAAGAAAAAGAGGCACTCACTAAATATTTGTCCAGTCAATGGATATTGGGAGGCTCAACTTTTTATGGCAGATGAGGGAGGCAGTGGGAGCTGCCTTTTGACTGGAAAGACATTGTTTATTAGATCTGTATGGCTCATTTAGAAAGTATGCACTTGGATATCTTTTATGGTCAAAGGAGAAAATCAGTATCAAATGCTTAATTAAAAGCAGAGGCCAACATTTCCCCTTGTAATGAAGACAGGATTGTGAATATTTTCCTTTCCCTGGCCCAGGAGATGGGCAGGCAGCCAGGCCAAAAGGCAGGGGACACTGTAGAGACAGATAAGAGGGGTTGACTTACAGGCATGAGCCGCTCAGTGTTGAACATGTGTGGAGATATTTTGTGACAGTGCCACCTCCTTTCAGATGGCTGTGTCCCGTGGCTTCTGGGACCACTGCTATGTGACCTTATTACAATTCTGCCATGTTCTGTCACACGGGGAGTGAGTTTTGCATTGGTGGTTAAGAGCTCCAAGGGCTATGGATTTTCTCTTCTTCCTGGTGCTGGCTTGGGGGACCCTTTTAGTGAATGTGATGCCCAGAAGTCTCTCTTGGCACCAGCAGATCTATCCCAGATCTGAAATGGCTGAGGACTAGGATCGGGAAGGCAGAAATGGCCGTGATGGTCTTGGTGACCTCTGCCACTGCTAGGGACAAAGTTTCTGAGGCCCTTGAGTGGAGCTCATTGTGTAGGTTGTTAGTGCAGGCCTTTGTTTCTTCAGCAACAGAGGGCCCCTTTCATCTGTATCACCTGGAGTTTGCTGGAGACTCACTGGCAGACCGCCTAGGCCCACTGAGCCAGAAGGGAGGCGCGGATCACTCACTGGCTCCTGCATGAGCAGCCTGGACCTTGAAGCTTTTGTCCTTTAGCACGTACCAAGACAGTTGCTCCATCCTTGAATCCCAGAACTGCCTGGAAGAAAGTGTTACTCAATCCTTTTTCATCTTAGATGTTCTTTTTCCTCCCCCATTTATTAAATGTATATTTTCCTGTTTTTTTTCCTTTCTCCTTTTATTTTAGGATAAGGAATGAACAAAGTATAATGTCTTTAGCATTTAACAAGATCTTAAAAAAAAAAAAGGACCTATTTTATGATTTCTCCCTCCCCTGCAGGGTGTGTGTGTGTGTGTGTGTGTGTGTGTGTTGCATTTGCGCAGACTTGCAAGTGCTCACAGAGGGCAGGGGCAAACAGATGCTCCTGTTACGGACAGCTGAGAGCCCAGCGATGTGGGTGCTGAGAACATAGCTGGGGTCCTCAGCCAGAGCAGTGCATGCTCTTAACTGCTGAGCCATATCACATTCCTTTATTGATTATTGTTTCATCTGAGCCATAGAAAAATTTGTGTGCATTTGAAATTTTATTTATTTATTTTTTTATATTTCATGGGCATTGGTTTTTCGCCTTTGTGTATGTTTATATGAGGGTACCTGATCGCCCCTAGAACTGGAGTTATAGATAGGTGTGATCTGCCGTGTGGGTGCTGGGGAACAAACTCGGGTCCTCTGCAAGAGCAGCCAATGTTCGTAACTCCAAGTCATCTCTCCAGTTGCTACTGTGCCTTTTTTTTTTTAAAGAAAGACAATGTTGTAATTTGTATTTATATGTGTATTTTGTGTGATTTAATGAGTGCCCTTGTAGAACCAATGACTTTTTGAACTGTCTTCATTTTACCTTTTTTGAAAAAGTATATTGTCGCGAGCACTGAGCACTCCGCACTCAGGATCCCGAAGAGACTCAGTCTGTGATACGTTAGTGATAGTGGAGCAAAGGCGTTTATTGAAACTTACTGGGTGTTCCAGTAAGAAAGCAATGCAAAAACAACACCACACTAAAGCTATGGTGGCCACTACTAGTGCAAACCACCAATACCATTCCATTTGTTACAATCTTCTATAATGTTTCCATAAAACCACAAGCAACCAACCTAATACCAGCATAATCTATATACTTAACACTATCTTAATCCTAATAGGAGTGGCATCTAACATTTCATAGCATAAAGGTATACGACCTGATCGAAGAGTCGTGTCCAGCTCGTCAGGTTCGGAGCCGAGACGTCGTTTGCTCGACCGCTCGGTGTTAGTCCGAAGTTATGTGGTTCCTGGCTTCCGGTTTCAGATTGTCAGAGGTTCGGTCCGCGTCTGCGTCAGTGGATCTCGTTCACGAACTGGCCGTGTTTAGGCAGTCATGGTGAAGGCGAGATAACTGACTGCTTCTTCTCAGGGCTTTTATACTTAACTTAACCTTATCATTTCTAATTCACACGTTTCTGTTAATCTAGCTTTCTACATTACTCTTATCACGCTCATTCAGCATATGGCTGACGTCATTATCTTATCTACTCTGGGCACCTGCTGGTGGCCCTTACATGTTTATGACATTTTTTAAAGATTTGTTTATTTTCCTTTGTGAGTGTAAGTGTTTAACCTGCATATGTGCCTGGTATCTATGGAGGTCAGAAGAGGGCACCAGCTCTCCTGATGGTTGTAAGCCACCATGTGGGTGCTGAGAGTTGAACCTGGGACTTCTGGGTCTCTTAACCACCGAGCTATCACTTCAGCCTGACTTTCACTCTTTTAAAATTTTTTTTTTGTATTTATTGAACATAATTGTTGCATGTGTGCATGATGTGTGTGTGTGTGTGTGTGTGTGTGTGTGTGTGTGTGTGTGTATACAACTTACCTACAGGAGTCAGTTCTTTCTCTCCCATGAGGGTCCAGGAATTGAGCTGAGGGTGTCAGGATGGCCGCAGACACCTTTACTCCCTGAAGCATCTCACCGGCCCTCAAAATATCTTTTTGTGCTTTGCTCTCCATTAGTGCAATGATGTGAGGTGATTTGGTCTTTGAGGAGAGGAAGGGAAGTGGATAATAAGGGAGACAGTGATATGTCAAAGCCTTGCCGTACCCCATCAGCTTGCTTGAACACACCTGCTATGATAGCAATACTGCACTAACCCAGATGGGTACACACACAGCGCAGGGTATACCGTGTGCATGCATAGGAAGAATGGGGAACCGTGGAATTTCGTGGTGATGCTCAAATGGCATACATTTAAAACTTATGAATTACTTATCTCTGAAATGTCACTGAATATTTTCAGACCTTGGTTGACTCTGAATAATGGAAGCCACAGGTAGAAGGAACTACTATAATCTGAAATTCTCTAGTAACCTAAACTTTAAAGAAACAAAGTTAACTTTATAGTGTTATTTTAATATGCACTCAATGTAAGTTCTTGCTGAAATATTTTGTATTCTCTTTGTGTATTGAGTCCAACCCAGAGCCTACTTCACATCACAGCTCGGCTCACACTAGCCATATTTGGGGTACTTAGGAGTTAGGTCCACTGGGCAGCATACCTGTGGAGTTTGAGGATGATGGATGCACTGGGTGTGGGGGATGCAAACGATCTCCGAGACCTGCAGATTTCAGCGGTTCAATAAAGTAACAGTAGATCGATTTAATCTCCATTTGACTGTACCTAAGTGGGCAGAGTAGGGCATGAGATATATAATTAAAAAAAAAAACTTCGTCAAAAGATTTTTTAAAAATCTGCAAGTACTGGCAGTCTGGACCAGTGAGTGGAGGTGCTTGCCGCCAAGCCTGATGGGCTGAGTCCAGTCCACGTGGCGGAAGGACAGAAATGACTTACACATGCTGTCCTTTGGCCTCCACACATGCATGCATTCTCTCCCAAATACATACATGTAATAAAAAAAAAGATTTGACATATAACTCAGCAGTTATACTCCTAGACATGTGTCCCCAGAAATGAAAACACAGGACTGTACAAGACTGTCCTTAGTAGTGAAATAGTGGACACACTCCATGTGTTCTTCAACGATGATGAATGGCTAAACATGCTACCATGTGGAAAGGATTGTAAGCTTTGTCACAGGTGAAAGTACTCTTGGCAGGCTTTACCTTTGGGCACACCTTGAGATAGACTGGGTGGAGCCATCCTGGGCCTGGAATTCAGGAAGCCGACCTGGGGACTCCACCTGGACTATTGTTTTCCTAATCGACCCTCAATGGGAGAAGGAGACCACCCCTTTGCATGTGAGAGAGACAGGCGGAGAGGAGAGAGTAGCAACAGGTCTAGACCTGGCTTCAGTGTGTGTGGACCTAGGGTACCCGTCCCACTACCACATCCATACTGCAGCACTGTTGAAACACAACAATTAGACAAGTTTTGCATTTTCCAGGGCCTAGGGCTAGGAGGCAGGGGAGGAGAAGGCGGCAAAGGCTTCTCTGTGATCCCTGTAAGGACGGAAGAATTCCGTATCTTTGTTGTGATGGCAGTTACACAAATCTACCTGTAACAATTGTACAGAATGGTGGACACATGGAAATGAGCCATGTCCAGTGGGCAGAATTTGAATAGGACACACACAAAGGCATACTGATTTGGATTCCTGACTTTTCTGGTGTGCTGTATTCATCCGTGTAAGATGTATCCATGTAAGGTGTTTGCAAGGTAAGGAGGCACATTGAACACCTGCTTTCTCCTCCTTGCTGCCTCTTAAGTTGTGGTGGAGCCCTCACTCGCCCAGTCTCTCAGCCTGAGCCCCCTAAGGGATTGCTAGAGCCTGAGAGCTTGCAGGTCTGCTCGCAGCTAAGCTCCTTCTCACGTCTCCATATTAACATGTCACTGGCTCCCAGCAGTCGCCTCTCAGTAATGCAGTCAGTTCCCCGTGAGCATTCCACAGCCGGATGAACTTTAATCCCGAGAAGCTCTGGTGGGGGAGGGCTCTCTTCCTCTTTTGAAGATCCTGTTCCCCATCAGAAAAGTTCACAAGTTAATTAATAGATGAAAGAAAAGGGCCTACATGGAGCCAGAAGGAGTCGGCCGTGCTGCCAGCCACCTGCAGGCACAGGCTAAAATGAAAGCAGCACCTGACTAGCAGCCACCAGGAGCCCCAGTGCCAGCCTATGCCCTGCTTGTATCCCAGGGGTCAGAGTTCAGAGTTCTTCCTTCCAGACCCAATTGGCCACTGACTTGGGGGCAACTTTGAAGCTCAGTCTTTGGGATTCATTTTCTCACCCTTTGAAGATGGAGATGGTAATGTCGGCCTCCTTCCTTCAGAAACACCTCCGGAGGAGGAGGAGGAGGAGGAAGAGGAGGAGGAGGAGGAACCACAAAAGCCCACTGAAGAGGTGTGCAGAGCCTTCTGATGGTTTTCCTTCCTTCTTTCTCTCCTCCTGCCTCAGCCTCCCAAATGGTGGGATAACTTTCCTGGACCACCACACCTTCAATTTAGAGTTTCCAAATGTTGCTGCTGGGAGGGAGTTTTGGGAGCACCTGATCTCAAGGAGTAACCTTGTGGGGAATGAAAGCCTGAGCCAGCCAGGCCAGATGGGGTTTCTCCATGGCAGCCTGCAGCTAACTTCCGGTTGGTCCTTCCTTCTGCTGCTGCTGCTGCAACCATGACATCCGCCGGGTAGCGGGGGAGGGGGAGCAGTGATGTGAGATGCTCCTTGCCTTAGCGTCTGAGCAAGGCCTCTGCAGCGGCTGGCCTTACCGTCAATCAATCTTCTAGGTGGCGTCGTTTCACCTTTTGCATCATCTCACCTACATCTGTCCTGCTGACAGAGCACTACTAACCGGTGTCATTCTTCCTCATGCAGAGCCACTTCTGCTGTCCCAGGCTTTGACGCTGGCAGTGTACTTGATATTTCCCGAGCTCTGCTTCCTCATGTAGATGGTCCATCTTGTCTCTGTTTTTGGATGGGAGACCCCCAAGGGCAAGGATGGTGCTAGACCCATGGTTATATCTCAACTTGGTTCAGTACTGGCTGATTGACGTAGATGGGCAATATTTACAGTAGTAGCTGATCGCCACTGATTAGCTAACCCGCAATAGAGTACAGGGATGCGTTCCACTCTATTGTAGTATCTTTGAGCTTCATGAGGAGAGGACCTGAGATATAATCATCTCTAGTTCCAGGCTAAGCCCAACTTCTGGCCTACAGAACTGTGGCAGAGGCAGTTCCTGGGCCTTCTTCCTGGTATTGTCAATAGTTATGTTTCTATGCTTGTTCCCCATTCTCTTCCTTTTTCTTCCCAACTTTTTTTTCTTATCTTTCTCTAATGATAAGGGCATTAGGTGGGTATATTTCCAAGTTGTCCTCTCTCTCAGTATGGTCATGTGAGACTCTCCTCAAAGGGACCCGAGCAGATGTAGTTTTTAACTTCCACACTGTTAAATGGAAGGAACAGGGCACTTCCATTTCTGCTTTTCCCTCCTTTTCTTGGATTGTGGTGAAGGAGAACTATGCTAACTCTATGAATAAATAAAACACTTTTGTGATAGCAGAGCTACAGGATAGAAGGATCTTTGGTCCTCATCACTAGCTGTCATCCTAATACTGTACTAAATCCCTGAAATGGTTTTATCTAGAAAACAATTTTTACAAAAGGGACAAATAAGGCCAGGTGGTGGTGCACATCTTAATCCCAGCACTCACGAGGCAGAGGCAGGTGGCTTGCTGTGAGTTTGAGGCCAGCCTGGTCTACAAAGGGAGTCCAGGACAGCCAAGGCTACACAGAAAAACCCTATCTCAAAAAACAAAAAAGAAAAAACAAAAACGAAAACAAAAACAAACAAGCAAAAAAAAAAAAAAAAAAACATCAGCAACAAAAAAAGAGACAAATGTCCTCCATCTTGCTTAAGCCTCTTATCTTTGAAGCTTTGTATGAAGGCTTAGTCTGAGTTCTATTTAATTCAAGAGACATTTGCTAAATATCTGTTAAGTGGATGAATGAATTTCTGCCATATATTACTGTCTTACAACTTTAATAGTAGTCCATGCCTGGTCGGATGCCTATACCAGAAAGGGAAGACACCCAAGAGGCTCGATCTGTATGCCACTGGCCAGAACTGCACTCTATTGATGTCTGTGATAGCTGCAAAGAGTATGAATTTGAGTTTCAGTTTTAGTTCCTATACTTGAAGAAGGCAAAAGATTAAACGTGTTATAAGTAAAGAATATGTGTACCAAGCATAGCCTGTCAGCAGCTAGGTGTAGAAAGTTACCTTTGACATATGACTTATGGGTGATTTTGTTTTTAAATATAAGCCTTCTAATTTGAACAGTGTCAAGAAGAAATAGAGGTTTAATTCCATTTGAGCCAGATTCTGGGAAGACAAGATGTTTTCTTTCTTTAAAATATTATTTAATTGTGTGTGTGTGTGTGTGTGTGTGTGTGTGTGTGTGTGTATGTGTGTGTGTCTGCATGCCAGGCATGTGTGGGTGTCTCAGGCATGTGTGATGTCTTGAGGGGAGAGAAAAGGACATTGGAGTCCCCAGAGGTAAAGTTATGGGAGGTTATGAGCTGCCCAGTGTAGGTGCTGGGAACTGAATGGATCTTGGGCTTTCTGGAAGATCAGTAACTGCTCTTAACTGCTAAGCCATCTCTCCAGTCAAGACGAGTTGTTTTGTTTTCAAAACAATGGAGATAATTATCAGATGGACCTGGGGTTAGATGTCTTATCACTATAAAGATGTTGATACTAAGACCAGCTGCTACTTCAGTGTCTTAAATGCTTGCCTAGAGCCATAGTCAAATACAGTCCATCCTGAAGCCATTAGATGGCCTGGCCTTTTGCCCTGAGGGAGATACCCTCAATAGATGGTTATTAGCACTAGTGTATAGTGGTCAACTCAGGTGCTGGGGATTCATAATGAACTCTATGCCATTGACAGGGAGAGGAGGAAACAAGCTGAGGTGTGTGTCGAGTGCCAAATAGGGTCCATGGTAAAGCACTGCAATAAAGTAGGGCATCAAAATAGAAATTCTTCCAGAATAGTGACAAGAGCTTCACTGAGCTGAAACCTCTGTGTTTCATTGTTAAAGAGAATCCACAATACTGGCACTGAAATACCTGCTGGACAACTTGTGTATCTTGTGTGCATTGCTCTCCTCACTCTGTGGGATGGAGACTTGCAGAGAAGTACAGAGTTGAGGCACACTGTCCCTATCTGCATCTACGGAAGACACATTGGAGAACTCAAGGCCAGTTTCAGCATAGCATCATGGGAAGGCCAAGTTTCATAAGAAAGACCATTGCATGTCAGCACAACTATAACATGTCAGGTGGCAGGTGTGTGGAATCTTAAAAATATCTGTGTATGAAAATTTTTATAAACTAGAATCATCGTTTCTACTATTCTAAAATCATGACTACTTTGCTGATATAACGTTTTGGCTATTGAGTCCTCTTTAAAGCAAAGTACACAAGAAAATCAAAGAAAGTGATCTAAGATGCTGACAAGGAAAGTACCCTGAACTCAGGTCTATTTAGCCTAGTTGCTCAGAAAAGTTTCACAAACACAAAACAAAACAAGCAAGCAAAAGCCAACCTCATCAGTGTTTGAAATCACCAACTCCAAGCTTTCAGCGTGACAAAGCAGGCTGCCCATGTTTATGCAGTTTAGAGGCCAAGTTTTCTGCACAGGAAGGAAAACCACTGCACAGTTCATGACAAATGCATCCAATTAAGAAATGAGAGACCCACTTTGAGAACTCATGTTCATTTTATAGGTGAATGAGTTTAGTCACAAATCCTTTGGCTTAATTTGGGAGAAGAATGTTGGTTCTTGGGCAGTGGCCAGAGGAGGGACATGTCTGCACTTTCTTTTCTGACCTTTTTGGATGACTTTGTTGTGATGGAACCTTGAACCTCTTCTGCCCAGTAGTAGATCTCGCAGAAGCAGCAATGATTCATGCCTTTACCTAACCATGTGTCCATATCCAGTGCTGAGTTCCGGGCCTGAGAAGACTCAGTTCTAGTCTTTGAAGGTGACCCACAGACAGACTTCAGGTCAGAAAATGTTCCTATACTCCACTGGTATAGGAACCCTGAGAGGATGTGAGATGACACGAGAGAACAACTTACAAAGGAGGTAGTTTAGCTGGGTATTGAAGAGTCCTGATGGTGACTGCCGTGAGGGAGAGGAGAAAATAGCAGACCTTGTGGAGGCGTCCACCTGAGTGAAGGCAAGAATGACTCTTCTACATGGAGCAGGGTTCTGAGGACTCATGCAGGTTATTCTGGGAATCTCCAGATTATGTGGATCACGACCTTTTGGGGTGGGTCAATCGATCCTTTCACAGGGGTCACATATCAGATATCCTGCATGTCAAATATTTACAGTAAGATTTGTAACAGTAGCAAAATTAGAGATACGAAGTAGCAATGGAATAATTTTATGGTTGGGGTTCACCACAACCTGAGGAAGGGTTGCAGCATTAGGAAGAGTGAGAGTCACTGCTTAAGACTCTAAATATGATGTCAGTCTAGAGGATCTAACCCTCATGTTTTATGAATTAAGTAATGTCATTGTGGATGTTGACTACTAATGTTAGGAAAGGGCAGAGGCCAGAACGCTTGTATGTGAACACAAGGACGTCCATACTATCTGGTCCCCTCTTTGTGTCTACTGGTGTGTGAGAGACCTGAAGTGAGCCTGAAAATTGATCTTGTAAGAGACAGGTGGGCCTGAGATGCTGTAAACCAGATGGCTGTAGATAGTGCTGGGCCTGAGGCTAATAGATAATTTGTTTTAACTTAGGTGAATTCAGGGAAGAAAGAATGAGAAAAAGAAAATTTCATGTGCATCCAATTACCTTTGAGATTTTTTGGGCCCTGAATGAGGGAAGGGATAAATGCCCTTTATACAGCCAGGACAGCTGGGCAAGGTCTGAAAAACGCTTGTAGGAATGGAGAACGGCAGAGCTGCCTGTGATGGCAGAGAAACTGGTTAATGATCCATGTCCCCAGGATGGTCAAATAGACGATTAATTATGAGAAATTGGCCCAGCTCTGTAGACTACTGTTGAAATCAAGAGTTTGTGTCCCCTTGGAGGAGAAATTAGTCAAAGAGAGACTACCCAAATCTCACACGCTTCTGCGGGCAGAGGCTACTTGTGATAGGCCTTGCAGGGCCTCCTTCCTGAATCTGTCATTGTCCCTTCTGGAAAGGGAGAGTGAGGGGGAGGGGAGGACCTGCCCTGGGGGTTGGCTTGAGCTCTAGTTTTATGAGTTACAAATAAAGAGACCTGGATGCCACCTATTTCCCCTGGGCCTTGTCTCCACCTCCAGGAAAGGCTCTAGAGAACAGAGTTTTCATATGCTGACACAAGCTAAGGTTCTCCTTGCCTGTCTGGACTGTTTGGGTTCTCTCTCTGCACTTACTGAAAGACATGACCTACAGAAGTCCAGGTGACTTGGGCAGTGTGTGTGTGTGGAGGCTGCTGCAGCCTTCCATTGTGTCTGCCTCCTCAGATCCCGGCTGGGAGTCATTTGGGAAGCGATACAGGTTTTTGAGAAGTAAAACCTTACTATGTTAAGCTAAGACTTGCTATAGGTTATTATTTATTTGTGTGTGCACACATATGTCTGTGGGGCTGGGGGTCAGTGTTAGTGTACCTGAGCACAGGTATCTTCAGAGGTGGGAGGTGTTGGCTTTCCCTGGAACTGGAGTTACAGGTGGTTGTGAGCTGCCCAATGTGCATCCTCTGGAAGTGACTTTAACTACTGAGCTAGCTGAGTAGCCCCAATAAAGCTCTATAGGGACACATCCGCATGTGTTCACTTATACCCTATCTATAACTGTTTTCATCCTAAATGCCGGAGTTGGGCAGTTAGAGCAGAGATTGTTGGCTTGTGTCGGCTGAAATACTTGCTTCTGCGCCCTGTTTATTACCCCATTTAGTGATAGAACAGATACGAATGGCTCAACAGAAAATATGTATTTTGAAAACTTTCTTTTTTAAATTATTTTTTTTAATTTTATACGCATTGGTGTTTTGCTTGCATATTTATCTGTATGAGGGTGCTGGATCCCCTAGAACTGGAGCTATAGGCAGCTTCGAGGTGCCATGTAGATGCTGGGAATTGGAATCAGGTCCTCTGGAAGAGCAGCCAATGAGTGCTCTCTTAACCACTGAGCCATCTCTCCAGCCCCAATAACTGACTTTCAACTGTATTTAATGCAGGATCTCCTGTAGCACAGGCTTGAACTCACTGAGGAAAACCTTGAACTCCTGATTCTTCTGTCTCTGTTTCTTAGGTGCTGAAATTATAGTTCATCTATTTCTGGGGATTGAACCCAGAGCTTCATGTATGCCAGACACCAGAGCTTTCATATGCTGAGCCGCACTCCCAGCTCAGTTTCTCTTTAAATAAAACAAGAGCAGTGGTGCTTATGAAGTGGGCAGTGTTTATGAGAATCACTTCCTATAGCACAGCTCTGAGTTTTTTAAATGCTACTAAAATATTACTACTGCCTATTAATCTTTATGTGTCAAGCACTCCATCAGGGTCTTTACTTTTATTACCCCACTTAGCTCTCATTGGCCCCTGCAGTGAGGTAGAAATGATTGACCCTATTTTATGGAAGAAGGGATTGAGTTCAGAGAGGGGCAGGCGTTTGCTGAGATCACACAGCTGGATAAGAGGTTGAGTTCAGAGGCTGCTAAGTCTGGCTGTTAGTAGGTGTTCCCTTTCTTTCTCTTTTTAATTAGAGAGGCAGACACTAATTTCTTTTTTGGGGTGGGGTGGGGGAGTACTCAAAATAAATATATCAAATAAAGATTATTTTAAAACTTAAAAATTACATTTATTTAGCCTCCCCCCCCCCCTCTCTCTCTCTGTGTGTGTGTGTGTGCTGGGTGTATAAGAGAGCCAGAGACAACTTACATTAGTCCGTTCTCTCCTTCACCTATGTGAGCTACAAGGATTGTCAGGCAGCAAGCACCTTTAGCCACAGAGCCATTTAACAGGCCCAGGAATGTTTGTTTGTTTGTTTTTGCTTTTTGAGACAGAGTTTCCCTTGTGGTCCTGGACGTCCTGTAATCACTTTGTCGACTAGGCTAGCTTCAAACTCACAGAGATCTGCCTGTCTCTGCCTCCCGAGTGCTGGGACTAAAGGTGTGCACCACCGCATCTTCCAGGATTGATTTTTAAATCTTTCTGAAATTGCCCGAATTGCCTCCTTTAAAATATTCAGCTCAATCATCCTGTGGGAAGCTAAATGAAGGAGCAAGCCTACTCCTCAAAGGCACAAATCTGGGTGATGGGCTGGGAAGCATTATGTCAGCTTGAAACAAGCTGGAGTTACCTGAAAGGAAGAAACCTCAACTGAGGAAATGCCTCCAGAAGATCTGGCTGAGGAACATTTTCTTAATTAGTGGTTAGTGGGGGAGGCCCCAGTCCATTGTGGGTGGTGCCATCCCTGGGCTGGTGGTCCTGGGTTCTATAAAAAAAAAAGCAGGCTGAGCAAAGCCATGGGGAGCAAGCCAGTGAGCAGCACCCCTCCATGGCCCTTGCATCAGCTCCTGCCTCCACGTTCCGGTCCTGTCTGAGCTCCTGCCTTGACTTCCCTCAGTGAAGGACTGTTACCTGGAAGTGTAGGGGGAATAAACCCTTTCCTCCCCAAGATGCCTTTGGTCATGGTATCTCATCACAGCAATGATAAGTCTGCAGTGAGTCTTAGGCATTTACTTAGCAATATTGTGTGTGCTTGGAAAATGCATGTGAAGGCTGATTTCCCTTTCTGGCTGAGAGGACGGCCCTCTGGTCCCAGCAGGTAATGACAGGAGGCGAGTGTCGGTGAGCGAGGAGGGAACATATACTTCCCTACCTGGTGTTTTGCGTGCTGGTATAGAAGACTGACTCAGCAGCTACTAAATGGTTTCTGTGAATATTTTAGCTCTGGGGCGCTGAGGAGCAGCTAGAGCGCTGCCTGAAGCAGGCCTGGGGCAGAAACGGTCACCTAAAAGAATTTGTCCCAGACAGACATAGGCACCCTGTGTACCTCTTGGCAACAGGACAAGAAAGCCAAGCCCTGCGCTTTCTTCAGACCAATATGACCCCTTCAAACAGCTTCTTGGCTTTTTTTTTTCTCCTGCTCTATTGATTTGTTGCCTATGATGTCAGCCCTTTAGGCTACCCCAGGGGTTGGGGCCAACCTTTCCCCAGCCTCTTATGACTTCTGCCTCTTGCTGGAATGTGCCCCCTGGGCTAACAGTGTGGACCCCTTCGCCCAGTTCCTGTCTCTGCCTGCCCTTTTGCTCTCACTTAATTTGTCCTTGCCTACAGCTTTGATTTTTTTGGAAAAAAGCACACGAGCTCTGGGATATCATTACTGGCCTCTTTGCATTCCGAATGCACTCTGACTCACAGTTGGGTTTTTTTTTTTGGCTAATTTCAGACCACCTGGTCCTTGGGAGCCTGCGTTCCTCCAGGTTGCTCTGTGTGAGGAACATTCTTTGCTCACTTTTTAATCATGCTGGTGGGAGTCTCCTAGTTGTGCAGGCTTCTTGGCTGTGGAGGAAAGCAGAGGCAGAGGGTTACCAGTAGTTAGGCTAATTGGTGAGCATTAGATCTTCAAATATTACACATTTTGGGGATAAGCGATTTTGGCATTTTGGCAGTGTGCTTCTTGTCCTTCTGTTTCTTGAGTTGTGGCCTGTAATTTTATATTAAGGGGAGATGCGTAAACATTGTATCCTGACTGGCTGTGTGACTCAGGCTTGTGTTTTCCTCCCTGAATAGTCATCAAAGAAAACCAGAACATGTCAGTCTATAATATACTACTTTATGTATAAAGACAAAATGAATAATAATACTGCCACCACTTCAATGGCAATGCGTTATCTTCCAAGTCATAGCTCTCCGTGTGTGTGTACTTCACAGCGGGAAAGATACTCCGGTTACTTTTCCTTGGTGATGGTGGTTCTGCGCGAGCTTGGCCATTTGTGTTGATGAGTTGGTACATTTCTTCTCAAGGCCTCCTTTTCTCCATGGGACCCAGAGCCACCTGGGGAGGAGCTGCTGCAAATGATGACAGCTTCCCAGGTCCAGTCCTTGACAGATCCTTGTGAGATGGGGGCTGCCCATTTGGAAAAGTTCTTCTGGAACTCTCTCCACTGGAGCCTCAGGGACTTGGGGAACACGGTGCTGTCATCTGGCCGAGTGAGAGATGCCATGCCATCTGTGCTTGGAACCAGAAGAGATCGAGTCCCCGCCTGGGGCTTGTGTAGACCCCACAGACAGCCAGTTTTGGAAGCTGGCCACAGGTCAAACTGTATTTTCTAGTTTACCAACAGCTCAAGGTCTGTGCTGGGGACATGTCTGCCACTAGATACCCATCCCACGCGCTATCTCCCACAATCATTTAAACCAGTATGTTCCCAACTGGCCCTGAAAGAAAGCAGACCTCCTGCTGGGCTCAGGGGGTGTGGTCTAAGGAAAGCAGATGCACGGGTTTCACCAAAGTGGGTTTCTGTAACTTTATTTTCTTTGTCCATGGTGATGTCAGGCTGATGATGGATACACACAGCAGCCCCTGGAGACTGGCTCAGGGCTGCCTGTAGATCTAACATTGGTAAGCCTCTCCATGCCCCCACATCTTCTTTTGCAGGAGGATGAGGTCCAGAATAATTGTGTATGGTAAGTATTGTATTGGACAGGGAATGAGAAACCCAGTATACCTCAGAGGCTCTGTCCACAACAGGCGTTTCTTTGCTATTGTGTGTGACAGATCTGTGAAGTTGGCAGGGATGTGTTTTGTCCAGCTGGCATTCTGGAAGGATCTGCTTGATGCCCTGCCCACCTGTTGTCTAGCAGGTGATAATTATAATGAAAGAGAAGGAGCTGTCTTTATTGAGTGCTTACTGCGTGCCGGGTCTGTGGTAGGTGCAGGGTGCTCCCGGAGGAGTAAGACACAGAGAAGCCCCAAATAAGAGCATTTTCAAAACATCACATATTCAAAAGGTAAAGCTTTAATATAAAGAGGCAGCTTCTAAGTATGCATTTCATAATGGAGCGGGTAGAACTCGGGATGTGTCTTCTGGGAGGAAAGTGGAGTTTTGCATTTCCGGTCGTCCTGTGCCATTGAACTTAGGGCTCTAGTGCTGCTCTGCCTGAGGTTACGGCAGTGTTCATTTCCCAGGGCAGCTTGCTACAAATGCCTCGCTGTCTCTGTCCACAAGAAGGATGGACCCAGGGCAGAGGGGAGAAAGGACCACTTTCTGGGTCTGCCTCGAAGATGTGTGTGGAGCTTTTACTGCAACCTCTCCGTCTCCTTCAAATGTCCCTAAGTACTACATGCACATAAACCATAGCAGTGTTTTGGAAGATCCGGGCTTGACCACCGTAAATTGGTTCATATTTCCAGCAGGGCAGTTATTTAATTTCCTGTTGGAAGTCTGCAAATATTGGCACTGTTTGCTTCTTGGCAAGGGACCAAACCCCAGTACAGTATCATTAGCCAGCTCTGGTACATAGATTAAAGCCCGATTGTCTTTAATAAGAGGCCATCCCTTTTTGGGATGGGGCTTGAGGGGCTGCAAGGGCATGGAAGGCAAAGAAGGGCTTTCTAATCAAAACCAAAGGACAGGAACTGTGAGGGAGAAGGGTCAGAAGGAAGGGCAGAACTCAGCTTTCTTGTCTCAATTTCATTTGTTTGGGTTATTTTTCTCTTGACTCTGGGAGAGCTGTGGGAGCTGAGTCTGGCGGACTTGTCAAATGTCCTGATGTGTGGCCCTGTGCCTCTTTCTCTTTGGACGTCCTCCTTCTTGGCAGTTTGGCTCATAGGATCCACCTACCTGCTACAGAGTGAGGGTGAGAAGGTTAGGGTCTCTGGGAGCCACCTGTGGAGCCTGAAGTGCCTGTGCTGGTGGGTGCAGATTAAGGCTCTCTGTGTGATGAGTCTTCAGAATACCCCTGTGAGATGTGTGTTCTTGATATTCTGGGGATGAGTTTGCTGAAATGCAAAGGATGTACACCCCCCCCCCCCGTCAGTCATATTAGAACTTGAGTAGGAACTAAGTTCTTTTGTTTAGAAAGTTCTTGTTCTTTCTATAGGTTGTGTCTGTGCCCAGTAGAGTTCTGAGGTAGAGTTTGGAGTTTAGGTTTTTTTAAGAAATAGTTAAAAAGTTTGAAAATCTGTATGATATGAGTCTGAAGGATTATTTCTAGATCTTTCTACAGAAGCTCTATTTTTTTTTCAGCAGAAGCCTTTTCCCACTCTTTGGAGTTAGCATAGAGATATGTCTTTCCTCCCCCCCCCCCCCGCTCCCTAAATGTATTGTGAAAAAGTATCAGAGATGAAAAGCTGAGAAAACGTTGCAGTGAACATCTGTTTACTCCCCATCTCCCACCACGGTTCTCTCTACTTTTCACCAATAGTTTTATTTATTTCTCAGCAGCACCCATTTTCATCAGGATACCATTGCTCCAGCCCCTCTGCCTCTTTTATCTATGGCAATAGCCAGACTGGAATTTATTCATAACAAAGAGGGGCTACGTTTTCTAGCCTTCTTCTACAAAGAAGGGAAGAGTGCCCTCAGGTTAAGGTAGATCTCTAAACCTCGGTGGTTTTCTCCTTGAGTTGTGCTTGCAAATCAATAGCAATAACGTGATGGTGATGCTGGTGGTAAATACACAAGGTCTAAACTATCACCGTCTTCTCTGCACCACACCAGCGCTAGCTTCTGCACTAATTCATCCCACGTACCCTTTGCAAACTCCAATTTGTAGAGAGCAAACTGAACCATTCAGTGGTTAATTCCTGGGCTGGGACTTGGAACAGGTGTGTAGACTTTGAGGGTGATGGCCCTGCATTTCCCATCATGCTCTCCATATTTCTGCTCCAGGGCCCAAGTGAGCCATCTGAAAAGTCACTAATGTCGCAGTAGGAGCTACCAGAGGCTTCTCAAGCTGGTTTAGAATGAAGTATGGCTCAGGATACCTCTCAGGTGGTCTCCAAGGAAAAGGGAGATTTTTCTGCCCTCCTGAATGTCCCTAAAGTTTTTGTGACTTTAGAGCTCTTCATGACCACTTGACATTTTCTGTTTACGCCTTAATTCAGGGGCTGGTAAGATGGCTCAGCACTTACGCCCACTTGCAACTGCCTGGGATGCTAGTTCCAGGGGATCAGACACCTCTGGCCTCAGCTAGCACCTGTGCTCATGTGCAGATACCCACGTGGAGGCACACACACAAACACACAAGTAAAAATAGTAAAGATACATCTTAAAGTAACCCAGGTAGCATCGACTCATTAGCTAATTTTTTAATAGGGAGATTACCTGTGGTCACCTTAGTTATTTCCTTTATTAGGCAGAAGATGGTATTTGTGGACAGATTTGGAGGAAAAGGTACCAGTGCCAAGTGTGTAAGTCCCAAATTTAAAAAAAAGTTCCTGGTGGTTCTTGAATCTATTTCATTCTTTGGGTGGTATTAGCTATGTTGTTTAAAGATTTATTTATTTATTTTATGTGTGTGGGTGCTCTATCTGCATATATGCCTGCATGCCAAAAGAGGCCTTCAGATTGCATTACAGATGGTTGTGAGCCACCACGTGGTGGCTGGGAATTGAACTCAGTTACCTCTGGAAAAGGAGTCAGTGCTCCTATTCACTGAGCCAGCTCTCTAGCCCTGGCATTGTTTGTAATCCATATATATATGTGTATGTGTGTGTTTAGTTGCACAGGTACATATGCATGTTGCTTGTGGATGTCATTGTCAGGAACACAATCTACCTTCTTGGAGACAAGGTTTTTCATTGGTCTGGAGCTCACCAATTAGGCTAGCCTGGCTGCCCAGTGAGCTCAGAGAGCTTTCCCAGGTCTGCGATTTCAGATGCATGCCACTACACCAGGCTTTAGTACATAGGTGCTGGGGATTGAACTCAGGCTCTCCTGCTTGCAAAGCAAACGGTTTACCAATTGGACCACACGCCCTGTCCACAGCCCATACAAGTTTCTTAATCACTGGGGCTCCTGTGTCAGTAAATGTTGAGAGAGGGATAGAGAAAGGTGCAGCCCATGAGAGATTGCTGAGGCAAGTAGGAGGCTCTGCCACGGAGGCAGGTGAGGAGGTCCTGCCACGGAGGCAGCTGCGGAGGCTCTGTCACGGAGGCAGGTGAAGAGGTTCTGCCACGGGGGCAGGTGAGGAGGCTTTACCATGAGGCAGGTGAGGAGGCTCTGCCACAGAAAGGCAGGTGAGGAGGCTCTGCCATGGAAAGGCAGCAGAGAGATGGGTTATCATCTGTTGCTTAGGAGAGGTTGAGTAGATGGAGGAAAATGTGCTGAGGAATTAAAGCAAAGTTCTGATGTCACACTCTCACTTACTTGGTAGCTGTATAATTTCGCCTCCTTGGTCTTCACATTGTCATCATAAAATGGTGTTATTAGTATCTGCTTCATAGCATCACTGTGAAGATTACAATTTCATAATGATAATTAAATCTTTTAACATAGCAGTTGTCAATACAAGCCTCGTGGCATAGGAATGATATGGGAAAAACTGAGGAAGGATTATGCAAAATATTGCAAATCTGAAGGTATTCTACACATAACAGCACAAGACATGAAGTGTTAGGAAGCATGGCTGAAACAAAGCCTCTGCCTATAATAAAGCAAAGCTAGTTAACTAAGGAAAAACTTCCCATTTGTTTGGTAAAATGGAACTGGTAAGGCTTCAAAGTGGCAGGTGTCATTTCGGCAGAAGCCTAAATTGGTGAGGACATAAGAGAGGGCTTGGTGAACTGAGTGATGTGTTGTAACGTCTGGTGTCTCTGTAAGGCTTGTTATAAAGTAGATTGGTCTTTCTGACTCTTCCTCCTTGAAGTCTGGCAGTATTATCCCATTTGGCTCTTTAATGAAAACTCTCTGGCTTTGTACCACTGTGCAGTAAGATGGACTATGGAAACTCAAATTGCAATCCCATTGACTTAGTTTGGTATTTGCTTTGCTTTTAGCATATGAAGAATCTTAGTGGGGTTAGGAAAAGGAAATTGTTCCAAAGATCTGAAATCTTAGGCTAACACTTAGAGGCTGAATTTTACCTCCTCTCTCTCTCCTCTTTCTGCCATGTGTGGATTACATTTTATATGAATTTTACTTCACTGGGAAGTCCTTCTCTTCACCTGGGGAGCAAGTAGATGTAGGAGCTCACCCGGCGCAGAAGCTGACAGAGTGTTACACAGGTCAGCTGAGTCTCCAGGAGCAGCCCCTGCTCTGATGCTCAGGTCCAGCAAGGTTATAAAGATTAGCTGGGTATCGTCTTTATTGCCTTTGTATAGATGTGAAAGGAGGCGAAGGACAAGCGATAGCTCACCTGAGGTGGTGCGGCTAGCAGGTGGAGCCTGGGGGCACCAGGCCCTCCAGCCTGCAGCGTGTGTTCTTTCTGTCACCGGCTTCTCTGTGGCTGGCGCTCCATCAGCAGACCCAAGGAGTGTGGCAAGGAGAGTGACTTCTCTATGTTCGTTTTCCACCTCTTCAAGACAGCTCCAGAGGAGACACACAGGGATTACTGTGGAGTAAGTACTTACTCACATTGTGCCTGGGACAAGGCACCACGCTTTGCACAATTCTTCTGTTTAATTTAACCTTGGCAAACTGAAGGACTTTCCTTTTTTGATCCATGTACGCCAAGAGACCAGGTTCCTTTTCACTCAAAGTTACCTTGGGAAGGAATTCTGGTGGTAAAACCTGAAGCAGCTGCGTACAGCACCTCGTTTCCATTTTCAGTTCTCAGTGACTCCTACCTACCAAGTGGGTAGCTCTGATTACAAAGGCCCCTCACATTATTGCACAGTTTGTATAATTTGTATCCATTGGAAACTGGTGGGATCTCACTGGTGCATTTGAAAAATAGCCTATTGAGTGCATTCATGACTCAGATGCTGGGGGACTGAAATACCCATGTGCACTTATTTTGAGTTTTGAACTGTAGGGAACAATTCTGGCCCCAAAAGAGAAATCTGTCTTCTGAAACCGAGTGCTTCTCTCTTAGCAGCTTAACTCAGTGGGGAGCCACTTATTACACAAGCTGAACCCCAGGTCTGTGGGTTTTCCTTGCCCAGAGAGGCAGCATCTGGAGTTATGAGGAAAACAGAAAGACCCACTTCTCTGCGGTGTGACACTTAACAGGCAGCTTCAGCCAGGACGGTTTTGGCCAGAGGAAAATGTAGCTTAAGGAAAGTCCCCAGATGATCCAAGTAACTTAAACTGAGTGATTCCTGAAATACTATCTGACAGCTCTCCCCTCTCCTGGAGGGGTTAGTGCCTGTGTTGTCTGCCTGGATCTCAGCATCCCAGGTTTAGCCACTTGGTACTATAGAGAGTTGGAGTGGGGGAGGGGGAGCCATGTTTAACACCAGTCTTTTCTGTGTATGCAAATATAACATCATCTGGTGGGGCCAAGAGGCATGACCCAGTCAGCAAGGGCCTACTGCTAAGACATAAATGCTGGTTTCAAGTCTTTAGCACCCGTGTGAAAAAGCTGGGCACAGTGGTTGGTGTGCCCATATCTCCAGTACTGCAAATGGAACGCAGGCTCCAGGAATTCATCCATTAGCCAGCTTCCCTTGATGACTCAATGAGCTCCAGCTTTCTCTGGAAAATACAATGGAAACTGATAGAGGAAGATACCACATGCTTGTGTGGCTTTTACATGCATGTGCATTAGGAGCACACCTACCTACCTACTCAAACACATATATATGAATGTGAGTATATGACATGCAGAGACACACAGATACATGCACACACACACACACATGGAGATGCATATACAAGGAGGCACACACAGAGACACAAACACACATAGACATACACATAGGGAGACACACACACAGGGAGACACACACACACAGACACACACACACATGGAGACACACAGAGACACACACACACAAGGAGACACACAAGCACAAAGACAAACATAGGTACAGAGATACAGGGATACAGAGATACAGAGACACACAGAGACAGAGACACAGAGAGGCAGACACAGACAGCAGACAGGCAGACACAGACACACAGATACACACACAGACACATACACAGACTATCATACACACACAGCGGGAGAAGGAGAAGAAGGAGGCACGGCTTTGCAGACATATGAATGCTCTGGGTACCTTGCTGGCTTGAATCCTTTGGTTCAGAATCAGCCATCATTGAATTCTAATGTAAGGTCTTTACTTATTGTCCAGTACTGTGTGTGTTGATAAAAGAGACACAGGGATATGGGACACACAAGTACTTTAGATGTCCTCTTAAGGTAGAGGCTTGTCTATTTCGTTTACTTATCAAGGAACAAAGTCTAGGACATAGGGTATATTCAAGAGACATTTATTGAGTGAAGCAGTCTAGCTGTCTACCCACAAGACACCACAAGGAGCCTGACCCATTCAGTATTAGTTAATATTTCTCTCACCATCTTACTTTTGTGAGTTCTTTGCAGTCTAGCGTCCCCTTGTGAGATTAAATCATTGTGTGTTCGTTACTGTTCTCATTGCTGTGACTAAACACATGACACGATCAACTTAAGGAGGAAAATCTTTGGCTCATTGGTCAGAGGGACTAGAGCGTTGTGTGAGGAAGGTGGGGTAGCTGCCTTGACTTGATCTACGTTTGTGGGAGTGTGCTGCTGCTGGTCCCATTGCAGTGGCCAAAGGGAGCAGAGAGGGCACAGAAATAGGGCTGGCTTATCACCTCCAAGGAGCCACCCCTCTTTGTGGGGACCAAATGTTCCTACGTGGGAGCCTATGAAAGACATTTCATAGCTAAGCTGTACTGTTAATGTTTGTAGTAAAAAACAAGAGTAAAGAAGAAAAGCAGAGAGGAGATAATTGTTTTCACTTAAGCTTATATCCTATAAGATGTTTTCCATGAAAATGTCTGGTCTAACTAGATGGAGTATCCCCCTATAAGCTGATTTCATGATGTAGTTCTTCCTCCACTTGCCACTGTTAGTGCGAACAGCTTTTTATATCTGAAAATGATTCTCAAGCCATTGAGTTTTAATCTGTGTACAGTTTAGCGTTGTGTGTGGTTGTTGTACAATTTTCTTGTTCTCTCAGGTGGGACAGTAGGAATTTCTCTGTCCTTCCACTCCTGCTCTGTCTGGTTTCTAGAGTAAACGTGCTATACTCTGTAAGTCTTTGTGCACATTTATGATTATTTTCTTAGCAATAGTTCTTAGGTTCAGAGGGAGAAGCTGCTGGTGTGTACAACACAGTGCCTTCCATAAAGGCTGGGGAAAAGTGCACCTCTCTGACCCTGTGTGCTGTTACCTTAAATACCTGACTGCAGTCTAGCTTGTGAGTGGAAACATTGTTACTTAACGTTCTTTGATTGGCAGGTGATGTTAAGCATCTTCTGCATCATTTGTATTTCTTAATACAAATGCTGGTTCATAGTCATTGTCTTACTCAGAGGTTCCTGAAAATTGCTCTGTGCTTGATGCCTTCTAATCCAGGATGGGGCTGGCTGTCATACTCAGTGCCCAGTTAGCTCCTAGTGAGTGGTCCTGACTGCATACGTGCTTAAGAAGCCCTCCTCCCACCTTCCAGAGATTCACGCAATGCAGGCCCGCATCACGGCTCTTGCCACCCACCCCTTCACCCATTCATTTCTTTGTTCAAATACTGAGAACCTCCTAATTGCTAAGCAGAGAAACACAAATGCTTTGAAAATTTGTGATATTGTTTTTGTCAACTATAGATCTTCTAGAAAATGTATATAAATATGAATTAACACAGAGTGCCTAATCTACCCTTTTTTTCAGTTCCTAATGAGCTTTCATCAAAAAGTAGAGTTTGTTTTCTCCAGTGAGATATGCATGAGCAAAGATCAACACGCTCCCTGTCAGGGGCTGAGGCTTTGCAGGTCTTGTGACCTCTGCAGATTCTGTGCAGCTGTTCTGCCAGGGCAGGAGCAGCCATGGGCAGTCCAGAAGCAACAAGCAGGGCTGCACTGAAGGCATTTATAGGACTGAAATGTGAATTTCATGTGCTGCAGAACGTTAGTATCCTTTTGTACCTCCTTAGTCATTTATAAATGTGAAAAATTGTCCTTCAACTTATAGATCATGTGAAAACGGAGCAAGTCAATATCTGTCCTTTGCTGACTGTGGCCATAGGGTCTCAGAAGCAGAGAGAGGCCTATCAGGCATTGACAAATAATACTCAGGACTTACAATAAAGGGATACTAGAATTAATCCCAGCTGGGGCTTGACTCTTAAGACTTTAGTTGTGGTTCTGCCTTAGTACTATTGTAAAGTCCTTAGTTTATTTTCACTATATACTTAACCATACAAAAAGTTCACAATGAGATCTAAACAAGGAAACATACTCTCACATCCTGGGTCATGATTTTAGTGTGATTCTTTTCAGTCTCTCCCATGTAGTATTTACACATGCATAAGATCATTCTGTATAGACAATGCTGATACCTGATTTAGGTCTCATAATTATATCATATGTCTTAGCATTTTGAATATTCTGGTGTAATCTAAAACTACAGGAAAATACTTCTTCACATCCATAGAAGAGCTGTAGTTAAAAACAAATTATCAGTGCATGTGCTGGGGGAGGATTTGGAGAAACAAACTCTAACATGGTTCTGGTAGAAATATAAAATATTACAGCCACTTTGGGCAGCAATGTTTTTCAGTGTCAGTGGGGCACAGAGCACACACAGCTGCACACTGCCCCCTGAAGCAGCAGCAGGCTTCTTTGCAGTGACAGCTACTCAAAAGAAAGAAGGATTCTTGACTTCACTGCAGAAAAAATTTTCGGGCAAGCCAGTATGGAGCAGAGTTTAAGAAGAGGTTTTTAACATAGATTTAAGCAAGAGGTTAATAGAAAATGGGTTGTCGGACAGGGTAGAGTGTATAAGTGTGGATAGGGGCTTTGCAAGAGAGTCACCATTATCTTCTCAATAGCCATATGTGGGATTTTGATGGCTTCTGAAGTTACATCCCAAAGCATGCCTAAAGACCCCAAAGGAGATCACAGAGCCTTCATGGTAGGCACAGGATAGGGTTACAGCTTCTAAGTTAAAACCGTAGATCACGAGGGCTGCACTCAGGAGCTGTGGACATGCTTTTACTGTGCACAAATTCATAATCTTGCTCCTGAGATTCCCAGAAAGTTTCCAGTTTGCTTCTGGGAAAGGAGAAACGCCATCCTGGAAGGTCATACACACTCAGGCCTTAAGCACTGTGCATTGCCGCTTTAACATTCTTACTTGGAAAGTGATACTGTGTGTATGCAGGTAACCTTCACAACCAATTCTGTTAGCAGTGTTAGAGCTCTTGACTCCTGCTTGGTGAGAGAGACTCCAGCTAGACAGCAGGGGGAGGGGCTCCATTCTCTTCCTATGTCCCCCCAATCTTCCCTGCCTGTTCTGTTCTGTCTTAGTTTGGCAGTTTCTATTTTCAATGTAGCGTTTTAAGTACTTATTTGAACAATTCACGAGTGTATACCATCTATTTTGATAATAGTCACTCTCTAATTCTCCCCTTAACTCCTCCCAGACCCATTCCTTACTCCCCCAGCCCCCTCACAACTTTATGTCTTCTTCTTGTGTCATAATCTGCCACGTCCACTTTGGGCTGCCAGTCTTATTTACAATAACCAGAGTGCAGTAGCAATTGATGCCCCTGCGAGCTGATGAGCGAAGTGTGCTGCACTCGTGTGGTGGGGTTAGGATTCAGTGTGGGGCCACAACATAGACCTCAAGCGCACTGTGTCAGGTGTCTGGGTCCTTTGATGTTACACTTCTAGCCGTTGAAACGCCTGGCAGAAAGGGTGAGAGGAAGGACGAGAGAACCGTTTGGGATGCTCCCAACGGAGGAACTTGTTGTAGGAGGGGCAGTCATCGAACTATATACTAAAATAAAAACCACCAAGCTGCATATTGCTGTCACACTGCCCAGTGAAATTTACAGCATGATATAATAGTCAAGTAAAGCCTTTGAAAAAATTATTTTTAATTTTAGATTTTATACTTCAGATAGAGTATAACTTTGTAGCCCAGGGTAGCCTTGAACTCACTATAGTCCTCCTACCTCAGCCTTCCAAATGCAGGGATTACAGATATGTACCACATACCAAGCCAAAACTCATTTTTATAATAAAAAAAAAGCAATATATTATCCATCATGAGAAAGTTCCATATTTACCCTGTAACTTGAAAAAAATTCAGTTTTTATTTTGTTTTTCAGTCAAAATTCATGCTCAGGAGGTTAGGTTTGAGCCATTGGGTTGAACGAGGATTCTATGGAGCAAATGTGCCTTGGATGGCCTCCACTCTGCTTCCAGCATGGTGGGCACGGCTTCCTCCTGAGAGAAGTCCAGAAGATAGGCAGATACAAGAAAACATAGAGCCCCAAAGCGTTTAGAAATGAAATACAAAGCAACAGTGGCAGTCCTGGTTTCTCTAAGACTGTGAGACCAGAACCCGTGTCACCCATCCCAGCCCTCACCACGTCCTTTCCTTCCTTGTTGTGATGGGAAGTCAGTGAGAACGCATGGGATTGGAAAGTGGTCGTGACAAAGAGATTGTGAGGGTCCAAGAGATAGTGGTCTTGAGAAGAAGTTGGCCTTCGTGTGCTCTGTGGCCTGACGCAGCCCACTTAGTGTCGGTAGTCGCTAGGGTATTAATGCTGCTCTACTTGGGCGTTGGGGTCGGCAGGAATCTAGGTTAATGTTCTGAAGTGCCAGGAGCAGAGCTCAAGGTGGGAAGACAGGCTGGAAACCCTTCTACACTCCACAGCACCATGACTGTGGAGATGACCAAGCCTGCCTTGCTTGCTTGCCTTTTGCAAGGGAGCTGGGCCCTGGTGGCAGCTGGGTGTAAGCAGGTTGAAACAGAGTGCCTCTAAAGGCCTCCGCGTCCGGATTCCAGCCTCGTCTCAGGCCTTCCCAGAGTACAGCCAGGATCATCGGTACCCAGAAAACACAGAGGAGAGCTGTGGAAACCAAACTTGTAAATGTTTTTTTCATTAGCTCCAGGCTCCCAGCCACCAATAAACTATATACTCTTTAAAAATTCTTCAGTATTTTGTGAGTTTAAAAAAAAATGTGCACACTCCTCTTATTTCTGTGTTGGAAATTTTCTTCAAATGTTACTTATCAAGCATTTATCTGGTTAATTATCCCAAAAGGTAACAGCACTCTAGGTTTTTTTTTTTTCCTTTGCATAAAACAGAGCAAGGGGAAACTATTTAATAAAGTCGCTGTAACCTGAGACTGTTGGTGGTCTTGGGGGAAACTGCAATCCAGGTTTGGTTGATATGGTGTAATGTGAATGCAATTAGTAGTGGTTTTTCTAAAGCAAAAAGAGATGTTAAAAAAATAATGTGCAGCAAATTTAGGTCAGAGCTGGGCAGCTTATAAATTCTTGGTTTTGTTCTCATTACTTTAAGTAATAGGGAAGCCGTTGTCTTTATGACGTCATTTCCCTAGCACTAATACATTTAAAAACCGTTTTTCTGTTAATTTCATATGGCTGATGAGAAGCCACGGCTCACCCCCACCTTGTGATGTGGCTGCGGGCACTGTTCGCATGTGGAAGAGGACTCCTGGTTCGTCCCTCGGAAGCCCCAGTGGGAGCAGCTTTCTCCACCTGTTTCTTCATTCAGTAGAAGGTCTGACGGGCAGTTTTAAGGGATTGTTTTTCTGGTAGGCTCAGGAGTGGATTCACTACTCATACAGCACACTGTGTGTCAGAGCTTGTGATTTCATCCTGGCAAAGTCAAACCAGCTTGGGCACATTGTAAGGCCTTTTTAAGGACAGGGAGGGTGTCTTGGTGGGCTGCCACTCTATTCTGACACACAGGAGGCAGGCAGGAGATGCTAGTTCACTTCCTTCCAGCTGTATGCACAACCCTTGTTGTTCTTTCTGGAACTTTCTAGGCCTCCTTCTACTGAGGCACATTGGCACTTCCTGTCCTTTCTCCCTAAAGCCCAGGTACCTGCATAGATCATTTCTTCACTTCTGCCTTTGTTTACATTACATCATCTCAGGGAGATGAACCTTTCTCCTCGTTTGTTTTTTTTTCCTCTGATAAATGGATGTGATATAGAGTGTACGTCTTATTCGTTTATTTGATGTATTGCTTGTCTCCCATACTTCTAGAATGTAAGTTCCACAAGGCCAGCGATTTCTGATGTGGTAATTATTATGCACTGAGTGGTTACAGCAACGTAGTTCTTATACCTGAAGTTGATGAGAGAATGTACGTTCCATCATCTACTGGCCACGGAAGCGTGGGCCATGCATTCACTCTCTTGGACCCCTTGCTTGATTCCTCACCTGCTTCCTAAAGTGGACCAAGTCAGATGAGCTTGCACACTGAAGTTCTTTTGTGAAATATGATGTGTTAATACCAGACACAGTTCCCACAACGAGACACAGTGCCCGACAACTGGGCAAACGCACTAGCGATTTTAGTAACGTGAGCTAGTGGGACTGTGCATGAGCAGGGAAGTACTGGAGAGGGACATTGAATCTAGGTCTGGGGACAGAACCCCAGAGGGCTTCTGGGGGAAAAGACAGGGAGGCTGAAAGGTGCAGATGGAAAAGGCGTTTATTAACATGGGCAGGAGGAGGATGGGACACTGGGGTGAGAGTCTGGGAGTGAGACCCCCGCGGAACACCGGGGCGCTGTCCACGATCTAGGATGTCTGCAGCCACCAGTGTGCTGGTGGAGGAGGAACAGAGGTGGGGTGGTGGGGGTTGCCATGCTCTCTGGGTGGAGCCACACAGGCTGGTATTTGATCCTGAGGGCAGCGCAGAGCTGTGGAGAACTTGGTCAGATTTTCCCTGTGCAGGTACTGTTTTATGAAGAGATTTCTTCTCCTTGAGAAAGAGTGAGAAGATCAGCTTCCAGGAAGAGATCATGTAGAAACAGTTAAAAGGGGTTTCTAAAAGTGAATCATCCAGCTTTGGAAAATCTCTGGGTCAGACTGAGTGTCAAAGCAATGAGAGGCTGGTAGGAAGCTCAGTTATCTTCCATGCATAGCGAGTAGTGTGAGTAAGGGGGCCACACGGCGCTACAGTCAAATTCTGTCTCTCAGCAGCCTAGAAGCAAGACAGAGCGGAAGAGTCAGGCAGGTCTATTCTGCTTCCAGCGAAAAAGAGGCGAGTGGTTCTTCGTCTGCCAACAGTAGTGTTTGGGATGGTGAAGGAAGGCCCACAGACCCCCCTCCAATTTGCCCCGCAGCTGACCAATTAGCAACTATGGGGGCTTGGGAATCACTTGGCCTTCTCTCAGCCTCAGTTTCTCTTCCTAGAAAATACACTTAGTCTTCTAATGCTGCTAAGGCTCAAGGAACTGAAAATACATTCTTTGTTTTGTTGGGGTTTTTTTGACCATGACATATTTCAAACATGCAAAAACAGTTCCAACCCTACTGATTTAGCAGGGGGTTTCCTGATCTAAATTTCACGTTTTTAACACTGATCTGAAACACTAGGTGAACTCAGCCAAAGTGAGTCACCTAGAAACTCAGATTTCCCCATCATCTGCCAACCCCCTCCACACACCTGCGCACCTCTGGTGTCACCTGCCCTCTCCCAGTGGGTCACGCTAACTGCATGCTGCCCCACTCGCTTCCGATACCTACTTCACAAGAATATTTCAGGTTGATAACAAGGCAAAGTGCCACCTTTATTGCTGCGCTTGTGTATCAGTCACTGAGCACGTATGGCACCCTGCCACTATATTTTTCTTAGATTTCTGCCTTTTAAATTTCTGTTTTGAGTGCCGTGCCTTATTCCTGTTCCACCCTGCCCCAGCCCTGTGGTTTTTAATTGCACACTTTTGCCTAGCATGGTGTGTTTTGGGAATTTGTATGATATAACTGAATGGACTGTATCTAAATCATCTCACACAATTCCAGGGAGACAGCAAACGGTAGCTGGTCTACTGCTAATCTGAGCCCACTTAAGTATGACTCGGGATGGGTTGGGGAGCAGCAGTTTAAGATACTTAATTTAAGCTTTGACTATGAGGGAGTCAGATGAACTTCAGAATGGAGGGCTGCAGTGCTTTCCTCCTTCCTGTGTCTGCTGCTAGAGAGCTTTTGGTGGTGACAAACCAGGTATGCGCTGTAGAGAGCAGGCCAGGAAAAGAGCTGGAGAGCTTGGAGAAGGGTGGCTCTGTGTGTGTGTGTGTGTGGGGGGGGGGGGAGCAGACAGGCTCTCTGCTCTGAGGGAGCTGCTCAGGCCTGAGAGAAAGCCCCAACGTGCTCTCCAAGTGCTGCGGGATGGCCCTAGGTAGGGAGCAGCTGGACAGGAGTCCAGCTTGGGTTTGAAAGTTTGACCTTATGTGTTTGTTTACTTAGAGGTAGTGCGCAAATGCAGATGCTACAGGGCTGACCAGAGTTGGCTTCAGATGGAAGCGACTCAGTCTTTCCCAGCACTGCTTAGCCTCTGCTGGCCGCCTTCTCTAGGCGTCTGGAAGGCTGTAGGCCATGTGCATATTTAGCACTGGCTCCCTTAGCTATACCTTGGAACACAGGACACTTAAGACCATCATGCGACCATCATGCCTCACACTCACTCCCAGCTCCAGTGAGCCTGGGATAGTGAAAACACATCGGTACCTTCTATAGGTCCTCTTTTGTTTTCTTTTCCTCTTTCTTCCAGCTCAGGGAAATTAGTTCTTGGCCTGGTTTTAATTCCTCTCCAGCATCCTGAATCATGTTTGCTCTTTCACTATAGCCAGGACATTAAGCCCTCATGATAGAGAAGATGCCTCTTCTGTCCTGAATCTTCTTACTGTGACACAGATGGATGAGCGTTGGGAGGCTGAGGACATTTGAGAGGGTTCTGGGTAGCCCTCGAATCTTTAGGATGGCATACTCTGAGCTTACAAACCAGAGCTCTCTCTAGGAAGAACCATTCCTGGGTTCCTAGACGCATTCAAAATGAATTAGGCCCAGTGTTTTGTTTTGTTTGTTTGTGGGTACTTAAGATTCTAGCTTTCTGTTTGATGTCACTATTAAGAATAAAGGGAGTTTAAACATGGTTGATTTTGTTAGATCGGCCTCCCCTCTAATCATAGAAGGCCCGGTGTTGTTTACATGCTACGTTTTAACAAAACTATTAAAAACACTTAGCAGAATGCCACTCAAAAAACAGCAGCTGTCCTGCTCTTGTGTTTTAAAAAATAAGTTTCTCTTTTTGTTTCTGTGAAAAACATGTGGGAACTAGGCTTGCTTGGAGGTTGATTTAAAAACAAAAACATCCCGCCCCCAAAATCTAGCATAATTATGCTTCTTCCTCTAAGATGAATTGTTCAGGACCCCTCCCCTTCTATCTGACTATCTGGAAAATGTGCACAGTGCTCCCACTGGGAAGCTCAGACGCCTGCAACTTTTTTGATGAGCTGGCCTGAACTTGTGGTTCTGTCCGTAGTAAGCAGGCTGGCACTGCCATTACACAAGCCACTAGCCTTGCCAGTTCTGCTGGGAAGTGCAGTAACCAGCATTCTTTCCTTCTCCCCTGCTGGGCAGACTGTAGAGAGCAAGCCCTGTGGTCCACAATTGGCTAGGGCACCCAGCCCAGGCTTTGCAGCCTTCACCCTCAGCAGAATCCGTGGTTGCTTCCACCTCCCTTTAGACCAGCAATGTTTTCTGCTTAGCGTCATCCTTCCTCCTCTTGTCCAGAAGGTTTAAATCTCAGCTCTGTTCTTCATTGGCTTTGGGATTTGGGGCAAGCCTCTTCAACACTCTGAACGTCTGCTTGCTCATTAAAACAAACAAACAAACAACATGCACACAAACAAAAAACCCAAAACTGACAACTCCATAGCAATCATCTCTGATTTCCAAGGCTGTTGTAACCTATCTAGGGCAGTGATGCTGGACACATAGGCAGAACCAGAGCCCACAGTGCCTTTACCACCCTCCTTTTCTTAGATCAGGTTATGGTTCAGTTTCATCAACACATCTCCAGGATAAAAGGATTAGCTGATACAGCTTCCTTTGTGCTAGGGTTCCAGAGATGAGTCAGAGCAAATTGTCATCTCAGATTCACTCTAACCTGTGCTCTCAATGAACATTTGGGGACTGGATACATGTTGAAGTTCTTTGTCCTTTGGAAGGATACCGAGGGGGCTTTGACACTTATTTATGTGGAGGTGGCATGTTGTATGGCACGCATTCTGCGCACATTTGCATGGAAAGTTCATCGTGAGGCAGCTTTGCCTCTGAGGCCCACAGTGAAGACCAGGACATTGAAGGCTGACGCATGTTGAGGGAAGAGAATATGACCTGGTGGCAGCAAGCCTTTGTGTGTGGCTAGGCTGCAGTGAAGTGGGTTGTGTGTTCCAAGTACACAGCCCCTGGAATTGAGAGCTGCTCGGTGGTAGTCCTCATTAATCTTCTTGCCCCTCTGCTTATAAAACCTTGAGTGTGGGGAGTGGAGGGAGCCCTGAAAGTGTGAAGTCCTGAGTGAAGGTGTGTTATCCACATAAGCTGGCTATGTCAAGGAGCCTAGCCTCAGACACAGGGATGGCAAAGCCTTCCCTTCTGGTTCCTGTACAGATGTTGATAGTGTGTGCAGAAAACGCCCAACATAGCTCTCCCTCCACTTCCCCGTGCTATGTTCTGAAGACCACACCTCTACAGAGACAACTGCTACAGAGAGTAGCTTGATCTTGGTTCAGATGTACACCATAAACCACACTTAATTACTTATCTGTATCAAGCCCCGCCTCTCTGTTCAGCTGTATGCAATAATCCTAGCTCACTGTTCAACTCTATATACTAGACATGCTGAGCTTTGGGGTGCTGATGTTTCTACACCCCAAGGCCCAATCCAGCAAATCTAACTTTTCTGTGTGTCTGTATGTCTGTTGGTCTGTCTTTTCTTTATTCCTTGCCTCCCGAGTCTGGTCCTTCTTTGGAGTCATGTTAGACATGGCACTTGAGGATTTGCTCAGCATTGGCATCGCTGATGGCTCACAACCTCATAGCAGCACTTTAGGTGGAAGGAAGCGTGCAAGTGACTTGGACAGTGAGACCTGTCTCGGGCAAGTGGCAGGGGAACCTGGGCTTTACTCTGTTAAGTGTGGGAAAAGTGAAGCATTTCTGTGCCCACAGAGATGGTGCCAAGCACCTGTGCCCCCCCTCACTTCTCACTTCTGTTCTCCTTTCACTGTTGCCTGGTCTGTCCATGACAACCAATGACAAATGTTGAGTGTGCTGGATTTGCTTCCATTTTGCATTACATATGAATTTGACCTCCACAGTAGAGCTGTGCTAATTTCCCAAAGCTCTTCCAATCATTGTATTCTTTTAGAAAATACACATGCTATTTTCTTCTTGGGGCTGTGTTATGACTAGTGTTTTGAGAATGGTTAAAGGATTTCTGGTTGCACACGGAGTCATGTGTATGCGATACACATTCCCAGATGTAGGCAGCTGCTGAAGCTCACTGCATAGTTTGTGTAGCCAGCTACTCCTGCTCTTCCGCCAGACTCCAGTCAACATTTCTGGCCAGCAGAGCCAGATAGTTTTTTTTTTCCCTCCCCTTAAGAAAATCAGTTCTGGATGGTGTCTTTTTCTACAGGGTAGCTTTAGCTTGCTATCTTGATATTTGTGACTGACAGAAAGTATGTATAAAATTTTGTATGAGTTAAATTGCTCTTCTGTCCCACTTGCAGAGTAACTGGTTTGCTCAGTAACTGGTCACCTGACTCTCCATTCAGGGTTTCAAAGTTAGAGATGTATGTCTTTAAAATAATGGGTAGTTGATGTCTTTAAAGAGAGAGCCGAGCTGGAGAAAGAGGCTGAATAAAAATCGGGAAGTGGGGCTCTTCTGGAGTACTTTGGTAAAGGGAGGTCCTCATCTCCTTCCGCTTTCTCTCCTTCTCCTCGTTCTTAGCCCTCCGTCCTCTACTCTTCTTCCCTCCTTTCTCCCTCTCCATTAATCTAGCTATAAAACAACCATTCAAAATATTTAGAAAGTATAAGATGGTGCTTTTGTGCAATGAACTTCTTTTAACATTTATTTGTATAGTTTATGTATATGGGTGTTTTGTCTATAGGTATGGACACCAGAAGATATCACTGGATCCCATGGGACTACCATTATAGACTGTATAGTGTTGTATATAGTTATCAACTATATAGACTGTATAGACAGTTATATACAGTTATAGTTGTGAGCCACCATGTGGGTGCTGGAATTGAATTGAGGACCTCTGGAAGAGCAACCAATATTCTTTGTTGTTGTTGTTGTTGTTTTGTTCTCTTGTTTGTTTGTTTGTTTGAGACAGGATTTCTCTGTGTATAGCCCTGGCTGTTGTGGAACTTACTTTGTAGACCAGGCTGGCCTTGAACTCACAGGGATCTGCCTGCCTCTGCCTCCCAAGTGCTGGAATTAAAGGCCTGCGCCATCATGCCTAACTGCTGGAGTCTCTGTGCATTGAACTTCTAAGCAAGAAAGAAACTAATTCTTCAAAGAGCCTAATACTTGAGGAACTTGAGAGGGTTAGTGGAGAGAATATGGCCGACGTAGGGCAGCAGAGATGGCTTACCACCCATGGCAGTGAACCCAAGTTTGGGTCTTAGTACCCACATTGTAGCTTTCGACTATCTGTGATTTTACTTCTATGGGAACTGATGCCCTCTTCTGGCACTCTGTAGTCACAAGGCACATACATGGTCCCTATATATACATGTATATAAAATATACATTAAGAAAACCTCATGTTTTGGATCTTTCTGTTCTCCTTTCCCCAACATTTCCTCTTTTTAAATTGTTTGGATATTAGTTTGCTGTAACTAAAAATATACAAACAATAGATGTGCAAAAAAAAAAAAAAACAGTCAGAGAAAAGTTCAAGCCAAGTTCAAGAAAAAATTAAATGAAAATACTTAACTCTCCTCTAGCCTCAAATGACAGTCACTTTTAATATTTTGTTATAGCTTCTTCAAGACTCACTTAAGTTGTTTATTTCTTTTGATCTTTGTTGTTTGTGTTGTTTGTTTTAGACTGGGTTTCATGTAGCCCAGGCTTGTCTCACACTCACTATGTAGCCTTGGATGACTCTGAACTCCCAATTATCCTGCTTTTATACCCTAAGTACTGTAATTACCACTGTGAACCCCCATACCCAACTAACTGTGACCATCTTAAGTATACTTATTTTGTATCAAGCTTTTTTTCACCTCATATGGCAATATTATTTTTTCAAAGGCTTTAAATTTTTTGTGATATGACGCTGAACAATCACAAACTTTGGTTTATTTAGTTGGTTACTTGGGGCATTTTATGTCCATTTCTTTGAAAATAAGATAAAATAAAACTTTTTGGGGTGTGGTGCCAGACAAAATAAAATATTTTACTTACTTATTGTTTATTGTGCTGGTTGGCAAACACAAGGCCTGAGCGTGGTGGGTGAATATTCCCCCCTGAGCTGCATCCTCAACACTTAAAATAAATGTTGATGAGCCATCATAGCAGCCGTATCTTACTCATCTGTTACTTTATTCACATAAAAAAAAATCAAGGAAACTTTGCATCTGAGCAGAATGCATATTATATTAAATCAAGCAGTCAACACAACAGAAGCAATGCTGGCAAACAGACTGAGTTTCCTCTGTAAAGTTGCCTCGGAGCTTCAACGCCCAGCCCTTTGGCTTTCAGTACATGAAGTTCACTTGTCTTCCCAGGATACACTGTGATTTTGTCTTGCTTGTGTTTGGCATGAGGCATAGTTCTTCTTGCTTAGTGTTTAGACTCTGTAGGTAAGACCCTCGGTCAGTGCAGGGAAGCCTGTCTGCTTGGTGTTTAGGTTTTATGAATTACCCTTCAGTACAGATTGGGAGGAATGTGTGCAACGGAAATGGACGGTGATGGTCCCGGAGCTTCAGTGCCCTCCCTTCAAACACAAGCCACGAAACACACTGTTGGCCACCTGGACGAGGCAGTTGCGTGGCTTGGGACTCTAAAAACAAACATCTTGGGTTTGTTTCCTGCTCTTCCCATTTCTGTTGGCTGGCTTTTGGTTTTCCATTTACAAAATGGGAATAATAACCATACATTTATGTGTGTGCAGAGGTGTATTATATAAGTAAAGACCCAGTGTGGACTCACTAGTGTTAATTATTGTTATTTCTGTTGTGTTTATAAAATTTCTCAGTTTCAAATGCTTTAAACCTTCAGTGACATTGATAATGCTCTTTATTTTCCCTTAGTAGGTGATCTTTACATAAAATATAATTATATTATTGTCCCTTTTCTTCTTCCAACCACTCCCAAGTACTCTCTGGCTACTTTTGCTGGAGTTGCTATTACACATACAGATTCATACATACATACATTGTGTGTGTGTGTGTGTATGTGTGTGTGTGTGTGTGTGCATGTGTGCGTGCGCGCGCTTTCCTAAATATATAAGTATAATCTTCTCAAGCTGCTTACTGTTTCAGGAATGACTTCTTGGTACTGGATAACTAATGGGGGAAGGAGCTCTTTCCGTACAGAAGACTCTGTTCTCCCACTCTCAGTATTCCTTAGTATTTTTGTCTTTGTATTTTGTCTTAGTATTGTAGTCCTTTGTCTAGGGTCAAGGCCCTGTGAGGCTTCCCTCTTCCATGTTCGCATGGCTGTTGGTGTCCTCTTGTTTGTGTGGTCCTGCCATGAGACTTCTCCATGGGTGAGTAGCCCAGGACATATCTAGGATACACCATCTCACAGAAGATGCCCATTCCTCTGGCTCTGAACAACCTATCTGTCCCATCTTCCATAATGTTTCGGAGCCTTGGACCCAGGAGTTGTGTTGTAGATGCATCATTTGGGCGGGGTACCACACAGTCACTTGTTCCTGCATTTTGATCAGTTGTGGCTTTCTATAATGTCTCCTTATGTTGTAAAGGGAAGTTCCTTTGTTGGAGAGTGAGAGCTTCACGTATCTGTGGGTAGGAAGGATAAATATTTAGAATGCAGTTAGGCATTTTAGTAAAGCGGCAGTGGTAGGTTCTACTCCAAAGACCTATGACCTCACCAGCCCTGAGTAGTTAGCTGGGTTTCCAAGACCAGACATGGTTTCCCTCTTGCTGAGTGGGTCCATTTAGAGAGCTACTGGTTACTGCCAAGACATGAGCATCACTATTGCACCCCTAAGGGTTCTGTGCCATGCTGGTCACTGTCGTGGTTCATAGGTATCTTAGCTGAGTAGCACTGTCTGTAGCTTCCCTCCCTTGGAAGCTTGCTCAGTGCCTTCTAGTATCATACACACTGGTTCTCAGGAAAAGGCTTTCTGGCCAAATCCAACTCAGGTCCTGTGCACTCCATGGCTGAAGTAATGTCTTCAGAAACAGGGACTTACCTTTAACCCCTGGGGTAACCAAGGGCAACAGCGAGAGCCAATTGTGTTTTGGGAGCCTTCCCTGACCAGCAAGGGGACTTAACATGCCTCTTGGTGGGGTTTTGTTATTCAGTGGGTAGTGGGAGATGTGTTGCCACTTAGAAAAATCTCACTTAGATTTACACGTATTATGTGTAATTTTAGGTAAGTAGATACTATGACTCCTAATGACATTTTCAGAAATCCATACTGTTATGCTACCTCCTGTCCCCTCTCCTCTGTGCTCACCTACCTTCCTCATTCTAATTGCCACTCCCATGTCCCCCTTCAAATTACTTTTACCCTTCTCCTTCTCTCTCTGTTTCTCCCTTCACCCCATTTCTTTTGCCTTACTTCTCTGGATTTGGCAGTTACCCCAGGTTATATACACTTACACCTGAAGATGTTGAGTTAGGAGACAAAGAAAAGAGATGACACGTGACATGTATTTGTGTTTCCAGGACCAGATCTTACTATGTAGCCCTGGCTGGCCTGGAAGTCTGTAGACCGGGCTGGCCTTGAACTCACAGAGCTCCACCTGCTTCCACGTTCTAAATGCTGGGATTAAAGGCATGTGCTACTGTGCCTGGCTCCTCAGTGGCCTTTTGTGTGTGATTAATTCTTCCTTGGCAGGCTTATGCTGGCAGTGATGATAAGAGACACCACTTTTTGCAGGAGGTTCCGGGTGCTCCGTTACAAAACACTGCTTCATCTATGTATGAGTTTGTGTTTTTAAGTCGATTGGTTTAGAATACAGGTTTAGAATACAGGTTGGGTAATTTGCTGAAGATACTGAAGTTAGTAATTACAGATGAAGGAACCAAGTTGCAGGCTGACGTTTTGGCTATCACTCTGACTCGGCAACTGCTTTAAGGACAATGTTTATAAAGTTAGGTTCTTTTGTAGCATTTAGCTTTTAGTTAATCTAGTATGTCTTCAGTAAAGTGGATAGTTTGTTGTTTTCAAATGAATGAACAATTCTGTGGATAATAGCACTTTTCTCCTATAAGCCTCTCCGCAGTACTGTTTTTTTTAAAAATGAATTTGACATTATGATCCACGTCCACATTCTGCTTCTGTACTATACGTGAGAGAATGATACACTTGTAGTTATTTGTGTGTGGAACTGGCTGAATGTCATGTGACTCCAGGAAGTCTGGATTAGTATTAGACAGCTAATTGTGAAGCAGATTTGACTTACACATCAGCTCTAGAAGTGTTTTGATTGACAGCTATATGTTTAGTGTATCCCATGCGCTAACCGTTCTACTGGGCATAAAGATGCTTCTGGTGAATGCTCTGTCCTGGGCTTAGTGAGGGTCCAGCAAGCGTTAGGTGTTGGGCTGATAGTTGGTATCATCCATTCTCATGGTTTCAAACAATTCTGATGTTAATGACTTCTGAGACCACACCTATAATGCAGCCTTCTTTTAGACTTCATCATCCAGTTTCATGCTTCATAAATGGTCATTTCCCAGCAGCCTCTCTTCTTCTACCTTGCAACCTAGGTTCCATCTCAGCGGTGCAACCCAGACCCCTCCTTCACTCAGACCAAACCACGAGCAGTTGCCATTGTTTCTTCTCCTCCTGTGCTTTCTACAGTTCGCCAGTCTAGCAGCCTGCTGATTTGGTGTCGCTCCTAAGTATTGTGAAAAGTATGTGGAGGATTTAAGACTTTTTAGTCACACCTCACTAGTTGGTCTCATGAGTGTGGAGTGTCACAACAGGCAGAACAATGCCAACTCCTTGCTTCTTCCTGACTCAGTTCCCAGATAGTTATGGATAGAGCCTGCGCCTGCCGCTTACACATGCAGTGCACTGTGTTACATACAGAAGGAGCCCGAGCTTAAGAAACCAAATTCTGTATGCTGGGCAACATGAGTGCTTTTCCTTCTTGTCACAGGAAAACCATCCTCCCAAAGCTCTTCTCCACAAAAAGATCCCATACTCAAGGCAGCCAGCACTGTGCTCACAGACTAAAAACACTGTGGGCGTCTTGGAGCTCTCTGCTTCTTCCTCAGCCTGCTGCACCCGGCCACCTGATAGATTCACTGTGCGCAGGACTGCTTTGGCCACTAACTGATCCCCTTAACTCTGATTGGATTTCTCATCACTTCTACCCCCCCATATCTTGCCCAAGTGTGCTCTAGGGACACAAGCTTGAGCTATTTTCCCTTCTATTTGAACTCATTTCTTTTTTTCTTTTTAAGATTTATTTATTTATTATTATGTATACAGTGCTCTGCCGGCATGTACACCTGCAGGCCAGAAGAGGGCTCAGATCACATTATAGATGGTTGTGAGCCACCATATGGTTGCTAGGAGTTGAACTCATGACCTCTGGAAGAGCAGTCAGTGTTCTAACCATTGAGCCATCTCTTCAGCTCCCTGAACTCATTTTTTATGCCCTCTTCAGTAGCACATATAAGGAAGTTGGAATGCTACTGAGATGATTAGCATGGCCTGTGCATCAAGATTGGTGCAAGTTTGTGAAGCATTCTGGTTTTTGTTTTTTTTTCTTCATTGCATACTCCAGAGATACCTGACTAATAGGGTTTATTAAGGGACTTTCACAACAACCAAGACACAGAACCAGCCCATGGGTAAAGAAAATGTGATGTAGTACGTGTGTGTGTTTGTGTGTGTGTGTGTGTGTGTAAATAGAATAGAGTTTTATTTGGTCCTATATTAATTACAGTGAAATTATGGCATCTGTAAGGAAATGGGTAGAGATTGGAATTTTCTTATTAAGCACTATAATCCAGATTCACTAATATCCCATTTTCTTTCAGATATTAAAGTGTGTGTGTGTGTGTGTGTGTGTGTGTGTGTGACATGAAAGTAGAAGGGGCCTATCTGAGGTGTGTAAGGGTACTAATGGTAGGGAAAGGACGGCATTGGTGAGAGAAATAGACAAATATTCAAGTATTGGTTTGTGATCTCATGCAGAATATAGATTTAGACACATATATGACATAAAAGCAAATTGAGAACTATTTGGGGGAGGAGAATGGCAAGGAACCCAGTGAAGTAAGTGTGATGATTCATGTACATGACACTGTAACTAAACCCATTGTTTTACATGCTCACTAGAGACAATGACAAAAATGCACCTGGACACGGTAGCATATATCTCTAATCACTGAGAAGGCAGGGGCAGGACAATCGGTGTTGGAACAAGCCCAGTTGGGTCTATATAGCAAGTTTCAGGCCAGCCAGGACTACGAAGCAAAATCCTGTTTTAAAACGAACAAACCAAAATCTATTAAACAAATGAGCTGCTTTCTCCCCTGATAACAGACAGATTCCAGGCCTCCTGGAATAACTCCCAGGGAGGCCTTTGACCACTTCCTGGCCTCCCCAGCCTTCAGGGCAGCTAGGATAGAGTTACATCACCGCCCATCTCTTAAGCTGTGGCATCAGTTGCCTCATTTGTAGTGTTGAGGTGATAGAAACTACCTCATGGGGTGTTTGTGAGGGTTCATTCAGCTCCCATAGAGTTGGCCTACAGAGAATGTCGCCTGTCTTGGGCTATCCCAGTCTCTGATGCACACCACAACATCTGGCCATGTGAGTTTCTGGTCCCTTTTCGCTATACACACTGATACCCTTGTCCTTGCTGCCCACTGTTTCTGAGCTGTCCCCATTGCCTAGGCTGCTTAGACAAGCTCTCTCTTCCTTCCCTTGGACATGCTAGATGTACCAGACTGTACCGCTAGGCAACACAACACAGGGCTGTGGTATCTGCTCATGAGCCAGCTTCTGCTGTCAGACTGTCAGCTTCCTGAGGAGGCGGCTGTTTAGGTAGGTCATCTTTGTCTCACTGGGATGTAGCATATTTTGCAGAAGATGATAAATAGCTACAAGAATAAGGCGTGTTTCTAGTCAGCTGGGATACTTGGATTATAGTGGTGGTCTGTGTAGGTGTGTCACAGGTAACAGAATCCGGGTTCATGTTGGGGGCAGGTAAGGGAATTAAACTCATCCTGTAGAGTGTGGCTCAGGGGGTCTGTTCACAGTTACCTTTTCAGCGAAAGACAGCAGTGCATTCTCTATGATTCTAATCATCCCCTCTCCTGAAAGAAGCCATTGCAATCTGTCTTCCTGTAAGAATTTCAGAACACAATGGAGTCCCTGTTACCTGGAGGGAGAGGGGGCGACAGAGCGATCTTTTAATTAACTTGTCTCTATAGCAAGAACTGACTTTATCCCTCTTCCACAGTCCTCTAAGGTGTAGCTCAAGTCATTGCTCTGACTTCCCTGCTTCACTGGGCATCTCACATCGGAAGTTATCATTTTGTGTGAGCACGTCGAATTCCTTGAGATGGAGGCTCTTTGGGAATTTGTATTTGCTGCTGAGCTGTTGGTTGCTGAGCTTCTGAGTTGAGGAGGCTGTCCACATACACTTCCTGACTGGCTGGATGTCTCCACATTAACCCCTACATTTTCCAAATAAGTCTCTACGTCAGCAGATAGGTGACATCGAGGGGCTCTGGCTTCCTCCCATTGTAGCTGTCTGGTCCATTTTCTTGAATGTTCCATATGTTGAGAATGAGAAAGCTCAGTTTTAGCTATGACCTAGTGCTAGTGACTACTGGTACTGGGAATGGGTTTCTGGAGTCTGTCTTCCTGGGTTTCGTGGTTTTGCTTTTATCTCATCTCTGGCCTTCTTAATGCTAATAATGCTGACTAGAAACAATACTGGTGAATTTGGTGCCATGTTTTCCCTATTGTCTTGTCACTCTTCGCCTTTTTTTTTTTTTTAATTTATGTATGTGATTTGAAGCCAGGGCCTTCCTCCCTCGTGTTAGGCAAGCGCTTGACCATTGATTGAACACTCCAACCCCTCTCTACCCGTTTTTGATTTCTTTCTTTCTAGATTGACACCAGTGTTCTGATCTTTGACACCTAGGATGATCTTCATACACATTCTAAGTTTGCCTCATGTCCGTGGTCTACTCAGTATGTGTGCTATTCTACACATTACAAATCAGAAGACGGGATGTTTATCACCATTCCACAGAGAAGGGATTAGGTCTAGACGTGTGATTTATGGACGATCAGAGCATTCTGAAGCTTAAACTTGGTCATTATGTCCACTCCCCTGTGGTGTGTGAGAAATTGCTATCCCGCTCCACACCCTTCCCCGGCCTCCTAAGCTCTTCCAGAATACCAGTTTTCAGGTGCTGTGTTGCATTAGCTTTCAATCCTATGCCATTCTTCTGAGGGCCTCAAAACCTACTCCCTGAACAAATACATGCTTTTGTGGGCAGGGGGTAGAGAAAGAGAGTGAAGGAAAGTGAGAGCAAAAGAGTGAGAGAGCAAGTGAGAGGAAGAGAGTGCATAAACTGAGAAGAGGTGGTGGGCTTTGCTCACTCGCAGTGATGAGGTAGCCAACCCCTCACATCTGTTTTCAACCCCCATCCCTCAATACCAGGCTTAGTTCTATTAAGTCAGTGCACTTTTTCTTTATAATTCATGCCAGTTTTCTTCCAGACACCAGCATGGTCTCTCTCTCTCTCCTCTCTCTCTCTCTCTCTCTCTCTCTCTCTCTCTCTCTATGCCATGAGTCGGTTCTTTGTGTACTTTCTGTTTTTGATAACCCTTTCTAGGCCTTAATGTCGTTAAGGATGCTGTTCAGCAGCCTGCCTTTGTCTGAGATATCTGTGCTGGCAGGCAGGCAGATAGAGGTAGCCATGTGCTTGGGTAGCTGGGGTGGGGGCACTCAACTGAAGCACATTTCTACTGTTACCTGGCAAAGAAAGAGCCACTGAGATTGCTGGATTCATCCTTGCTTTAGACATGGTTTCATCAGTGGATCCAGGGCCTTAAAATAAGCTCTTCTACTTTGAGACACAAGGAAAGGAGGGAAAAAGAGGAAATAATTTAAGATTTTAGGGTGCTAAGACTTCCAGGAGCTTGAGACATGACACATAGCCTTGCTCTCCCATTCACGGGGGCAAGAACTGGTGTCTACATGCACACTTAAGCAGCACAGGGCCTCACTGTGAGTCTTCAATGATGTCCTGACTATAGCCTCAGCAGGTGACATCAGTTACTAGGGTGGATCTGTAGATTCTCCTGGCCACCATGGAAAAGCCCTGCTGTCCTGTCCAAGCTAGCTTCCCACTGCCTCTGGTCAAACCATGCGACAGTATTGTCTCTGTCCTCACTGCTCTGCATGCCTTCTACTTAACCAGTGGTGACCTCCTCCTCTGGAGTGGCAGGAGCAAGGAGACTAGAGAGGTAAGGAAAAGCAAAAGACTGGCACGAGAGAGGCCATGGTGGATGACCTGGCTTTTCACTCTGAGGGTTTAACTTTGCAGGGGGGACAGGACTTGGGGAGTACCCCTGTGGAGGAAAAGCCATGCTTTCATTTCCATTCTCTCACAGCTTATTTCTCTCAGGGGTGTTTGCTCATTCTTCATACCATAACCCAGCTTAGTGACTCAGTTTACTCATCTGCTATTCCCCCGGTACAAGCCCATGTAGTCAGCTGGGAGTATCATGTATGTAAAGAGATTCTTGTGTTCTAAGTGCCCTTCTGTCAAAAGTCCTGGGATAGAGGGCATGAGTGGTAACATGTGTCATGTGTGAGACCTCATGTACTTGACAGTAAACAGAAAGCCTTTGTCTTCTCTACAAGGCTGGACTTAGTTGACCGTACATCAGTTGAAAGGCGCCATACTTTAACAGCTTGATAATTAAAGTTCTTTTTTTTTTTTTTTTAGGTTTTTGAGTCAGGGTTTTTTTTGTGTGTAACAGCCTTGACTCTCCTAGACTTGCTTTGTAGACCAGGCTGGACTTGAACTCATAGAGATCCATCTGCCTCTGCCTCCCGAGTGCTGGGATTACAGGGGTATGCCACCACGTCCAGATGATAATTAAAATTCTAACAGTGAAGGGACCATGCTGTGCTGACTCTGTTACCGTCTCCCTTTGCAGACTGCCACTTTCTCATATGCATTTGCAGCTTTCATTCCGACCTTCTCACTATAGGTTCAAAGTCCTGTGTGTGTGATATCTGTATGTAGATAGCAGCATGCGTGATGTGGAGAAATAAAAGATGATGTTGTCAAGTCCTACCAGGGATAAAGACTCCTGGAAAAGATAGCTTTGGCCTTCCAATTTTGTGTCCCTCATGACTAAAAACATTGCCAGGGAGGAGAGAAGATTTGAGAGGCTATACGCTGAGGTGGACATCAGCTTGGCTTCCGGACTGATTGAAATCATTGAGCAATCTGGGAAAGTGGCTAGTCATTGCCTTCTGCAATTAATAAAGAGGTCACTTTATCATAGGGCCTTTGAATCTGCTCTTAATGGCTTTGGCAGATGGCTATGATTTCTGACTTGGCCTGGCCACCTTATTTTAAAAAGGAGACCCTGATGGGCAGGAAAAGGCATCTTCATTATTAACTCCAGAAGCACAGCACAGGTATTTTCCAGCTTCTGTGAGAGGCACACCAACCATGCATGGGAGAAGCTTCTGTCTGCTGAGTGGAGGCAGCTCCCTTCGAACTCTTCCTTTTTGTAGACTATAAGGAATTGTAGAGGCATGCTCCTTTTAACAGAGAATATATATTAAAGGAAACTTCAGGATTATTTTTAAAAATCCATGTATTTATTTATTTACATGTATGATGTACATGCTACAGTGAGTGGGTCGCAGCCAGGGATGGTTCTGTCTTTCTGCTGTGGGGTCCACGGATTGAGATCAGACTGGCCTGCCTCTGTAGCCAGTGCTTTAATCTGCTGAACCGTCCTGCTGCCCCCCTCCCCCAGAGTATATGAAAGTAAATAAATATTTTCATATCAAAAAAGAAATGAACAGATACCCACAGCGGAGACCTTTGAGGCTTTGTTTCTTTTGCTTAAAGTGTTGGGGGCGGGGCTTGATAGGGGCGGGGCTTGATAGGGGGCGGGGCTTGATAACCTCTAATGATGGTGTCACGCATCTCCTCTTCTCCCTTTCACTCCATTCCACTTGAATGTTTGCAAAGAACCAATGGTGGCAAAGGCTTAATTTTGCCAGCTCTTAGCACGACGAAGCATTTAAATGACCATGGTCGTTTCTTGTTATTTATTGCACGTGTTGTTCTAGCATTCTCCATTCAGTTCAGCTCAGGGGTGGCTTACACACAGGAAGGTAGGGCAGCTGAGGATCTCAGTGCACTCCATAGAAAAGCCAGGGACATGCTGGCACTCCTCATGGGAGGCGCAGAGGGGTGCTTTCACTCACACACTTTCCTAGCACTTCTTCTATTTCAAGCTGAGAGCAATGTCCTGGGGTCTGTTCTGGCCATGAGGAAATGGTGGTTCCTTGGCTGAGTAAAAAGGGCAAAGAGTTCCACATCTGACTGCAACAATGGGAAGGGTAGAGGTTAAGGTGGAAAAGCTTTCATAGGTTACTGTGTCCATCGTTTTCAATCTTTGTTAATGAGCTCTTTAAGAAGCACTCAATACACACACACACATATTTAGAAGTAGTTCTAAGATTAAGTTGTTAATGGTGGTTGCTTTTGAAAATTTTAATCACAGTGATGTGGAAGAACTGGTTTATTGGTTCATTGATCATTTGCTAGCTCATTCATTCATTCATTCATTCATTCATTCATTCATTCTTTATTACTTAAGTTATCATTTTCAACCATCTGCTGTGCTGGAAAGTAGGATATAGAGGTAACTGTGAGGCTGCAAAATGTGTTAAAATGCCCCCAACCACACTGGACCTTTGTTTATAGACAGATTTATGGCTTTGCCATCATGATATATATCCTAGTTTCAGAAAATTGAATTATTTTAAGTATGCATAAATAAGTGCAAATATGACAGAGCCCCTTCAGATCCGAGACTTCTGCCATGTTTTCTTCTCCAAAAATAATCTCTCGACTGAATTTGCTGTCTTCTCATTCCCATGTGTGTACTTGCTCCTGTGCGCACATAAGCCTACTAACATCACCCACTTCTCTCATTCCCATGTGTGTGCTTGCTCCTGTGCGCACATAAGCCTACTAACATCACCCACTTCTCTGCCACTTCAAAGCTTTCTCTAAGGGATGGCATACTGCACTCACCCTTCCCTAGCTTGCTTTTTTTGTTCAGTAATGATTTTTGATATTTAACCTTATTAGGATCTATGTCTTAATCCTGGAAATTGTTTTACTTGTTAGGGAATAGCTTTGCTATTGTAAGGCCACATCACCATTGTGTGCCCTTCTGTTTATTTCTTCATGGGTTATAAAACAGTGCCACACAAAAAGTTTTGTAAAGGGGTGGGGTGACACCACTAGATAGAATTATAATGAAGAATGCATATCTTAGCTAACATTGTTATTCCTCAACTGTCCTCTGAGGGTCTTGAACTACTGTGAATGCCTTTCTGCAATAGGTGAGCCCCTCTTGCCCTGCCCCCTCTTCAGCTTATGGTGTTGGATGTATTTAGAAGGTTTTGCTTATTGGATGATCAGTTGAAATTTTGTATGTATAAAGATAGGACAAAAGCTAAAGAAAAATGGAGACCGTTTCCACTCTTTCCCAGACTAGCTCTATTATAGGTCATGTTTGAGTGTCTGGCTGAGCAGCCACCCTCATCAAACACTAATAATGGTCCAACTAGTCTGCTGTGTCTCTGTGGCACAGAACACATTATGCACCATTCTAAGGGAAGTAATCCAAGCTTACAGGACTTCAGAGGCAGATGGCAGGGGGATGGGTGGCAGGAGACAGTATCCCAAATTTATAGTGGATTCATTGTGTTGACCAAAGAACAGAGGGCCATAGGCCTGCAATCAAGAGGGATTGCTGCCTGCTTCCCTCTGGGCATTGGTGTACACATCTATAAAATGAACTGCTGCATCTGATACCTTTTCATGTTCTGATTTTCTTTTTCCCTTTTCAACATTCTATGTTTCTAAATTGGACCATCCCTCGGTGCTTCAAAATGTTTTGAACTATGAATACTTAGTTTATCTTGAGGACCGAGGAGGTCGATGCAGAAGCAATTGCTCAGCAAAGACCAGTTAAACATGCTAAGAAAATCCACTTTGAAATTGCAATCTAAGTTGAATGTGCATAGAAAAAGATTAGCGTCACTCATGCATGAAGATGATGGGAGAATAATAATGTGCAGACTGCAGGTGATTATCCTATATTTCTGTTCTCCAAATTTTCTTTAATAGCCATGTAGTAATATTCTTTAAATAAAATAATAAGCATATGCAAACAATTAGAAGTTCATCTGGTAGGAAAAAAGGAATAAGATTTACACAAAACATATGCTAGGGGAAGGGAGAACACCTGTATATGAAAATGGCTCATGGTGATTTCTCAGATGAGCCTGTGAGTCCTTTCCTTGGTGATGGTTGGAAATGTGTGCCTTTGTGTTGCTGTTGGAAGACTTGGGTAGAATGGAGGACAGCCAAACTGGCTTCCGGTACAAAAACAGTGGCAGAAACAGACCAGAACAACCCACATTCCTCTCTCTAGAATTAATGAACAGACTAGGTGGAAAGAGGAGGAAATAGATTTAACCATTAGGTCATGCACTCCCCGCCTTCCAGAGGTGTCTGATGAATCCTTGCTCTGTTGGGCAATAACAAGGGTGGGAGGGGTCACACAATTTACCTACGGTGAGCATTGGCGATGGAGATTTTTCCCTAATTATGGACCAGACATGGAATGGAAGAATAGCTCTTCCTGAAGTCTGCTTTCTCATCTGGAGGTGTGTGTGTGTGTGTGTGTGTGTGTGTGTGTGTGTGTGTGTGTGTGTGTGTGTGTGTGCCCTTGAACTCTAGCTCCCCACTGAGCTGACTGCTCTCTTTTCTGTCTCTGAGAGCCTTCTTGAGCAGTCTGCTCTTTTTTTCATGAGGCCACCCTTCAGATCTCTGAAAGGAACTCTTGTGCCTCAGTTTCTTCCCTCTCACCCATCCTTTCTGGAGACCCTGCAATGGCTTCTTTCACAGATGCCTTGGTGGAACTTGTTTTTTTTTTTTTTAATTTTTTATTAGACTCACATTGAGTTTGTACAGGTGTGTGGGTGTGTGTGTGTGTGTGTGTGTGTGTGTGTGAGAGAGAGAGAGAGAGAGAGAGAGAGAGAGAGAGAGAGAGAGAGAGAGAGAGAGAACAACAAAAACAAAGACAAAACCCTGGTGTGGGCATTGGCTCATACAAACCCATTACTTTTGTGTAGAAAGAGAAAGGATGTGAAAGCTACTTTCAGAAGGTCAGTGTGGCCACATACTATCACCATGGGAAACTTGGAGTGACACTTGTGGCAAAGCCTGGCCTTTATTTAGAGACTTTGCAGACACAGAAGAAATGTAATATTCTTTTGCTTTCATGATCATGATCCAACCAGTGTTTGCAGCATAAGGTGGTGAATAGCTTAGCAGTCTTCAGATGCGTAAAGGTATTGTTGTCATTATAAACAATGCTTACATCTATGTAGAGGTGTAGACTCTTAGTAGGAGGGAAACTTTTGAAGATAGAGTGTCCGAGGATTGCCTTTGCATGCGCCCCCTCCCCCCGACATGTGTATGTGCATCAGAGTTCTTTTTGCAATCCAGAGTTGAAATGATGTCCAGTGTGACTGAATCGTGAGATTGTAAAGGAACTCTAGCCTTCCCACATTACAGCCATAGAGTGTGGCGGCAGCTACTACCAAGATTTTGAACCCTGGAGGCATGCTTGGTGATGGGCTTTACACTCATGAAACCATCAGGTTCTATGTCTTGGGAAGTAGTTGCTATCGTTAGCTTTATCCTACAATATGCCTAGTCACAGAGAGAGAGGCTATCCCACAGTATGTACAGTAACAGAGTAAGGCTAGCTCACTGTATGCATAGTAACAGAGTGAGGCTAGCCCACAGTATGCATAGTCACAGAGAGAGGCTAGCCCATAGTATGCATAGTCACAGAGAGAGGCTAGCCCACCGTATGCCTAGTCACAGAGCAAGGCTAGCCTGCAGTATGCACAGTCACAGAGAGAAGCTAGCCCACAGTATGCATAGTTACAGAGAGAGGCTAGCTTACAGTATACATAGTCACAGAGAGAGGCTAGCCCATAGTATGCATAGTTACAGAGAGAGGCTAGCCCACAGTATGCATAGTCACAGGGAGAGGCTAGCCCACAGTATGCATAGTCACAGAGAGAGGCTAGCCCACAGTATGCATAGTTACAGAGAGAGGCTAGCCCACAGTATGCATAGTCACAGAGAGAGGCTAGCCCATAGTATGCATAGTCACAGAGAGAGGCTAGCCCACAGTATGCATAGTCACAGGGAGAGGCTAGCCCACAGTATGCATAGTCACAGAGAGAGGCTAGCCCACAGTATGCATAGTCACAGAGAGAGGCTAGCCCACAGTATGCATAGTCACAGAGCAAGGCTAACCCACAGTATGCATAGTCACAGAGAGAGGCTAGCCCACAGTATGCATAGTTACAGAGAGAGGCTAGCCCACAGTATGCATAGTCACAGAGAGAGGCTAGCCCACAGTATGCATAGTTACAGAGAGAGGCTAGCCCACAGTATGCATAGTCACAGAGCAAGGCTAGCCCACAGTATGCATAGTCACAGAGCAAGGCTAACCCACAGTATGCATAGTCACAGAGCAAGGCTAACCCACAGTATGCATAGTCACAGAGCAAGGCTAGCTCATACCTTGGTCTATCCCTTGTCTCTATTCTGACTGAAACAGGCATATTCAACATTAAACACTATACCAAAGGATCTTTTTAAATGAACATGCGTGAAAATTTCCTTAAATGAAACATTAGTTTTTACCATAGCTGTTAAGCTAAGAGTTTATGAAAGATCCATTTCCACAGCCAAATATACCTATTATTTCCTATATTGGTCACTCTAAGAGATGGATGAAGGAGTTTGATTAAATGCAGAGATCACCAGATTCCCAAAGGCAGGCTAGGACAAATTTTACCTAGCAACTGCCACTAAGCCCCCTATGACAGTGGCCTACTGCCTTCCTACTGCCCGACCTCGGTATTCCCACCTATAAAATGTGAGTAATAGCCTCTTGGCAAGAAGATACCTTCTAGCTTTGCCCAATCCGTAATTCATGACTCCTACCTTTGGGAAGAACAAGATGTCTGTCTTTGTTCTTTAAAGAAAGTTTGATGGCAGCTTCTCGCTTTGAATTTCTTACTGCCTTTTACCCTCCCTCTCTAAGGACCTATGACTTAACTGCCCCACTGCCCAGCTATTTCTGACATTCTCAGCAAGAAACTTGTCTGGAATTATCTGACCGGCCCCATCTAGGTGAGACCAATTGCCACAGAAGGTTTCTGACTTCTGCCTTATGTGAACTGCCTTTCTTCCATGGTAGACTTTCCAGTGTGGCTTTAGGGACTCCTTTAGCAGACAGATCTGGAGGAAGGGTAGGGTAGAGATTTTAGCTATAGGTGACAGTTGCTTATCTCACGAATTTCTGCTCAGTGTGTTTCTTCTTCTCAGCAGAGCTGACTACCCACCACCTCAAAACAATCCCAGAGTATTTCCTTTTGAGTGTACCTGGCAAGAAGACTGGCACCCATTCTTTCCTTTTGCCTCTTAGTTATTCATCCATCACGGGTAGAGACAGACTGTGTTGCACTTGGGTAGGGCGGTGTGGCCTTTGTCCTGGGAAGATATAAACAAATGCAGAAAAACCAAGTTATATTTTCTCCAAAGTCCAGGAGCAGAAGCAATGACTGTTGGGCTTCCTCGCAGAGCATGGTTGAAGGGTGTCTTGCAGGAACGTGAGTGGTCCCAAAGCAACCGCACCACAGAAAAGTTTACCCCATTATGGATGATGGCTTCCCCATAGCTTCCTTTAACCTTCTACACACTATCTACTTTGCACCTCCCAAGACCGTGAGGCCATATGCAGTCAGGGCAGAATCATACACAGCTGGCTGGGAGGTGCAGGAGACTGTGGCTGGACTCCCCAGTGGCTGCCCAGTGACCTTCTCCTCCGTTAGAAAGTATCCACAGGCTATAGGTCTGATCTTGAAGATCTCTTGCAAGCTGTCACTGCCATCTGATGAAGATGATGACTGCTATCCTCCTGTAGTGCACTCTAACAGATAGTATCTCATGTACAAATACTGCCCAGTACATGGCAAAAGGAAAAGGTTTGTGTTCCTTAATGTTTGCTGTGACTACCTCTTTCTGAGACAGAAAACAGTTTCCTGTCTGACTGCTACACCTGACCCCATCATCCTAAGTAATCTTTCGGAGCAGTCAGAAGCTCCTGTTTGGGAATTAATTATGTACTGCCTCATGGTGTTTTTCCAGTCCTGATAAGTATTTGTTTTTTTATTACTTATCTCCCCTTATTACAAATTGTTTCTCCTCGGAGGTTGTAAATGCTGTGTGGCCAGGGGCAAACACGAGTATAAGCACTTGCTGTTTGGGTCTCTCTTCTTTGGGGCACTCACATTACAAGTTAAGATTCTTCTTCAACTCAGCGAAGCTCTGCTCATTTCTACTTGATTTAAAAAAAAATTCATCTTTACTCTCAGTAATGTCTTGTCCATGTTTTGGCTCCTCCCACAGTATTGTCATTGCACATATTGTATATTTCACTTGTAAAAAAGTCTTCAATGTCTTTAAAGTTTGAAAAATGTGGATTGTAGTTACATTTCTTCCTGCCAATTCCAATACTGCTGTGTGTCACTCTGGGTCCTTTTGGATTGTTGTTTTTTTTTTTTTTTTCTTCCTCATTGGCAGGCCCTGTTTTCCAGGTTTTTCATGCCTTCTAGTTGTGGGTTGCCTGACAGGCATTGTGAGTTGGGTTCTCATTGGGTGCTGGGTTCGCATCCTTGTTAACTGTCAGTGATGACCTGGGCTCTGGGATGCAGTTAGTGTGCTTAAAAGTAATTTGGTCCTTATGAGGTTTGTGTTGTGTTAGTTGCCCTCGTTTCCCTGGACTGTCAGCTCTGTGTACTCAGCTTCTGTCCTCCTATTCCTCACGCATTTTGACCTGGACACTCAGGACTCACTTCATATTTTTTTCAGATCATGGTCCTTTATTGATAACAGTCTTGACAGTCACCTGTTTCTCTTTCTTGCCAGAGGTGGAAGGCATCTGCTTTATTCTACCTATTTGGAATTAGCCTCCATGTCCAATGTGTCTGCCTCTGCCTTTCTAGACTTCATGAGACTGAATAAGGGGGCTTTTCTCTAGGTTTCTTATCATACCTGTTTATTATAACCTGGTTTTTATTCTTTTTCTCTTAGTATCTATTGGGTAATAATGGAATAAACATAGAATTCAATTTTTAAAGCGGCAGCTTATGAATGAGTTTTAGTTGTAGTTGTAGTTCTTTTAAAGAGAAATGGGGTTACCTTATAGTGTACAATACTGAAGTGTCTCAACTTTTTAGGTAGCTAATTGTTTTAATGGCTCAGGCAGTTTTGTAAACTATTTATTTTTTTGTATTACTTATTAAAATATTTTTTTTATTTCTAGCTTTCACTGGAAGGTTTTAAAAAATCATTTAGATGATGTTTGAAACGACACATGGAAGGAATACAAGGAAGTAAGAACTGAGCAGCACATCGTATGCCCAGCTGGCATTGTCTGACTTTATGGTAGACCACTAACTATGGGATATTCAAGTTTGAAAATTTCTGAGGTGATTGTTCTTATCTCAAGTGCCTTTTCCATGTTGGATATAGTTGGGTAACTGGGCTACAAATAGCTGTGAGTCAGTGCATTCTTATCAACTGCAGATAATTTGACAGTGGATATGTACACTGGGGCCAGAGCCAAGGACAAGTTCATATGTTTGGTTTTAGAGGGCCATTAGCTGGGCTGTATTGGGTGAGCCTCTGAAGACTTCCCTGTTCCATCTGCTCGGTAGCTGTTGGTACCATCATTGACTGTGTCAATGGGCACAATAGCCAGGACTTAGAGTTGGTTGTGTGTAGACTCATTGTTATGCAGGAAGTAGAAATCAAGGCATCTAGTCTGCCATGTTTCTTCCGAGAGCAAATAAAGTAAGAACAGTAGTTTGCTGTTATAGTTCTAAGTGAACACAGGACCCTCCCTCTCCTTGACAGCTTATTCAAAAGGCAGACATCTACCTCTGAAGTTGAATTGTACTGAGTGGATGCAATCATTAGAGGCACATAGAGTCACTGTACCTGTGTTTCATATTTTATTTTTCTCTTCCTAACAGTTTGATGTATGTTCATTGTTTGTAAATAAAATATTCATTTTTTTCCAGCAATAGTTTCCTTGTCCTAAAACAACCCCTCCCCATTGCTTGGCGATGAAGTTATTAAAGTTAAGCTGTGCCCATCTGTCCCCACATTTTCTTCTTGGAATCCAGGGCCAGATCTTGGGTGGTGTCCATGAACAGAAATACTCCACATTAGCAGAGCAATTCTGTTTTGTAGATATGGATGAAACCTCTCGGGGTTGTGCAAATGAAGCTGGGGGCGTATTTTGCATATTTTCCTAGGATGACAGTGATTCTGTGGCTAAACCAAGATTAGACCCTGTCACTTTAAGGAATCTGACTTTCCGCTTCAAGAGTAAACTGTGTTGCCTTCTAAACTACTAGTTAAGCTTAACTTTGAAGTGTACTTTGTATTTAAGTCTGATGACAGTGTTGCTTTGCCTCCTGTGTTGTTTGGATGCAAATCTTTTCCTAACTGGTCAGGTACAGCAGCTTCCTCGACCCTTGGTTCCTCACCAATCTGGCAGTGAATGCTGTCCAGACTGCTAGCCAAGGTGCCTGTTCTCCTTTGCTCTACTGTGTGATACCTGTAATCTTACCTAGCACACAGTAGGATTTTTATCTTCTACTCTATGAAGTATCCACCGTAGGTCTTGAGGCCTAGCTTATAGTAGCTTTCCTCCACCATCTGATAGAATTTTCTCTTCTTCCCTGAAGGCAACTGAAGATCTAGACTTTGTGCCCTCTCATCTTTCTTCCCTTCCTACATCTGGGCTCTTGCCCACATGTTTCTTTTTTCAGAATGCTCCCCAGTTCTGCAAATCCCCAGGACCTTTCCTGTTCTTTACAGCTCACCTTTAGAGAAAGAGTGGCAAGAAAATAGGCTTCCCATCACTCTACAAAAGGTTTGATTTTTAGGTCAAATAATAAATTGACATATGTGTTGTTTTGTTAGAACCAGCATAGTGTGAGGTCAGTACTATATACTATATACAGCTTTAGCCATTACCTTAAATTTTGTTAGCTGTCCATTCAAGCCTTCTGTCTTCTCTGTCTGCTGGGCTGCTCCTCCCCCAGACCCAGGGAAGCAGAAAGGAAGAGGGTGTGAAGTTTGTAGACAGAGGCAAGGTTGCCTACCTGACACTTCACTGCAGAATGGTCTTGTCAAAAGGCTGGCCTGACCCTGCCAGACCCTCCCTGCCTCTACTCTATACTCTATATGTTCCTGGTCAGAGTGAGGCTGGGGCAAGAGCTGAAGCTTCCCATGGGCAGGCATAGGTGTAGATCTGCATCCTTACTTGGTCCTTCATCAATCAGTTCCCAGTTTGTCTCTTCCTCTTCAGTGGAGTGACAAGGAGGCAACCAATCATAGAGCTGGCCCTGGACTTCATGCTTGTGGTTTGTAGAAGCTGTAAAATAGCCCCAGGAACATATTGTGTTGATAATTCTTTTTTTATTTTTCCAGAGGAAGAAACTGGGCAAAGTAAGGCCAGGAATCCGGCCCAGATGAGCTTAAAAACAAAAACAAACCAAAGCAAAACAAACAAACAAAAAACCAAACCAAACCAAAACAAACGAACAAACAAATAAAAAACAACAACAGCAACAACAAAATCCCCAAAAACCCAAACAGGAAAAGTTCTGGGAATTTGTGGAGGAGTTGGGGAGCAATGCCAAGATGTAGGAATGGGGAAAGGTGAGCAGACAGCAGTACCATTGAGCCAAATCCAGGCCCACTACATAGCCCATGCCACACTTGTGCAGTGTCAAGCTCTGGGCATACAGGGCCAGAGTGAATAGTAGCTGCTGCTACTGTTTTAATATTCAGGCCTTTTTCCAGCACAAGAACTCTTGAGCACATTGTTAGATGAAACTCGATTGCGTTGTGCGTACAAGAGGTTGGGTGAGCCTATTGTTTCTAAGGAGAATGCTTGGAGGCTACCTTAAAACAAAAGAAATTATGAAAATTTCAAATAGAACTAGAGAAATGAAATATTAAACAAGATTTGTATCGGAAAACAGGGAGAGAAATGGAAGCGTTTGACTAGCTCATAGTGTTTTCATCAAAAGCAATGGGGTGGATGGGTTGCTTAGTCCCATAGACATCTCTTACCAGTTGTGGCGAACTCATGGGAAACCACTCACTCTTAACCTTTAGATGCCAGTCTGGCCTCCTAACATCCCTCTTTCACTTTAATGGGAAGCCGTCGATGGTTTGCCAGACAGTGACAGTGTTTTGATTGAGTTAAGTTCACTTGCCTTGAACATGGTTAGACCAGAAAGCAAGAGTCCCTCTGTTTAGAAGGAATTTCACTCCAGGAGGACCCTAACTCTTCAGGAGGAGTCTGGAAACTCTTAAGCACAGCAGCTTCCATCCTTGCCCACCCTTTTCCCATAGCAGCAGCAGCAGCAGCAGCAGCAGCAGCAGCAGCAGCAGCAGCAGCAGCAGCAGGCTATTACTGGGAGCACACGATAAAACAAAGCTGTTCCCTGAGATGTGGCTGCCAGATCTCTTATCTTTGCAGTTCTCTTGAATTTGGGGTGGGGAAATAATGATAGCAAGCATAGATGGAAAGTAACAGTTTCCATTTTGCTAACACTCACTGCTTTGATTTTTCTTTCCCGTGATTTTATTTAATTCTGTCCCCTTTTGTGTATACCGCACAATATGCGTGATGGTGTGCCGTATCTCGATAAGGATCAGGGATGCTGCATAGCCAAGAACGTTCTGTAGTCCCACCTAATCACCCTGCAGGACAGGTCCAGAGACAAGTCCAGAATGTGGAAATGCCCATGCTCAGGGAGAAGCCAGACCCTGCTCCATCCCTTCCCATCCCCCTCTCCCAGCAGCTTGCTGCTCTAGTGCACCTGTGATCGCTTGCTCTCACACCTGGGAAATACAGGGTTGGAGGAATTCTCTGAGGTCACTACACTTATCAAAAAAGTGAGAATCCAGCAGGATGTAGAGAAAGCGTGCAAAACAGTTTAGGAAATCTTGAAAGATAAATATTTGTTCCAGTTAGCTAGCCCATCCGTCCATCCTCACATCCTTTCTGTGACGCAAGAAGTTTAGGATTGATCTCATGTATTTTCTAAGGGTTATTAAAATGAAGAAATTGAAATATTTAGCATAACCTATAAAGAATATTAATGAGATTGTGATCTGACACAAACAATAAATAGTGAGTCATGCTCTTTCAACTTATTGTGCTCTCTCTTCTGCTTTATTTAGGATTTTTTCTTCCTGTGCTATTTCAACAAAATGCTTAGAAGTAAAGTTTGCTTTACAGCAGGCAGGGTGCATGAAGAGGCTCTTTTCCTCGTCTGATCTGCCTGCCAAATCTCTTGGCTTCATAGCTCTTATAACCTAGCTGATCTTCCTGTGGCTGTGGGGGAGGCATAGCTTTGAAAGGAGAATTTTGAGTAAAGAAATCTGGAGGTTAGGGAGGGATGGCCAGGCTCCATGGCTGCTGGTCAGTCACAGTGTGCAGCCTCATGATCCCCGGTGAACCACTGAGCACCACTTTGCCTCTCTGGGTGGGTGGTTTTGTTATTTAACTCACAGAAGCATGTGGCCTCTGTGTGCTTTGGTGCCATCCACTTGTATCATGGGGCTCTCAGGTACTTCCTGAACTACTTAGGATTATAGTGAGGAGGAAGTGACCCTATCCATAGAAGTCTTCTAAGAATGTATAAAACAAACATAAAGCGACATAAAAATCATCAGAGTCTCTTATCAGTGAATTCCATTTTTTGTGATCCCATAAAATTTGATTTCTTCCATCTCTGGCAAGGATAGGGTCTTGCCTACTTGTCTTCATTTAGAAAAGCTGAGTGCTTGCTGGTGGCCTACGGAAGTTAAGGGTGCAACAAGATGGATGCTCAGGCTCCCCTACTCACTCACCCTGGCAAACTTTTGGGAGATTTCTGTATGACTTCACTGTTTGTGTCAACTCGCTGGGAATTAAGGCAAGTTTCTCCTTTCTTAGGTTAAAATGGCACCCCAGTAGAAGGTAGTCTACCACAGCTCTTTGGGTTTTTTTCCCCAGTCCTATTTGCTGGAGCTGTCTGTGTGCACCTCTTGGGTTATGCTAGCATGAAGTGAATAAAGACAAGTGGGGCAAGGCTCTGGTGAGTGGGTTAATAGTGAATCATGAGGAGGAAGAAGAGAAAACAGACGTTCTTGTCTCCGATACTTAACGAACAAAGTGTCTCTGGCAAGTCATTCTCACCTGTGGGCTCAGTTTCCCAGGCAAAACATCCAGGCAAGATGTCCGGAATGACCTCCAACACTGAGGTTTCTTGTAATCTGCCCATCCGTTTCTCTATGGTAACCGAATCCTTGTGCCTGACAACCATCGGAAACTGAATGAAGGAAAGTTATGAATCTGATGGCATATTTAAAATGTTATGTATGTGTATGTGCACATGTACATGTACACACTGCTGCGTATGTGTCCAGGTACCCATGGAGGCCACCAAATTCCTGAGAGTGAGGTTGTGTAAAGGTGGTTGTGAGCTACCTGATGTGGTTACTGAGAAGCAAGCTCCAGCCTTCTGTAAGAAGAGCAAACATTCTTAGCCAGCTCCTGACAGACAAACCTCACAGGCCGATTGGGTTATCTAGCATTCTGCATTAACATTAGCATTGCCTTGTATTGGAATACTGCACCATAGATGGTGATACTTACTCAGTTCACCTATTGCTTGCCTTGGTGTTTGTTTGTTTGTTTATTTTTTAAGGCAGAAGAAAACATCTGAGGGTGATTATGTTGCTATTACCACTGTTGTCTGTGGTGGAACAGGACTTTAATGTGAGACCTTTATAATCAGGTCATCTTTTTTTATTTTTATTTTTACCTTAAATAGAAATATGCCTATATGTTAGATTCTAAGCCCCTCTATCCTATCTGTTTCTGTCTTTCTTTCTCATATATATAGGTGTATATATATATATGATATATACATATATATGTATATTGTATATATATATATTTGAGAACAAAAGACGGAGAGAGGGAGAGGCAGAGAGAAAAGAGATAATGCTTGAAACCTAACATATAGGCATATATATATGTGTGTGTATGTATGTATATATATATATACACACACACACAGACATATAACTAATTTAATCTGTAAAATATTTTAAAGCGAGCGTTATTCCTTGTACTCCAAGATAAAGCATGGCAATATAAGAAATCAAAATAAGACTTGTTCAAGATTGTATAGGCATCATTCAGAGGTGAGGAGGAGATTTGAACTCAGATACTCTTTTCCTAAAGGAGATTGCTCATACTTGGCTCATGTTTGAGAAGCCAGCTTCTGTTTGAAGCTATAGCCTACAACAGCCAGATGAGCACTCGTACATCTCTATCCTTAGCCTCATCCTGAAGTACACAAAGTTCACTTCCATGTTCAGAAGACTCAGACCAAAGGGATTGCACGCATATTGAATTCATGTGCCCAGCTGTGTGTTTGGCTACCAATGTGGGAAGAGCAGGTGCCTGATTCCATCACATCATCAGAACCACCCCTGCCCTGTCCCTAGCAGCAACCTCTGTGGTCAGCCCTATACCTGGATGAATATGCTGGGATGCCAGTTAGGACAATAGGACGTCAGATGAGCCCACAAGAAGAAGTCATTCCCCATGTCCCCGGTCTCGTTTAGCCTGACTGGACAATGCTTGCTTTATCCCTGACACTTACTGACTTTTCCAGTCATTTTCTTTTTTTCTTTCTGCAACTTTCTTGTGCTTTAATGCATCTTTCCTGACTTAGACACACTTTTCTGAGCTTACCTATGAGTTTAATTCTCTATTTAATGTTGAGGAATAAATTATCTTGTTAGGGTATGCTTCCAAAGATTTTGCCATATATAATAATAGAATGTTAAAACTAAAACACACACACACACACACACACACACACACACACACACACACACACACAGAGCTGCAGAACTCAGAAACTAAGTGCACAGACAAGGGGAAATTTTGGAATAAGTTCTGGTTATTAGACAGGTGGCAAAATTCTACTACGAAACAGCTCTGTTATGCACTTGGTCCAAACAATTAGCCAGCGTGCCTCTTTTTCTAATCCAGAAAATTTTACCATCTAAGGCTTATATGTTAAAATGAAGTAGTGCATGTGCACGTGTGTGTGTGTGTGTGTGTGTGTGTGTGTGTGTATGTGTGTGTGTGTGTGTATTTGCACAGCAGGGGTTATTTGCACTGCAGGGGTTTGAAACCAGGTCCTTGTCTGTGCTACATAAGTATTCTGCTGTTTACAGCCTAACCCTCCTAATAAGCTTGTAATGCTGTCTCATGTGAGCTTTCGTACTGTGGCTACCCATTGCCTATGAGGTCAGGCTTGGGTTCTAATTGCAGCTGTGTTACCGACAAAGCTGTGTGACTTGGGCAAGTTTACTTCATCTTTTTGAGTCCCCTTTCCCAGAGTCCCCTTTCCCTCTCAGAGGAGAAAGCAATAATTATATATTACTCAGAGAGCCGTAGGGAGTGAAACCAGGCATGTTTATATATTTAACACTGGCCTTTTATAGAATGAGTACTTGATAAGTGATGCTGTTGTTACTGATTTTTATCATCCTTAAATTAGCATCTGTGATGTGGGAGACACAGCACTTGCCACATAGTAGGCTTCGATGGCACGTGTTCTATGAGTGATTCAGATGGCCAACAGTAGCTTTTTATTTACGCCACGAACAAGAAGAGAAGTGCTGAGTGGAGCGAATGGAAGCTCTGCCTTGAAGCCAGCTGTCTTCACAGTGAGGCATCTTGCAAGCTAACAGTGGAGTAGGCAGAGCAAGGAAAACAGCCTCTAGCTGTGCTAAAGGGCAGCCCCCCTCCCCAACTGAAAATTTACTTTTTGCCCTTGAAGGAGAATGAGGAGAGGAGAGGGGCAGAGGGGTTCCTTTCAAGAACTGCCACATGTCACCAGATTGCCCCCCCAACCCCCCACACCCCCTCCCAGCATCGGTGCCGTTTGGCCCTCTTCTCTTTGCCCAGGAGAAGCCAAAATGTTAAATTGGTACAGCTTACAGGATCTGACAGAGAAATTCTTCACGTCTGGCCTGGATGTCTAAGTAAATTTGGTATACTCCTTGTGGTCTGGGGCAAGCTCTGGAAGCTGTTAGAAATCCGAACAAAACCCCCCATTCAAAAGACTGCTCGTTTCCTGCTGGGTAATCCAAGTATCAAACATCAAGACACAGGGGTGAGGAGAGTGTGGCTGCCCAGTGCAGAGCACACCAAGGTGTCTGCAAAGTCGCCCCAGATGGCTTCGAACGTTGCTTCCACTTGATCATCCTGAATCAGTGGTTTTGTTTGAAAATGAGAGCTGGGCTTTCCCTCCATGAAGGGCTGGGCAGGAGGTGGCGGGAGGAGGGGCTGCCTGAATCTTGTCAGTCAAGTTTAGGAGCCAGCAGCTTTCTGCTTCCCTTGAAGTTGCAGAGCCCTTAGTTTGGGGGTTTGCTTTCATTAGTTACAGCCTAAGCAGGGTCTACTGCCTTAGACCAGGCAGCTCAGTGGCTGGAAAAAAAAATCTTTATTAAAAAGGCTTTGTGGAGGAACCTTGGCTTATCTCGGGAAATATCAGTGTGTCATAAACTGCTTCCTTTTGGTAGAAATTTATTTTCTGTGAAATCCAGGTGTTCTTTTATATGGACTTGAAAGGAATAAATTTGATAGTCAGTTTGGATTTTTTTCCCCACTAAGAAGAATTTTTTTTTCCTTGTGGATTAATTGAGGTTGAAATCAGATAACAGTAGGCGAGACCACCGGGTGCCACTGCCTGAGCTGTTACTTTAATTAATTTTAGCTCTGCTAGCTGCATTGGGAAGCTGTGTAGCTCCTGCACTTTCACAGTTTAGGGATACCCCTCCCACCGCACCCCACCCCCACCCCAAGTCAGTCTCATCCCCGCCAGACTACACTTCTGGAGAAAGAGACAAAGCCTTATTCATTGCAGCGTGCACAGTACCCCATCGGACACACAGCCAATGCCTTTTCAAAGTGAACGAATGAAAGGGGCATTTTTATAACACTTGAGTGATGGACCAGGTGGTCTCATGCAGCCAAAGAGCTGACCAGGCTCTTCCTGGGCTTGCTCTGGGGCTCTAAGCCCTCTTCCTTGCCTTCATCTCTGCTTCTCTTCTTGTCTCAGAAGGTGGTAGATGCAGGAATCTCTCTCCTCTTTTCTCAAGAAGGAATTCAGCTAGTGTATTACATAGGCTCGGCCTGTTCTTTTGTGCTTATTAGCTGTACGAGATGTAAAGCACATGAAAAGATAGCATCACACAGGGAACACCAACCCATTTTGGTGACATTTACGGAGCCGTAGCTACACACAATAGCAGCAGCTCACTTGTCAGTAGATGGCAGGTCTGGGTTATATCAGGAGGAGTATGGTGGTTCTCATTCCCCCCCCCCCCCAAGTTGTGCTGACCTCTCAAGAGAAAATATTCCCCTTCTAATAAAAGTCAGAGCAGATTTATGGACTTGCTCCTGGCCACTTGTCCTTTATGCTTTCACAGAAAAATAAATCTAGAGGAAGATTCATGATTGGCCCTGCCCCCACCTGTGTTGTCAGTGTTCCAACCCTCTCTCCCAGCTTAGCTGCTGCCCCAGTTCCAGCTGGTGGGGGATATTGAGACTTGTGGCTTTTTCAGTGGCAAGAAGGGTCTTTCTCTGCCTGCAGGGCCTCACTCTGGCACCCAGGTGGGTCTGGACCTCCCTGACAAATCATGTTGATCTCAGTGAGGAGGGCTCTCTGTAATTAAAGGCCCACCTCTCGAAGATTGCGTTTCTGCCATTATATCCTCTGTGCAGCAAAGGTACATTAACTATTGACTCTGTGTTTGGTTCACCCAGTGCTTCAGCAATGACTTAAAACAGCTCCTAATGGAGCGAGTGGCACAGGCCTCTCAGTCTGGCCATCAAGGATCTTGTTACTTAATAAGAAAGAGAAATGTGGTCGGTCCCTATGATATACTGGGATACATTGAGCAAGGGGCTTTGAGTTTGATGGTCTTGGGTTCAAATTCAGCCCCTACATTTTCATAGCTCTTTTCACCCTGGGAAAATTCCTTAATCATTTGAAGTCTTCGAAGAGTAAATAACACGCACTGTCCCAGGAAGGCTACTTGCAGATATTAAGTGAGCCATAGGAACAGCCCAGGCAAGAGCTGATGCCAAAGTATACACAGGGCCTGCAAGGTCCAAACCAGATGGGGTCTTGTTGGTTCCCTGGGACTTGACGGAGAGGGAAAGTGGACACCCATAACCAAGATGCTATCTCCAAGTGACAACTGCTGGCAGAGGCAAAATTGGTTTTCTTGAATGAGGTATCACTGGGTATACAAACCACACTTGAGGGCAAAGGGCAGGCCCCATGCCTAGTATGAAATGAATTATGTGGAATTTTTGGAGATTGTTGTTGTGTTGTTATTATTGTCTCATATTGCCTTGTTTGGGCATTGGGTTTTTTTTTTGTTGTTGTTGTTATTGTTTTTTTTTTAACCTTAGAGGTTTTTTGCTTGTCTATTATGGATTCCAATTTTGTGTTTTAATGTTTTTGTTTGTTCGTTGTATGCTTCTCATGCTTTTTGTTTTGTTTTGTTATGGCTTGTTGGTTTTTAAGTAAATCTGTTTACAAATAGAGAAAAAGAGGTGTGGAGTTAGAAGGGCAGGGAGGTAGGGAAGGTCTGGGAGGAGATGAGGGAATTATTGAATATTATTTTCAATTAAAAAAAAAAAGAGCTGGTGCTAAAAAGTGGTAACTCCTATTGTTTCATTTAATAGGTGAAGTAGATAGGCCTCCACGCATGCTCTGAAGGGGTGTGTACCATCCCCTGGGCCATCAGGACAAGGGAGAGGCCACTAAGTGTTTCATGGGACATGGGTATGACCTGAGTACAGGAAGATAGTGGGGTTTGGAGACTAATGAGGGAGAATAAATGCAAAATCGCATCGGAAACATGTATTTTGCACCCTTTTGCTTGTTGCTATTATTAGTTCAAATCAAATCACCAGGCTGGTGGAGCTTAGCACTAGCATTTCTACATTTCTTTTGTTTTCTTGTGCTGCCTTCTATAACCCTTCAGTTAGAATGTATGAGGGGATAGCGGGGTGGTGGGATCCATGTATTAGTGTGGATGTTTTTGCAATTCTTAGACTGTTTCAGAGGCTGTGTCAAATCTGATGCTCTTGCTTGTGCCTCAGAGTGGCTAGAACGGGGTACTCCTTTGCATGGCAAGCTCTTAATGATGTTGACAGCTGGGGTGATCATTAATTGTCTGTAACTCCTCCTGATGCAAAAATTTTAATTTGTAGAAAGCACCTGACTGCTTGGTACAGTCAGCCATATTGTATGATTATCATTGGGCCATGTCTTTACACAATGGCCTTCAGCTCCTCTGAACTCAACTAACTTTGGCCTGGCCCTTCCATGTGCCTGACTCCTGTGCCAGCCTGACGTGCCCTTGAGGCAATATGCACCTTGCTATCTCCTGTGAGGCTAACTAAGAAGGAATGTGCGGCCAACAGAGCAGAACAGGTACCTATAAGGGGCCATACCTGTAGTGTTAAGCCTGATTAACACTACTCACTCCTTTTTGTGTTTTCTGAACTAGAATCTGTTTACTTTCCCCATAGAACTTAGCTTTGGGGTATTGGAGTTCTAAGCATCTCACCTTGTGTTCATGGTAGTAATCTTGCTGGTCTTTGTGTGTGTGTGTGTGTGCTTTGGAGTATCTGTGGAAAACATACTTCCATTATTCTAGATCTTTTGTTAGGCTCTTGGTAGAGAGTCTACGCTGCAAAGCGCACACTAGAAGCATAGAGAGTGGCCAAATGGTGTATTGCTCCTTTTTAGATTTAGAGGGTGCTGACTCCAGCTAGGCATCTTCACTCATACTTTTTGAGTGGCTAATGCTTGGCAGACATGTTATAAAAGCTAATTTGTTTATAGTTGTGTCACATAATTATATACTCTGTATACAGTATGCCTTGAAATCATTATTTATTGCATAAATATTACCACAGAAACTGAACTCAAATCACAAGGAAGAATGTGTGTGGGTTAGCACCCTTGGCAAAGGTCTAGGAAAAACAGTAAGAACTCAGTGTGTCACCATTTGCACACATGTCTTTTGGTCTCATTAAGGGGGCTTGTGCACTTTACACACAGAAATTCTTCTGTATGTACCCTTGGTTTTCTCTTCTCAGATTCCCAGTATTAGTCACCTGGGCTGCTACCATTAATTGCACAGGTGTTTGGAGAATCCACAATTCTCCAAGAAGAAGAGGCTCCCACCTCTACTAATACTCAGGCCCAGTCTTTACTCTTTGGAGTGGGAGTAGAAATTAGGGGTGGTGGGAAGCAAACTCACAGTTCATCCTCTCAGGCATCTAGATGCTATAATTAGATAGTTTAGCAGCACTGTCTATGAGACTAAAACACACTACTTTATCATTTACACTCAAAGATCAAGAACTAGATGGCAGTATTTGGAGGCTCTGAGACATGCAGGAGTAAGTTCTCTGTCTACAGTATTAACTTCAGCAGAGAAAGCTGGCTGAGTGCAAGTAGAATATACTTAGCTCCTTAGCTTATTCTGCAATAGTTTTCCTTGGGTTGAACGTATCCGATGCTGCAGGCTTTGACTTGATCTGTGTCTGTCTCTGAGGACATGAACAGTGATAATGAATAGTGATACATCTCAGGGTGATGTGTGTGTGTGTGTGTGTGTGTGTGTGTGTGTGTGTGTGTTGGTTCTGAGGAAGTAAGGCGATAACTTAATAATTTCCATATTTTTCCAAAGTAGGCAAGGTGCACGCCTGGCATTTTCTGAAACCAAAAGGAGTTGGAAATGCAACTGCGAGTGAGAAGCAGTCTTTGAAGTTACACATAAGGGGGTTCAGGTCTTTGCTCTGGCACTAGTTTGGAAGCCTTGGGGCAAATTACCTAATGTTTCTGAATCTGTGAGGAAGGTAATTATAGTACCTACCTCACATGGTTGTGGTGAGGATGAAGCTGGACGATATGAATAAAACACAGAGCACAATGCCTGGCATGAACAGTAGGTACCCCATAAATGTACTGTATTGTTCTTTCCTGCTTCGCATTGTAATTTTATAGCTCCCCAAACTGGATGCACCCTTAGACTGAGAGAGTTTTGGGCTCTCACACTATTTCTAGTAGTTCAAAACCTAAGAGAAACAAACAGTTCTGGCCATTGTAATAAGCATGTACTAGTTAATGTCCTTGAAACATGGTGCCCACAGGGTCTTTGGTTGTAAAAACTGTGGGACTTCAGCTGAGGAAGTGAGCCCTTTCTTTGGTGAAGGCTTGTGGGCTTCAGGTATAATGACAATGAGTCGGAATGTGTTCTGAGGAGGGCCTTGATGGCTTGCTACAAGTGCTCATCCTCCCCTCTTCCCCCCACCCCCCGCAGAGATCCAAAGAGCCACACTCTGGAGCCCTAGTCACTCAGTTGTGTTTACTGGATTGCAGCGTGTGCAGCATGCTCTCCTTGCCAAGTGTCTTGGAAGCCGTGAGAAAGGCTGGGAACCTGGAAGCAGTGAGAAAACTTCTAGGCAAACAGAAACCGGTTTCTCTGCCCAACTTTGTGAGAGCATTTGCTCTAGGCGACCAGGCAGGCTCCAGTCCCAGAAGCACTGGCTTTGCACTGCTCCCCCTACCCGCTTTTGACCATAATTTAAACCGACATGACTTAATTTTTGACATTCTATCAAGGTCTCTGTAGATTTAACATTATGTCCATTTTTCTCAAGCTCATCCTCACTGGAGATTGACGGGTTTACGTCAGTGTGGAAGCTGGTCAGAATGGAAACCATCCAGAAAACGATTAGGAAGCTGGGTGCATGGTGGATGAAGTCATTATTATTGCAATGAAACTTGTTTTAGCTGGGGGTCTCTTAACCATTTGTTTTCTACTTTTAATATTGAGTTACTAATTCACACCAATGAGATGCTGCCAAGAGTCAACAGTACCCTTAATCTGGGTTAGCCAACATATAAGATCTAACTTGAACTGTGGCCCCACCAGTGCTGCATATTAAGCTTGGTAGGGAAATAGAAACAAACAAAGTGTCTGGTTTCAACAGAAACTGTTAACGTGTGCACATCTATAAGGAAATCCTGGCAAAGCTGTTTCATGTTGTATACAAGAGTGGTCTATAGCAGGTCCTACCATTAAACAGTTAGGTCTCACCCTTCCTGGTAAACTTGCAAGCTGTCTGTATCTGCTGTGCAATCTGTATACATACATCAGTTTTTGATAGCCATCTGATGGATCATCCACTGTGAGAATTATCTCTTAAACCTGGGAAGGAAGCAAGGCATAGTGGAAAAAGATGAGGGTTGGGGTCACAGATATAGGTCCAAATCTCAGGCCAGCAAGGAGCCCACCAAACTCCTTCTACTTTGGTTCTCCATAACACAAAGTGACGGTGTTTATAGCAATTGGTATACAGAGGGTTAGTAGAGATGATATGAGTAGCCAATGGCAGGCCTGGTACATAATTGGTGTTCATTAAAGGGAGACTTCAAGATGTGCATACCACCCAATTGAATTCCTCCCAGATTTATTCAAGGCCACCCAGCCTTTCTTGGCCTTCTCATCCATTATCATTTATGTGTGTGTTCTGGAAGGCAATCTGATTTTATCATTGGCTCAGAAGGAAGGCAAGCCTACTGCCAAAGGACGCTTCTGATTTCCTGTGGGATGCAGCAAGGTGTAAATGGTACAGTGTCATCCAATAATTATCTTCATGGTGCTAATGGTCTCAGTTAACTATGATTGCCTGTTCTTTTGTTGTGTTTTTTAAAATCATACAATAGCAAGAGTATGTTGTACTTTTACTATCTTCCTTGTTTCCCCAAACCTAGACAAAGGAAGTGTGTGTGATTATAGGACTGAGAAGGGTCCCTGTCTCAGGGAGTATTATAAATTGTATATGGAAACAGCCGGGCATTGTGGTGCACGCCTTTAATCCCAGCAATCAAGAGGCAGAGGCAGGTGGATCATTGTGAGTTCGAGGCCAGCCTGGTCTAAAAAGAGAGTCTAGGACAGCCAAGCCTGTCTCAAAAAACAAAACAAAAACAAACAAACAAAAATTGTATATGGAGATTTTTTTTTAAATCAGGATAATATTTTTCCCTTTTTAGTGTAAGTTTCCTCTTTTACTTCTCCAACTTATTGGTTGTGCATCTTCTCCCCGCTAGTGTGTGTATGCCTGTGTGTGTGTGTGTGTGTGTGTGTGTGTGTGTGTGTGTGTGTGTATGTGAGTGTGTTAGATGTCAACCTTGGTGGTATTCTTAGGCTCTTCCCCTCTTGTTTCTTGGAAAAGTCTCTCTTTTTGAGACTTGGGCTTGTGAATTAGACAAAGGTGGGTCACCAGCAAGTCTCAGTTCAGTTATCTCAGCCTCCCTAGAGCTGGGTTTCAAGTGTATAGCATCATGCCTGGATCTTTGTATAGGTTCTGGGACCAAACTTAGGCCCTCATAGTGGTGTAGTAAGGACTTGTCTGGCTTAGCCATCTCTCCAGCCCTTCTTTCCTATTTATTCTTAAAAGCAAAATGAAATGGGCAGATTAACATCAGTATTGCAGTGATAAGACCCAGAAAGGGTTAATGAGCATTGTCTGGTGTCTGGAGCTCAGCTCTGACAAGACAACCCCTTTTTGGTGGACAAATTCTAGTCTAAGAGAGGCCCCGGCAAAAAAAAAATCCTTACTGATGGAGCCAAAGGAAAAGTCCTGCCGAAAACTTCCAGAACTAGTGCAAGAAAAGAATTCTCACTGGAAAATACACCCCCTTCTCCATAAAGATGCCTGCAATTGCAGAAGTTTCTTTTATCATGTCTTTTTCTAAGTAACATTGCCCAAGGAAAAAATAAATAGAAAAACTCTTAAAGCAATAACAAAAATACCACACACATGCTTAGAGCAACACCGAAGCTTTGTATATGTTTGATTTTAACAGAGAGTGTCATGTTTGCGGACAGAGAGATGGTTCAGTGGTTAAGAGTGGATATTGTTCTTGAGAGGACCTGAGTTCAGGTCCCAGCATTCAGGTCAAGCGGCTTACAACACCTCAGGACATTTAGTGTCCTCTTTTGTCCTACATGCATATGTACATTCTCAACACATGGACACACACATAACACATAAATAAATAAAAAAATAAGTACATTTTTAAAAGAATGCTGTGCGCACTCCTGGGATGCACTGTCAAGCGTGAAAGCATTGAGATAGTTTTGATGGGTCTTTCCACTTGGAAGCGCTCCCATCCTGGGATGTGTTTATATAGATCCTGACCTTGGATGCTTCTCCTGACTCAGAAATTGGAAAACATTTTGCAAGAGGAGCCAGGACTGCATGTAGGCTGTTGCCTTGGTTTGGACCAGCACTGACATGTGAGGAATGGTCCCATCCGTTGCGCAGCCCCGTGCTGAAGGCATAGCTTTTTGTTTACAGTGAGATGATACAAACAATGGGCAGGGTCCTCTCCAAGAGCAAGGTGCTTGTTCAGGAGATGTCTTCACAAATTCAGTGATGAAGGAAGCACTGGAGGAGGAGGAGGAAACGGAGGCAAGGAGGTCCATTTTCCCTATATAATTACCTCTTCTTGAAGAGCTCTCATCTTGTCTTACTCACAGCGTGGTGGGGTTTCACTATTGTTCAAACTTGTTAACTTCTTGACATAACCTCCCCCTTGAAAACCTTTCCTTTCCTTCTCTTTAGTGGCTGCTTCTTTTGGCCTCCCAGTGATGACACAGGACTGCTGGCATCCAGGGCAGTGGTAGTGCAGGGCAGGAAGAGGGACATCAGGGCTTCCCAGGTGGTCTCTGCCACCTGTACTTCTTACTGCCATTGAACAAGTGAGCGTGACTCTCCCATTTGTGGCATGCAGGCAAGAGCTTCTAAGCCTGGGACCTTCCTCTGCTTGTGGTGTGCATACTGGTCTCGCAGTAGTAATAAGATGAACAAGTGGCTGATGAGCAAAGATAATCCAGGGGTTTCCTCTCTTCTTAGTGTGCTTAAGACCCTCTTGATGATTTTGGAAACATGACAAATACACTTCCAACAAAATGGCCCTGGTAAGATTTTGGACTCATACTCTTAGACAATATTTGGACACTTTTCCTCGCTCTCTGGTGAATGAGTTCTACAGTCACTGCTTTTCATGCAATACTGTACAAGCATTTGAACAGTGTGCTTCAGGCACTGCCTGGGGAGCCCTGCAGGCATGAGGCATTTTTGTCTTATGGCCAGGGCACAGTTGCTGTCCCACTGCTGGGAAGTGCTAGTCCCTGGATTTCTGGGAGGCCACTATGCTTCAATGGGTGGATGGTAGAGTGACAGTGAGAAGGATAGCCTAAGGCCAGTCACCTCTGCTTGAATGCAGGTGCCACTTTCTAAATTCTTGGCCCTAGACAGGCTTTATAACCACTTCCTGCCTCAGTACCTTCCTCTGGAGGGCCGAGGGCAATGATAATATATGCTAGTCGGTTTTTGTGAGCAGTAAATGGATTACTTTATGCTATGAGCCGAAGAAGTTGCCTGAAATGAAATAAACAAGTCATGTTACCTTTTCCTGACCTCACTACTAGAAACACTCGTGTTTGATTGTCTAGAGCACAGCTGATTTTTCTGTTGAGGCTTTACAGTTTGATAGGACTCCATTTAACTCCTTGCTCTGACAGCGTCTGTCCCTGTATGGTTCTCTTCACCTGTTCCCCCATCCTCATGAGACTTTTGGTTCCCCCCTATGTGAGACTCTTGGGGACAGTCCATGTGCTTTATACGTCTTGTGTCTGTAATGGATGTTACTCACAGTTGTTATTCAATTTTTTATTTTTTTTAAAACCCTACCTGGTGTGCCATGTGGCTATTGCAGCTAAGTTATGAGAGAGAATATTTAAATCGAGCCTTCCCTTTGGGTGTTAGCTTACAGTGGAAGAGTGATGCTCTTCCATGTTCTTCAAACTGCGTGCTTACGGGTAAGTGGTGGCGGGGTGTTGCCTGGTTTGGAAGGATGTAGTCTTTGCACCGTGCAGTTTACTTAAGCTTTAGGACAAACTACTCTGCACGGTCCCTTCTCTCCTTCATAATTGCTGTTGAGAATCCCTAGGGAATATTTAGCTGGTGTTCATGAGTGTTTCAAATGGTTTGTGAGTTGAGTTTGTAATCAGGGGAGTGGCAAAGGTTACAGCCAATATTCCTGGGACTCCGGGCTTCATTTTTCTTGTGTCCATAAAGCTTTGAGCCAAAGACTTTAGGCTATTTTTTTAAAAAATGGTTTTTAGTTATTAATGTTTTCAAATCCTGGTTGGATTTTAAAGGTAGGTTAAACTGCTAAAGTGAATATAAATTAAAACCAGTTAAACAGAGGAGTTCCTACCCCATTCTGACTTTGGTGTGCCTAGAATTCCATAAATTTTATGGATTTCAAACCCTTTGCCTTGTTTTGAATGTTTCTAATAAGAAGGAGTGAAGTGGCTTACACCTCATGAGACACACAACTGTTCCGGAGGAATGCCACTTGGCACCCACTTAAAGGAAACACTAGTCTGTTGATTCATAAAAAATGTGTGGCTGATTTTCCTGGGACATGTGCATTATTTTCACAGAAAATTTTCATTTTTCATTCCCTCCTACCCTGTTCATTACTTACACACGTTTGCAATGCATCAACTCTGATTTCCAACATTTCTGCTCCCCCTCCTCTCTCCTTATCTCCGTCCAGTTACCCAGAGAGGAAAAGATCATATGAGGAGAAGGGAAATTTTCTCTTCCTTCCTTCCTTCCTTCCTTCCCTCCTTCCTTCCTTCCTTCCTTCCTTCCTTCCTTCATCTTTTGTTTGGTTTTTGGGACAGGATCTCACTAGGTTGCCCTGGAACTCACTTTATAGACCAGGCTGGCCTTGGATTCACAAAGATCCGCCTGCCTCTGCCTCCCAAGTGCTGGGACTAAAGGCATGCACCATCACCACCCAGCTTGGAGAATTTTCTTAAATGCCCCATTTTCCTGTATGTAAAAGGTCAGATAAGTTATCTCGGTGTGTCTGCAGATGACTCAGGGCTACCGGGAAACAAATTGGAAACCGTTTTCCTCAAAGAATGTGCCGTGAGTGCATGCATGTCTATGTGCCTGTGTGTGTGCCTGCATGTGTGCATGCACGTGCATGCACACGTGTGCTTGTCTCCAACCCATTTTGCTATGCTTTCTGAAGTGTTGAGGCTGTTAATTAGGTTGGCTGTACCACAATGAGGTCATGCTGACAGTCTCACTCCCTAAGCTCAGAGCTCACAGAGTGAAGATTGAAATGCTCATCCAGTAAGGATCTTGGTTGCTTGTCACTATCAGTAAGGCTGCCAGAAAAAAGTGAGGGAAAAAATGTCACGGACCAACTCAGTCGGGTCTGGCTTAGGGAGCAATGACTTTCCTGCAATGGAAATAGTGAGTTTGTTTGTTTGTTTGCTTGTGAAAGATTTTCTTAGAAAATCTGGACTGGCAAAGGATTAGTGCTCAGTTCTCTATCTCAGGCATTGAGCTGTCAATGCTGAGGTGAGGCAGGTTATAACCCTTCAGGCGCCTGATGTAGTGGAAAGAGAAGCGGCTTCCAGTTTTATTCTCCTTCAGCCATCAAATGTCAAAGAGGTAGTTGCTTTGCCCTGACCTGAAAGAAAAAATTACCCAGGGTGTACAGTGAGAGTCTTGTGGGTAGAAAGCCATAGTGACTAAATATGCCCTTTGGCATGAGATGCACACAGACTGAGACGATGCTTAGTGAGGCAACTTGCTTACTCAGGTTTCTCATCTGCATGATGGGCAGATGATGCCCTGATATGAAGATTCCTGTATAGAGGATGGCACAAGCTATGAGGAAAGTATATTTTAACCTATAATACGTGTTCTTCCTTTCTGTATGAAGCCACACTGGAAGGACTGGCCCTAGAGGGGATGATAAAAAGAGGGAAGACACTTTGAATTCGGGTCAGATGGCAGCAGCCCCTCAGCAGAGCAAAGCAGATGACCTGGAAATCGCATTGCTTCATATTGCAGACCATGTGTGACCCCTGTATTTTCCTCTGTGATTTCTATTGACAACAGTTTTCAGGGTAGATTTAGGCTTCACATATAAAGAGGAAAACTGATTAGCTCTTTGTTCAGAAGAAATGACTTGGGAAGACATTTTGGAAGAAAAACCGCTGACAGATGATGGTTAGCTCCATCTTGTGTGTGCAGTCACAGTTCCTCAGTGACCTGGGGAGTTTCCTAGGAAGACAAAGTAAGGTGCCCTTGATGTGATGCTCAGGGTGACTATGTGGGCTGCTCCTATGGGACAGTCACACACTTTCTCCTGAGAGCCTGGCTCTCATCGCAGGCCAGCCCAGGGACTCTGGGACATGCCTCCGAGGACCCTGTTGGCTCCTTGCACTATTTCATTCTACCTCTTTTTGCTGTACACCTGCTTGCTGACCTTACTTTGACACACAACCTCAAGCCACCATCTGAGTAGGTAATGTGACATCAGAGACCAGGTAATGCTATTCTGTCTGTTCTCTGTCAGCATAAGCAGTTCACCAGCATCTGCCCCTGGTGACCCAGAGACAAGGTCTGGCAAAGTGCCCACCAATGCTTATGGCCTCGTTATTTCCAAACTTCCCTTACCACCCTTAAGCTTTTATGTCACTTCCGTTCTCCCTGACTTTGGAGACACTGCCATCCGGTTGGCAATGAAGAGCTGATTAGAAACAAACTTGATTGCTTCTTGCTCAACTGTGGTGCCCTCAGCAGCAGCCTCAAGACCCATCATGTTTTCTGATCTAGTCACCACAGTGCAACTGAGATTTCATTGAAACCCAGAAATCTGAGCACCAGCCCTCTTTGTAAAAAAAAAACCCTTTCCTGAATGTTACTTGCTCATCACCAAACGTCTGAAGTCAGCGTGACTTGTTTTATGGGACCCTGGATCTGACCATAGCTTTATTCCTGGCCCTTCCATCCCCTGGTTCTTCTGCCACAGCTGGGGATGGGGGGAGGAGCCCTTTCTAATCTTATTCCCTTCCCTGCTTCTCACAAGCCTCACACTCTCCGTCAGCACTTCAGCACTCTCTGCAGCCCAGTCTACAGCCATGTGTCTGATTCTTGCATGACTTCAGGAAGGCAAATGCTGTGGTGGGTTAAGTCACTCTTCTATATGAAACTGCTCCCCTCGCAGATTCTGACAGGCACCTATGGAATAACTTCACTCATTTGTTCATTCTCCTCCTTTGGTTTTCACAACTGGATAGATTAAGACTTAAATTGGAAGGACAATTTAACTTAAAAGAACAATAACTATGAGATGAGCAAGAAATGGGAGCCTGTGGATATTGCAGAGTCAGGTCTTACCAGTGGAGCTGGAACACAGCTTTGAGTGAGCGTTATTTATCTTCTATTTCTTCAAAATACGTACAAATGCATATGTTATTACTCTTCAGTAATAAGAAAGGGGGAAAAAGTAAACAGCCATATTATTTATTTAATTAATATTACAGTATATCTGAGACTGGCCTGGAGCTTGCTTTCTACAAAGAGTTGTCTCAATCATGAAATCATCCCATTGTAGGCTTCAGGACAGTGGGATTACAGGCCACCCTGATCGCTTAGATTACTTCTGGACTGATTATTATTTCCTGACAGCTGAGGTGCCTGGAAAATTATGACACTGTATCTTATAAACTAAGAACATGATGCTCTTGCTGCACTGGGGGGCGGGGATGAGTGAGTCAACCATTTGCTGAGCAGGCATGAGAGCCTGAGTTCGGCTTCCCCAGCACCCGTGTGTAAGTGGTTCAGGCCTGTAATGTCTGAAGCAGGAAGAAGAGACAGGCAGATCTTGCAGCTTTGCTGGCCTGCCACTTCAGCTGAGTTGATGAACTCTGCGCTCCATGAGAGACCTTGTCTGAAGAAAATATAAGGTGCAGAGCAATTGCGGAAGACACCCTAGTATGAACCTCCAGTTTCCACAGGTACCTGCAAAAGTGAGCGCACTCCTCATGTGTGCCCACAAAAATACACAGCCGTCCCATTCCCACCAAACCTTTTCTTGGTATCATATAGAGGACACCAATATCTTCTGGTGTGGTTTTGTTAAAGGGAGGGAGTTCATGAGAGAAAGTCAGTGGGCTCAGGGAGAAATAAAAGCCTGAGTATAATTGGTGGAGATCTTTAGACACCTAGAGGGAAAGCCTGAGATATGAGGTGAGGTTAAGGTCACAGATGTTGAAGCACCCCCTTCTCCCACCTTTGGCAATGCTTCTTGTGTGGATTCTGTGGACTGGATGATATTCTGGGGTGAAAGGGTTCTGTGCCCAGGTAATCTCCCATATTATATTTGAGCTTGCTTTCAAAGATAGTGGTTACACATCCAGAGAAGAGACCCAGAGAAGACTGACTGTGAGGAGGAACTGTTCAGCTTTAACAACTCCTTGTTCTTCAAATGTATATTATGACAGAACTTTGCTTTTGTTTTGACTTTTCCCCGCACTGGAGGTTAGACAACCGCATCTTGTGCATGCCAAGTATTCTAGACCCCCATCTAGAAAATGCTATTTCAAGACTTCTTGCAATACAAATCGAAGCACATGCTAAGATCTTCTTAAAGAACCAACTGCTATGAGATCAAAGCAGTGAAAGTCAACTATTTTGGTGAGAATATACTTGGTTGAAATATACTTTTTAACCTCATCGTAATGGATGGAGTGCTCAATAAAGTGAGAGTGGGAGTGTTCCCTGGAGAAAGTTGGTGAGGGTCTCACTTGTTTAATGGTAGCTTTGGACGTGATGGGGCTATGTTGCCAGCTCTGCTATGTCTCACTGGGATGACAGTGGAAGCTTCCTAACATCTTTGGCCCCACTTTCCCAGCTGAGGGATACGGCTAATGATAGCAGTGATGCCGAGGGGTCTCCTCAGGGTTAAATGTGATGATTGCATGCAACACTGAGAATGAATCCTGCTTCAAAGAAACAGTATAATGTATGTTGGCTATGATTATTAGAATTTCTGATTAAGCGATGCCAAAGAATTAATAAGCATGGAAAGATCAGAGCTTTTTACTTAGAACAAAATCCAGAAATGCCTAATGGCAAAGTTTCCCTCTCAGGGAGCCCTCCCAGCCTGAGGCTGGTTTATGTTTAGAAGCTGAAGGGTAATAGGGTCTGAGCCAGGGGAAGGGGGGGCGTGAAGATGTGTGGGTTTCCTAAGAGCAGAGAGGACCACACTGGGTACCTGCTCGGTACTGCTAGGGATGTCGTGCTGTGCAAGCACCCATAATCAATGATTGCAATCAGCCTCAATGACTGCATCTAACATCTTCTTTAAATTGCCACATTAAAAAGATCCTTTGCCTAGGCCTGCTGGTACATGCCTGCCATTTTAGCACTGGAGAGGTTGCGATAGGGAGCTCCAGAGTTCAAGACCATCCTTAGCTACATAGTCAATTTGAGGATACCCCAGGCAATGTGTGACAGTCACAAAAAAACAAAAACCCCAACAGATTGCTTGGTCTATACAGAATTTCAAGTAAGTGTACTAATGAATTAATCTGAGCTTTATTTGAGACACTGGCTCTCTTTGAGACACTGATCATACTAAGTTCTTTTTGATTTTCAGTCAATTGGATAATGAAATAGCATGCTTGGTAGGTATTGTCCCTTTGCGATCAAAGTCGAATATGCATCTGTTAACAATTTTCGCATCACAATAACATGCCTGACAGAACAACTTGAGTGAGAGAAAGTTTATTTCGGCTCATAGTTTCAGAATTTTCAGTTTATTACGGTAGGAAGGTGCTGCCTGTGGTGGTTGGATTATGACGCAGCGCCTGGCTTACTCACATGCTAGCAACCGAGAAGCAGAGAAAACAAACCGGAGGCAGGTGTAACCTTCAGAGGCTTAGTCCTTGTAATGTGCTTCTGCCAGGCAGGCCTCTGGCCTTAAAGACTTCCTAGCACCATGTAAGACCCACCACCTGCTGGAGACGTTCCCCATTCCTGCACAGCACCCTGCTTCCTCTCTTTCTCCCTTCAATTCTACAGCCATCTTCCACTTACAAAGCATCCACATGAAGTCCCAGTATGTGGCTTGTATACAATATTAGAACCTCCCCTAGGCCTTTGAAAGTGACTTATGGAAATGAAAGAGATCGGTCTGCCTCAACCCTCTTATCCTGTTTTGTGTGGACCGTGAATGTGTTGGAGACGGAGTGAAAGATCTAGAATGGCCCTTCCACAAGTTGAGGTGCACAGAGAATGGCTAAGATAAATAAGGAATGGCAGCCAGTGGGACTGTTGTCTCTGCCTTCTGTGTGCATAGCTGCTCTTGGTCTCATCTCAGGGCCCGTGACAATAAAGGATTCTTCTTATGGCTTTCGCTTTTTGGTTTAAGCACCTGCTCCATGGGGAAGCAAGCTTCACAAAACAGATTTCTTAGGCATAAACTTTGGCAGACCCAGTTCTAACCCTGTCATTTAGGCTTCCTAAAATTACCATTAACAAGTAGGTGTTTAGGATACATACCACTGAGAAGGCACTCTGGCTGGCTCCAGGCGTGTGTGAGGAATGCGATGAGAGCCCTGCACAGGCCTTACGGCACGCGTGTGAAGGGAAGGAGAGTGTGGAGAGTGACACAACCTGCCTAGTCTTCACAGGCATCTTTGTTCAGAGTCAGGGGGAGAAAGGTTGTAAGCACAGTGGCCACCTGGCATTCTCTAGTGTGAATTAAACTTAGAACAAATGGCCACCTCTTGTCATGATCAGAATTATTTTTGTCTGGTGATCTTTCGTGTCTGTGAGAAAATTCATTCTGATAAGCCTGGTCGCTGTTAAAGAAAGTCCTTTATTCAGCAAACACTTAGTGAGCAAATTTTACATGTAACCATTTTCCAGGCCTAGCAGTATGATGGTGACTATGGTTCGTGCCCTTAAGGAAAGATGGCATAGGATAACGTGTGACCCTGAGGGTCAGATCCAGTGAAGTGATGAGTGACATCTGCCCAGAGGGTTGTGTGGGGACTGACTCTGAGGCAGAGTATGGCCATCACTGTCTTTCAAGAGGGTAAAAAAAGGAGGGAGTGGCAGATGTTTCATTTTGTGTTCCTGGTCTTCTGGGAGACAGGTAAGCTATTGCAGTTCAGGACTTCAGGTGGCACAGGAAAAGATCGTGCGAAGTGCTGTGGGACAGCTAATTTGTGTGTAGAGCACAGAGCGGGGAGCTTTTGAGTTGAGGCATGGGACATTTGTAGGAGTGTGTCTGGTGAATTAGCTGAAGAGGCAGGCAAAGGAGATGCGGACAGAAATGGGCCGAGAACTGTAGGAGGGGCAACAGTGGTTCAATGGACGTACAGCTTCCCTAACTGCAGGGCGGGCTTGGGTGTTGAAGCCCAGAAGGACTTTCACACAGCATCATCTTGAAAATGTTCTTTCTAGAAGGATCTCCTCAGTGGTACCCCTCCAGCTTTGACCTCTGTACTCTTATATTCACTGAGTTGATTAGACCAAGATGACATATCCGGTGATTATTTTAGCTGAACGCACAAGTCTGGAAGGTTGCGGGCGACTGCATCTAAAGGCGGTTGGCCCAACAGCTTGAATGATTCCAGCCTGCGTAGGGAGGAATGAAATTTTGCTTTGCTTCAAGTAAGTGGTGGTATGGAGGGATGCTTGGCCCCATGGTAATATGCGTGAAAGGAGCAGATTGTGCTTGCAAGCCTATCTGTTAAATGTGTGATGCAGCCATCAGTGAAACATGTGATGCGGCCATTCAGAAACCACAGGGATGAACCAGGAGTTTAACAGGCAGAGGCACAGTAGTCCTCTCTACTTCCATCATGGCTGTATCACGGTGGGAACATTCATTTTCATGATGAATTACGAAGATAAAAAGTAACTGGCATGTGTCCAGAGGAGAATTAAAATCCAGAGAGATTTTGGAGTCACTGAAGCTGGAAAGAAAAAAACCACACATCCTCAGATATTTCCAAGGTAATCTAAAAGTCAGGAGACTATTGGATGGTGTCTTCTCTCTCTCTCTCTCTCTCTCTCTCTCTCTCTCTCTCTCTCTCTCTCTCTCTCTCTCTCTCTCACACACACACACACACACACACACACACACGGGGGGGGGGGTTTAAATAATTGTCAAAGCAAGTTTTTGATGTTATAGAAAAGATTTATGGATTGCATAGGGCTTGGGCCCCAAAGGACCCTCCAATTCTGAAAATTTTTCCTCCATTCTGTCAAAACCAACACCTTAACACTGTACTGTTTGTTAGAGGCAGAAAATGAACATTTATTACAGTTGAGTCCAGCCTTCAAGGTGTCTCTTGGCCGGGAAGCCTTCCTGGTAGGGCAGGTCTCTGTCCTGCTGTGGTGACAATGGCAGCTTTCTCTCACCCATCTGAAGCTTCCTTGTTTTACTCACAGAGTCTCTACCTTCTCTAAAACAAAAACTACCTCCTCTCCCCTGCTTCCTGGGCCATTCCCCCTCAGAGACAGTGTAACATTGCCCCAGGTGTCACTGTGGGACGTGACCCAAGAGCTTCCTAGGCCATCTCTAAGCTTCCGCTACCCTTGTTATGACTGGGTGAAATGAGCTGATCTCGGAAGAGAAGTCCTGAGAACACGGACCATCCTGCTGCGCAGTGCCGTCTTTTACTTGCTGTTCTGGCTTCTGCAGCCTGTGTTGTCTCTGGCCATCAGCCTCTGTCAAATATTTTGGCAGCTTCAGTGCTGACTCTGATTTCTCACGCCAGGTCATTTTGTTGCTGAGTGAATTGCTGAGTGAATCGGGTTCCCAGCATCATGACACCCCCACCCTGCTACTCCAGTCCAGGAGGAATCCACCCAGAAACAGAAGGCTTTGGGGATGGGAGAGTAGCTGTTATATACAACATGGTCACTGGCAGACGTCAGATAGCTTAGTAGCCGGGGGTGATTCTACTCTGTTGATTGACGTGCACCCAGAGGGAGGATGGGCAGAAGAACACACACACATGCCAAGCAGGGATCCAGAGCTTGCTCACAGTGTCTTTCAAAACCTGCCTGCTAATCACCTGTTTCCCTTGCCAGGAATGCTTGACTGACTGATGACAACAAGACAAAAGCAGGGAAGGAGAAGCATCCTGGTTCTGCCCCAACACTAATCCCTTCCTGCCAGGCAGGCCCTTTGGTGGTGGTTTGGGTGCAGACAGAGTGGCTGGCCTTTTTCTTCTCTCACTGATGGCTGGCTAGGGGCCCTCTGTAAGAAGCTGGACTCTGTGCCACTTCACTGCTCTCCCATCAGTGTTTCCCCACAGCCCTGTGCTTTACTCATCCCAGCCTGCTGTCCCTGGGGACTCTGGAAGGTCAGACTGCTGGAGTCTGTGCCTTCGGATGTCACTCGAGGGATGCAAGGATGTCCCAACCCACAGTCATGGGGCCTAAGTCCCCCCTCTGAAAACCAGAGATAAGTGGTTACTTGCTCAAGATTATACAGGTTGTTGGTGACAAGACCTAAGAACCAGCCTCTTAAGTCATATTTAAGGGGCCTTTTTGTCTCTTGCGTTGAAACATTGCCAGAGCAAGGTAGAATAAAATGCGTGTCTGTAGACAGCTCACAGTTCGAGGAAGGAAACAGCATTTATGTAGAGCCCTTTGAATTAGTGTGGAAAAGCCCAGCAAACAGAGGTAAGAACAAAATGCTCCAAGAATACAGGGGTACTTATTTACTGGTTTACTGGGGAGAGGTGTAGAAGGCACTGTGGTGATCTTCAGGGATGGGGCAGATGGCTGAGTGACTGACTTCAAGCATCCCTTGGTGGCTTGCTAAGCTACCTGGTGTATGTGTGTGTGTGTGTGTGTGTGTGTGTGTGTGTGTGTGTGTGTGTGTGTATCTTACTTCCTGTGTACCCTAGAGGGGAGAATAGAGACAAAGGGAGGCACAGATGCTTGTGTCTTAGAGAGTGAAATCAGGAGAGAGCAGCTTATCCGAGCAATGTCATCTGGTACCAGGCCTCTGTCTTGGTTTCTTAATGCCCCTTACCTGTTTGGTTGCTGTCTGGGAATTGATGTCTAGTGCTGCTCTTGGATACAGGGTTTCTGTATCTGGGCAGATTGAATGTTCTGGGTGTGTCACTCGCATGAATTAAAGACTCTTTACTGGGACACATTTTCTCTTGGAAAATGTGGTGTTTCGGGTGAGTCACTTAGCAGGGCCCTTTCTGCTCTACCACTCTGGTCCTCAGGGCATTCATTGCTTTATGGCTTTGCCCATTTTTCCCACCTCACCATTTTCACAGGAACTGGGATGTAGTTATTAATAATTGTCCTGCAGGAAGGCTGGCTGGGTAGTAGATATTCTCGGCCTAGGGTGTGGCAGGTTTCTGGGTCTTTCCTTTGACAATGTTAAAGGCCGGCTACTACACCACACCCCTCACACCTAGATACAGAAAGGGGAAACGTCTCTCTCTGAGGGATGACATGTCTTTCGTATCCAAAAGAGACTTGTTTTTAAAAGTTAAGAACTGACTCACCCCAACCAGATCCAGCCCTGATGGAGAACCTTCAGGTCTCAGAACCCATTATTAGGCAGACTGTCCAGGCTAGGAATTGAAGAGAGCAGGGGAATTTGAGTGACAATAGCTAACCCAGATAGGTACTGTTTTCTTGCCCCATTTAAAGATGGCTGGAAGGCTTTTTGACCCTTCTACAATGCCTCCCTTTCCTAGACAGATCAGTTTCCTGTTTGTTGGAGGTGCTAACCTGACAGAGCAGGAAGCTGACTCAGTCTGTCTCCCTGGACAGATGGACAATGGCTCATGAAGGTAACTGGGAGTATCTGTGAGGGAGAGATGAGAGACCATGTAGGGGGAGAGCTTGAGGGAAATCGGGGTTCATGGCAGACTTGCTTGCCCATGGGAACATGTACCGGGAACAGGAGGGCATAGTTGACGTTCCAACAGAGGTCAAAGCAAAGCTATGATTTTGGGAAGAAGGTGACTGTTAGCATTTACTCTTTTAAATAACATGGATGAATTATAAATTTCCATTATAAAATGTGAAATCTCATTCTATAGCATGGTCAGGGGCATTCCTGTCATTCCAGAAAGTTCCCTTACATGCCTTCCCAATCCTTTCTACCTGCTTGGTTCTCTAACCACACACCTCCACCCATTCCCTGCCCGACTCTATCACATCAATTAAACACAAGGAATTTTTGTTTGTTTTTAAAGAAAACAAACAACTGTTCTTTGTTACTTATGTAAATTTTAAAAGGGTATGGTCCATACAGGACTATGACACACAAATAAATAAATGCCCACTTGGGAACAGCCTTCCCTTTACTTGAGTAACTCTTCAAAAACTATAGGCTTTATCTCTGAAAGAAACCTAATAATTCTTTCTACCATAGAGCCAAAAATGTCAATAATCTTCTCCCATATGTATTGGGCATTTTTCTAAACACTTCTTTTGTTGTTGTTCTTGGGTTTTTTTTGTTTTTGTTTTTGTTTTTGTTTTGTTTTTGTTTTTGTTGAGACAGGGTTTCTCTGTGTAGCCTTGGCTGTGCTGGGCTCACTTTGTGGACCAGGCTGGCCTTGAACTCACAGAGAGCCACCTGCCTCTGCTTCTCCGAGGGCTGGGATTACAGGAGTGCACTACCATGCCTGGCTTTCTAAACACTTCTAAATGTTCTCTTGACATCAGTCTCCAAGATAAGTACACTTTTTCCTATCCGTGGAGAGCTAAAGTTTAAAGGGATAAAGGATACTTGCTGTGGCCATAGGTTCTTCAGTTCTGGCTTAACATCAGGAGGTTCTGTGTCCAAAGTGTCATCCAGGCAGGTCTGTGAGTGATAGACTCTAAACTGATGAGCAGGCAGATACAACTACTTTTTTAAAGGTATCATATATCAGACGGTATCCTCATTTTCTCATTATTTTAAAAATATTTATATATTAAAAACCCACAGTTCCTCTGAATGCTTAGCATCAGTGGGTATACGTGAATTAGACCTCATAGTGCTGATAGTCAACTTCTTGCCAACAGCTGAAAGCCTGAAGAGTAGGTGTCATTAAAACTGACAACTCTTAGTAGTTTTTCCTCTCAAAGAAAAGCATTGTGATTAACCTAAAATAAACTATTTACTATTATTTAAAGTCTGCAATAAAGTAGTTATTGAGACTCTAGTAGTTACTAATACTATGACTTTCACTTTCATAGCTTCCATCAAATTAGGCACTCAAAGTGCCTAATCGGACTCATATATACATTCAGCATTTGGGTTGTATCATTGTATTTCTGATACTCCTCCTGCACAATGTGCACTGGATTAGTTACTTGTTGCTTTATCACAAATAATCTCCAAATCTAGCAGGTTGAAATAACTGCATCTTCCACAGCTTTTAAAGATCAGGAATTGGTAATCTGTGTAACCCTATGTCTCATGAGACTGAAGTCAAGTTGATGATGGCTATCAGGTATGAGTTCTTCAGCTCATGAGCATCCCAAAGCACCACTATGACATGCCTTCTTCAGAACCAGGACCAGAGTGAGTGATGAGAGAGCTCAAGATGAAAGCAAACTTTCTTTGTAACTTAATTTCTGAAGAGCCACTCAATTGCCTCTAGTCATGTAGCTTGAATGTTAAATGTAGGAAGGAGAGGATGCATAAACATCAGGACTACCTTGACAGAGAGTTAACTCAAGGCGTTATCAACCCTTCTTATGATAAATGGCTGTTCAGAGGGATTCAAAATTCCCCAAATCATATATCCAAGAAGTGAGCAGGCTGGGTTTTGAGCACCAAGCTAATTGACCTACATTGCCTGTGCTTTCTTTCTTTTCTTTCTTCCTTCCTTCCTTTCTTTCTTTTTTATTTTTATTTTTTTTTGAGACAAGGTTTCTCTGTGTAGCCTTGGCTGTCCTGGACTCGCATTGTAGACCAGGCTGGCCATGAACTCACAGGGCTTCACCTGCCTCTACCTTCCGAATGCTGGGATTAAAAACATGCGCCACCACCGCCTGGCTGCCTATGGTTTCTAAATGAAGATCCAAGACTGGGAAGCCTCAAAGAAGAACAATGCATATTCCAGAGAATGCCCCAAATTACTGTTTGCTTATACATACTCAATCTTTTATAGTTCATGTATTATTGAAGGAGTGAGTATGAATGAAAAAAGCAGACACTCAGCTTAATTAACTAACACACACACACACACACACACACACACACACACACACACACAAATCCAATATTCAAGGGCTTTTATGTACCTCTTTCTGTATCACTCTGTTGGCAATTCAAAGTTGGTTTTGCTTCCATCTCATGTTGAATAAATAGATTCTCAACCTGTGGGGTTCGGCCCCTTTGGCGAGGACTTGGCGGGCATGTTGAAAAACCCTCTCATAGTAGTTGCCTATCAGTTAGCCTGCACATCAGATATTTACATTATGATTTATAACAGTAGCAAAATTACAGTTATGAAGTAGCACATTGTCTCCACAACATGAGGAACTGTATTCATGGGCCGCAGCATTAGGAAGATTGAGAGCCACTGCGCTAATACATAGTCTGGTTGTAGATGAAGGAAAGTATCCTGTAGGGAAGACTCTAGTTTTCTCTTCTGAGAGAAGTATAAAATGAAATTTCATTCACAAATATTTTGAGGACACTAGCATACTATGAGAGTGCAGCCAGAGTGTTTCAGTCTCGAATTGGTTGGCAAGTGGATGGTGTTTTCCCTGACCATATAAGCCACCCTGGCTTACCACATTCAGGAGAAGACATTTATATAGCTGCCTGGGCTGCAAGAGGACCTAACCACTGAGATAAATCTTCCTGTTATGACATATTTAAGGGAACTTCATTTTATAGGAATAATTTGGGGGGATGAAGTGTGTTACATGGTCTCAAGCTGGGCCACTATAAACATCCATCTATTTTTTAATATCCATAGCATCCAAGTAAGAGTTACACATGTTGTTGAAGTGTCTCCTCTTTGGAAACCTTGGAATATCTTATAGATCCTTGAGGATGTCACTGTCTTAAAAATTGTTCTTGAATTCTTTTTTAATTTTTAGTTAAGGGAATTTAGTTTAGTTTAAGGGGATTCATTATTCACTCTGCACATTCTTCCCTTTAACACTTATTTTATGCTATTTCTGTGCTCCACCTTATAGATAGAAAATTCCATAATGGGTAGGAGTAAAGAGGTGAACAAGACAAACTTCTTGATTTCAAGTTGTTCATAGTCCATTGGGGATGCGACATAAATATGGCTACAGCCATGACAAGTTTTGCTTTGTAAGAAGTCATAGAGGAAGGGGTGATTTGTTGGGGTGTTGATGTTCCCAGGTGTGATGTGGGCAGAATGAGCCTAGAGATGTTGAGGAGCAGTTCTGGAAGAAAGAAGCAGTAACCAGGGAATTCAGATGTGGGAGAGTGGTGAGAAGGGGGAGGCACTTTCGGCAGAAGGAATCATTTGTTGGTCCCACGCTTGAGAGATGGTCTCACTTACCTGGGAATAACTTGCCAGTGTTCTGGCTGGAGATTTTCTCTCTACCTTCTATCATTTCAGCAACTGGAATGGTGTGCTTTTCTAGGGCTGTCACATTTCAAAGGTTGCATCATTGATTCCAGAAGCCACCCCTAGTCAAGGATAATAACATATTATTATTTATTTCCATGCTATGGTGAATAATGCTTTAAAAGCACATTTTCTGCTTGATGATCATCGTGACCCCTGGGAACAGGTCTATGAGGTGTCACATGGGTCTTTAAAAGCCACATGTGGGAGTGTCTCCTATCAAACTAAGTTTTTAAGGCAAACCCACCACCACATGCTAATCCCTATAGTGCTCTTGAGGCTTACAGCTGTCAAAGGGTCCAGGTTGCTAAGAAAATCTCCCTGTGAAATTGATTATGTAACGGTTTCCATCTGACCTGGAGGTTGAATGGGTCTTTAAGCAAATGAAAACAACCGAGCGTGCTTTCTGAAGTATGGTTTGTACAGAGAGCAGGGCTATTATTTGTCTATGTGCTTTTACACATTACACCTGTGGCACAAGTAACTGTAGAGCACTGTGCCTATATTTACTATTTAATAGATGAGAGAGCCTGGGAAGGCACAGTTAGTTACACACGATTTCCTCAAAGTCCTCAACTAGTGAGGACTAGGTTTTGACTCCTTCATTTTCTCCCTTACAGGGAGCCCCATGCTTGCACAAGCCTGTGTTGGACTACAGCCAGGAGCTCTGGGTTGGCTCAGCCCTGCCATCACTGAGGAGTCCTGTGAGTTTGGACAAGCTGCCATATTTCCCCATACTTCCATTGCTCATCTGAGGCACAGATAGAGTAGGTCTCTAGGTCCCGTAGCTACATAGCCTGTAGTTTCTAAAAAGAGAACAGGGAAAGGGAAAATGGAGGCCCGGACAGCCCAGATGTGTGGCCAGTCTGTTTCCTGAGGCCTCATGCAAGTGAGCTGGTTGTGTTCATCTGATTTTATGCCTGTGCTAAGGATCCAGTAGCAGAGGACGCTGAGAGCATCATCTTTGTAGATGGGCCCGCTTGTTTCCCTGGTGCCAGCCATACTGGATGTGGTTTTCATGACAGTTGTGCTGGACGTTCTACAGGGAGGAGAATGTTTCTAGGAGGAGCAATGGACTGTGTACTTAGGCCATAAACATCACTGGGTGCAGCATGGCTGTGAGGACTTTGTATTTAGAGGACACTGAGGTGTGAAACCTCAGACTTGCATGGTACCTCCTGCTGCCAAAGTGACATCAGAGGTTGGCTGCTCAGATCTCACGACTGTGGTACTTGAATCCCCATCTCTGCTTACAGAAGGGCAAGGAATGGTTAAGCATGAAGAAAGCATCCATCTCCTGAAAGGGCACACAGAGGCTGGCCTATTGGAGCATGGGATGGGCCCATTAAATTGGCCCCTGATTGCTTATAAGATAAATGAGTAGGAATCAGACCACTTCTTAATTTTTACTTCAAGTATATTTTCTACAATTTCACATAAAAAGACCTTTTAAAATGTGTGTATAAATTTTAGAGTTTTTCCCTTTCTCTTTCTTTTGGTCTTTGGTAGAGTTCCAGGCGTCAGGGTTTCTGGGGAACAGGAAGCAGCATGCTTTCTTTTCATCAGTGATTGACATCAAAATAGTGGTGATCTCCGGGTGGTACTCTTCAGTGTGGACCAGGGGACAGGAATGCTTCTATAATTTTGTAATAAAAGCAATTTAATGATGACAGTAACCACCCCATTCATTCACCCACATCCTCTCCTTTCTCCTCTGTGTACCACATGTATTTGTGCAGTTGCTGTCCTGAACCTGATTTTTATTGACATCAGATCCAGGATCAGGGGTCTAATGTGGACATGTCGGGGTTCAGGTGAAGAAGAAGATTAGACAGTTTTGGTCCTCGACTTCTTCTAATAGAAACACTGGCCCTGTGCATCATACTTCAGGGAACTGGAGTGTAAGTTACTTGTAAGTTATGAAAGCAGAGAAAATGGAAATGGTGGTTACAAATATAAAGCCATAGACTGCAGTTCACTCGGATTGGCCTATAGGTTAGAACTGACCCATCCATACAGCCCAAAGCACAGCACACCTTACTCATACTCTTCATGTGGCCTTCAGACCCTTGCCAGCAGGGTGGGGGCCCTGCAGTACTCGTTTTCCTTTAGTCCTCCAAAGCTCTTGGCCGTGAACTATAAGAATTTCTGTGCAAACACAGGATGCCTTGGAAAAATATATTTGCAGCATATGCAACACTGACAAGGTTTATGGCATGGTTGTATTTCATGTGCTAGCCAGGGAAAAGTTGTGAAGCTCCCTAGATAAACCCTCTTAATCTCTCAATATAGAGATGGCATACAACAGCATGAAAGCAGGCCAAAATAAATACTTGGACGTTGTTAATAGAGTGTTAGGTTCTTGTAATGTGTTCATCTCCTTGGACACAGTGTTATTACTGTAGTGTGGAACTTCAAAAAAATTAGCAGTTTTCCCCCACTGTCTCTGTCAAGCAAGCTAATAGAACTTTGTGTTTTGGGAGGCTACATTTCAGCTGTGAAACTTTAGGTCCAGGGTGACACCCACTTAAGAAAATGCATTGTGTAGCTTGGCCCCATTAAGATAATGATTAAACCTTGAGAACAGAACACATACACCGGGCGTGGTGGCGTGCGCCTTTAATCCCAGAACTTGGGAGACAGAGGCAGGTGGATCGCTGTGTGTTCGAGGCAAGTCCAGGATAGCTATGGCTAACACAGAGAAACCCTGTCTCAAAAAACCAAAACCAACCAATCAGACAACACACAAGAGAACACATCTGTTGTCAACATTGAAATTCAGAGTATACGGATGGAGCTAGCGTGAAGTTTGGACATGTTGAATGTCGGGGTGGATAGATAAAGACCAGCAATGGCTAGCCACATGTCTCTGTAAGTACTCAGCATCTTTCTTGAAATTACAGGCTCAGGAGCTGTTTAAACTGATGCAATTCTCAGGTGCCCATGGGTTTCTTCACTTCCTTTTCAATGAACAGTCTAAGGCTCGAGCCCTGAAACCATCATTGCTGAATATTTAGGTCATTAAACAGAGTTCTTCCTGTTTGGAAAATTATTGAGTTTTAGATCTGTGCCCTTTTCATCTTGTTTCTAGATCGTAAGTCTAGTGAGTCTCTGTCGGCTCAATTTTCTTAACAAATATATTTTATTACAAACTTATTAACCGAGAGTACCTCACTTATAACCTGACTAACCTAAATAATAGGAAAGGAATAAAATACAATAATGAAACTGTAAGGCTATCAGTTCCAAGGAACGATTCTTCTGGCATAATCAGCAGGATTTCTTCTGCTGGGACCTGGAGCAACCAGAACCCAAAACTTCAGCTGGAGCCCGGAGCCCCGAAGCCTTCCTTCGAGCAGTTCTCTCTAGGAGAGTCTCGAAGTGGAGCAATGAACAGCCAAAACTATTCCAAGTCTCCAAAGGCCCCGCCTCCTGTTTTTGGCTCACATTTATATCTCCTCTCAGAATTTGTTCAAGGATGTTTTCCACCTGGTTAACAACCAATCTCCCCAGCACACTTCTAAGTGGATAAACATCACCTGTTCTCTCACAAGTCTTTTTCTCATCCCCCACTCTAAACAAAAAACATGTTTATCTCTTCTTCAAGTCTCCTTCAATTTTGTTTTATCATCTTGATTTTTTTATGGCTCTGGTTATTGTTTCTGGTCAGGAAACAATGTTGGGTGTGTGTGAACATGGTGCATATGTGCCTTTATCTGAGCTTGCCCAGTTCTGCATGTCTCTGCTATTCAGTAAACTCCTCATAGATCACAGTGTGGACTTAGAATTCCTAATATTCACCCCCTTTCATGATGAGTGCACAAGGTCCTCATTAAGTGCTCACCACTTGGATTCTTTCATTCTCAGTGTGTGTTCTCTTTACCCAAACCAGCCAACCTCAGTATCCTGTCCTGGGTTCCTTATTGCTTTGTGTTTACTTAGTACCTCCTCCCATTTTGTTAACAGAAGAATACAGGTAAACAGTGAGCACACATTATTTCTGGGGTTGCTTTTGATGGAAAGGAATGCTTACCTGTTTGGGTGTCTACTTCCCTTGGGCTTTGCTCAGACTGTGGGGACACCTCTGGAAAGGTGGTCAGTGAAACGTTTGGTGATGGAGTCTCTGTCCCACAGCGTGCACTCCATGCTATGGGAGGCTTTCTATTGAGGATTCGCCTGGTACTCATTTCCTCAGAATGACGTCCTTCATCGGTGGGCACTAAGGATTGTTTTTACCAGCTGCCGCTTCTACTTTAAGTTGACTTGTCAAACTTGAAGTGGTCCTTCCTCATCTAAGCTAGGAGCGGGGCTCTGTTTCCAAATCATGTGATCAGCAAGGATGATGATGCTGGTGAAGCTCCACGAGCACTGGCTGACAGGATGCTGGAGGAAAACTGGCTAGTCTATGGGTTCCCCATGAGCCAGCCTGAAATTACTTATAAATGGCAGGGGATGGGGGCGGGGAGGGGGGAGGGGGGAGGGGGAGGGGAAGGGGGCTGGCTACGGAAAAGTGAAAGGTATGCCCATGCATTCTGTTTGCTCCAGCCCCCAGCAAGGTTCCTCAAATGTGTCTCGTGTCTCAGCTTACTCCAGATGCACAATAAAAGGACCAGAGTTCAAGTTCTGACTCTGTTAATTATTCACTGTTAACTTTAGGCAAATCTTTTAGTCTCTTTGAGTTTGATAATAATGAGCCCTGAGAGCTATTAAATGTGTCAAATGAAGTAAAAGGTTTGGGGGTGCTTTGCAAACCCCACAGGGTCATAACACAGGAGTTGTTATGATTAACAGGACTTTGCTGTGTCACTTTCCTACAGCTGCTTTAGCTGGTAGGATTTTGCTTGCTCAGCAGTCGCAGTTGCCACTACCCTCTGGTCCTTTCACATACTCACCTTTAATGTATTTAACTCTTTGCTTAAGTAGACACAGTCGCTATTGTAATATTGTAGTTTAAATATTTTAAAATTAATTTTTCTCTGTCACAAAAGTGATCTTTGATAAGAGTATAAGCATAGCACATATAAATTTTACACCAGAAGACTCTCTCATTCAACACTTAACTGAGTGTCTGTGAAATTCGTGAAACCATGAGGGTCCTTGAGATACCCAGACAATGTCAGCTTCTGGGACAACTCCTGGTCTGGTTAACATAGAGGGCAGAATTGAGTAAATGTACAAAGGTGAGGCCCTTTTTTCTCTCATTGGAGCTATATTCTGAATGTGTTCTAGTTCTCAAATAAGTCCATATTTGCACAGTTACTGAATGTACTTGGATTTTTTTTCCTGCTTCTCCTTTCTCCCCTTTTCCAATGTAAGCTCTCTGAGCCTTCAAAGTGTACCTTAAATAAGTGTTTATATTAATACTTATACTGATGCCAGGTTTCCAATGGAACATCAGCTCCAGGAGGTCAAAGGGTTTAATGTCTGTTGCTCACCAAAGTATCCCCAACACAGTACGTCATACATACAGGGCTCTAGTATTTTCCAAAAGAACTGTCATGTTGTTAGATAAAAATAGCTAGTCATAACTGAGAAAACCGTGCCCAAAAAGCAAAGACAATAAAAGCACTTTTCTCATTCAGAGGAAAGCTTGTTTTTAGTGGGTAGGGAGATGCTGCTTCACAGACAAAGGCAGACAGGAAGTAGGAAGCAAGACAGAAAAGAAAGGGAAAGGGGAGGAGAAAACAGGTGGAGGTGGAGGAAAAGAACAACCAGGATGATGGAGTGGACTGGTGAGAGACAGAGTAAGAAATGGACTAGGAGTTAAAGAGAAGGGAGGAGAGGGGAGGAAGAAGAGGCGACTGAGAAGGAAGGCATCCCAAAGAGATCCTGCTGTTTCATTTTCTCCCTTCCAGGACCCTTCGCCCAACTGATGATTTTAAGATATGCACACTCTAAGACAGGACACAATTTCTTCCCATCCTAGAGTGGCCAGAGCAAGGTAATAAATCTCTGGGACGCTTATGCTGCTCTATGGAAAGGGTACTTTAAGTACCTCTGTCACCCACCGAGAAGCAATCCCATGTAACTTGTGCCCATGCTTCTAAGGGCCAGGCACTTTACACAGCTAGACAGTTTTTCAGATTTGGGAAGGTGGACTCCATGGCCTCAGGCCTTAGTGCGTTTATTTTGCCTCCTAACCCAGTCTCTTATCTCCGACTCCCCCAGTTTTCCCACAACATCCACACTTAGTTTTGGGGTGATCCAATTGGCTGCAACTGTACGCACATCCCCGGACATGTCAGCTCTGACGCACAGTGTGCCGCAGCTGCGAATCCAATGGGATCTTGCAGCATAGGTTTCCTTTTGTGCCCTTACCACTTCTCCTCTTTGACTCAAAGGTGGTTTGTGACAGATTCCACAGACAAGAAGGGGCTGCTCTCGGGGCGGGGCATCCATCCTAGTTGTGTGAAGCCAAGAGCCAAGGGTCTTTTCAGTGGTTCTGCAGCTCCGCTACCAATACATAGTGGAGCAATGTGGGCCCTGCAGGGCCGCCTCAGTGTTGCTGTGGCCCTGCTGATTCCGGAAGCTCATACTCTTGGTTTTAAACCTCCATCCAGGTGAAGAGGTAGGAGGAAATGCCATCTCATAGTTAAAGAAGGGAAGCACACTCAAGTACCAGAACAGACACCACCGGGCAGCGCTTTCTTTTTTCTTTCACCGGACTGTGGCATGTCTTCCCCTTAGAGATAGAACAGTAGCGGCCTGTCAGCAGCTCGTGGGGTCTGGGGGAAGTGTGGAGGTGTGGGCTCAGCAGCTCGTGGGGTCTGGGGAAGCGTGGAGGTGTGGGCTCAGCAGCTCGTGGGGTCTGGGGAAGCGTGGAGGTGTGGGCTCAGTCGCTCCTAGTGGCTGAAGTGCCCTCTGCCAGGGCAGGTTTGCTTGTTCTCTGTGTTATTTCCACACTTAGCACCAAGTTTGACTTGGTTGAAAGAAGGGCGTTTCTAAGAGGACATTCTTACCACGTGGAAGGGAAATGTTGGTTTTCAACCAGTGCCTCAGTTTTCTTTGACTGTGTAACTGTGTGTCAGAGTGCAGCATGCACATGGCATCTCAGAGATGAGGCAGTCCTGTCTCCATACTATAGATGGAAAAACCAAGGCTCATTTTGTTTTTGTATATACCCCTTTGCTGTTTATTCTTTTAAATAATCTTATAAAGAAAACTATAGGGAAAAGGAAACAACATATAATTCCACATTTAAGTGGAAACCACTGTTAATGTTTTTAATTCCACCTATGTTTTCAGTTCATGTTCCCTCTCTGCGTGTACACATATATGCCTGCCTATCTATCTGTCTGTCTGTCTGTCTGTCTGTCTGTCTATCTATCTATCTACCTGTTGCTGTTTTTCTGAGGTAGAGACTTGAATGTAGGAGCTGGCTTCATACTCAGCATCCATCAGCCTCCACCTCTTAAGTTATTTGTTCATCTTACAATTAAGCGATCATGACAGCTAGCGTCTACCATGGCTCTTTTTCTGTGTTAGACACTTTCCTAATGCATGCCCTGACCAATAGCTCATTCTCTCTAACAAACGGCTCTGTGATGTAGCACTATCTCCCTTGCTCCCGTTGTAGATGAGGACTTCTGTTCTTGCAAATGCGTTTGCTTTAGTTCACTGAAACTGGCGTGGTTAGTTCTTAGATTCCTACTCAACATTAGTCTTTCCCTTTTACCTTTCTGAAGATAGCTCTGGTGCTTGTGGTCTGAATAGTCATGCAGCGTTGTGAGTCAATGAAGCAAAGTAGGGAAGCGCCCAGGCAACTGCCTGCCTCTTCTCCATCATGGTTTCATAGAATGATGTGTGTTCTTGTTTTGTAAGTTGAAGTTGGAGTGGGATCCAGGTTCTCTTTCCTTTCCTACGTACTCCTTGATTCATTCATCTGAAATGCAATTTGATTCATTAGTACTATCTATTAGTTGTATTTCATCCCATCATCCATTGGTTTTATTTACAGATACTTTTTGGTTTACATCCATGTAAAATTGCAATACGGTTTTCAGAGTCAGAACTGCATGTCCCTCCTTGTCATCCCTTTACCTCATTTGCATCCACCCATTGTGGTACCTCATCCTGTTCAGCTGCATTCAGTTTCTTATTCATTCAAGGCCTAGACTCCTGTCTTAGATACCTTTCTATGGCTGTGATAAAACACAGAAACAAAAGCAGTTTATAAAAGGAAGGGTTTAGTTTGGGCTTACAGTTCTAGAAGAATGAAAGTCCACTCATTATCATGGAGGGAAGCAAGCAGGCATCGAGGCAGGGATAGCTAAGAGATGACATCTTGAATCATAAACAGAGTGCAGAGAGAGCAAACTGGGAGTGGCTAGTGCCCTGCCCCCCCCCCCCCAGTGATGTACACCTTCCAGCAAAGTCACACCTTCTAAGCCTTCTGAAACAATGCCATCAGGTAATGATCAAGACTATAGAAGAATACATACATGTATATATGTACATATATGCATATATATACATACATACATACATATATATGGGACATAGGAAAAGGAAAGTATGGTGAAACATACATATACACACATACATACACACACATAAAGGATCCATACATATTTTCTTCCATAATAGCTATAGGACCTTTCACACTGGAAGGTTTAGTGTAGATTGTACTGGCAAATGGAATATTACTGAGAACACAGAGAAGGGCAAATACAGTGAAAGGTCAAGCCCAACAGTATTTAGAAAAGGCCACATCTACTTAGAAATGCTTTATGATGTCAGCTGCATTTGAGCAGGTCTACAAATGGCTGACATAGCAGGCCTGGGCACATTTTTCCTAGACATAGATAGAAAAGGGAGGAAGAGCCAGTAGGCAGTTAAATGTCAGCAAAGAGAGGCCAGGCCAGAGGCTCCCCACAGTGGAAGCCATGACTATCTAGCTGCAGAATGTCATCCTATGGGGATAGTATGACAGGAAGGTAGATATTGAATAGAAGGCAGAGCCTAGAGTTGTAGTGTTGTGTGCATTTCCTGCTTTATGAGGTTCATGGAGATTCTGAGGATTTTCTAGTGATTTGTTTTACATTAACACCACATGCCCATGTTAGAGGAAATCAGGTCCTGATAAGTGAGTGGACTTTCTCCCAGTCAGGAAATGGCAGAGTTCAACATAGCAGCATGCTTGACTTTTACTCTCATGACCTTTCCTTCAGGACTTTGGAACTAAGAGCTCAAAAGGGTTGGGGTAGGCCCTGTGTTTCTCAGACCTGGTAGCTGTCAACTTTTGCCAGCTTCTTTAGACTGTTCAATTTATTTAATACCAAATATTCAAATTTATCTAGAATGATAGGAACTTTCAAATGACCTGTTATGGATTGAATCCTGTCCCTCTGTCTGTCCCACCCAAGGATCTGACTGGTTTTGGAGGTAGACCCTTTACCGAAGAAACTAGTTAATGTAAGGCTATTAGATAGGATCCCAGTCCAGTGTGACATGGATCCGTAGGAGAAGAGGAATGGCCCCGTGAAGATGCTCAGAGATTAAGCCAGGGAGGGAGACTTCTGGAGAAACCATTCCTGCAAGCCATTTTGCTGTCCAACTCAGAGCCTCCAGAGCTGTAGGAAAACACATTTCTATACTCTAAGTCACAAGTTGGTGGCTTGTGCTATTGCAACCCTTAAAAGCTACCCCATGACTTGACTTCCTCTTAGGGATTCTGTGCCCTTACCCTGTCTTAGCCTCATGTTGTGGCTTTTCAGCACTTCTGTTCCCACTTGACCTTCCTGGTCCCTACTGCCTGTCCCTACGTAAGCCACAGTCACTCAGAGACAATGGAAGGCAGTCCATTGTAGAGCTGAGAAAAACACTGAGGCCAGGTCAAGACTCTAAGGCCTCCATTTCCTGCTAGGTGAATCTCTTACCCTTCTGAATGCAGTGCAGCAGTTGAGCTAGCAACCTCTGTGGCCATCTCCAGCTATGGCCACTTCCTGTCCCTCAACTCTATACATTGTAGAAAGAAGCAGCATTCTGGTTTTAAGTCTACACCTGAGGGATTAAAGAACATTTCATCTTTTTAAGTTTCCTAAAATGTTACGCCCTATTAAATACCTCAACATACCATATTGACAGGATTAAAAAAATAACGCAACCAGATATAGTTGCTCCTTCTTTCTCAAGCTCCTGTTATTATGTAGAGCGAGCTAGCCATTTAGCAGTGCAAATAGGAGAGCAGCATACACACCGGTGTTAACTGGCATAGTGTGCACAAGTGGATGTAGACTGAAGGCAATGTGTGGGAAGTGTGAGGCTGGAAATCGCCACCAAAAGCATCTACTTACGATATGTTATCTGGGTCCCAGTAGAGTTTATGTGATAACAAGACTCACATCATCCTAGAACCAGCCACCCCTCTCTCTGTCTTGCCTGTCCTTGCCAACGAAGGGATGGAAACATAAGAAAAGAAGGCAGACTCAGAAATGGCAGATGTAGCAGAGCGTCTCATAAGACAAGGAGCAAGTTCAAGATAGTGTACAACATCCTTCTTCCTGTGACAAGGATAGCAAGTTATTTAACTCACTAATAATCGTAACGAAATAGTGTACTTGAAGTTACTGGGGTTAATTAGCTTAGTGGATATCATAGTCGCTGTCAACTTTAAGTTAGCATGCCCATGCCCAAACTTTACCACTCACAGTGCCCTTCCATTATCTGGATTCCTGTGGCCATTTCCTGTAGATGCTTTGCAAGGACGGGTGAAACCCAACACCCACGTAGCACACAAGAACTGAGCTCTGCAATGGCCTTGCTCCCAGGCCCCTTTCTAAGACCTGGTGAAAAGCCACCCACCGCTGTGAGCCCTGCAGCAAAAACTGCTTGCTCTTACATGCCCACATACATAGATAGGGCACCCAAAGCTTCAGTGTGGGATTGATGACAGGGGCCAGGACTCCTCCCATGTCGTCTTTTGTTGATGGCAAGGATGTCTTTGGAAACATCTGGCTCCACCTTTGAAGCACACACTCCTTCGAGATCTCTCTCTCTGTCTCTGTCTCTGTCTCTGTCTCTGTCTCTGTCTCTGTCTCTGTCTCTCTCTCTCTCTCTCTCTCTCTCTCTTTCTCTCTCTCTCTCTGTGTATGTGTGTGTGTGTGTATGTGTGTGTGTGTGTAAAAACCACATGTTGTGTAAGCCTCAGAGTGACCTTTCCTAGGATCTCAGGCTGCTTGTGGCTATTTGGGCTTTCCCGTGAATTTCTCTTAACTGCATATACAGCTGTGTTCATTCCCTTAAGCCCCTTGTGCCTGCTCAAGGTCAGTCCTGCAGCCAGCTCTTTAAGTGTCCAGAGGGTAATTATCCACATGCAGCTGGGTGGGGTTTAACCCACTGCACCCCACCCTCTCCACCAGAATCAAGGAGGAAGAGAGGCACAGTTAGTGAAATCACACCCCTCCCCAGAGGTCATTCGATCTTGTCAAACACACTTTTACAGAACATATGTGCTTTAGTTTTAGTCTAGCACTCTGGAACGACAGACTCCATTTTGTTTGCCTCTGACGCATGTGTACAAAACAGGAAACTCTCTTTTGCACATGAAACTTTTTTGGCTTTGGTTCCCAGGTATGGAAGCCGTTCTTGGGTCTCTGCCCACCACCACCACCACCACCACCACCAAAAACAACAACAACAACAACAATAAAAACCCACACATTTTCCTCAAATCAAACTGAAAGTAGCTATTGGAGTGTTCCTTTCTTGAGAACCACAGACAAGAGAGAAAGGTTTAGGAAATTCAATTCAAGGAAGACCAGAATGAAGGTCGAATGTCTGGCCTGGAACAGCATGTGCTGTGGCTGCCTGTTGGCCAACCTTTAACAGAGCAGAGTTGGCTGAAAGTGAGACTCAGACCTGCTTAGCTTGTTACCAGATCTCTCCAGAATTCCTGGCTGAGGTACTTTGGGTCTCCTCTGTGTGAGTTTGAAGTAGGATCCCATGGACAGGGATGCTCCAGCTCCGGAGTGGTTGTTCCCTTGGCTAGCAGCACAGTACAGCAGCAGCACCCTGTGTGTGGGAACCTGGCAATGTCCTTGGACGTGGAGGCGCATGCGTTCCAGCCATAGACTTTTGACTTCCGTGCAGCCTCAGGTAGGTTGCCAACGCCTTCTGGGTCCCAGTTTCCCACACTCTAACAGGGCCACTGATATTCCCCTGGGACAAAATGAAGGCAACTATTTAGTCTTTGGTGCATCCTTTAAGTACAAGATATTCCATGCTAGCTGCCATTTTATGTCAAACTGTCACAACTCAAGTGTATGACCAGAGATGTGCCGTGCTGGGTAGGTGCCTGGGCTTTAGTTCTCATGGGAAAAGATGAAACTTTGTGCTTCAGTCCCTTTATAAGTTTGAACTTTGCAGTCCTTTTGTGACCCTTGGTTTACTCTAGGACAGTAGTTCTCAACCTGTGGCTTGAAACCCCCACAGGGGTCACATATCAGATAGTTACATTATAATTCAAAACAGTAGCAAAGTTACAGCTATAAAGTAGCAAGGAAATAATTTTATGGGTGGGGGTCACCACAACATGAGGAACTGTATTAAAGGGCCCCAGCATCAGGAAGAGTGTGAAGCCCTGATCTGGGAAAAAATACTCAAGCTTGCTCTGTGGTTAGCAGTGTGCGATGTTGCTAAAGTTCAGATTAGGTTCTTGTCAAGATGTTTGAAGACTTGAAGTGCTCCTCATTCATGGATTTTAACGAGGACCTGAGCAGGTTACATACAGTGCGTGTGTGCATGTGTGTGTGGGGGGGCAGACAAATTACCTCATTGTTCTCATACCAAGGCTGGAGAAAGAAAACAGGTACGTTGCCCCCCACAGTTATTTCTGAGTTGAAGACCCCCCCACCCGTGCTAACCAGAAGTTGTTCTGCCAAGTAGCCAGCCTCCCTGTTGTCTCTAAAGTCTTTACAGCAATGCTCTGTAAGGCTTGGTAGCACCCTGGCTTCCAGGGCAGTTTCATATACACTGTCGTATTAACTCTGAACACTCCCATGAAGCAGATTTGGACAGGAAACCCAGTGGATTTGCTGGGGCTGTGCGGGCAGGAGTTCCCAGGTATGGAAGCCATTCTTGGGTGTTTGCCATAAAAATTATTATATTTCTTGCTGAAACAAGCTTCCTATGAAGGGCTGGAGCACTTTGTTTATAAGCAGGGAGCAAAGGAAAGGTCATGGCTGGGAATAAGAGCAAGAAACACTGTCTCGTTTATGACAACGAGTTCAGATCTGTGATCCCCATCTTTTTTATAGGATGATGTCATTTTCTTGGTTAAGCAGCAGATTATATGGGTTAAGTTCAAGTGCACAAATCAGAAGGCACTAAAATGTTTCACCCGTCTATTGATAACTAGTGTTAATATTTTTGCTGAATAATGTTGCATAACTTGCATTTTATATTTATTCTGTATGGATTTGCATCCACAGAATGCTCTTAGTTTCCCCACACTGTTTAGTAACCTATCTTTAGGAACAACACATGTTACCTGTTGTCCACAGGCAATAGTGTGAGGCTCAGATTGTACACCTACCCGGACAGGTTCACCTGCTTTCTTCCTGTGCTCCTGGCTGCTTGCCAGGGAAAGGCCAGCCCTTGCTCCTGTCACCTTGTGTATTCCATTCTCAGCAAAGGCTGCTGCGCGTTGGCCTGTATAGCTCCAGATGTGGTGCAGCCCTGTGGTTCTGCTCTCGGGGGGACCTGTGTTCTGCCCTCAAAGCCCTGTTTTTCTCCAGCAGGCCAGGTCTCCGATGCAGACTGCACTGCAAAGAACTGACTTCTCCTTAGGGGCTGGCTAATACAAGCCAGATGTGCAGAGAATTCAGGCCATGAGCGAAGGGTCAAGGTGAGGTGGGAGCAGGGGAAGCTCCTGAGCCATGGTAGGGCCTGTATCAACGGCTTCATCCTGCCCATGTCCCTTTTCCCACCTGCTCTCCACCCTGGCCTTACCCAGGCCTCCCTTGCCTGTCCATAAAGCACTCTCTTTTCCTCCCTCCCTGTTTCCCTTCCATATTTTTCTCTTCCTCACCCTTTCTTCTTTCCCCAAAAGAACTGATATCCACCACATATGAAGACAAGTTTTACTCACTGTTGGTGACTATGAATTTTATTAATTATATCTGTATGTGACTGCACTTAGAGTGGTGTGTTGACGTTGTCTGCAGTGACCCTTTGGTAAAAGACCTTCTGAAACCCACTCCAAGCCTCTCCTTATCCCCCCACCCCCACCCCACTCCCGAAGATCTGTGAGACACAAGCAAGTCATGGTAGCTGTTTTACCCTCTCTGTGACCTCCCGGCTTCAATTGGGAGAGAGAGAGATGCAGACAGAGCTCAGTCCATCCAGCCTCATCCCCCTGCTGCCTTTCAAGTGTGGGAGGTTTGAAGTCTACACACATTTTCCCAGGGCGAGGCGCTGTACACATCTGGGTCGGCTTTGTTCCCGTTTTCTTTTTTCAAGTTAATCAGCGTGAGTAACTGCTACATGAAACCGAGGAGAAAATGGAATAAATATGTTGGAAGTGCTTGAAATTGATCGCCACTTGTTGATTCTCCTCAGTCTCACTTCCTGGCCTTATTTTTAAAACATTCAAAGAGTCTGAGCAATCTCTAAGAGTCGTTTGGCATGATGGAAAAAAAAATTAGTCCTTTTCTCGAATGTGTAAGGACTTTCATCTGTGCTCCTCATGGTCTGAGGCTGGAGGAGAGGGAGGATAGGGGCTGGTGTTGGGGTACAGGGCCCCCAGAACCCAGTAGTTTTCTAAAGGGTTTCTTTCCCATTTTCTTTAGGGAGGACAGGATATTGCTATATGGCCCAGCCTAGGTGGCTCACATGATCAACTGCCTCAGCTTCTCAAGTGAGTGGTACGAGGGGCATGGGTCTCCACACTTGGGTGCTCACCGTGATCTACTGCATAATGCGGTGCTCTGAATCTAGTCCGCAGGGCCTTCTGCTCCTTCTGGTTCCTCAAGGCCCTAAGCACTGCCCTACTGGCCTGTCTTCTCTGCCGTGCTGCGCCTGCCAGACCCCTCTGAGTGCTGATGACAGGTGGGCAGAAAAACCTCATAAGATGGATGAGGACTCAAGTGAGAACTGCTCCAGATATCCACATAGGAAGATCAAGGGGCCCAGGTGTGGCTCAGTGATGGGCATTTGCCTGACATGAGTGAGGTCTCAGGGGCTACCACCAAACAAAACAAACGCAACGAGCAACTGCTAGAAATGGCAGTAAAGAATCGAGATGAGGTTGATGCTACTACAATGCTGTGCAGTCAGGCAGAGCTCACTCTCTGTGGCACAGAACGGGCTCCTCGGCTATCTGAGAGAGAAGCCCAAGTCCTGCTAAGGCAGAAATGGCGCAGAGAGGCTGTGCTCAGAGAGGGAGAGCTAGGACTAGATTTTTTTCCATTTTTTTTTAAAAAATCTATTCTTCTCTCAAATATTACACCTGACCACATATGCCCCCCCCCCCCCAACTCAGATCCACTCCTCCTCAGTTTTTCTTCAGAAAAGGGCAGGCCTCCCAGAGATATCAAGCAAACACGGCCTATCAAGTTGCTATAAGACGATATCAAGGCTGGATGAGGCAACCCAGTAGGAGGGAAAAGGTCCTCAAAGTTAGCAAAAGAATCAGAGACAGCTCCCTCTCTCACTGTTAGGAGACTCACAAGAACACCAAGCTACACAACTATTACTTATATACAGAGGGCTCAGGTCAGACCCAGGCAGGCTCCCTGATTGTCGGATCAGTCTCTGTGAGCCTCTGTGATCCCAGGTTAGTTGATTCTGTGGGTTTTCTTGTGGTGTCCTTGAGCCCTCTGGCTCTGAAAATCTCCCCCGCCCCCCTCAGGATTCCCGAGCTCTGCCTAGTGTTTGGCTATGGGTCTCTGCACCTACTCTTATCAGTTGCTGGTGAGGATATTACCAGGCTCCTGTCTACAGGTATAGCAGAGTGTCATTTGGAATAATTTTATTTGCTTTTTATTTATTTGTTTTTTTTTCTACCAGTTGTGTTTGTTTCTATCCTAGGTCTCTGGGCTATTCAGTCTTTGGTTCTTGGCTCTCCAGGCAGTGTCAAGTGTGGGCTCCCTGGGATTGGGACATCAACCCAGTCATATAACCTTTGACGTACAATTTGTCCTGCCTGCAAGATGTGCTGGTGTAAAGGTAGCCAAACTAAGACTAGAATTTTGGAATGAGAATTCTAAGTCCATTCTTGAAATGTGGTCTTGAAGTCTCATCCCTGATCAAGCCTTCCCCTGATCTGTGGACTGGGTGACTCAGCTGTGTGAACACTAGTCCTACACTGGGACTGTCTCCTAACCAAGCTTCCCACTGGTGGCTTGTGTTTTGGTTTCCATCATCCGCTGGGTGACCAAAAGAGGTCTGTGACTCTCAGTGTAACCTGTGGAGGGCCTTCAAGAACATGTGTAGACACAGACTCGCCTGCTTGTCTTTCAGAAGATAGAGACCTTCATCCAATGTGCTCTATGCTCCACCACATCCCTTTTGCTCAACTCAGGGCTATTTATGTCTAGATTTTTGTGTAAGAAGGAATTCAGGCTCCCAGGAACCTAAGGGATGGTTTGCTCCCTATGTGGACTGGTACCTCAGGGATGGAAGTCACAAGAAAGCATGTGGACCTCCGCTTGACCCTCCCACTTCATCATGGCACTGCCAAGCTTGTAGACGCCGTTCTGAATGGAGGACACCCGCAGCATGAACTGTGGATGGAGAAAGTCTGAGTTTGAACCTAGCCTTGCATTCAGAGCCTGAATCTTCTACCTGTGAAACTGACAAGACAGCCAAGAGGGTAGTTTTGCCTTGGAGGGTAGTTTTGTGGGCTCTGGGCATAGAGTGATACCATGCCTATTATAAAATCACTAATACTGAATGAATCAAAGTTGAAGTATATAAGGGATGTACTGAAGAAATGAGGCCATGAGGATGAGACTGAGTTTTTTTTGTGTTCATTCAGCAAACATTACTTTCTCTTTTAAAAAAACTATTTAGTGTGTGTGTGTGTGTGTGTGTGTGTGTGTGTGTGTGTGTGTGTGTGTGAGAGAGAGAGAGAGAGAGAGAGAGAGAGAGAGAGAGAGAGAGAGAGAGAGACTGAGTGTATATATGGTGTATATATGTATATCACATGAGTGTAAGGGTCCACAGAATTCAGAAGAAGTTTGGAAATTGAGTTACAAATGGTTGTGAGCTGCCATGTGGGTGCTTGGAACTGAACTCAGATCTACTGTAAGAGTAGTAAGCATTGTTAATTGCTGAGCTATCTCTTCAGCCTTCAGCAAACACTTCTTGAGAACTTAATGTATGTGGTGTATATTGGTGCTATGGGAGTAAAAAAGGACCCAGAAGACATAATCTTGACATCCACCCCAGGAGTTCTTCATCCTGTGGTGAGAGATAAAGTTCATCTTAATTTAAAGAGACGATGGGTGTAAAAGGCAGGATTTACAGAGGACCTTGGGGCTGAGAGCTCTCTTGGGAATATCAGAGAAAGGCAGCCCTGTTCCAAGCTAGGGTAGGACGAGGGGAACTTCAACAAGAGGACTTAGCAGCTTAGAAGGATGGATGGCAAATAGAAAACAAAGAGATACAAATGCAGTCATATGGTGCTGACCAAGGTGGGGATTTACTTGGCCTGGGGAGGCCACAGCTGGATCTTAGGCAGCTGATAGGAGCAGTTGGATGGGCTCTTTTCTGTTGTTGGGAGGCTGGGAACTCTTTAATGGTTAATGAGGTGGCGACTCTCATCTCATAGCCTTCGATCCATCCTTCTGGTGCTCTGCTGTCAATCATGGGAGACTGGGACTAACCAAACAAATTAACCCTGGGGTAAGAGGAAGCACTCTGGATAAGGATAAGAAATAGGCAGATTCCTCTGTGTCCCATAGCAACGGTCAGCTTTGCTGGCTCTACTTAGCTGGGTTGTCATTTAATTCTTCCATCCTACTCTAAAAAGAAGAAGAAGAAGAAGAAGAAGAAGAAGAAGAAGAAGAAGAAGAAGAAGAAGAAGAAGAAGAAGGAAAAGGAAAGAAAAGGGAAAAAAACCCCTGCATCTTCAGGAATGCAACACGGTTTTACTTCTAGGGAAAAGTGAAGTAAATTAAACTTCTCTCATTTTTTTTATCACTTGATAAAGGACAGAGAATATGAATGTAGTTGCAAAACTATCTCCAAACTGATCTTAAAGGAACAGCTGCATATGTATGTACGAAGCAAAGAAGCACTTTTCTTCTGTGTTTGCTACATGCTTCCCCAAGGAGGCAGGAAGTCTCCAATGCTTTAAGAAAAGATTCTAAGTATAAGTTCTGTCCTTGGCTTCAGCAATGAAGATCACTCTGAAAGGAAGGGAGTGACTTAAGGGTAGATGTGTATTTGGCAGTGAATGGCCTGTCCTTTCTCATTGCCTTTCCCCTTGGTGGTGACAATTCTTGTTAATTCAATGTGTTTGTTGAGCAACAACTCAGCCACCATCTACACCCTCCTCCTTGCTGGCTTATTTTGGACTGTAAGTCTATCCCTTGCCTAGCCTGTATCTTCCTTTGAGCTTTTTTCCCCCTCTCTGGGCTCAGGATGCTCAGCCATTCTGTCATCACCATTCTTGCTATAAGGCTTGTCTAGAGCCTTCCATAAACAATCTCTTCCATCTGTTTGGATAGGAGCAAGGGAAGATACGCAAACAAATTCAGGAGGAAGGCAGGCTCTGCTGGTTCCGGCTGATGATTTTGAATGTCTTTAAGTGGTATTAGAGTACACTTTTGTCTGTCATCTAGGATACTGTCCTAGCCCTCCAGTGCCCATGAGTGCCAGCTTTGCCTGGAGCCTCTACTAGCCATGCAAACACAGGTACAGGGGGAAGGCTTCGCATACTTCTGAGAGTAAATACTGTGCCAGTGTTGGGAACTGGAGATCAGGACCATAGTGCTGGCTAAGCTCTGGAGTGTTTTCAGACAGGTGTTCTCAGACTGGGCGTGAAATCTGTAATCCCAGCATGGACTGTGTGAAGGAAGGAATATCAGGAATAGTAGTTTTCAACCTGTGGTTCATGACCCCCATAGGGGTCACAGATCAGATATTTGCATCATAACTCTTAACAGTAGCAAAATTACAGTTATGAAGTAGTAATGAAATAATTTCATGGCTGAGTGTGTCACCACAACATGAGGAACTGTATTAAAGGGTTGTACATTAGGAAGGTTGGGAACCCCTGAAGTGAAGGCTAAAAATATAGGAGAAAAAATGCAAGGGTAAAAATAGGTGATGAGGAAGGGTGTGGGTGAGTATATGGGACATGAAAGATAAAAAAGGACTTGGGCGAGGCTACCATGATAGATCAGTGTGGCCGAAGGATGAGGACATGGGCAGGAAAGAGAATAGCTAAAATATTCTTTCTTTGAAAATGTTGTAATGCTACCTAACTCATTATATGCTAATTAAGCTTTAAGAATACAATTTTATACAAAATACTTTGGGAATATATGGTTAAAATGATCAGTGACCAGCAGCTCTTGCTTCCTTTTTCAGTACAGTGGAATAACCGGAGCCCTGAAATGAATGTGGGGATTCAGGAGAGCGAGACACAGAAGGGGGCCAGTTTTATTGATACAGGCTTTCACTGGAGACAGATGATAAGTGATGTTTCAGGTCCAGCCACACAGAGAGTGATGACTCTACCTCCAAGTGTTCAGATGGACTGGCTGTGGTTGTGTGAGCTCCTTGGGAGAGATGCTGTCAAGAGGAGAGCGGCATACGTATAAGCCATATGCCTATGCCCCAGTGCTGAGTTCATACTGATCACTCTGAAGTCAGAAGAAGGGAGGGCAGGAGGGAGAGGGGGGGGGGCGGGGAGAGCGATAGATGGTGCGAAGGAGGGAAGCTGAGAACTCTGAAATTTCTTCATAGATAGTTCAAACACCTTTGCATGACTATTAAAGCTTTTAAAACTGCAGTCAACTTATTTTCTTCCAGATTGTTCTATCACCCTGGCCAAGTACCAAATGTTTTGATCATATATGACCCTCAAATTCCTCTTCTTTGCTTGGCAAAGGGTGATTCTCTCAATAGTCAGTTTAGAAGTGATAGATATAGTCAGTCTTTAGAAGAAGAACTGCCTGACATCTGTACCTGTCCCTTCGCTCTTGCTTCTCTTCTGTTCTAGGTGGAATTTATCTCTTTCCAGTGCTGCTTCTGTGCAGCATGGCTGATGAGCACCTGCTGGGATGAAGGGACAAAGCTTGGGAGAGCAGGTGGATCTTAGTGCGCTTCTGAAGGTTGGAAAGCATCACAGGGTTGGGGGGCAGTGTGTTCAGAGTGAGTTGCTCTTAGTGGGGCACTGGACCAGAATGGCCTCCACCTTCACTAGGTGGAAGGGGTGTGGCTACCTCATCCATTCCCCATGTGAACATCTTCTTTTATAAAGATGAGGAGCTAGAATATATATATATATATATATATATATATATATATATATATATATATATATAGAGAGAGAGAGAGAGAGAGAGAGAGAGAGAGAGAGGGAGAGAGGGAGGGAGGGAAGGAGAGGTTGAGTGGTATGCTCATGTCCACATTAAATTGACAAGTGTCAAAATCAGAATTTAAATTACATTCTGATTTCTTAGCCACAAGCAATACTCACAGGAGTATTGGCTTAGTAACAGCCACACCCTTTCCAATCTGTGGCAGAAGCAAGACAACCACTGCTAGTTGGTGCAGAGTGTAGGTTGGATGACAGAGCACATGATATGTGTAAAGAGTGTTTTCTTCTGGCACTTGGTACTTCCTGAACTGAAGATACTAAACACCTTGTAATGTGCTAGTCCATGTGTCAGTCATACCCAGGGAAGGACTGCGAGTTAACAGTATTACTTAGTAAGCAACAAATGGGACCACATTCTATGAGGACGTGCATCCTCCTGAGAAGTTGATTCTGCTCTGGGCACTGGTTCTCTGGGGGACAGTCTAGAACGGTTGAGTTGTTGTTGTTGTTGTTTTTTTATCCTGAGCCCATTCCTAACCTTCAGAACCTGCTCTTTATTCTGTTCCCAAGGCTTGCAGCTGTGAAGACACTCCCCTACTCCCCCACCCCCACCCCACCCCCCACCCCCGCTCCTGATCTTTCTTCCCTGACATTTTGCGATGCTCAAGAGAAAGGCTCTCGAAACTTCCTTTCAAGAGGAACAATACATTCAATATGATCCCTGTGATCTGGCCACCATTGTGGTGGGAAGAGGAGAAGAAGGGCTTTGTGGGGCCCTGATACTTCTGGGGGTGCAGAAGCGACTGGTATATACTTGCAAAAGGGGTTGAAAGGAATAAGGGGGGAACTTGATCGGGGAAGTACAGTAGCATGGTAATTGGAGATAGTGGATGGCAAACCCCCAGTGAAGCCAGGAAGAAAAGACTCTGTGCTTCACAAACACAGGATAGAAGGGGTTTCATGTTTAATGTAAATACACCTGCCATTTGTTCTCCAAAGCACCGGTTCCAGGTTTTGAGATAAAATAGCATTTTGAACATTGTGCCAGTGGAATTTGCCTTTCTGTGCCCAGGCACTGCTGTTCACTTTGTTCCCAGCAGAACACAGAGAAAGGAGGGTGCCCTGACTGGTTTAAAGGTCTCACTCCAGACAGCTCTGCATCTGCCTTGTCTCAGCCTGGATTACTTGACTTAGCCCAGCAGACTGTTGCCCTTGTGACCACTCCTGGTCATGCCATCCTCCTGCTTCGACCCTCACCGCTGTGTTATAGACAGAGGCAGAAACCCTTAGGTCCCCCCTGCTTTTTGCCTTAAGCTCATCAAGCCATTAACTGCTCAGCCCCAGTACCCGGGTCTGATTTCAGCCCTGGACTGTCAGTGACTGGCAACCCCAGAGTCGGCGCTGGTCCTGTGCCTGCAGAGCCGTCTCCTCCCTTCCCTTCAGCTTGAGTTCTGCCCACAATCAGTGTGCTACATTATTTCTGTAGGATGTGTTCCCTGAATCTAGCCCATTAGCCAGAGATGTGGACGCCCTCTTACACAGCTCTTAGTGTTCCATGTCCTCCCTTTGTGGCTCTTGTCCCTGATTAAAAGTATGAACATATATGATTACTTGATTGAGCTCTCCGTTTTCTACTAGACCAGGAGTTCTCAACCTTCCTAACGCGGTGACCCTTTAACACAATTCCTCATGTTGTGGTGACCACCCCCCCCCACCATAATCTTTTTAATTGCTACTTCCTAGCTGTAGCTTTGCTACTGTTACGAATTGTAATGTAAGTAGTTTTGGAGGTAGAGGTTTGTCAAAGAGGTTATGACCACAGGTTGAGAACCACTGGTAGAGTGTGGATTCATTGAGGCTAAGTTGGCTTCATAGTGATGCTGGTGTTGCCGCAAGGCTGATATTTGCAAGGTACCAGTGTTTGCTGAGTAAAGAACTGAAGACCACATTTCAGGTAAAACACCCAAGCAAATAGGAAGCAAAAATTTCTACAGTTAAAATTCTACAGCTGAAGAAACCTCACTTTTTAAAGTGTATACTTTAAAATTTTTGTTCACTCTATAAAAATAAAATGACTTTTCATTAGATTATATTATAAACATGGTTGAATAACCACAATTATTATGGAAGTTAACTTCCAATTATTTTTAAATCAACCCTTTTTTTTGGTAAGAATCTCCCAATATGATTATGAGATATGTATTTCATGGAAATTGATACAGAAATGACATCATGTCATCTTAGGCAGCCAATGTCTTACCTTTCCCAAAATGAGTTCATGCCACAAAACCCAGGTTGACTGTACAGTCAAATGGAGCCATGTGGCAAAGGACCTGTGGACCATGCGGGGAGAGTTCTGGCCACAGGAAATGTCTGTGGCTGGTTGTGGAGAATGCGGTGGGACTGTTAGAGTTGTCGGCTGCTCCTGGTAAAAGCAGGCATCTTGTGTGGAATGCCACCAAGGCTTAGTGACATGGGCAGGAAGAACAGAAATGTGGCCCTGGGGTTATCTAGAACCCTCTTGGGGTTGTAACTGGGCACTGGCAGAGAGTCTTTCTACCTTCCTTCCTACTTGGAGCCCACAATGCAGTGGAAGAGGGTGCTTAGTCACTCAGCTTCTAGCAGACAGCACAAAACAGCGACCCTGTGATGCAAATTCCCGTAGTACCTTCTGTTGGACCTACCTGAGTGACTTGGGTATGGCTTGCTTTAACCACATAGGCAAGGAAGGGGGTTAAGAGAGGGTAGCCACAAGAGGGCACTAAACCAGAGGCAGAGACACAGAGAAGGGGCAGTTCCCAACTTTGTCACTGTTTAGTGTTGTCTTCTGAGAAAAGGTCTCTTCAAGAGTCCAAATGATGGCAGGCTGATTGTATTTCAGCCACTGTACACTGCGTGCTTACTCTGAGAGGCACACTTTATGCTGCAGAACTGTGGAACAATGAGAGTGTTACCACTTTTATCCCTGATTTACACACTAGATCCTTGAGACTCAAGGAGGGTGGAAAACAGAATCTCAACGCAGCTCTGTGTGAGCCCAAATCCTGTGCTTTTTTAACTTCTATTGATGAGAATCTCAGTAGGTTCTTAAGAACGGGCACGCTCCTCTCCAGAGCGTTTGTGACCCAACAGTATGAAGAGAAACAAGGCGGGCTCTGTGCTCCCACTTGGGGAACGTTAATATTTCACTGCTCTCGAGAATTTAGGAGCTTGGTAAAAAGTCACTATTAAACAGGGATTTTCTTTAATTCCTTTTGTTTAAAGATTTTCTTGTGAAACACTCTATGTACTGTGCCTCCCTCTGAGACGTCAGTGGTGCCAGACCGTTAGGGAGTTTGTGTAAATAGAGAGACGGCCAAATGCTGCCCACACAAGTCGTGAGGCATGAGGCTAAGTGTGTGAAACAGCTTCACAGGCAGCCAGGGCTCAGGGAGTGTCCTAGAACCTCACCTGCTTCCCAGGATCTGTGGCCAGGGCTGTGCAGGTCTAAGACATCGATACAAAGCCTGTTCATTTGGAACAAGAAAAGTTTGATAAGGTAAAGCAGCCATATAGTCTTGAAAGGTCAATATTAATTAATGTTCATGTATATCTAGATTTCTAAACTGACATTTAAAAAAACACGAATATCTAGAGAGTAAATAATGGGACACGAATGCTTTCAAACAGCTTTGAAATGATGGTTCAGTGCCTGGAGTGGAAGCATAGAGCTGGTTTTCTTCATACATTAAAACAAAATGCCAATTTTTAAAAATATAATATTGTTTTGGGAAGGACTGTATTATATTGACACATTGAGAAAAAAATTGCTTTTTGTTTTTCTACAACTACTAGGAGCTTAGCATTGTGAATAAGGGGCAAAGAGAGCTGGTGCGGATGAATGCCTTCTTTCTTTAGCTGCAGAATTTAATAGCTGCCACTGAGAGCGTTTTCTTTTAATCAGCAAAAAAATTTATTTTGTCCTTGACATTTATGCCAAAAACCAGCCTGGAGAGTATGTTTTATAGCCAGCACTGGATTGCCCAAAAGGTAGAATTTTCCTACGTACAGCATGCGCTGAATAGATTGGATTGCATTAGATAACCAATCTATTAGGTACTCTTTTCTGTAGTTCCCCAAAGATGAAGATGCCCAGAGACAGAGGAGCATCACGGGGAAGCACTTATGTGCTTCCTGACTCCGTGACCTTGAGTGACCAGGACTGAATCTGTTTCTTGATGCAACAGGAGATCTCATGTGCCAGCATGGTCATGCTGTCACAGTGATTAATGTATCTAAACATTTAACATAGCCCTTGGCAATTGTTTAGTAGTCACTAAGTATTTGTGATCCATAACTGATATAATAACTTAAAAGGTGCCCTAGAGAATGCTTTCTTTGTGATCTGATGATCCTAATATTGCATAGAAAATAAGATGGTTCAGTAGTCTAGAACAACTTTTAAATTCAGCTGAGGCAAAGTAAGATACAGCTTAAGATGCTACAAGTTGAAATTGCTAGAGAGGTGCAGTGACTTTATTAAATATGGTAGGAAAACTCTCTATAACCTCTTATCTTTCCTTTATCTATTGGATCTTCCAGCATATAAGAGGACTCCCAACTTTAACTTTAACTTTTCCAGTTAAAATATAGAGTTTGTAACCTGTGTCTACTGCATAGACTGCTGTGTGTTGGAAGATGGGTAGTTTTATATGGCGAGTATATTCCAAACTCTATATTTTAACTGGAAAAGTTAAAGTTAGACTTAAAGTTGGGGTCATCTTATATGCTGGAAAATGCAGTATTTGTAAAATCAGTACATGCTACATATTGTTAGGCATTCTGGGAGAGCTCATGGAAATACATTCTATAGACCCTGACCCCGTAGAATCTTAAGATTATTTGCAAAACTAAATAGACAAAAATTAAATATCAAAAATAACAGCTAGCTGCCAAATAAAGGAAGTGGGGGAGAGACGCCATCAGATCCCGGGTTGCAGCACTGGCAAGCAGGGTGGGAATTTGGGCCCCGTAGCAGAGCAATAGAAGCCTCCTGCTGGCCTGTGTAAAGTCAAGAAGGAAGCTGGCTTTGGTGGTAAAGAGCAAGGCAAAGGGAAGGAGAAGTGGTTAGCAAGAGAAGCTCATTAACATCGAAGGCTCCCTTTGAACCTAAAGTGTCTGTCTGTGTGGACTGATCAAGCTTGTCCGTCATGTCCACCACCATGATTCATTACCCTGCCTTTCTTATCATCATATCAAAAGCAAGACAAGAGGCAGACACAGATAGGAGGAAGTACTTTGCTTCTTGCTACTATGCCAAACATAGCTTACATACCACCAGTGATGACCTGTCAGCCCACCTCTCCGGGACACTTCATCATTTCCCTGGAATCCACTGCATAATTTCTCAGTCTATTACTATGTGCTCTGAAGTGTCTGCTTCTTCCTTCCCCTTCAGCAAACTGACATTCTCACAGAATTCCAAGGTGGAACTATACCTTCCCTCTCAAAGGTGGGGTGCTCCGGTGTGAGTACAGTTCCTCCACGCCCTGTCTATAGGGTGCTTAGCCTAGACCGGGTACCTTGTGTATGTCTGGCACTAATCTATATTTTTTTCCACATATAAATTCCGTTAGTTCTCCAGAGGAAAGAAACAGTAGGAACAAGGGGAGACCTTGTGAGTGTACCAACTTATTAGATAATTCGTCTTCAGTTCCTCCTACAAATATTTATTGAAGACTACTGTATGCCAGGCACCAGAATTCAGTCCTGGCAGAATTCCTGAGTAGGCAATCAAAGATTGAAGTAATTCAGGAATCATAACCAAGCCGCCAGTATGGATATTTTATCAGCATCCCACATTCTGAATTGACTATACAACATACTTTGTATTCATGAGAGCAGTATTGTATTCGACTTGAACAAGCATGGGAATCTCCTGGGAATCACGTGAAAACGCATGTTCCGAGTTGGCAGTGCTGCGGTAGAGCTGGAGAGTCTGGGTTTCCACTGTGTTCACCCCGGGGGGGTGGTGATGCTGTATTCTCATGTGAGCACTTGGAGTGTCATGGTGCATGAGAACCAACTGAACCAAGAAAGCCTGAGGACAGCAGCAGGGAGAGATGGTTGCTTGCATACCACAGAGGCAGCAGGGTCCTTAGGCTTGGCATGGTCCTTATAGTCACGCTCGCCACCTTATTATCTACCTGCTGATGCCCAATGGTACACGGTGTCCAGTGCTGCTCCCAGTGTGCTTTAAGGGAGCACAGCCAGCTATCGTCTTTAGGGTGTGATTTATATGGTATGAGAGAGACAGATGATGGACCAGAGGTCAGGGTCTATTTATAGACTTGTGAGTCAGTGAAGTCATAGACTTTCTGTGTCTGGGTTTCCCCACCAGTAAAACAGAACTGGCAGCATCTGCTCTGTCTACTTCAGGAGTGGCAGGACTCTGTCTATGCCAGTGGTAGAAGATGAGGGTGGTGTGCAGAGCATGGGCAAAACCAAAGAAGAGCTACAAAGAAGCTGCCAGGAGAAGGATATGAGCTCTTGTGAATTACCACTGTGTGGCTTTCCAAGGGGGGTTGTTTGTTCATGGGCTGTCAAGACTTTCTAAGGGTGCTAGCTGTAGAGCATTCTAGAACAAGTCAGCCCAGCTCCAGATAACCCCAGCCTGTGTCTAATACCTAGAAAACTCTTATAGCTTTTCCCTCTCTGTGCTGAACCCATTAAGAATGAGGTAGATTGCCCTGTGGCTGGGGCTCAGTGGTAAAGCATTTGAGAGGCTCTGGGTTTGAATGCCGGCACTTCCATAACAATAACTATAATTATTGTAATTATTGTTATTACTACCATTATTACTTATTGAAGTCTGTTGAAAAGGGAAAGTAGAGAGGGGGTGATATTTATTGGATATTTCACACAAGTTATTTTACCTAATCTTCATAACACTATTAGGAGGAAGATGTTATGTTTTTATAAATGAGGCAGGCTCACCTTCCCATGCTTTCGTTCTGTTTCTCTTAAAAAAGGAAAGCCCTTTCAACTTCAGAGCTCCCAGTCTGTGCTTGCTTCACTCTTGTAGGTCTGTGCAGTGAGCAGCCTCTGGTTTCCAGTTAACAGCTCTTGCTATGCATGTTAGTCCAGGCATTGGTTCCAGTTTAGGATGAAGCCAACAGTTTCTTGACCACACCTATCTCTTTGCAGGAGAAAGAATTATTTCAGAATTATTTGATTTTAAATGTGTAGATTTTGATAAAGAGATCTACAACTCACCTCCCCCTAAACAGACCTGCAGCTGAAGGCAGCAGGCTTGTTCTTTCTTAGTGGTGATGAGAGCGGTAAAGGGGGGCTTTTGTTAAGGGGTTTCCATGTGCTTCATGGTATGTAAATCCCTTCTCACAGAAGTCCATGCAGTCCTCACAGCCCTCAAGTCTGTGGTTTTGTTGCCTGCATTTCACATTAGAGGAAGTTTGATACTTAGAGGGCACAAGTCCCTCACCTCCAAATGGGCCAGATGGACGTCAGTCCTGTTCTCCCAGCCCCACCGTTTATATTTGCTCCCATGGAGCCAAACAGCCAGTGCACTGACCACTATGATGACCATCTGGCCTTAGAAATTAGCAGCAGCCTGCAGAGGAAAAGAGCTACTCAAACTAATAACAATAATAATGAAAGTGATTGCCAACTTCCTCTGCTGTGTGGAAGGCTTCCTTGGCCAAGACCTGTCACATCTCATCATGTCACAGGGTGTGCGAGATCACGGGGATCAACAAACTCTGGGCAGCTGATGGAATAACACAGATTACTTCTGACACCTGCCCTTCAGCATCCCAGCATGCCACAGCGGCCCTACTTTGCTCAGAGCACATTTAATTTATACGCAGAGTGTTGAGATTCCCAAAAGCCTCAGTGTAGTGTTTAGAAAAAGTGAATGACACAACCCTGCTGGCTTGAATGAGTTATATGCTCGCATGGCAGTGCCCTCTCTGAGGGTGAGGGGTAATCATCCCAAATCTGCCAAATCTGCGACCAAAGAGTTCCGGAGTATTCCATCTAAGCCATCCTTGTGTTTCCCTTCCTCTGCCACTTACAGTTTATTATCCACAAGTTCCGTCACTTTGCCTTGAAATTTGACTTAGACCCACACGCTCACTTTGTCTAAGCCAACCTTCCCTGAATCCTCCTGACTGACTGTCCTGGCTTGCTGCTGATCTCCTGCTTGACAGCATCTGGGGCAGTGGGACCCTTCATTGCCCACCCCCCAGGTTCTCCTGTGGTTTCCCAGTGCACTTAGAATCTTATCTATAGCTCTTACCTTGAAAGCTGTGCCTGATCTGGTCTCTGTCCACTTCCCCACCTTCACAGATGGCTCTTGTGCTCTGGGTGATAGAAAACCAGCCATGGCGACCTTCTTTCTACTTCTTGATTCATTGAAGCCACAGGCCCAGAAACCTTTCCCCATTGTCTCTAACACTCTCCTCAGATCATTACATGGCTAGAAATATCTTGCCATTTACTGAGGTCCCCATCTCTGTGGGATGTCACCACATATCCTTCTAACACATTACTCTGTTTTAATTTTATTTTTTTTAACTTAAAATTCTTTTATACAATGGATTTTGATCAATTTTCCCTCCCCCAGACCCTCCCCACTTTCTGATCTACCCAACCTTGTGTTCTTTCTCTTGCTCAAATTTTCATTTTTGTGTTGTTTAAGTTTCTTTCTGCATTCATCAATTCCTGATTTTCATGTTTCTTTATAGCTCATCCCGTCTGCACTAGAAAATCAAATCTATGGCTCTGCTCATGGGTACCTCTCTGTTGCCTAGTAAAGGTGGATTGAATAATAACTGAATCAATGCTTCCCTGACTGTAAGTTATTTTTAGTTAAAAATAAAAATAAGCAAGTGTCTTGGTTACTGTTTTATTGATTGAAGGAGTACCACCATGACCAAGATAGCTTATAAAAGGAAGCATTTAATAAAGGCCTTGCCTACAGTTTTAGAGGGATAGTCCATGATCACCATGGTGGGAAGCAAGGTGGCAGGCAGGCATGGCGCTGGAGCAGTAGCTGAGATTTTATGCCTGATGGTGCGAGGGAGACCGAGACCGAGCTTGAGCCTCCTGTGGGCTTTTGAGACCTCCAGCGACACACTTCTCATACAAGGTCAGGTCTTCTAATCCTTCCTGATCAGTCCACAAACTGGGAACAAACCCTTCAAATGTATGAGCCTTTGGGGCCACTATCATCAAGTCACCACAGCAAGAGATGACATCTAGTGTTTCTCTTTCACCTAAGCCTTGAGAATCTCTGTTCACGGGTACACCTAATCAAAAGGGGTGGGTAGAGGAATGAGCTTCTGTACTGAGCAGTAGGTATGATGAGAGCCTGCCTTGTTTAGCTCATTGCTTCCAAAGGCATTGTTTGTCCAATGATTGAATATGAGCCTGCTCTGGGCAGTTCTGTGTGCCGAACACAGCTAACCATGAGAGAGGTGTAGCCTATACTTTGAGCTATAGTTTGACAAGGAAGACTGGCATTGAGCACAAGAATTTTTAAGAAGAACAAGCAAGTGCCTTTAAAAAGGAGAACCATACAGAGGGTCCTGGGACCTTAGTAGCAGGGTCATTTGAAGCCTCAGTGTTTACTCCCTAGTCTTAAGGTTTAAATATAGCTTGAGTGCTGGAAGCTAGTCCTCTGTGTGGCAGTGCTGTTAATTCGTGGGAAATTGGTGGAGCTTATGAGGAGGTAAATTTATAGTGTGGGTGGATGTGTGTGTGTGTGTGTGTGTGTGTGTGTGTGTGTGTGTGTGTGTGTGTGTGTCCTTGGAAGGGATTAATGTAGTTCTTTCAAGACCCTTGGGTCCCACAATAGTTGGTTGTTATTTAAAGCAACAATAACAACCACCAGCACGTAAGCAGTAAGGTTAGCCCCTGAGTTTCTTTGGCTTACTGCACGATCTCTACTTATGGCCTTCTACCATAGGATGCTTTCTGCCAGAAACTCCTTCATCAGAGGATGAACTGATGGGGATATCTCACCTTGAACTCAGTTATCTGTCACTTTCCAAGCTGTAGCTTCAGTTGATCTCTTTTCTTTATAGAGTATTTCACCTCAAATAGCTTCTCGTTGTAACAGAAAATGAAGTAACAATATAATAAATCACATTTGAACAAAACCTTGTGGACTGCTGACTGCCAAGTTTCTTCACAGGTTTCTTATAATTAGCTCTTGATGAGAGTACACATCTGTATAGGTTGGACCTATAGGGAAAAGGGAGTAAGTTATCTTGGTATTTTGCAACCCAGAAGACACCATTTTCTTTCCTTTTTCCTTAAGTTCCTGTGTCCCAGTAGATGAGAAAGCCATGACTCAATGCAATAAAGGTTATTTTTCCATATTCACACCACTGGTAAATGGGAGGTGGGGCCCACATCTCCATGACTCTCCAGCCTAGACAACTTAGGTGTCTGTACTCTGTAATCTTGTGGAATTTATAGCTAGGATGTTCTGTCCTGTGGCTTTTATTGCCTCAGTCATGTGTCCTATCTTAGATTTTAAAGAGTTAAAAAAAAGTTGGCTGATGCTTTTTCCAGCCCTAAGAAAATGTCGCAATATCTGTAGGTCTTTGAAATCTGGCAAATGAGAAACTGAAATGCAGTTGGCATCCTTCTGGCAGCTAGGCTGATGATGTGCCACGCTGGAGTTGAGCGAGTGGTTTTGAACCTTGAGGCCGCTTCTAAGTACTTCCATCTCTGCCCTCATGCCATCAGCAAACTCTTTGTACAATGTCCAATGCAGCTTTATTGAGGGTTGGGGGAAATGCTCATGAAATTGATCTTAGAATGCTTGGCAATTGCAAGCTTTATAAAAATTTGAGGTAGAAATAATTACTGATTTTGGAGGATGGATTTACTTAGGAGAGCTCCAACTGCAACGAGGGTGGGCCCCTTTCCTGTTGCTCCTGGCATGTGCTCCCCAAGTAACATTTGCAACAGTCTGGGTGGTTTGTCTGCTTAGAGCCATCCAGAAAAGTTGGTGGGAAAAGCCAAGAGGCCATTGGCACTTAGCAACTGGGGTTGGCACCACTCATACTGAAAGACATTGCTTTTATTAGCAACTTAGTCATTTTATAGCAGGCGTAGCTGAAGTGCCTTCTCTTCAGACTCAAGATGTTAATGTAGTTCTTTGGGTGGGTGGAGTGGCTGTACCTGCATTAGCAAAGGTCCTGCAGTGTAGATAGCGCATACCTTTCATGAATGTGATACTAGGTTATACTTGCTCCTAGAGAGACCTGCTGGCAGTTTCTATAGTGTGGTGTTTGAATATTGCTTCTACCACTTGCTTTTGATAACCTTGTGATCCTGTCACCAACATCCTTGTTCTCATTTGTCAAATAGAAATGCTAATGGTTTTGGAGCGGAGGGAAGACTGTCCTTTTCCCCTCTGAAGGTTTATGGAACAAACTAACAGCAGAGTAACTAAAGGGATGGCACATAGATTTATTGCAGGCACAGAGCAGCACATGAAAGGAAAGTAAATGGCCCTGACCCAGTGAGATTTAGAAGCTGATATATTTTCTTCGTGGGGAAAGGGGAAAGTGAATAGTTTGGGGAGAAAGGTGAATGGTCCCTCAGAAGAAGAGATGACGGCTTGGGACAAAGACTGTCTGGGCCTGCTGATACTCCCTAGTCTCTGTAGGAAGTCAGGGAAATAAGGGGAACATGGAGAAGTTGCTGCCTGCATTTATTGCCCCCTAAATGTTCTCAGCTCAAGATCTTTGGCACATCGAAGAGGCTTATTTTGGGGCATCATTTCCTCAACTCCTCCAGCATCTACCTTGTGGGGCCTTTTAAAGGAGTACCCGGTTATTATGGGTAAACCCTTAGAATAATGCTGGACAAGTAAAGTTGAATCATGACTAGGTCCTTCTGTTGTTACTGGCCTCCAGTTGGGCCTCGGCTTCTACACTTCACCTTATACTCAGAGAGACCTTTAAGGAATTCTTGGGATGAATCTCATTTGAGCCCCAAATCTGCAACCTGTTTCTTTCCAAAAAGGAAAGGTTATGGAATGCTCTCAGATTGACCCCTGTCAGAGATCAAGCTCATAAAAGTCAGAGGAAGGGGTTTGGAAATTTGACATAGCTGGGGCATCCCAGATAAAAAGGCTTGATTTTTAAAAACGATTGTTACAGTTTATAACCGCAGAGGCACCAATAGGTAGACAATACCTATTGTCTCAGAGGTTAGTTGGGCATGGGGGAGACACATGGATAGATGGACACTTGGTTTTTTTCCCAGATGTCCCCCTACCCTGGTTTGCTTGTGCATTCTCCTTGTTTAGGGAAATGTGTCCCTTATTTGTCTTTCTGAAGGCACCAAGCCTTGAACATCTACATTCTTGAATAACTGAGATTGGTGAGACAAAGTCATGGTTGCTACCCTTGGGAAATGAAGCAAATGGAACAATGGATGCACATGTGTGATCAAGGTGACTGGGGCCAGCTCCCATTCATCCTTAAAGCCCTCTTCAAACTCCAGTTCCTTGAGGAGGCCAGTGTGGACCTCCTGTGTGGTGAGTTTGTGAAGTGGGTCTAATTACACAGGAGACCATGAGCTCCAGAAGGCCATGGACTTAAGCAAAGGGAGCAAGTCTCTTCTATCTGCACATTCCCAGGACTTGGACACTTAAAGTATGTGTGTTGACCAAACTGACAAACAAAAGAAAACGTGAAAGAAATGTATCAAACACTGAGTGCCTCTTGGAAAGCAGTTTTGATTCCCCTAAACTGGAGTGGTTGCTAGCATTCTAGTGTCTTTTTGTTCTGTATGCTTTATCTTTCAGGAGCTCTTTGGTCCTCTTGTCCCGGAGGAAGTGGCTTATATTGCCTCTGCAGATGAGGCAATCGATCATGGAGTTCTAACCTAGAAGTCTAGCACAGGACCAGAACCATGGCAACCATGCTAACCGCCTTTACTACCAGTCTTTGCACAATGCTATAGGGTCGGGCTAGGTCTTCTTTTTCTGTCCTTTAGAGACAGAGATTCCATAATTTTTTGACTTTGCTGCATGTTGACCAAAATCTTTACCCATTCACCTGTTGTCAGGTCCTTTTAGCTTGGCTCAAGAAATACGTATTTCCCAGTGATAGCCAATGAGTCGATGAGAGCCAGTCATGAGGGAGCCTTCCAAGTATTAAGCATTTCTTAGCCTGCAAGCTTTTTTCTTGTAGTCTCTGGTAAGCCCTTCTTGCTGTTCTGGAGTCCACTGCCATGTATACAACATTTAGGCGGAGACTGCACTGTCGTTTTCTCATGTCACAGCTAGCTAACCTGATAGCTACTTCAGGTGATAGACACCCTATTTAGGGAACACAGAGCCTTAAGGAATTTTGAACACAAGTGTGACTCTAACTAAGCCCTATTCATGCCAGTATGGAGATTCCATAAAGTGTTGGAAGCCAATCATTGTTTGAGAATTTACTAGTTGTACCTATGAAGTGGCGTCTTGCTTTGTGTGCGTGGATATTTTGTGCATGGTGATGTGGATGTACATGCACAAAGAGACACCTTGACATGAGACTGACATCAGTGTCTTCCTCAGTTGTTCTTTCCCTTTGTTTTTGGGTCTGGTCTCTCCATGAAACTGGAGTTCATCAATTGACTGGACCGGCAATGCAGCAAGCCCCAGGGATCCTCTCGTCTTTTTTTCTCTAGTAGTTAGGCTAGACGCCCAAGCTCCGTATCTGGCCTTTTATTTGGGTGCAGGGAGCCAGAACTTATGACATCATGCTTGTGTGGCAAGTGCTTTACCAATTAAGGACTCTCCATATCCTCCAAATCTTCTGTCTAATACCCCTTATTAATTTACACTCATTAATTACTCCTCTCACCGCAGACTTAGATAACAGCATCTGACATACTTGAAGCCTCATCCTTTTTATTCTAAATAACCATCCCTCTCATGTGAATTCTTAATTAGGTTACTTGAGATGTTAGTAACGCCTTCTGGAATGTTGATTCCCTGTTTAAGCTATGCAAATGGTAACCAAATGTCAAATAGCATGTGTATTCCATAATGAAATGTAACTTGAAAAAATGTATGGGCATCTATCAGCAGTGGAAAACTCTGAGCTAAATCACAGGCAACATATGGATGGATGGGTGACAGACAAAGACTTCATAAACCTTTATCATTTTTGCCTAAGAAATGTTTATGGGCACCTAGGTATGTAGACATATACAAATCAAGTGATTGCTGATAATAAGCCATAAAGAAATGCTTTCTAAAACAATTCTTTGGTGTAATTAATTTTTACCAGTTTTCAAGTCAAAAGCAAATTTGCATACAAATGACATGAATGTGCTTGTTAAGTTTTAGACAAAGAACTCAATTTTGGGTATTTGATACTCCAGTTTGTAGAACATCCTCAATATTTTTTTAATTGGTTGGCATTTTGGCTTTATAATTGTCAAAGCTGAGAATGCCACTTTGCATAAGTACATTGTATGAGATGGCAGAAGTATATTTATGGCCACTTGTATAATTATTGGAAATTCTGTCCTAATCCCATGTCAAAATTAATTTACTGATTTTTTTTTTAAAAAAGAAAGCTCAAATCAGCAACTCAAACCTCAATCTTTTACATCAAACATTCAAATACAACATAACGGGAACCTAGACCAATCAGTTGCTTGCATGCTAAGGAATTGATAGTAGGAAATACTAGAAGTCCGGTTTCCATAATGAAACCATTATGTTTCCATAAGAGAAGAACGCTTCATGAGCTCCGTAAAAACACTGCACTTCTTAGTACACAGTGGTCTTTGACTGAGGTGTTCAGGCCATTTGTGCTGGTGCCACGTACTGTGATGAGCAAGTTCATCCTAAGCACGTATGCTGTGTGTTCAGAACCAGGGCTGCCATGGAGTTTAGGAGTCAACATGAGGCAACACAGCCAGAAAAGATTCATATCCATTCATGTCTGGTTTTACCTTAATTGTAGTCATCACACATTCAGAAACTGTTACTATTGGCAAAGTTTTCACAGTCCCCACAGCTGTTTAACAAGGGTCATGATACACACTTTGAGACAGGACAAGTTGAAGCTCCGCCTTCACCTGTGGCGGTGAGCAAGGGACCACTTCGCTCGTCCTTGTAATAATGCCAACCTATCAGGCCTCAGTGAGGACCAAGTAGGTATTTATAAGCACTTGGCTCAGGCCTGGCACCAAGCTACAGACATGTCAAGCTCACATAACCAACCTCAGTCCCTGTCACGTTGTGAGATACCTGGCAGGTGGCCTGAATGCAGGTGATGTCGCCTGTCACAGGAGGGAGGTGGAAGTGTAGTGAGGAAGGGTCTTAGCAGGCCTCTGGGAGCTATGCTAGGCAAGAATGCTATCAGGGGCATGAGGGATTTGACTTTTTCAATAGCCAGAATCCAAAGCAGGGCTCTGCTTGGCAGTGGGAGAGGGCAGAGGAGAACACAGATGTTTTTAGGGTTGCCCTAATCTTTTTCCCTTTGGCCTCTCTTGCAAGTTTCACAGAAGCTGTTTTGTGAGATGTAAGGCCCACATGTAAGCAAGTCATGTTAAGGCAGACTCTTTATTGTTCCCACCTGGTGGACTGATAGCATCTGTATGTTCCCAAAGCCAAGGGAGGAATGACCTTTCAGGTGGCACTTCCTACAAAGGAGGGACTGTGGCCAGCATGCATGGCCCACAGGGGTCTCAGCAGAGTCCTCAGGTCAACATCACCCCCAGTCACTTTTGTCTGATAGAGAGAAATGGTTCTAGTGAGGGCCTATGACTCCCTCAGCCCATTTTGAACATATGTCCAGCCAACTCTGCAGCTGGACAGAGGGCCTGTATGTGATGCTTCCCCAGGTCTTTGTGGATGCTCATTCTACCTGTGGGTACCTGCTCCTCTGTTTAGCTAGCAGCTAAGAGTCAAGAGCCATACAGTGGGTGGGCAGGTAAGGGTCCTTTGAGCGCTTGTGGATAGGCTGGTGACAGCACTGACCTTTCTTTGCTCTCCTGTCAAGAATTGTCAAGAGTCCAAAAAGAGTCCCTTTCCCCATCTTATTGTAAGACCCGAGTTTGAGGCCAGGGACCAGGCCAGCCTTCATTAACTTGTGCTGAAAGGTACAAGGACTGACCCTCATTTAATTTTCCCCAAATTAAACACTGTGAATGGATGGGATGCTAGAGAGAGACTATTGATCCTGAGAAGAGCGCAACCATGTGGTACAGTATCGAATGGAAGTTTACGGGCAGGGCAGTATGTGGGTGCTGCCTGCTGCTTCTTATATCCAGTGGGACCCCAGATGAGGATGTGGCCTATTCTCTTACATAGAAAGCAGGCCTCACAAAACTGGCTCAAGGCTTGGAGCAATCAGTAAGATTCCCTAAGCTGAGTGTGTAGTGCTCATAGGAATAAATCAATGTTACTCACAAATAAGCCTTAACAGAATGGCTTTCAAACTCATTCAACTATTTGACATATAAGAGGTATTCAGTAGGTTGTGAAGATCATTGCTCTGTTCTTTTTGAAACAAAAAATTTACCTCTAATACAAGTTTAGAAGCTATAAAGATCTCACTTTCAGGCTGGGAGATGTAGCTCAGTGATAGAGTGCATGGTTAGTGTACATATGGCCCAGGCCTCAGTTTTCAGCACTGCTAAAGACAAATCCTGAATTTTTATGGTAAAGATCATATAACATTTACTGAGTACCAGCTACTATAAAATAAAATACTTTACATGTTTGATTTAATTATAATTATGAAAAACATTATTATGTCTATGCGTTAAATGAAGCTTTTAGGTCTCTGAGAAGTTTGGTAAGAAAGCCAAGGTCATAACCTTAGTAGTAGAGTTGGCATCCGATCTAGGGCTACGGCCAAAGCCTGTGTCAGCACTCACAAATGCCACGTAGATGAAAGTGTTGGATGTACACAGTCCAGATGACACATGCTATCTGCTTGAACTGAACACATCAGACCTCAAACAAGGTTAGTACTTGAGTGTTTGATGTGGGGTGTATACAATAAGCCACAGTGGTGAGGAAGCGGAGAGAGACAGATTGGGGGACTCCTGGGGAGCCCTGGGACATGGAGATCAGGTCTTGCCTCTGCCTTATCAATGCTTGGTTGCTCCTTGCTGGATGTTAGGATCCTGGGAAGCGAGGTAGTGGCAAGAAGTTCTGTTGGAGAGAGCAGGCAGCCTTCACGGGATTTAACAATAAGATCCTTGGGTGAGGATACACCCAATTGGCTATACCAAGAAACACATGGGGACTTGTATCTTCCAGGGAGGCTCCAGACCTAAGTTAGGCCCTACAGCCCTGCTCCTCACCTACTGTGAGCCTTAAACTTTTAATGTCAACTTTGTTCTGTTAAATGCAGTGCTGGTGACACCAACCTCATGTGCTTTCTATATGAAGTCAAAATGGCACCAGGCTTATACAGACCTCAATATGGCATCTGACCTCTTTGGTAAGCATGCGACAAGACATGTAACCACTGCCCAAGACGGCACATTCTACCTTGAACTTTACTCATTTCCCAAATGGATTTTATGGGATGATTTTGACAGATAAAACTGTTTACCAGATTCTTACCCTGGCTTTGATTTATAAGGACTGCTGGGAAGAATCAAAATCAACACATTTATATTTCACAGAAAGAAAATATTTGGGTTGGCTTTGGCAAGGTTTCCTTCTTATAAAAGTTTGTTTTAATTTTTTTCCCCTGCTTTTAAGATAGCGGGGTCTTGAGGGACAGGCAGCCCATGCCTAATGTCTGGACCTGAGAGGATCTTTAAGAGGGAGGCCTACCCGCTGAAATTGGACTTTCAGACAGAGCAGGCCATAGATTTTCTGAGGATTTAGATGATGTAAAAGGGGAGTTAACCCATCTCACATTGTAAATTATCTTTTCAAAGGAAAGATGGGGGAGCCAGGGAACGGTTTATCATGATTCTTTTACATTTTGACTGGGCAAGAATTTACCAATCTGCATTTATCTACAGCTCTTTGATTTGGCAGAAGTTGGGGTGGAGTGTGGAGAACTTTTATGAACACTCTTAAAAAGCAATCTGCTTGTTTTTTTTTTAAAATAAAATATAAAATGGGATTCGCTCTGAGAAACAAAAATTAGCGCTTTGCCTCTGGATAACAGGAGTAAAGTTTCAGCATTTGTCTATTGGGGGGAAAAAACAGAGAAAATTTATGTAAAATTATGCAGCACTGGATGCCCAGGAGGTCACTTTCTAGTCAGGGCAAATACTAATAAAAGAAACGTAATAAAAGAAACTAGTAAATCTAGAAAATAGTTTTACTAGTAGTCATGGCTAACAGAATAGTCAGATAGTTGGCCCCTCTAATCCTGAAGCCCTGAAGACTGAATAAATAATCAGGAATGGAAGACAAAATTTCTAGAGGGATAAGAACCTAGCGCTACTGCCACTCCTTAGAAATCAGTGATATCGAGGAAGGATGCTGATGCTCATACGGATGAAGAGGGAGCCGGGAAGAGGAGACACTTAAACAGTACCCTGGTACCTTTTCCTATTCATCACAACAGCAAGTACCAGCTTAAAGTAGGTATTTTTTTCAGCCTCCATCTAATAGATTTCTGAGCCTTTGCCCAGCTTCACAGAGGAGGAAGTCAGTCATCCTGGATTCCAGTTCAGATCTCTGAAGTATCATGCTGCAGCACCCAATGAAGAAAGGGAAGTGCTGGAACGGAATGCAGTGTCTGTTCTGGCTCAGGTGTCCCAGGACCTTTGGGAAGAAGTATGAGAGAGGCTCACCTCTGTCTATCTCGGCTGCTCGGCTCATTCTGCCTGAGGAGGGTCCCCTTAAGCTGTGGCTGAGACCAGTGGCTTGAGCTTCTCATAGAAAGGAAAATAAATCAAGGCTTTGCCTCTGAGGGCACAGATGATAGGACGTTAGGGATCTTAGGAGGGCCAGTGAAGTGGCCAGGTTAGGCACAGAGGAGGCCTGGCTGTGCTCAGGCAGAGAAAATCAAGTGTCTCCAATGGAAGCACAGAAGAGGTCAAGAACGGTTTCCTTGTGTCCGTTTGCTCTGTGGGCTATTTTCTTTTTCTTCGTTCTATGCTTAGGTTGCTGAGAAGGACTCTTCTCAGGATTATATACGGTGTCTGCATGCTTGATTGCTGAGAAAAGAAGCCAGGACTGTATTTAATCATAGACTGTACAGTGTCAGGAAGGGTCCTGACACTCTGTCTTGTCACTTGCCCGGCGGCAGTAATTTATAGCTTTAACAGCAGCTGGGCAGGAAGGAGCCTTGAAAGCAGTCAGATTTGCTGGTTAACTTTGCTTAACCCAGAGGTCAAAGCAGTTTCTGTCTAGCATATTAGATAATGTTGGAAATGGTTGACATGTTGCAGGTAGCCTTACAGGAACATCCACACTTGTGATAAAAGGAGTTATTTATGAGGTAGCCATGATTTCAAATGTAAAAGGAAAAAAAAAGCCCTGTAAGTTATGAAGGCTCTCATCACAAGCCCCAGTTGGATATCGCTGGCCTTCCTGAGATGGTGCTAGGGAGGCTAGCCATGACTGAACCAGGAACGTCAGTAAGGGAAAGATGTAAATCCCGGTGAGTGACTGCCAATTCAAAGACTCTCTGAGAAAAGTTTCTGCCTTCAGCCTTCTGATTAGTTGTCATGGTTACTTTAGACAGCATAACATATTGGCATATTGATTGCTTTCAAAACTGTTGTCGCAGGGTTGAGAGGTGGTTTAATCATTAAAGGCTAGGCTCACAAGCAAAATGTCAGCCCTTGTCAGAAAATATCACCAAACTAATCATTTACTGAGTTTATTTATCATAGCAGAGACAAGAAATTGTTCCGAAATGATGAAGCAGGGTTGGTGGATTCATTGACATTCTAAAGTCTTCCCACCCAGGATATAGACATACTAATCCTTGCTGTTGTCAACAATAAAATATACACTTTGGACTAACAGTAGTTTAAAAAATGCATCTTTTAAAAAAGCTAGAAGGCTAGTATTTTCTCAGCTACATGACAAATTTAAGAACTATTTTTTTAAGGGCTGGAGAGATGGCTCCATGGCATGTTCTGTTCTTTCAGAGGAACTGAGTTCAGTTCCCAGCACTTAGATAGGATGACTCACAACCGCTTGTTCCAGGAGATCCATCACTTCAAGACACCAGGGCACCTGAAACTCATGTGCATGTTCTCCCTCTTGTCCTTACAGGAAAATGTGCATACACATAATTTAAAAAACAATAGAAATAATATTTTATTATATTTTTTAACACATCTCATTGAGAATGGAAATGCAGAACTGAAGTAGAAAGAAGAAAATTGCCTCCGGCACTATTTAAATTCTCTTGTTGTTGTTCCCTCCTTGTCTGTCACTGTACATTCAAACCACACACCAGATCAGGATTGGTCCTAACGGTAATAGCATCTCTAGCTAAAAGTCTGAAGCAGATGATATAACACTTCTGAGCTCCCAGGGTGGCAAGCATTTGCTTTAGCTCTCTACACAGCTACCGTGAGAAGCAAAAGAAATTCAGTGTCTCCAGCGTTCTCTGAATACTTGTGAAGTGCCACCCAGATGCTCAGTGGTCAATGTAGACTCCCTAGGCTAGCGGGCAAACCTCATCTAAACCTCTCCCTATGACTTCGACCAAGCACAGGGCCATTTGTTGGATGGCCAGGCAGTCAGCCAATGTACCTCTTCATCTCATCCATGGCCTAGGTTTTGGTACATGCTTGCTTGAAATTTTTGGTTGATCATTTTCAGAGCTGGGAGAATTGTTGTCATCTCTCAGAAGTCATCTGATCATTGTCTAAAGAAAAAAAAATGGGTCGAGATGTTATGAGTTTTCTGCTTCTCCAGGACTCGTGCCAGGCCTGACTTATCTTTCTATTTCTTAGTCACTGAGACTTAATGTCATGTGAACTTGGCGATGAATAAGGTCCATTTCTGGATTGAATTATTATCGATAATAATTATTGAATTATCATTAATTGAAACATTCTCACTATTTCAGTGACTCTGGGTTTTTCCTCTTCTGCCATCCCAGAACTGTTTCCCACTTGCTCTTCTGCACTGGGCATTGAACTGTAGCGGGCTTACTTTCACTCTCCCTCCTGCACGGGCACTGTGTTAGGTGGACTCTCTAACAGTGTCCTTCTCATATCTCTAATGGCCCTCTGGAGAGCCTGGGCACTTTTCTCCTCTCTACAGATGTCATTGGTGATAACAAGAAAGCCGTAAATGCTAAAAGTCCAAGTTCCTCAGAGAAGTGTGCTAACCCTACCTCATCTTTCACTGGAAGCTACTCCAGGTAATCCTGCGGGGTTTCCTGGCTTAAAGAAGTGATTGTGGCCATACCTACACAAAGATAGCAGGCACACTGACAGTGCTGTTGCACAGTGGTAAATCGATGTCTTAAAGTGCTCTCCAAAATAACAGCGACCTGAATTATAAGCAAGGCATATGACAGAGGAGAAAGTATTCCGGTGTGTGTGTGTGTGTGTGTGTGTGTGTGTGTGTGTGTGTGTGTGCACGCGTGCATGCACACATATACACACACATGCATGCCCATGCACGCATGAATGAGAGACAGTGAGAGAGAGAGAAATTTAGCTATTTTATTTTTGCTATATTTTTAGTTCGCTTTAGTTTTTAAAATTTAGAATTATATTAAGAAAAAGTTCTGTGTTGTTGTTTTCCCAATTCTAGATGAGGGCTTCTCACCTGGGAAACTTTTGTATATGCATACAAATCAAACCGATGATAATTTAAATAAATCACAAATGTAAAACAATTCTTTAAGGATACATATCACTTTACCATTTTAAAAGAGAACATCAACTTTGCTAACTAATGAGGTGGGTGCGTTTGTTTACACTGTCAGAGAGAACTAAGACCATTTGCTGTTACAGCATGTGGGATGTCAGTAGGGCATAACAGAACTGCTCAACAATATGGGTTTTTAATTTTCAATATTGAGGATGCCACTTAATAAAAATATGCAGTGTGAAATTGTAGATGTGCATTTAGGGCTGTTTCAGCAATCCATAGAAATTCTGCCTCAATCTCATGCAAAATTCATTAAATATCTTTTATGAAGCTCAGGTAAGCACATTAAATAGCAACCTTAAAAAGCAAACCTACTAATAACTCAACCCAAAGATGCACCCATTTGACACTTGTAGGATGAGGAATGGAAGTAAGAAAATTAAGTTTGTTTTCTGCAGTGTGCAGTTATTGTCTTTCTATAAGCAGAAAGCTTTGTATATACAATGAGACCGCCACAACGCAACAGGCTACTCACTCCTGTGGTCTTGAATCTGAGGGTGGGGTGTGAAGAATGGTCAGTTGGTATTTGGTTGTCTGATAGCCTTGCAGTGCAAAGTGCACCTACTCTGTTCAGAAGCAAGCTGCGGTGCAGTCTCCCTGCACAACGTGTGTGAATGTTCCCAGAAGCACCTTAGATGACAAATGAATGCTTTGTCATGGCACACTCAGTGAACGCATGGAGCTTTGACCCACAGTTTAAGAAGCTATGTCCTAAATAACCCTGAGCCAGGCCACTCTTGACTCCAGGATGTCTGGTGAATCCATAAGGTACTAACTAGTTATTGCTGGTCTTTGCATTATGCCTGTCATGGGTTTCCTGAGTTATTTTTACACTTAGAGCATCTGAAGAACTTTTAAAATTCTTGATGGCCAGGTCACCTTCAATCTGGGTAAATCAGATACTGGGAGACTAGACCATGCTAGTATCAATGTCAGCATTTTTAAAGGATCTTAGCTGACGTAATGTGCAGCAAGTTATGGAATGAGTGGGATTATTGTGCAGATCCCCTCTCTGCGAAGCTGAGGCTCCAGATTTCTAGTCGCTGAGGAGGGTAAACTGAACCCTTCCTCGGCCCCAACCCAGAAAAAGAAAACACAAGTAAATGAGTTTTATTTTAATGTTGTAGTTAAAAAGAAAATGTCCAAGCAATTTAGAGACAGTACTGCCCACTGCTTTGGGAAAATTTACACTGGCACCTAATACTCATTGTGGGGTATTAAGAATTGATACCAGCAAGAGGTGACTAAATCACAAAGGCAAAGCCATTCTGGTGTTTAGCTCAAGCTCAAGAATTTTTCCATTACAAAGACCCATTTAGCTCCATTCTTCTTGCCATATGTGACACCTTGAACTTCCTCAGGACACTGCAGTGTACTGACAGCAAGACCATCACCCAAAGCCACCTTAGTTTCCCAGTTCTTCAGAACTGTGAGCCAATAAAACTTTATTCTGGACTCTGGATCACTTCCCCCTCACAGGCTGGCCTTGCCAGGTCACAGAGGAAGAGGATACAGGTAGTACAGATGAGACTCCATAGGCTGAGGTCAGATGTTAGGGGAGGAGAGCTCCCCTTTCTGAGGACTAGAAGAGGGAAGGAGAGGGTATGAAGGAGGGAGGGTGGGATTGGGAGACAAAGGAGGGGGCCTATAATTAGGATGTAAATTGAACAAATTTTTAAATTGTATTTCCCTTATGACAAGGGATCTTGAACACTTGGGAAAAATAAAATTGGAAAAAATAAATTAACAGAAAAATTTCAAACAAACAAACAAAACCTTTTTTCTTTACAAATTACCTAGTCTGTAGTACAGTCATAACCACAGGAAATAGACTAGAACATTTGTAAGAAACATGGCCCTTTAGAGAAAATGAAAGAGATGGAAGGAAAATGCCAGTGGGCTTCTGGAGTGCACTTGTAGTTTGGTGTACATGGACTTAGACTCCAATTGCATGGTTCCTCCTGTCTGACCTTCAGCAGGGGGACATTACACCTTCCTGAGCTGCATATTCAAATATAGGGATGGAGAGTGGTCCAAAGGTTAGAAGTTTTGCCTTTGAGGACCTTTTACCCAGTCACTGCTGGCTTCTATCTCCTGCCTCAATGTTTTGAGGATCCAGCTTCTTTTCCTAAATCTGTCACTGCACAGGCCTGTTAGGTCCCTGAGTTTTAAGGAATTTGAATTCCCCAAGTGCTCTCTGGATTCCCACCGATGCTACAGAGGGCTTCTGCACTGACAGCCTTGTAGAGTGAAACCTTGAGTGAGAAGGGAGGAACTCGGAGATGGGTCTGAATTCCTGGCCTGCTGAGGTGGCTGGAGGGCACTTCTGATATACACACTTCCTAAGAGTCAAAATGATGATTTTCTGTTTCTGTGGTGATTCACGAGCCCCACAGGAAAGGTAGGTTTTCATTCATTCAGTTACTTGTTAACTGACTACATGCCAGGCTAAGAATAGAAGTATCAGGTTATAACATTTTCCTTTACAAAGAACCAGAGGAAAAAGATTGACTCTGTGGCTTGGGCAGGGATGGTACAAATTAAGCTCAGAACATTTTGTTGTGCCAGAAAGTATGCAAACATAATCAGCGATGTCTAGAAGATATAGAAGCCAACTTAAAAATAGCAAATCTTGGGCAATTTGAGTGATGTATATGAACATGTTGAATAAAATAAGGATCCATAAATCCATTCTATAATGTGATAGATAGATAGAGAGAGAGATAAGATTAGATGATGGATCTATATAATAGATGATAGATAAATGAGAGGCACAAGGATGAAGAGATGGATGATACATGATACATGATGCATGGATGGATGGATGGACAGATGGATAGATAGATAGATAGATAGATAGATAGATAGATAGATAGATGAATATATAATAGATACATGGTAGGTAGATGATAAAGACAAAGATGAATGGATGATGATATGTAGTTAGACGGATATATAATAGATGCTAGATAGATAGATGATAGGTGATTGATAAATAGATAGATAGATAGATAGATAGATAGATAGATAGATAGATAGATAGAAAGAAATAAGTAGGTGGATGGTGGATAGGTGACAGTTACAAAGACGGGTAGATAGGAGATAGATGATTGGTTGGCAATAGATACTAGATAGAAAGAAGAATAGTTACATAGATAGATGAGGAGGAGTGGCTCTTTATCACAATGTCATAGAAACTGTTTTTTGTGGAAGTCACGGGCTTGAAGACAGATCTTTTGCAAGAATTATCAATGGGTATTACATCTAGAGTGAGTAGGTTTGATAACAAACAGGATGTTTGTATGGATTTAAAGTGTTCCCTTGTTTTGCTTATGGGTTGATATGGAGACAATGGTTATTAAGACAGTGGAGAAAATGGATAAGATCGTGGTCAGGTGATCAGGTCAATATCCCCACAAGGCAGATGGATGTCATGAGGCATCCAGATGTCCAGATGCAGGGATGTGGCAAGCCAAAGAGAGTTCAGCGCCACTTGCATAGCATTCTGGCTGGGAATGAATAACCTGCATCTAATCACAGGAAATACCAGGCCAGTGCAAGCAAGGAACATTCTGTGTAATTACTGACCTACATTCATCACAGGCAATGCCATGAAAATCAAAGGCTGGGGAACTGTTCCAAGTTAAAATAGACTAAAGCTACATGACCAATATATGCAGTCAGTGAGCCTGGGCTGGGTTTTATGCTGCAGGGAAAAAAATAACAGTGAAAGACATTATTGAAACAATTGAAAAACTTGGAATATGGCCATGACAGTAGATTTATACCAATACTAATTATATGTATATACTATAAAATATGGTATATATTAATGCTGAAGTATTGAGCAATGTGATGTATGCAACTTAACTCTTCACTAGTTTAAGAAGTAAATGTCTGCACAGAATGGGGCAGCAGCTGTGGTGAAACTGACAAATCTAATTAACAAGGGCACATAGCACCTCTTTCAATTATTCTTGCAACTGTCCCATGCGTTTGAAATAATAAGTAAGTGGGTTTTTTTTTCTGATTTTATTGGTTTCATGTAGTGGGGTATACTAAGTAAACACAGTCCAACAATCTGCCTTCACTTAGCTCTCATAACACTGGGCAAGTCCCTGAGTGGTAATGGTCAGTGGTTTCCTTGTCTTTCTAGTGCTGGTCTCTAGGCTTTAGCCCCATCTCTGAGCGGTTGCTTGAGCTTATAAAGTGTGCGGTTCTGCCACTACCACAGCCTGCAGCACTGGTGTAACTGCGTCTGGCACACACCACTTTATAGCCTTTATAGTGTGTTTTTAGAAAATGTATTTTCATTTACGGGTACATGTGTGCCTGTGCCACATGTGTGAAGGTGCCTATGAAGACCAGAAGGGAGCATCAGGTCCACTAGAGCTAGACTTATGGGCAATTGTGAACCTCTCCCTTCAATATGGGCAGTAAGAACTAAACTGCCATACCAGTGTCTCTCAACCTGTGGGCCATGACCCCTTTGGGGCCATATATCCAGTATCCTGAGCTTTAGAAATTTACGTTAGGATTCATAACAGTGGCAAAATTACAGTTATGAAGTAACAATGAAATAATTTTTATGGTTGGAGGTCACCACAACACGAGGAAGTGTATTGAAGTGTAACAGCTGTAGGGAGGCTGAGAACCACTGAGCTTTGAAGGGTACTGAGTGCACTTGACAACTGAGCCACCTCTCCAGACCCTTCGTGGTGTTTTCTGTGCCATGCACTGTGCCGAGTGCTTTACACATCTCTCTATTTAAACCTTACCCAAATCCTGTTAGGTGGGTATAGTTGTCCCCAGGCTTAGTGGAGGTGGGAGGGGAGGTGTGGGGTATCATTGACATAAAGAATTATAGTGTTTGCAGATAACCTATATGCCTGTTTCCATGAACTTGAAATCATATCTAGATGATTTATAATATCTAATGCTATGCAAATAATGTGAGAATAATTGTTATATTGTGTCATCCAGAGAATAATGTCAAGGAATATCATTTTTATAAAGATGTCTAATCCTGGATTGTTTAAATCTGTGGTTACAGAACCCATGTAAACAGAGGGCTAACTATATAGATCTGTTTTGCAGAGATGGAAACTGAGGAAAGATAGGTCAAGAGAGGCCTTTGGATACAAGTCATCTATTCCCAGCTTGTGCTCCGAAACAGAAACCTTGGGCACACCTGAAATCTGCAGCCCGGGCACCAGCATCCCTCCTGGCACAGCCTAGAACAGCCCTGCTACGTGTCTATACAATGACTAATGCAAAGCAGTATTTCAGAGCATGCTAGCACTTTGGAACTGGGTGGAGCTGCCTGAGCACTCGCTTCAGCCCACCTTCTGTAGCTACTCTCTGAGCTCTGGGTCCATTTGATACAAATAATGTTGGTGCAGAGGAGACGGAGGGTCATGATTCTCCTCTGTTGTCATTCATTCTTGTCTACACTTCTGAGTATTTCTTTGTGGGTGGTATTCATATTGATTTATTGCTAGTTTTATGTACCATTAATTTTTTAACATTTATTTTTACTCTTTGAATAGGAATATTTGCATGTATGTATATGTACCATGTGTGTACCTGGTGCCTAAAGAGGGCAGAAAAGGGATCAAAGTCCTGAGGATTGGAATTACAGATGATTGGTGGCTGTCATGTGGGAATTTGAAACCAATCCCAGGTCTTCTGCAGGGGCAGCACGGTCTCACTGCTGAAGCTCTTCCCAGCCCTGTATGTATCATCATAGAATTACTGCAGTTATTTGCTCTCTGCTTCCATTTAGGTTGGTTCCTTGCAGGCAAAAGGCAACCTGGTTAAGATTTTGGGTTCTTGTTCACTGGTGCAGTCAATGGCCTTTGGAGAGAAGCATTGCTAACTCATTACACTTTCATGAGGTATAGAAAGCGCCACCCTCTCAGGCCAGATGTAGTACTACAGAAATGATAGCTGGTGAGTGGGTATCTTTGGGTAAAGAAAGGCCCTTTTCTTTGGAGGACACAGTCCTGTACTAGAGGTATAGCTTAGGACACAAAGCCACACTCTGCCCCAACTATGCCTTTGCCACTGTGTACTCTGTGTAGTCCACTGAAGCTGCCCATCAGCTGCCTGGGACATGCCTGTAAAATGGATAAGTGACAGGTGATATTTATTTCCTGTATTCTCCTCATGGAACCCTGTGGTGTCACCACTCAACCAGACAACTTTCCTAAAGCTGCTTTTGGGGCTGGGGGGCCAGTCCTTGACAAGAGGCTTCATAGATGACAAAAGGTGAGCCAGGGAATGGGCACCCAAACCCAGGCCACTCGACGCCTGGGTGCTCTAGCCTTCACTTTGAAAAAAGCCATAGTGCTTAAGTTTCCTTGACCCCCCCCCCCCCCCCGTTGTGGTTCCTGAGCATCCCCAGAGGCCACGCTTCACTGGGAAGCTTCCCTGTTGGGTGCTGGCTTTAGCAACAGTACAGACACTGGGTGACAGCTCCACTTCTGCAGATTGCGTTTAGAGTCACATGTCCAAGTGGCCCTCAAAGGAACTGGCCACAGAGAGAGATGCACAGACATGTCATTTGATCATGGGTCGCATCATTGCTACTTTTCTTTGGCTTGTCATTCATAATAATCCTTTTCCTGTTAAAGTCATTTTCTCTTAAGATTACTAAGTGCTAGGCATTTGTTACAGAAGAGGTATTAAAGGATATAATAATATTTCTCAGACACAATTATTATAGATACTTAAGTATAATCATTTAGTCTTTCTTTGTGTGTGTGTGTGTGTGTGCACATGCACACACACATGTATGTGCACACACACACACACACACACACACACACACACACACACACATACGCATGAAAGCCTCAGTCCCCTTTGCTCATTGTATTTTGGAATACCTTGGAAGAGTCAAGATTATGTCGATTTGCAGAGATGATCAAGAGCTCACCAAACAGAAAGCATCACTCAGGGGTTAGGGATAAAGGTGAGATCATGTCTTGGGTTCCATAGCTATGTGCTTCTAGTCCGTCATCCCTGAAATGAACTTGCTGTAGCATGAGCCTTTCTCTGATGCCAAATGTACAATACACGAAGGGCCTACATCCCAAGACGTTGGCTGAACCCAGCACATTGTGTTCTCTTTATGATGAAATACAGATTTCCCATTAAAAGGAAAATCTCTTCCTTTCAGAAGGTTGCAAAAGATGATACTTTCAAAAGGGGGGGGGCACAATCCAGCTGGTTAAATTTAGGGCGCTGAAAGAGGTCCAATTGGCAGATAGTCCCTGGCCCCAGGCCCACAGCATTTTCATTTGATTGTGCACTGGATACATTTTCATTCATTTTAAGCCCATGCCTTTCAGGATTTTGTTCCTTGGAGACAGGCAAACTGGTATCAATAGCTCTCTCGGCCCCCATCAAATGGCTTGATTTACTTAAGTGGTCTATTTTGCTATTCCTGTAAGGAGGGATGTGCGTCTGCTGATGCATTTCTGAGAATCTTTGTGCAAAGGAATGCTGGGATTCTGACCATTTCTCTCCGTGGTAGCCTCTCTGAGGCTGGGAGATGTTGGATGAAGCAGTGAGTGCCAAGTGCCGAAAAGAAGCCACACAGGAGACCTGGCTGCACACCTACTTCTGACACTGACATAATGGGTACAGCTGTGGCCAAGTTTCCTAACAGCCTGGGACCTTCATTTCCTCCCCTGAAAAGTAGAGTAATCATTTCTCCTCCACCTCTCGCCTGGAGATGGTGGATAAGTAATGACCTAAGCAGTGGCTCCTCACTGCAGCCGCACGTTGGTATCACCTGGGGAGGTGGTGAAAACCCCTTTGACTAGTCCCCCTGTCTGACCAGCACCACAAATCCACAAGCATGGAACCTGGGCACTAATACGCATGCTCACACGCACAAACACACACACATATTCACACATACATACATACGCATACACCCTATGCCATTTCATTGTATAAGGAGGGATGAAATCCGGTGAGTTTTACAGTTTCGATTGGAGGCTTTTGAATTTAGTCACGACAAAAGGTTAAAACTGACTGCTTTGCATGGTCCTTTTGAGTATTTTATAGAGTGTCACTTGAAGAGCAGCAAAGCAATGCACTTCGTATTTTCAGATGGAAATTTGAAACACTCTTGTATCTCCATGTACGCTGCCTAGCTAAGAGTGCTGCCCCTCATGAGTGTCCATGGAATGAGGCTTTTCCCTTTCTAGGACCCATTAACTCTACTGAGCTCTTTTCCTTTCTCTGTGCCATTGTGTTTTAGACTAGTTTATTTCACTATTCTCCACTCTATGCTGCTAGGGAGCTTCAGAATTGATGTCATGCATTGCTAGTGAATTCTGACCTGTACTTTGAAAAGGATTGAACTAGTTAGAGATGGTGTGTTTTTGAAATGTAGCCTCACCAGAATGTGGCTTACATATCTCCCTCATTTCCAGGAGTCTGCTGTCACATACATACAGGACATCTCTCCACTTTGTCACCCTCCTGTCCCTTTACTTGCAGCGACAAACACAGCCAGTGGGGGCATTTTTGGTTCTAAGCCCACCTTATCTTCCCTTGGGTGGCTCAGGGCCATTGTATTCTAACTGCCCAAACTGTGGATCTCACACATAGCCTCTGCTTTCTCACATAGGAGAAATTCACATCCAGCAAACTTAATGTACACTGGTCATTTAATTATATGTAGTTTATTCAAGAGATTATTTAGCAAAAACCAGACAGTTGTAGTTAACTATGTAGTTACTAGTGCTATAGCAGTGGTACCATGTCAGCGGCATTCCACTTTTTTGGTTTTACAGAGATGGGAAAGCAACGTCTCCCTTGCTCTGACCACATCCTTTTCTGTGATGTCTGGATATCCCTGGGATATTGTACTGTGATAACAGGGTTTTTATGAACCATAAGCTTGTCTCAGCTTCTGTATTTGGTCCAGCACTGGCTTGCAATTGCTTCTGCTTGCTGGGCCATGGCTTTAGGTAGGTGCTTGAGGTCCCTGGTTCTCATAGGATGCTGACTCATCCCCACTGATTCCTTCTGCCTGGATCACTGCCGGGAGCCTTGGAAGGGCTGGGAAATATGGCCAGGAAAAGAGTAGCTTCCTAGTGTAGCTACTAAAAGGTTCTTCCGTGTTTCCCCCAATTTCTGCTTAACTATTTTAGGAGGTCCTTCCTCATTTGTGCTATACTCTCCTTAGCTTTAACATTGGCAGGAAACCAAATATATATATATTCAGCTTTCTTAAAAACATTTTCCTTCATTGACTAACAAAATTGAATTTACTTGTGGTATATAGCATGATGTTTTTATATATGAATACACTGAAGAATAACTAAATCAAATCTTCTATATAATAATTGATCATACACTCAGGATTTTGTTATTTTTATTTAATTTCTAAAGGAATCTTTGAAGAAAAGGATTATCATTTCAACTATTTAGAGGGTGGAACAGAGAGCTTCCATGGCTATTGAACATCTGGGTTTTGAGCCACTGTCTTCAGATTCTGACTTTGGTCCCTCTCTTGCTGTGTATATCTGTTACATCTTAACCACCCTTGCTTCTCCAAGACTCAGGACAGCTTGCTAAAGAGGGTGCCCTATGGTAGCCATGAGCCTAGCGAGGGTTATCATGGGGCAACCACCACATGCCCTCCTGTCTAAGAAAGTAGCTAGGCTTTGCCAGGCCAGTCAAATCCAAAGGTTATACCTTTGGTGAATAGTAGGCTTGCAAAAGGCTACCATGATTGACCAACATACCAAATCCTTCCTAGTACTGGAGATGGAGTCAAGCTGGGAAAAGAATCTCATGGAGAAAAAAATAGATCTACCTCTCCTGACTCAATTCCTTGTGGAATTGAGAGCGTCCTCTCCCAGACGGCTGTCTCGGTTCCATGGTGATAGGCATCCTGAGTAAATACTCTGATAGACTAAACACACTGTGCCCATGTTGGCTGGGGAGCAGCAGCCTGGGAGTGGGCCCAGTGTAGTCCCTGGTGTGGCAGCCTAGCTTGTTAATCAGCCTGTCCCAGCAGGCTGAACTGAACAGCGACATTTCGCTTGGGGCTTGAGCTAATGTGAACATTCTGAGAAATATAATTTGTGTCCTGACCTCTATGATCTGTTGCTATAGAGAACACAGATACAAAGCAATTCTTGAAATGGCAGAAAGAAATTGCATCTAATGGGGCGTACCTTTGCCAAGGAAAACAACCTTTAGCTTTAAAGTGTTCCCATACAAACAGCAGCATTTGAAAACTAGTCCTGGATCTGCCTTGGAGCCTGAGCCCTTTTCCATGTCCTTTAATAACCTATAAAGCACGCACCGGCCAGCTCCGTGTAGACCCCCCACAGACTGTGACAGAAGTAGTATGGCAGATGAGAGGTGACAGCTGAGACCTGTGTGAACTGATATTGGCTTGAGAACCTTCCAGGGGCTGAGGCAGGAAGATTTACAATGGAGGCAGACACCATATACAATAATGTCCCACGCCCATCTGTCACGCTGGAGAATGTGATCCCCAGCTAGGTCCTGAACTCTTGGCCCTTCTGATAGATGACACCAGTGGCTAAGCAGCATGCCATCCAGCCTTCAGAGGCTGCATTAGGAGATGCACAATCTGTCCTCTAAACGCTTGTGAACAGATTCTACTTAGAAATAATAATACCGCATTGGTGACAATTACAGTCATCATGTGTGTTTATAATACGGCGGGGTTGGGGGGTGGCGCTTTCCCTACCTTATCTCCTTTTGCCCCTCCCAGGAGCACTGCGGTGAGATGGGTTCTGTTATCTCCTTGTAACAGAGAGAGCTGGAACACAGAATGTTAGATAATTCATGCAAGGTCACACATGCGACAATTAATTCTCTCAGCCTGAGCAAGATGACCCAGTGAGATAACCAAGAAAACAAAACACGAAAGCATTCATTTATAATCACATCTATTGTAAATGCCATCCTTTATACATTTTTATTTATGTAAAATTTATACAGTATGTACTGTAATGGTCCAGAAGTATATTGTGTAATTTCTAAATACATAAATGCTCATATAATAGAAGCTTGTGGTCAAATATCTTTTTAATGATAGCACAAATTTGAGGAGTCCTGAACTCATCTTTTGAGTTGAGTTGAAAGGAAGATCTCTTTTCCTAATGAGTAGCTAATATATATATATATTAGGAAATTTTATTATTTCAGTGTGTGTAAGGTCCTTGAAGGCAGATAATTTTGTCTGCATGCTCACCACCATATACTCAAATCAGGGTTCAATATGGAAGGCGGTAATAAAGTCTGGAAGCTAGTTGAACATACAGTCCGATATGTAGAATGTGTTTCCTCCAATTTCACGTGTTAAAACTCTAACCCTAATCTTAATATGACAGTAATAGGATGTGGAGGAGTCTGGAGATGACAGGACTGTAGGATCCTTAGGTGTATGATTAGCTCATGTAAAGAAGATTCAAGAAGGCCCCCCTTCTCCTCTGTTCATCTTGCTGTGACTAACCAGGCCCTGACCACACTTGAATCTTATACTTCTAGCTTCTATGTTGGGAGAAATGAATTTCTGTTGTCCATAAGCCGTGAAGTCTGTCACAATAGACAGTGAATATCGCCATTTTGTTATTTATAACCTATCCAATGACACAGCAGCACAGCGTGTTTAATGGCCATCTTTCATAAGCCCTGCAATGTTCAGGATGCTGGGAAGCACAGGCGTGAATGCACGCTGCCTCCCACGAACCCCAGTGAGTATCTCTAACTGCCCTGTAAACAGTAAGACCCAGTGCACTCTCCAAGGAAAAGCCTTGAGACTCGGGAGCATGGGAGGGAGAGAAAAATGTTAACATATGAAATCAGGTCTAAAGGTGGGATCCCAGAGGAATTTTTTCTGGTTTTCTGCTCAGGAAAGGATGCTTATCCTGTTTCCTACTCCACCTCTGGGGCTGGCTCTACCAAAGAGGGAGGTTTTGGGTGAAGCCTCGGGCAAGTTTGGAGGAGAAAAGTTAAGAGTAGAGATGTTTGTAACCTAGAGGCAAACTTGTTTTATTCTTCTGCTCATTAAAAAATACAGAAACTGAGGCTTCGAGTGTTTGTACAGCTTGTCTGAGCTCACACAGAGGTGTTCCTGCCAAAGCTACTGTTCCTTCTTAGCCACACCCCAGACACACACACACACACACACACACACACACACACACACACACACACACACACACACCACTCTCAGGATGTCTTTAGTTTTGGCTGATGTTAGAATTCTTCCAGGTACTGAGGGGTGGAGATCCGTTCTCTCAGTGGCCAGCCTGGTTCTTCCAAAGTTGTACCATCTCCAGAAATGCTTAAGTTTCTCAAAGTGGATAAGCTAGGAATTTATGGACCTTCGTTTTTTTTTTCTGTTTGTTTGTTTGTTTTGTTATTGTTTCCCTTTTTAAGCTACCTAGTTTAGCTGATGCTCTATGTGTATAGATTAAGGAAAAGAAAATTAGTTTTGGGGGCTGGGCTGGGCAGAGCTGGGAAGAGGATTTCCTTTTGCATTAGGCACCACATGCAAGCTTGTACCTATTTCCCAAGTTGAGCCAGTTGTTTCCACCTGTAACTTCTTGAAGATCTCTTCCTTAATATCTATGTTTCTACGTGTTCCAGCTATTCCCAGACTTGACTATATATCCGAAGGCCCTGAAGTGTCTGTGTGGACATGGCATGCTCTTGCCAGCCTCTGCATACTCAGACAAGCCTGACCCCGACTTCCACTTTCAACAATCTCTGCCTGTGAATATGAGAGAAGCCAGATTTGGGAACCAGTAGGCAAGACAAATTTGAAAAAGAAAGTGGGCTGTATAAGTAAAATCTGCAAGGGTTAGGAAGCAAACATTGGTGTCTACAAGATCCCAGTCCTGATAGTAAAGCATGATAAAATATAATGGGCAGGGAGTGGTGACGCACGCCTTTAATCTCAGCATTTGGGAGGCAGAGGCAGGTGGATCTCTGCCAGTTCAAGGCCAGCCTGGTCTACAAAGCAAGTCTAGGACAGCCAATTTTGTCTTAGAGCAACTCTGTCTTAGAAAACCAACACACACACACACACACACACACACACACACACACACACACGTATGTATATGTGTATATATCTATACACACACACACACAATGAAAAGCCTTCATGGGACAGTCTCCCTAAATTTGCTAGAAAATCCTAAGTGTCTCCAAAATAACATGTCAAATAAAGCCCTAAACTTTTGTGTCTGTTGTGAGAAGAACTTTTCCTAGGCATGTGACTGAACTTTCTTTTCAGAAACCAGAGGAACTCGGTGAAGGCCAGTGTGATTCATTGTCTTTGGTCATTAGCCATAGAACCTCATGGCTTACTTTCCCAGAGGTTGCAGAGAAGCAAGCGAGAGAGGTCCAGTTAATTTACCGAGTTCCTTTGCCCCAGTGCTATTTATCATCTGGGCTTTCATAGGATGTGGGACGTGGCTGTTGAGCCCTCTGTATTTCACTGCAAATCTTCTTAAGAGCATGGGGTTGCGACAAACACTGCTCCAGGCAGGCTGCACCAATGAAGCAGACCAAGTCCTTGTGAGCCAACATTCTTGTGGTAAAGACAGACAATAAACAAGTAAATGAAATACTAATAAAGAGCCTGTCAGTTCTCGATAAGTGATATGAAGAACGTACCGAGTAATGGAGGGGACGGGTAGAGAACTCACCTAGGAAGTGAGAACAATTTGTACAGACTCAGCTGGCAAGACTAGTGCCACCTGAAGCAGAGGGAGGGAGAGAGGGAAGGAGAGAGGGAAGGGAGGAGGGGGGGGGTGAGAGAGAGCGCGCAATTTCTTAGAGGAGTCAAAGGAGCAGAGCACAAACACAGCATTGGCCAGGGAGTGAAGAGTGTGACATTCTTTGCTATGTTTGGCACAGCCTTTCCAGAGCCCTGGGAGCAGACTAAGCTACTTTGTGTTTAGATTTTTTTTTTCCCAAAGTCAAACTTCACCCACCTACTGGCTCCTGGTTCTATATGGTCAGGCCCTGTAAGACCTCCGGGAATGGTTTCCAAAGGCCCTGAAGAGGGATGAGTTTGGTGTGTTCAGGGGCTCTAAAGAGAAAAGCAGATCAGTGGTCAACACACTGTGTGGTTACTCATTTGCATTACTTTTTTTTTTTTTTTTTAGTAGAAAGTGCTGTCGTAAAGAAGGCAGATAATTCTCTGTCCTAACAGCGCATTTAATCTAGTGGAGACAAATGCATGTAAGCTGCCAGATGACCACGGGGGCCATCGATGTGGGTAGGTACAGCGTCTGAGCATGGAACCTGTCTGGTCGCCCTTATATGAGGAATAAGCAGAGAAGTTCCCCATAGTTCTTGTGAGAACTAAGATCTGGAGGGGTGCTGCATAGCAACAGCATCCCAGACAGTAGAGAGCAGAATTAACTCTGGGTGGATCAGGCATCATTCTGAGAAAAGTATGTTTATTATACATACTTACTGGCCAGAGGCCTTACATTAAAACAACAAAAACAAAATTAAATAATAAAAGCAAGCTGAGGTGTCTTGAACAACATCCAAGGTTGGCCTCTGGCTTTTGCACACAGGTGAACATATACACACATATTAATAGGAATACACACACAAGAGAAGGAGGAGGAGGAGGAGGAGGAAGAGGAGGTAACTGAGTTGATTGGATTCGGGTTAAGACTGTTAAGGTGGAGGAGGGCCCAGGAAACTAAGTCATAGAAGACACATAGTCAGAACAGGCTGATGAAGGCTGTGTACCAAGAGATGTGGGCAGACAGAACAGACCCTCCGGAGTCCAGAAGAGTCTGCTCTGGTGAATAGTGACTTATGTGCGGAAGCAGGTACTGCCTAGCTTGCAGAGGCTATGGGTGTGGGAGAAGCAGAGACAGGGAACCCGGGTCACAGTGGAAAGGGTTAGCAGACAGAAGGACCTCAGAAGGAGGTGGAGCCCCAGGGCAGCCTGGGTAAGTGAAATTTAGTTCACATGTCTGAAAGGGTTTGAAGATGTTAATTGACTTTTTTTTTTTTAATTTAAAAGAGGCTTTTAAAGGAAAACAAAACAAAATTGTCTTAAGTAAAAGGAGTGGATCCTTTGGGGGAGTTAGCTAATGTGTGCATAAATTTTTTTCTTTGGCAGTTTTCTTCCTTTTTTTTTTTTTTTTTTTGTAAATTCTCCTCTCAGATAATCTTATCTCAATTTAGAATCAGAAATCTTATTTATAGCTTTTCTGGAGAGAATTATTTTGAGAGGGCAGATTCTTTGCCCCTTGGACTTACTTTCTTTTTAAAAGCCGATAACTTATCCCTCCTTTTTCTTAGGAGAGACAGTTGAAATATTAATTTAAAAACAATGATTGTGCACTGAAAGGGGACATATATCAAAGCAGGAGGGATATATTCAGCTGCTTCCTGTTTTATGGGCCTTCCTCCCCCCCCCTTTTTTTTCTTTTGGAGGGACTCTTAGTCACTTCAGCTTCATCTTCCCAGGAGGACTAGATAGGACCTTCTCAGCTTACACCCTGACTCCACCCCTGGCACTGACCTAGACAGGGCCTGGCACTCAAGGCTATGGTGACATGCCTGGGTAGGAAGCCAGACCAGCATGCTCGGTTATTGGAATCATTGCAGGAGCCGTGGCATGGGTGTCGCCATAGATGTAGCCATGTGCTGGGGTTAACCTTAGCTCTTGCTGTAGCCTCAGCGAGTCAGTGGCTAAGCCTGGCTTTAAAGGGCATCTTTCTGTGTAGCCTGTGTGTGTGATAAATATCTTAGGCTATAACTATCTCTAAAAAGCTCTGGTCACAGAGCACTGTTTGAGAGAAAGAGTAAGTGCCCTGCCCCCCATACCCCGTGTCTTTTTTCTGTTCTGTACCAAGTCCATGGTTTGCATTGGTCATGATAGCCTCCGTGGGTCCGTGGCCAGTACACTTCAGCCTGGGGTGTGAGGCATGTATCTTTAAGCTTCTTCTCAGTGCTGCCATTCTGGACCTGTCTGTGGACTGCGCTGGGTGAGTTCCTGTAGAGGCAAAGAGTCCTCGAAGGGTGTTCAGCTCGTCTTAGCGGGATTACAACCACCATCCAAAATGCATGGCTTGTTCCTGTGGCTCTCGGGGACTCAATGATAGGACTTGGAGTTCAGCCCTCAACCAAGGGCTGCCAGAACGGTAGGCCCAGATTTCTCTTCAAGCCCCAGAGTTTAATTTATACAGCAACAAGATTGAAGGAGTTAATTTAAGTGAAGGGCTTGTTATGGCGCCCAACTTGTGGTAAGCTTTGGTAAGAGTTACCTATTATTTATTATCTGATGAGCTCAAGGTGGCAGCCGGGATTTGACCTCAATAATCTTTAGTCCTGCTCAGTGGACCTGAAGGGCCTGCCTAGTTTTCTTTTATTTGTTTTGTGACTTGTCCATAATGACCCTGTTGCCTGTGGAAAAAGCTTGTGGAACCAATTCGATTGAAGGTTACAGTGTTAAAACTTAACTTTAAATGTCTTAAAGCAGGAAGATGGCTGTGGTGGGAGAAGTTGATACTGATTACAGAGCATCAAATAAGAAATACATCTCCCCCCTCACCCCCACCCCAGTTCCCGGCTCCATTTTTAAAATGGCAAAATAGCATATGGATACATTTCCAAAACTTAAGGACAACACCCACGCAGATGTAATGGAGCCGCAAACATCGCCTCGTGGATGTTGGAAGAATGTGGAATGTGGTTTTTATTAAGCCTCCTGCTTGTTGGGGTAAGCCAGTGGGAGCCGGAAGGAGTCCTGGACCCAGGCCCTGGCCTCTGAATCTCTCACAGGGCCTGGTGACTATTAAAGAAGTTCATGACTAGTGAGTCTGTAGGGAGCCGAGGATTGGAAGCCTCCCCCAGGCTATATGCTCTGCAAAGTGTGGCAAATGTCCACTGTCACTGTTGGTTCCTTCTTGTTTCCTGAAAAGGCTTGGATGGTCCTGCTTATATGCTCACTCACCTGCTCGTGTGAGTATGTTGTAATTTTATGTCATGGCAGCACCTTTGTGCATGGAATTCTCTTCTTCCTCAGAAGTTGTTTATGTTGCAAGCAGGTGTTGCTTTCTTTTAAACCTCAGCTTCTAGATGATCAACCCAGTGAAGAAATGCAGATCCATGATGCCAACAGGCCTTTTTCCCACCCTGTCCACAGTCACATTTCCCTACCCATCCTTACATCCTATTCTGCTTTGGTCCCCCTGAGTGTTTAAAGGCCAGATGGCTTCTGGGCAGGAATTTGACAGCCACTGACTGCATGTCGTCATAATATGCCTCTACACAAGTCTGTCAGTCCGACCATTCACTCGTTCATTCTTTCTCATTTAATTCCAGTGACCTACTCTCACTGATGGCCAATGCTTACTGGCCTTCCATCACAAGTCCTTCCGGAGAGCCTTAGACCTTCTCATGGCTGTAACAAATTCTGTTGCAGCACTACATCAAGTTTTCTTTGCCCATTTTCTCATTGATTGGTGTAGATTAATTATGGTTATGCAGGCATGGCAGGGAATACTTCCATATCTCTTGCTTCTACTTTGTTTTCTTGTTTATAGAAATTCCTTTGTTCCTTACCCAGCATGCAAGCAAGCATCAGGATGCCAGTTAGGAACGTTGTCTTTCTCATGGGTCACTCTGCTGCTGTCTAGCCCTCTTGTACACCTGTAAGTCTTCCTTGACAGTTTTGACAACAGAGTCCTGGGGCTATAGTTTTAGGAGCATGGACAGCAACAGTAGCAGGAGGATGTTCACATTGCCCTGGACACTTCTTTGGTTCTGTTTGTTTGCTTATTTGCTTGTTTGTTTTCTTCTCTTTGACTTCATACGCTGAGTCCAAAGGGAAGGAAACATATTTTCAGAAAGAATTGATATTTCTTCTAAACCTAAATACATCAGCTCCCATCATTTAATGTTTTATTCTCTTACACTGGAAAGTTTGGGACTCTCTGCGGCATCTGTGGGATTTGGGGCTGCGCTTGGCTTTCTGTTTCATCTGCATCCATTGTAGTTCTAACTCTCAGGCTTACAAAAATGGCTGCCAGGTACCACCTACTGCTCAATGGAATCATGGTTTAAGCATTCCACACATGGAAAAGCAAAATGGTAAAGGACACATGAGGCATGTACCAACTCTGCACATGACTTTGTAGGGGCATCTATGGTATTACACATAAAATTTCCCTTTGTAGCTCAATTGCCCAGAGCATGGATTCATTGCCACAGTATCTGCATGTAGGCAGAATGTCACCCTGAATAAAGCTTGGGTATGGCTAATAAGTAGTACAACACAAGCCAATATGAAGCAGCTACTGCCTTTCGTGTGTTGACCTGTGGTTTGGATTTCTCATCTCCCCGAGAGCCCGCACATCTGGAACAGAACTTGCTGCCCGGAACACAGTGTAGAGGAGCTTGAGTTTATTTCCGTATGGCCCATTATCTGACCTCCAGCCTCCTCCCTCCTAAGGATCTTGTAATAAACGCCTAATGTTGAGTGAGCATGGACCCCAGCTTTTGGACAGAATTTAGAAACCCACCGTGCCATGTACGCAAGCCCTCTCCTGCCCAGCCATTCCTTCCAAACTCCCCTGTTCCAAGGAGCGTCTTTGATTGCCTAGTCAGAGGCCAGGGGTTTCTAGCTGACCTCCTGCCCCAGAGTCTGTTGTCTTCTTTCCCTGTCCAGTCTCTCCTCTAGCTTGGATTGATACCCTTCCTTGAGTCCATCATGCCCCCCAGCAGTCCTTTTAGTCCAGAATGCCCTCATCCCCCTGCCTCCATCACAGACCGATCTGGGGCACAGAAAAGAGCATCTGAGACACACAGTCAACACAATTTTTCTGCGGAAGGCACTCTTCTAAGGTGGCAAAATCCCATGAGGGCTCTCAAAGCACATAAGACATGGATGGTCTTCACTCGCCAGACCTGGGTGGGCATTTGGAGGGCAGGAAAGAGAATTTCCCACTAGCCTCTTCCATGTAAAAGAAGCCTTACCACTCCTTGTTAGACGCATGAAGGACAGAAAGCATTTATCTGGTGGGAATATTTAGGGGGATGGAGCACAGGCACGTGGTAATGAAGATGTCTTCCACCTTCCTCAGAGCGCAAAGCCTGTCGGTAGTCACTGTTATATTAAACTTTTCAATAGCAGCCATTCTGTGGTCACAACCATCAAGGGAGGAGAGGGTCCAAGTTTGTGCAGCTGAAGGGTCTCTTGAAACACTGCCAGTCACTTGAGTAAAATGCTGTGCTTTGTCTAATGGTTTATTTTCGGATAGGAATAGGTCCTTGGCGCTAATCCTATTTGAATCCTGGGCTCTGTGGAGCAGAAAGATGAGCCGGAGACCTCAAGTTTCATTTGTTGTTGAAGTTTGACCAGACACTTGGTGTAAGTGTGTGTCATGCATGACTTTACTTAAGTAATTAACATTCCTGTCAAAGCTCTGTAAAGGGTCCTGTGTTACAGGTCCCTCCAAAGGCCAGTTGAAACCTTTGAACGCCTAGCCTTTCTCTTATTGCCAATTGCAATATGATTAAGTTTCATTTTTCTAAAAAATACAAGAATTTGATATTTATTATTAAGAGAGCCAACCTTGAAAAGTAAGGTAATTTCAAAATAAAAACAGTAAATACAGAATAACATGAAGAATAACTGAGCAAGAAAATGTCTAAGATAATTTTTATGTTAAGAGAAGGGAAGAATGTATGAAAATAGAACAGTACTCTTCAAATATTTAGGGAGCTGACACGAGGATAAGCAATTCAACTTACCAAAGGATTAAAGTGCATTTTCTTTTCCTTCTCTCTGCTTTCTCTTCCTCTTTTTGTTACCTTTCTTCCTCTTCCTGTGCATCCTGCCTCCTTTCCTTCATCCTTTAGTTTTGTTTTCCAGCTTCTGCTCAGGACTGTTAACGATATAAAGTCTATGTAAGTAGGAGATAATGGACCCTCTTGAATGATTGAACAAAGGGATGGACGCTGTTACTATTTGTTGCCCTAAGCAGTGCAAATATGAAGGATGAGAGACAGATTCTAGAGGACACAAGTCAGGAGTATGTTGGCTTGTTATGGAGGTGAGATTACATGAGATGAATACACAGGAGCTTGAAATGGTAGACATCTCCTGCTGCGTTGGGGCATGGCCAGAAAAGTCTGCCTGGAGTTAGTGATGATTTACCTGCATTTCCAAATAATATTCAACCATCATTGGTAAGGGAGTGCCTTGAGCAGAACCAAATATGCAGAAAAGCCTGGAAGCCAGTGCTTGGTATAGGTTATAACCCAAGCACTCTCTGCTCTGCCTGTGGGAACGCTTGGAGCAAGAGGGATAGGAGATGATGCCAGCAGAGGTTGGAGGTGGGATGAAGGAAAGTAGGCTTTGCCTGAAAGGACAGACAGGACGCTGGATGGGATTTAAACAGAAGTGACTTTGATAGTTGTGACTTTAGGAGGAACGTGGACAGTGGCTTTGAAGGAAAAGAGAAAATGCTTTTCAGTAGATTAGACGAAGTGACTCAGATCAGGAGGAGGCTGTTACTGGGTTTTTATGGTAGAAACTGGGTTTGATGACGACTGGGAGGTGTACTTGAACGGCTCAATGGACCAGATAGAAGATGCTGCCCGTCCAATGGACAGCGGATTTCTTAGTAACGCTGTGTTACCTTCATATCCTACATTAGTATCTAGTACCCATGTTGGTTTAATTTCAGTAATCATTGTTTAATGAGTTATTTAATTGTAGCCTACACATCATATTTGTGGGAACAATAGTTGCCTCCCAGGATCTATTTCTCTTTCAGAAAAAGAGCTCTAATTTGAAACTGATTACATAGCTTTCCAGCTTTAAACAAACAAACACAAACATTTCCCAGAATCTTCACAGAGATGTGGTGTGACTCTGTGGCTTATTTGTTATCTGGAACTTCATGAAAGTCTTCTGCTGTCCACTGTCTCCTGTCTGCCATGTGGAATGCAAATCCAGGCATGGTTGTGGTGGGAGTGTCGGAACAGGACAGGGAAGTGTTTCCCTTCTGATGTGAAGCTGCCTACAAGTCCCAGGTTCCTTCGAGCAAAAAACACACTTGTATTGAAGCTGCTTATTAAAGTTTAATATTTTGGGGAAGTGTAGCTAAGACTAACCCCGAAGAAGGGCCTAGAAAGTGCTTTTCATCTGCACAGTCTCCCTTGACATTAACATCATCACTGTATGCCATTAAGTCATTCCTGTTGGACAGTGGAAGCAACAGAGATTCAGAAACATCATGTTTTCTCTTATTCTAAATGCCACTTGAGTCTCCTAACAATTTGGCCCTTCTTTTCTGCTGGCTTCCAACAAATGCTGGCTACACTGAGTCACCTGAACCACACTGTTTTCACATCCTCACTTTGGGTTGAGTTTCATGGTATCTGTTTAATATGGTTTCCCCGAGATAAGTAAACCAATTCCATCTATTGTCTCCATATGCATGAACATGGATGCGTGTGCGCGCGCGCACACACAGTTCTTCATGTCTATTAGCTACCTGTGTATCAAAAATTTAGTAGTCCTATGTTTGTACCTGCATTTAAAATATATAAATTATTCTTGTGACATCATTCCCTAGGGTATGCAATTTAGTAATTATTTACATAGCATTTGCCTTGTCTTAGGAAATAGAAGTAACATAGAAATAACTTAAATGTAAGACTATTCATAGACCACTTGCAAATATGGCACACTTTCTGTAAGGGAATATCTCTGGGTCACAGTATCTACAAAGGTGCCCTAGGATGCTGAGGACAAGTTGTATATGTAAAAAGAGACAGTTAGGCATTGTAGTAATCCTAGCATTTGAAGGGTAAGGGAAGAAGGTTATAAATTTCTGTCTAGTCTTGTCTACCTAGGAGTTCAAGGCCAACTCAGGCAACATAGTGAGATCCTGTCTAAGACACAGTCAACAGCCTGATGGAGCAGTCCTCACTCCATCAAGGAAAATCTTCTGGAACTCTGGAGCTGCACCAAGTGTAGGAATACAGCCATTGCAGCCTGCATCAGAAGGAGCCTGTGCTGGATTCTGAGAATCCAGATGATCTTTTTCTGTTCTAATTACAAGATGATGGTGTGCTAAAGTGGACCTGGGTTCAGTGATCTACTCAGAGAAAGCCCACACACCCTCAGTGGTGGTGCCCTCTGGTCACATGCCCATGCAGTGTGGTGTCATTGACCCGTGGGATGTGATTTAGGGTTTAATTTTTCTTCTTGACCGGCATGGCATGCCTGTTGTATCTGAGCACCTTGCTGTGGGGCTAGCGACATGGTCTAAAGCTTTGGCAACTGTTTGAAGCCAAGGGGCTCATCAGTTGGAAACTGACTTGTTAACTGGCTTCCTTAGGTGTTAAACCCCTCCATGCCTTTATGCAACAGGCACAGGCAACAGAAAATTCTAGCCTCCACCACCCATGTCTGCTTCCTAAGCACTTTTAAATGTGTAACGTGTAGCAATGATTTTTATTCTCACAACTCTATAACATTTTGCATTTTATAAATGAAGTTGCTGAAGTTCAAAGCTACAATCTTTACTTGAATTTAGTGCAGTGGGTGTGTAGGAGAACGGGGTCAAATCCATCCAGCACTGTATGGCCCTAAAGTCCTCACTGGGGTCTCTTGCCTCCTTGGGTGATATTTGGTCTACATATGTATAGCATGTCCCTGCTGAGCCTTACGGCAGAGTCAGACCACTGGCTTCCTAGCATTCGCTCACAGCGAGAATGCTGAACACCAGCCGACTATGAGCATGAACAGTAGTTCCATGGCAAATGTTAGTAGTAATGTTCTTACACTTAGCATTTTTTGATATCACATTTGTTTGAGGAAATATCTGTCTTTGTAACTTGAGAAAACCAACTGCAACTTGTATTATTTTCTTTGGGGGAAAAAAAAACCAAACCCTCGACCTTCAATTTCCAAAATGGAGCAATGGAAGGGTTCTGCTCAGCACAGTCTTTCATAGTTGCTTGCAAAGCCTGGGAATTAGATGTACTTGCAGATGCAGTTATCCCCTCATTCAGTATAATCTTCAACACTTCAGTTTCTCAGTTTTGGGGCTCAGGATTTTTTAGATCAGTAAATATTAGAGACCATCCCTTTTAGGAGATTATTGGATTTCAGAGAAGTTGGCCAAATAGCAAACTGATTTGGAGATCTTGAAGCACAGGCCGGTGACAGGTTTGAAGCAAGCGTGCTGCAGAGGGTTTGGAGTCAGAAAGAGAGTCTAACTTGTTTTCCCCTACTGTGAGACGGGTCTTCAACCCTCACAACCTCTTGACTATGGGCTCTGAGAGTTATGAGGATTAAACTCGAGACTGGAGTTTGCAGTACCTGCCACCAAATGCTGGACACTGTCACTCACAATCCCTTACCATCTGGTTCCACATCCTCTATTGTGAAGTGTGTTTCCTTTGTGGTTAAAACCACTGAGCTCCTTTCTAAGTCATCAGACAAACAGACATGAAATGGACGCTGTGACCTGAGATGCTGGCCCACTGCTTCAGTTGCCCAGAATTGTCAGAGCAACGGCAAAAATCTCCTTCATTGAACGTCAAGCTGTGCGGGTCAGGTCCGTGCCACCCAGGTCTGTGCACACAGCCCTCACAGGCGGCAGGGCACACCAAGGTCGGCATGTTGTCTTAGTCATCGCCTGTTTATACTGAAGCTTCAGTTTTTGCACAGGAATCAGTAGATGTCAAGGTCTGTACAATTCCTGCTGGCCAAGCTGATAGAGGAAGTATGGTCTACCTTGGGTCTTCACCAAACCAGCTAGGCTCAAGTTTTAGACCAGAAGAAAATTAAGGCTGAATAAGTATCTTAGGGTATTATGCCTCTTGCAAAAAGTAACTGCAAAAATTTTGCCTCTTGCAAAAAGTAACAGTTGTATTCAATCTCAACCAAGCAGGCCTAAGTTAGAGCCTTTGGATTCTTTTTGTTGCTGTTTGCCTTTTTGTGATGACTTGACTTTTTGTTTTGTTTTGTTTTCTTGTTGCTGCTGTTTGGTAGTCTCTGAAGAGGTCTCAATAGACAAATTAAGTCTTATTGTTCTTAACTTGGTCATGTTTTCTCTTTCATTTTTAAAATTACACATGGTGAGGCAAATGTTAACTAGATAGTAACCAAATACTGAACCAGACCAACTGGATGGTTCTAACTGCAGGTCAGTTTCATAGGCCAGGTGCTACTGCCTGCCCTGGAGACCTTCACATCAGGTTTTCTAATTATCTTTTTTCTCCAGAAGTCTACAGGTACTGCCTCCTTGGGTTGGGTGATGCCTCCTTTGGCTGCTTTAAGTCTCTGTGAGATGTTACATAGTTGCAACAGAGTTTGGGTTTTTTTAGAATTAGATCCTAGAGGGACTTGCTGTTTAGAAGAAGCTCAGCCAAAATGAATTGCACTAGTTAAAGGGAGCGATGCGGTGCTGGGTGCACAGTAAGCACTCAGCAGATGTAGCCATTCCTGTGGCCGAGGTGATTAGCCTGGTACTGTGTGAAACTGGGTAGGCTGGTCATTTAGTACTCTATCCAACTATGGTAGAAAAGTGTAAGACGTTTTCATTCCTTCTTAAGAAATGAGGCTGAGGAAGGAGAAGGTAGGGGACATATTAAAGATACTATCTTAGCTGGGTATGGTGGCACACACCTTTAGTTCCAGCACTCAGGGAGGCAGAGGCAGAGGCAGGAGGATCGCTATTAGTTTGAGGCCAGCATGGTCTACAAAGAGAGCCCAGGACAGCCAAGGCTATACAGAGAGAACCTGTCTGGAAAAAAGATACTATTTTACAGAGGAAATTGGATATGGTCCCTTGTAGTTCCGGTTAGTCACGCATCCCGTGGAGCTTCCTCATCTTTATTGTACTGGCCATTTCCAGTATCTGACTCAGTACACAGCACGTGGGAGACTTTAAGTGTGAGCATTGTGTAACCTAAAGTGACCTTCCCAGGCTCCAGTCTACAATGTTATTACCAGAATCAACAATAAAGGCAGCTTCGTCTCAACTCCTTCATTCGTGATCGCACAGGGTAGGGAAACCCTAGGATCTCACGTCCCGCCTGACTCTGATGGGGCATTTGGGTACCTGTAGACTGACCTTCTACTGCAATGTCTTATGTGCCCCCCCCCTTGTTATTTTCTATCACTGGCATAAGGACTATGGCCAAAAGCAACTTGGGCCGGAAAGAGTTTATTTGGTTAACGTGTCCCAGTCCCAGTCCACCATGGAGGGAAGCCAAGACAGGAACAAAAGAAGGCAGGAACCTGGAGGCAGGAGCAGAAGCAGAGATCACTGAGGGATGCTACTTACTGCCTTGCTCCCGTCAGCTCATCGAAATGATGCAAAAGTTCCTGTTCCATGTTGTACTCTAAAGGCTTTAGAAATCAGTATGGGGCCTTCCAGGGAAGATTCCCTCTCCTACCCTCCCCACCCTCTTCTCCTCCCTCCTTCTCTCTCCGTGTGTGTGTGTGTGTGTGTGTGTGTGTGTGTGTGTGCATAGTTTAGCATCTGCTTATAATTTACAGGTATTTGACAAGAATATTTTTATCAGATCAAGGAAGCGATTTGATCTAGTAATTCTTTTTGGGGTGGGAGACTAGAGCTCAAGCTGGCCTTGAACTTGTGAACCTCCTACCTCAGCTTCCTGAATACTGAGACTGCAGGCATGCACCACCACACATACCTGGCTTTTTGTAATTCACTTTTTGGACTCTGTTCTAGAGAAATATAGGAGAATGTAGATAACAAATTGTCGATGATAAAGTTATCAGTAACATGCCATTTATGGTGCCAAAAATAAAATAAATGTGATCTCAGCTATTTTAAAGTGCACATAGAAGTAGAGGAAATAACCCCAAATGATTGTGTATTTCTAGATTGTGAGATAATGAGATAGTCTCATTCTCTTGTTGACATTTCTTTATGTTTTTTTTTTTTTTGCAGTGAGTGTTTTCTTATGAGAAATTATATTTAAAAGCTTAACTTTCTTTAAAGTAGATTTTGTTATACTTCTGACCAGTAGAAACATCATCACTAATTTCTTTGCTGCACAGAAAATGTCATGCCAGAAGAGAGAGGCATTGGTGTGTTCTCTCCCAAGTTTGTTGTACATGCCTAGTAGTTTAGTGTTGGGCAGGAGGACTTGTTCTGCATGGACCTAACTAAGTATCCACCGAGCTGCATGCTGGGATCTGAGCTGCATGCTGAGATCATCTCTGTGGCCCTGTGGTTTCATGCAGGGAGAGAGAATTTCTTTGCAACTCATATTTTCTTTTCTTTTCCTGTAGATTCTCTCATCCCTCGTAATTGAATCTTCTCTCAGATCCCATAATGTTAACTGGGCATTTTGGTCTCCTACTGCCTACATTTTTCTATGAGTGATTTGGATCTCTTTGTCCATCCTCAGGGTCTTCCTGAGCCACAGACTCATGCAGTCAGCTGTCAGATATATAGCTTTCCATGGCGATCCCTAACAGCCATCTAAAACTTGACCAGTCCAAAACTGACCTTGGTGTCACTCCTGGCCCTGAACCAACTGTTCCTCCTATGTTGCTTGCCTCTGCGGAGAGCCTGATTGTTACCCATCGTCTGAGCCAGAAATCTCCACTCCTACATTCCCTGTCTTGCAACATGTAAATGTGTTGACTCCCCTCCTGCGTAGATATAGTTTATTTTGGACCACATCTACTCTCCATACTTTGTGTTTCTTTTCTTTTGAATCTTCCTTCCCAGGCTCTATTGCCACTAATAATTTCCTCCATTCCAATCAAAACCCTGTTCCTGATTGAAAGCGTGGGCCTGTCTTTCTTATACCAGCTCCTATTAGGGTGCCCTTGTCCTAAAAGGAAACTCAAGTCCCTTTCGCCTCAACCTACCGACTCTTGTAGTCCCAATGGCTGCCTCCTGCCTTAAAGCATAAAGATTCAGCCATAACATATTTCCATAACATATTCAGTTCTTTTATGATCATATAGTGGCATTCTTTCATCTAAAATCTTCCTCCTTTCATTTCTTTCCCTCACCTCATTCAATTTTCCTGAACCATCTTACATTTTTCTTTAGATCTTGATTCATCTGTTACTTCCTGAATGTTTCTTGAACTGCTGTGTTTAGGTTGAATATCGTGCCACTTAGTTTTAACTATCAATGCGACTCAACCTAGTCTCACGGAGTATCAACGGAAGGATTTCCTAGATCAGGATGGCCCATAGGTGGTCTGGGTTTTGTCTTGGTTGTTAACTGAGATGGGAAGTCTCACCTTGAATTCAGTGGCACCTTTCCTAGGTTAGACCCCAAAAGTATTAAGAGTGAAGAAAGCTAGCTGAGTACAGCAGCAACCAAGCAGGCATCATGGGTACCTGTGTTTCTTTCTGCTCTTGACTGTGGATGTGGTCTGACCAGCCCTCCCAAGTTCCTACCTCTGTGATTTCCCTGAAATTATGCCTGGAATCTGGAATTATAAACCAAAATAACCTGTTCATCCCCTGTGGCCTTTGGCCAGCATGTTTTGTTTTATTTTGTTTTGTTTTTTAGATAGGGTTTCTCTGTAGCCTTGGCTGTCCTAGATTCACTCTGCAGACCAAGCTGGCCTCAAACTCAGGGATCTGCCTGCCTCTGCCTCCCTCCCTAAGTGCTGGAATTACAGGCATGTGCCACCACGCCCAGCTGGTCAGCATGTTTTATCACTGTGACAGAAATCAAATGGAAACAAATACCCATACTCCCTGCTTCCTTGACTTCCAGTCATCGCCACTATTAAGACATTGCCTGGGCTGTTTTTCCACATCAGAAGACCTTGTACTCCTTTAGGACAAGGGCCTTCACAGTTTGTGTTTCTAGAATCTTGAATAGTAATAGAATGTTGAAGGCTCTAGTAAAAATTGATTAAAATTTATTTTTGTTTCTTTAGGCTACATTAATCTGTACACAATAGTAGTACTAACACTAATGAATGATAATAATAATGAGTTGTGTTGTTGCTTTCGTCCTTCCTTGGACCAATACATTGGATGTGACTCTTTCTTAGGAAGTTCTTCAACCTCGCTAGCCAATAGATCCCGGCTGGTTGCTCCCCTAATCTCCAGGTCATGTTGGGAAGCACCAAACTTCTAAGGTCTATCACACCTAACAATGTAAAACACTGGAATAAAAACAACACTGTGGCCAGAAAAGGGGATTGGCCAAATAAGAATAGCAGGTAGCATTTACTGTCGCCGTCTTGCATGGAAACACCTTCTAACGTCTTTACATGAATAAGTTACTCCCAACCATGGTGAAAGTTGAACATAATCATTTTAATTGTTGAGAAATCTGAGGTCCAGAGAAGTGGCCAGCTTCCCCACTCAGCAGGGAATGGAGAACCAGCTTGGGGAGTCAGTGTAACTAATCCCACATACGCACTGCCTCATTTGGTGCGCTATAAGGAACATTTAACTCTAGTCAACAAGGGTACTGCTGAGCTTTCCTCCTCTTCCTCCTCCCTTGGACACTGTCTTGCAATTTCTCTGGGATCCTATCTAGCTGATCTCACCCTTATTCCTAGAATAGATGTTTAGATTCCTCACGAAAGGCAACACAGTACTTTTTTTTTTGTTAGAACATTTATTTTTCTTTACTTTTTTTCTTTTTCTGTTTTTGGTTTTTTAAAATATATTTTATTGATTTATTCATATTACATCTCCATTGTTATCCCATCCCTTGTATCCTCCCATTCCTCCCTCCCTCCCATTTTCCCCCTACTCCCCTCCCCTATGACTGTGACTGAGGGGGACCTCCTCCCCCTGTATATGCTCATAGGGTATCAAGTCTCTTCTTGGTAGCCTGCTATCCTTCCTCTGAGTGCCACCAGGCCTCCCCATCCAGGGGACGTGGTCAAATATGGGGCACCAGAGTTTGGCAACACAGTATTTTTAAAGTGGCCTCTGAGTCAAGAACCTGGGCTTAAACCACAGCTCTGCCACATATTTCATATTTGGCCTCAGGCAAGTTGTTTCCCACACCTCCCCCATCTACACAATGAAGGCAACGATCCTACATAACCACAAGCTGTTATAAAGAACTAACATGTGCGACACGCTCAAAGCAACACTTGACCAGAAACAAGCACAGTTCGCACCTATATTTCTGCACTTTGAGATAATCCTGTTAATATTTGCTCAATGCAGTATTCAGGCATTTTTAGTCCCAGGGTAACTAATAACAGTGCTGTAGAAACCTACCGGGTGTTTTTCCCCTCTCATATGAACTTTAAGTATGTATCCTATATAAAATATGACACAGGAAGATAGAAATAAATCACATACAAAACCTCGCTTGAAAGCTCTTCATGAATCATGTAAAAGTGGGGCCAAGTTTAAAGACTGCTGTACAGATTGGGCTAAGGCCCCTCCTTGTAAGCATCTAAGGAGCTCTGGAAGGGTTGGTCCTGCATGTGTGAGGCCGCTGGAGTCAGGCTTTCCACCTACCTGAAACGTGTGAGTGGGAGGAACCGATTCAGGCAGTGAGCAAGTGAGCAGATGAGACGATGAAGCCTTTTTTCTCAGACTCAGTCAGAAGTTGCGAGGCAACCCATCCATGGTGTTCTCTTCCACACATGCCTTTTCTTCTGCTAAGAATTTTCCAACATGTACATGACTAGAACTTGATCCTGTCTGTGTCTCAAAGTCCCCACATCACAAGACATTTTCTTCTTGGAGCTCTCTCTGAGTCCCTCTTTGGGCTATGCTGATCGCTCATGTTTATTTTGTGCCTTGCTGCTAGTGTGTTCATAAGGGGTTTGCCCCCACTCTGTGATTTCAACCACTATTTTTAAAACAGTTTTTTTTTCATTTACCTTAGGACAGCTTTATGAGGCCAGTGTTCTCATCTTCACTTTCCTGAAAAGAAAGCAAGGCACAAAGTCACATCCAGGAACTGGAGCGATGGTTCAGCTGTTAAGAGCACTGGCTGCCATTCCAGAGGAGCCAGGTTCATTTCCCAGCATGCACACGAAGGCTCACAACCTTCTAGAAGTTCAGTTCCAGGGATCCAATGCCCTTCTCTGACCTATTCAGACAGTGCATGAGTGGTGCGTGAGATATACAGTTAGGCATCTCTCTCTCTCTCTCTCTCTCTCTCTCTCTCTCTCTCTCTCTCTCTCTCTCTCTCTCTGAAATCTCAATGGGGAAAAAAACCCAAGCCAAGCTACATTCTAAATCTGGAGCCTTTTGTCCTTCACCCTAGACTTCCTTTCTGAAGTCAGATGTCACATGCAGTTCAATCTTTTATCTCTATACTTTGTCTAAATATTTGTTTCAATCCATTTTTATATTGATTTAACTTCTTAATCCACCCAGAAAGATGGTGGGTCTCAGACACCAGCATTAAAAAAGAAACATATAGATGTCTGAAGAAGGAATGAAGGTGGCGTTTTAATGACATTTTAAACTTGCTTAGTAAGATAGGATATCATAAAATTCACACACCCAGATGTCAGCAAGGACAGGCAGCAAGAGAAACACGTTTTTTTTTCACCTTTCACAAAGACTGTCAAGCATGATCCGCTGAGGGGTAATGGAGACTCTCTCTCCTGGATACGCTCACCCAGTCCAGTTAAGTACTTGTTGTTTGTAGCTGTGCTGGAATGCAGGCTTTCTATCATGCATTTTTTTTTCCTCAAGAAAGGCAAAAAATGTGGACTTACTTGTACTGTTTTATATTTAGTCAGATCTGGCAACTATTTTAGTTTTTTAAAAAAAAGACTGAAGAGCTAAAGAGCATGTGGTGTGGGTGGTCGCCCTGTGTCACCTTGAAGAGCTGAGTGACAAGTGGAGGTACAGCCAAGGTCTCCGTTTTCCAGGTAGGAAGCCAGTGTTCTGGCAGGTAAAGGCACCCTTTCCCCTCCTATTCCTCCTTAGCCAGGATACAGGTGCCGCCGGCCCAGTGGCTGGCCTAACTTTGCAGCTATCCCTGTGACACCCGCTGGCCCTATTTGCCCCACTTCCTTGCCTGTCCTACCAGAGATGACTGACTTGTATCCTTCTTCATGAAGTTCCCTGTTCCCTGTTCCTGCTCTCTAGTTCAGATGGCCAGCTTTATTGCAACAGGTCAGGATGAGGAGGGAGTAGAGTGCCCACGCAGCCCTTAGACCGTCCAGTCTACTTATGTCTCTGCTGCCTTAGGAAGCCACATCCCTGATACTATGGTACCTGTGGGAGTAAAAGTGGAACCCGGGGCCTCACATCAGGGCCTGTAGCAAGTCAGAGGTTTAGGAAAACCTTTTATCAAAGATCTTCAGAAGCAGAGTCCATGCTGGCCTTTTGGTATTTCTCTTCTTAGCTTTGTGATTTAGATAAATAACCAGAGTTCGTTGAAACTGCACTGGCTGGTGAGTGACACTATATGCTTTTATCAGGGACACATGTCCCTGAAATTGGGCCCATGGTAGCTTGAGGTGTGGTTTAAGGATGATTAGTACCAGTTTTGCTGGATGTTTTCACGATTGTCAGTGCCTCTTTTTGTCTTGGGCATGCCACCAGAGGTTCTGCTGCCATCAGGGGTCACTGCCCCATCCCATTACTCATATAGGTATTGTTTGTGAAAGCCATACCCAAAGTCTGGCTGTTCGGTTGACCCTGACGTCCAATTCCACACCTAGGGCCTGGAGCAGAAGCAGATGAGCTCCCACTCTGTGGCCTATGGGGTCAGGTGACTGTGAGCCCTGCAGCACCTCTGTGTTTGTGACAAGTGCGTAGCAAACATTACAGAAGCAAAGGTGCCTTTCCTATCCCACTCCGCCTCCTCCTCCTTTTCCATAACTTCTGTGTCAATGAAATGTTGTTTTGTGTTGTGACTGACGGGCTCCCAACAGGCTTCATGGCTGCCTTTGGGAAGCCCCAGGGCCCAGTGGCCACGTTTCTATTGGTCAGCTAGTGTCCACCCGCAGAACAAGAAACATGTAATGGATTCCCCTGAAGGGCCAAGTTAAGGTTGCCTGGTTACCAAAAGAAGATCCATGACTCAAAACCTATGACTTCACCAAGATTAGTGAAGATGAGTTCAAAAACCTAGTGTCTAAGAAGTGGGTTTCGTCCCAGTGGCTATGAGGTCATCAAATATATCCCTAATCATATCCCCTGGACATGAGGTAGATTTATGAGGGATTTTACTGTGGTGAGTCTCCCACTCCTATCAAACATATTTACTAATAAATCTACATTCTATAGAAAATGAGTCCATTTCTGAACTTCACCTCTGGTTCTCTGATCTAAGAGTATGGTGTCTGGAAGTGTTTTGTTTTGTTTTTTATTTCAATGCAACTTTATAATTTCCTTCAATTCTCTTTCCTTCCTGTAACACCCCACCTCACTGCCTTGCTTCTTCTCAAGTTCCTAGTCTCTTCCTTAATTGCACATGAGTGTGTGTGTGTGTGTGTGTGTGTGTGTGTGTGTGTGTGTGCACGCCCACATGCATAACTATATAAACACAACCTGTTTTGTCGATTCAGTGTTGCTTGCATGTATATGATTCCAGGGTTGACTATTTAGTATTAGGTAATCAATTAGGAGGCCCCTCCTTGGGGGAAGACTACTTTGGCACTCAGCATCCCTTAGTTCTTTGTCTATGGGTGGGGCCTGGTGAGATCTCCTTTTTAACACATCTATTGGTAGATTGTCAGGAGAGTGTGGTCATGGTGCTTAATCTGCACCGTGCGATGGGGGAAGCAAAGCCTTGGTTCCCAGGTGCTATAGTCCTCTTCCTTGCAGTGCCTGTGAGGTAGTGACTGACTTCTCAATGTGTGAGGTAATCAGCACTGTTTCCAAATGATGTTTCAGGCACTACATGGATGAATATTTCTTAAATTTCAAAGCTCTTTTTTTTTTTTTTGCTTAACTTTTACATAGCACTTATGTGATTCATTAATTCTCTTAACTCATAATTTTATGAGTTGCATTGCTTAATAGCCAAATTTATTTAAATAAAAACAGTGACTCAACTTAGGAGAGAATGATAAGGAAATCATAGCTCCAGAAATAGATGTAGAGTGTCAGTAGCTGATATTTGGGAGGCTTTTAGATGAGTGAGGAGTCTCTGAGCAGAGGCCGAAGATGAATTCATGAGGAATTAAGTTCTTCCTGGCTATGTGCTCCGCAGCACGTATCTTTTACTCTGAGAGTTTCACTCTCAGAAAAATCAAAGTACTAAAAGCCAGTTTTCTTGGGCTGTGGTGAAAGTCCTTTGAGGAAATGTAAATGAAAAAAAAAAAAACCATGTTCTGAGTGGTCAGGAAATATTGTTGGATGTGAACATTACCGACATCTTCCTGAAGGTTTAATTGAATGCGCATGTTTAATGCGGACAGTGCCTATCCTCCCTAGAACACATTAGAAATATGAGCTGCTATTTTCTCATTTCCCGCTTCTCCCTTCACCAGATAATAGTCTGGGAGAACACTGAATGGGGAGTGTGAGTATCTGGCTTCTAGTTTGAATCTGTGTTACCCACAAAAAGACAAAGCCTGCCTCATTGCACCAACTTTATAAGCTGTAAAATGAGTTTGCACTAATAGGCTGGCTATCCAAGGATTCCCCCAGCCTGGCATTGTTTGTACCAGCGCTATTTTTCAATCACTGGGAACAACTGGAACCCCTCAGAACACATGTTTAACGTCACATAGCACTGTAGACAGACTACACTCACCCAATTCACTGGTCCACGTTTGCACCTTCCTGTGGTGATGCAAATAGATGCAGAAACTGAAGGTCTGGCAGAAAGAAAATGGAAGATACTAGAACAGGAAACTTGGAGTCCCCTTAGCTAGAAACAGCTTTTTTCCCCTTTCTTTCTTTCTTTCTTTCTTTCTTTCTTTCTTTTTTTTCAGTACCAAAGTTTGGCAGTTTTGTGTAGGTCAGGATGTAGTCAAGCCAGTGTTAGGTTGGAGATGGAGAAATAACTAGTTGCATCTATTTCCTTTATAATAGAAGTAGTGATGAATCAATCGTCAGTCTCTTACAAAGTGAATTAATAGCTAAGATGGAATAACTATCTGCTAGATAGCTCCTTCAGGTTGGCTGGCTCAGTTAAGCAGCTGTCCAGAAATATTTTTCTCATGCTGGAAATATAAAACAGAAAAAGTGGGATAGTGAAATTGCTGAACACACACGAAGTGGTGCCATGGTGTCCCCACCCTGTGCCAAAGCAAATTTCTGAACCTTATGTAATTTCTCCTTGGCTGTGAGGTCTCGTGATCCTGTCTGAGGTCTATGCAGAGGGCTCAGCCTTAGCCATAGCCTGTCCAGACCTCCCTTGGTGAGTGGTGTCTTGTAGGCAGTAGAGACCAATGAATTCAATTGATGAGAGAGACTTGTATCACTTCAGCTCATGTCCAGTGTCCTGATATTTCCCCCAAATTCATGCCGGGGGATTGCTAAAACAGATAGTGTTTATTGGCTGCAGAGTAAGTCACAACTTGCAAAGGCACATTCGCTCATTTGGAAAATATTTGTGATCATTCCCTGGGCCAATAGCACTATGGGGAATTTTTGAAAAATGTATTTTATAGGGTTTAAAAAAATATATAGTAGGGTTTTTGCTCTTGAGGAATTTACAGTTCTCTGGGGGCATCAGGATGGGTGGTGGTGGGAGGACATGCTTGTCAGTGGATGAATCAGGCAATGAATGAATAACAAGCAAGAGTGTTAGGAGATGACAGTGTCATAAAGGGTGAGACATGACAGGTGACAGTGCATAATCGTTCCCCCTTCCTGATGAAGAAACTGAAAGGCAGAAAGACCAAGCAGACGAAACCCAGGCAGGAGTGGGAAGAATGGAGGCTTGAATCTGAGGCCCTGGGCAAATAGTCTCTGTAATGCTTAGTCATGACGTCTGTGCTTTCAGAAAAAAATAGATGCTAGAGGAGGAAAGGACGTACCAGGAAGGGAGGGAGGGAAGCAGGGAGGGAGGGAGGCAGCGAGGGAGAGAGGGAGGCAGGGAGGGAGGGAGGGAATAGGAGAGGGAGAAGGAGAGAGAGATTCAGTATTATTTCAGGAAATGCATAGAAAGTGTGAGCTGCAATTGGACTTAGTAAATAAAATGCATTTTATTAGTAAATAAAATGTCTCTTGCCAATGAATGGTCATATCCCAAAATTAACTGGATATATGTGCCGTTTGGTTTGAATATGGAGTCATGGCCGAGTGTTTTGAGCACTTGGCCTCCAGCCTAGGGAGACAGTTTGAAGAAGTGATGAAAGCTTGTCCTAGATCCTACCTTCTTTTTTCTGCTTCCTAGTCTTGAGCTACATGAAAAGGCACTCAGCACACTGCCACTACCACCATACTGTCCCACTATGGTGGGCCAACACTTCTATGATAAAGTATTTCTCACTTAAACTGTCTTTGCTATAGTCCATAAAAATGACTGTTGTTAAGCTATGGTACTGTAAAAGGGCCATCAGTCTTCACTATTGGAGGGAAAATTCTAGAATATGGAGACTATAGATCCTGTATCATCAGTGTCATCTTTTGTCATCTTACTTCTTTGGGACCATTTTTGTTTACTGCTTATTATACATTCAAAGGGGTATAAGGAAACAAAAGGATCAAGTTATCTGCCATTTGGTAGTTCTGAAAAAGCTCTCTTCTCTGATTTTCATCATCATTACACTGAACAAGATAATAGTCCTGACCACATGAGATTCTTCACCTCATGAGGCATCCTCAACTGTCTCCTGGGTGCTTCATCTCACTCTATCTGTCAACTTTGATTCACTGCAACAAATCCCAAGGCAACTAGCCTAATACAAAAAAATAAAGTAAGCTCACAGTTTTGAAGGTCCAACTCAGGTACCATGATGGTCATTTGCTTATATCACTGGTGTGGGCCCTGGATGGCAATGGCTGTATTGTGCATAGGAGTAAGTGTTCACAGCTTGAGCAGGAACTAGGGGAGACTGAGAAGCAGAGGTCTTGTGATTCTCTTTTAGGGCATACCCCAGTGATGTAAGGACGACCCACTAGGCTTCGCCTCTTAAAATTTCATAGCACTGTCCCTACCACCCCCTTGGGATCACACCTTTATCTGGATTTTTAGGATACAGCCAAAGTATGTTTCATTATGATTACCACTGTGCAGTTCTGTTTTTCTTGTCCCTGCTTTTGACACCACCCCACTGTTTGTCTTCTTTTCTGCCCTCAGATCATAAGAGTGTTAGTGTTTACACCGGCAAGGCAATGCCATTGTCAGTGATAATTGCTCTGCACAGCTTTTCTAATTCAGCACTTGGGAATTGTGGGTGGTTGCACCTTTATCTTCCAGATGAGAGCACTGAGGTCTGGAGGTGCTCTTGGTCCACCTGTTGTGGTGAACACTAGAGCTCTTCTGGCTAGTAGATAGCTAAGATTAGACACATGGAATCTTGACTTAATCTTTTAGTTTTGCATATAGAGGAAGGATCTGGAAAGTAAGCAGTCAATCTGTCATTCTAGAAAACTTTATCAGTTAGATGTTTACTGAATGAGATGTCAGGAAACTATTCACAACCTTTCTCTTATTGGCCAAGAGTTTCCTGTAATAAGTCATGTTAATGAAGGTAGTGACATAATAAGGTGATATTAATGTAGCAGTGAACTATATTGACCAGGTAGTTTTAGTTTCAATAATAGTTGTGATTTTATTGAACACTCATTTATATACTTTTCTGCTGAAAGTTCAATATGAAAAGAATAACATTTAGTTCACAAATTGTGTCTGTAGTTTCCAAATGCAATAGCTGGTAAATAATAGATATTCTGTAGATAACTACAAAATGTTATAATTGTGATGGAACATTAACACTAAAAGTTGGCTTTTATTTTAGGATCCAGATATCTTGCTTGTAGGCACGTAACCTGGAAAAGAGTACATAGAGTTCCATAAAAGAATATTTGCATATGTTTCTTCAGCATTGTGAGTGGTAGCTGGGAATCAAAAGATCTAGACAGCCATGTGTCCCAGCCAAGGTTATCCAGAAACCAATAGGATGTGTGTATGAAGTAGTGAGTGTGTGTGCCTGTGTGTGTGTGCAAGTTAATACAAGGAATTGATTCACATAGTTATGGAAACTGAAAACTCTGAGATATATAGAAGTGGGCTGTCAGGCTAGAGACCAAGAGAGAGCAGCTTGAATTTAAAGGAGTCTGCTGGCAGAACCCCCTCTTTTTTCTATGGTGGCCATTCCTTTATTCTGTTCAGGTCTTGAACGTATTTGTTGAGGACCACCCACATGGTGGAATCAGTCTTCTCATCTTAAAATCCATTCATTTCAATCTAATCCAAAAACATGTTCACAAAAACTTTAGAGCACTGTGGTCCAGCCAAGCTGACATGTTAATTAACCACCACAAGATAGGTGCAAATAATATTGGTAAATTTTAGTGGGTGACGATCCTGGGGTATTTAAGCAAATCAATTTCCTAAGAAGGAAAGAAAATGGTATGTTTAAGGAGTTTAGTTTTAGACATGCCAATGAAGGTGCTTCTTTCAGTGGAGGACAATGTCAAGAATGGAGTAAGGGTGGAGAGGTGAATAAAAACCATCAGGTGGTCTGAGGGATGCGGAGATAGAGTGAGGTGGTTGAAACCCAGTGAAACTAGAGCCACAACAAAACATTCTAGTAGAAGACAGAACAATAAAGAAAGGAGCCCTGCCACAGTCTTAGAAAAACAAGGAAGCAGGAACAGGAAAGGGGAATAGTGGGATGCATCCTGTCTAGCCTCTCGCTGTCCGCTGTTGGGCAGACCTAACCAGATGCCAGTGCCCAAGAGCTGTGGGTGATTTGCTCTAGAGGTCAGCCTCGTGGCCACCGAATGGGACAAAGATTGACCTATTGAGCTAGAAAAGGCAAACCCTATAAAGACCAGTGTTAGACCTCATGTGACATGTCACAATCTAAATGTACGTGCTCTGCAAATAGCATGTGAAATTGCCTCCAGGCTATGTGTGCGAGGTATACATGAAATAAGCAAATGTCCCATTTCCACCTGCACCCCATCCCCCAAATGATTCTGTATATGTTAGTAGTACATTGTACAGTAACGAAACCTGTGATAGCAGACACTTCTGGCCCCCATTTTTCACATCAGAAAGTCTTATTCTGCAATGGCAGAAGTGAAATACACCACCACTTTTTGTTCACTTTCTCTAACGGGGGCAGAACTTGAATGAAGGTTCACAGCCATTTCATCACTTCATCCTCACGTGTGTTTTACAGTAATAGAAACCAAAGCCAAACAGTTGAAGCATCTCATCCTAGCGTGGAGCCAAATGATGACAGCCTCTGTCTTACTCAGCCTGCTGCCACAGTGACAAGATATGCGAGATAAGCAGCTTACAAGGACGAAAGCTTACTTTGGCTCACTTTTTCAGAAGTTTTGGTCCATGGTCAGTTGGCTCCTTTGGTTCATGTGTCTAGGTTTATAGCGCATCGTGCTGTGCAGGCTGCGAAGCAGAGGATCATAAGCAGGGTTCCAATGTCCCCTTCAAGGTCCTACCCCTGGTGACATAACTCTATTTCACTAGGTCTCACCTCCTAAATGTTCCCACAGTAGTTTCACAGGCTGATGAGCAAACATTTAGCGTGGGCCCTCAGGTGCATGGAAGATTCTGATTGGCAGCTTTCCTCCAACATACATCCTTTACCACAGTTCCCATGCCCTCCATGTCCTGAGGAAGGGGGAGGGGCGTCAAAGTTCAGAGAAGGTTAAGGTTTCCCTGGAAAGGCTAAACAACAGCTTCCTATGGCTAAGATGGGTACCAGACCTGCAGCCAAGGACTTCTTGTTGGAAGTTCTTATCTCTCCTTGCTTGGAGAGGGCTCCTGGGCCATATTCTGAAAGGAACACTCAATTGAGAAAAGAGTGACAGCATTCACAGGCACAGGAGGGAGATTGCACCAGAGGGTTGACGCCGCTTCTTAATAGCCCAGTGTCCTGGAAGCCTTTGCCTAGACCGGGGCTTCTCCTGGTCCACAGAAGAGGAAAGATATGGGTGGCAAGCAAGAGCTGGTTCTAGCCAACTGAGTCCAGCTTGTCTTGGTGAGCCGAGCGAAGGTCTCCGGTATGGAAGTGGGAACTCCTTGGTCAACGTGCTGATTTACCTGCCTCTATCCACCTAGCTGCCAGTTCCACTCAGGGCACAAGCACCTCCCCTCCCTCCCTTTGCAGCCTGTGCCCCTGACCAAAACCCTACTGTGCCTTCTCTGCTCTAAGTATTTGGATTCCACTGCCACCCTTTTGATTTTCTCTTTGTAAAGATATCTTGTCCTAGTAGCAAAATACAAGTAAAGCTAAATTATGAAATCAGTAATTAGTGAAACAAATAGCAATACCAGTGACCAGTAGTAAGTGCCCTTTTAGTTGCTTGTCATATATCATCTCAACTGATGCACTACAGAACCTAGGTTCTTGCCCTTCATCAGCCAATGAAGAAGATGAAGCTCGAAAAGGTTAAGATGACTCAAGGTCACCCAGCTAGAACAGTGAGGAGCAAGGACCAGAACCCTATTCTGTCTTCTTTCAAAGCTGGTGACTCCTTCTACTTGACCACATTGCCTATAAAACAAGGATGGTAATAGCAGTTGCGAGGCGGGCTTTGCAGGCCTGCGGCGAGGATCAAATGAGACAGTAATTGGGAAAGCACTTTGGAAATTGCAAAGCACTATATAAATATATGGTATTATTCTAATGTATCACTGGCCTACAAAAACACTGCTCAAGCATTGCATTTAAGAGAAGGCACACCAGCCCATTATTCAATAAGATAGCACCACATGTGAGCCTTTTATCATTGAAAGAATGTTTATGAAGTCCACAAAACCCCAAGCCATTAAGGAGGTTTTGTTTTCTGGGTAGGCTCAGCAAACTTGGAGCCAGCTCAAGAAGTCTTTAAACAGCCAGGAAGTTAAAATGAAGAGAAGTGTTTAGTGTCAGAGAATTAAATGTTCTTTCATGGACTCTGAGAGTCGAAAATATACAACTTTTGATAAGTTAGACTGTTTCTAGGAACGGCTTTCAAGTACTGAATGGGGATCCCGTTGGCCCTATCCTGAGGTAGAACAGTGATGTCAGATGATGACAGCGATTTTCAACAGAGCAGCGTGGGAGCACTGGCCGTCTGATCAGATTTGTGTGTGTGTGTGTGTGTGTGTGTGTGTGTGTGTGTGTGTGTGTGTGTGTGTGTGTGTTTAATAAACCTGAGTAAATGGATTCATCCTTGTGTACTCTGATTTTCTTATTGGTCAGTGGAAATAAAAAAAGTACCTTCTTTGTAAGGCATTGATAATGATCTGATGAGTCATCGGAACCAACCTCGGCACATATTAGGACAGCTGGTGAAAAGTTGTCTCACACTGCTGTTATACTTTACACAGCACACAAAAATATTCCTGAATAGCACACGAATTGAGTGATAACACCACACTCGCCTGAAAATATTCAGGGCCTCGCCTATGAAATGCAAGTGCTCCAAGCTCATTATACATTTGTTGTGTGACCTTTCCTGGGGACATGGAAATAAATGTGTGCTCATTTCAGATAGGAAACCAGCAGCAGACCAAAGTGAGGAGTCCACCAAAGTCCAAGTTGGTGAAGTAGTAAGTTCACTGGGGGTAGCTTACAAGAGCAGCACTGACAATGCATTGTCACACACTGTCCCTCTGCCCCAGCCCCCAATAGTTGCATTTTAGTTATATAACGTTGAGGACTTCCAGGCTCTCTAAGACTTGTGGGATTGTTTGCTGCTGAGCTCAGGAGCCTTTCCCCAGGAGGAGGCCATCTCTATAAATGTCACTTTCTTCTCATCTGAGCAGTCGGAGACTTTGTCATAGGTAGAGACACTGAGGTCCAAAGACTGCGTGATAATCTGAATTGTTCTCACAATTTTCCTCTTTACATTCCCCCCAAACTCCTAAAGTTTGGCAGCTACATGCAGATCATTCATCCATGGATGTGGTACTGAGAACAGGGAGAAGCTCCGATGTCCAACACCATGCCACTCTACCGACAGGCAGGCAGGAAGGGAGGAGCACCCCCTGGAATCAATGACAGGACTGCTGAAGCTGGCTTTCTGCACCTTTCAGGGTTCTGGAACTCATCACTGATTACTGCACCTGATGGAAGTGCTTTGCATTGGATTTTAAAGAAATAATCAGTGTGGCAGAAGAATGGAGCTGGCATTGTGCGATTGCCCTCAGGGGTCCTGTCTACAGTTGGGCTGGTTTAGATGACGTCACCTGCTCTGTTGTAGGAGAGCTTTCTTTAGCTCCCTGTTATTCAGCAGAACAAATTCGAGTTCTTCGGGATCATTAGATTAGAAGGGTGGCTTTCAAAGTCTCACAGATCTGGGTTTGAATCTGTCATTAAGTGACTGTGTGATTTCCAATTGAAGTGAACTTATCAGAACCACAGTTTCCAAACTTATTAAATGATGCTTCCATGCTAGTTATTGTAATGGTCAAATATGATAAGGAAGATGGACATACCTGACACCTGTAGCTCATAAAACCTAGGAACCAAACAGTAGTTCTCTTCCTTTCTTTTAGCAGGGTACACACAACCCTTCATAAGCAGATTTCATCCTTCCTGTGTATACAGGTGACTGTGTGTCCATGCCCTGCAGTTCATGGAGACCACACTGAAACATGCCATTCTCAGTGTTGGCATGGGGATGAGATCACTGATGGTGACTTGCCTAGATTAATTAATGCCTGGGACAATATGGCCTATAAAAAAAAGTGGAATGGCTGAAGATAGCAGAGTGGCAGATGATGAGAGTGTTGGTAATATTTTCTTTCGGGGAGGGGTCCCCACATTTGCTTGGGAGCCTCAGATTTGGATTTGGTGAGTCATTAACAGAGATTTGGGGCCTGCATCATGGCTTTCCTAAATTCCTTTAAACCCTAGCCAGACCCTGGCTAGTCACATTTAGTGATTAGCCTTTTGTCCATCCTGGGAAGTGTGCCACATGGAAGATGATTATAAGCATGGTGATTGTTTTAGGGCTCAGATAGAATTATGCCCAGTCCATCCTGGGTCTTAGTCCTGTACATATTTTTAGAGTGTAGAAGTTAGCTGCCCCTGTTGGCTTCATGTTGGCTTTTGTCAAACATAAAGCTCTATCGCCGTTCCTGTGCAGAGAGTCCTTAGTGGGTCATAGTCTTGAAAAGTGAGCTTAGGAGTGCACAGGATTGCAGTGACCCCTGTAATGGTATTTAAGATCTTGACTCAATATGCATTTTCCTTATGGTGTTGCTTTCGGTTCTTTTCTATGTGATGGATAACAAAAAAGGAATAGATACAAAATAGGAAGTCTCTGGTTTCTATAGTAACACTATCTGGCAGTGTCAGCTCTTTAGTTCTTTATTTAAGAGTTTTCCAACAAATTAAAACATCCTTTATTAAATGCCAGAGGATCTGTTGTTGGGTGGAAATTATCCTTGATGGATTGCCCACAGACCTCAGTCTTCCCTGGCAGACCAGCACCTACAATACCACATCTTCCCCCACTGAGTTATGGAAGGTGCTGCCCTGTGGTACCTACCAGGGTCCGGTAATGCCTAAGCTTACTGGTGCAGTCTGTCCTCAAAGCAGTGTCTACCTTGCATCGATCCCTTTTTTCTCCTCTTCATTTGATCTGCTTAACCAGTCAGGCTAGGGAGATGGAAAAGCTGGCCTGTGAAAAGTGCACACAAACAGCTTCTGGGTGAAGACACTTTGAGCATTCTCAAGAACTGGGAACTTGGCAGCATCCTTCTGCGTAAAGCTCACCCAAGCCTAAGGCATGCCACTTTGCCACTATTTTGTCAGATGCTTGTTTACTCAACTGCAGTTAGTTGAGCCCCAGGAACTCATCCCAATGTTGAACACAAACTGTGAGTTGGCACTACTTTTCAGGGTGTTTTAAGGGGGATTTTGTAAGGCCCTCAAAAAGATCCGTTCAGTCCCTTCTTCTTTTCTGCCTGGCACCAAGCTAAACATGGACTCTTTCTCCTACATTGCCCTCAGGATGCTGGTCGTCTAGATGGGGAAATGTGTAGATAAAAATTTGGAAAACAGTGTGGAGGGCACTCCTGTGTTCTTCCTATCTCAGAGAAGATAATAATGAGTGCTTGGAGGAATGATAGAAAGAGAAGAGTTTGTTCTCTTTATCCCTTCCTGTCTCCCTTTCTATAGCTCTCTTGCTTTATATCAGCATCAACTGTAGCCTTTCACTGAGATTCCAGGAGAGGATGAGAGAGACCTGATGCTTATTCTGATTTGAACAGCAAAGAAGGATAGAGTAGGCAAGCTGAGGGAAGGAAATCAGGAAGGGCAGAGTGTGCTGAGAAGGTGAGCTGTCACTCAACCTGGCTGGAATGTGGGGCCAGGCTGCGAAGACCCCTTCATGCTCTGCTGGCAGCTTAGCACTTCTCACTTGTCAGAGATGCCCCAGGGGCAACTTGGAGAAGTGCAATTCTACTATGGGAGAAGTGTGATGCCAGCCATAGTCAGCCACAGAGGAACCCCAAAGTACACATGGAAAATGTAATGTAATTTCAACTTTTCCCTTCACCCTTCTACTTTTGCGGTCCTCCCTCCATTACCCAGAATCTATCAGCAGCCTTTTTTAAGGTGTCCCTGTCTCTTCTTTTCCCTTGAATTTTACAGTGGTTTCAAGCAGTCATGTCGAGAAGGTGCCAGACCCTGGGAATGGCTGATAGCTGCCCTACCCATAGCTTCCCTGTGAGTTGATGTCACTGATATTAATTAAGAATAAAATTGTGTCCCAGGCCATATTGCTCCTTTAGCCACACCATGAAGGTTGAACATGACTACCAATGTGGGTCAGGCCTACTCTCATGCCAAACCTCACTGTTCCTAACAACACTCACTCAAGTCGGTTGGTGCCACGTGCAAATGAGCCATGCTGCTTTTTAGGGACCATGTGCTCAACGTAGCCCCCACTAAACTGCAGGCCCTCAACCTTGGAGACCTGGTATCATATTGGCTTTGAACTTTGGTTTTTTTTTTTTTTCAGGTTGCTCTGAGCACCAAAGCAGAGACACATGTGTTTTTCAGAAAACTGAAATCCAGCTTCAATTTCTCACTGCCTTTGAGCTGGGAGAAAACCTGAGGGCAGAGTCACAGGGTCTTCAGGAGAACGACACTCTCTTTGCTCTCAGTGTTCCCTGGTCCCATTTGGCTGGAGCCACTAGTGCTGGCTTCAGTTAGCTATTTACATTCCCCTATTTTTATATAAATTGTGCTATATTAGCATATATTTCACACTGTGACCCAGTGTTTTTCAGATCCTTTAAGCCGGGCTATTTGTGCATTAGTCAACGTCAACAGAAGTAAAATCTCAAATTGAGTGCAGACTACGGCCCTGCTCCATTGCTTGCTCTGTCATGCTGAAATGGATCCCTTGTTCTAAGATGTGCTGTGAAATACACTGTGTTTACATTGAGGAGACCTCTGTATATTTAAGGCATAATTGTTTCAGGGCCTTCATTAATTTTTGAGCTGTGAGACCCAGACTTTCTTCTCTTGTATCTTTTCTTTAACAATGGAAGTTAGAAGCTTCCAAAGTAGTAATAATAGCAACAAATTGGTCCTCGTTAAAGTGAGCTGGGGATGCATTTGTGGTAATGTGCTTTACACTGAGAGAATCTGATTGTAAATTGCCTCCAGGGCCCCACTTTCCCAGTTGCCAGGCTGGGACACTCTAGGATAAAAAGTAGTCTGCATGTGTATGGAAAAATAAAAACTTGTTTTACTTCTGTAATTGATGAAGTGTTTATTCTGTCATACAAACTTAGAGTTGGGAATTCTCAGAGTTCATCTAATTGAGTCCCTCCCCAGAATAATAGTCCTTCCTCGGGTCTCTGACAAATGGAAGCGTTGAGCTGTGAGACGTGTACTCCCTTAAGATTTGTGTGATTCTAAGTGACATAAAATTACCATTTTAGCCATTTGGTGTACATACTTCAGTGGTATTAAAACCATTGTCACTGTCCATTCCTCATGGTTTTCATTGGCTAAGTTATGTAGTCATTAAAAACTGCCAGCCCCCACCCCTACATCCCCCAGTGATTAGGACCCTCCTGTATCCTTTGGTGACCAGTTTCCCCTCATTACATCCCCAGGTGACCAGTTCCCCCTACAATATTTCTTGATGATCAGTTGTGCCCCCCCATATCCCCTGGTGATCATCCCCCCTACTACATCCCCTGGTGATCAGTCTCTTATCTCCCAGTGACTAGACTCCCACCCCAAAATCCCCTAATAACTAGTACCCTCTCACGTTCTCTGGTGACCAGTCCTCACCTGGTAAGCTATAGTCTGTCTTAAAATATTTGTATTTATAAATATATTTATGTCTGTGTATTTGCCTTATGAGGAGTAAGTTCCTGCAGAGGCTAGAAGACAGCATCAGATCTAGACCTGGAGTGATTGTAAGTGGGATCTGAGAACCAAACACCAGTCCTCTGGATGAGCTTTTAACCACTGAGCCATCTCCCCGGCCTCTAGTCTGCTTGCTGATGTTATAGATTTGCCTGTGACCTCAGATAACTGAGACTATTACTGGTCCTTCTGTGAGTGGCTGGCTTATTTCAGTTAATACACTGCCCTTATGGTGCATTCTTGTTGGGTCATATTCTAGCATGCCATTTCATTTTTAAGGTCGCATAACAATTTACTATAGAAATATACCTATCATATATATATGTGTGTACATGTCATATATAAATAGTGTATATTTATTCACCCATCTATCAGCCTACACTTGGCTTGCATCTACCCTTTGTCTATCATAAATGCCATTGTGAACATCAATGTGCATGTTTGAGTTCTTGTTTTCAATTCTTCTAGAAGTGTATTCCCCCAAACCAACAAAAGAAATAGACTTGTTGATTCATATGGAAATTATGGTTTTTGGGTTTTAGTGGATCTACTGCCCTTGTTTTTGACACATTACTTCCACTGTCCTAATAATTACCAGGTTCAAGGTTACACTTTCTGCAGCCCTATCAAAGCATATTTCTGGACTTTAAAAATTATTTTCTTAAAATAGTGGCATACAGTTGTAAAAGTATGGGCTTTGGTTTTGAAACTTGGCGGAGCTTCATATTAGTCATTTGAATTTGAATCAAACATGTGATTTTTCCAAGTCTCAGGTTTTAAAAAAATATCTGTTTTATGTAAAGTATGAGTAGCAAAGAAGATGGTACTAACTATATAATTATAAAATGGAAGTGAAAGTATAAGATACTTGTGTTTCAATAGTAGGCGCTCAGTGACTGTTTTAGAATTCTGGGGGTCTTTGGTTGGTACATTGTTTGGAGACACTCTTGGTTATTGGGTGTTTTCTTCAGGTTGAATTAAAATCTATGTGGCCAATGAGATGGCTTTTCCTCTCAATTATACAAGTCTAATGACCTGAATTTAATCCCCAGAACCCACATAAAGCTGGAAATTAAGAACCTGGGTATGACCTCCACATACCCAGGATGGCAAACCCCTCACCCCAGTGCATCACACATGTTCACAAAGTAATAATAGAATGATATTTTAAAATCTTGCTTTGGTGTAATTTCTATAATAGATAATGGTCATCGATAATTCATCAGTCATAATTTTGGACTTTTCTGTGTTACAAAATAAATAGCAGTTCCTCACATATGTCATCTATCTTACACCAGCCCTCAGTCATTTGTTAATCTTCTGTTGCTTTGGTCAATGTGTGGTTCAACTCAACTTTTTTTTTTCTTTTGATGAGCTCTTATGTATCCCGGGCCAGGCTGGAACTCTCTATATAGCTGAGGATGATTTGCTCTCATGATCCTCCTACTTTTCCCCTGAGTGCTAGAAATACAGCATGCATCCTCATACCTGTAACATACCTGTAGGTTCTAGGGATCCAACGTTTGTATGCTAGGCAAGCACTTTGCCGGTTGAGCTGTTAATGTGTCTCCCCAGTACTTCATGACATGATAGGCTTTAGATCTCTTCACAGTAGCAACCATTCTGGACTGCATCTGGCCATGAGATTCAGTAACCAGATATCCTATTGTCTCTCTTCTTTTCCCATTCTTGAATATCAGAGACATCACAGTAAGGGATAGATGTGTGGATGCTAGTGAGACTTTTTAACTGACTGAGGCACCGCCATGCTCCTGCCTCTTGTTCCTTTTCAACCTCTCTCTTTCCTTGGGGTGAAGATTCTTCCTGACTCTCACACTAGCCTTTATTCAGCTTGTAGCATTTCAAATTGTGTTCGCTATCTTTTGTCATCTCCTTAAGTTGGCCCAAGACTACCTGCTCCTGTGGACTTTCCTTTGTCCACTGGTGCCAAGTGGACATGAAGAGTGTTCTTTTGAAATAAAATTTTGTTGTAGTCTTGGCGTAAAACTGTTACAGGACCAGTAGAAGGCGTTGTCTGCAGTCTGAGCCTTTGCCATTGTTAATAAACACCTAGAGGCTTGCCCAGGAAGAGAAGGCTGGGTGGGAGGTGATTTTGGCTCCATCTTTAAGGAGCACTTTGAACTTGAGTCTTCAGACATGAAAGCCCAGGGAGGGTCTCATTCTACCTCACTGGTCCTATAATTCGTTGACTTTCCAAAGCCAAGTCAAATTGCCAGTTTCCACATCTGCCCTCAGGAGGGTAAATCCAGCTCCTTGGAAATACCAGAGTTACTCCTAAAAGCCCCCAAGATGTCGGCTTGCTTTCAGCTACCTGTCTAACTTACCTAAAGGTCTTTTCTTTATGAGCTCTTTGACATCCATTAAATGTTTCAATTTTACTATGAACTCTTTTGCCCTTAAAAACAAAGATCTCCAGCTTTTTTTTTCCTGAGGAAGGAAGTTGTAACTTTGTCAAAGATGAAGCCATCCAGCGGCCCTCTCTTCCGTCTCCTTGGCTGAGGGGAAAATATGCTTCCCTGACTGGTATCCTCCCAAGCACATCCCATGTTGACAGAGGGAAAGGAAAAAGCCATATTTTCTTCTCGACTTTAAAAATGAAAAAGAAATGAAGGAGGGGCTTGCTTTCTTGACATTTTCATGACATTCTCAGAATCCTTTTATACAAAGCACATTAGAGTTCGGAGACAGGAGAAAAGCACCTGCAAAATGCAAGCTCTTTTTCCTGTAAAGAACTGTTGGATTCCTTACAGTTGACATGGATGACCTTTATGGCATGGGCTTTTGTGGCTTCTACTTTAACCACCAAGAACAGTATTTATCTAGAGTTCACAGCCATTTGAGCTATTGGACATGCGGCATGCTGACATTCAGGCTGTGCTTGATAAAGTCAAGACAAAGTGGTAAGTTCCCTGTTTTCCGCGTGTGTATGTGGAATGAAGTCCTTGGGTTGAGTATCCAAACACAGACATTACAGTAGATTCCCAATTCATGGAGGTTACACTCCAAGACCTGTACCTAATGAGATGAAGTGAGTTGAATGATGCCGGCCTTGTGTCATAATATTTACCTGACAGTGCTTCAACACAAGGTCTGAAATATGGCGACAATTGATCTGATAATCAAGAGGAGATGGCCACTGTGACTAAATGCCTGGTCATCTGTAGACAGCATAGATATTCTTAACAACCAAGGTAAAGGGGAGAGGTGGGGCAAAATCTCTTCACACTACTAAGTATGGTATGCAGTAAAAAATTTTTTTTAGAATTTTCCATCTAGTATTTTCAGATAATAGTTGACTATAAGTAGTGGAAACCTCAAAAGTCAAAACTATCGTATGTGGTGGTATAGAGAACCAGCAAGTTACCAGGCAAAGCATCAGATATATCTTCTTCACCAGGGGCCTCCTATGGTCTGCCTTCTATTATGTCATGCCTCCTCTGCAGGCTGGTTTGCCTGCATGAACACATAGCTTTAGATCTAGCTCTTGGGGAAATTGGAAAACATACGGCTTGAATAACTTGAGTTTCTTTTGGGTGAAGAGTAATGTGTAGAAGTGTGTTTTTCACAAAGAAAGTTGATCTTAACTTTTAAAGGTGTCTGAGAAGCCATTTTGACACCTCGGCAGGGCTGTGAGGAAAGATGATGACCCTATCTCTTCCCTTGCCTCTTTTGCTTGACTTAACTACACCATGGAAAACACTATGTGACAACAGGAAATGAGAAAAGGCAATGTCTGTTTGGTCTGACCAAGTTTCATGGCTTACGTTTTGACATGATAACTTTCAGAGAGAATACTTTTGATAAAGTGTTGGTGGTGGGTTTTTCCTGTTTGTTTTAGAAACATAAAAGAAAGAAAAGGCACACATGCTACTTATAATACATACATGAAATGGAGAGAGAAGCAGACACCAATGTGTGTGACTGTACCACACATCTCTCTGTCAGGGCATTTGTGTTGAAGGAGAGGAGCCACATAAGCACACCCTAAAGGGAAGGCTTTAAGTTGGGGGTGTCACCAGAAACTTCACAGTACAGGGAAAAAAATCTATGGGTTTGGGTTTCAGTGACATTTGTTGGAACACTCTCTGTCATTGCTAATATAGAAATTATAGTTCTTCTTTTCAAGCTACAGGACATATGCATTAATATGAATGTTCTACTGATTTCTGTGCTGAAGCCATTGCCTTCTGAACTCCATCCTCACATCTTGCACATTACATCATGCCTGCTTCTTATATCTGTGATCCATTAGAGTGGGGCCTGTCCTTTTCATGTGTGTCATCTCAAGTTTATCAAATATTACATAGGAAGATTAGAACTCAGGAACCAAGTGAATGTCCAGTAGATCTGCCAGTTCACCCAGCCTTCTGGTGTCGGAGACCTTCTGTCAGTCTGTGCAATCTACTCTAGAACTCAAGGCAAGAGCTACCATCCCATGCCAACCTTTGTAGGCCACTTCTGTTTCCTTCTTACATGCTCTGGTGAGGTGGTCTGTACGGTCCTACAACATGTAGGCACAGCAGCACCGAGAAATCATTTCATAGTCTGCCTATTTTGCACATACATATACAAAGTATTTAACATTTTATCAACATAAAAGAGCATACAATGACAAGTAAACCTCCTCCTTGTACCTGGCCTTTCAATGTCTCCCTTCTCAAGTGTAGTCATTATTCCTAATTTTGGGATGTTTTCCTTTTGGCTATTTCATGAGGAGGTAGATTTATATGTGTAAGAATATAGATATATGTTACATGTTTGTGTATCTGTAACACTCAATAACATAACCATATGCAGCTTGGCTTTATAATTATTTTTTTCTAGGCATATTTTTCATTTTTAACCTAATGATGTATTTTTGTGATTATCTCAAACCAATACGTGCAGACCTACCCTTTGCTCTACTGAGACATCTGGATAGCCCTCATTTCTTCAGCAGGTCCTGCTGTTGGAGGAATGGAAGATTTCCACTATTTCTCTTCCAGACAGGATCCTGCAGTCCTGTACTAGGCAGGATCCTGCTGTCCTGTACTAGTGACACTCCATCTGTATTAGAGTGCCCCACAGGGCTGCATGCCAAGAAGAGAAACTGCTCCCACCCAGCAGTGCTTTTTAAGTGTCCACAGAAATTGCTAAGTTCAACCAGTTTATGTTCCTACCACACAGCAGTGCTTATTTCTTCATAGCCTTCTCAGCGCAGTGTGCATCATTAAACTATTTTTACACTTCTCTAGTCCAACTTGGAAAACATAACATCCTACTGAAGGTTTAAAGATCAAAATAAATTACTTTTGTGGATGTTTGTGTGCCTATGTGCATACATATGTTCGTGTGCCTGCAGAAGCCAGATGAGGGTGTCTGAGCCCCGGGACCTAGAGTCACAAGTGGTTGTGAGCCTAAGATGTAAGTGTTGGCAACTGGACTCCTGTCCTCAGATTAACAAATGTTCTTAACCACTGAGCCATCTCTTTAGCCCCTCAAATGGAAGTTATAATATTTTGTATTTTTTAAATCAATGAACGCAGTACGTTTATGAGGACTAAGGCCATTGCATCTCTCTACCTGCAGACTGTTAGCCATCCCCATTGCCTGACCACTCGTATGCTGTGCCCTCGGATTCCTTCCTGCATGTTGCTGTGTAGAAACTCCTGTGCTCTGTACTCTTGCAGCTAGCCCTCTGCCTTTCAAGCAGCAGGAATGTTTTTCTCTGCCTAGTTCACCATGTGTCATGCCATACCTGGGTCTTGTGTTGTCTTGTAGGATCTCCTCTGGTTTGTCATCTTTCTTTTCATGGTGTTTGGATACTGTGTTGAACTTAATCTCTCCCATATGCTGAGAGTACACCTGCTTGATGGCAGCAGAGCAGGAAAGATCTTGTGGGAAAAGATCTGCACAAGGGTGGTGCTCCCAATGGAACTCCAACTGTGAAATGGGGGGACAGACAGAGGCATTGCTCCCAAGGGATTCTACCACCAACAGGAAATGCCTCCAACACCCTTGTCATATCTCACAAAAATAGGCAAGCATGTTCCAGAAAGGGAGGACATACTTTGTAAGCATAGGAAATGCCTCTCTCGTCTGCAGGAGATCAAGTTGCCCATCCTGTAGATGACAGACGTGAGCAAACAGGTGCCCCCATCCATCACACACACAGTAGCTTTGGCCATTCTTGTTCATTGCTGTTGACAAACAAGGCCCCTGAGATGCTGCTTGTGACAACTCTAAGGCACATCTTTCGCACATCTGAAGCACAGCCTTACATTTTTGTCAAAAGTTCCCGAGCCTGCAGCCCCAGATCACGCATGCGTAAAGGCCACCGGTACAACTTACTTCCTTTCCCTTCCAGTGTAGATACTCATTTGCTTTTTGTTAGATCAAAAAACAAAAAACAAAACAAAACAAAACAAAAACAAAAACAAAAAACAAAAGCAAAAAACAAAAAACAACAAAAAAAATCCTTGTCAGGTTGACAGCCAATGGAAAGGAAGAGTCCAGCACTGCTTACATGGAAAATCATCTGTCATCTCATGAGGGTATCTTAGACAGCCTGTTGAACAGGGAAATGGCCATGCCACCAAGTTTGAGTGGACATTGCTGCTGGCTGAGTTCTGTATTTGTACCTGTGAGAAGACTGTATCACATAAAGAGGCTGCCTTTGCTTCTCTCAAATATGACCACAGGAGGTGTCAACACATGGTCTTCTCAGACTGGGGTGACTCCCTGTCCTCAGGCACAGTATTTCTCGACATTGACAGAGACCTTCTCACTTCTCTCGGGCTTTTACTTTAGAACCTGAAACTTAACCTCAGAACATAGGTGAACATCTCAAGCCTGGTCTTTTTTTGTTTGTTTGTTTGTCTTAAAGGGAGATGATTAAGACTGAGAGTTTTAGCAGTGTAAAAAACCAGGTTCTCGTGTGTCTGTGTGTCTGTGTCTGTGTGTGTGTGTGTGTGTGTGTGATCATAAATATTTTATTAAGACCTATGATGTTGAACAAAAATAGGGTTACATCTGAAACATGAAAACTAAACAACAAACATAGAGAGAGTATTCAGATATATGCAGCAACTAGCGTGTCGTAGCTGACACAGTTAAAAGATGCTTCTATTCCTACCCTTGTCAATGTGTTCACCTGTTTTCAGGGTTTCCCATTTTAGACTACTTTCTAAGCTTATCAAGCCTTATTTTTCTTATTTATAAGAGGCAATTGGCCTCTTATAATTTAGTGACTTCAAACAATAAGCATTTACTCAGCTGATGAGTCTACAGTCACATAACTCTCTGATTTTCACTGGGCCAGGCTGATCTCTGTAAACTCTGTATCAACACAAGTCACAGGCAATCTAGGTTTGAAGATGCAGAAACAGACTCCATCATTTCATTGAAGATGGCTGAAAAAGATGTGGGCCCAGGGAAGAATAAGCTGTAAGAATCTTGTATTTAGGTAGTTCTCTTCTCTCTCTCATGAAAGCCAGTGCACAGGGTAGATGTCAGGTCATTGCTTCCCAAGGCTCACAGTAAGTTTTGTGGCTTTCATCTGAAATGTCCTGTACCAGGTCATGATTTGAACTATTCTTCCCCAGCTTTTAGTCCATTTTGAGGATTCTGGAGCCTTTTGTAAGAGGGTTTGACTGGCAGAAACGGGTCACTGGGGAGTGGGCTTTGAAAATAATATCCATCCTAGGTTCCAGCTCGGGTGCTCTATGACTCAGGTCCTTCTCAACTTCCTGCAGCCATCGATGAAGCAACCTCCCCCAGCAGGACTTCCCCCACCACCCTGGCTTCCAATCCCCTAGGAAACCACCAGCCAAAATGTAAAAACAGCACAATTATATCCTGGCTAGCATGAAGAAACTCAGACACGGGCACAGACTCTGCCAAAGGCCAGTGCTGCAGCTAACCTCACTACCTCAGAGAAATAAAGTCTTGCTGGTCTGTAATGTTTCCCAGAGGCTGACCAGGCCTGTGTGGCCTTCAGGACGCATTTGTTGGCTAGTGACTGAATTCAGTGATGGCAGATCCTGAGAGTAGCAGAAAACTTCATCGCCACCCTCATGACGCGCATAAGCTCGGTGACAAATGGAACACTTGGAAACCTTTTTACATCATACAAACTGCAACATGTCTAAGGGAGCAGGGTTGCAAAGGACACCCTGGGAGGGACTCTTGTCTCTGTTTGGGCTCTGCTTAATGTTTCCCTGTATTTAATTCCCATTATTGATCTCCCCAGGCTATCAAGAAAGGCACAGTACAGGAAGCCCAGTCCAGACAGATGAAACACTCAAACTGCATCAGCCCAAGGCAAATTAAGTGTTTGAAAATTCTCAGCTATCCTGAAGCTGCTGCATGCCCAGGCTGATGTGGCTGGAGGAAAACCATTCCATCCTGCAGGGTGATAGCCACCCTCCTGAATTTACCTCTTGGATTAAAATAATCTGCACTAATCCCGGGACCCCTCAATCTCATTAAATTAAATGTGATTTTCAGGGCCAGCCACAAGGTACAAATTACACTTTCAGTCTATTATTTTTCCCCTGAAAATATTCCCCACGACAACCAGCTTTTAATCTTCACCCTTTTGAAAGTCCAAAGCATTGAATTAACAGTACGGAGTTCAGGGGAAACAAACAAACACCCTCAATTCTAAAAGTGACATGGGAGCTCACTGCCAGTGCTGCAAACAGCCAGAGCTGGGGAAGGGGGGGCTCATGGGTATGTTCTGCTGACAGCTGGTGACATGTCAGGGGACCGTAGGCAAGCTTTCTACCCGAGTCTGGGTTTCTTCAAATCTAATCAGGCTGTGATAATCTTGGGCCCTGGGCCTTCCCATATGTAGTCATGAGTTAATAATGCCTGTTCTGTGTACTGACTTTCCTGAAAGGAAACGTGCGGCCCAAATACAAGGTACTTGTCTCACTAGAAGGTGCTTGGAATCTTAATAGCTGTCTCAATTGCATCCAAAGTGGGCTTCTCTTTAAGTGGCTCGGAGACTGAGAGAAGGTTTTGTGCCTCAAGTAGGATTATGGCTTGTTTTCAGGGTGTGCCCAATTTGCCCATCCAACAAAGGGCTCCATAAACATCTGCACCATTGGGAGCCTATGTAACTTAAAGGATGGTTAATACAGTTTTTCTTTGCTCCTTGCATGGTCAGCCTAAAATTTATGTGTCAAAACTAATGGCCAAATAATTGGGGCAGGGGATGGTGCTTCAAATTGAAAATAACTTTTGGCTTTGAAGGTCTGTCTAGAAGAATAGGTCTGTTTCTGGGTTCACAAGCATGAAACTATCTTAGGATTGAAGGTACAGCCCAAAGGATCTGAGAATGCCCTTTCCCTTGGGTTTTTTTTTTTAAATCAAAGAGTCATTTGTTCCTTTTATTTATTTTCTTAGGAGGCACATCAGTGTTAGAGCTTGTCACCTGAGTGGCTTGTAAATGACCAGTGTTGAGTATGAAATATGTCGGACTCACCCAGTGAGATTCAAGGGTTGAGAATTCAGGGTCACTTCAAGAATGTCTGTTGGTTGACACACTCCCCAGATGGGTTTGGGAGTTGCAGAGTTGACCACCCTTGACCCTGTGTCTGTGGCTAGAAAGTCTTTATCTTCAGTCATCAGAGCTCCTTCGTTAAGGCTGCCTCCTGACTCATCTCCAGAGAGTCTCAAGAACAGTGTGTGATCATTACAATGAGGCCATTTAACAAGTGAGGCACTGGGGGTGGGGGTGGGGGGGGTAGATATGAAGCAGCTCTCTCCCAGGTCATAGGTCAGGTTGTGCAGAGCCAGAATTTGAACAGCATCAGAAACCATTCCCTTGCCTTTTGCTGGACTCACCTCATGTAGACATTGCCTGGAGCTGTCTCAAGTCAGGGAGAGCACAGGGGATGCCTGAGTCCTGATCCTCTCTCCCAAGATTATCTGTAGTATAAGTAGAATGAAAGGGAGAGAGCACTCATTGATGACCAGAGAAATGTCAAAGTGAGTGACGTGTGTAAAGTAGAAGGTTAGTCCCTTCCATTTCTGGTTTTCTTTTTCAGTAGTAAATGGAACATCACTGAATGTCCTTATTTATTTATTTTTCTAATGAATCACATGGGTGTTCTGTTGTGAGTTAAGCTGCATGCAACGGAACTATTGTGTTTGAGGCTCCAACATGAGAAAGTTTTCATTGATGTCACTATTATATTTGTTCACAATTTATCTATCTAGATGGAGCATGTGGGGCTAGGGAAATAGCTCTGTGTACAAAGTGCTCACTGACAAACTTTGAGGACTGGAGTTTGGATCCTTAGAACCCTTAGGGGAAAAAAAAGCTATGCAGGCATGGCATCACACTTGTGATCCCAGCTCTCAGGAGGAGACTAGAGACTCTCTGGGTGAGCTGGCTTGCTAGATGCGATGAGTCAGGCAGCTCTGTGCTAGGCAAGCGAGCCTGCTTTAGTAAGCAGCATGGACAGCTACTTAGGACGCTACCAATATCAAACTCTTACTTCCATGCCCATGTGTATACATCCATACACATTCTCACCAGTCCTCACTTACACCCATATGCATACAGATCTGCATACGTACATCCATGCACACTACATGTGTGTTTATAATTTTAGCATATGTAACCTCAGTACTTGGGAGGCAGGGGTAAGAAGATAAAGACTTCAAGATCACCCTGTGCTACCTAGCAATGCCTCATCTCCAAAATCAGCAACAGCAAAATGTTTTAGTGATTGTGGCTCAGTGGCAGAATGTTAGCCTGCCAACCAAGTCCCTGTGGTGAGACCCAGCACGTCCTCAAAGAATCCCATTACCCGTTTTGTCACTGATCTCTACCCAGGCAAACTAGAGCAAAAATCATCAAACTTCCCCTAGAAGCATGCTTATCAAAGTCCAGCTTAAATGAGCAATGACTTTTCTGTCTCTTAGTGACCAAGTATAAATTCAAAGGTAAAAAGATTGAAAGCCGAGAGCATGCTGCACAAGTGTCAATGTGTTAGGTTGACCTTCTAACCCCAGCAGGTGCTAATGTTGCTAGGGAGATAAAAAGCACAAATGACTCCATGCTGGTTGAAAATCTACCAAGGCTAGATAACCTGGGAATGACTCCCTGTTTCCAACAGATGGCTCTCTGACTTGCCCAGGCTGTGCAGATAAAGAAAAGTCTGTGCTCAGGATAGGTCTGCCACTGAAGACTGCCCTTCTTCTGGCAGCAGGAGTCTCTGAGGGAGAGTAATAGCTTCGCCAGGTCTTTGCAAATGTTCACTCATAGGAAACCTCCAGAGAGGCCATCAGAAGCTAGAGGCTGGACCTTTCTAATCATCAGACTTGCCATGGGCCATAGCAGCCTTAACAGCAGCATTTTGGGTCCAGACTAGCTCCTCTGACTTGTTTGTTCACTACTGCTGAGCTTGTCTAAGATAGAGCTCAGTAAACATTTGTTGAATGGACAGATGGGTGAATAGGCACTGGATCAATGAGCAAGTAAACTGAGAGGCATTAAACTCTAGGAAAACTTTTTACTCCCTTTGATGATTCATTTTCCAAACTGCTACTATAAGTAAGTGGCTTTAAGTAACTCTAAGTATAATTTAATTCTATCCCTTGTCCCTTGTGTTTAGGACTTCATTTATTTAGCAAAATGCAAGAATAAATTCCCAGGCAGTGCTGAAGGCAGCTTTCTTGAATTCCTTATTTTATTTTTGTTTTTATTTTTTGAATGGCCAGTGGCCTTACTGCAAGATAGACTTCTACTATAAAATGGACTACAGAGTATTGAAAGGGGACTGTATATAGGCTAAGCAGAGCAGAAAAGGAGATGACTAACACTACAGATAACACAGAGAAGGGTGTGGGAGAGGAGGGAGAAGTGTGGCCAGGAGGCTCCTTCTAGGGGAAGAGCATGGAATGAAAAGTCTCATGATGACAGAAATCAAGAGTGAAGTGTGTTGATGTCAGTAGACCTCCAGGTGTCTGCAGCAACCAAGAGGAAGGGAAGTGGAGCCTCTAAAGAGAGATAAGATTGGTATCCAGGCAAGCATTTCCCAGCATGCCTCTTTACTTTTCACTCTGTCTTTGCCGGCTTGCTGTGAAGGCAGGAATGACCTAGCCAGTGTGTAGCACACTGTTAGAAATACTGCCCATTTGACTTCGGTTCCACTTCAAGTGGTGCACCTCACTCTTCCGAATACAGCTCCCGTGCTGTGGTGGCACTCAAGCACAAAATCATTTCATCGCTACGTCGTAACCATGATTTTCCTACTGTTATAAAACACAATGTAAATATCTGATGTGCAGGATATCTGATATGTGACCCCCTGTGAAAGGGTCATTCAATTCCCCCACCTCCCAAAGGGCTTGAGACTTACAAGTTGAGAACAGCTGCCTTAAAGAATTCAGGCTGATTTTGTCTCTGGGTGAAGAAGCAGGCCAGGGCCATGGACAGTGTGTGGCCCATGTCTACTTCCCTTCTCATCTGTTCCAGGACAGGGAAGCAAGTCTGCCAAATAGGCCCTGGGTTTCTGCACTGGGTGATGAGATGAGTAGGCAGGCTGGACGTGAGCTCTGCAAGGTTTCTGCGGGTAGACATCAGTCCCTGGTAAAGCAGCAAGGGCATATACCATCTCTAGCCATTGGATGGATGCCAAAGAGGAAATAAGGATATAGAGAGAGTGCTTGTTTCTGGCAGGGTGAAGCCAGAGAGGTATGGTGGATCTCAGAGTCTTCGGTGCTAGGCAGTCCAGGCCACTGGGAGGCTTGTGGGCAGAGCCAAGCGCTATGCTTCTGTGTCATGTCTCCTACGCATCAAAGTTCAGCTTGCTTTCCAATTCAGACCTGCTTTTAATGGCTACTTAAATTACACTATCTAGAAAAGACCGTAGTATAGATGCCAAGCTTACTAGGCAAAAAGAATCATAATACATTTGTGTTTGCAAGGGAGTGAGGTGGGGCGACATCCTATGTGCCTTATCTGATGACCTTGGTCCCCTCAGATTCTGCCCAGTGCTAATGTTCTAGTAATACACTAATGTAATAGTGTATATGTGTTGTTTGTATATAGCCCAAGGAGATGTTGCAACAATCTTATTTAAAATATGTTAATAAAATGATGCCATGGCTTGAACTCTTCCGAAAGAACAACAAAACCATCCTATGGGTAGCACAGTCTATTACCGAAAAGATTTTGAATCTTCACAGTACAGTATCTCCTGTAGATAGTTAATTTGCATTTTTGCTTCAAATTATGGTGGCTTTGAAAATTGCTGTTTAAGTGTAGTCACCACAAATGACTCTGCACGTCCAAATACGTAGTTTTCATTTGCCTTGACTTAAACAAGCCAGTGTCGAGAACCGAATTTCTCTGTTCACAGAATCATAAACACAGTGAACAAAAGCCATCAGGACAATGTTTTCTCTCTTTCTGTCTATCCCTCCCCCCAGCCCCCTCCCCCTTCTACTTGATAAGATTATTAAATGCATTAGTCTTAAGATGTGGTCGTCTCTGTTGGTATGGTTTTCTGTTAACATAGCTCTTTCCATGTAACCCCCAGGGTGGTATTTTAAAGTGCAAGTCTGGACTACAGCTTGGCTGGCTTAGAGGGCCTCTGCTGGCCACTGAAGCTGCCTCCCTTATACCAAGCTACATAGTGCCGTGAGAGTCTCTCTCTGAAGGAAAACTCTTAGGATATAATACATCTCCCAGCCTGCATGTGACCTTATAAAATAATGCCCTGTCTCCTGTCCCTCCCCCGCTTCTTTCTCGTTCCAGAAACAGAGTTGTCAGTCAGTGCTGAGCTAGAGCCTACCTCATCCTGGAACATTTCAAGTGAAATCGACAAAGGTATGCAGTATGCAGAGGGGAAGACAACACTACCGGCAGGGTTGGGGGTGGGGCTGGGGCAGGCGGTGGAGGGGCAGGAGGGGGGCAGGGGAAGGAGGAGGAGAAAAGCTCATGGCATCCATAGCCTGGCCTGTTTTTCCTTGAAATGAACTGCTGTCTGGATCCTTAGGAGGAGGCAGTGGCAGAAATAAACCCCCAGCTCACTCAGTGAAGATTTAACAGTTAACGATTTGGAATTATTTCTGACAAAGGTTTCTTTTCTTTTTTCTTTCTTTTTTTTTTCTTCCTTTCTCTTCTTCTTCTAAAATGTTCCACATGGTTAAAATGCTTCAAGATGTGATGCAGGGCCATGTCTTACCTTCCTACCTCTGCACCTAGTGGGTCGTGTTTGGGAGATTTGACTCAGGCTAAACGAGGACTGATCAGAGCCGCTGGCTGTGTGACGTTTTTGGATAAGAGTTTGATGTGTTTGTGGGGTTCAGGGAGGACCTGGCATCCAGAATGCTTGTAATTGCCTGTGTGTGCAGACAGCAGCTTCCCATGTGCATGTGGGGAATAGGATCCCGCCATGGAGTTGCTGCTTTGCATTAATTAAGGCCTCCATGTGCTAAGCAGTGGCTACTCTAGGGAGATCCTACTGCGCAGGCGCTCTGGCCCTGTCTGCCTTTCCAGCCTTATTTCTTTTTAGTCTCCCTTGCCTTACCTCTGTATCTCTATTTCTGTATCTTCTAGTGTTTTCTATTCTTCTATCCGGCTTGCCTTTCTTCTTCTTCTTCTTCTTCTTCTTCTTCTTCTTCTTCTTCTTCTTCTTCTTCTTCTTCTTCTTCTTCTGTTTTCTATTACCCACCCACTTTTTTCCATGAGGAGCAAAGTCTTTCCCTTTTAAGGTTGAACACATCTCTGTGCCATCCATGGGCTTCTTCAGACCCTTGCAGGAAATGCCCTTGTTCTTTTTGGAAATTTCACTGCCTCATTCACTCAGTAATTCATCCACTGATCCATTGTTTACATTTCTTTTTCTTTTTCTTTTTTAGTTTAGTTTTTTTTTTTCAGAATGAGGGGGTTATTATTGTTCTGTTTATTTTATTTTTATTAATTTATTCTCTCATATGTTACATTCTGGCTGCTGTTTTTACTCCCCCCTCTCCTCCCAGTCACCTTCCCACCCTCCGTCCCCATCCACTCCTTCTCCAATTCCCTTCCGACAAGGGCAGGGCTCCCAGGAACATCAACCAGACATGGCACATCAAGTTGCAGTAAGACAAGGCACACTCCCTCTCCCCCATCATATTAAGGCAGGGCAAGGCAACCAAGTAAGAGGAAAAGCAGGCAAAAGCATCAGAAACAGACCCCCCCAAACCCCGTCTCTGTTAGGAGTCCCACAAAACTCTCCAAGCTGCACAGTTATAACACATATGCAAAGGGCCTAGGTTAGACCCAAGCAGGATCCTTGACTGTCAGTTCAATCTCAGTGAAGCACTGTGAGTCCAGGTTTGTTGATTCCGAGTGTTTTCTTATAGAAGAAGTCAAAGTCTCTTTATATACAGATAATGTAGCAGTATATATAAGCAACCCCCCAAAACACCACCAGGGGACTCCTACAGCTGATAAATACCTTCAGTGAAGTGGCTGTACACAAGATTAATTTTTAATCCAATAGCTTGCCTATATATAAATGACAAACAACCTGAAAAAGAAATCAGGGAAATAACATCCTTCACAATAGCCACAAATAATATAAAATATCTTGGGAGTAATTCTAACCAAGCAAGTGAATGATCTCTATGACAAAATCTCCAAATCTTTAAAGAAAAAAGTTGAAGAACATATCAGAAGATAGAAAGATCTCCCATGCTCCCATGCTCATGTATCAGAAGAATTAACACAGTAAAAATGGCCACCTCCCAAAAGCAATCTACAGATTCAAGGCAATCCCCATTAAAATTTCAACACAGCTGTTTACAGACCTTGGATGAACTATATATGGGAAAACAAAAATCTCGAGATAGCTAAAATAATTCTGATTAAATTTCTTATTAATTCCTTTTCTGGCTACTGTTTGTAGAAGCAAGATCCATAGGTACTGTAAATACCCATCTTCTCTTAAGGCTAGGAGAGGTTTGTAGATAGATGTCTATACATCTACCTTGTTCTTTGGTAGCAGTGAGGACACAGTCTCTTGTTTGTGTTAAATCCCCAGTAAAAGTGAGTAAATTGATGGATCCTGCCACACTATGCAAGAAACTATTTTGACACTTCAAACATCCAGATACTCATGTCCAACAACTCACCGAGTTTACTCTTCAGCTCTGAGTTCTGGAATTGCAATAGTAAAGCAAGTTTGCATCCTTTCCTTTTCTTATCATCATGATAAAATGCCCAAAAGAAAGGGGCAGGGTTGTCTGGGCTCACAGTTTGTGAGGGCACAGTCCATCACGACGGGGAACTTCATAGCAGAGTTCATGGTGACTCATAGCTGCTGCAATGGTGGCACTGTGGGGCTGCTTTGGCAGACCCAGGGACAGAGAAGTCAAGCTAAAACTAGAACCTGACAGTGATCCACAGGGTCACTCCTCAGAGGCCCACCACTTCCAGCTACGTCCTGCTTCCTCAAGGTTCCACAACCTCTGCACACAGTGCTACCAGCTAGGAAGCACGATTTCAAACACATAACCCTGTTCAACCCATTGACAGCTCAAAAGTCCCCACACACGTCTGTGATCAGCTCTCTTTCTGCGGCTAAAATCCTCGCTGGGGTTTTAGTTTCAGAATATGAAATATGTCTGGAGGTGGATGGTGTAGAGTGCTGTGGTGGTGGGTCGAACTGAAGGAAGCCATCACTGGCAGGCTTCCGGGTCGTGTCCTTTCCCAGTTCTGGCCCAGGTCTCTTTGTATCTCCTGACTGGTGTGGTGTACCAAGCACCTGCCACACAGTCCTGCCTCTGTGGAGCCACATCCTGCCATGTCTTCCCTCCCATGATGGCACAAACAAACAGTGAACCTAGGCAAATCCTTCCTTTAAGATGTTTCATTCTGTATAGAGACGAGGAAAATAATTAATATACGCATGCCTCGGAGCAGTCGAAGAGGCTTTAAGCAGTCACTTCCCCTTTCACAGATTTACTCAAAATCATTTTAGTCCAACAGGGATTAGGTGTTGCAAAGGTATAAAATCACAGGATTGTTTTTTTCTGAAAAAAAAAATTCTTACATGTTCCTTGCTAGGCTCAAGTCAAAGTCACCAGAGGTAGAGCCAGCCATGTACTCTCTCTGGCCTTGTACCTCAGCCCTCTGGAGCTTGAGGAAATTGGTCCACCATGAAGCAAATCTCTGAGGACAGGGACCCACAAAACAAGAAGGCAGTCATGGTTCCCCATCTGTGAGCTCTGCAACCGATTACAGACATCATCAAGACGCAGTGGTGGTGGGAGGATTTCTTCAGACAAGGTTGAAAAATTTGGCATTCCTGCGCCAGGCCAGATTTCCTGGAGGGCTCTGAGAAACTGCCTAATTACCCGTCATTCTGGGCACTGTTGTTTCAGAATAGCTCTCGCCAAGACCTTGTGTTTAAATATCACGTTGCCTGGTTGCATTGCATACGACACTCACGTCGTGCTTGGAGAAAGTACCCAAAGCCTTTGCTGCCTGAGCAGAGTAGAAGTTCCCGCCTCAACATGTTTTAGAGGCTCTTGGCTCTACTTCCCATTGTCATAAGGAAGGCAGATTTACTTCTCACCATTTTCTGCAAAATGAGTCATTTTTAGGGGCTCTTCTAAGTTACACCTGACCATCTCAGGCCTCTGGGATATATTAGTATAGAGTTCAAACTGACTTGTAAGGCTGTGTTGTCTGTGACCTTCACTTATCTTCTAGACTCACAGGATGGTGCTCTTCTTAGGTATCTTTTCTAGGACTTTTACCTCAGAATTGTTCCTAAAACTTACATCTTTTCATTCACTCAATTAGTTATATGCACTAAGTATGTGCCAGAGCCACACAGAGGTGAAACAGTTGGTGAAAACACAAAAGTACCCACTCTCTGGGGAAAGTTAGCAAATCCTAGATGTTACAGCTAACACCTGAGTGGGTACCGCTGATCACTGTAAAAACCCCAGCCACTGTTGCATCTATTTTATAGACAGGAGAACAAGTTGGAGCAAAGTAACTAAGCTAATAAAATGCAGAGTCACAATTTTGTGCCTCTGTACAAACTGTAAGCTATTTCTATTATATTCTGATTCATTAGATTTATTTCAGTAGTTGATTATATAATTTAGCATATTTATAACTTTGTATGTTACATTAGTCTGGTCCTAAGAAATTTGTATGATTTTTTTTAAGCAAGAAAAGGGTGTAGACAGAGCTCTGGGGTGGAGGTGGGGGGAGTCAAGTATAGTAAGCTACCTCTTCTGCAAGTTCAAATAATTCAGATCTTGCTTTTAAAGAATCTACAGACCAAATTTGCATCTTCTTATTTCTCTGGGCTTTTTAAAAGGCAGCGTTCCTCTTTTTCCCATTTAGTCACCACACATGCTTTGGTTGTTCTCCTGAGTGCTCCTTGCTTTGTCCAACTAATAGCCACCGCAGGTAGGGTCAATCACTTATCCTCCCAGGCCTGTTTTCCTGTGGTAGTAGGCACTGGATAACAACATTAATAATAGGAATTCCTCCCTAAGGTCTTAATAATCTAGTGGGAGGAAAAAACCTAAATGACGTAGGTACATGTTAGGCGAATGGATAATGCACTTTATACAGCCCAGAAGGAATGACGACTCTGGAGCTGAGTATTATAGGATGGGGGAGAAAAAGGAAACAAATGAATGTATCTGAACATGCCCTACATCCATGCTCCTCGGCCCAAATGAATAACAGATTTGGATATCCATTTTCTCACACAATTATTCCTGGATTTTTTTTCCCCAACAATATTTCCTTATTCAGAATTAGGTTCCTACTCCTGGCCTTCTAGGGGATGTAATTGCCAACCCAGAATATGAGAAGACAGAATGTGCGCAATCCTTTAGTTGGACCAGGGTTGTAAGAAGTATTTATATCATCAAACAGCATGCATTGCTTTCATTGTTTTACCACAGAATCGCCTTTGTCATCAACATTTATTATAACAATATAATAAGCATAGCAATCACTCCTAATGATTATAGAGTAGATTCCACACACCAAGCAATGTAAATAGGACCTAATGCAAATGATCTATTTCTACTGGTTACGAGGAAGCTAGATCTTAGTCTGAGTAGCTCTTTCTGCTTAGAGTATACTCACCATTTCTGCTGCTGTGATAAATACCCTGACCAAAAGCAACTTGAGGGAGAAGGGCTTTATTTTATCTCACAGTTTCAGGTTACAGTCCATTACTAGGGGAAAGTCTCAATATCAGGCACTCAAGACAGCTGGTGACATCACACTCATAGTCAGGAGCAGAGAGTGAAAACACACACCTGCTTGGTTGCTTGCTTGTGCTCAGCTCCATTGCTTTACTCATACAGTTCAGGATCCTGTGCCTAGGGAATGGTGCCTCCCACCAGTGGACTTTGTCTTTTCACATCAGTTAACTTAGTAAGTCACTCCACAGACCTGTTCATGGACCAACCTGATGTAGACAATCCCTCATTTGGAGTCTTCTTCCCAGGTGATAGGTGACTCTAAGTTGACTACAGAGTAGGAACAGTGTGTTTAGTTCCACTGGTTTTGGGTGTGTGGTAAGGCAGATCTAGATTAGGGAGGGCACACTTGAACCAAGCATGTCCTTTCATGGTGGCCCTACCAGAGGGGAAAGGCCTAGAGTCCTAATACCCACTCAAGGACGTGCCTCAATGACCTAAAGTTGACCCTCCAGACCTTGCCTCTTAAAGGTTACTCACCATCTCTAAGTAACACCACAGGCTGAGACCAAGCATTTAACACACAACCTTTGGAGGACATTAAAAATCTAGACCAGAGCCTGGGACATTCTTTGGCTAATTTTGCAGTTTTCTTCCACTTTTAAAATTGTATACCTTGGGAATTCTTGGCATGTCCTTGACGTGAGCTTAATGGAAACAGACTCATAAATCCTCCCTTTTCTATCATTTTATGAAAAAGATTTATCATAAAACTCTTACTGAGATTATTGCAAATTGTCATTAAATCATTTCATGCATTGTTTCCTTGTCATATTCATAAAAGTCTGGAGGGCACTGCTTTGGGGATGTCTATTCTAATAAAAACTGACTTGGTTCTGGACAATAGGAGCAGTGTTTTTTCAACTGAAGTCTGAGCTGTCTGGGGAGAGAAAGAAAATATGCTAGAGTTGTCACTGGACTCTGGAAGTCAGAGGGATGGGGTATTTTGCTTCACTGTCCTGATGACATTCCGTGCTGAAGGTAGGTCCCTGTAGTCTGCGTCCTCAGCGTCAGCTCCTGGGGCAGGCAGCCAACATCCTGGAGCTCCTGCCATTTTCCTTGGTGATTCATGTGTGAACGCGTCTCCCCCACAAGAGTGTGGCCCATCAGGCTCTTCCCGGAGTGCGGCTCTCATCGTCCCAAAAGTGTTTGCTCATGTAAATGCATCCCAGTTGGGAAGTTTAAGGATGTGAAGGATGGTTGTCCTAGCCTAATACGTAACCTTTTTGGTCTGTGGTATCTCATATTTGGCTACATTAGTTTCAGTTCTTCCCAGAACTGGGGCTTACATATGAGGTGGCGCATGCTCTGGTGCTACTTCCCAGATAAATGTAGAATGTCCATGAGTCTCTGCTCACAACCCAGATAGATGGTTTAGCTCAGTTTTCCTGTCGCCCATTGTGAAGCTCTGAATTTGGGCATAAGCCTTTGTATATGTATGCAGTGCTGGCAATGTGGGTAACATCCAGGTCTGTGCAATCTAATTCTTCTCTACTCTTGGGTTTTTCCTCCCTTGTTATATGAGACATGACAGTACAGAATTAACTGCCAGGAACATTCTAAAGGAGTCCTCTTTTCTTTTTCTTTTACCTCCTGGCTTCTTTTCTCAGGACAAGCAATCTCCTTCTCTTACATTGTCTCTGAGCATGAATTGGGGAGGGACCGATGATATTTTATGTAAGGTAGAAATGTCTCAAAATGTGAACATGAGGCGGGTGTTTCTTGGGTGATCCTGTAGCTTTATCTCACATGGGTTTAGCAGACATGACCCCCCCAAAAAAGAATGAGTCACACAGTCTTCAGTATTTTTCTAGTGAGAGCAAGACCATATCACCCCTAACTGCACAGCTTCTCAGGGGTACTCTGAACTGTCACGGGGGACAGACCAAAGGACCAAGCCCATCAGGATTCAACGGAGGTTATAAAGCGGTATTAGCCTTGCAGCCCTATGCAAACTTCAAAGTGAAGCTCCCAGTCAACTGCCATTCTTCTGTGCCCTTGAGTTTTAAAACAGGGGTGAAAAAAAAAAAAGATTTTATTTAAAAGCCTTATTCTGTATGATGTTCTCATTTACCCATAGTTTAATATTTTTTCTATTTTTAGTTGGTAGGATGTGTGCCCATGAGTAGAGGTGCCCTTAGAGGCCAGAGGTGCTGGGTAAACATAGAGCAGAGGGCACAGGCAGTTGTGAGCTGCAGAAAATGAGTGCTAAAAATACAACTCCAGGTCCTGTAGAACAGCAGGAACTGCTGTGAACTCCTGAGCTATTTCTCCAGTCCCCGTTTTTTCCATCATTTAAATGAAACATAGTATTCAAAATCATAGAGAGGGGAAGTAGGAAGGTACTTTCCATGGGCTGAAGGGAAGGGGAAGAAGGAAATAATGTCTGCCGTGTATTGAGTTTTAGTTTAAAACTATGAAAAATGGCCAGGCTCAGTGGTGCACACCTGCAATCCCAGCAGAGCAGGCAGATCTCTGTGAGTTTGAGGCCAGCCTGGTCTACAAAGTGAATCCAAAGTAGCCAAGGCTACACAGAGAATCCGGCCTCAAAATATAAAAAAAAGAAAGAATATGAAAAATGTCTGGAGGTGGATGATATAGATACTTGTGATGGTGTAGAATACTGTGATGGTATAGATGCTTTGATGGTGTAGATGATACTGTGATGGTGTAGATACTATGATGGTGTAAGGTACTGTGATGGTGTAGAGTACTGTGATGGTATAGATGCTTTGATGGTGCAGATACTGTGATGGTGTAGATGATACTGTGATGGTGTAGAGTACTGTGATGGTGTAGATATTATGATGGTGTAGGGTACAGTGATGGTGTAGAGTACTGTGATGGTATAGATGCTTTGATGGTGTAGATGATACTGTGATGGTGTAGATACTATGATGGTGTAAGGTACTGTGATGGTGTAGAGTACTGTGATGGTATAGATGCTTTGATGGTGCAGATACTGTGATGGTGTAGATGATACTGTGATGGTGTAGAGTACTGTGATGGTGTAGATATTATGATGGTGTAGGGTACTGTGATGGTGTAGAGTACTGTGATGGTATAGATGCTTTGATGGTGCATATACTATGATGGTGTAGATGATACTGTGATGGTGCAGATCCTATGATGGTGTAGAGTACTGTGATGGTGAAGATGATACTATGATGGTGTAGATATTATGATGGTGTAAGGTACTGTGATGATGTAGAGTACTGTGATGGTGTAGATGATACTTGATGGTGTAGATATTATGATGGTGTAGGGTACTGTGATGGTGTAGAGTACTGTGATGGTATAGATGCTTTGATGGTGCAGATACTATGATGGTGTAGAGTACTGTGATGGTGTAGATGTTACTATGATGGTGTAGATATTATGATGGTATAAGGTACTGTGATGGTGTACATACTGTGATGGTATAGGGTACTATGATGGCACAGGGCACTGTGATGGTGTATATATTATGATGGTGTAGATTCTGTGATGGTGTAGAGTACTGTAATGGTGCAGACACTTATGGTGTAGGGTACTGTGATGGTGTAGAGTATTGTGATGATGTGGGGTACTGTAATGGTGTATAAATTGTGATGGTGTAGGGTACTGTGATGGTACATGGTACCATGATGATGCAGGATACTGTGATGGTGCAGAGTACTGTCAGTGGGCCTAGTGCCACAGAACTGTTTACTTTCAATGGTTGCCAGTAAGATACTGCTATGCCTTTTTGAACACAGTAAGAACAAAGTACAGTTTCCTTTGCAGAATTTGGAATATCTGTGCTCCTTCTACCTGCCTCCCCATTGAGGGTAGGGTACCCAGAAGGAGATTAATAACAACCTTTTTTTTTTTTAATTATTCCTTGTATTTTGTTGTTTTCAAAGTGATCTCATACATGTAATTGTAGAATAAGGAGAAAAATCTGCCAGCTCCATCGCCCCTATTTTATAAATGAATAAACTCTGCCCCAGGGTTGTATAGCTGCAGGTAACAACGTTGCTTCCAGAACCCTAGGCTTCTGAACAGCACTCTCAAGATCAGCCTGGTCCATGTAAAAGTTTTGAATCAACGTCTGACATTTTATACTTGTTAAACTTGGGCACAGACAGATCATTCTAGAAGGATTTTTTAGAATTTTCAACTCTGACTTGATTTGAATGTTTTGATCACTAATTTGTTGTCACCTCATTATCTACGCATAGGTTAATGGGGCTTTTGTTGTATGACGACCATGGAAGAGCTGACTAGAATTTACCATTTGCTAGGAACTGCTCTCCTCATCCTCATTGTAGCAACTCATTCATCAAAACAAATTACTTATTTTTTTTTTTTTACATAGAAGTCATATTTCCATTAATCAGGCTAGTATTGTTGGCTTTTTAGGCACAGGAAACACAGCTCCCCACTGTCACCCTCCTCACCTGGGACGTTTCCCTCAACTTTTAGGGACATTGACTCAGCTCCAATAAGGATTTGTGGCTTTGATACAGAAAAGAATTTCATGTCCAGCCGGCATACAAAGCAGAGGAGGCTGAATAAAAGTAGTTACTACAGACCTAAGCATGAAGGTCTAGAGAAAGGCTGCTCAAAAGAAAAGGCACAATAGCCTAAGAATGTAGATATGAGATGGCTTAAAGAAGAATGGCAGAAAAACAAGACAGCCCAGTGTGGGCATGGGCACCAACGGGACAGTTGAAGGTCACTGCTTCTTCTTCTTTTGTGTTTGTTTGTTTGTTTCATTTTGTCTTATAGCAGTTGTGTAGAGTTTTGGTGGGGTTTGAAGTTATATGTAAGGGTTGCTAAGAAACCTAGTTGAGGTCAACTGGTGGTTCCTGGGGGGACACATAATAAGGTTTCAATTGATTAGTTGAAAGGCTAGCCTACAGAGATCCTGGGAGGTTTTATTTTACTTGAGATCCTCCAGTGATATGGAGGGAAAGGAATGAGGGCTCCTCAGGGTCCTATACATTCCAGCCTTAAGCCTGGTTCATTGTTACTTTAACATTAAATATCTGCGCACAGAAGGGACAGGAACTCTGTAGGCAGCCCTTACAGCAAACGCGAACTGTTTTGGAATTCTTGCTTCTCAGCTAGTGAGAGGCTTCCATCCTGATCTGGGGTGAAAGGCTTATCTTCCTTCTTCTGCATTCGGCTAGCCAGCCTCAACATGTGCTAACCACCCTCCATACGCTTGAAACACTTCAGCTCACGTGAGCCACACCACAGTCGGAGGCAGCAGATACTATAAGAGCTTACCATCTAAGGAAATGTGCCTGCCTGAGGACACAAGGGAAGGAACCAGGATTTGAACCCAGGTCTCCCCACTGCTCCACTGCTGCTCCGATTACATGTGTGCATCTCTCAGTATTGATGATGTCATCAACACGGCCGGGGCAGTGTCCAAGCATGGACACTTCTTGAGGGACTTCTAAATTTCACCCAGGAATTCTGGCTGGAAATTTGATTCAGTTGCTGAAAGCACTGAAATACAGCTTTCATGTTCATGCACAATTTGCTTTTTCGTTTTCTTTTATTATCCTGAGACTTACTGTAAATCACCCTCTCCCATCAGTCCTGGGGGCTCTGATTATGTTCCTGGGGTCCTGCTAAGAGCAAGGGCAGTAAATTACTGCCACTTTGTTTGAAAATTTTTTTAGCCACAGTACATTAGCTGCTTTTGTTTGCTTTTCCACTGGTGGTATGCACACTTCTGTTTCAGAATTTGTGTTTCTTGAATGTCTCATTTGTGAATAATGTAGCTTGCAAGATGGAATGATTGGAGAAAAAAAATATGAAAGTGGGTGTCCTGTTTGTCATCTGTAAGATCTTAAAGCATCTGTCTGCTGTGAAAATGAATTATGGAATTTTCTTCTTTCTTTTCCATGGGTGCACGTGCAAGCGCACATGCATACACACACACACACACACACACACACACACACACACACACACACACACACACACACACACCACAGACTTATTCTCTACATTCTCCTGTTTTCTCCCAAGCTTCCCATTTCATTGCCTTTCTCCTAAAGCAGCTGCTAAGTGACTGATAATAATGCTTGCTGTGGAGCAAATAGGAAGAGATGCATTCTTCAGGCTTCCTTGGGTATTTTTCTTTATTTGGAAGATTCATAGATTTCTAGAAGGTCAGGAGATGTGTTTTAGTATAGGTTTCTGTTCCAAATATCCCAACATTTTTAGTAACTAACTAACTTATTAAGCTCGTTAAAAGGAAACAAAGAGACTAATTAAAAAACAGACCCTAAAAGACTGTCAAAATGTCAACAATAGCTGTGTTCTCTTGAGTCAACAGCACTGACCCTGAGGCACCTGTCTTTCTGAAAGGTGATCTAAAAGCTGTTGACTTGCTGATCCTCCTGTGCCATCCCCAAATGCCTCCGTGGCCTTGGTAGTTGGCTTCTAGTGCAATGGGGACCCATGCTTATCCCTTTTGATTAAAGTGCAGAGGAAGGAGGCCTAGTCTGTGCTAGAAATGCAGGTCTGAGCACTTCCCTTGAGCCTGTGTGACTCTGAATGCTCAAAAGCCCTAAAGAGGCTAAAAAGCCTCAATGCTGTACAGAGCCCAGACGAGTTTGAAAATTAAATGATTTTTTTTCCCCTGAAAGTGCCCCATTTATAAAGTGGCTTGAGGAAGAACGCAGTGTGTTTGAAGGGCAAGTTTAAATCAGAGTTTTCAGTCCTTACCGACAATCCATTTTTAAATCACGGACATGCTTTATTGGACCTTATACTCAGTGGTGTTCAGGGAGGCTGCTGTTCCTTTGCCTCCTCGTGGGAAGCCTCCAGCAGCTGTGATTGCATTTTCCAGTCTTGCCCCATTGGTGAGCATTCTCAGCCAGACTGAGGCCACATGACCCGGGATTATCTTTTCTGGAGGTGTAGATTTCATTCTCAGCTCCAGCGTGTGTGTGTGTGTGTGTGTGTGTGTGTGTGTGTGTGTGTGTGTGTGTATGTGTGCAGGTGTGTATGCGTGTGTGCAGGTGTGTGTGTGTGTGTGTGTGTGTGTGTGCACATGTGTGTGTGTGCACATGTGTGTGTGCACATGTGTGTATGTGGGGTGGGGGTGGGGAGTGACTGTTTACCATGTGTAGAGAAAAATAAAGAAAGCTGGCTTCCAAGAGATGAAACAGACTCACGGAGGTTCATGGATGTGGCACAGCACCTTTCTAGTTTTGAGTTCTCTCTCCTGAGGCTCAGTCATAATCCTTGAATGGGGTTCTGCAAGAACCTCTGGAGCCTTAAGCCCCCATCACCTTGTCTGCCTCACCTTACCTTTTTACTCAGCCTTGTGAGTTCCTTGTAACACTCTTATCACAGGTCTCAGCACACAGGTTGTCAGTTTCCAGTGTATGTTATAAAGATTCCAAATAGCACACAAGCATGTACATAGAAGCTCTTTAATACCTGGAAAGTTGAACAAACTTCAGATAGCTTGATTTTTATTACCTTATGCTCCAGCTGAGGAAACTGAAGACAATAGGTATAAAGATGGTGCTCTGGGTCAGGCTGGCTTTCCCCTGAGCTACAGGAACGATTCAATCATGTGGACTCCTCACCTTCATGTTCCAGCACACAGTCCAATATGACATGATCGTGAATATAATCTACAATTTTAGAAAACTAACTTCACTCTATAGAATCTAAAATGGGCTCTGGGCATCAGAGACCTCCACCTCCCTTAGTTCTTCTGGGCATTTGGCCAATGTCAATTGGATGCTGCTTGCCCAGGGTTCTTCCTGTGACTGCAGCTCCTCTCACCCTGGAGGCTTCATTATTCATCCCTCTGGTGACTAAGAGAACCGTCATCTAGGGACTCGAGCATCTAGGGTTCCCAAAGCGCTTCCTTTCTGTGGTAGACCCTAGGTATCTGATAGCTGAAGCTCCCCAAAGTTGGTACCCCAAGCCTCTCTTCATATAACTACTAAATTTACTTGCCCAGAGTCACTTTGGCTTCAGGGGTACAAGGGAAAAAACTTGTTTGATGGGAGGATTGGCAATGCATTTGCAGGCCTGTTTTACATCTCTGTTTTCCACTTCCCACATATGGGCGACAGGAGAAAAGCAGACACCATCCTCCTAGCGCAGAGCTTTTGTTTTGAGTTGGAAGCCCTCCCTCATTTCCAGACAACTGCGAGTTTCAGGCTTTTATGACAACGACATACCCTTCAAATGATTCACTTTGAATGAAAATGGCCCCCATAGGTTTATAAAGAGCACCATTAGGAGGTGTGGCCTCGTTGGAGTAGGTGTGACCCTGTTGGAGGAAGTGTGTCTTTGAGGGTGGCCTTTGAGGTTTCAAATGCTCAAGCCAGGCCCACTGCCTGGTTCTCTCTTTTCCTGCTGCCTGCCAATCCAGATGTAGAACTCTCAGCTACCTCTCCAACACCCTGTCTGTTTGTGTGCCACCATGCTCCCCGCCATGATGAAATGTAAACCAGCCCCAATTAAATGCTTTCCTTTGTAAGAGTTGCCATGGTCATGGCGTCTCTTCACAGCAATAGAGACCCTAACTAAAGACACACTCTTTTACTCACTCACACCCAGAGTTCTAACTGGCATCGGTGGCCAGGACTGAGTCTGAACAAGTGGTTTGGTGCAGGGCCTCATTTATCATACAGCTCTATGCTAAGAATTTCTTAATCTATGGATATAGACAGAAAATAGGTGTGGGTCCTGCCAAGAAAGAATGAAAGAAGCTTCCAGAAACATAACCGAAGGAAATATTACAAAGAGGGAAGAGAAGGTTTTAATCATAAAGATTTATGTTAATGTATTTAGAGACTGGGCTTGGTGCTTAAGAACATTTACTGCTTTTCCAGAGAGCCTGAGTCCAGTTTCCAGGGCCCATACTAGGTGGCTCACACCGACCCACATGCATAACTCCAGGAGGACCCGATGCCTCCGGTTTCTGACGGCACTTGAACTCACAAGCATGCACTTATACATAGATAGACATATCCCCCAAAATTAAAAGTGAAACTCTTTACATCTTCAAAACTTAACAGTGAAACAGTTAGACTGGACTCTAACCACTCAACTAATGAGAACCATTTGTTGCAACCTCTGAGGGAAATCCCCTTCAGGGCTGTGTCTACTTTTCCCTGAATTTATGTGGCCACGTGTACTGGGGAGGAAGAAATACAGACCCCAAATGGGGACACCTGCAGATGGCACTCCATCCATCCATCCATCCATCCATCTATCCATCTAGTATAAGGAAACTGAGCAAGCTCCTGCTATATGTAATACATGCTGGAATCTGAAAACATAGTCAGAGGAACACCCCCAGCTTATGCTGAGCTTCCTGGAGTCTTGTTTGGCCTTGTGTTTTAGCAGCTGGTAGTTGGCCAGCGGGTTATATTCAGCATCTCTTCCAGTTTTTCAATAGCGTTGGCCAGACCTATTTGTCCTGCCTTCTTGCCGTCCTTCATGCAAGCAGTGGTTATTGATTCTCAGTGCCTTCCAGCCCACTCCTGTCCATCACTCCTCTGGGTCTTCACTCAGCCATTCCTTACCCATAGGACACCATGTCCTCCACCGCTCCAAGCAAAGTGAACTAACTGGAAAGGTACCAGAAGACAAGTCTGGGAGCTTCTATAATGACACCTCCAAAGACAGGTTCCCTGTTTAAATGTAGAGGTGGGGTGTGCACAAGATAATTCACAAGATGGCTATGGAGGTGTAAACGTGCCTCAGGGCCGGCTCCTCAGGTGGTTGGATGTAAGCTGTTAGTGTCATAACAGCATCATTGGGGCACACGGTAAGCAGGGGCTTACCATAGGAAACAGCTGCCATGCTGGAAATCCTGCATGAAGAGGAACTTCACACCAAAAACATCACTGGCGTCCTTTCATGGAAACGGTAGAGAGGGTGCTATGGGCTAGTGCAGAGGTTGCCAAGGCTGCCCTCTGCCTTGTGTGCCTTGTTCTCCTCACAGCGACACAGTTTCTGCCCCTGTCCCTCCTCCCTTTTCCCAGACTGGCTCCACTCTCTTCTCCCAGGCTAGGAGGCATGCTCACTTAGTGAGTACAAAATGGTCCTGTCAGTGCCTCTTTGTGTAGTCTGACCATTTCTATGGGTTTATTTTGTACTTAATTCACGTCTCCTCTCCTTTGCCCAATGAAGAGCCTAGTACTGCCTGGTACTATTACAGCGGCTCTCCATCACCCTAATGCTGCAACCGCAACCCTTTAATACAGTTCCTCATGTTGTGGAGACCCTTAACTATAAAATTATTCTCAATGCTTCTTCATAACTGCAATTTTGCTACTGTTGTGATTGTAATAGGAATATCTGTGTTTTCCGATGGCCTTAGCTGACCCCTTGTCAAAGAGTCATCCTGCCTCCATAGGGGTTGTAACCCACAGGTTGAGAACCACTTCTCTGTTACTACCCAGTAGGCCTGCCTACTTCAGCCTTCCTCTCTCCCAACTCTCTCAACATTCAGCATCGTGATCTCCCACTCAGTTCTTTAGCTCACCATGGCCTGTTCTTTCCTATCAGTTCCCTAGAGTCCTTCTCCCCTCATTCTTCCTTCAAGATCTGAAGGACACAGCCCATATCACCTCCCTTACTAAAAACTCCATATTTGCTAAGTGTGGTTTCCATTGAAGAGCCCTGTGTCACTCCTGGCCTGTAAATGGCTTGTTTCTCTCTTCAAGGGCTTTGACCCACCTCCGTGGCTCAGATCACAATCTGTCATTATAATATGCTTAGTTGCTTGGCTCTAGCCTGGATAAGAACAATTCAACACAGGCTCTTAACACAGCATGTCCAAATGCTTGTGGGACATTTTACCCAGCTGCACTTAGTAACCTTGTGTTTGCCTGAATAGCTACATAAAGAGGCAGGGCTGACTAGGATTCTAAAGTTTACACTTTTATGTGTTAAACTGGTTTTTGGGTTTTGGGGTTGTGTGTGTGTGTGTGTGTGTGTGTGTGTGTGTGTGTGTGTGTGTGTGTGTGGTTTTGTTTTTGTTTTGTTTTGTTTTTGTCTCTCGCTGTAATGAACTTAGTTCTATAGTTTGTTTGATGTGTATATGAGTGTTCACATGTATATGAATGCACTTGTCTTTTGGGGCTTGTGTAGAAGTCAAAGGTTGACATCAAGATGCCTTTCTAAACTGCTTCTCTACCTTACTAATATAGATGGTCTCTCCCTGAACCTGGAGCTTACTCTTTCAGCTACGCTGGCTGGCCAAGAAATCCCAAGGTCCCTGTGTTTCTTCTAGCCCTAGCACTGGGATTACAGACATGCATCCTTTCTGTGGGTTCTATGTGTGACCATGACAGTCCTTTCTATGGGCTCTGAGGACCTTACTGCAGATCCTCCTGCTTGCCCAGCAAGCACGTTAGGCTCTGACCATCTCCCCAGCTGCTCTCCTAGTTTTTATTACCAGATTGCTCCGTGTTTGTTTTTGGTTTGGCTTTGGTTTTGGGCAAGAGCTCTAGAGAAGATCATGTCAAATTGTTGAATAATTTGGTTCAAAATTTGAGGGCAAAACCACCTCATTCATAAGAGGGACCATTCAGGTGACATGCACTTAACAAGAGACCTGAGATGCAGCCAAGTCAGCAGATTCTTTCAGAGTTTGGAGCAAGGAGGGAAGGACAGGAGGAAGGTCTGTGTGATCTTTCACAGCCCCAGAAGTTTACATTCTGGGAAAAACTGAAAGCACATTGTCAGTTTTCGTGAAGTCCAGTTGGAATATTGACTGACACCCGAAGGGATTCAGTTTTTGCTCCATCAAGATACGACTGTGGAAAACTAGATGCTCTACTGCTGGGTCCCCATAGGAACAGAAATCATTGGCCAGAATGATGCATATTTGTTTTGAAACCCACCCAGGCTCCACATGGAGCCATGAGCTGTTTGAGAATGTATTATGATGGCGTGGGCTGCTGCCTCGGACTGACTAACGTAACAGAACAGCACAGTCTTCGAGAAAGGCCCTAAATGTGTCCTGCTTGGGTTCCTGCACAGAAAGCCCAGCTGTGGTCTCCGCATGGCATAGACACAGCCACAGTCTCACACAGAGAGGACTACACAACAGGCTGATGCTGGAGCATGCCTCTTGTTCAGGGTACTCAAATCACAGGACTGACTTACGACGTGTTCTGTTTGCATTGGCCTGGAGCCCAAACCAGCAATGTATTTCAGGCCTGGCCTTCTAGATAGTATCTCTAGTCATTTAGAGGTTCGTTACACAGAGCCACTCATCCTGTCCTGCTCTGGTTAAGGTCTGTCAGCATTTTTCAAAGCTTTATAGTTCGGCTATAATGGAAGAGATTGCCACTTTCAGAGTTCAGCTTGACATGTAGAGCCTACACCGAGGAGTCTAAAACTTTCGGTGCCCTCAAAGCTTTGCCTCCCTCCCACTTTTAAGTCGGACCTTTACTAGGTAATATTGAACCATCATACTAGCTTGTGGTTTTCCTAGTTTTAGTTTGGTGTTTGAAAGGCTTAAAACAAAACAAAACAAAACAAAAAACAGCAGCAACAAAAAACATGGTAGTCGTGAGAACACAGGAGTATGTGCATATTTTAATGACCATTTTAACGTTTGGTGGGTGGGAAAGGTCAGAGACAACATTGTCAACATTTCTACAAGACTCTGGAAACAGTTCTCAAGCCCACAGCCTGTGTTCAAAGTTTCAGTTGGAGAGTTTAATTATGCATCAAATTGAAGATAACAGGCTGAGGGGTGACCATGTTTCTGCTTGTGAGTTCTGAATATTCTTACAATTTTTAATGAAATATCACACCTAATAAATATGCAGTAACAAAACAATACCCCTATGTAGGCTCCAACTTTTCCAAGCCTACTTTATTTGGGGTTCTTTAAATGTTTATACCTCCCTTCCAACCCACCCACCCTAGATAGGAGAGAAAGGGAGTTTATGGGAACAGGGGAAGTAGACCTTGTTGGACTCAGTTCCTGGAAGCAATTCCCCTGGCGTAGTCGGCAGGATTTCAGCAGACCAGCAATTACACCAAAGTTGCTGCTGGAACCTGGAACAGCAGCCAGAGTCCAGAGCCTTGAAGCCTTTGCTGGAGTGGTCTCTCTAGGAGCATCTCGACATGCAGTGATGAACAGCCAAACAATACCAAGACCCAAAAAGCCCCAGCCTCCTGTTGTGGGAGATAGATAGATAGATAGATAGATAGATAGATAGATAGATAGATATCCTCTCAGAGTCTATACTAGGATGTTTTTCAGCTGGCAAAAATCAAACACCCTCAGGAGGTGGTTTAACTTCTAAGTGGATAAACATTGCCTGCTCTCTCACAAGTCTGTTCCCCATTCCACACTTGGGATCAAAACAAAAACATGTTTACATCCAATACCTATCCCATGCTTGGGATCAAAACAAAAAATGTTTATATCTACTATACCCATACTTATTTATAAAAAAAAATGCTCAGTGGTGCTGGAGAGGTGGTTTAGTGGTTAAAGTACTTGCCTAGGAAGGGTATGAGCCAGAGTCTGATCCCCAGAATCCAGATAAATTGCATGGTAGGCAATTTGGCTTGCTTGTAATTCTAGCCTCAGAAGGCAGCTAGGGCATCCTGAAGCAATCTAGCTATCAGGTGGCCCATATTGATGAGCTCTGGGTTTGATTGAGAGACCCTGACTCAATGAGCAAGGTAGATGAGCAACTGAGGAAGATTCTCAATATCAACCTCAGGCTCCACATCCACTTGAACACACATGCACGCACCAACATGCGCACACACACACACATACACACACACAGAGACTCACATACATATTCATGCATGAACACCACACACAAATACACAGAAAAAGAAGGAAAAATAATGGCCAAAAAAAGAGATAAACTCAATTGGATATTGCAGCACCAAGGTCTACTGTCTGTTCAGGTTGCTGTAAGTCTACATGACCATTGGATGACTTTTAAACAACAGGCATTCGTTTGTCACAGTTCTGTGATCTAGAAGGCTAAGATCAGGGCACAACCACCTCCAACTCTGGTGAGGTTCTTTGACTTAGCTGGTACATAGCCAACTTCTTGTTGTGTCTTCTTATAGTAGGTGAGGCAGGGGATCCCTCTCTTGTTATGAGGGTACAAAGCTCATTCGTGAGGGCTGCACCCTCATACCTAACTACCTCCCAAGGCCTCATCCCCTAATTCTATCATGCTGTGGGATAGGATTTCAGTATGTGAATTTTAGGGAGGGAGGGACACATACATTCAGTTTGTAACATTCACAAAAGTTCATAATGAGAAGAAAAGCCATTGGAGTTGGGCGACTGCCCATGACCTTTGAGCGACCCTGCTTCTAGGAGAGAGTAAGCACTGAAGTGGAAGGCTGTGGCCTGTGTGTGGAAGATGTCACCCGGAGATCCTTGGATCAGTTGGTAGTGGATGAAGTTCCTGATGAGGAGAGAGGGTGGATGGGGAAAGCTGACAACATGGCCAGGAGGATCCTGGTAGAAGGGAGGTCCTGTCATCCCCATCAGGAAAAACCTCTAAAACCTGGAAATCTTGTTTAAAGCAAGACAGCAACTCCCACACATCACAGGGCTGAACTGAAGATAAAGGGCAGTTGTATGCATGAAGCGCCTAAGGAAATTAGCATGAGCCACAAGGCTCCTCCTCCTCACACCTCTATCAATCAAAACCAGACACAGAACATTCTGAACTCTTGGGTCCAGCCATTGTGATTCTGCACAGATCTTAACTATAACAGTGTGTTGTGTGTGTGTGTGGGGGGGGGGGAGTTTCCTTAGTGCTTAAGAGTCCATTTGCATACAACTGTCCTACCCGTGAAACACCCCACTCCTTAAAGCAATTCTCTAGATAGCAGTATTTTCGTAAGCACCTTTGAACTGTCTGAAAATGCTGGGCTCGGGCAGAAGGCAGAAGCACCATCTCTCCTCCTGCCGAGATCTATAGGGTCTCTGTCTTCTCTTTTCTGATGTGTGTTCCTTGCCTTGCCTTGTTGGCTGTTTGTTGACTTTGGTCCAGTGGACAGACACTCTTCCACTTCAAGAGCCACTCCAAGATCCTCAGTCCCAGCATCCCTTGACTCATCATAGTTCCCAAGCAACTGTGAGTGGCCAGGCTGAGCATCCCCTTCCACTCCAAGTGGTCTGTCCTCAGGCCGGAAGCAGCTTTGTTTAACTACATCTTACCCACTGTGTACCTGAGCACAGACGTCCCACATGGAGAGTCCAGGCAAAAGTCCAGCTGGGGATCTGGTTTTACTCTGTTGTGAGACCTGAGGCACTATGTCTGCCTCAGCCCTGAATTTTTTTGTTGTTGTTGTTGTTGTGAACGAGAGAGATTGTGGTGGGAAATCCTTCTGGGGACTGTTGTGGAATCAGGTAATCTCAAGGCTTAGCAGAAAGCTGGGCAGGAACCCCTAGCCAGAAAATGGTGACCATTCTACCGTGTACCCCTTCCTATTAACAACTCAAGAGAATTGTATGAGGCCTGCTTGCTCCTGGTGAGACTACCCTGAATCAGTTACATTATAATCTCTGGCGGTAGACCTCACCTGCCATTATTTTTTTTAAAAATGCTTTTAATGTTTATCTCATTCTACTCTTACAATTCTCTTGTGGATAGTCATTGGTCCCTTTTACAGCTGAACAATCTGAGGCTGAGAAAAATTGAGTGTCAGCAAGGAAGGGGCAGTACTTAGATAAGGAGCCACAGTGCCCTAAGTGTGGCTGTCATCCCTCCTGCCTTCCTCTTTGGCACTTCCTGCTCCACCTGCCCAGACCTGTGTTCCATTTCCCAGGTAATTGGCCATGGGCATTTGGAAGTCCCGTGCTATTTTGGCTGATATTTATTAAGCACAGCTTGTGGCTCCAACTCAAGAATGTGCAAGCTGATTTAGATTATGTTCGCATTGAGTTTATTTAGATAGAAACTATTTTCTGAGATAGTGAATCAGGGGTATTTATGGTGAAGTGTGTGGAAAGGGGCTGCAGGTTGATAGCGTGAACAGAGCGCGCACTGAGCCAATGCGATGACCTAACCGTGTTTGGCAGCTGTCCTTTGTGTTTAGCTAAGCATTTTATTTCAGGTTGGGAACCCCCTCCCTCCTCCTCTACGGAGGGCTTTGGCTGGGGCCTCTTCTAATGCTGAGGCCTGGTCCTGATGGTGACCTGCTTCCAAACCGGCGGGCTCAGTTGTCATGGTGACGAGCTGGGAAACATTTCATATCTCAGTCTCTCTCACCTGTCAGAATATGAACATAACTCCTGGCCTTGCCTCTCCCTGTGGAGAGGTGGGCAGGCACTTGAAAACGAAGCCATAAATGCTGGGAGGGATTGCGGGCCTGGGGCTGTGACGTCTTGTCAAGCCGTTGGTAATAAATGGAGTGTCTCTGGAGCTAGTTTGCCTGGAAGTCCCTGGAGCCTCCCATTCCCTTAATCAACCCACGTTTTTATTAAATACCTGTGAAATTCTCAGGACCAAGGGCAGGGCCAGGAGGACGGCAGAACGGGAAAGGAGGAAATGGAGCCTCCGCTCCCAGAGAACCCCGTACAGCCCCTCCTTCTCCTAACACTTCACAGTTTAGCCTGATTAAGTCTCCAGGGAACGGTGCCTTCACAGCCCTGTCCTCTGCTAGTCTCAGAGTGAGAAGCCAGTGTAGGGCCAGTGGGGATTGCCATGGGCTGGATGGCCTCAGAAGGCACAAGGACATCTTGAGTCCCGGTTAGGGTCCTGGACAGAATGGCAAAAAAGGTCATCTGAGTGGGCTGGAAATGAAAGCTTTGGGTCCCAGCTTTTGCCACTCTCAGGCTGTGTGACTTTGGGCAGTTGCTTAGCCTCTCTAAGGCTAACATGCCTTAGCTTCCTCATTTCTAAAATGAGAATAATTCTGGTGTCTAGCTCATAGGATTATTTCAAGTTTGAATAACTTCATGTGTGTAATGCTCCAAATAGTGTGCAATGCTTTGTAGGTGTTGAAAAATATGGTGGTTACATTCTGCAAGTAATGGGGAATCATTGGCGCTAAAAAAATAAATAAATAAAATAAAATAAAATAAAATTAGCTTTTTCTTTTCTACACTAACAGCAACAACAACAAGAAAAAGGACATAAAAATACCAACCCCAAACTTTTGCCTGGACATGATAGCCACTTTGGATGGATTGTTCCATGGCTTCCAGCTGCTGGTGTAAAGCAGGGCCTCTTAAACTTTCCCTACCTGTAGTCCTTTTCACCCCAGAAAGTTCAATGTGACCCTGTGTGTATTAATAGGTAAAATGTATACAAGTTAGACACTGACTGGTAATAAACTATAAAGAAATCTATTTTTAAGCAATTTTTGTTAACATGTAATCTTAGCATTTGCTAAACATAAAAAAATGAATCTGCCTGCTAATGAAATGTGTGTGCTTATTTATTTTGAGATGAAGAATTTAGTCTTGGCTAGATATTTGATGCTCTAGGATATAGAGTATCTTCAACATGTCACAGTTGATTGAGGCTTTGATTCTATAATTGTCAGTGCTAAGGATGCTGATTTGATTAAATATACAGTAGAAAACAGCAGAAATCTGTTTAGTTCCATTTCAGAAGTTGCTGGAAATTTTGTTCTACTCCCATGCCAAAACTCTGAACAATTTGCATTCTTTCAGGGAAAACTCAAGTCAATAACTCAAATAACAGTTCTCTTTCTTTCTTTCTTTCTTTCTTTCTTTCTTCAATTCATTCATGGATAGTGTGGTGGCTTGAATGATAATGATAACCATGGGCTCATGTTGTTTGAGTCCTTAGTCACCAGGAAGTGGAACTATTTGAAAGGATGAGAAGGATGTGGTCCTGTTGGAGGAGGTGTTGCTGGGCTTTGAGATCTCCCTCTCTTTGTTCTCTCTCTCCTCTCTCTGTCTCTGTCTCTCTCAGTGGATCAGGATGTAGCTCTCAGCTACTGCATCAGTACCATGAATGCCGCCATGCTGCTGCCGTGCCCCTACCATGATGATAACAGACTAACCCTTTGAAACTACAAGCACGCCCACATTAATTCTTTTTCTAAAATAGAAGTTGCCTCGGTCATGATGTCTCTTCACAGCAATAGAACAGTGACTAAGACAAATGGTATTTATTCTAATATAGTACTTTTATTCCTTCAGAATGTCATAAAAACAAACAATGTATATTGATCATATTCACCCCTCATTCCTCCCTTGACCCCCTCTGTAATCCCCATCACCATACAGCCCTTCAAACTTCGTGTCTCTCCCTCCTTCCTCCCTTCCTTCCTCCCTTTTTTTATTTCTTCTCATTTTAAGTAACCCAATGAGTATTAGTATTGGGACCATGCACTGGTCAACCTGCCAAAGACCACAGTCCTGAAGAAAATTGACTCTTCCTCCCCTGGTATCCTCAGCTGTCAATAGCTCCTCCTTATCAGTAGGAGCTCATGAGCCATTTCCTGCTGCATGTTGGGATGTTGACTGTGTTGGTCTTGTGCATGTCTTATGCAGGTAACCATAGATACTGTGAGTTCATGAATGCAGTGGTCCTATCATATCTGAAAGATGCTGTTCAATTCCCAGCTTCTCAGAACTTGGCTCTTAAGATCTTTCTTCCTAAACTTTGTGGGAGGGAGTTTGATATAGGGAGATGGGAGGGTAGGGAAGAGAAGTAGGCTTGGAGAGAGCTAAACTTCATATACAAATATGTTATACACACACAATGGCTATGTATATTGGAATTACTCTACACAGGGGACAATGTTTGACCCAGAAGCCATAAGGTGCAGAACACAAAGCCCAGTGCTAGGTGTGAGATACTTTCCCTTGAGTTGCTGGTCAGGGAATATCTCTGAGACACCCCTATCAAAACAATCCCAACTATTTGCCATGCTCTTGGGTACCCACCAAAACTTGATGTAAGATGCTATTAACTACTAAAGATGCCACATCCTTTGGTGATAGGACTTGGGGAAATCCAACTGAGTATTACCCTGGAAGTGTCTTCCTAGTTGGCTAACTTTCATCGTACTGGAAGGCAAGATGTACGATGCTGGCAAAGAAAAGTCTTCAATACTTGAGTCTGAATCTCCCAAGGGACAATAAAAACCACCCTGGCAAGGTCTGTCCAAGGGTATAACAGTAGTATTATGTATAACACAGAGACAACCAATCCCTGCTTGTCCTTAAGATTCATTCCACAGGGGGAAAGTCACATATCTTTGTACTTTTACTCTGGCTCAGAAGCTGTAGCTGTGAAGCTCATGGGCACTAGGAGTGATCCTATTATCATTATTTTGCTAAATGGACATAGCATCAAATTACCTTCTAGGTATGTCTATACCCATGGATCAGTTCATCTTTCAGTTCTTAGTATGACCTTGTGCAGGGAATAGCAGTTAATACAGGCACAGCAGCTCACAGTGAGGAAAGCAAGCATCTGTGGACAGCTCAGTCATAAATGGCACACCTACACCACAGCAAGTTTTCAGAGCAGCATTCTAACATAAAACAGTCCAAGACATACTAAACTGATACTCATACACTGAGGAATGACAGTAGGAAACTATGAAAAGTCTTTGTTTTACATAATTAAACCATTATGTCTCAGTAAGAGCAGACAACTTTGTACATACAGTGAGAGCTCTGCAGCCCAAGTATCTGATAGGCTTGTGAATGACCCATGGTTTTTAGGTGGTCCTTATTGGAGTTATGTGGTGTGCTGGCATGCACAGTGCAGAGTGCATATGCTGTGTGCTCAGAAACAAGACTGCACAGAGGTTGCACAATGTGGCAGGACAAGGGCTGCCAGAAACACCTCGGGCTCATTTTATGTTTGATTTTAAATTAAATTTTGGTTATCACATGCTCAGAACCTTTTACTGTTGCCAATTTTTTATGACCTCTGCATTCAGTTACTTGACCCCATACGTCATGCATGTTCTTGCAGCCACTCCCTGCTCTCTGACTCACAGAGCTCCAGCCTACAGCTAAACCATTGTCTTGAGTGGCTGCCAAGAGACCCTCCCAGAAGATGAGAATATACAGAACAGAGGAAGGGCAGCTGAGAGGTGTGAAAAAAGGACACTGAGCCAGTTTGTCCTCAGTCTGTACAATGCCTCTCAACAGAATGAATGCTGAAACAAGAGGCAACTAAAATAATACATCAGCAGCAAGTTAGAATGAGGCCACTCTTCACTGTTATGTGTATCTTTAGAATGTAGTTATTTTCCTTTAAAATATTTATGTTAATTACTGGGTTCTTTTAGTTTTCAACAAACTAAACAAACAACAAAAAACCAAAAGGAAATAAAACAACTCTTCAGAGTCCTCAATATTCTGAAAAAAGGGTACTAAGAACAAGAGGTTTGAAATTTCTATTTTTATTATTTTTATTTTATACATGAATACATTTGTTGGCCAAAGCCATGCCTCACTCCCATGCCACCCCCTAACTTGTCTGCTTGGGAACTCCTGCCCTAGGCCAGGCACTCTGGAGCTGGAATCATTTGTTTTAAATCTCAGATTTTGTCTGCTGTCTTGTGGTCATGGACAACTCTCATCTCTCTGTGCCTTAAGTCTCTCATGAGTAAAGTGCTCATAACACCATCTGCCAGGCCAAGAAGAACGAGGTAGGTGTTAGCCATTACGGGTGTGTCAGCATTGTTGTCATTACTGAGGTTTGCCAAGAAACACAGAGACAGGATGAATGGAACTGATTTTTTTTTCTCTCTCTCACAAGGCCAGTTATGCCCACCTTCTCCACACCTTCAGTCTCATCATTAGTAGTCTGGGGAAGAAGAGGAAAGAATGAGACATGTCCCATTGTACAATGCAGGGAAAGGTGTAGAAGCCGCAAGGTGTTGCCTGGTATTCAAGTTCAGCATTGGCTCTGTGTCTGTCTTATGGGAACATACACTGTGCCAGGCAGAGGAAACCCCAAGGGCCCAGATAATAAACAAGAAATTCAAATCCCTGAGAGGGTTATTCTATTCCGGTGACAACTCAGTCCTCGTGGCTTAGTGGCAGAATATGATCTCAGCAACGTCTTCTCCAGCCATTTGCAAGTAGCCTGCAGTGGTCACCCCAAGCTTGGTGTGCATAGCTCAGAGTTAGTCCTCTAGCATGACACATGAATCCACAGAAAGTTCCAGGAAGAAAATAGTCCCCAGGCAGGGCTTGTTAAGAAAGACAGAGGGAGGGATGTTGAGATGGCTCAGTGGGTAAAAGCACCGATGTCAAACCAGATGACCCCAGTTTAATTTGTGAAACCCAAATGCTGAGACAGGTACCGCCTTTACATACACACACACACACACACACACACACACACACACACACACACACATACACATGAGGGGGGCGGGGGTAAAGATAAGAAAGGTAAACAAGTGCAGCATGCTTTATCACTTTATGCCCATCAGAGTGTCTTTGTGAGCTAAGTTGACATGACATCCTGACACTTCTGTTCTTGGCTGAACTGAGTTGCAGAATATTTGCCAGATTTGGGCCTCAAGTGAGCAGCTACATAATTGCAAACAGATCTGTATCTTATCCTTTGAGCAAGGCTCTGATTAGTGAACACCGAGATGCATTTAGGTCCTTTTGGCCCTGGAGAAACACTGACCACAAGATGTCCTCTAGTGGCCCTCTCGTGCTTTTAGAGAGAGGTGATCTGTTATAGACATATCTGACATATCTATGACCAAATAGCATGCAGGCTAGTCAGACATAGGCTCCACTTCCAGGAAAAATGAAAAAACAAACAAACAAACAAAAAATACAAGGCTCAGCCCAAACCCTTACCCAAACAGCTCTCCATGGAGCTAAGGAAGGGCTTGGCCACCAAGACTGTGTGTGACCAGTCTCAGTGGGTTTTGCTGTCCAGGCAGATCATGGAGTGGACAGGCTAAGAGTGGGGCTAGAGGGCTACCACTTGGGTGCAGTATGGCAATAGGCCTTGGACCAGTGATTTAACATCTGTGACCCTAGTTGTCTCCCCAGGAAAGGGGTCATCATGTTCCTTCCTTGCAGAGATGAGGGAACACCACAGCAAATTCCTGGGATGCGGCCTTTACTACAGCCTGTGACTGCCTGCTATTAGCCTTCATGTAGTGCTGGCTGAGCCTGAGGCTTAAAGGAAATGGCCACTGGTACACTGGGAAGACAGCTATATGAACAAGGGGCTAGGCAGCTTGCCTCTTGTTCATAATTCTGTCTTCTTTAATGGGGGGGACTGTGATTTATATGTCTTTCCTACTTACGCAGACATTACAGGATAGAGGAGGCAGAGGAAGGAAAGATCTATGTCACCTGAAAATCCTCTCACAGAAGTCACTGTCATAAAACCCAGAACAAAACTATTAACATTTCAATTCTTAGGTCTCAACAAACCCTGACTTGAGTACTGCACATGTGCCACTCAATTGAATTTAAAATCTTCCTCTGATAGCTTTACCAGGTGGCTATTTACTGTTTGCATTTTTAGTTAGTTATAACAAGGTACCAAGAGCTTAAGTAGCTTGCCCTAGGTTATACTGATAATCATGGGAGCAGAGTGAACACCTGAATATTCAAACCCAGCCAATCAAATCCCAGAACCTAATAGAATATCGCTTGCTAGGCTTATATGGGCGTTGTGTGGTTGCTTTTCCAAATTTCTGTCTAAAAGCGTGTATCATAATCCCCTGAGGCTGTTAAGCTGTGGCACTCTGGGAAGCTGTTAATTAGTTCTTCCTACCTTCTGGGCAGCTCTCTAACATCTTAGGAATACATGTGCCTATACCCAGGCACAGTCACACCCATGGGCCAAGAGTGAATGGGCTAATAGATACATAACTCATAGACAGCTTACAGAAACATGCCCAGGACAGAGACCAGAGTATGCATGTAAAAAAAAAAAGCGAGGACTCCTGATTCTGGTGGAGAGAGTACTACCAGCTTGGCTTGAAAAGTGTGAGTGGAGTAATAGCAAATGGTGAACTTTGTCCTACTTCATACATGATAAAAGTCATTCACATGGGCAACATGGTCCTGTGAGACTGCGGAGACTTCAACAGCACACCCTCCAATCTTCCTGTGCAGACTTTAAAAAAATAATAATCATTTATTTTTATGAGTTCCTTTTATAGGCTTTTGGGTAATTAAATTATCCAGTTAAATATCTCAAGAAACAAAACATTATTTCCCAATAAAATTCCATTAAATTCAACACATTTACTGTGTTTTTGTGGTGTCCATCATAGTAGTAGCTACTCGCCACATGCAGTAATTTAAACTTACAAATTCAGCTAGAGACAGACATCAAGGCAAAAGCGAGGTGTACGGAGAGGTGGCTGGGATCTCAAGTGAGGGGCTAAGGAGCCTCTCCACTCCCTTCTTCTTTGACCCCAATCTTGAGGGTCTCTTGTGGGTAATCATGTTGCTCTGACAAAGATGGTAATGGCTGTTATGTTCAGAACACAGAGTTCTACAAGGGCTAGGGAAGGGCAGAAAGCAGAAAGAATGTCTGTCAGAAAATAACCTACCCCAGGATGGGTAGTCATGGGACGGGAGACCCAAGAAAATCTCATAGACTAGTTGTCTTCAGATACTGAACTAGAAATTTAAAAGCAATGCATTCTCTCTTACTGGATTTCACAATATTTATTGTTTTCTAAACATGATTGAAGAGCAAGCATAAGAAAAACTTATTTCATTAAAATTTTTCATGTAACAAATCTTAAAAGAAGCCAGATGCAAATGTAATCGCATTATAATTCCACTTATACGAAAGTCTGGCATCAGCAAGATTGCTTCTCTAATGATAGAAATCAGAACAGCAGTTGCCTGGGGGAGGGGTGGGATGCAAGGTTTAGGAGCTGAGGCCAACTACAAAGGATTTGGGAACAGTTTCTGAGGCGCTGATGTTCTGTCTGGATAGGACACTGGTTACACAGGAGCACGCATTTGTCAGTAATTGTAGGACCATTTCAGTTCAGTGTGTTACATAGAAAGTAAATTTCATTTCAATTAAAATTTCATGCTGACTTGACATGTGATCAACAGATTAGATAGGTAGGTGGCAGATGAAGGATGGATGGATGGATGGATGGATGGATGGATAGATAGATGACACAGCATGACTTGTTCTGGCTCACATGAGTGATATTACAAAAGTATGCATTACCTCTTTGTCTGGTAGTGATCTGGTCTCCATGAACGTTATGCCATCGATAGGAAAGTGGGGGACACACTTCCTGATCCTGTGTGGTATGGAAATAATTATGTTGCTGTTGCATTTTTGCCAGAGGTTGTGAATGGTGTCATTTGGAGGTGGAAAGATTCTAATTAAACTGATGTTTTGTTCCTTTGTCTTCATTTTCTCCTCTTTTTTGCTTATTAGTATTTTCAGCAAAGAACATTTCAGTTTAGAAGCTGAAATTCACAAAGTTGTCTTTCCTTGGCTGAGAGAGTATGCCTATCTATGAGTGCAATGCTCTCGTGTGAACACTTGGCTCTTATATTCTGGTCAGTTAGTCTCTTCTGTCCCAGCATCAGGCTCTATGGGGTGTATCTATAGCCATGGAATCTCAGTAAGTGCTGCCACCTCATTCCTCATCTATTTCCATGTATGGATCCATCTCACTGTGGCCCTAGGGACAGCTTGGGTTTGCTTAGGGGTGTCCTTCTGCTGTGTGCCCCTCTTATTGCCTCTCTTTTCTTGTCCACAGATTACTACTTAACCCTTGATGAACCAATGAATAACATCACTACGTCCCTGGGGCAGACTGCTGAACTACACTGCAAAGTATCTGGGAATCCACCTCCCACTATCCGCTGGTTCAAGAATGATGCACCTGTGGTCCAAGAACCTCGTAGAATCTCCTTCCGGGCAACCAACTATGGCTCTCGGCTACGGATTAGAAACCTAGACACCACAGACACTGGTTACTTCCAGTGCGTGGCATCAAATGGCAAGAAAGTGGTTTCTACCACTGGAGTCCTGTTTGTCAAGTTTGGTAAGCAACCTTCAACTGGTTTGGCCATAGGCCATCATTCCATTAGGTCAGAACAGCCAGAGCCCATAAGAGCGCTTATTGAGACCCACAGCTGGAGCCATTGTATTTAATTTACGAATAAGTAACCCACAGCCCAGTAGGGAATGACCACGGTCAGAGTGACCCAGTCCCAAAGCAGCCGAGGAGGAACAGAGGAGGCCACTTCACTCAGATATCACTCCTGCGCCTCTAAACCCCTGTGACATTCTAGCTCTCAGCACAGGTTCTCCTGGCCCCAAGGTGCTGGGAATGCATGTCTTCCCATATGCAGTCGCTAGGCCTCCAAGAGGGGCAGGGGATGCTCTGCCAATGGTTCTTTGCATTTGTCTGGTCATTTTTTTTAAAGACCCTGTGCTGTGGGAGATGGGCATGTTCTTACTGGTTTGCTTTGATTTATAGAGGTGCGGGGAGGCGGGAGAGGGGAACTAAGGGCAAAACAGCAAATCCAAGCAACATCAATAAGGGTGGGAGTTTTCACTGTCATTGGTGGGCAACGCTCCCTCCCGCTCCAGTTACTCAGACTGTTTTCTTTTGTTGTTCTCCCGTTTCTTCAGGGCCTCCTCCCACTGCAAGTCCAGGATCCTCGTAAGTATTCCACATCTCCAGGCTCTGTCATTTCTATGCATTTCTCCGTAGGTTTCTGGGCAGAGCCAGCGCTGTCCTGTGCTTGGGCCAGAACACTGCGTTTCCAGATGCTGCTGCCTTTGCTTTCTCTCTGATGTGACGCCTCACAGGAGAGCCGCCCTGGCAGTAGTCTCCAGCCTGGCAATCATGAATCTGACTGATCAAAGCAAACCTCTTCCTACATTTACTATTTTTAAATGAATCTAACAGTTAGCAGCAAGAGTGGATTTGGTCGAATCAAACAAAAAAAAATGATAGAGTGTTGGCTTAGGGACTTTTTCCTCCTGCTAACAGCGTCTGTTTTACATTCTGCAAGCATTTCTGATGCTTTGAATTATTGCACCGGGCGACATTAGCTGATCACTTTATTTTTTATTCCTTTCAAAGAACTCAGCAGCTGGAGTTCTAACTCACAAGGAGGAGGGAGAGCCCCGTCTTGGATTGAGAGTCCCCTGGAAGTTAGATTCCTTCCAAGTCCCTTGATAATGCAGTCTAAGGATTCCATTTCTTTAAATGATGCTATTGTTGATGCGTTTATTATTCCGGCTGAAGGATTCTCATCTTACACTCTAGAAACATCTACTCGAGGAGGTTTTTTCTCTTTATGTATATTTTTATTTGGAGAGAAAGACCCATTTATTCGAACCCTCGCTTTGCAGGGAAACCCCCACCCCCATATTCTGTAAACTTCTAAGGTAGAATTCACCAGGTCTGCCATGAGAGCCTCGGCGTGCCTGGCCTGGACCACACCAGGGTGAAAAGTAACAGCCACTTAGCCTACTCTAATCCCCTCTGTGCCACTTAATTACAGAGTGGGGAATTTTAGTGCATTGGTGTGTACCTGGAGGCCCAGTGGCCCACAATCCCATTAATAAAATAGGTACTGGGTAAAAATAAACATTGGCCTTCAGCCACACTGCTCTGCTATTTCATCAGCCAGTTAAAGCCAACTGTGAAAGAGTCTTTAAAATCACCAAGTGCTAATTGCGTTCTGCTCACTGAGATCTAAAATATGGCTTGATCTCAGAACAAGTCCGGAGTTTGGCCACTCAGCCTCACAGCTCCTGAAGCTAACTTTTTTTTTTAAAGTTGTCTCACGAATTCCATTGTATGTGGAATTCTTTTGAAGTCTTATTTAAACAAAGATTAAAACTTTTGTTACATGCTGTAAACCCACTTCTCACTCGGGTCCCTTATTTGTTCATATTAATCTGTTTCTAGTGTGCCTGGTTTTTGTGGTTCGATACCTTCCCTTTGCTGTTCAGCCCTGGCCTATGGACTCTGTCCCTGCTGCTTTGGCATGAGATGGTTACTTTCTTGGTAATCCCCGTGGTTTTAAAGTACTGACGCGTCCTCCTTTCTGTACCTGTCACCTTTTTCTTGGTGGCCATCTTTCTGGTGAGCCCAGTGTCTCATGGTTTGATTTTGAACAAAGATAAAACTAGCAGCTTTGTGAGTTGAAATACCTGAAAAGGAGTCTGGAGTTCATTAAAGACACCTAACCACAGCTAAGGGGATCTGTTGACATCAGACATTTGTGTTTCCTGTTTGCTGTCTGAGCACCTACTGAGTTTAATGAGCAAGTTGGAAACCTCACAGAGCCTCTTCCAGGTCAATCCCTATCATGTTGGCACCCTAGTTGGCATTGTTGTACTGTTTTTTTTTACTTAGTGTGTGCAAGTGCGTGGGCAGGTGCCTGACGAGTATGTCCTGCTCCATCAGCCTCTGCTCTATTCCTTTGACACAGAGTCTCTCACTGAACCTAGAGTTACATTAGTGACCAGCAAGTCCCAACAATTCTCCTATTTCTCTCACCCCAGGACCCACAATCATACCTGACATTTTATGTGGCTTCTAAAGACTTGAACCCAGGTCCTCATGTTTATACAACAAGTGTTCTTACTGGCTGAGCTGTCGCCCCAACCCCAGTACTCTTTACTCATTCTCTTAAAAACCCATGGCCTCCTTTTTCAACTACCAGTGCTTACTCTGTCTCTAAGCATTCCTAATATGAATTCCCAGATAGCATGGTAGTTCCCATCTGTACCCTCGGAGTCCCCAGTAAGCAGGCAAAACCGAAAGCAGTCAGAAATAAGCAAAATGAGAGCTACAGGGACATCACAGCATTGAGGATAATGTGGAGGGCTGGAGAGACGGCTCAGCGGTTAAGAGCACTGGCTGCTTTTCCAAAGATCCTGAGTTCAATTCCCAGCAACCACATGGTGGCTCACAACCATCTGTAATGTGATCTGATGCCCTTATACTTAATAAATAAATAAATAAATAAATAAATAAATAAATAAATAAATCTTTGGAAAAAAAAAACCAAAAAACTAGAAGTCTAAACTTAAAAAAAAGGATATCCTTACATTGTTCTTTTTCCCAAAATAGAAAGGGCACACAGTTTACTAGTTTATTTGTAAGTAGCATGGTCAGAGTCACTGAAAATAAGATGAAATCCAAGATGCCACTGTGACACCTAGAACATCAGAAGAGTGAGAGGCAGGAGACAGGACCGAGGGAGAGGCAGGCTCTGAGCCTGCAGCCCATGAGGGCGCCAGTCCCCCCTTCTGAGGAACCAGGATTGGCTTCGGGATGGTGTCGCACTGAGAGTCTGAGCAAGTTTGAGAGTTTTGCATGGCTCTGTTTATAACCTCAGGCCTTAGTTCTGCTATTTGTGCTAGACTCTAGCTCACTCCTGGAGGCCACAGGTCCTGCAGCAGTAGAAACCTTATACTGTCCTAAGATTTAAAAGATGTAAATCAAACCAGGAAAACTGCCATCTATGCATACTGACAAATCCACCTTCATTCCCCAAAATAAAAAATATGTGCGTAAGATTTGTTTTCTATAATTGAAAACCCAGAGTATCACATTTTACTATTTTAATCATCATTTTGTGTGGCTGAGTATTCTACTCCTGGACTACACGCATAATATAATTTGTATAATTTTATGTTACATCTAGAAAATGCTGTTTTCTCCATTGTTCTAAATGGACTTACTTCACATAGGGATTAACTTTGGAGACAAACCTAGAATTTTGTATAGCATATTCAAACATAGACTTGGGATCATATCTAATAGTCATTATTATAGCATATGTTACTGATTTTATAACCACAGCAAGAACATCAGCTTAAATGCACAGATTGCCTCAGTATGTACAAATTGAAAAGAGCAGTCATGTGCCACTCATCAGTAAAAAGGCATCTGTGCAAACGTGTCACTATGCATCTGAGAGTATCCTCATAGAAATATAGACAGTGTAAGTTCGTCACTTGGTGTGATTTCCGATGGAACCAAGACACACAGACGCCTGAAGCTGCCAGCTTCACACAGCCTATTTACAATACACAATTTAGGCTTATACTCTAAATAACGATGAATAGTATATGTCATCTATAGCCAAGTGATGTAAACTGCATAGCTAAGATATTACAACAGTATCGCACAGCTCTGGAAGTTAGAATTCCAATATCAAGGCATCTGCAGGGTTGGCTCGTCCTGAGCACTGTAAAGAAGGATTTCTGTATACCCCTGGGGCTTACCAGCACTTGATGACATTCATTGGTTCAATGATGCATTACTTCAGCCTGGGCCTGATGCATCCATGGTGTTCTCCCTGCAAAATTCTGCAACTAGCCCCATTTGGTGAAAGCAGCAGTAGCACTGTGCTAGGATCCACATTGTTGCTTTGACTCAACTCTTTTAAAGGCCCAGTTTTTACCTAATTCTGTGGTCCTTGGGGAGAGAGCACCCTTATTCTAATTTGTGGAGAGGACACAGTTTAACAGACAACTTGTAATATTTCAAAATCTTGCTCAGCCATGTGAAACACTGGCTAAGTATATCTCTCTAAAATATGAGAATTTCTCCAGTTATTGGAATATAATGAAAAGCCAAGACTATTGATGCTTAGTAGTAGTCAAAATGCTGTTTGCTGTACAAAAATTATTTACAGCCAAGCTGGCAGGAAGCATGTGGCTAGGTGACTGGTTTCTTTTTTCCCTGACTGACATGTTTCTGTCACTGCTGTGCTTCTCATGTGAAAAGCTGCACCTGCTGCTCTGACGGAAGCGTAGCGCCCGCAGCCTGTCTGTCACTGTCAATCTGGGTGGAGACTGGTCCCTGGGGCCAGAACCACGCTGATCTCATCAGCAACATTTAAGGTTCTGTTATCCTGTGCCAGCCTGAAGTGTGTCAAAGCACAGAGGGGCCCATGTGGGCCCTTTACTTCTATTAAATTCATTTCTTGTTTGATTGGCTTTTTGAAAAATGTAGGCACAGGGTGGGTTTGGACTTTCTCTCCTCTCTTTCTAAGTAACTGGTTTACTGACCACTTTGAAGTGTACAGCCCAGTGTTACTGTAGTCAGGGATGTGCAGCCCTCATGGTTACCGCATGGTATCTGTGCTTTTGTGTTTGGCTTACTCAACTTAGGCATAATGGTTTGGGGTCAACCACATTATGCCATCTAGTAATTCATAGTTTTATGACTGAATGATATTCCACTGTGTGATTACATCACATTTTGTTTATTTCTTCCCTGTTGGACACTTAGTTGCATCTGATTTTTGCCCATCCAGAATAATGCCATGTATAAGGTTTATTTTTATTTTATTTATTTTTTATTTTTTTGTTTTGTTTTTTGTTTCTTTCTCCCTTTTATTTTATTTTTTAATTTTTTGTTTTGTTTTTTGTTTTTTCCCATTTTATTTTATTTTTTTAATTTTTTATTAATTTATTCTTGTTACATCTCAATGGTTATCCCATCCCTTGTATTCTCCCATTCTTCCCTCCCTACCATTTTCTCCTTATTCCCCTCCCCTATGACTGTGCCTGAGGGGGACCTCCTCCCCCTGTATATGCTCATAGGGTATCAAGTCTCTTCTTGGTAACCTGCTATCCTTTCTCTGAGTGCCACCAGGCCTCCCCCTCCAGAGGGCATGGTCAAATATTTTCATTTTATTTTTGGTTTGGTTTGGTTTGGTTTTTTTTTTTTTTTTTTTTTTTTTGATATGTTTTCAGCTTCTTAGATACATACCCAAAAGTGTAGTTTGGAGGACATTTGAAAACTATGTGATTAAAGTTTTGCAGAATGGCAAGGCTGCTTCCAAAGGAGCAGCACCATTTTATTTTAGCAATGACAACAAAGGAGAAGGATTTGAATTTCTCTTCATTCTCTGACACTTGTTTCCATTCTAAAATTTTTATCTGTCAATCTACCTATGTATCATCTTTGTATCCATCTATCAGTCATCCATCTACCTACTATCTAACTCAGCCACCCGAGTGGCCGTGGTCCTTTACTGGGCTTTAATGTGCATTTCCTAAGGACTAATGTATTGAGTATCTTTTATGTCTTTATTGGAGATTTGCATGTCTTGGGAAATATCTTATCAAATTCTTTGTACATTGTTTGAGAATTTTATCTTCTCATTCTTTGTTTACAAGATATGTGTGTGTACATACATATATATGTATACATATATATATATGTCTACATACGTACCTTTCTTAAATTAATGGCTTCAGAAATTCCTGTCTTTCTGCACACTTCTCACATTTTCTTGGTGGTGTTTATTAAAGCACATTTAAAATTTTTTTTTACTGCTGACAGGCTTAGCTGTTTATACTTTTGAGAACACATTACCTAACAGAAACTCACAAAAAAAACTTTTTTAGGTTCTGTCTGTATATGCCATCTTTTTATTAATTTATTCCAGAAATTTTTAATATATTTTTTCATCATGTTAGTTTACAATTTTAGGTCTTTTCAGAATTATGTGTTTATTTTTATTTTATAAGCATTGATTGGTGCCTGCAAGTATTTCTTTGTGAGGGTGATGGATCCCATAGATCTAGAGTTACAGACAGTTGTGAGCTGCCATACAGGTGCTGGGAATTGAACCCGGGTCCTCTGGAAGAGCAGCCAGTGTTCTTCACAATGGAGCCATTTATGCAGCTAAGAGAATAGAGTCATTCTGCATATCCATTCGAATAGCTACAGTGCCATTTTCTTGTTGAGAAACAATTCTTTGCCCTTTGTATTGTGCTGGGCCTCTCTTAAAACCAAGTGAAAAACAATGCATGTGCTTATTCCTGGAACTCTATCCCATTGACCTGCATTTCTTGACTATGTCAGTTTCATGGAGTCTTCTTTACTATACATTTGTGGTGAGTTTTACAATCAGGAAGTGAGTTCTCTGAACCAAACCGAGTTTCAGTAGATAACAGAAACAGTAGATAGATCATTGATTGATTGGTTGGCAGATAGATAGATTGATAGATGAATAGGTAGGTAAGTAGGTAGGTAGACAGACAGACAGACATTGCAGAAGATCGATTTCTGTTACTGTGTAGACAGACATGTCCAGCATCTGTGGAGTAGAGCACCAAGGCAAGCTCAAGCCATGCGGATGCTGCTCATGCTCCAATCTGCAGGTAGGACGCCTCAGTTCTGCTCTGACAGGCTCTAAAGCTATCTGGGTCAGACCCATCCGAATGCCAAGTGCAGCCTCCACAGTGAACCGGTACACACTGTCAGAGCAACAGCTAGCCTAGTATGTGACTGGGTAGTTAGGAACTATACCTTGCCACCTTGACCAAACAAACAAACAAAAACAATATCACCACCAACAACAAAACAATTAGCCATAACATCTTCAGTGTTGTTTTTTTTTTTTCAAGACTTTCCCTGTGTCCTGTGTCCCTTACATTTACAGGTGTATCTTAGAATTTGTCTTAGTAGTAGTGACAAACACCATGTGGGTAGCTGGATGGGGTGTGGTGCACTCCTGTGTTCCCAGCACTCGGGAGGCAGAGGCAGAGGCAGGCAGATCTCTGTGATTTCAAAGCCAGCCTGCTCTACAGAGTGAGTTCTAGGATAGCCATGTCTACACAGAGAAACCCTGCCTCGATAAACCAAAACCAAACAAAAAATCATGTAGGATTTTAAAAAATACATTGGCTCTATCGATCTTGTAACTGATTTGGGGAGGATTTATATCTATACAATATTAAATCTTCTGTTCTGTGAACATGGTGGTATCATTCCGTGTATTTAACTTCTCTACATAGGTTTGTAGATTTCACTGTACAAGCCCAGTTCACTTTTTAGAAAAAAAATATTTCTAAGTATTTAGCTATTTTTATATTAACACTATGGCATTGGGCTTACTTTCAGGTTTTTCATTTTATTCTATAAAGATGCAGTTCATTTCAATAAACTGATTCTATGCCCTGTAGACTTTGTGAGATATAGACTTGAACTTGTCCTATAGCTCTAGTAAGTATGTCAGTATATGTGCCTTGTGTCTGTATCTGTGTCATATGTGTCTCTGTGTCTATGGATGTGAAAAGGTGCCTATGAATGCCCGTGTATATGTGTGTCTCAGTCTCTGTGTGTGTGTGCACCTGTGTGTGCGTGTGTGCATGTGTGTATGTGTGTGTGTGTGTGTGTGTGTGTGTGTGTGTGTGTGTGTGTGTGTGTGTGTGTTCCCTGGAACTCTCCATCTATAAGACTATGTTATCTGGAATTTCAGATTGCTTTGTCCTCCTCATCATGGACACTTTTTATTTCTATCTCTCACACATTGGCCTTAACTGGACTCAGCCATGCACTGTTGAGTAGAAGTGCTAAGAGAGGAGATCCTGTCCTTTTCCCTCATCTAAAGGGAAACACTCCTAGTCTTTTGCCATTGAATTTAATGCTAGCCATGGGTTGTTGATTTTTTTAATAGATGCTTTGTATCAGGATAAGAAAATGTTGCCTTTTTATTCCTCTTTCCATGTGTGATTTTTTATTATGAGAAGACATTGGGCTTTGCTGAATAATCTCTGTATCCATTGAGGTAATCATTGGATTTTGTTAGTCCTTCTTTTATTAGTGCACTGTATTACATTGATTACATTGATTGAACAAACTGTTATTCATAGAATACTTTCAACTTGATCACTGTGTGTGTGTGTGTGTGTGTGTGTGTGTGTGTGTGTGTGTACCCCTTGTGTACTTTACTGGATTCCATTTGCCTACATTGTTTTTAAAAATTTAAAAAGTTAATTATATTTTTGCAAGTGTGACATATGGAAGTCAGAGGAGAATTTGAAGGAGTCCCTTCCGCTGTGTGGGTCCTGGAGATCAAACCCCTTCACCTGCTGAGCCATCTCATGTGCCTCTTTTGTTTTGTTTGCTGACATTTTATTGAGGGTTTTGTTTTCTGTGTTTATAAAGGGCATTAATCTCCAGCTTTCTTGTGATATCTTTGCACAGTTATGGTGTAAGCATAATACCAAAGTCTTCAACTGAATTTGGACGTACTTCCTCATTAGGAAGCCTATGAGGAAATTCTGCTCATTCGTGCAGATGTTAATATAATTCACCATGAAATCCATTTGAAACATCTTGGAATTACTAGTTCTACTTCTTTACTTGTTATAGATCTATATTTAATTTTTTCCCTTCGTAGTCAGTTTGGATAGTCCGTGTCTTCGTTCAAGTTTGTCCATTCTGTTTAGATTTTCCAGGCTGTTGGCATATAGTTGCTCACATGGTTAGTGCCATGTTGTTCTTTTCATTTCTGTGACAGTAGTAATGGCATCATTAATTTTATTCTTGATTTTAGTGACTTGTGTTATTTTCTCAGTCAGAGTAGCTAGCCTAGAACTAGTTTGTCTTTATTTTTTTAAACTTGAGTGGCTTAAATGATATAGTGTGGCCATTTTGTATATCAGCTTGCCTCCCCTGTGACATTGCTGTGTGGTGTCGTCATTTTAATTTCCTGGACTAAATGTGTATAGTCTTGATTCTCCAGTGGTACAGTTGCAGATGGCAGTGCACTGGGAATACACTCCCCCGGTGGTTAGCCAGAGGGGACCTTAAAGCAGAAGTTCCGCTACTGTTTGCCAAGGCTTCCATGAGTGTGCAGATCCTGCCTGCCTCCAGCACTCCAGCGGCTGACACTTGTGCCTTTGCTTCATGTTCTGCTGTTACGGCACCTCATAGAGTGCCAGATGAAAGAAATAGGGGGCTTGCTTTCCTGGGCGTATACATAGCTCCTCTCATGCAAAAACTCTCTGTCCCTTTGTCAGAGGATTCATAGGCCAATAGACATCTCTTTGCTCAGTGCATTGGGCTTTGTTCCCACTCTTATTTCACCCAGCTGGGAATGCTACCATAGGCAAATATGATCTTTTTTTTTTTTCTTGACCAATGTCATGGGAACAGGACTTTGTCACTGTGAAACTACATAGCTGGTCAAATAAAGACACATTTGTGAGTGGGATTTTCCAGAAAGTAAGCAGTTGTTCTCAATCTGTGGGTTGTAGCCCATTTGGGGATTGCGTATTAGATATCCTGTGTATTAGATATTTATATTGTGATTTCTAATAAAATTTGATTTATAGCAAAATTACAGCTATGAAGGAACAACAAAATACTTTTATGGTTAGGAGTCACCCCGACATGAGGAACGGTATTAAAGGGTGACAGCACTAGGAAAGCTAAAAACCACTGCTATAAAAAATGATGGTGAAGAGATGGGGGCAAGTTAAAAAACACTGCAGGATTCTGAAGCCTAACAAAGTTCAGCTTTTGTGTTTTCTATTTACCCTTTATCTAACACGTGAGCAGCCCTAGCATGGCCTTGCTTGTGTACTTGACATTCTCTGAGTTGAAGGTGCATTTATTTCTTTTCTTTCATCTTCTGGAGCCTTCTTCAGGTCTGTCTGTTTAAAGACTGTGTCATTTGTAAAAAGTATCCATTGTAGTCAGGTTCCTTTTGCGGTGATAAAATACCATGAGCAAAGGGAACTTGGCAAGGAAAGGGTTCATTTAGCTTACAACTCTTGGGGTCACATCTCCCTCACAGATGGCAATCGGGACTGGAACTCCAGGCAGGAACCTGGGGGCAGGAACTGAAACAGAGTTCATGGAGGAATGTCATTCACTGGCTTGTTCATCCTTCCCTCTTACACCACTCAGGACCACCTGCTTGGGGTTGGCACTACCCACAGTGGGCCAGCCCTCCTACATTCAGGAAAACGCCCCCCCCCCCATAACGTTTGTCTACAGGGAAATATCAGCTATGTGTGTTAGGATTTGTTTGCCTCCAGGCAAATCTTATAGAAGCATTTTCTCAGCTGAGGTTTCCTCTTTCCCAAATGGCTCTATCTTATGTCAACCAGCACAATATCTATGTTGGAAGGATGTTGACGATTAGCTTAACTAATAAAATGCTTTCTATGTCAGAGGTAGCAGTAGCCTGGCACATGTTAGGAGCTGAATAACCCTGGCTAACATTATCATTGTCATCACTACTGTTTGAACAAAGAGGTTAGACCTTCTTTCCTGTCAGAACCCTCCTGTGGACACTCTTCCCTGCTGTGACCCTCAGCCAAAGACATTGAAACCTTTATTTCCTTTTCTCTCATCAGCTTTTTGGCCAAAATCCCTTTCAACAACAACAAAAAGGATCAAGTAGCTCTTACTGTTTTTTTTCCTCCTCTTTTATCTGTTTCCAAGTCTCAGGCATAGTGAAAAAGTAAAGCTGGGTGCTGGCCCAGCCCAGGAAGTGATAATATAACTTTCAACTCAAGATAAACTCAAGGAGATCTTTCAACACAGCTACTCAGGCAGTTGGGAGATGTGATGTCCTGTAGAGAAGGAACGAGGGAGTCACTCAGCAGCTGGGCCAGACACAGAGGGGACACCATTCCAGTGAGGCCAGCTAAGCATAGTGTCCACATCAAAACCACTTTAGACTTTGCATTTCTCAGAGCAAGCACCAGATTGGGGACATGGGGAGATTAAACAAGAAGGCTTTCCAATCCCAGGAGGCCAGGCCCAAGAATACAGAAGGCTAAGAAACCAATCTCTTGGGTCTCAACCCATCCTTGTCACTCAGCAACCTCGATTTTTATGAACAAGGTGTGGAAAGCTCCCATTCAAATGACACTTGTGAAAATTGGCGCGGCATCTCTGTATGCAAGGCATATCCCAAAAGAGAACAAAATCCCCCATCTTCCAGGCAGATGTTTTCTGGGCACCTTTTCACTAAGCTATGAGTGTCTTGTTCCTCACATTACCTGTGACTGCTTCCACACTTCACACAGAACAGCGATTGCCCAGCAAATGTGTGTTGAGTTGGGGAGTAGTTTCTCCATGCCTCACACAGTCCTAGGGGTTGGTGGTGCCACTGGCCCACACCCTTTAAGAAATAAGCACTTAAAAAAGACTCCTGGTTCTAGCCTTCTGTGTCACTCACTAGCCAGTGACCTTAGACAAAAGAAAGCATATCTTCTTTGGCCCTTAAATTTCTTTTTTTCTAAAAAGAATTTTTTTTCTTTTTTTTCTGACTGAAGAACTCAATGAAAGGCTCAATGTCTTCTAAATTTTCTTCTGAATTTGATGATGAATTGAAACTCAATGTATTATCTCCTCTATCATGAGAAGACCTCATTAAGGTTTTGAATTCTGTGCCTTCAGCTCCTAGGTTCTTTTTCTCTACTCTGAGGTACGAGTAGTTTTCCTTTATGTCATGAACATCCATTCTCACCATCGCAAACAAGACCGTATTCAGTTACATTGAGTCAGTAAAAAAGGTTTACAGTAACATGGCCCTCAAGAACACACCGTAAGATTCTGAAGAGACTGCTAGAAAAGGAGGTCAGAAACAGCATCTTCCTAGAAATTGGCTTCCTGTGACTCTATGGCAGTACTACAAAGTGGGGGTAAACACCCAATTCTGCTATGTCAGGGGTAGACAGTGAGCTCCGCTCTCTGCCAGCCACCTACACAAAGGTATCTGTATGAAACTGCAAAAGCACAATGCATTAGTTCTTGTTGCTGTGACAAGAAAATACCTGACAAAAAGCAACTTAAAGGAGAAAGGGTTTGTTTTGAATTACAGTTTGAGGGACGATAGTCCACCATGATGGCGAAGGTGTGATGCCAGGATCCTGACGGAGGTAATCACTTTGCATCAGCAGCCAATGGTAGAGAAAGATGGAGTTCTCAACTCACTTTTTAATTTTTGTTTAGTCCACGATGCCAGATCGTGGGATAATAATACACCTACTGTCATGGTGAGTCACCCTTCCTCAGTCCTAGGAAACACCTTCATGGGCAAATTCAGAGATGTATTTCCATGGTGATTCTAAATTTAGACAAGTTGTCAAGATGAGCCGTGTTGAAATCTGGGCACAGCCATTAGCCATCCTCACTGTAGAGATGTAAACGTGGATTACAGAGCTTACACCGGTTTAGTCCCTCCCCTTGTTGAAGGGAGCAATCAAAAATGCATATAGAAATTATATATTTGGTTATCTTAAGCATTGCATAGAAAGAACTCACAGTGCTCTAATTTTTTATATTCATGAAGCAATCTTAATACAGGCAAGGAGGTACGCTCTAGGAATAGCAGGAGAGAGATACATGATGGAGTATGCTCAGAGATCTTGAGTAAAACATTTTTGTCCTACCAACACTGAGTCACACAGTCTCAAGCTTCATTGGCATAGATGTGAAGACCCTGAATTGTAAGAAGGCCAGTGTTGGTTCAGAGCAGAGGTCTCTTGTACAGAGCAATTCATAAAGGTTTATTTACAGCTTCGTAGCACACCTTAACCATTGAGACTCTAACTTCTCTGAAGCCACATGAAAATCCTAAATCTATTCCTTGTTACTAAATAATGCCAATCACCTAATTTTTTTTCGTCCAAACCACTCACTTCTACAAAGTAACATTTCTATGATATATAGTTATTAAAGATAAAACATATTACTTTATCTTTACTATCAATAATCCATAATGGCTGCCAATGATCACCACTTCCAAGGTTTACTTTGCAATCAGTCAGGGCAACTGAGATTACCCAACATTGTTGGCCTTGCTATTATATAAAATGGGAACCTACACCTAGAACTTGGACAACAGCATAATGTGACTTTGAACCACAAATGCAATTCCTTACCACTGGGCATAGAAGTGCCTTAGAATAATTGAGGGGTTATGATGAGCCAGTCATCAATCACCTCAAAGGCAGGCCTAATATTTTATGTCCAACCTCCAATAGCCCTACCCTCCACTTATTTTATAAAATTGGATAAATATAAGTTTGACTTATCAATTATCCCTTGAGAAGTCTCACACACACACACACACACACACACACACACACACACACACACACAATGTATATATATATATATATATATATATATATATATATATATATATATATATATACACACACACACACAGTATGTGTGTGCATGTATATCATGATATTTGATATAGCTATATATTAAAAGATGATTGGTGACTGAATTATGATAGCTACTTAATTATTCCTAGGGCACTTCTTACTCTAAGGGCAAGAATTTGCCTTTGAGTTATTTTACTGTTTTATAATGAAATTTCCTACATTCTTCAATATAATTTCTGATGGTAATTTTTATCAGAAACAATTAACTATTAAAAACACTGGCCTACTAAAAACACTGGCCTACAGTGTCAAGTCACTTCAAATACAAGTTTTCTAGTACCCAAGATGACTACCAAATTAGCATTTGTTTAATATTCTAACTACACCGATAAACTGATTCATCATTTTTAAGAGTTGATTTGACTTTGAACCACAAATTATTAATTTCCAAACTATGTCTATCCAAATTAAATACATTTGCTAAATATTTTAACAACTTAGTTTCATTGATATTAAATTCAGAGGTATAATGCAATAATTGAAAACAACACCCAGTTTATCAATATAAATAGGGTGTTTTTCAAAGTTTTTCTTGCAGATTTTGTAGCCAGTTTGCAAAATATCATCAGTCACAATTAGTATCTGCAGAATAATTCCTGTTACGTGTATAAATGCAGCAATTGCAGGTATGTGTTACACAAAGCCACAGTTGAACACACATTCTGCACATGCCTTGCTAGGTTATAGTGAGCTTCTCCTTTAAAGCAGAAAGGTCAGCAGTTCATTCACAGTGTGGCAGCAGCAAGAACGTGTAACACAGTGTGGCAGCATCGAGAATGTGTAACACAGTGTGGCAGCAGCGAGAACGTGTAACAGTGTGGCAGCAGCGAGAACGTGTAACACAGTGTGGCAGCAGTGAGAATGTGTACATTTTTGCCCTTGACTACTGAGTCTCCCATGGCATATGTCTGTTCCAGGAAATGCTTGCATTGGAATCAACGGTGTAGTTAACAGTTGTTAGACTCTTCGGTGACTGGCCAGCAAGCCCTTTTGATAAACATTTCCACTGATCTTGGCTTCTCCCCACGTCTCTAAACACTGGCAGGGATTCTCTTTGCTCACATATCTGAGATGTTAAAGCATCTCTATCCTACCAAGGTTTTCAAAATTGGCATCAGAAAACGTGAGCACAGGTATTTTCTGTAGCTTTATCTCTTCATTTTTGCTCTTATTGAAAATAGGTTCTTTTCTCATAGAATATATCCTGCTTATAGGTTCCCCTCCATCTACCCCTCCCAGTTCCTCCTCCCCTCCCTTCCCCTCCGGATCCACTCCCCTTTTTGTCTCTCATTAGACACAATAAGGCTTTTAAGAGATAACAACCAAATATGATAAAATAAAATAGGATAAGATGAAGCAAAAAACTATCATATCAAAGCTAGACACGGCAACCCGGCAAAGAGGAAAAGAGTCCCAGGAGCAGGCACAAGAACCAGAGCCTCACTTGTTCTCACAGCCAGGAGCCCCATACGTATGTTAAGCTGATAACTATGATACAAACACGGAGGACTTGGTGCAGACCTATGTAGGCCCAGTGCTTGCTGCTTCGTTGTCCATGACGCTCATATGTGCCTTGCTTTGTTGATTCAGAGGTCCTTGTTCTCCTGGTGCCCTCCATCCCCTCTGGCTCTTAACAGTCTTCCTGCCTCCTCTCTCATGGGATTCCCTGAACCCTGGGGGGAGGGATTTGATGGAGACCTTTCATTTAGATTCTCTCTCTGCGTGTAATGTCTGGCTGTGGGTCTCTGCATCTGCTCCCATCTGCTGCCAGAGGATGCCTCGCTGATGATGAGAGGGTAAGACACTGACCCATGAGTACAGCACAATATATCATTTGGAGTCATTTTATTGATACTGTTTTCCCCTCTTAGGCCAGCAGTATGTGGTTTTACCCTAGGTCTCTGGGCATTCTGGTCTCTGGTTCTTGGTTTCCCAATCAGTGTCTGGCATGGGTTCCCTCTTGTGGAGTGGTCCTTAAGTCAACTCAGACATTGCTTGACTACTCCATAAGTTCTGGAACACAGATCCTTTCAATACCCCAAAGTAGGCCAAAGCAATAAGAGAGTCATTGGTATTGGCTTATTAAATTTCACTAAGCCTGGATTTTGACCTAGTGGCTGGAAGACGACTCATCAGAGTTTAATTTTTTTTGTCATACCATACTGGAATTCTTTGATAACATCTGTCAAAGATGAAGCAATGCCTACTGTACAGGTTTAATTTCATAGGCCATAAATTGACTTTATGTTTGTGAATTTGGAATTTCTTCATAGTAAAACATAACCCAAAATACTGATATGCCAATTTCCCTAATATCGCATATCTCATCTAAAGAAAAGAACTCACAATTTTTCAAATTTTGTATCAGCCGACTTTTGATTTTCTAAGAAAGACTTAATAGGCTATCTATGAGTATAATAGTATTCTTTTCTTATCCTTTGTCTGTTTTTAAATGGCTTTATAGGGCCTTGCATTATGATCTGTACATAAATCTCTGTCTTCTATCACCAGTATGACTTAAAGTACCTGCAGTCCTAGAGGTCGTCCCTACTTATGAGATGGGGTTTGATGTCATCTTCAGCTGTATAGCAAGTTCAAGACCACTCCAAGCCACATACAACTCTATTCCCCTAAGATGTCCTTAAGACTGTTTAAACTTACATTCCCAGATTATATTCAAATTGCATAAAAATGCTTTTCCTTTTGGGTGTTTAATTCTGGTTTCAGATGATCAATTTCATTCTTTGTTGTTGTTGGTTTTATTTTTTTTTTTTTTGAGCACTTCTAGGGAATATTTAAAAACAAAACTACTTATGTCATTGCTGAAAAAGCTTCTTGAATATTATCTACTTTAGTATTTTTTAAGTTTAGCTTTTTTTTTTAAACACAGCATACAAGATTTATGTATGTGGCCCTGCTCAGTTTACATTCATCATGAATTTTGTGGCATATTTTATTCCGGACTCTTTTTTTCAATATAGTTTGGTCCCACAGAGACCTCCTTTAGTTAAAACACCACCAAACTCATGACTTCTCCAGAGGAGTGCATATTTGAATCAGCTTTCTGTCCAGGGCTAAAAATAGACATTCAGAAAACAGGAGTGGTGGTCTGACAGGATTTCAAAGCAGTATTCACCAGGCTCCATTTCCTGTTGAACTAAACACTCATACATGTGTGTGCGTGCGCGCAGATATGTATGATTGTTTGGCTGACCATCCAGCTTAACAAGAAGGGGTAAATTGTAAAGAGAAACACATGAAGTTGCAAAGTAAAATGTTATCCTTTTAGATTAAAGTTCATTTTAAAAGAGTCTGAGAGTGGGAGGGTGCAACCCACTTCATACACCTGCAGGCAGTGCTGCGAAATAGCCAGGCAGTTGATCTCAGGAGTTTGGTTATCTCACTGCTCAGAGAAATCCTCCTTCCTTTATCATTATTATAGATAATACACATAAAATTTGTCATTTTGACTATTTCCCAGTACATAGCTCATTGGCAAGGAGGCTTTACCTATCTGGTAGATGACCCATGTTTTTACCTCAGGAAAACACCTTGTCTCCACTTGCTATGCTTACCTCCCTCTCCTCACCAAACACTAACAGGCTTTCTGTCTCGGGGTTTGCCTATTCTTGACGCAGTAAAACTGGTCATGGGGAGTCAAGAAGAAGGAACTCTTTCCCATTGTGTGGCAGGGAACCATGCTCTTCTCACTCCCACTTGCCACACTTTCAGCCCTTGCCATTTCATACTGTGCTTCAGTCTTCAGTCCACCATGTAGTTCCTGACACAGGGCCCTTCACTTGTAATCTCTGTGCTACCCCCTCACCCTGCAAAGAGGGCAGTGGGCTAATACCCAAGCCCCAAGTAAGTGACTGGAGCACAAGGCCAGACCCCAGGAAGAGTGGAGAACTCAAAGGATTATGCAGGCTGAATGACACCAACATGTCATCCCCTGAGGAAGGCCCCGGGGCCACAGCAAGCCTTTCAAAGAGGTTTCTGCTTCAGCTCCCATTAGGGCTCTGCATTCTGTGGCTTCTCCTTGCATTGCTGTATGCAAATGGTTCACAGAGGTACTTTGAGGCTGTGATTTAACAAGGAACCATGACCCATTCCCCCAAGAAAAAGGGTTCTAATGCAGAGCCTGGATCAGCCCTGCTGGCTTATCTTAATCAGGTACCTAAGGCTGACCTCAGGTCTTTCTCAACCTGTGTTCCTGCTCCAGGACACTGGATGAGGCATTAGGGATTGTGAAGATGAATGCAAAGTACGATACTGTTAACAGGGGCCAATGTAATTATGTTTGTGGAAGGGGACAGGACAAAGGCCTGAAAGTCTGATGTTGACAGAGCCACGTTACTGTTGGAAACTGGACTTGATCCCAGGTTTAAAAAATTGGGGTTCCCAGGCCTGCCAAAGAATGGGGAGCCCGGATGACCTGTACCTCTCATACTAGGAATCTTGGGGGTTGTGATCCTACGTTTGTAACCTAGCCCCTAAATGTCTTTTGGCACGGGGGTGGGGGTGGGGAATGGAGGAGTTTGGTATGCGGTGCCCACCTAGGAGTCAGAAATGAACGAAGTCCCGATCTCATATGGCTACACTCTGACTTTACATCAAAAGTCCAGGCAAACACAGAAAATGACCTCACTGGGTGTTTGTGTTGAGTAAGCAACATCAGCAACATTTCAAGGAACCAAGGAGTTAAAGAGCCCTTGCTTTGTTTGTTTGTTTTTTTGTTGGGTTGGTTTTGTTTTGTTCTTAAGTAACCTCACCAGTTTATGTGTACTTGATGCTTCCTTCCCAATCCCCAAAGCAGCAGACCAGGTCTTCCTCCAGCTTTGCACCCACGTGACTCAACTTACTTCCTTTAGGTACCTCTGTGTGCTCAAGGTTTGTAAAGCTTTCTGGGCTAAGAGAGCAGCCCAAGAGAGGAACACAGAGAAAATATAGTTTGCTTGGAGTCTTAACCAGTCCAGAGTTCTCAAAAGCACTCCTTTGAAGGTCCCTCCTTCTCCCACTGCCCCCTGTACTTTTCTCATTCTCTCTGTGGGAAAAGGACTTGGGTTGCTTTTGAGGCACAGGAGACCCTCCATAAGCCCTGCATGGAAATTCTCAGCCTCTAAGCTGAAACAGAACTGTATGTTTATCAACACCAGGCCCTAAGAACTAGACTTGCTGAGTCTTTTTCACTGCCACCTCCCAGTTCCCCTCCCAAATGTGTCCACTGGAAATTCCCCCCACTTTCGTGGGAGTGCTTGGCTTAAACAGGAATGCTTGGCTCAGTGGGAGTGCTTGGCTCCATACTCTTGAAGACATTCATCGCCCACCCCACAATTAACACATCGAGACTCCACAAAGTGTTTCATGAGAGAAAGTTCAGTGCAATTAGATCATCTGAAGATGGATTAGCCTGCCATCTGCACAACATTAAGGACAATCACATTGGCAAATGGCAACACTTCTTTGAAGAGATCTGAAGGGAAGCCTCTGATGAGCTCTCTTGTGGGTTCCCTCATTCCCAGTGCGTTAAAGGACATGCAGGAATGGGAGACATCCTTTGGGATGGAAATGCTGTGTCAGAGTAAAGACCTCTTCTTTGTAGCTCTGCCCTACCACCAGAGGTCAGCATAATAGGAGCTCTGTTGCCACCCCACAGTTCTTAGTAGGGTTACAACCTGCTGCCTGACCAGCACAGGACAGCTGTGGTCCAGTACAAGGAACTGGATTCAGGAAGATGAAGGACACCAGCTATGCTTGCCTGTTCAATGGCTGGCTTGCACTTAGTTTTGGTCTTTTGTTATTGTTGTATTAATTTGTTTTGTAGTTTGAGAGCTCAAACTCAGGCCTTGCACATACCAGGCAAGTACTCTACCACTGAACACATCTCCAGCGCTCACTCTTCTTTGTATGAGAACAGCTTGCCTTTCCTTGAAGGCAGAAGGGCATCTGCTACATGACCGTGCTTGGCCAAATAAAAGTGGCTGTATGACCAAGGTGGCCCCTGTGGTACACATAAGGATCCAGCCTTTGCCCCTAAGTCATTGGGCCATTCCCTTACAGGGACCCATAAACACCTGTACCATGGATGCCCACATTTGACTCTTTTAGGTACTGCTAGATAAAATGGGTATTAACCAGCTGAAGAATTTAATGTGATTCTGTTAGATGGAGGTCAAAGGGGCAGAAGCAGATGTGTGCATTTCCTGATAAGGGCCAGACTTGAACTGGGCTCTAAAGATAGAAGAGATTAGGTAAGGAATGTAGTTCCCTTCACAATGGTGAGTCACACTTCCAGTCCTACACTCAGGAGGTGGGGCAAGAGGATCATGTGGTTGAGGACAATGTGAGCTACAAAGATCATGTCTCCAAAAATATTCAGTAATAATAATAATAAATAATGACAAAACCCTTGGGAGAGCTGGTTGCCTCCTAGAGACAAGAAATAGGCAGTGTTTTTGGAGATGAGGTGGGGCAGATCCCAGAGATTTGAAATCCCAAGATGAAGAAGTTTAGACTTACCTGGCTAGTTCCACGCAAGATTAGGGAAGTCTACATTGGATCGTGCTACCTCATGGGCTGGTACACACCACCATGCTTTGCTTCTGTTAAAAGAGTGAAAAAGGCAAAGGTAGGTGAGAGTCCCTTAAAAAGCAGCTGTGCCCCTTGGTTGACAGGAGAGGAATCATTTGGGCTATCAGGACTGTAGGGTTCTTCCCCCTCCAGACAGTAGGTGTTTGTGACTGCACACTGTATTTGTCTTGTATGTGGGTTCTCGAGACAGTCCCTGGCACGTTGTAATAGTAGACGCAATGTCTGCCAAGTTTGTGTCAGGGTCCCAGGGCACTATGCTAAGTGCCCCCACAAGCCTAGCCTCATTTCATGCTCCTAGTAGCCAGGGCTTTCTGAAATGCTTGCAGCCTCAGGGACATACTCTCTGTCCTGTGCCTGGCCAACTAGTAGTCTTTGCAATCTAGTTAGATCCCAGCACATCCTCCAAATATGTGAGCCCCTCTTGTGTAGCTCCTTCCTCCTTCTTCCTCAGTTTCCCTCCCTCCTCTCCTGTGAAGGTTCCCTCCTGGTCCCCCTTTCTACCCTTCACAGAAGCTATGTCTTATGAGCTTCATCTCTCTAGAGCTTCCCGCCCAACTCCCATAATCCCATCCTACCTTTCCGGATTCTATGGTTACTTCAGGTTATAAACATACTTCAAAGACTCAGAGCAAGGACTCACAAATTAGAAAGAATATGCAGTGTTTGTCTTTCTGGCTCTGGGTTCCCTCACTCTGTATATTTTCTAGTTCCATCCACACCCGAAATGTCCTGACTCCTCTCTTCTTGCGAACAGAACTCCATTGTTTATATGTAGCACATTTTTTTTATTATCTATTCATTATTTGATAGACATCTTGGTTGCTTCCATTTCCTGGTGATTACGAATAGAAGAGCAATGAACGTGTATGAACAAGTGTCTCTGTAGTGGGATATCCGATTATTTGGCTATAGTGGGGTCACCTGGTAGCGTTTAGCCTCCTGAGGCTTCACCATACTGATTTCCATAGTGGCTGCACCAGTTTGCACTCCCATTAATGGGCACCCTTGCCAGCCTTGGCTTTCAGTTGTTTTCTTGATCTTAGTCATTCTTGCTGGGGTAAGATTAAATCTCAAGCTAATTTTAATTTGCGCTTCCCTAAATGCTATGGATGTAAACACTTTTTCTTAGTCATTTTTATTTATTCTTTTAATTCTCTAGTCAGACTCATAGCCCATTTTTTTTAAACGGGTTGATAGTTTCCTTGGTCCTTTGTTTTTTAGTTCTTTCTGTATTCTGGATATTAATCCTCTAATAGGAATGTAGCTGGCAAAGATGCTCCCACTCTGTGGGCCTCACGTTAATTGTGTTGATTGTTTTCTTTGCTAGACAGAAGCTTTCTAGTGTTGTGAGGCCCTCCTTGTCAGTTGACCTTAACCCCTGAGCAAATACAATTCTATTCAGAAAGTCCTTTCTTGTGTCTATGTCTTGTAAGTACTGACTCATTATGCTTTCTTCTAAGAGTTTCAGCTTTCAGCTCTTATGTTGAGGTATTTGCTTAATTTGGAGCTGACTTTTGTAAAGGGTGATAGATATGGGTCTAATTTCATTCTTTTACATGTGAACATCCAATTTCCTCATCACCATTTGTTGAAGAGGCTGTCTTTCCCTGGTTTGTATTTGGGCATTTTTGTCAAATATCAGATGACTATAATTCTGTGCATTCTTATTTGCATCTTATATTTCATTCCGTTGGTCTACATGGCTGTCTTTGTGCTAGTCTCACACTATTTTTATTGCTATTACTCTGTACTGTATCTTGAAATCTTGTCTGACAATATCTCTGGCATTTTTTTTTTTTGCTCAGGATTGGTGTGTGTGTGTGTGTGTGTGTGTGTGTGTGTGTGTGTGTGTGTGTATACCCATGTACATAAGTGCATTTCCATATGCATTTTAATGATTATTTTTCCTTTTTGTGATGGGAATTTTTATTGGAATTACATTGAATCAATAAATTGCTTTTGCTGGGTTGTTCATTTTCACAATATTAATTCTATCAATCCATGGGAGGTCTTTAATCATTCATACTTGGAAACAATTAGAGAATAAATTACAAGAGTTTAAAAAATACATGCCTAAATTTCCTGCCTCCAACACCAGCACTTTTTTTTTAATGCAGAGGAGGTAGCAGTATTCGCCACCGTGCCCATCAGCTAACCAGGAAGTGACCTTCCTTCACCTTCTCTTGCCCATCTCTGTGGGATGCTGACAGAAGCATCTTCTCTGACTTCTGCTTACAGGCTGAAATGGGATCATTCATGCTCTTTGAAGTGCATAGACATAAGCATATTCAACAGGTGCTGGTGCATATTAATTTATTCCAGTCACCACCTCGTGCGTCCCGACATGGCTAGGATAACTGATCAGGAATAATTGCTTCCTTCTTTCCCTTTCATTGTGTTTTACTTTTTTTCCCCCCTAAATTCACTATCGAGCTCTCATTACTAACATCCACTCACATTCTTCGAAAATCACTTCCCTAAATTGCCTTTGTTTGGTTGTTTTTTAAAGGAACATTTGCAGCTAACACTGCCTTTCCCCTCCCATGCTTAAAGCTCTGCAAGTTGGTCCCCATGCTTGTAGCTCTGTTTGTTTGGATTCATGTATGGTTCTACCCATCTTTCCAGAAACTGAGGAGAATGAATGACAGGAATGTCAGCAATGGCTTGTGGCATACCATGGGGCTGCTAGCCTGATGGGTTGCCAAAAGAAAGTAGAACCGTTATTTCCCCGTGTGTGTGCCCTCCCATGTGTTAGTCAGGCCTCATCTTTCCGGTGGCTTCATTTTGGGTCTTCCTGTCATCTGGGTCTCCCTGCTCTTTGCTGTGTAGAATTCCTGCTTATTGTGGCTGGAAATTATTTCCTTTGTGCCACTGGATCTTATCTCGTGGAGAAGCAAGGACTCTGCCGAACAATCTGAGTTGTCTATCTGTTTCAAATCAAAGCCCTGGCCTTTTGTTTGGGACTTAAGAGTAGGAGTTCCCAGAGTCGTTTGAAATTGGACACCCTTGAACACACCTGGAGACAGCAGTGAGCTGGCCCGCAGGTTCCCTGGTTGACAGACACACAAAGCTAAGGGCAGAGGTGAGGCTTTCATTTCTGCTCTGAGCCCTACAATTCCTTTGAAATCTCTATGATTGGCCCCTTCACGGATCAGTCAGACAGGAAATCCTCAAGCTTTGTTTTCTCCAGATAAGCATCCAGGTCGAAGAGAAGACTTCAACATACCTTCTTGAGAAAGACACCTGCTTATGTTTAGAGAAGGACACCGAGACAGAGGTTCCACTCAGTCACATGTGTGCTACCTTAAGCAGTTGCCCATACTGATGTCCTCTAAATGGCTCAGACCTCATGAGCGCTTGGGGACAGTGAAGGAAGTCCACTTGTCATATCCCTGAAATCCTATGGCTAGCTGTATAATAACCTCTTCACAAGCAGGAGCATAGTACACAGGTGGGGCTGCAAGGCTCTCTGGGATCAGTCCCTGGCAGCAAAGCAAGGAAAAACAGCACAGACTGGCTGAGTAACATATTTCTGTGTCTTTGCCTCAAATGACATCATGAAAATTTTTTCATCCTCATGCCCCTCAGAAGCGTTAGTAATTATGATTTGATAATTTTTAAGTTGCTATCATTTGTGTATGAGATGGGGTTGTACAAGTGTGCCAGAAGATAACTTTGCGAAGTCAGTTTTCTCCATCCCCCTTTACCTGGGTTCTGGGCATCAAGCCATTGGGCTTGAGTAGGGAGTGCTTTACCTGATGATCCGTCTTATTGGCTTACGCTTTATTTCTTAAGGAATATTGGTTAGTAAATCATTGTAAAAGCTTGGGCCAGCTGATAGACCACTGATTGATTATTTACAAGGTATATGATAGAAAGTAAGTTAAATTGCCTCAGCCACTATCCCTAAAATAGGGATAATTTATCTACCCCAGAGGCACAAAAGCGCTCACAGCATGGCAGCATGGTACCTGACACATAGTGGGACCTCAATACAAGTATTTTACCTCCAAAAACCCTGCAGAGTTTAGTATTGGGTGGGGGAGGAGGATCATTGCTGGCATAAGATGTAACATTGGTCAAAAGGCTGGCGCATAACCCCTTGGTACTATGGTTGTTACGTAAACCAATTGCAAGTCTATTGTGAGAATAAAGAACTACAATACATCTCTGCTTCACAACTCTGGAGAGCACCCTCATCTGAGCTAACAGATTCCCTCCCCCACCCTCCACCTCTGAACCTATATGGCTGTTGCAACCCTGGGCCCTGAGGGCAGTGGTTTATTTGAGCCTATCACGGAATACAGCTGCCTGCAAGCCCTCTGATGCTCGCCCAGGGGCCTGCTCTGTGAGTGGCAGCATCAATGCTGCCTTTGTTTCACCTGCAGTGTCTGGCCCACAGATGAACCTAGGGAGCTGGCTCTATGGGGCAACCTTGATCCAAGCAGGCAGTGAGTGCCAAGCTGAGTTGTCCCCCTGCCTCGCTACCCCCACCAGGCTCCAACACAATGGGTTTCTCCACTGGGGAAGTGTCTTGGGGAATGCCCGTGGCTCTCCCTTGGGCATTCTAAGTCATTTCCAGTTTCATGAAGGAAAATTATTTGAAGTGCAGTATCATTGCCAAAAAGGCCAGAGCCACCAGTGTAGAATTGTAAGTTCCTTTTGTAAAATTATAACACACAGCATCACCTTGTATTTCTGAAGTCGTGGGACCAGTCATAGGACAGAGTTCCTCCTAGGTGCAAAGACATATAGATGAAAAGAGGATGACCCATGTCCTTAACTAAAAAGCCTGGCGCCTGCTATGATAAACTGACTGTAATGGCCACCCAGACAGAGAAAGAAATTCTGCCTAAGAAACAAATAGTACTAATAGCTGTAATATGGAAGGACCACATAAGGAGCTCTGCACCTGTGTGTGTGTATACTATATTCATGTATATGTTCGTGTGTGGGTGTTTTTACATGTATGCACAAGTGTGCATGTCTATGAGAGACCAGAGGTCAACCTTGAACATCTTCCTGTGTCTCTCTGTACTTGTTTTTGAGACAGGGTCTCCCACTGACGCTGAAGCCCACAGACTAGGCATGCCTAGCTGGGTAGACTAGGTGACCAGCAAGCCTCAAATATCCTCCTGCCCCTACCTCCCTGTGCTGAGATCACAGACCAGTACCACTGTGCTCGTCTTGTATGTGGGTATTGGGAGGGTGTGGTTAACTCAGATTCTCACACTTGTATGGCAAGCCGTGTCCCCAGCCCCCACATAATGCATTCTATCTCCTTTCAGTCTTGAAGAACATATGTGAAATTGGCCTGATTCTTTTCCTCCCTCTCCCAGGAAAGCCATGTTAGAAAAATAGCATCTGATATTATAAAAATGAAATGAGAGATTTCCAACAGGATGACATTAGTAGACCCCGAAGAGCAAAAGGAACATATGAAAATACTGGTTCCTGTGACACTTTCAAAAGTGTCACCACAGCTGCAGCAGAGCTAATATATGAAAGGAGACTATGCCATAGTAGTGGCTTGAAGGCAAGGTGGCCATGTTTGTTAACTGGATTTTAAAATGTAACATCTGTGAATAAGCTATAATAAGACAGGGACAGTCCTAGTTCCACCGGGAGATCTCCCTCAGCATGGAAACTTCTCGGGAACTAGTGCTGTCCTGCAATAGGATCTCACGCTCCTTGGTTTCCATCACCTGCCAAGGCTGTTACTCAGGAAATTTGGAACACTTCATGGGATGGCTTCTTCAATCGCTCCTGACATTCAGGCTTTGTAAGCATGCAGTGTGTGAGGTGTCAAACCAGAAGAAAGCCAGTTGTGGCGTCCTCTCGGGTCGTCCCACATTCTAACGTGAGAAGCCTGACTGTAATTTCCAATGAGATCTATGCAGGTCAGCAACTGTGAAGACAAGGTTTTTATTTTCTGGAGGATTCTCTTAGGATGCACTAGTTTGAGAGCGAGGCTCATGATCGACATAGCAGACAGGATGTGGGTATGTGGATATGCTCACTCTAAAAGGGGCTTCTCTCTGTGTTCTTGCTGTTTTTTCTCAGTGTGGATTGGGGTCAGACTCTAGCTGGGTGACCAGGGGATCCTCTGTTCTTACAGAATGGGGGGGGGGGGCGCTTCCGCTTTCTGTACCCATGAGCACCATTTATGGTCTCTACCTTCTTTCCTTTTGCTTCCTGCAGGGGAACTGGCTTCTTTCCTTCAGGGAACCTATGATTCTATTTTGGTGGTTCTTGTTTGGGGATGGTTTTGCCTCTCAGAGCATATTTGACAGTGTCCAGAGGCATCTTGATTGTCATGACTGGGATGGGGGGTGTTGCTGGCATCTGGTGGGTGGAAAGCTGAGATGCTGCATGAAGTCTGACTCATAGGACAGCCCTTCACAACGAAGAATTATCAGGCCTAAAATGTCAATATTTCTCAAGCTGAGAGACTCTGGTCTATTTTTGTCTCCCTTAGAAATCAGCTGCCATCAATACATTCTGTAAAACCTCAGATGCCTCCTTTTATTTCCTAATTTAAGAATTGTTGCCTGGATGTTCTGCCTCTTTGAACTGCACACGCACCCACTCCTTTTTTCATGCTGTAGCAATAAGGGACATTTTTAACTCTCCCTGGCCAGAAAAAAAATTGCTTCTTGGTTTGGGTCCAAACAAGAACCAGACCTCTCGTTGGGTGAAGGCAGAGATGTCACAGCTTGCTGAGAAACAACACAGGGCATTTCCTCATGGCAGCAGCCCTGGGCCAAGGACCTGGTGGAGGACAAGCTCCAGATGCATCTGTGTGCCCTTTACTTGCTTTAGAGTAAGGTCTTTCAAGAATTGAACAATGGGACTCAACCATGAAGGGCTCCTACTTCCTTTCCAAGCCACAGTGAGACTGAAACTGTAACTTTCATTGACATGCAACTTGAGCTCAAGTGAGTGTCCTTCTACCCTCCTGGCCTCCTGAGAAGTTGTACAAAACACGTGCTACGTGTACTGCCTTTCTGCGTCTCAAACTAGCCTGAGGTTTCCACTGAGTTAGATCATTCCTTACCCTTAGATGCTCCCTCTAGACCCTCCTCCCGTGAAGCAGCCTATCGGAACTCCCTCACTGTGTGCCAGGGCTCCACACTGGGAGGTGGTGTGGTACAAAGGGCCCAGGTGAAGCTGCCCTGCTTATGCCTTAAATCTACAGGCTGAGCAGCTCTAGTGGATTCACTCAAATTCTTAGACCCTAGGTTTTTGCCAGTTGATCTCAATCAAATGGCTAAGATTTGTTTTACTATTTTAAATTATGTTATTGGTGTGTGTGTGTGTGTGTGTGTGTGTGTACATGTGTATACGTTCATGTTCACATGAATTCAAGTCCTTGCAGAAACCAAAGAACTCAGCTCTTCTGGAGCTGGAATTACAGGCAGTTAGGAGCACAGCACATGGGTGCTGATAACTGAACTCAGGTCCTCTAGAAGAACAACAACAAATACTCTTAACCACTGAGCCAAAATTTCTCCAAATGTGGCTTGACTCTTTAATACCAAATACTGTATTATTCATATTTCTTCTTTTGTGATGAAAAAAACATGAGAATATCAAATTGAGATATGGAATGGCTGGAAATAACACTTTGGCGTTTTGGTTGTTTGTTGTTTGTTTGTTTGTTTGTTTGTTTGTTTTGCAGTAACTAATGGAGATGGTCATGTACAATGAAACTAGACTATGAGAAAAGATGGAAACCAAGGACTAAATACTGGGAAACTAGCATTTGGGGAGTGGTGAGGAAGAGAGGCCATAAAAGAGACTATGCTTGTGGCAGCAATCCATATAAGACAGTGATGTATAGATTTAGACAGTAGCATTGGTAAGCAAGAAGATGGAGCCAAGAATCAAGCATTATAAAAGAAATTAAGAGTTAGGCATTATTAAGAAAGACGGTCATGGAAAAGTCGAAGGCTACTTGGTGTTTCTGGAAAATGCAGAAATGCTGACTCTCACAAGACAGAAGAGAAAAGGAGGCATGTGTTGGTGGGAGCTGTTAGGCTGTTTCCCGTCACGTGTCTGGGATCTCCCTTCAGGGGCCAGCATGCTTGAAGAAATATGGCTTTCTGGCAGCCGCCAGCCTCAGCCCTTCGAGACCTGCCATGACCTGCAAGCCAAGGGCACTCTTCAAGCCAGTGGCTGAGCTTAGAAGAGAAGTAATAGTTGACCCCTGACCCCAGACAGGACTCTATATCACCCCCTACAAGGCTCAGGGAACATCATGAAGAAGAGCAGAATGAATCTGTAAGCCGGAGAAGAGTCCTGGTAAACTGTGTCATCTACAACATGTCACAACCATTGCCACATAAACTCACTGTGGCTGTGGGGACCTGCACAAGACTCACACAAGGTTGGCTCTAGCACCGGTTCATCTTGCATGGGATGGAGCTCATGATACCTCACCTCTCCTTGAGGGTCTCTGGTCAGTTGATAGGTCCTAGAGAAGAGGGTGTCATTTCAGTGGTATAGACGCTGAAATTTTTTTCCGTGTTCTAGTAAATAACCCCGCACTCATCCAGGCAACCATGATGGAACTCAAGACAGTACGAAAAAAGATAGTAAAGCCGGAGAGTGCTTACTAGAAAGAATGACTTCAGCAGGAAAAGAAGACGATGAGAGGAGATAATGGGGAAGTAATGAAAGTTGACTTTACACATGTATGAAAATATCAAAGAGTTCTTTGTCTTTCCTATTAATTTATTTATATATTCTCTTTACATCCAGATCACAGCCAAGCTCCCTCCTCACCTTCTAGTCCCACCTTCATACCCCCCTTCCTCCCATTACCCTCCCCCCATGGGTACCAACCCACCCTAGAACATCAAGTCACAGTGGACTAAGTGCATCCTCTCCCACTGAAGGCAGACAGCCTAGATAGACGAAAGCGATCCAAAGGCAGGCAGCAGAGTCAGAGACAGCTTCCTTTCCAATTTTTAGGGGTACCACATGAAGAACAAGCTGCACATTTGCTACATATGTGTAGGGGGCCTAGGTCCAGCACATGCACACACTTTGGCTGGTGGTTCAGTCTCTGTGAGCCCCCATGGGCCCAGGTTAGTTTACTCTGTAAGTCTTCTTGTGATGTCCTTGAACCCTCCAGCTCCCTCAATCCCCCACCTCCCACCCCCGGCCCATGCCTACTGTTTGCCTGTGGATCTCTGCATGTTTCTATCAACTGCTGAGTAAAACCTCTCAGAAGGTAGTTATGATAGGACCCCATCTGCAAGCGTAGCAGAGTATCATGAATAGTGTCCGGGGTTGGCTCTCTCCTATGGGGTGGGTCTCAAGTTGAGCAAGTCATTGGTTGGCTTTCCCTTCAATCAATCAATCAATCAATCAATCAATAAGCCAGCCCTTCTGTCCAGTGCTGAAACTCCTTTCACAGTCATTGCCTGTGACTTCAAACTGGGAGTGGGGGCTGCTGTAGAGTGGCACCTGTGCCTGCTCGATCATCCTTTCTTTGCACTCTCCCTTCTCAGATGTCACTGTGTGAAAGTCTGTGGGTTCCCTCTCTACTCTGCTTCTCTCTCTGTCTCTGTCTCTCTGTCTCTGTCTCTGTCTCTCTCTGTCTCTCTGCCTCTCTCTCTCTCTCTCTCTCTCTCTCTCTCTCCTTACTCTGCACAGGCATTAGCTTCAGTATGCCTTTTATGCTTTTGATTTCATCTTGGCATCTAATTCCCAGCAGGACCAAACCCAGAACAGGTGATGGCATAGGCGCATCCTAGTAGAAAGGCTTTGCAAGGAAACTGTACCTGCTCCAAAGGATGAGGATTAAGGGATAACAGAACCCACCCATAGCTCCTCCCCAGTGGCATACAGGATGCCTGCAGAGCCACCTGTGGAGGCTCAGAAAAGGTGCAACATTACAAAGACAACTTCAGACAGAAGGAGAGAAAGTTACTGAAATGTAGCAGGAAAATAAAGGCATTTCATCATGACCATCAGAGCCATCCAGACAGAGTACATTTTTAGGCCTGGGTGGTAATTGTGTCAGACATTCCAGTAGAAAAACAAAGTGTAGACTGGGATCTTAAATACAGAAACTGTGGCTCTGGTCTATAGACCATTTCAGGGAAAGAAGGGGAATGGTGCCAAAAATGCAAGAATGGAGTTCAAGTTTAGTGGGAAATAGCTGGCGGTAATAACAATAGGACTGTATTTTTCTTTGAGGTCTGATCGTTTGTTGTTACTCTTGAAGACTTGCTTTTGACTGGACTTAGAAGCTCTCAGCGAGGGCAGCTCTAAGTCCTTTGACAATCTGTTCCTGGCATTTTTCTTTGGCTTTCTTCATTCTCTTGGCCAAAGGTTTAGCATATTCTTTAGCCTTCTCCTTGTTTTTCTTCAGTATGTCAGCATTTCTGTTGCAGGACACGTGAGTGACAAGATGCTAAGTCTTGGGTGCTTTGGTCCTGGGCATCTAAGCTTCTTTGCTTAAGGGCTTATCCTCTTTAGAGGATGTTTGAAAAGGTGTTCTAAATCTGTAGTCATTCCTAGGATGCTGAAAGGTGTTCTAACTCTGTGGTCCCTCCTAAGATGCTAAAAGGTGTTCTAACTCTGTGGTCCCCTCCTAAGATGCTGGAAAGTTGTACATATTATATTCTTACAACAATTATTTTAATGGAAAGAAATACTTGGAGCTAGGGGCCTTCAGACTGAAAGGCCAAGAACTCACTAGCCTTAGGGATGTGGCTCTGGGATCCAGTGCGCCGGGAGGCATTGAGACTGCGCAAGGGTGAGCCAAGCAAGTCAGTTGCAAAAAGCTGCCAATCGATGGGTCTACTAGTGTTGCTTATGTTTTCTAATCACCCCAATGCCCTCCGACCAAGCAAAGCTCTATGCCATCGACTTTGAAGTAGAACTTGGAGACAGGCCATGCGACACCCCTCCCCCTGCAGTGGGCTGTGCAGGTGTTGGCTTCCAAACTTGTCTTATTCCAGTGATGGCAAAGTTTGCAGGAATGTCGTGAGAGGAGATTTATAATACTTTCTGATCCCTTCCAGTTCCAAATCACTGTATGAATAATCTTTCTCATAGCGTGCTAGTTATTCTCCGAGCAGCCTTGGCCAAAATCAACCAAGTGAGCAAGCCTAAGGAAGTACGTTTTTCCCTTTTAAAGAAACCGTTTTGCTGAAGTTTTACAAACCTCATAAAGAATTACATGTTGGCTTGAATTTGGGAGAAAGACTTGCTTTATCTGAACTCATTTGCCAAAAAGCATTTAAATGAGCACATGCAAGATGTAAAAGCACTGCAGATAGCATCGATTGTCAAGATGTAAAAGCCCTGCAGATAGCATCGATCGCCAAGACATAAAAGCACTGCAGATAACATCGATCGCGCATTCCCAACTTTCCAGACTGCGCAGTGGTAAAGGCAGGGCTTGACTACAGGTGCTAACGAATTCCGCAAGGAGGAAAGTTGGGGCAGGCTCTGACAGAGCTCTTGGATTGGGTGCCATGGAACCCACTGAGGGCTTCCGATCCCACAGTCACAGTTGGCCCTAGCAGTGACACTGTTGCTACCACTAAGTGTCAGTTAGGAGCAAGTTCCCGTTCCAGAGCACGGCTCAGCTCTTCCTTTCCCAACATGGCCACCACCTCCTCCGTTCTTTGAGGATGTGTTTATTCAGCCTAGTAAAAACATTAAACATGGAAATAAATCTGGGCGGGCCCCAGAATGTTTCTCGCCGCAGCTGTAAACCATAAAACATGCAGGAAGGTGGACATGCAGTGTTCCACCGAGCAGCACGGAGAGCGGGCCTGGAGGTGGCCCTTGCAAACATGGCTGCCGTGCAGTGCTTCCCTGCAAAACCACTAAAGATGGACAACACCGAGAAGGTGGTAAATTATTAGTGCTGGCTTTTTTTCTTTTCAGGAGGGTAGGGTGAGTAATAATAAAAACCATGTGTTCAGCAGCCTTCTTGGCCATATAAAATAAAGAGGCCTGCGACTTTAAGTGTTGTAAAGGGGGTTAATTGTCTATTTCTGAATGTGGCAAGTTTATTGAACTTGTTAACAGCAATGGAGCATGCGCCATGGGTTCCTATGGCAGGAAAGGAAAGTATCCATTCATCACACTTCCTGTGTGTGGGCACTGTGCTTGGCTTTGGAGAGAAGGGACATACAGATGAATGCTTTACTGGTCACCCACCTGCCACCCTCTGTACCCATCCTCAAGTTCCGGTTCCTTATAGCTCATGTTTCACTGGAAGGGTCAGTTCCTTTTAGACAGACTTTCTTGTTTATTTGTATAACAACCAAATGCTGTAGGCATGGATGAGAGCTGTTCGGTAGATAAAGCATCTGGCACTCAGAGAGGTTAAGAATCCCTTCCACTATTCTAGGCCGTTAAGCAGAGGTCCAAAGGCAGGTCTACTTGTTCAGATACTTGTCTATTTACTCCATAGCCATTTACTGACCATCTACTAAGAACCAAACACTGGCCTAGGTGTTGGGGGGTTAGAACAATGCACTGACAATACCCCCGCCCTGGTGGAGCCAGCAGTTTGTAGATTTTTCAACCTAGCTTTTAGTAATGATCTGCTTCCTCATGCATAATCAGTATCTATAATTCTACCATCCATTTTCCTTTGGGGTTAGTACTGGGCACATGGGTTACCTCAGCTCTCTCAGGCCTCGGGAAGGCATAGCTAGCTGCCCAATGCTTCTTTTTCTTTATAGTGCTCCATGCAGCACAGTCCCTGAAGTGAAGGACACCTAGCATTTCTTTGTTATAGAAAATCTCATCATTCTTGGCATTAGCTGATCTGCACAGCTGTGGCACAGTACCCAAGATAAATAGTATAGAGGAGGAAAGATCTATATGGGCTCACGGTTTCAGGTTTTTCAGTCCATCTTTATTTGTCCTACCTCTTTGGGTCTGTGGTGACAGTGAACAACATGGCAGCACATGTAGTGGGAAAAGGCTGTTGACCTCAGAGTAACCAAAACCGAGAGAAGGGAATGTTCTGGGAAGAGAGGTCCTAAAATCTCCTTCAAGGATGCCCAATCCCCAAGGATCTAACTTCCTTTCCCTAGGTCCCCCCTTGTAAATACCCTACCAACTTTTCAAGGACACATGAGCCAGGTGGCAAGCTTTTAACACACACACACACACACACACACACACACACACACACACACATACACACACACACACACACATACACACACCTGAAGACAATCCACCCTAAACTACAGCACTCTTATGATTCCAGATTTTATTTGGAGTTATCCCTGCTTTCTTTACGGAACACTGTGTACATTGTCTCATTGCTGAAATAACCCCAACCGTAGGCCTCACATGACAGTTATGAAAGCAGTGCCTAACGAGTCTTGCTCGAGTTCTTACGGTCAGTGTGACACACAGCTGGAGACCTGACAGTGGCCAGTAACTCAGAAATCCTGTTTCTGTAAACCATGTACTTGAAGCTGAGTTACGATGGAATCGTTGCCGCCGGAAATACACAGAGACTATGGAGACTGTTCTGCTCTATAGCATGTGTGGTAGATAAAGAGAAAATGCCTGCGGAGGTCACTTTCAGTCTACCAGCCAGAGATGCAGCCAGCCATTCTGACCTTCATGGCAAAGGCCATTTTGCTGTGCCCCACCCTTCTTTTGTGGTTATTTCAAAAGCTGTTCACCTGACTCCAGTAATTTCCAAAGGAATCCCTGTGTTCCTAGAAAGGTGACAAGTCACGGAGTGGCTAGAGTCAGGCAGTGGAGGATAGATTCACATCTGTTTGTTATTGTTGCTTCTTAAGAATCATGTGGCCAACATAGTGCATGAGTAGTCAGCATTTGTGAGACAGGGTGGGGACACACCCAGGGCACAGATCAACTGGTGAAAGGCCCAGGTCAGCTGGAATCACCAGGGGTCTCGGGAACACAAACCCAGCCCTTTCTGGTGGAATTGTTTCTGCTCTAGGTAATGTGAGTATAATCTTCGGCCATGGTCTTCAGTCTTTACAAAAGTGTATTTACTCTTGCCGGGAATGATCAGTAATGCTGAGTGAGAGATCATGTTGCATCGGGTGGCTACAGGCAGATTCCAGGGCCTGGATGAAAAGATATAAAAGTACAGTTAGGAGAGACCTGCAGCCCACAGAAAAATGGAAACAAAAATCAAAGAATGAATTCTAACTCATTTGGAATTCTTATCAGTTCAGCAGTTAATAAGCACCTGAGGGTGTGACTGTGAAAACTTGGGTGACAAATAGTTTTGTGTATGTGGCCCTGACATCTGATACATTGCAGCACAGCACAGGCCAGCAGACCGGGTCTCCTGATGGTGCTTACTTAGCTAACGGAAGTCTCCCACTTTCGATGGGCATTGCTGAAGGGGTGACACCTTGCCTAGCTGAACTATGACTACTCCCCTTAAATTATATGTGTCAGAGTAAAAAATCCATAATCCTTCTCACGGAAGCACAGTTCAGTTACATCACTGCTCCAAAGAACAAGACAATAGACATCACCTCTTGGTACAGTAGAGGGAGACAATCTAGGAACAAGCAGGTGCACACGTTCACCTGATGGGGCCGTGGACATGTAGCATAGCTATTCTTCCCCCATCTAGAAACCTCTCCTCTTTCTACTTTGAGTCCTACAGGGGTGCCAACCACAGTCTTGCACTCTTGCCTAAGAGAACAGGCAGGGTTGGAAGATGACCCAAGCCAGGTGGATTCTAGCCCTTCTACAAAATGTCTTCTAGACAGAGGCTGTCAAAGGCCCTTGCCTACATTTCTTGCATGTGTAATTATAAGTCTAGAAATGTCTGTGGCCATAAAACCAAGGTCCTGAGATGAGAGAGAGAGACGGAATTATCAGGTTCTTTGGATTTAAGTTCTCTGGACCAGCTCTACTTGGCTCATGTATTGGCAAAGGAAATCGGTAATTTTTTTTCCCTTCTTTGTTTAGATTGTGTTAGACTTCTATCATTTGAAGCCAAGAACCCTGAGTGATACAAATGAATGAGAGGACGCCCAGAGAAACGTGGCCCTTGGTGATCTGACAATTGGGAAAAGCATCTGGATAAGACATAAGTTAAATGTCTAGAACTCATACCAATGCCTCAGCCTCCTGAGCATTGGGTTACAAGTCAGAGCCACCATGCCTGGCTTCGGACAGTGGCAGTGTGCCTTCTAATATATTTCTAATGCAGTTATTCACCAGTATAAAGTTTCTATTGGTAGTTTTGAAAGCATTTCTATAAGGCATTAAAAAGAGATCGTACTCAAAATCATTGCCCATTTCACCTTTGGAACACTGCCTATTTCTTGTGTTAATACTTAGCTATATTTGATCGTAGTAGTTAACAAGACAAACCAGGGCTCAACAGAACATCTGCTGCTTTTCCAGAGGCCCTGGGCTTCACTGCTAACACTCACATGCCAGCTCACAGCTTTCTGTACTCAAGATCCAGAGGACCCAACTGCCTCTTCTGGACTCTGTGGGTATCAGGCATGCATGTGGCACACAGACATGCCAGAAGCACCACATCCACACACATAAAAACAAACATTTTTAAAGAAAATTAAAAAAAAACAAACAAACAAAAAGAGAGAGAGAGAGAGAGAGAGAGAGAGAGACAGACAGACAGACAGACAGACAGACAGACAGACAGACCGAACCAGCACTTTATGACATGGTGCGGGCGAGCTTTCCTGAGGGGTGGTACCTGGAGGCTAAAGTGGATGGAACACACTTACTGGACTCACTTCTGATCTCTGAGAATGTCTGTGGGAACTGGGACGGGCCTCTGTATTTCTATTGATACTTCTTGTACGTAAGGAAAGAATGTGTGAAAGTTTGGCCCAAATTTACCAGACAGCATCTGTCACTCAATCTTCCACATAGCGAAGAATGGAAGCCTGTTATGCTGTCATTACCCAGATCAACCAGAGACCTTTCTTAGTTCATTACAGGATCACCCAGAGAGGGAGCAGGAGGCACCTTTAGGGGAGAAACATAACCATGTTCATAAACATGTATCAAAACAGGCTCTCAAAAGTTAGGTTTTGGTCGATTTCAATTGATTCTCTGAAACACTCTTTGCATCTACTATGCCAAGGATGCAGTGCTGCCAAGGTGAAAACACCTGAGTGCTCTGCTCAGTCAATCCATAAGTGCCTGTGATCACTGTCAGCTGTGGAGAGAGCGACAGTCAAAGATGAGGGAATAAGTAATTTGGACTATGCTCTCACCAAAGTGCAAGGAGATGACCCAGAAGTGCAGTGTGCTGGAACTGTTTTGCTAGAGGAAATCAATTCCCACCAGGCCTGGTCATTGCTAAAGACCACAATCTGGATTCTGTTTGCACTTGATCACAGAGAGGAAGAAAGGGAAAGAACTAAAAAGGTTGCCCTGGTGAGATGCAAATGGTTAGTTAGCATGGACTTCCCCCATGAAAATCTACATCAGTGGTTCTCAACTTTCCTAATGCTGCCAACCTTTAATACAGTTCATCATGTTGTGGTGACCCCCAACCATAAAGTTGTTTGGTTGCTCCTTCATAACTGTACTTGTGCTACTGTTAGGGATTGGAATGTAAGTAGCTGATCTGAAAGATATCTGCTATTTAAACCCCCCAAAGGGGTCGTGACCCACAGGTGAACCATTGAGCTTCAGGTAGCCTTATTCCCAGGCCTGCAGAGATGTTGTCTGGCTGTTTGGTATCTCTGGTGTTCCCCCTTTCTCTTGGCAGAGACTCCTATTTGGTTCTAAAGTAGAGATCTCACCCCAGTTGTGACAATAATAGACATTGTGCCTAGTTCCAGTGATTCAGAGTAATTCAGGTAATAGTTCCGATGTTATTATCATCCCCGGCAAAGCTTGGGAGCTGGAAAAGTTAAAGAACTTTTTCCAAAGGTGGCTAGAGGCAGCTAGGAACTCCAAGCCCAGTTGTCCTTGGGTTGAAGTCTGGGCCAGCTGTGACGTGCTGCCCACTCCCCCTGGGCTGGTGCTTTTTCTAAACCCGAGAGGAGATTGTTAGAGGCAGGGCTGGAGTTGTTTCTTCCACGCGCATCCCCATCTCATCATACTGTGGCACACCAAGGGTAGTTTGGGATGTGCTGCTGGAATACAAGCACTGGTGTGGCAAACCATGAGACAGCGGTGTGCTGCTCTTACATTCTGCACTAAAAAAACCTGAGCAACTGGCATGGCAGCATGTGTCACTGCCGCCATTGTGTTCCCAGCGTGAGCTCCATCCTCAGGCTGTGGCTTAGCTTCTTGGAACTAAGATTCCCAAAGCCTGGGGACATTGTCCTTCAAATCGCCACTGCTATGGGCAGTTTCTACTTAGATGCCTGGGACCTTTGGCCCTGTAGCTCTTCAAATTTCATTGAAGTTATTGATTATAATCACTGTGGCAACGTTTCTTTTCTCCTTTTAAAAGTACTTAACTGCGGTTTAGGATGGGATTTCATGGAGGATGGGTGTGGTGGTGGTGTGTGTGTGTGTGTGTGTGTGTGTGTGTGTGTGTGTGTGTGTGTGTGTGTGCATCTGTCCCCCCCCCCCCATCCCAAACTTTACCCTTCCCTCCTTTCCCTTCCCTCTTTCTGACAGGGTCTCACCTGGTAACCCAGCCTGGTTTTAGGTTTTGATCCTCCTGTCTCAGCCTCCCGAGTGCTGAAATTGCAGGCATGCCCCACACAGCACCTTTTTCTCTTTTAATCAGGGACCAAACCTTTGACTTCCTGTATGTGAGGCATGTATCCTACTACACTTTGCAGGCATTCTTTAGAGGAGCAAAGAATTACTTGTCCTTGAGACTAAGAAAGTTGTCTCCGAAAAGATGCATTGCAGCTGACTTCACATGTCTCAAAGGGATGTTTCTGTATTACATTATGGCAAGAACACTTGGCCACATATTAGGAAGCCTGATTTTGTCCCTGACCTTCCTTTTTGCATGTCTGAGAAGTTACTTTGCCTTGATGTAGCTATATCATCATCCGAATATCAGAAAGGCTGGAGTAATGACTGTACTACACATTTTCTGCAAGCCCTAAGAGGTTCCTGGCACTCTCTTGGGGTCTGTCCTAAGGTGATGGCGTGGTAGAAGAGGACAGGCTTGCCTAAACTATGCAAGGTTAATCCCCCATCCCTACTGTGACCAGAATAAATACTCTGTATGAACCCTGAGTGAAAAAGGAAATAAAAAGGAAGGAAAGGACATGCCTGGGCCTGGCTTTCGGTACCAGATGGGAAAGCAAAAGGACGTGCCTGCTCCTAGGTATGGGGGAGGAGAAGGCTTATTGTGATAAAAGGGAGAGCTTAGTCAGAGGCAGAGATATTTAGGAGAGTCCAGAGAGGACATGACCCTGAGCCGTGTGAGAAGAGGTGGGGGAGGGGAGAGGGGATAACAGCTGCCAATCAAGAGAGGCACCTGGGCCAAGAGGGAGCAGAGGAGGCAGGTAACCAAAATGGCTGGATTATATATAAAAGGGGCCCTGTGGGGAGGGAGGCCCAATGCCTGGGCTGGAGACAGTTGGGTTAGAGGGCAGGGTATGCCAGCCATACCCTGTAAAAGGTAGGGCCTGAAGGATGCTGGGAGAACATAGTCCTCTTTGCTCCGATATGTTAAATAGGCACCTCAGCCATTTGTCCTGGATTAGAGACCTAACAAAAAATTTTAATCCTCTGCTAGAAAACCCTACCCAGAAAAAGGTTGAAAATCACTAAACTACCTCAAATGTGCTTTCCAGCATATCTGATTTCATCATAGAAATTATCTGTTTATGCTCTTCATCTAAGGAAGAATGGGGGATTTATTTTGTCATGGTGCCTGAGTTTCTGACAAAAAAAAAATCAGCCCTTCCATCCTCTTCCTACCTGTTCACTACCATACAAAACACACAGACCAGGCCTGTTTCCCAGGAATACATCCTGCTGAGCCTCTTCCATCACTGCTGGAGCTCATGAAAGATGCACATATTTTCACATCTTCTGCACTAGGCAAGCTGGGTTGGTGAGGGTGACTGCTTAGGGCAGCTGTGAGTTCAGCACTGCCCTGCCACAGCTGGGCAACCAGAAACCAGGATCCGTGCAAAGCACAGGCTAGAGACCCTTGTATGATCCCAGGCCATATCCTGTGCTCACTGAGCAACCTAGTGAGAGCACATACTTGGCTGTCTTCTGGACAAGTTGGATCAGTCTGTGTGTCGACTGCAGCTCTTCACTGGGTTGTTTGTTTACTTGTTTGTTTTTGTTTTTTCCTGTTGCCCCAGAACAGATGACTTAATCAGCTGCTGAGAGTGCTGGGGCTGCTACTGGCTCTGGAGGCAGCTCAGCTTCCTGAAAGGGCTGCCAGCAGGGCCTTGTGGTTTCGGGCAAGAGGCATCCGGAGACAGGATCTCAATTGGCGTTATTTTTAAGATGCTCTGTAATTTCTCAAGCATCAAATCTACTACCCCTCCACCAAACAAATCTGATGTTTCCCTTTATAAAAGAGATCAAAAAAAGAAAAAAGAAAAGATAGGGAGAATTCTACCTAGTTCCACTTCTTGCAGTATGCTGTGAGCTTCTCCTTCCTGAAGCTTTGTGTTTCTGCCCTACAGTTTCTGAAGGTCACACAGGCACTCTCTGCCACCCTTCTGTAGTGACCTGCCTTTTTTTACATATGCACCATACAGTCCTGCATTATGAGAGGCCTCAGCAAGCAACCTTTTCAGTCTCTCTTCTTACACAGAAATAAAGGCTAATAAAAATCTCCTTGCATGCACTGAAAGTATAGTGTTCAAGATTTGCAAAGGGCCAGTTGACTTTCTCCCTCCTGGACAGAAAATGTGAGCTCTGTGTATTCACCACAAATTAACTAGGAATATGAAGTTCAATGAAGGGGCATAAAATGCTTTACATTTTACAAGAAAAATTCAATTTGAAGCAAAATTCATGTCATTATAATCTTCAGTACTCAACAATAGTAAAATAGATAAAGCATGATGTTAAACATTGATATAGTATAGCAATAAAAAATTCTAAATTCCAGCTACAAGAAGCCATTGAGAATGACTCTTACAACTAGCATGTTGAGAGAAGCCAAATACAAGGAATACAAATTACATAATTGTATAATTACAGTGTTTAAGAAAATCCTCAAAACTGTGAAAAACTAACATAAAACCACAGAACTGAGAATAATGGTTACCTTTAAAAAAAAAAAACAGGAGAACTATTGAGGATGCTTTGGGGGATATGATGTTCTTTACTGAGGTCACATGAGTAAAATAGTTTTTCTTTAAGCTCTACCATTTGCATAATTATCATTTATGTGTCCATATTATTTTTAAACTGTAAAAGCTTGTGTCCAAATGTCTAACTTATTAGTAAACAGTCACAAAACTTACTTCTTCTTGAGTCATAGACTGTATACCAAATAAGAAATTGAATTTAATATTCTTAAGACGTGAACAAATCCAAGAGGCAGTGTCTGGTTCAGTACCGAGTAAAATGGTAGGCGACATAACTCACTCAAGTTATAATTGGATAAGTCAAGATTAGCCTTTACACATCTTAGCTGTGCTAACAAAGCTATTTTAAATAAGCATCTTATGCTAGATACCCGGTACCTCTGAAGTGCACTTTTGTGCAAGGAACAAAGGGTTTGTAAAATAAATAAACAAAGCGAACAATACAGTCAGTGTTTGCATAGAAACCCTCTGATGATAGAACTCTTAAAGATAAAATCCCTCTGAGACCATCCATGAGTTGGCCATCTGGCTTGTTTTCTGAGAACACTGGCAAAATTACACATGGCTAGGGATCTTCCCAGGCTGCATTTGAAAAGAGCCTTGATGATAATGAGGAAGTGCAATGGTGATGTGGCCACTGACGACAATGATAACATCTTTTGAATAGGATGCTGGTTGCCTAATTTGCTAAATTAGTTCCCTAACTGCTAAATTACCACAAATTGAATGTCTACAACAGATTTCCTACATGAAGATGAGACGTTAGAAGTCGAGATGAGCCTCACTGGGCAAAACCTAAGAATCCTTCAAGAGACTTCAGAAGAGAACCCAGTTCTGTGCCTCTCCCACTGCATTCCTTGACTGGGGACTCTCTTCCGCCTTCAGCCGACATACTGACTTTTGCCCCTCTCTCCACCATTTAAAGGGTGTTTCTGATTAATTGAATCCACCCACAGCATTGGTGATCACCAAATGCCAGCCCTTGTTCAACTGGCAACCCATCAATTTCCCTTGCCACCCAAGAGAGGACCTAGGGAATAGGCTGTGGCCATCTTTAGGCGTCTTCCCTCTATTTGCTACAGATAGTGTTGCATTTAAGTGTCCTCCTTGTTAAGCCTCAAGGCCTTGTGCTATTTAGCATGGCATTGTGTGGGGATACCACTTTAGGAAGGTTGCCCATGAAGTGTCAGCTGAACCCAGTCACTACATTTCTATAGCTGGTGAAGGAGCAGCCAGGAAGAGTGGGCAGTTTCTCGGTCCCCTGTCTGTGTCCTCCCGTGGCTGAGCTATATGGGCAATGTGAGAGTTCAAGTGGTTTTTCTTTCAAAGGCTAAATAAAGCAGTCAAGATAGGGAAATTGGCAGGCGGTGAGCACTAACTGGTCTCTGTGAGGCAGTGTTTGCGAAGCCCTTGAGGTCCCAATCGGTTGTCACAATTGCTCTGCCTCACTCCCCCTTACACTCAGCCCTCGGCCTGGCTCATATTCTCATCACAAGGAAGTATGTGTCCTGCTCTGGGAGACCACAGCCCTTTAAGATTTGTTCTGGGCCAGTGTGGGGTGGAGTGGGCTGGGGCACACCAGAGCAATGTTAACATCAATTTGAAGCCCTTGAGTCATCGGCTACGTGGGTGTGCTGTGGGGGAAACAGTCCTCAGGGCTGTGGCCTGGGCAGAAGGCTGTTGCCACCAAGCATCTAAGGCTTCTGCCATCAGGCAGTCTCTCTGCCTCTTGAAATTGGGGAGGGGATTTCAGATTCCATTTCTCCAGCTCAAGGTGTCTAAATCTCTGCTTTGTGAGGGCTAAGCCGAAAGGGATATTTCTGACCTTCCCCAGAGCCTGGTCAGTGTCTGAGACACTTTTATCTTGGCCCATTTGTACCACCACCACCACGACCACCACCACCATTTTACACACATCTGTTGTGATTCTGAAATGTAAAGATCCCAAGTGTAAGGGGTGGGATTCCAGGCTAGTGTTGAAAAAGTATAACCTGGAAGTCAAGCCATTCTACTAGGTCCAGGCATGGTTCTATTTATAGTGCCCTGCGAATTTGTCTAGGTTTCTACACAGTGACCTTATGCCTCCATGTTTATGAGAATAACAGATGTAGAGTTTGGGTTTTCTCAAGAGCAGTGTATCTTAAGCTTCCTGATGCTGCAACCTTTTAATATAGTCCCTCGTGTTGTGACCATCCCCAGCCATAAGATTATTATCATTGCTACTCCATAACTACAATTTTGCTGTTATGAATCATGTAAATATTGTTGGAGACAGAGGTTTGCCAAAGGGGTTGTAACTTACAAGTTGAGAATCGCTTGCTCTAGATCAGTCCATAATGTAAACAGAGGGCCTCTCTGCTCACGAACATACTGCATACTTTATGTTCCTGTCTCTCGGCTGTATGTGCTGCAGGAGGATGCTGATGCAAAACCAAGGCCGCAAAACAAAACAAAACAAAAACAAAAACAAAAACAAAAAACAGAAAAAACAAAACAAAACAAAACCAAAGCCCCAATATTTTATTTCTAAACTATGACAGCTTCCTCACAGTATTGCCTCCCCAGTAAAAGATTAGAAACAATAGTTGGCAAAATAAGCTGCTAAGGAAACGTTCCCAGAAATTATATGGAGGCTGGTTTATAGTCCCCAGAGCATGTTCACATGTCTTAGGGACTTCATGAAGAAATCATCACTATGAGCCCCAGTGCCACAGCTGGGTAAGGCACGGCTTCCGCTTCCACTGAGCCACCACACTTGTGAGATAATAAAGTAAGCTGGCTGAGGGAGCGACCTGCAGTCTGGCCTGTGGAAGTGTATGTCCTACAGACTGCTCCTGAGCTGGACTCTCTCCACAGCACATGAAGTCACACAGGGCCCCAGGCGGCAGGACAAGCAGGCACAGGATGGACACTGAGTCTTACCGAAGCGTGTGTGGGTTGGCAGGCTAGATTCATGCTTGAGTTTCACAGCCTGGCTTTGTTGGAAAGCACAGTGCCTGTCCCTCAGGATGTCTTCCGTGAAAAGTAAGAGCTACTAAGTATGCAGTGAGTGTCAGCTGCTGTCACCATTGTCATGCCGCCTGAGAAAATGAGAACAATCAAAGGAGTATCTGGACCCATATGAGACCACAGAAGGGACATCCTGCTCCAGCTACCTTCTAACTGAAAACGTGGCAGCAAATGCCAAGGGTTTAGTCTTTCTAGTTGGTTGTAAATAGTGAAATAATGATGAAGATAAATTCATTGTCTCAGTGTTCTGAAGTTTGCATATTAAGTAATATTTTTTCCTGTAGTAAATCAAGTTCATGGTTATTTACAAAATAACCAAATTTCAAGTAACACATGCTTATGTTTGTGGGTTTGTTGCTAAATAAAATAAAGACCAATAACTTAATTTATTGTGTAGCCAATTGGCTGTTTGAAGAAATGAAGAGGGCTGGAGATTAAACTCAGTGGAGAATCACTTTGCTACCATAACAGATGCCTTGCTTTCAATCCATAGCACAACAGAATAAATAAACACAATTGAATGTTGAGATTTTATCATAATAGAAATTGTTACTAATACATCTGGACTTAAATTGGATTTAATTCTGTTGACTCTTAATTTTGTCAATTAAGGAAAAAAGAAGTGTCAGTATCTCCAAATATTATTGAGCAATGGCTTAACTTATAGATAGTAGGTATCCAATTATTTCAGATTAACATCATTTAATTTTGATAAACAAAAGCACCATATCTCTTTCTGGTTTTTCAATAAACTTGCAAGATTAGTATAGAAAAATATCAAAATTCCTGCTGATGCAAGCTCTCCCATGAGCCAGCATATACTAACAATTCACCAGCCACAAGGATGCATCTGATTCTACAGAATCAAAAGGCATTCCTTGTTCCCAGTCCAGACCCCGCATGGTCTGTAACTCGACCTCAGCAGGCCTCTCTGGTGCCTGGGCCACAGCATAGATCTCCCGTCAGATTGCACATCTCAGGAGACAGGCTTCTCGGGAGCAGTCCACGGTTAGGCTAAGTTATTTGGGAAAACCAGTCACTGTTTATTTTTACAAGCCACATGACAGTGCATAGTGCATTCTTTTCTTGAAATAAAAGGAGTTTAGGGGGAGGGAAAGGAGGGTTCAGGGTCATAGAAGAAGCCATAAGGGTATTTTGTGGGTTCAAAGTTTCATTTTTACCTTCTACCCTGGTTTGGGGGAAAAAATAGGTCAGCTTTTCTGTTCCTGGGCTTTGGGGGAAGAGAAGGATCATGGGAGGGAGACAGGCAAGGGAGAAAGAAGGAAGTAGAGCTGCCATGGCTTAGCGTGGCGCACATGGCCAGATGGGCATGCATGGAGGAAGGCATCCCAGGATGAAACATGAGCAAATACTTATGGATTATGGATGGGAAGTCGCCCAGTTAGGAATGATTAAAGCAATTGTCCTAGGATATGCTACTGAGAGATAACAAAGGAGATTAGGACGTAATCTCTGCCCAGCCCCAGGTAAACTAAGGCTTATCTAAAAATCTATCAAGTATCTGTGTCTTTTATTGACATGGTAGCAGGTTAAATAAAACCACTGCAATACTTATAGGCTTTTAACAATGAACATTAATAGCCCAACTGTTCTGAAGAGAGACTGCTGCTTAAACAGAGAGAAAAATTAGAGGAAACAGAGTGATATAGCAAAGTGCTGCTGCTGACCAGGAGTTGATAGAGAAGATGGCATTGAATGAGGCAAAGCTTGAATGAGGTGAGAGAGTGAGCCGTAGGGCTATCCAAGAGAGATACCATATTCCAGACAAAGAGAAAAGCCAGCCTGAAGGTGTGTTAGCAGAAGCATGGTACCTACCATTAGCCTGGTGCTGTCCTAGAGGAAGAGATAAAAAAAAAAAAAAGCAGGTCAAGGAATCTTAGGATTAGACCAGGTAAAGCCATCTCCTATCAGTTTGGGGGAATCCCTGCACTTAGGTGTTGGCTAAATAGTATCCAGTCAGCCATGAAGAGCTGGAACCTGCTGGTAACCATTGCACTTCCTCTGGCAGCAACGGAGACCCCGGGTAGTGCTGGGATAGGTTTGTAGAGCCAGGGAGTTAGGCTTGATGAGCTAACATGGTGACTAGTAAGTAGCAGGGCCCCGACCTCCGTGTTTCTCCTGTTTGTTTTAATAGCTCTGCGTAGCGGTATGGAAGGTCTGGAGTCGGGTGTGTTTGTTCCATTTTTACATTTCAGGCAGTTAAGTGAAGCCAAACCTATATTCCTGTCAATCTGAAGCAATGAAAGGAAAATCAACTCCACCTCCTGGTGTAGACGGCAGATGGAACAAGCATCAAGGTCCTTTACACTGACCCTGTCTTCCTTCTGGGGAGATACCCCTAAATATCTCTCAGGCCTTTTGTGGCTGGATGTGCCCACTATGGGAGCTGAGGAAGCCCCGCGCATTGTTGCTGGCTTTCATAGCTCTGCTTTTATGTAGCTCTCTGTTATTATGTGCCCGGTGTGTGCCAGCATCATGTTGGTTGTGGGAGTTCTGTGATGGAGACAGCCACAGAGGTGTGCCCAATGGTCAGGTTAGAAACGGCTTCCTCATCCATGAATTCCCAAGAAATTAGGTTTCATTCACTGACTAGCAAACAAAATAGTGTGCTTACCATTCTGCTAAATTTACTTCAGAACCATGACTCCTGCATGACTGTTTGCTGTAGGAGAACCGCCCAGTGCATTATGACATCTTTCCAAGTGGCTCTGTTCTACACACTGGATGCTGGCAAACTCTGTCCTCAGTTTCAAGAACCAAAAATATCTCTAAACCTTCTCAGGTGTCCCATAGGGCATGGAAATGCCCCCGTTGAGAATCACTGGTCCAGAAATGGAAGTACCAGCTGGGCCTGGTTCTCCTTACAAGCACCAAGGCTTCAAGAATGAAGCTCTCCTCATGAACAGCTGCTCTCATTTTCCGCTGAAGCTTGAACAATGTAAAAACAGACTTAAAGAACAGCAGGAAGATGTTACATTAGCACTAGAAAAGAGTTTCCCATTTTCAGAGTTAGCAAGAACGTGCCCCCCCCACCTCTCCCCCTCCCCCCACTTTAGATGCACAGGTGATGACACTAAACCATTAGCCTCCTTATCTCACACACACACACACACACACACACACACACACACACACACACACACACACCTCTGCCACAGACCCACATGGGAAAGCATCACTGTTTGTGTTCTAAAGATAAGGAAGCTAAACTTACCAGGCAACAGTAGCTATCAAACCATGTACCACTCCTGAGTGCCAGGGCTGGCCTTGGGAGCTGGGACTCACAACCCTTCCAGAGCCGCAACATGTATACCAGAGAACTTCAGTAACATACACATATCCGCATGTAGTAACCTATGCATGTAATCTCAGCACACAGGAGGCCTGATCCCTTGAGCCCTATATGGGTTGGTGTAACTGAGAGCAGAGCTAACTTGTCTGTTTGGGTAACACTTGCTTTGGAAAGCCTATCCCTTCAAGGTCACAAAACCTTTCTAGCTTTCTGCCTTTGTCCATGACACATGGGACCACCTATCCCATAAGGCCAAGCGCTGTTCATATGGGCAATAGGATCTCAAAACTCAAGGATTCATGGAATGGATGGATGAGTGGATGAGCAAGTGCAAGGGAATCAGAGGAGGAACATCCAAAGAAGTGAAGGCAGCCAACTTATCCCCAAGTCAGGCTTCACTTCTCCTTGTAGAAGATTTTGTGTACAAACACTATAACGTGGGAAAAGAGACTATCGGAGGCAGGCACTTCCTTTTCCGTGTGATGATGAGGAACCTGAAGCACATTTCTGAAGGTCACTCAGCCAGTTAAGTATACAGCTGGTCTATGAATCCAGGTCTGAGGTTGAACCCTATGGGCAGGCAGCTAAGAACTGAGCTGGCTTAGAGCACAGGTCCTCTACCCCTACTCCCATCCTTCTTTCTCTCTGCCTTAAGAAATGAGAACAACAGAGGTCTGTTTCTCTTTTCAATTCAAGGTATCTTATTGGGAGATGAGAAAGTCTACTTTCCAGAGAGTAAGGCTTTGGAGGAAAGAAACTGAACAGGGACTTTCTGAATTCAAACAAGCTCTTCCATAGGCCCCATGTCTTGAAAGCAAAATGTGTGTGTGTGTGTGTGTGTGTGTGTGTGTGTGTGTGTGAGAGAGAGAGAGAGAGAGAGAGAGAGAGAGAGAGAGAGAGAGAGAGAGAGAGAGAGAGAGAGAGATTAGTAGGTAGGAAATAAAGAACATGTTAGGAGTCCATAAAGGCCGTCAACTTAAAACGAGTTTTAAAAAGTTTTACAGCATATTTTTGTGAATTCATATCATTTATTTTACTAGAAATCTTTTCTTCCAAATGACTGAGAAAATAGTTGCTGAAAGGCTCAAGGGGACGATACTGTCATTCAGAAACTTGGTCCTAATCCCTGTCCCCTCCTTCTAGCCATCCCCTGGTGTCAGCCCCTGGTGCTCTGGAGATCGCCTCCTCAGCAGTCCTCTTGTGTTTTTACAAAAGCATCTCCTATGAGAGAGTGGGTTGTTTCTAGGAACCAGACGTGTACTTTATAAGTGGAAAAGTACATTCGGTTATGATTTTTGTTAGCGCTGCCATCTGGCAGGACTTGAGGGAGCTTCCATTTCTGCAGGGATAACAGCTATTATATGCCCAGATGCATCCAAGCCGGACAGCAAGTTGTCTGTGTCCCAGCCACTGTTCCAAGGATTGTCTTCCCTCAACCTGAGTTTACCACAGTCAACTCATAAGTAAACTCAGCCTCCCTGGGTTCGCATTGCTGCGCCTAAATGAACTCAAGGTAAATTTGATGATCTGTGTACAACTCCCAAGAGCACTTTGGAGCCTGAGTGCTCAAACAAGTAGCCAGGGCTTCTGCTCCATCACAAAGCCTGCAGTATAGTCCATGGGCCAGAATGCTTGGCACAGTTCTTTGCCCACAAAGATGCTGTGGTGAGGCCTGGAGTGTGCTTTAAAAAGGCAGCCTGGGGCAACTTAGTTCATATTTCCTCATCTTTATCTGTGGAACCTGGAACAAACAAGGTGCCACATAGAGAGGAACATAGAATTCAATTCTTTAAATCCATTAACAGAAACCCCATGAAATCAAAACCTATGATTAAAAGGAACACAATCGCCCTATGTTTTTTCCCCTTTGTTGCCATGTGTTAGATCTGGGATCATTTTGGACAACTTACAAACCAGTCACATGTGTTGGGTTTTAAAACTTGTTTACAGTGGTTTATCCAAAGCTCATCAATGAGATGTCTTTACAGTTCCAGGACCGGGTCACATTTGCAGCAACAAAACACCAGCGTGTTGACTCTGAGGATGTGTTGCCCTAGTCTCTGGCCCCAGAGCTTGGACTCCACTGCCCCACAGAGAGTGTCCTGTGTGAACAGAGCCTGGCAATGGGACAGAGGAGCTGGCCAACTCTGTGGCTCCCTGCTCAGAGATCATGAGCTGTTTTAAAAAAATAAATAAAAGTCCCTTCCCCATGGACTGGCCTGTATGCGGAGCTGGCTCTGACTGAGTGCCCTTTCTAAGGATCATTGTGAGTGCTATGTGTGATGAGCTTATCAATTCCTCAAAATAACTTGTGAGACAGGACAAGTGTCACCCCCAAATATGCCCAGAGAGAAAGGGTCAATTATCCAAGTCGTAGGGCTAGCAAGTGGCATCACTGGGATTCTTGCCTCGGCCTTCTGTCATGGTTACCAGAGCAGGAAGCTGATGGCTACAGGAACTTGTAGGGCACAGGGGAAAGCTGTGTGATAAACCTGGGACACTAAAGGTCCCCTTGTGACTAAGCATGGTGGTTTCTTCTTGCTTGCGGATGGTGTTATATATGGCCACTTTGGCTATCTCACCTTCACAGTGACTCTCAGAGAGCCCTTCTCTGTGAGCACTTCTGACTGCCTTCCTATTTTAACTCTGACATCATCTCCCTTGTGTATTTGGGGAAGATCATCCATCCATATCACATCCAGCCAACCCCCTTCCTTCTGAACTTACAACCTGCCTCTTAGATTCCCATTGGGAATTGTACCATGGCCAGCCTGCCAGCCTCACCCATCCCACCTGACCAGGTTGTCCTCGTAGCACGCACAGCAGCCAGCACATAATAGAGCTGTAACGGATGGCCAAGGCACGAAAAATTGCAAAACTCAACCAACCATCTGCCACATTGTATGGCTTTCACCTTCCAGATCATTCCTTACTGAGCTACTGTCTTCTATCTCCCTGAAATTCCCATGCTTGCTTTTCCTTTAGGTCCCATGGAGTCATGCATTTGTCTTCATTTTGGTTGTCTTTTTTACTTTTACTTTTAAAATAGCACTCATGTTAGTATCTTCCCAATAATGTATATACTTTAGAAGTGGGGCTCATGATTTCTTCACCTATATGCAACAGCTAGGCTGACACTGTGATTTTCACATAGAGGCAGAAGGGGGCAGGGAGAGCGGTGGAGAGAGAGAGAGAGAGAGAGAGAGAGAGAGAGAGAGAGAGAGAGAGAGAGAGAGGGAGGGAGGGAGGAAGAGCGCACTTTCATAGCTATCAAAATAAAAATAAAGAAAATTGGTTGAAGCATCTGTTGTCAGCAGAATGCTTTCACATACACATTGCCATTTCCCCACAGTATGCTGAGGAGGCAGGATGTGGCCTCAGATGTCCCATTTTACTCTTAACGGTCACTTCTTTTAAGTCAGAGAGTCATTCCTAAGATTCTAAACATGAAGACTAATTACCGCCCATCATGACTGTCTCATCCATGCAGCCTGGTAAACCTAGGTGATAAAGGGACTTAGCTGGCCCTTGAATTTCATCAGTTCAAAGCATTAGGTACCCTAGGTGTCAGTCATTCACCTAGTGTGTGTTGCTTCAGGGGCCCTACTTACACTTCCTGGGAGTGGCTTACCTGGGTCACGACAGTGAGACACGACACTTTCAGGGATGTACCAGGTTGCTACTTCCAAAAGGGAAAAAAAAAAACTCCACAGAGCTTATAAAATCCAAGGGCCATTCCTTTGGGAACTGAGAGAACACTTTAGACAAAGGCAGCTTCCACATCTAACAGCCAACCTCCCTCCCTCTATAAAATAAAGATAATGTGCAGGTTAAAAGGCGAAATTTAGCAGTGCTTGGCATGACTCCCAGTGCAGGTAGATTAACCTATTTTCTTCTTGTGTCCTCAAATTATGCCTCTGTTTTTATTTATTTCCATGTGTGTAACTATGACAGTGGACTCAGGGCCCAGGTGAAACTCAGCTAAACAATGAAGGAAGCCATGGAACATGCCCTCCCTACCTTTTGCACACTGCCATTTGGGCAGCTCCAGGCCGTTCCCAGCCCACACTATGACTGACAGTCAGTTGGGTCAGTGAGATTAGAGCATCAGCATCCTTCAGTCTAATGTCATTTGTTGGACAGTTAACGCCCATTTGATACTATCTGTGTGAAATGTTGAGACACAGCAGCTTAAAGGCTTAACGTTAGGGGAGAGAGCCATTGCCAAAGGAGTGGCTAATGGAAAGGCGTTTACTCTCAAGGGTGCAGAGGCGCTATGCAGGCGTGAACAGACAGCTGCTTCCTGAGAGGGTTAGTCCTGAGGGAGTGTCCTTACAGCACCCCTAAACAAAGGGTGAAGGAGGCCTGCTTAAGTGGTCTTTACTGCTCTGTTATAGGCCTGGGGTGTTGACAGAAATTGTTTGGGATGGTATTGACAAAACTGGCATATTGCCTTTTCTGATTGACATGATTAAAATGGACATCAGCTGCCTTTCAGCACCACTGAGAAGTGGTGAATGATGGCATTCTAGAACCGTTGGGGTGAACCGTTGGCAGGGACCATGAAACATCTTCCCTTGTCTCACCTCCTCTATCCACAAAAAAAAAAACAAGTAAAGGCTCAGGACATTGGGGGATTTGTGACAACTTTCCCATCAGATAGAATATTCAGTTAACAAGAATTACTTACCTCTACTATTATTATAATAAGGATAAATTAGGTTAAAACAAAATAGCTAGGACTCCTCTAAGCAACTGTAAATAGCATCCATGCATTCCTATCTGGTACCTTTGTTCTACCACTTAATTAAGAGACTCTGGACAAATTCTTTTTTTAAATGGTTTTTAGTATTTATTTATTTTCTTTACACCCTGGTGGGAGCCCCCTTCCTCCTGACCTCCCAGTCCCACCTTCCCTCCCTCTTCCCCATCCTCCCTCCCCTATTCTGGACACATTCTTAAAATTCTTATGTAGGTCTCCATTTGCTCATCTGTATAAGGGGACAAAAAGAACTTGCCTCTGGGGTTTGAAATTTTAATTTATGCCCAGCAGTCCTGTCATCCTCGCTTTCTCTCTACCTCTGCTCCTGCTAGATCCACATTAGGTTGGCCATTGGCATTGTGGGGACCTGGGTGTGGACTCGGGGAGATTGCTGCGTTTCTTACTGAATAGAAATTGGAATCATTAATCCTGATTGTCAGTTTGATTGGTTGGAGAAGCACCTAAGAAAGTAGTAAGAGCTAGGTGTGTCTGTATGGGCATTTCCAGAGAGGATTATCCGAGAAGAAAGATCTGGAATGTGGGTGACACCAAGCCCTGGGCTGGAGTCCCATGGAATAATACGGGGAGAGGAGAGAACCAGCTAGGGAAGACATTGGCTCTCTACTCCCTGATCATTGTGATATGATAGGCTCCCCTCCACCACATCCTGCCCGCTGGGGTGGACTGACACCTCTGTACCCAGGAGTCAAAATAAGTCCTTCCTCCTTTAAGATGTTTTCTCAAGTGTTTCATCACAGAAAAAAAAAAAAAGACTAACACAAAAGTAGTACTATCCGCCTTGTGACACATGTGTGGTATAACTATCAGACATAGAGAATGCTTAGAATCACACACATGCGCCAGTTAGTAGTCAACACACCCGTGGACTCGGAAGGAGCAAGAAGGCCCCTGAAAGCACTAGAAATGTAGCGACAGGACTAGTCAGTCTTCATTCACTCAACACCTATCTCATGAGGGCTTGCTCTGTTCCAGACCCAGTTTAGCACAGTGCACACAGATTTACAGTGTGCTGAGACGAGGGGCTGTTTCTCGTGAGCTCTCAGCCACTGAGGAAAGGAGCCCATCCACCCCTCCGTGCTTTCAAGTGATCCACACTCCCTCTTCAGGATGCCCCACTTCCAGCTGTGGGCGTGACTGTGTTTCATATCCCCTCACATCAAAAGGTCTCTCTGGGAACAGTGATTCTGAGCAGTGAGCCGGCTGCCTTCAGCTTGAAAGGGTGGCACAGTGGCTTCATGTCACAACTTTTAAGTGTTGTGCACATGGCAGACATAAAGGGGGCTTATAGACAGGCAGCTTTACTGCTTGAGCTCTTTAAATTGCCAGGCTCCATTTTTAGGGAAGCCACATGAAAGGATGCCATTTTGAAAATGAGTATTACCTCAAAAAAAGACAAAAGCAGCATGGCATGCTGAAGGTTCATCTTCCGTGCTTTTACTGCCATTGTGGTATCCTTTTGTTCAACATGTGACTGAACCTCTAACTAAAAAACGTTCACAGATGTCCTCTCTTGCCAGGAATGATATCCAGCAAGCAAGCACAGTAGTTTTAAGTGCACGCGCGTGTGCACACACACACACACATATGCACACACAGTCGTGTACATATGTGCGTAAAGTTAAAGGACATTTTTACTATCTTAGCTATTCACTTTGTCCTCTCTGGTTATTCCAACATTTCATATCTTTTTCCCTCTGGAAAGATGAATTTGTTCCCTGCAGGAGGAAGTCAAGCTGGGACCCCGCTTTGAACCTTTCTCTGAGGTATAGGACAGTGCCTGACAGTGTGTGTTGGCCGTCATAACCAGCACAATCAGCTGTGGCTCTGTGGGTCAGTGCGCCTTGTTGTCAGCTGCTGCATCATTCTCAGGGACATAAACAAAGGGCAAGAGACTGGAGAGTCAATCAGGAGGACTGTGGGAGAAGGAGGGAGTGTCTCGGCACCTATGGTGTGGAGTCCCCAACCCGCCAGCCTACAGTAGCTGCTCAGTAAACACAGGCTCCTTGATCTCTTCCACTGCCTTTTCCTCATCCTTAAAATGTTTACTTCTTAGCATGAGCTCTAGACTCAATGACGTAATACTTGGAAGATGCTGTGTATGCAAGAAGCTCCTCTCAGCTTCATTGCTGCTCCAACTTTCAATTTGGTTTGGGTTATGAGGGGGGAAAAAGAGGATTATTTTCTTCTCTCAAGCCTACAAGGGATGAAAGAAAAGGACAGAAATCACATTTTCCAAAACTATGTGGGATTATGTAAGCATCTCAGTCTCGTGGTGTTTGCCCTTTTCTTGAAGCAACCTACCCTTGATGGGCCACATACCCTGTGGTTCTGCTATAATTGTGTGGCTTTTTCTTGCCACACACAAAATATCCTGTAATACAAGCAAATAACTGAGGAGCAACTGAGAGTCAGAGCTTGCAAATGCCCCGGTGTCACCCTGGTAGGTGTGTGGTGCCCCTTCCTTGTCTGTCCTCAGCCCACAGTGCCACAGTTGCTGTCTTGGGCTCCTGTATGAGGCACCCCTCTGAAATTATTGCCATCACAAATACACACTCAGCCTGCTTTCTAGTCAAGGACATCACTTACCAGAATTTTGTCTCCATAAAAATCATCAGAGCACCAAACTAAAATTCCATCATACCTATAAAGCTTTAGTATTGCATAAGAGATGTGATTTATTTTCGTTGCACAATGGAGTGGGTAGCCCCTTTGAGCATCCGGTGGATCATACTCAGTAGTAGCTCACTGGCAAGATGGTGGCAGGAATGAATGGGAAAGGCACATGAAGGCCAGCTCCCCTCCCAACTCACTGATGGGAGCTGTTCTTGTTTGTGTAAACTAAAGGAAGATTTGTGCCTGGGTGACATCTGCAGGCCAGTGTGGTCCAAGTTTGACAATGTTAATGAAACACCCCTTCTGATCCCAACCACCACTGCGTTGATGTAGGTACTGGAAAGAGATAGCCCCTGAGGTCACCGTGGTGATGCTTGTTTTCTCCCTTGCAGAGACATTTCAATTGAGGGGTTTTTTTTCCAATCATGTCCCTGACCCTGCTTAGCCTCCAGGTGGAACATTGTCCAAGCAGGATAGGAATGTTGGCATTTATTGCTTGTTCACTGAGGGAATGTAGCTTCCTTTACTGCTTCTCCCAGCCCATTCCCCTTTGGCAGATTTTTTTCTATGAGGCAATGGAAGGAAAGGTGAGTCACACCCCTGTAGTCATTTTTTCATTCTTACTGAATCTGAGAACTACTTGAGAGTGATGGGATGGGACACTGAAGTGCATAGTCCCAGGGTACCTAGATCTGTAGAGCATCAGGGAAGCCCTGTGAAGTGCACATTAGCATCCTGATTTGGGAAAGGGGGAAGTGGGTGCCTAAAATAGCTAAGCAGTTACTTAAGGCCATGTGAGTAAGATAGGCCAGAATGAAGGCTTGGTGGCTAGGACTTGTTTGTCTAAACCTAAGGTCCTTGCTCCTGGGCACTGTAGATTCAAGTTTCTTGGTTTTCACTTCATTTATTAAGAACCTGGGTGTGTGGGAAGCTTTGAAGACAACCACAAATTTTAAAGGTGGAAACCGATAAGTTGTTTAAGCCAACTGAACAATGATATGTATTTTTGAGAGGCAATGCCTTTCAGCCCTCCGTGGCCTTTCTACCAACTGTGACAATCCTCTGGCTACAATTCAAAGCTCCCTACCATGGTTTATGAAAGGAGTCGGCTGAGAATTCACCACTATTCCCAGTAAACCCGAATATCCAGACAGCTGGACCAGGAAAGGGCTAGGACCTGAATGGACCATGAAGACAGTGGCCCACAGGATGATGACGCTCACGGCAGAACTGAATTGGGATGCCACGCAGCTGCTAGAGGGACCCTAAGCAACACCATCCAGGAGAAAGGTCATGCAAGCTACAAATAGCAGCCATATTCATAACTTAAAGGTTTCTAAGGCCACATTTCAAAAGTAAAGAAATGATATTTTAATACAAGAGACTCTAAATGTAATTATTTCAATATGCAATCAGTATAAAATAATACCAGAATAGTTTACCTTTCAGGGAAAGATGTGCTAAATCTTTGGAATGTAGAGCATATTTTATATTCACAGCCATCTTAGTTCAACCCATCCTTGTTCAAGGGCACAAATGCACATGTGGCTGGTGGCTATTATCTGTGACCATCAGATTGAATAGTCCAGCAACATTGTGACATCGCATGCCCACCAACACTCCCCCCTCCCTCTCCTCTGTTATTCATCTACATAAACATATTATCATCTGGAAAGCTCTGTATTTTCTTGGCTTAGGATCCATCTCTCACAATTAACTAATGTATAGTCTAAGCTGGTACAATATGTAAATAGCGGATAGAAAGATAAATAGATGGATAGATAGATAGATAGATAGATAGATAGACAGATAGACAGAGAGACAGACAGACAGATAGATAGATAGACAGAGAGACAGACAGACAGATACAGAGATAGATAGATAGATAGATAGATAGATAGATAGATAGATAGATAGATAGATATTTAAGCAAGATAGAACTAGAATTTTCTAGAACTAGAACAAAGGAGGCTGTTCAGGCCTGTGCTAGCTTACTACCATTGTTGCGTTTCTCTGGTCTCACGTGTCTTCTTCAGCATCGGTCTTTATGACCATGCACCAGTCAGTGGGACAACCTTTTTTTTTTTTTTAAGCTAAAAAATCCTTCCTTCCTATCTTTTACCTCTTCTCACTTTTCTTTTCTTCCCATGATCCTAACCCCAGCAGTGGTGTACTTCACTTTGTTCTTGTCTGTTTGACCAATACATATGACCTCATCTACCTGTGGTCTCTGGCTGCCTGAGAGACTAGTCATGCAATGCGGGCAGATCTACTGAAGTTAGAAGGGAAAAAACAGACCCCAGTAGACAGCTAGATATCGCCACCACTGTCCTGCCTGGGACATGAAGTCTACAAGCTAGGGGGTCTTGGATATTTTCTTCCCTGATACAGAGCAGCACTAGTGCACAAAAGTCGGGGCACTGGAAGCACACACTCCAGGTTTGGATCTTGAGTGTCTCCCAAAGTCTAATCTGTTAATGGTTGGTCCCTAGCTGATGACACTATTTGGAAACTGGTAGAACTTGAGGAAGAGGAGAAGTTACTGGGAATATGACCTTGAAGAAGATATTGCAACCACAGCACTCCACAGCCCCATTTGCTGACCGCCATGATGTGATAAGCTTTGTTCTACCACACGTTCATGCCACAATGCTCTTCCTCGCCACAGGCCCAGAAGCAATGATGTCATCCAAACATAGCCTGAAGCTTCTGAAACTATGAGTCCAAATGAATGGTTCCTCTGTTTAGGTTGTTTATCTTGAATATTTTATCACAGGAGTACAGAGCTAAACCTCGGGGACGCTTGTGTAATTGTTTTTGTTCATGTTTAAATTATTTCAGACTCTGCCCTCCATTGCCTGACCCAGAATTCGTGCCCACCCCATTTCTAGGTCTTGCTATACCTCTGAGCCCTGCTACCTAGGATTATGGTGGTTCCAGGGACCACTCAGTATCTGCAGGGATGAGCAAGCTGGTCTGTGACTGTCACCCTTCCTGCTACTTCCTTGCAGTTCTGTGGAGGAAAACCTCATGAGAAGCCAGCCTTTGTAGCATGTACCATGGCTGTCCATTCCTTTTTCTTTAAACCTGTACCATCTGCCACCACCTGTCACAGACCAGGTATCAATTAAGGATACTTGAACCAAGGAAAAAGTAAAGGTCACTGAGGCCACCTTGCACAGCTGTCCCTCGTGTGCACCAGCTGGCTCCAAGCAGGAATTCCCCATCTGGTTCCCTCTGTTTTGGAAGAACTGGAAATGAGGCTGGAAAAACTGGTTTTCATGAATGAACGTCCTAAGAGGTCAGGTCCTGTTATGGAATTTGTGTCTTAAAAGCAATAGGGGTCATCCACATCATTTAACCGGATGGACCTTTAACTAACCACATGACTTAGTGATTCAGGGGAGGAGGGTAAGATGAAAGGACTGGCTGGCCTTTTCTCCTCAACTCTTCTGCCTTTAGCTATGGAGACACTAGCATGGCTTCATCTCTACCCATTTCCCAAGGAGCCACTGGCCGACTCCTCTGGCTGCGTTTTCTACTGTTCCCCATGTTGACGTTTGTTCTTTCACTCATTCATCTAGATGTCCCGCAGTAGGGTTGAATGTTAGCATCTTAAGATAGGGGCTCTGCCTTGTCCACTTCCATGTCCCCAAGAATGTGCATAGCACATTGCAGTCTTCCGGTAAGTACCATGTGCCAGAATACTGAAGACAACGGAAGAAGGAAGAGTTTGAAGAGTGTGCTTGTCATGGAGAGAGCACAGGGCTGTCCTCTGAACCTCTTGAAGAGTGTTGTATTGCCTGGAGTCATCTCCTGTCCAGGGTCATACCTCTTGTTCCACCAATGATCCTTTTCTGACACGACTTTAGTTCTCAGTGACCAGGTCTCTTTGATGTCAGAGAATGGCAGCTTACATTAAACCTCGTAGTATCTACTTATGTAGTCCCCAGCTTACTGCCTGATGTTCAGGTGAACTTATTCAAGTAGAGATAATATCGGATGGCTCCTCCCTCTTCAGTGATGACACTCAGAGGCATCAATGTCCTTAATGTCACTAAATGTTTTTTTTTAAATTTCATTCTTCTTCTTCAGCAGCCAATAGAGCAGCAGTTCTCAACCTGTGGGTCACGAACCCTTTGGCAAACCTCTATCTCCAAAAATATTTACATTGTTATTCTTAACGGTAACACATTTATAGTTTTGAAGCAGTGATGGGAATAATTTTATGGTATGGGGAAATATATTAAAGGGTTGCAGCATGAGGAAGGTTGGAAAACTCCGCAGTAGAGTACTGCGAACTATGACACCATGCCCACAGGCAGAAAGAAGACCCCTTCCTCATAACCACCCCCATGCCCCACCCCCCACTGGCCACCTCTCCCTGTGGATTTAAGTCTGCCAGTCTCAGGAGGACACTGGAGGTCAAGCAGCCAAGGCACATTATAAAAGTGGTTATTGGGTTACTGATGCGTCCCTGAAATACATTAAGCACAGTGTGGTAAACATAATCAAAGGACAAAACAAGGATAGTGCACCTCATGGAGGGCAGCTCCCATCATGCTCCACTGTAAATATTCTTCCTTTCATGTTTGTACTCAGTGAGGCTGACTCTAGTATGTTAGATTTCAAGACATTACCATTACTGTAATTTAGAATCCCTGTGACATGTGCCTGCCGTGATAAAAATTTGACTTGCAAAGCCTACATTTGAATCTTATTTTGTCACTTAGCAGGGTGTGAACTCTTAGAAGATCCATTAGTCTCTCAAATGTCTACTAAAAAGTAGCACAGCCAGGCCTGGTGACACACGCCTTAAATCCCAACACTGGGAGGGAAAGGCGGGTGCATCTCTATGCGTTCCAGGACAGCCTGGTCTACAAAGAGAATTCCATGGCAGCCAGGGCTATTATACAGAGAAACCTTGCCTTGGATAACAGAGCAAAACAAAACAAAAGGAGTAATGCTAACAGAATGGACATAGAAAATATACAAACCTCCATACTGTGTACATATAGATAATGCAAATGTTTTATGAACACATGAAAAACTAACTCTACTGAGAGTAAAAAGCAATATATGAGCTTTAAAAATGATAACATTGAGCATATACTGTTCTGCAGGGAATGCAGAGAAATTCATAGTATTCTGTTGATGATAGACATATTAGGATAATTTTCGTGATGTGCTGGTTGGATTTTGTCAACTCGACACAGATATAGACATCTGGGAAGAGGGAGCATTGATTGAGAAACTTTCTCATTAAGATTGGGCTATTGGCACTTTCTTGGTTAATGGTTGATATGAACGGGACCAGCGCACCATGGTGATGTCACCTCTGGGCAGTAGTCTGAGGTAGTACAGGAAAGCAGCCATCCATGAGGAACAAGCCAGTTAGCAACATTTCTCCATGGTGTCTGCTTCAGTTTCCACCCACAGGTTCCGCTTTCCATCCCTATCCTCACTTCCTTCAATGATGGACTGTCATATGAAGTTTTAAGCTGAAATAAACCATTTTATCCCCAAGTAGCTTTTGGTCATGCTGTTTTTCACAGCAATAAAAACCCTAAGACACCAGGTAGCTACCTGCAAGTATATTTTGCATATGTTTTACCTAAGGAAATAATTTCACTTATTGCTTCAACCTAGAGAATAATCATAACTACATATAAAGATATTCAAGAACATTTATCTCAATGTTTTATAAACAATGAAAAGTTGAACCAAACCTAAATATTAAATGCAACCACTAAAAACAAAACAAAAAAAATCAAGTTTTAGAAAAATTAAGGGCAGAATGATAATTCCCTTATATGTCTTATAAGAATGTTGTACAGGGGCCAGGGTGTAGTTCAGCAGTAAGAAGAGAGAGGGAGGAGGGAGAAAAAAAAGAAGGAAAGAGGACAGAAAGAGAGAGCACACCCAGCCAGTAAGTACACTGGCCACTAACTCTAATAACCTGAGTTTTATCCATTTGGTGAAAGGAGAAAATTGACTCCCTGGAGGTGTCTTTTAACCTACACACACACACACACACACACACACACACACACACACACACACACACACACACACGAATAAATAAATAAATATTAAATGTAAAATGTAAACAGTTTGCTGAGCCTGCTTTGAAGCTCAGCTGAGCTGAAACGAGCAAGAAATAAAGAGATTTCTTGCATTGCCTCCCAGACCTCAGGTCGCCTTGACACACATCCTGGACTAATCAAGACCACGAGCCATGTGTATATCAGTGCAGAGCTGGGCTCTTGTCATAGACGACTGAATTACCAACTCCTCAAAACCTGCTGCCCGTGGGAGGGTTCTTTTCTTCTCCATTGCAAGTGCAGGATGCCTCTGCCTTCCAGCACTACTCCAATCGCTTTGTCAAACAAAGCATGAACGCTAGGGGTTTCCTGACATCCTCATAACTATGAGCATATGATTTGCAGTTCATATTGAATAACGATGTAAGAAATCTGCCAAGAACACTCTGAATACTGTTTCCAGCGCTGGTTCCTAACCAGTCACAGCTGCCTCACTGCAGAAAACCTGCACAATAGCCGGCCTCGCCAAGGCTCTCCTGCTTGCACAGTTCCTAGTGAGTTACTAGAAGCCTCTCTAGCAGGGAAGTCACTCTCCTGGAAAGCATTTAAGATGACTAAAGCTAAAGGTTTAATGTTCTAATGAAAAAATGTGTCGATATTTAAATCAAATGTGTGAACACTGAGTGTTTTTACATATGCTCGCTGCAGAGGTTTTAAGGCAGCTTTTGGCTCTCCAGACAGGAATCGAGTGGATAGATGCACTGTTAAACTTCCGAACAATGACAAAGAAAAACATGGCGTAATTGCTTCACTCAAAGCCTGCCAGGAGATTAATTGCTTACGAGATGGATTTTATGCACTGTCCAAAAACTGTAGGATCTACAGGAGTCCTTTGCTTTCACTAGGAGAAAACATATGTCACCTCTCACCATGGATGTTTATGCCTTTTCACAATCCTGTCTTTTTCAGCCTAAAAACATTCCAACTGGAAATAACTACAAAGGCAGGAGTTGATAGGTTAGGGGTGTTTAGTAATGCTTAACATAATATCCTCAGGGAGACAGATATGACTGTGCTACAAGCCCTCTACAACACCAACCTGGACACCAAGGCCTGAGGAGCCCTGTCACTTTTAGTTAGAAAAATCAGTAGGAGGGGCTGATGAACAGGGAGACTACATCTTAACCTGACAACTCTGAAAAGAACCAACCTGGGGGTGTGGGACTCATGGCAGGGCTAGCCAAGTGAACTCGATAATGGGAGATGGGGTCTGTTTTGTCAGCAGTGTGGGATGCTATTCAAAGGAAGGCTTGCTGAAGGCTGATGGTGCTGGAGTTTGGCAGAGATCATTGTAACTGGAAAGGCACAGAGTGCAATTTTATACACATTGACTGGGTACCTTCTATAGGCCAGGCTGTGTGTATTAGGCTCTGTAGAGAGTGATGCTGGGGTGTGTATGGGTCAGAATTACAGAGAAAGTTAATGGCAGAAGCTGCCTTTTAGGAGCATTCTGCCCAGTTTGTGTACAGACCTCGCAACGGGTCACCATAGTAGAACAAGGTTTGTTGTGCAGGATGCCAGAGAGTGTATCCTTCTCATGGACCACTGGTGGCTTCAGGAGAGCATCTTTGAGGAGATGGGATGAGAACAGAAAGCATGAGGAGTAAGCCAGGTGAATAACGGTGAGGACGGACACCCTGACAAGAAACAGATGAGACAAAAGTCTAGATGTTAGAAATGCGTATTTAGCAACTACAAGCTGCTTTTGCATTCCAAGGCCTAACGGGTGCTGAAGATGTAGCTTGGACCCTGTGGTCACTATTATGTGGTGGGACTGTCACCCAAGGACTTTGTAGTGGACAGCCAGGGAGCAGTTGTGAGAAAGGTAGTTTGACATACATACTAGGTGCCCATTTTACCACAGCAAAGAGGATGGGTGGATTTCTAAGGCTGGGAGTAGAGATAGACAGGCCAGCTCAGAAGCAGCTGTGGCCCTCTTGCTAGGATATGCTGGGCTTTTCAATTAGAGTAACCATGAAATGTTCGACTTGGAAAGAACATTGGAATCAGAAAGGACATGTGTGGTTCAGATTACAGGGCACACACGTAAAGTGGCTGAGGACAAGAGGGGCTAAGTGACCTCAGCGAGGGTGACGGCAGCCAAAGTGAGTGCAGGACCGTGGTCTTCTGATTTCCAGCCCAGTGACTTTTCCACACAGCAGTGCCAAGTTCAGTGCAAGCATCCTGCTTTAGTTAGGTAATGCCCTGGAAAGGCTTGGGACTTACTTGGCCAGCATTTTTTTCTGTCATTATCTGGGAGTGAGAACAGTCCTCCCTGGAGAGAAGGACTATAGATCAAGCCAGTCTGTTTGGAGGTGAAATCTTTCCTTCCATGTTTTCTTGCCCTTGCTCAAACTCTCGCTCTAGCTCACACTCTCGCTCTAACTCACACTCTCACTCTAGTTCACACTCTCACTCTCACTCACACTCTCGCTCTAGCTCACACTCTCACTCTAGCTCACACTCACTCTCACTCACACTCTTGCTCTAGCTCACACTCTCACTCTCACTCACACTCTCGCTCTAGCTCACACTATCGCTCTCGCTCTAGCTCACACTCTCACTCTCACTCACACTCTCGCTCACACTCTTGCTCTAGCTTACACTCTCACTCTAACTCACACTCTTGCTCTTGTTCCCTGTCTGCTTTTACAACTCTCCCTCACTTCTCCTCCAGAAAAACCTTCAACATCATCTGTCTACAAGATCCTCTCCTTCTCATGAGTCTGAGCTGCCCAAAGTAGGAAAGAACACACACTATGTTGTTAGCAAAGGCTAGCCCCTTCTCAATCTTCTTTTCTCAGATCCCTGATCTATATTCTATATCACTGCTGTGACCTTGGACAGTTTTGAGATTGAGGAATCTACTAGCATAAAGCTTTCCCATCTGAACTCTTTTCTCATATAAACACACAGAACCACATGGAAAAGAGTAATTTGTAACTTGTGTTGTCTTTCTCACTAAATCATATGGGATCACATTTTATTTTTAAAATTTATTTATTTATTCAATTTACATCACAACCATAGCCCCCGCCCTCCTCTCCTCCTGGTCTCACTCTCCCTTCCTCTTCCCCCTCTCCCCTACTCCTCAGAAAAGGGGAGCCCTACAACCACCAACTCATCCCAGCAAATCAAGTCACAACAGGACTGTACACATCCTCGTCCACAGTGGCCTGGGAAGGCAGCCCCACCAGGGGGAAGTGATCAAAAAACAGGCAACAATGTCCATGTCAGAGACAGCCTCCACTCCCCTTACTAGGGAACCCACCTGAAGACCAAGTGCCCATTGGGTACATATTTGTTGAGGGCCTAGGTCCAGTCCATGCCTGTGGCTTGGGTGATGCTTCAGTCTCCTTGAGCCCCCCTGGGCACAGGTTAGTTGGCTCTGCTGCTCTTCTTGTGGAGTCTTAATTTGGGCTTTATTACTGTGAAGAGGCACCATGACCACAGCAACTCTCACTAAGGAAAACATTTAATTGTAGCTGGTTTCCTGTTTCTAAGGTTTAGTCCATTACTGTCGTGGCAGAGTGTAGACACACATGGTGCTGGAGGAACAGAGAGTTCTACATCTTGATCTGCAGGCAGCAGAAGACTGTGTACCACACTGGGTGTAACTTGAGCATATATGACATCAAGCCCCACCCCCCAGTGAGGCTCCAATAAGACCACACCTACTCCAATAAGGCCACACCTCCTAATAGTGCCACTCCGTATGGGCAAGCATTTGGGCACATGAGCCCGTGGGGGCCATATCTATTCAACTACCACACACATATTGTTGTCAGATTTATAATATTCCTTAAAGTAGAAACATTAAGACATTTGGAGCAAGACTTAATGATTTCTGAGCCCCAGTTCCTTTAAATATAAAATGTGGATTTTATATTTACCTTGAGAGGGTCTTGGCATGAGGCATCTTAGTTTCAGTGTCTTGCTTGCTTATTTCTGGTTTGGAACAATAAATCATTTTCATAAATGCATGGGTTTAATTACAAAGGACATTCAAAACAAAAAAATGGAAGAAGAGAAGAACTTATTTTAAACTTGAAAACTAAATGAGATGGGAAATTCATTCAAGTCACCAAAGAACAAGAAGTATGATTTGTGGAGGCTTCTGACTCAGGGGTGACACATATTTCTGCTCTAGAGGACCCTTTGGTGGCCTTTACAGGGCAGACTGGGAGAACAATTACCTTGTTGAACAGTGATGCATAGACTTGGTCCAGGGACATACAAATCCAAAATGTGCTGTGGATGCTAACTTAATAATTAGGTGAAAATCTACTGCTGTTACAAGCTCTACATCCTCTATTGAGCAAAAATAGATGTGAGAAATGAGGTGGAGGGAGAGGGGGGTCATAGAGAACTGACTATGAATTGCAGGATCCTAAAGGAGCTCAGACTCTCTCTTTGTAAAGAGGGAGATTTCATTCACTTATTAAATATTTTTTTCCTGCCGACAACTTGTAGGAAGATGGTGATGGCCAACATCTCTGTCTGCATGGATTGTGCATCAAGAATAAATACTGTACCATTTCAGAGTGAGCTTGATGGTGCCTCGCCCAGCGCACAGCTTCTCTCATAGCCTAAGAGAAGTGGCAGAGCACGGGGCAGGGGACTTAGGATTGCAGTTTTGAAAGCCCGAGAAGGGAAGCCTTTGAGCATGACACTTGAACAGGTCATTGTCCTGTCAGGTCCCCTACAGCTGCTGGGTGAGGACAGACCTAGGTGGGGAAGAGGTCTTGAAGAAGGTGCCAGGAATGCAAGAGGAGGTCTGATCTAAGGATTCTGGAGAGATCTTTGCAGCAAGAATGGTACCCTTCATAACACTCCAATGGACCCAGATCAACCTCCTGGCCAAAGAACTCACCTTCAACCATGCACATGAAATATATGGAACAATTCTTTATTTGTATTAAGGGACCCAATTAGGGATTATTGATAAACTATACATACTCCAAGATGGGGCAGAGAGAGAGAGAGAGAGAGAGAGAGAGAGAGAGAGAGAGAGAGAGAGAGAGAGAGAGAGAGAGAGAAGGTAATGTCTTAATGAGTTTGGAGAAAAGAGTGTTTTTAAAAGAGGAGGTTTGTGAGAAATATCAAAGAGGTTGTAAAATATATCAAATATGAGTCTTTTATATCAAGTACTATAAAACTTGTGTTTAAGACAAGAAATTCAAATTTTTTTCTTTCTCTCTACATGTTCTAAGACTTTTCTACAAGTTTTCCCCATTCCCCATGAGTAAAACCTTTGTTTACACAAAGGACCACAGCTGTATTCCAAGAATTTGATAGCCTGGATCAGTGACCTCTTTCTCCTTCCTTCATTTCCTGTGTGCCAATTGTTTTCAGGCCCGTCAATTGAATTAAGACTCTGAGGTCAGACCCCAGCCAATGCGGCATCGGGCAGGGGGAAGGGACATGCAGTCACCACCTGACTAGAATAAAAGCCAAATGAGCTTCTGGCCACGGTGCCTCAGTTCCTTGGTATGTTCACTCTTCTGAGGGCATCTTCTTGATCAAGAGTAAAGTTTGCCTTGTACACACACACACACACACACACACACACACACACACACACATACACACACACACACATACACATACGCACGCACACACCACAGTGATGTCTTAAATCAGAAAAGAGCAGCAAGGGTTGGTGGCATGGGTGCAGGTGTAAGAGACGCAGAGAGTCAAGGGGAAGTAGAAATAATCAGAAACATTTGAAGGAAGAATTTATTCACTGGATGAAGAACACTCATTGATAGTGTCAGAGTGAAATAGAGAGTCACATTCAGCCTTGTTAACCCCTGAGTTCATTCAGCTGTTCAAATGGAGGCTGAGGTTCACAGAGTGGTGTTCGCTGGAGATGAGGAGAGCCTGAGTCCCCCGCATAGAGCTATCTATGTGGACCTGGTCATTTAAAGCAAAGGAGTAGAGTAGAGAGAAAGACAGAAGTCCGAGCCTTGAGCCAGCTCTCATGATGGGGATCTTTGAACCACGAAGGAAAATGAAGGGAAAGAGAATGTGGAAATGGAAGCCATTGGGAAGAGAGGCCTCCTAAAGGAAGGGTCATTGACTCTAAGGCTGCTGCTGGTCACTGGGGTCAAGAGCAAGCCCATTCAGAACACTAGACTGTCTAGGCTGAACAGGAAAACTAGGAAGACGAGGGTGGGCATTTTCTTTAAGAAAAATTTTGCTATCGAAAGCTGAAGAAAAATGCAGAGACAGCGAGCAGAGTCAGGAGCTGGTGAGGTTTGTTTTGTTTGTTTGTTTTTGTTTTGACAGATGAGAGTCTTCATCATTATTATGACAGGAAGGACAATAGGGAAGTGACATGTCCATGAGTAGGTAAGAGGGGTGGGACCCAGGTGTTCAAGTTTCGGGCTTAGGGTAAAGCACAATGGGCTATCCACTGCAAAAGCAGATGAAAAATGGGATAGAAATGGCATTTATCCAGACTTTTCTTCTTAAATGCTGACTACTAAGACGTGGCTCCTTCAGCCCTCATAAGTCATGCCTGCTTCTGACCCTAACCTCTGCCCAGAGTTCACACTCACGCAGAAATTCAGTCCTGACAATCTTTGGTGCACTGACAGAGAGTAGCAAGGTCACAGATGTTAGGAGTGACAGTGCCTCCAGATAATCAGCCATATTAGTTACTTGCTAGTTGACAAAAGCAACTTAAGGGGGAAAAAGATTATTTTGGCTCACAGTTTGAGGGTAACGTCTATTGTTAGCAGGGAAGTCGTAGCCTCGGGAGCATAAGGCAGCTTGGTTAAGTTCACAGTCAGAAAGCGAAGAGCAATGAATGCTGGCGCTCAGCTCTTCCTTATATTCGGTCCAGGATCCCAAGCCATAGAATGCTGCCACCCATATTTAAAGCAGATCCTTTCCCACGAGTTAACCTAGCCTAGAAATTCCTTCACAAATCTGCTGGGAGCTTCATCTCCCAGGTGATTGTAGAGCCTATCGAATTGACAATATTAATATCAATATCATTAACTATCAGAATATGTGAGCAGAATGTGTGCAGTACAGAGGTCCAAGTCAGCTTCTTTCTTCCTAGGGTGGTGCAGAGCAAGCAAGCTAGTGCATAGTGCATTATAACTTTAGGTATCAGATCAGGTTTTTTTTTTCCAGATTAAGGACACAAGGTCCAGAGAGACCCATAGCCAAAAGAGCTATGAATGAACAGTCTTTCCAGTCTAAGCTTATGTGGGCTTGGTGAAGCCACATGGCTACTTTTTCTCTGTTCTTCCAACACTAAGGTTTAAACCAGAGTCCTACAAGTTTACATTCTCACTCAGGGGCTCCACGAGGTGGTAAGTGGGCATGTGCCTGCCCCCAGGGCTCTGTCTCCTTCCATAGCTGTATCATCCTGCTGCATCGTGGTTCGGCTTGGTAGTGAAACAGTACAATCTTCCCGTGGTGCAAACACCCATCCAGCCCCATTGGGGGTAGGGTGGGCATGGACTCTCTTTCTCTCAAGTGGACGTCATCATCGTGGACACCATCTTTACCATGGCTATCCCTTTGTGGCCAGGACAAACTCCAGACTCCCCGCCCCTCTGTTATACCATTTGAAGTAGAAAGTTTAAAATAAGACCATGTGAAAAAAAAGACCGCATGCGAGTTTGAGAGGAAGACATAGATCCACAATGAAACTATAGAATACTGAGTCTCTCTATTCCTCAGACACCCCAAACTAAGGCCCCCCTCTTGGGACCCCTTCTTTTCCCTGTCCTTTCCCTTTACTTCTATTAAGCCGGCTGGCTGGCCACTGCTTGCCATGTGATCCTTGTTCTGTTTGAGACTGTCACCATCTCCCCAAGTCATCCTGGTCAAGCAGATGTGACTTCTGGGTTCTCAACAGTAGACTTCAGTAAACCCGAGGGCTGGAAAGGAAAAAGGAAACAGATACAGTGGGAGGAGGGGCAGATGGGAGAGACTGTACACCTATGTCTCTTCCTCCTCTTCCAAGCTGGATGCTTGGAACCGGATGCTGAGAGCCTGAGGCCTCCTGCTCACACTTCCCGTGGCCATTACCAGTTCTTGGCCAGCCCTCTCCACTTCTCCCAAGGAGTAAGGACGTCCCCAGAGTTCACAGCCCATCCCAGAGACCCCTTGCCCAACAGTTTGTCCACATAAAATACTCCCACTCAGTGAACTGCCAATTAGCCTCTATTTTAGTGGAAACTTCTACGATACTTTTATTTTCGTTGCATTTATTTTATGCAGAAGTTGTTTCTGTGCTGTAAGTTTTTGCTTCTTCGGTGTCTAGTGGGCTATGTTTTCTTCTGTGATGACCTTCTCAGATGCGGCAGGGACAGCATCTACAAACAGGGAACACAGCTTGGAGGCTCGGCTCAGTCACTAGAAACTTCACATCTAAACCCCTAAGCTTAGTAGCCTGCACGTCACTGGAACATGTGTAGCCAAATTCCAACACTGCTCTGAGGCTACAGACTTTGTGTCCAGGCCCATGGCTTGGCTGAGGCACACCTTCCAACCCTACTTGTGTACTGTTGGCATGGCACACATTGCTGGTTTCAAGTGACATCTTTCAGATACTTGTGACACCTTGATTACACAAACCCTTGAGGGCCTGGACAAGGTTCCCAAGTGGTCTTGTTGTGAGCGCAAAAGCTGAACCTCTTGACTGCATGATTTTTTGTGGGGTGTCCTGGGTCAAGAGAGTATGAAACCATCTTCCTGGCTCACCCAAGCTGCCAGAAAGAGCCTGCCTTTCTCAAACTTAAAGTTCTTGATCTTCTGAGTTTGGCGCAGCCTCTCTCTATTGCCTTCTGGGGATCCAGGGACTATATATGCCTCCATCTATTCATTGCTTTGTCCGAGTCCTTTTGTAGCGACCATCAGCAGACGTGGGAGACAAAGCTGAGATAGAAAATAAAACTGGAGAGTGAGTTTCACCCTACTTCTGAGCAGTAAAATGCCATTAAAATTCTAAGAAGTCCTGAGTTCCATTTACCACTCTTTCCACAAACCAAGTATTTCAGTCCGTGGCCAAAGACATAAAAGAAAAAGCAGGGGAAATCAAATCAAATCCTAGTAAAATTTGCAGTAGGAAATCTGCCCAGACAGGCTTGTGTGAGTTGCATAATATTCCAAAGTCCTGTTATCCTCGGTGGGAGACTTTAGAGGGCGGTTTGGTTGTTTGTTATTGGAGACAGAAAAAAGCTTAAGTGATAGATAGATAGATAGATAGATAGATAGATAGATAGATAGATAGATAGATAGATAGATTCTGATAGATCATGGGAGGCCTGTGCTTGGAGGAGCTCCAACTGTCACTCTGGCATCCAGGCATCAGCCTGACCTCAGAGGTGAAGAAGCCCCTCACAGCAGGAGAATGTCTGAGAAGGTGCCCGACCATGGAAGCCTCGGTCAGCTGAAGAAGCAGAGCCCACTCACTCCCACTAGCATCTCCCTGTCTTTTAACACTGCACCAGTGCGGTCCGATGGTTTCACGTGTTCTTAAATAGGAACTAAATACATTACATGCCTCATTTTCCTTCGGATTACATTTGTGAGCTACAAGCTCGGGGAATTCTGCTCTCCTTCCAAGCACATTGTGGCCTCACGTTCCCAGCCCCGCCCTGAAGCACAGCCTGTGCCTTCCCACCACAGGGTTGGACACAGCCACTGTGACGTGTGATTCTGGAAACTATGGCAGAACAGTATTCTTCTGTTTGTTTTAGTGGTTCCTAGCCAAGAGGAGGGGAAAAAATCCTGAAATTTGGTTTAATTTTTTAAAGCAAAAAAAAACAAAAACAAAAAAAACCTATGATGTGAGACAGAGCCATTCACAGCACTTGCTGCAGTCACCTTAGAACCTTCTTGTACTCACAGTGGGGTTCCAGTGACCCATGGGGAATGTGAGGGCTTGCAGAGTCCAGCTAGCTGACAGCCACTGGTCTCCTATGTGGAGGTCAGATGTATTAGCATGTTCCTCTCTTTGATGCTCACATTAAGACTGGTCTTTAAAAAGCAGAGTTTGTGAGAGAAACTGGAGGTACAGATTTCATCTGTCACCTTCCTACAGCTATTTCAGGTAAAGCCTGCTTGAGGCTCCTGACCCTTGCCCTGTCCCCATCTGCTTGCTCTCTCTCTCTCTCTCTCTCTCTCTCTCTCTCTCTCTCTCTCTCTCTCTCTCTCTCTCTCTCTCCCTCTCTCTCATTCTCTCTCTCTCTGCCTCCCTTCCTTTCTCCTCCCACCCCCGATGTATACACCTGTCCAGACAGATGCCACTTCACCAAAAGTTGTGTGTCCTAGAGTGTGCTGTTAAAGCCAATGAGACCTATTATGTCACTTCTCCTGGCTGACAGCTTGCCAAGCACATGTCAGACCACAAGTTCTCTTGGGGAAATGAAGACATTTTAGGACAGGCAGTGACTTTGGAAACTACATTTGATCGTAACGGTTTCTTTGCCTCTGCATGGCTCTGGAGACCTTCTGTTTACCCTGACATGGTTTGGCACCCCTCACTTGGATTCTTGGTTGGATCATGTTTCACGCTCTCTAAAAGAGTTTAAATTGACACATAATTATGTGTATCGATGGGGTATTCTGTGTTGTTTTAATACATGTATACAGTGTACAATGATCAATCAGACCAGACCCTGGGTCCCATTTATCATTTTTCTGTGTTGTGTTGGGAACGTTCAAGAATCCTTTCTTCTAGCTATGCTGAATTATAAAATAAGTCACTTTGCCGGAGCCACCTCTCTGTGCAAGAGGACACTAGATCTTATTCCTCTAATATAGCTGTATTCTGTACCCAATCATCAACTTTTCTCTAATCTATCCAGATTGACCTCCTATCCTATGGTGACCAAAATTCTCATTTGTCTTATAGGCTCATTTGTCTTCCATGCAAAATCAAGAGCGTGCCACATGCCTGGCTTATGTGATCTTATGTCCTTCACCTCAATCTATGTTGCCACAAATGACATGATTTCATGATTTTTCATCTCCAAATACTATTCATGCATACATACATGCATGCATACACACATATATGTAGATAGATATCCACTTATCAGTCAAGCTTGGTAGTAGATAGATATATAGATATTGATTGATAGATGATAATATGATGAGATAGATAGATATAGGAGAAAGATAGGTAGATATATGCTTTCATCAGTCAACCTCTCTCTCTCTCTCTCTCTCTCTATATATATATATATATAGAGAGAGAGAGAGAGAGAGAGAGAGATCTATCCATTCATCAGTCAACTTGTATCTTGGCTATTGTGCATGTTACAGTAAACCTGGAGTGCAGATATTTCTTGACATACACATTTCCTTTGGGATTTCTGTATCTCTATGGTAGTTTTATGTTTACCTTTTAGTGACCTATTATTATGTACAAAATGCCCTAATTTATGTGTCTATCCGTAGTGTATGAGAGTCCTCCTTTCTCTACATTCTCAAAAGAGTTCTGGTTCGTTGATCATATTCCTCCCAACTAGAGGAAGGTACAATTTCAGTGTGGCTTTGCAGTTCTCTGATTAGTGATGCTGTTTTCCTTGTGTACTTGTTAGCCATTTGGAAAAATATCTATGCATATCATTTGATCGTTTAAAAATCTGATTATTTGGTCCCTCTTCCCTGTGGAGTTAGTTGTTCAGCTATCACTCTGCCAAGCGGTCACTGACATAGTTCCTCCCTTTCTGTGGCCATCTTTTCCCTTTACAGCTAATTGTCACTTTCTTTTTTTTAAAAAGATTTATTTATTTATTTATTTATTTATTTATTATGTATACAGTGTTCTGTCTGCATGTAATACCTGCAGGCCAGAAGAAGGCACCAGATTTCATTGTAGATGGTTGTGGGCTGTCATGTGGTTGCTGTGAATTGAACTCAGGACCTTTAGAAGAGCAGGCAGTGATTTTAACCTCTGATCCATCTCTCCAGCCCTAATTGTCACTTTCAAGTGATCTGACTACATGTCCCATGAAGACACTGGTTCTTACCTGAGCCCTAACCCTCTGCAGTGTTCATGCAGCTACCAGAGAGCTTGAGTGACCGCCTGCCACAAGAGTCCACTGCACCCTTGGCATGGCAGTCATCTAGAAAATATTTGTGAGTTACTTTTACTGGGATAAAGAGAAAACAATCACTCCCCACATGAGAAGAATCACCCACCTCTTGCTGAGACGCTAGCTGAGAGTGACACTGAGGACACTGACTCCAATAACACCATGGTTTCCTTCAAGGGTGCAGGCTTTGTCATTCTTGTGCAGAACTCTAAGTGGCCTGCTGTGGGCTGAGGGAGGTGGCATTGAAGTACTGGCCTTAGACTCATAGCAAAGGCACCTGCTGACATCCTGCAAGTTGCCAAGGTCTCTGTCAGATTCCCCTGCTGTGAGGGGCCACACAGAAGTCTCCTCTGGCTTGACCTTTGAAAGCCCAGGCATGGCCTGCTCTCAGGCAAGCTTCTACCTTGCTCCCCAGATAAACATGAGATTTTTTTTTTCAGTGAACTTTGCGTAACATAAAACTAACCATTTTGAAGTGAGCCATTTCATACAATATCGTGTGATTTCTACATTCCTAGCTAAGAATTCCCCAGTCCCTCAGCCCCTGGCAACTACCAATCTTTTTCCTGTGCCTGTAAAGTTGCCTATTCCAGATGGTCTCTAGAAAGCCTATGATATGGGCTCTTTTACAACATAGCAGGTTGCAGGACTTCATTCATTCCTTCATATGCTAAATATTACTCTCTCCTATGTATCTACCACATTTTGTATGTCCGTTCATCTGCTTATTAACACTAGATGTTTCTGCCCTTTGGATGCTATGAGTGGCATGGACAAGGCTTTATGTGTTGTCAGTCTCTTAGGTTAGCAACTGTAGGTTGCTAACTCTACAGTTAGCGAAGTACCTCTGTATTCATTTTCTTCTCACTAACGAAAGCTGTGCATTTTAATTGGTCATGTTTCCCCTAAAAGGTAACTTTCAGAGTGAAATTTATCATCCAGAATCCATTCGGCAACCCTGGCCCTTGCCCCTGCCTTATGATAAATTCATCATTTACAGTGTGAAAAGAATTCCCAGGGTGGGTATTATAGGTCAGTCTGCTGTGGTCCTGATGCTGGATCGTGGCAGGGTGAGCACTGCACAGATGGCTATAATATAAAATCAGAACTCACAGGGATGGGTTGATCAAGCTGCTAGGGGAAGCTGGGAGATGCCTGACGTTTCCAGGAGAGGTCTCAGGATGTGGCTGGGTAGAAATGATGTGAAGAATGAAAAGATGATAGAGGGCATCCTTGGCCTCACAGAGCATCTGAACTATCAGAACAGAGAAGCTCACTGTGGCTTCAGGAGCTGCTGGCAGAGCAGGAAGGAGGCCAGCAATCTGGCCAGCACTGGATGCCACCATCTGCATCCCGCAGAGGAGCCTTGCCTTCCTTTGCCTGGAGCATCCTGGAGAGACACTTCCCACTGCCTTTGTGCAGGGTCATGTCCTTCACACTGGAGAAGGGCAGACCCTTGCTCTACTGGGTCTACACAGAAACTGGGATGGTGGCCGAAGCTGGTGATCCAGTGTCTGATGGACCTTTAAGAGACACAGGACACCCATCGCCCAGCATTCAGTCATCATCCCAGGGGGCAACAGTGGGTCCCTGGTGCCCTTCCCCCAATACCCTTTGCTTCTTGATGGATCATGGCATGGCTCTGTGACAACACCCTGACTGTGACACCTTGATGCATCCTATTTTTAAGTGAGGAGCAGGAGACATGACCAGGAAAAGTGCATGTTGGGAGGTAGCCTGCAGCTATAAATGCAAAGGAAAGGGGTGGCTGGGACTTGCTTGTTAGGAGACCAGCCAGCCCCACGGTTGCTACTCACATTGTGCAGGGAAGGTGCATAACTCAGACAGGTATGTAGCTGTTCCAAAATAGGAACATTCACACCTCTACATCATCCCTAAGCCTGTTGTCTATTAAATGGCTTGACACCCATTTTATAAGCATATAAAATCAGCAGTGCCTCATCCAAAAAAATTTTTAAATGCTATAAATTCTAACTTGTGAATTGATTTAATTCACCGTGGTCACAAGACACAGAACTCGTGCAGACCTGACAACATAGTAAAGTGCAGTCTCAACCTGGATGCAGCACATCTTGCCTTTGCACATCCCAGAGAGTCACGTGACTTCTATGAGCTGGAATGTTCTCTCCATAAAGGAGGGGAGGAGCTGGGCAGTGATGCTCAGAGGACAACGGAGTCTAGAGGCTCAGCCCGGACAGTCTGACCTCATGGGTGGCATGTGGAACCCAAGTCCTGTTAATCACTGGTCTTTTCTTTCTTTTATTTTTAAATTTTATTTTACTTTATGTGCATTGGCATTTTGCCTGTGTGTAAGTCTGTGTGACAGTGTTGGATCCCAGAATTACTGGGGGTTGTGAGCTGCTGTGTGGGTGCTGGGAACTGAACCTGACCCCTCTGGAAGAACAGTCAGTGCTCTGAACTGCTGAGCCATCTCTCCAGGCCTATCTACTGATCTTTTCAAAGCTTCCTGAAGAGATGCCTTTTTTTAAAATGTATTTTTGTTGTTATTGAGTGTATGGTATACATAGGTATGCATGCCTCCACATTCCTGCTGTTAGAGGTCAACTTTATGATATCAGCTTTTTTCTTCCACCTTCCTGGTGTGGACAGGGAGTTCCCAAGGGTAAACAGTGTTCAGATGGTCCACCCCATGGATAGCAAGTGTCCTTTTCAGCTAAGCCATGTGTTCCTGCAGGGAGCCTTACATACAGCTAAGGATGAAATGCCTTGCACATTCGCTTGGTTGGTTTGGTTTGGGATTTTTAAAAAATCTCAGTCCCTGTGAGACTGGTCAAAATCACAGAAGTCTGGGCAATCTTTTTTTTTTTTAAATCCAACTGTGAGTTGTCAATAGGAAATGAGCAGCCAAAGAGTTGCTTCTCACTTTAGTTTGAAAAAGAAGAAATATTCGGCCTTTTTAGCAGTCTTGAACTAGAAAGGTGGTAAGAAGTTTAGCCTAAGCCTCACTCATAAACTATAGGAACTCCCAGTGGGTCAGGGATTTATATCTGGGGGTATTTCCAAGATTTTGTCCTCCCAGAAGATATAAATGGGAGCCTGAGAGTTTAACATAGGGAGGGAAAACAGTTCTCACACAACGGTGCTTTAAACATCCAGGCTCCACTAGTGTAGGGGGTGCAGGGGGGTAGGACAGTGAGGCCCTGGGTAGCAGGGGTGGAGTGGGCTGGAGCAGATTCTGGTCTCTCCACCTAGGATTCCAGAGACCAAGCTGAGGTCATCCAGAGCCTTCTTTTCCCCCATAGGTTTATGGTATTAGTTACCCAATAAAAGTTGGGTTAATTTTACAACCCAGGTAAGATGTAAGCCAAAAAAAAGGCTTCACCATTACTGTAGGATTTATGAAGGTAAACACGTGGGGTGCAAGAGGGACTACGCAGCAGCCCTGGAGCCTCGAGTCTCTCTGTCAGATGGATGGTGTGCTCGTTTGTCGTGTGTCTGAAGGTTAAAGTTTTCAAGGCTTTGCTACACAAACCATCTCAGGAGGCAGCCAAAGATACTCTACTCATCTTCACCTTCAAATTGACTCCTTTGGAGAATTAGTGTAGGAGGCTGCAGATGATGAGTGCCCTGTCCCATGAGTTGTCACTCATTTGGCAACTATCCTGAGCCTGCTACGCTCCTAAGAGTATGAAACCTGTAGGCCGAGAAGTCCAGCACCATAGCTGTGTTCCACAGCCATAGCTAGTGACAATAATGTGGCATCTCTGCAGTCCCAAGGGACTTCTATAGCAACCAGTCATGGTAGTATACACCTGTAGCTCCCAGTCACAAGACAGCTAGACAACATAGTAAGACTGGCTGTAAAAATGAAATAAATGCAACTGGGGCCCGAGTTCAGTGGTAAGAACTTACTGAGCTTGTATGAGGCCCTAGCTCCATCTCCAACACTGCTAAATGAACACAAATAATAAGCTTTTATATAATTTGATGGGGTCACTCAGCTTTTACCTATAGGGCAGAGAGTCAATTATGGCCTCTGTTTCAAAGGCAAGGGTCGTACAATGCACAGGTCTGGGTCAGCCTGCCTAAAGAGCACAGAGTATTTTGGTACTCTGTCTTCTAACTTAGAGCCCCCCTCCCCCAAAAAGTAAATGCATTTGCTTGGAGATGGGTGTTGACACTGGCCAGGGGAGAATTGGTGTCTAGGTGAACTCACAAAAGTAGCAGGCAGTCTTCAGTGTGGCCTGGACCTATTGTTAGCCCGTCCTCTGGTTCTACCATCCGTATCTCAGGCATGCCCACTGAGGACTTTTGTGGGACCAGGTGTCCATTTTGAATCCTGGTCTCTTTTCCCATTACTTGTACCCTTCTCGTCATCGTCTGGTGTCCCCTGTCTTCAAGATAAAATCTACTTCCCTTGCTTATTTATTGTAATTTGAAAGCAGCAAAAATCTCGTGGCTATTCTTTTTTTTTTTTTTTTTAAGTTTTATCGGTCATCAAGTGAGATCTTTATTGATATTTTCCTAAGAGTTCCTTGGATTTGGTGGCTGACCTCAAGCCTTTTAGCCTGTGGCTTGCTCTGGCCTCTTTTCCAGGCAGACAGGACAAATCTTACCCAGAGAGGAGCCATGAGACTCAACTGTGCCCCTTCCTCCCAGATGTGTCCGCTTCCTACCCTGTGGATCTCCTAATTGACGTGTCAGTTAGTGTAGACCTTGTGGCTAATGTGCCCACGCTTTTGCAGCAAATGGAGCAGAAATAATCTGCACTTAGAAAACTAAAAACTGTAGGGCATGTGCCTAGATTTGCAGCTTGCTTCCTCTTCCCTCTCAGAGCTACATCATCTTCCAGCTCACCACCAGCTGCAAAAATAAAACTTCTTTCCCATATTTAAGGATGATTTTGCGCTTCAGGATGATTTTCTGGGGGTGTAGGAAACTTGACCAATGTGACCAACAGATGTTTTAAGGGATGTTTGAGAATTGAATGCTTTTGTCAGAGTCTGAAGCGCAGTCTTCATGATATGGTGCCCAACTGCGCCCCCTCGTGGCCACTTTTAGCATTGTGCAGCAGGGTGGATAGTGTGAGTAGGTCGGTTGCTCGGTGGTAAGACTCACTGCGCTTTGTTTTTAGAGACGAGTATGAAGAAGATGGATTCTGCCAGCCATACAGAGGCATTGCGTGTGCACGATTTATTGGCAATCGCACTGTGTATATGGAGTCTTTGCATATGCAGGGGGAAATAGAAAACCAGATCACAGGTAGGTAACATCAAAGAAACGATACTGACGCCTTTCATAACCGTTTTTCCTCACCAGGAGTTTTTCTGGGCTTCTTTCCTGACAGAGAATTAGGCTAAGCTTGGGTTTGGGAGTGGGACCATAAAGAGGCATGAGATGTGATCTCTGTGCTCTGGAATTTACATTAAAATAATTTATTAGAGGTTAGTCTTGGAGGAAAAGGAAGCTTCGAGAAGTCTCACATTCACGCAAACACTCAATAAATATGACTGAGTGCTTTCAGTGTGCCGGGACCAGACTGGACACTTGGGGATATGAGAGTGTGAGTGAGCCAGGTGCGTCCCTGCCCTTGCTAAGCTTGCCTTCGGGAGCGGTGTGGTGTGGACCGTGGAGGGGTGAGCTTGGGCTACAATACCCATCCCAGAGCTGTTACAGAGACTTCAGAAACTGCTGCCCCCATGAACACCACCGCGAAGCACTTCCTAGTACACAAGGGCGAGAGGTGAAGGCCATCACGCACCATTTGGCACCTAGTTATGCTGGTCGCAGCAGCATCATGCCCTTTCAGGATACAGTGGCTATGTTAAAAGGACCTCCATGAGATTCTCAAAAATGCTGACAAATTTAACAAATGAAGACAACCGGACACAACAGGCACCCCGTTACATCTGAACTTCAGATGAATGGCAAATTGTCTCTTAGTGTAGCGGTATCCCATGGGTTCCTCTGAAGGGTATGGGCAGCCGGGATCTTAAACTCGAGGATTTTAAGAAAGTGCAGGGCAAATCCATGACAGAAACACAAGACAGAAAAGGCCAGAAATTCTGTTCTCTGAGCAACTTGAAAGAACAGAGAAGCAGCTGAGGGGAACTGGTGAACCAAGAACAGGATGGCGAAGTTGCCTTTGCTGATGCCCTTGGGGTCTGGAGAACAGGAACGGACACGGGACGAGCCGCTGGAACCAGGCTTTCCACCCAGCACAAGAGCATTTGGACAAACGTTAAAATAAGGGGACACATTAAATAAATGGTATTCTGATATAAAGTTTTGGTAAACAATGTATAATAGCCCTCCCTTGAATATGTTCAGTGGGCATCGGCTTGCTGTAGAGTATCATAGTTCCATTTTGTTTTGTTTTTTTAAACTCATTTCATTTTGTTTAACCCAATGCTTCCCAGACATGTTGGCCTCTGCAACCCTTCTCAGAAGACATTAATACGCTGTTGGTTTAACGCCCCAAGGAACACACTTCGGGTAACAGTGTAAACAGCCTCCCGGGTGGCCTACAGGGATGCTGCCCTTTTGTATAGATGCCCGGTACAGTGTGAGGTTAGGCAAACAGACCCCTGGGATCCTGTGGTGCATGCTGGAACAGTTGAATTGAGGTCTTCCAGTGCTTTGCCTCATTTTCCGAAGCTGCAAACCATGATGAAATGAAGCAAGTGGTCCAAAGTCACCCAGGAACTCTTGCCATCTGGCCACACGGCACTACGCTCAGCTCAAGCCTGTCCTGAAACAAGCTCTGACCTGGGGCTGTCAGATGTCCTAAGCCCCAGAAAATTAATAAAAATGCTTAAAAAAAAAAAAGTACAGGGTGAAACACAAAGTTCTACTGCCCTGTAGAGAAAGAAAGAGAGAAAGAAAAATATATTGTGCTTTAACCCAATTAATTCTTTTTATTAGGAAATGGTACATATGTAATTCAATCCTGTTTTTCTAACTTTGTAGTCAAAATGATTTTTTCAAGCCAGTGAAAGCGAACTGCTTGGACATCTGAAACGAATCTCCTCCCCTCGGCCTTGTGGGCTTCAGCCCAGCAGATTCCCCGCAGTGTGTTCCTCCCTGGTATCTGTTGACTGGATCACAGCAGAGATAAACCCCTGCCCCTGGGACTTAATAGCTCTGTTTGTTTTTCAGCTGCCTTCACCATGATTGGCACCTCCAGCCATTTATCTGATAAGTGCTCTCAGTTCGCCATTCCCTCCCTGTGCCACTACGCCTTCCCATACTGTGACGAAACCTCATCTGCCCCAAAGCCACGCGACTTGTGTCGCGACGAATGTGAAGTCCTGGAAAATGTCCTGTGTCAGACAGAGTACATTTTTGCCAGATCAAATCCCATGATTTTGATGAGGCTGAAGTTGCCAAACTGCGAGGATCTTCCCCAGCCAGACAGCCCGGAGGCTGCAAACTGCATACGGATTGGCATCCCCATGGCGGACCCTATAAACAAAAGTAAGTGGTGGCTCTGACACTGACACATAGTACCTAGTCATCCTGGGGCAGCGACCATGCCCGCTGAGCGCTGACCTTCTAGTAAGTGGAATACTACGCTTTAGCGTTCTGCGGTAGATTAGATAGAGTGCTAGATAAAGCCCTGGGTTCACCCCAGCATTATATAAACTGAGTGATGGTGTCTGTGGTCCCTGCCCTCAAGAGATGGGGCCATTAAGATCATCAGTTCAAAGCCATCCTTCCCTACATTGTGAGTTTGTGAGTTTAGGACCAGCCTGGGATACTAGAGACTGTATCTCAAAATAAGTGTTTATCATAAACCAAATGATGGTAAATACACATATTGAAATATTATCCATAAAAATGAATGATATATAGACGCATGCCACAACTTGGTGAAACTTGCAGATATAATACTAAGCATAAGAAACCACTACATGATCCCAGTTATATGAAACATCCAGAATGGACAGGCCCATTAGACGTGAAGCAGATTTGCAGTTCTGAGGCTGTGGTGGTGGGACGGACAGTCCGATGGATATGGAGCTTGCTCTGGGATGGTAGGAGTGTTATAAAAAGTAGTAAAGCCGCACAACCCTGGGAAGGTGCCAAGTGTGCTCTGTTTTATGTTGTGTGTTCTGTGCCACACTTGATAAACACATGTGAAGATGTGTTCCCGTTCCCTGCTCTCGCACCACTCGAGATAGTCGGCTGACCCTCTTCCTGTTTCCCTTTTACCTAGGATTAGTTTTCTTTGGTACTTAATGCCATTATTGTAGTTATTTGATAGTGTTTATTTTACCCTGTGGCCAGCCTGAAGGGCCATGTAAGACAGCCTGCGTTTTCACAGGCAGCCCACTCCATCAGCACAGGTAGCCCCAGCTCCCACTTGAAACACAGGCCATGCTACCCTTCATAGACTTTCTATGAGTTACTCCTACAGTCTTTAATCACACAGGTTCTAAGACCACCAGTTGGAATGGAGGGAAAAGTTTGCCTTGAATCTTCCTTGATCCACTCCCTCGGGAACCATGAGAAATTCCTCCTGTTCCCCAGGTGCTCTCCACTCCCATTTCTTACTTAGTACTCCCCATTAAAAATACCGCAGAGCCTCTGTGTTTTGTTTTGTTTTGTTTTTAATTATTATTCCTAAAGCATAAGCTTTAAATCCTCCCAGGAATGTGAGTACAAGGCAGGCCCTGAGTCCTAGCTCAGCAAATGGGAAAACAGCTCAAACCAGCAGGGAGACCTGCATTGGTCCTTAGCTAGGGAGGACAAGTCCCCTCTATTTCTTACTAGCAGTTTGGGCTTTTCTTTCGTGTTTTTCAGATCACAAGTGCTACAATAGCACGGGTGTAGACTACCGGGGAACCGTCAGTGTGACCAAGTCAGGGCGCCAGTGCCAGCCGTGGAATTCTCAGTACCCTCACACACACAGCTTCACTGCCCTGCGCTTTCCAGAGCTCAACGGAGGCCACTCCTACTGCCGCAACCCTGGCAACCAGAAGGAAGCTCCCTGGTGCTTTACCTTGGATGAGACCTTTAAGTCTGACCTGTGTGACATCCCAGCATGTGGTAAGTAGAAGTCATTGGCTCTAATGTATTCAGTCACCTTTCAAATGTCCAGGTCCCCATGTAGGAAAAGGACTAGGAGGGGAGTGAACTTGATTGATGCCGTCCTTTCGGTCACTAACCTGCTCCGTCATACACAAGCCTGGTTGTCTCTACACACAGTTCTCACAGGCACCAGTGTCTCTCTCAAGGTGCACCTGTAGTGATTGCACTGCTCTCCAGAGGCACATAGTCAGCCAATCACAGTCGTTCCTGTAGAAAAGGGCGTTTCCCCCTGAAGAGCCTTACCTTCTTGGCGCACAGTTGGGTTGAAAACTGGTCTATCTCAATGAAGCCACCCATGGGTTGGATGTATCTGCTGGCATTGCTCAATCACCCAGGGCCACCCACTAAATTGTAATCTTTGTCTTGGGCCACTAACAGTGCAGAAGAGTAAGGCTGTCTGGGATAAAAGTGGAGTTGCTGTCACCTTGTTTACTTCTACTGAATGGATATAATGTGTGAGAGAGGATGGAGAGGTTGATGAGGAAAACCTAGAGCTTGGGAGCCATTTTGGATATGATTGAACTTATGGTCCTAGCATTCATGCATAGGGGAACTGGGTTTCCCAGCATAGTGGGGGAGCTGGGATATCACTGCTGAGAAAGCCAGAGCCACAGCTACAGAATGGTACCGAAGAAAATGAGCACTTACAGAAAACATAGTCATAAGGACCTGGTGTCTGAGCGGATGGTAGTCCAAGCCATTCATCAGAGGCACTAGCTATAAACCCACTTATCAGGGAACGAGGAGAGGCAGAGCCCTGGGCGTGGCCTGGCACATCCCAAAAGAATAAGAAGTGGGGCCCAGAACAAGGAGGAGAGATAGATGAGATCCAAGACGCAACAGTCCCAGAGGCCTGGTGAACTGGTGGGGTGGTACCCTGACGCTAAGTGCATGGGCAAGCACTGAAGTGTTCTGAGCAGAAGGCTGATATCTCAACATGTTAAAACAGAGCAACTTTGGCAGGAAGAGAGGTGGAGGAGGCAGTGGCCTATGGGAAGGCTCAGGGTATATTTAGAAACTGATGATATTAGGGTCACTGGTAGGACAGATGTGGGGTACAAGAGAAAACTCAAGGATGACCCAAGAGCTTTTGCCTTCATTAGCTTTTTGCATAGAGAAAGGAAAATCACAGAAAAAGAACTTCGGTGGGACCTGGACCAAATACTACTACTAAGAAAACCATTTGTTCCATCTGGATGAATAATGCTTTTCCCTTTAGATAAATTATTTTTTGTTTTTGAGACAGGGTCTTGCTATGTAGTTCAGGCTGGCTTTGAATTCATGAAATCTCCTACGTCATCTTCTGAGTACTGGGAGTCTCCTGTCAAGAACAACCAATCCTGACTTTTTCTAATCGACATGTGGTCTTGAGTTTCCAGCTAATGCTGTTCAGAAGTAGAAACGTTACTTACCCCCAAACTGGAAGATTTGTCTATGATCTGATCCGAGGACTCAAGTGCTATTATGATATCTCAGATTGCAGATATCAGATATCACAGAACACCTACCTTCAGGATGCTTGGAGCTTAATGATGTCATCTCCCTTTAAAGATCATGGCCATCATATGGAGAAGGTGGTTTTGCTATGTGCCACTGAGGTTCAGAAGGGTCAAAGGATGTATCACAGCCAGACACTGATAGGACTGAGTCTGAAACCCTCATCTGTGGCTTGTTGCTCTGACCAAACTCAAGGCTGTGCTCTCCTGACAGACGTTCCTCTGTCACTTATCTAAAAATCTTATGTAAGGGGCACAGTAGGCTCAATCTCAATAGGTTCCCCCATGCTGGTTCTAGGCTCTACTGAGGAGGAGCACCATCGTGGTGCCGCCTCGTTTTGTGGTGTTAGTCAGTGAGGCTGGAAGGGCACAGCATGTTTCTTTCTTGATGTCAACTTGCAGACAGCCTAATCATGACTCTTCAGACTGCTTAATTCTTGTCTATTTGCAGTAAACCTAGGTGAACGTTAAATCCAGAAGCGAGAACATATTTTGCCACTTAGGGTTTCTATTTTGAAAGAACACAGTACCTCTTCAACTCTTTGAGCCAAGCCATGCACACACCCACTAAAGGAATCTTTGACATGGGATCAATAAAAGGCTGCTGAGATGCAGTGGCTCCCTACTATGGAATTCAGAAGAAAGAAAGCCAGCCAAGGCTTCTCATAAGCCCTTGAACAGCTCCCCTCCAACAGACTGATCACTATGGAACCCTACTTTGAAACTGCTATAGAGCACCCAAAAATGTTTTTTCTTGAATCCTTACAAAAACATAAATGAGAATTCTCCAGTATTATCCACACACACCCCGAACCTGGGGACTCAGACATGTTAGGCAAGCACTCTGCACTCCATCTCTACTTTACCCGCTGAGAAACAAAGGCTCAGAACAGCAATAGGAATCACCCAAGCTCACCACTTAGGAGAAACCAAGTCTCCCTCATCCAGGACCATTGCTCTTTGTTCTACATCAGTATTTCTCTACCAGGTGCAATTTTGCCACCCAGAGAACACATGGCAATATCTGCCATGGGAGATGACCATCACTATGGTCATGGGAGTAAGGGATGGTAATGTATGTATTAGATAGAGGCCAAGGGGTACTATTAGGTATCCTAAGATATCCAGAATAGCCACTTAAAGAGTGATGTTTATAATGTCAGTGCCAGAATGAAGAACCTTTTTCTATATAAGTATCGATTATAGATTAACAATATTAATTAGTAATACATTAACCATTTATTGTCCTTGGAATAAACTAGCATACGTTTTTATACTCATCTCAGCAATAAGTAATTATATAAAGTCTGAGTAAAGGAGACTTTTTTGCTTACACACACAAAAAAAATCCTCATATTCAGAGATTGTGAATGCCTTGTTCAAGATCACAAACCTAAAACAAACTAGATTCATGTCTCAACCTACTGTCAGCCTTCTGAGCTCTGTGCTTTATGTTTGTGAGTTATATGTGGAGATAGATAGATAGATACACAGATAGATACATAGATAGATACATAGATACATAGATGATAGACAGATAGATAGATAATATATAGAAAATTAAGAATTCTTGAACTGACAAGGTATCTCAGATAGTAAGAGTTCTTGCCACCAGCTTCCATCCCTGGGACCCTCATGGTGAAAGTATTTCTGCAAGTTTTGCTTTGACCTCCACATAAATGCCATGGTATCATGGTATGTGCAAACAGACTCACACACATACACATACATGTGTATGTGTGTGTGAGAAAATTGTGATAACTCTTTTTCTTGCAGTGAGCTCTACGGTGTGGGGCAGATTGGAAATGAGTCATTTTCCTTCTCAAGTAGGATAGAATTTCAAGGGAATGTTCTTGCATTCTTTAGTTTGGTCAAAGTTAAGGAAATTTCAAAATTATCATGGGATTTCTCATTTTCCAACTGACAACTTTTGTTTTAGTTTCAACTGAGTAAGGCTAAAAGAAATAGTGTAAGCTTTAAGCAGAAAAAGACACAGGCATTTGTTAACTTTCTGAAATACCAACACACAAAGTTTGTTGGGGATTGTTTTATCTGAGTTTTCACTCTAGAATAGAATATAAAATTAAGTTCGGCCTAGTATAGCTATTTGGAATTCTGGGATTTGCCTAGGCAGGATTGGGTACATGTGCCTGGAGAATTTTCAGAGGAAGCCTTTTCTTTTCTAAGGATGAAAGGTAGCCTGAGTAAGATCTCGCCTCTCACTCTCTCTGTTTGTCAGTCATGTCCCGGGCATTTCTGACATGAGAAAGCCTGTCACTCGCTGAAACCAGTCTGCATAGAGCTTCTGTGCTTCAGGCTGTGAAAAAGCTAAATAGACCGTTTTCTAGTAAAACGTACAATCTGGTAAGAGAATCAAATTAGCAGGGTAGAGTTGCATTAACCCCGTCAGCTGGTTCCCATCGCCGTGTCTGCCATCTTTGTCCTTTGCAAGGCTGGTATCATGACGAATGCTGCCTGTCCACTACCTGGCTGGATTCTCACAGCAACCACAAGATAAGGGATCATCTTCATTTCAGTGGTGGAGAGGCCAAGGAGATATTTGTTTTCCTAAGGCAAAGCAGGTTATTGGACGCCTCTGCTTTCTGTCCACCACGCCAAAGCTATTTCAAGAAGAAACCTAGGCTCCCCATTTTCTTATCATTCTTTCACCGTCCTGATCACTGAGCCTACCTGATTGATTTCTTTATTGACAACTCCAAAGATGTGAGAAGAAACCTTAGCTGTATAGTGCCCTGACACGGACCTGGGCCCTTTCCCTGCTAAGTCCCGTCTCTGTTCTCCTGAGGATGTGTCCAGTTGTCAGAGCTGGTGATGCTCTGTAGATCCTGCCTGCCGAGCTTCATGACTGTGTCACACCTCTCTCCTCTGGTGGCCTTCTATGATGATCCTCAGCCTAGGATGAGGTAGAAACTAATCAGGAAGTAAACTGAAGAGGAAACTGTGTCCATGTTCTTCCCAACAGCATCTGGGCGCAGCTGGTCTCACAGAGAGGCTGCTGCTTTTCTGTTCAACTCTGGAGTAGAGCTGTGGGGGCTCTGGACCTCTGAGAGCGCCCTTCAAAAAGACCTAGTTTTCTCCTTTCATTGTATGTTACCTGGCTTCCATTATCCACTGGTTGAGTCCTCTATTGGCCCAGGTGGGTAGAGGCCTGCTGTCCGGGGCAGTGTGTGGTATGTGGGGAGGCAGGACCCTGCTTGTATTCGTGTTTTCATGTTCAAGGCTCAACGTTCATTTTACTGCGTCAAACCTGCAAAGGCCTCGCTGGCCTCTGCCAAACAAGGACAGCTCCTCAGCAGGAGTACAGCTTTCCCCAATGGCTCCTGTATGAAAGTCAGTGAGCCACACGGCTCCATTCCCTTTTAGCCTCTTGGCTTGTGACAATTTGCCAGAGGGCACATTGTTGGGGTCTGTACCTGAATAGTCTCAACCTGTTCCATCACCTCACAAGTACCCTCGTGGGTTCTGCTTTGTCACGGGCCATTTTCTACAGTGTTATAGTTTACCGCTCTGGGCAGGGCAGATGTTTTCCAGATTGCGAACACTGCAGTTTGTAACTCGCTCTGTCAGCAGCCTTTTCCCGCGTTTCATGGAAGACCTGTTGTGAAGCAATTTGTCATTCAGCCATTCCTTTAAACCAAAATTGAACATTACAGGGAGCTCGATGGTGGCAGAGGATGGGGACAATTTCTTTTGTAGTCTGCAGCATTCTAGAAGAGCTATTTTGGTGCTGCAGATTTCTACAATGTACTTTAGTTTCTAGTCTTGATGTATTTTCAACAAAGAGGTAAACATTAGTGAGCCATAGAATAATGTGGGTTTTGTTGTTGGTAGTGGTGATGGTGGTTTAGTTTAAAATTAAGTTTTTGTTCTTTTGTTTTATTTTAAATATTTAATATCTCACAAGTGTGCAGAGGAGCATGCTATTCTTCTCTGTGTCACTCCTGCTTTAGTTTATGTGCTGCTGAAGTGAGCACTAGCACTATTTTCTAATTATGGGTAAATCTGTGTGTGTGTGTGTGTGTGTGTGTGTGTGTGTGTGTGTGTGTGTGTGTGTGTGTGTGTGAATCTGCATATGTAAAGTGTGAGTGCATGAACACAGGGAGTCTAGGAGAGGGCATCAGATTCCCTGAAGCTACAGTTACAGGTGGTTGTGAGCCAACCGACCCGGGTGCTAGGAACTGAGCTAAGGTCTTTTGAAAGAATAGTGAATGTTCTTAACCACTGAGCTATCTCTCCAGGCCCTGTTGCTTTTTTTAACTATGACTATGCCATGCTCTTGAAGCACACTTCAGAAAACATCACTCTTTGGACCCATGCCAATATGAAATGTTCACTGCCTCTATTTGATGACAGAACTCTGATATTCCACAGTGATGGTTGCTATTGAGTTGGTAGCAGTCATTCATGCTTTGGGCAGGAAACAGATAGAGTAAAGGGGGTTGGGGTAGTTGTTTAAACAGGTGTGTTATCAAGGACACGGAGCCCGGGAAGAAAGCAATGTGTCTCCCACATGCCTTGCCCTGCGTCCATCCACCACTGTTATCTCCAACTCACTGTGGAAGCCAGAGATCGGGGCCCCACTGATAGTGCCTGCAGAGGTCAGTTCCAGCACAGTACTGCACAGAACAAGTCTGAAGGGTGTGAGGACACTATGAATTGGCTGACTCAGCATTGTTTTGTAGGAGTCAAGAGCTTTGTAGGGCCCTAAATAAGATATAATGACTCAAATTTGGAGAACCAGAGAACTTTGGGGGGAACCATAAGATTTACCAGCCTCTGTGTAGACACTGCCAGGTGTCCCCCCGGGGGGGCGGGATCAGTTGCTCCAGCCTGAAATGGGGTGGTTCCCAGAACCCGCACGTCTGCCTCTATAACACAGAACCCAAAACTGACGAGCTGAGGTTACAGCACAAAGCTGGGGTATTTGTCAAGCGTGCCCAGGCTCTGGTGCCACCCCAGCGCTACAGATGTGAGATGTCCCTCTCTCATCCTAGCTCGGCTTTCTCTCTGGCCTAAGACACATAGCTCCTCCTTTCCCTTACTCGTCCCCTGCCTCTGGATGTTTCTCCCTTTCTCACAATTGAAGACACATATAGAGTAGAAGAAATCATTTAGTGTTTTGCAACCAGGGCAAGCAGAAGCAGTCTGTGATGTGTTGTTTCCAAGTATTGAGAGTGCAAGCTGCTGGGTGGCTGGCTGGAAGGCTGAGTGTGATGTTCTTAGGGCAGTTTCATCATGCTGTGGGTGTTCCACTTGAACCTTGAATGCATCACTGAGATGTATTACCATTCTTCAAGGGGAAGGAATGAGTAATATCACTACCTATTTAGACCTTGTAAATCATAGGTTTTTATGAGCAAGGTCTTTCTTCAGCCAAAATACCAGTTCTAGTATTCATCTATAAATTTCAGCTGATGATTGGGGTACGTGATTTTAGTCCTAGGCTCGGCCTCCTTCAAGAAGGATAAGAACATCGTCATCATTGATAAACTGAACAGGCAGTTGATTTGCTGTTTAACAGTATTAGCTAAAAGCATATGGCAAATTACAAACCCATTCAGTGCAGCTACCACCCCACCCCCCTTATTGCCGGTAAGAATGTCATGTATTGGCCAAGAAACTTGGTCGAGTGTTTTGCCAAAGTTTGACTGTCCTGGATTTACTGCACTCGAATAGGTCTATCAAAAGTGAAAAAGGTTTAACTTTTAAAACCTACTGAATGTTTCCATGTAAAGACTAGCCAGGAAGACAGTGAGCGAAGGCCTCAAATGTACCTTTCTCCAAAGATCTACAGATGCCTAACAAACGTCTAAGATGCTCAGTGTTCCTTCTCATTAGAGAATACAAGTCAAAACGCCACCGAGTCACCACTTCATGCCTATTAAGGTGCCCACTATTCCTCACTTCCCCTCAAATCAACAAAAAGTGTGAGTGAAAATGTGGGGAGATCAGAATTGCTGGACAGCGTTGGCAGAAATGTAAAATGAACAGCTTCTCTGTGTGTGTGTGTGTGTGTGTGTGTGTGTGTGTGTGTGTGTATACATACATACATACATACATACATACATACATACATATATGGAGGTCTTTTTAAAAAGTAAAAGTAGTGTACACATATAATCCACTAGTCTCATTTTTAGGTTTATATCCAAAAGAATTGAAGGCAGGATCTTGAAGAGATAACTAAACACCCATGTTCATTATAGCAACGAAAATACTCATGAGTGAATCGTGTTTGGGTATTTTTATTTCAACTTGACACATGTTAGAATCATTTGGAAGGAGGGAAACGCAACTGAGAAAATGTCACCCCCAGATTGGCCTGTAGTGTGCTTCCTTGACTGATGGTTGATGATCAGTATGGGAGGGCCCCGCTCACTGTGGATGATGCCATCCTAGCCAATTTCTCTGCAGTGCATTTGAGATTTCTGATACCCTTTCAAGTGAGTTGTAAGAACAATGGCTTTTGTTCCAGTGTGGGGTGTATTTGTGTGCCTTGAATGATCTCCATAGATAGGAGTCCTCATTGGTAAGGAATTTCAGAATCCAGAATGAGGAGCATCACCCCCATCTGATACTGTGGGTAACTATCTGTGACTTAATTTTAGAGATTTACTTATTTATTTATTATGTATACAATGTCTGTCTGCATGTGTGCTTGCCCACCAGAAGAGAGCACCAGATTTCATTATAGATGGTTATAAGCCATCATGTGGTTGCTGGGAATTGAACTCAAGACCTCCAGAAGAAGCATGGAGGTAGCAAATGCCTCTGATCCTTTCTCAGCTTCAAGGTCTCTGCACGTACATTGAGGGCACAGCAAAGTGCTGCATTAAAGTGAGCAGTGAGAATGCTTTAACTCTAATGGTCAGGTAGGGCCAAGCGAAATGGGTCACTGGGTAAAGGCACTCACTATACCATCAAGCCTGAAGACGTGCGTTTCATTCCCAGGACCTAATGGTGGAAGGAGAGAACCAACTTCCTCACATTCTCTGACTCCACGGGCATACTATAGAACAAATACCACACGCACACGCGCGCGCGCGCACGCGCACACGCACACATACTGTATATGATTTTTTAAAATTTAATGGCCACTAGTGCTTGGTTTTATAATTTTTCCATAAAGGCTGACTGCTGTTCTATGGGGCATCTTTTTTTTTTTTAAGGCTTGTTGCTGCTGCTGTTGCTGTGTCCCCTTCTAGCCAAGAGCAGACAGTAGCATGGGTGAGGAATGGCCTTGAAGTCTTGGGATACCCTGAGCTTGTCTTCCTATCATGACTACCTATTGTCCCTTGGGACTGTTGCACTTGGCAAGAAGGCTCTCAGCCTGCTGTGCTCCCTGCATCCTCTGTGTAAGCAGAGGAGCCAAGTCTGAGTGTGTTAAAAGGATTTAGCCTCTTGAAGTTTATTCTCCAACACACCCACAGAGGCACTTTTCCCAGACTGCCCATTTACAATAAAAGGCCTCCCTTCCGTGCCTAATCTGATAGGGAATGAATGTAGAATAGACTTCTTTGTTGGCAGACAGGTGAGACCCTACTTTCTCTTGTTGCTAAAACTCTGGGCTGGAAAAAATAACTAGCGTTACATTAGTAGTAAATTAGCCTCATTCCTTTTGTAATCATTACGCTCAGGATGATTTCACTGAAAATCCAAGAATAACAGCAGGGATCTCCCGCTCGCACTGCGAAATTCTATAACGTTAATAATAGAGCATCCAACAACTGAATAGCAATTTTCAATTATCTAGGGTTCTTTTGTGAACCTGATCCCATTTGAGTCTCACATGAAGCAAATAAGATTGGAAGACTAGCTATTATTATTCCTAGGGAATACAGGAAGAGGTGGAGATCAGAGAGGGTTTCTTGCTTAAGGTTATTTGGACTTTCCAGCACCAATGTTTATCCCAGAATCCCCTTCTAGGGAAAAACTCTGAGTTGCCACAGGTACTTTCCGTTTTACACCTCAGTTCTTCAGCGTGACTGGGCGCTAGCTCAGCTTGGCCTAGATGACGACAGTAGCGGCATTCGCAAGCGTCTGACTCTAAAACGCATGGTTCTTTTGCTCTGCCAGACTGTCTCCAGCCTGTGTGCACAGTGTGTGTCCCTGCATGCTCACACCAGACCCCCCTGTGCTGTACATTCCTCCACAGGCCTGAATCTTTTCTACCCATCCCCAGACTTTGCGAATACAATCACCATTAGAGAAGATTGTAGGGTTAGTATGAGTCCTAGCAGTTCCCCTGTTGGCTACTTATATATCATAGGGGAAAGTGGGGTGCTTAGAATGTTTGGGGCTACTTCTTACCTTGAAGGTTCTCCACACAGTAAGAAAATAGGTGGCCAGGATCAAGCATTCAATCCTTGGTAGCATAGGGTCACAGCTAGAGCTGGGGGGCACCCAGCCTCTGACCTGCCAGCTGCATGTCCTCAGGCTAACAAGTGGCTATTATGGCCCCCAGATTCCTCATTATAAAAATAGGCGCACATGTGTTGCTTTTCCCATGGAGTTGGTTGTCACCATAAAATGAGTTTATTTTGAAAAGTATCCAATTCAAAGTAATAGTGATAGCAAGCATGGCCCTACCTCAAGCCCTTGGGAGTGTTAACACACAGGGAGTGTCATCAAAATCCAGTGTTAGTGTACACACAGGGAGTGTCATCAAAATCCAGTGTTAGTGTTAACACACAGGGAGTGTCATCAAAATCCAGTGTTAGTGTTAACACACAGGGAATGTCATCAAAATCCAGCACTTGCAGAAGGGGTTGTTACACGCTGAATGTGTTTGAGAAGAAGGCTCAGTATTATGGTATCTCACCTACAGAAAAGGAAGGTGGGAAGTAAAGACAGTTCTCGCTTACACATGCCTAGGGACATCCTCATTTAAAGGTCTCTGTCAGTTTCGCATTGTCATTCTATGTATACTTCTGCCATCAGCATGTACTACAATATATCATGGTAGCGTCTTCTCCATCTCCTTATAAGACTGGGAGATTCTTAAACACAGAGAGCACACACTGTCTCACTCTGCTGTTCCAAGAGCAGATGTTGGCGCACAGTGGCTCATATTTGCTGAAAGAGTGGAAGGCTAACCGAATGGAAGCATGGTGATTCTGCCACAGAGTAAATAAGCTTCTCTGAATTTTGTGTCAGTCAGAATGTTCACACTTTAGGACTTATTAAAGAAAGACAGCTGATTTTGGTGGTCAGGGTGTGTCATTCTCATAACCTCTCTAACTACCATCCCGTAATTCATGTGTTTATTTTTACCAGACAAATAATTCATTGATGATGACATATGCTTAAAGCTTCTGGCTTTACTGGTCAGGCTTAAATAAATAAAAAGAAAGGCATACCTCATATCCTTCTATACATATCATATTATTTGCCAAGTAATTGTAAAATGGATGTATAAGATTTCAAAAATATACTTCAAAGTGTTAGCACTCACAGTTGCTGGGCTCATATGAAACCATTCAAGACAAATTCTGGGGTTTCAAAAAGTGTCAAATTATACAGCGCTCCTGTGTTGGAAAGACCTGTAGACACCCTTCCAGAACACTCATTTCCCTTCTAGATGAGAGAAAGCAAGACCCAGCTTGCCGAATGATTAGCTTGAATTGCCGGGCTTGTCAAGCACTGAACCCAGCCTGCCCACAGGCCCCACATACTCAAAGGCAGTGCCTTCTGAGACCAGAAGCAGGATTCTGTAGTTGTGTTGACCCTGAGAGATGCAGGCCTGGCCCCGCATGCCGCTAATACCCAAGGCAGGGGCACCTGGGAACTCAGGAGCACCACACTGTGGCAGTTAATCTGGGCTGACAGCCAGTGGAGAAGAACCCTGTGGTCTATATTAAGGCTTCAGTATATACAGAATGTTCACATGTCATTTAACTTATAAGGTGTGAGAGAAATGCAAGTTTGCTGCTAGGGAAAGGCAACACCCCTCACATATCCAGAACCTCCATAATGTCCCTCTGCAATTTTCAAACATTTGAACTTTAAACTTTTAAACCTCAATAAACTATGTTGATTGAGGGTTTGATAGAAACAAATTGTAATAAGTATTAGATTCTTTTTTTTTCCCCCTCACTGTGAATTGTGTGTATAGAATAAATCGTTTAAACTCTGCAAGGTAATATTATACATTTTTTTTGTTTTAACCAATATAACTCTTGCCCTTTTTTCCCCCTCTGCACCCAGATTCCAAAGATTCTAAAGAGAAAAATAAAATGGAAATCTTGTACATTCTGGTGCCAAGTGTGGCCATTCCCCTGGCCATCGCCTTCCTCTTCTTCTTCATCTGTGTCTGCCGCAATAACCAGAAGTCATCATCACCACCAGTCCAGAGGCAACCAAAGCCCGTCCGAGGACAAAATGTAGAGATGGCCATGCTGAATGCGTACAAGCCCAAGGTAAGATGGGTGGCGTGCCTCATCCCTCGGGGGGTGGGGGGGGGCAGCATGGACCACTGCAGCCCTCCCTCTTAGCATCAGAGGAGACACACAGTCAGAGTCCAGCCAACACTGGCCCTACACTTCTGCCTTTGCCAGGGCCTCTCAAGCTTCCTTTCAGCAGTGCATCTGCCCTAGACCGGGCCAAGCCAGACCACAGCCTTACACTGGAACCACCCAGCCAGAAGGGCGCTCTGCCAGGCCCACGGGGCTCAAAGTGTGAGCTGGTTTTCAAATTCAAAGAAGGAAATTCCATGCTCTTTTAACCAAAGTGGGGAAAAAAAAAAAAAGAGCTATCTAACATTGTTTACAAACTCGCCTGTTTTATGGCACATGATATGAACAAAGAAATCTCTTATATTATACTATATAATTTTGAATGATTAAGATGGTAAATTATATGTCATGTACTTTTTTACTATGATTTTTTTTTAAGAATTCTTTTTTTATGCCTAATTTAAATCCATTTCCCTTTGCTTTAATCTTTTAGTAGAAAGGTTTTTCTCCCAGCCCTCTTTGAAGCTGTCCTACGATGGTCCACCTGGGCCTTCCCCCCTCTCCGCTAGATTCACCCCCCCCCTTTTCTTGTTGCTATTCCTATACATCTTTCAACATGTAGGCTACTTGAGGTCCTGGTGAGGATCCCGGGGTCACTGGCCTTGCTCTGAATGCAGCTGCTGTTCAAGAGCAGCGCTGTAGTCTAGCAAGTGCTGCCTCTCAGGGAGGCCAGCATCTCAGCCCCAGGCCCTTCTGCAGGGACACATTTCAACAGCTCAGAATTCTTGTTTCCAAATGCTTAGCTTTTCATCTTCTTCCAACTCCAGAGGACCCTGCATGCAATGAACGTCTGACTCCTCTCTGTGTTAGGGGCCATATTATTCTTTTGACTTTGATAATAAACTTTTAGGAAAAACAATGTCTTCACACTCAAATTAACTCATCATCTTGCTTATTAAGTATAGTGGAATTATGGAGACTATCATATCTCATATTATTTTATTTTGCTTGATGTTGTAGACTTTTTTTAAGTCTTCAAAACACATTTGCAGGTACAAAGTCTATTTGCTGGTGAGGTTTTCAGGTTCTTTACATGCCAAAAATTCACTTTCAAATACTGATTCTTAAGCCAAACCACTGCTCACTAGTTAAATGTAAATTTCTACTACTTGTTAAAAAATAATAATAGTCTACGCTCCTAGAGGTAAGTTCATGTCATGTAGACTGGGGGTGGTAAGAGTAGAGCTTTAATGCTTTTGAAGTTCCAGCTTCTGGCTAGCTAGTGTAGGCATTACAGTATTTAATGTTATGCCATACTCATTTTTTTGTTTTTGTTTTTGTTTCTTTTCTTTCTTCCTTTCTTTCTTTCTTTCTTTTTTTCTTTTCTTTGTTTGTTTGTTTGTTTTTGTTTTGTTTCAAGACAGGGTTTCTCTGTGTAGCATTGGCTGTCCTGGACTTGCTTTGTAGACCAGGCTGGCTCAAACTCATAGCAATCTGCCCACCTCTGCCTGCTGAGTGCTGGGATTACAGGGACACACCACCGCACGTGGCGGTCATACTAAGCTTTGACTTCATATTACTGCAAGGGTGAAGGAACGAGAAGGGTCTGGTGTCAGTGCACATTATCAGAGTAACAATGGCCTTTGCAAGTACTTTTACATATGCTATACCTTCAACAGTCCCCATGCAACAGTCATAGTTTATTTCCCTATCATTTCTGTGTCACTCAATTAGTGGGTTGCAATGGGCACAGCATGCAATAGCCACTGTCCTGACAACTGCGCTGGAATCCATGGAAAGTGACTTCCAGTCAGGAAAATAACCAACCCATTTTGTAGATTAGCCTTGCTTACTACCTTTACTCCCTTATTTGTGGAGGCTGGCTTGTAGGACATAGTCTCTAAGAGGCAGGAATGTCTGAGTTAACAGTTTTTTCAAAGAAAAATTCAGAGACCTCTGTGGTCTAAACACAGAATGTTAGTATAGACCAATTAATACAGATTACCAAGACACATATACTGGGATGTTTTACTCCCATGATCACATTTGATCTTCATAGGTGTTACATAAAGTAGCTACTATTAGGCTGTTGTAGAAATATGGAAACCTAGCCATGAAAAAAACAGAGGAGGTATCACGGTCAATATCAAAGCCTCAATCATCTGTGGATATAAAATGTGAATAGAAGATTTCCCAATTCTAAATAAAACCCCTGGTCTTGCCAACACATAAAGTTTTTGCAAAGAAAAGTGGGAAGGAAGGATCAGTAAGCAACTGGTGGACGCGCTTGGCGAGTCCATGCTGGGTAGCCAGAGGCAACCCCTGGCTTCTCAGAAAGCTTAAAGAGGCCAGGATTAGGAGTGATAAGACCCAATGCCAGGAAGAATGTGTAAATTTTCCAATAAGAGGCCAGAGTAAAACCCTTCTCCACCCTCTGTGATCAAAGGGACAAACATAAGAGATATTGGCAGAGACAAATGTACCAGACTAGATGGGGCAGACACTGTTTTCATTGTTTCTGACAACTTTTTGACATGTTCCTTGCAAATTCTCCCAGTGTGGAGACTTCCCCAATGCAGGATTTGGAATTTAGCCATCAAATGGCTCCACAAGCTTTTCCGGACCAAGCCAGGAATTAGGGCTGGCTTGAGTTCTTGACTGCTTTAGGGAAAAGAAACAACAAAACTAAGCGCTATCTCCTCCCCCCCCCCCGCCCCGCCCCGCCCTGCCCCACCCCTCCATGACTCTCCTAAGAGAGTTGGCTCTGGGTTACCCAGCGGTTTGTTTTGGTTCTTACCGAGTGCCTGTCCTGAAAGAGCTTTGTGGCCCTTCAAGAAAACTCCCAAATGCAAACAGTCAATCTCTACGACTTCTTTGAAAGGTCACTGCCACATAAATATTGCGTGTGTCTATAAAATCGAGGTGGAAGAGACACGCGTAAGAAAGGAAGGGGAGAGCCCTGAGATCGAACAAGCTACCAGAGCCGAATGGAAAGGCTGTTTGGAGCCAGGGGTGAAAAGGGATTGAGGGGTCTATGCTGGCCTTCTTCAGATTTGTCTTTGTCCTATTAAAAAGGCAGAGACTCCGCCCCCCATCCCCCCAAGATTCAGAGTGCCTTTCAGAGTGGAAACTATCTGTTTCCATCTTCCCTCACTGTGGAGCTGCTAACATTCCCCCTTCAGTGTTTGCATTAAGGAGAGACTTCTCCTGGGGATGAGAAACCAAACCCACCCAGAAAGCAATAAGCAGCAGACAGTCTGTCTGTGAGGTGGGCCTGGGCCTGGGAGGTAAGGTTGGGATGCAGCAAGGAAAGGCTCTTGATGGGCCGAGTTCGCCAGAGAGGTGGCTAAGCAGAGGCGTGGGCAGGCGGGAGGTGGGACATTCTCCCCCCGGCACCCTCTCATGGCCCAGAGCCTCTAAGAAGCCTCCTAACCCTTCATCACTTTCTCAGCTCTTCAGAGAAAGCGGCTCTGTCTGGGGGAAGGGCTATGTTTCTTTGTTCGTTTGTTCGTTTTCCAGTAAAAGATTTCAAACGGCTTAATGTTTTTAAATGTGTTTTCAAGTGGTGCCTAAACTAAACCAGGTTTTTCTGTGTTGCATGTGAGTTTTATAGTTGATGGGAGTTCATGGTTGCCTTCTTTTCTGTCTTTGGGTGCTTTGGATTGATGGAGTACTTTAGAAAACGAGGCGCCTGGAAACTGGCTTCTCTCGGATTCTTTCCCTCTGCCTCCACTTTCCCAGACCTTCCCTTTCCTCAAAAAAACAGATCCTCCTGTCTCATGTATGGCGAGAGTGTGTGTCCGTGGAATATGTTCCTCAGCAAAGGCGGCGGACATTGAGCCTCCTCACCTGTCTGCGGTTAGTTAGGCAGGTGGAGAGGTGAGGGGCGGGGGAGTTTAAGAATGGCAGGAGGAGAGGAGAGCAGGCCTAGGCAGGCTGAGGCTCAAGTCCAGGTAGCTCCTGACGGAGAGAGCTGGAGCTGCCAGGCTTTCGGAAGCTGACAGCCTCAGGTGAGTTCACCCTCATCTCTTGCCATCTGTTCTGTTTTTTTTTTTTTAACTTCCAGTCTAACCTTCTGTCTTTCCTCTTCAGCCAGGATAGTGGCTGAATGTGCTGAAATTTGTTGTATACATGTTTGGACCCATCTTTTCTGCCCTGCTGTAGTCTGGCTGCCCTTTTTTGAACAGCTGTCCTTTCCATGTGTCGGGAGTCACACCCTCTTGTCATGAACTGGCCCCGTCGGGGCTGGAGATACGGTTCAGGCCTTAAGACTACCGGCTGCTCTTCCACAGGAGCTGGCTTCAGTTCCCGCCACCCATGTGGCAGCTCACGACCACTGGGAACTCTAGCTCCAAGACATCCGATGGCCTTTTCCAGCTTCCATGGGCACCATGCATGTAGTGCACAGACATATGTGCAGGCAAAACACCCACATACATATTTTTTAGGAAAAGACTTTTCTATTTAGTCTTCCAAAGCTTCCTAGGTCTCTGTCCTATTGACACGGCCTTCTGGGTTCCCCTGATGGTATGGCAATGCAGCCGTCCTCTCCAAGACCTCATCCTCTTTAATGTCACTAAAGGCCTCTAATAATCTTAACCACCATCGTAAGATCCTTCCTTTCTTCTTGGCTTTCCTTCTGTCTCTTTTCCTTCATTTCCTTTTCTGCGGCTGCTCCCTCACTTCCCTGGAGGGAAATATCTCTTCTCTATTTTCTCTGTCTCATTCTGTTCTCTGGTGGGCCTGTAGCTCCCCATGGGTAAAATGACCAGTCTCAAGCTCTAAAGTTCATCCCCGCATCCCAGAGTCCCCCTCGTCTGAGCCTAACTGTTCCTAGCCACATTTTTCTCCCAGGGTATTGCTAGGAGGTAGTCTGATAGTCTTCAAAGAGCTGGGATTTAGAGGTAGAAAGATTGGATTACAGGTCTTGGCTCCATTATCCACTGGCATGAGATCTTAAACAAATCGGTTACTCAACACGTCTCTGAACCTTTATTTTTCTCACCTGTGAAGGAAAGATAAAAATAGTGCTTAAGAAAAAAATGTGTTTGACACTTAGAGGTAATATGTCGCAGGTAGAAATGGCCAGAAGTTGCTGTTGTTTTGGTTGCAGTGATAACTGCAAACCTTCCTGAAGCCCATTGCTCTGACTAGGGCAGTGTGGGTTTAAAGGAAAGCGAAAGGGCCCATCAGCACCCAGTACAAGTGGGAAGAAAGACAGGCAAGAGATTCAGAGTTAAGACATAGACCTAACTCTCCGGAGGGCTATGGTCTTGCTGGTAGCCATCCTGGTAGAGGAAATTCTGGCCTCACTTCCTGGATGAAATGCCTTAGGGTTGCTGTGAGGGCTCCACTCCCTCACCTCAGCTGGAGAGGCCCTGTCCACAAACCGCTTGTGGGGAATGGGTGCCATCAATAGGTGTCATGAATGGGTTGACTTAATATATGTCATCGCGGAGGAATGGCTGTGGCATCTCCACAGATTTTGCATAACTTCCTTCGGAAGAAATTCTCATTGGAGTCTAAGTTTGGGGTGAAAAAAAACACAATGAAGCTTGAGATATGTAATTCCCCACAGTCTCACAGCCAGCAGGAAAAGCCAAACCTCCTACCCAAGGCTCCAAGGTCCAAAGACTTCTTTTTTTAAATCCACTGCTGTAAGTTTCATGTTTGCAGAAACACATGAGCCTGTAGGACCAGAGTGCTCTATCTGGTCTCAGAATTGTAGACTGGAGATCACTAATCAAATTAGTGACTGGAGATCAAAACCAGGGGCTAGAGAGATGACGTGGCAGTTAGGACCATGTGCTGCTCTTGCAGTAGACAGGAGTTCAGTTCCTAGACAGGTGTTAGGAAGCTCATAACTGTAGTTCAGAGAATGGCAGCCTCTTCTGAACACAGGTATATGCACTTGTATCTGTGTGTGTGTGTGTGTGTGTGTGTGTGTGTGTGTGTGTGTGTGCGCGTGCGCGTGCGCGTGCGCGCACGCGCACGCGCACACACACACACACATACACACACCTATTTAAAAAACAAAACAAAAAAACAGACCTCTGTTTTGTTGAATTTCTGAGTAAAAGAGAAACCTACCCATGGACATTTTAAAGAAACTCCCAGAATCAATACGAGGCACCACCAAACCCTCACATGATCAGACAGTTGCAGAGAAAAGCAACACTTTAAAGTTAAATCCCCTCCACTGAGGGGATCACAGATCAAAAGTAGCAAAGTCTGGGTTGAACCTTCCAACAGAATTTGATTGCATAACTCAGAAGCCTCTTAGTTAAGCTATAGCCGGAACAGCTAAACCTCCTACCCAGGCCTATATGTGTCCAGGATCCAAAGACTTCCACTGTCTTAGTTTTCATGTGTTGCTGAAACACATGAGCCCATACCATGTGGATAATTTGAAACAATCAATAATCTTACCAAGGGTTGGGTGCTGAGCTTTTACTAAAAGAACATAGTCATTTCTGTTTTATGACTGGAGTCTAGTATTTTGCAGACCCAATGCTGTTTACCCAAGAACCAAGAAAGCATACTGGAAAGGAAGGTGGGCTCTCAAGGCAGAGGCCACATGTGAAGGCACCGCCCATTTGAGTAACCTTCTAGGCTCTTGCGCTCATTTCAGTCAAAGGTGCCATCCCTAGGTTGTGTTCACTTACCCAGTCACCAACAGAATGTCAGTGGGTAAGGCCAAGCTCAGAGACCAGATTATTCCTCAGTTTTGGACATTCCACTTGTGTACCAGTAGTCACCATGGTTTTAGGATGGAGAGCTCTTCGGGGATCAAGTGAAAAACTCCACAGCCCTTTCCAGAAAAATGCTAAGCTTCGGAATCACATTTACTTGGATTTGAATCTTGGCTCCATCATTGAAGGGTCATGCTTCTCTAAGCCAGTTGTTTAACTGCCAAAAGCTTTATTATCTTCATTCATGAAATGGAGAAATCACAGGATGAACTCCAGAGAACAATGATAAGGATCAAAGCAAGCTGTGGAAAAAGTACTCATGGCAGAGAGACAAGAAAACATGGTGGGGTTGATGGCAAAGGAGTTCTGAAGTCTGAACTGAGCTTTTACTAGCCACCTATACAACCATTCAAATCTAACATAGGAGGAAAACATCATATATACATATAGAGTAATAGTCTATATAATGGTATATATTAATATATATTAATCCAAAATTATGCCCTTGATGTTTAGCACATGACAAGGATTCAATATATGCCTGCCATAGGCTGAGATTATGACATTAATGAAGGAGCTGTGTTTCCTTTCATGCACAAGTCAGTAATGCAAACCCTGGCTATTCCAGAGTATTAGTATCTATGTTAGCACAGGATCTAGTATATTAATATAGATTAGAAAAGTTGTATGACAAGCTGTAACCAGTTAATAAAACACATCTTAAGTATCTGGATTTATGTTGAAGGCATAGCTCAAGCTTCATCAAGAACCTTGAATCTCACTAATAGTACCACGGGGCCTACTGATACAGTATGAGACAGAACATAAGCCAGGAGCTAGTCACTGCTCAGTGGCTTGTACTTTCCATCCACCTGCAATTTCCAGAGCACCTCTTTAAGCACCTTTCTTGGGTCAGAATTGCTCTAACAAGGCATTGTCTAGGTAGGTCTAATGTTTGCTTAATGAAGATGTGCTGGTTGGCACTTGAGAGTCAGAAAAGAGTGTATCTCCAAGGCAAGTAGACCTCAGGGAAAACTGTGCTGCCCGAGAAAAGGCAGACCTGGTGATACCCTCTTCCAACATCCTATTACTAAAACTACATCTTTCATTTTGGTAGGGCCAGGGCCCATCTCACCACTCATAAGGTAGGCCAGCCCAAATGCCATGGTGTAGGACCCTCTCTGCCATTCCAAAAGCTGGTGTTCAGGTACCATCTGTTTCTAAAACAAAACACCATGGGGTCACAGCTGGCCTGGGCATCAAAACATGGGAAGTGACTTTGCCTTGAGTGACAAGGATGGCAGGGGATGCCAAGAGGAGCTTCATGGTGGCCCTGTGGCTGTGAACTTCGGTCTTCCCCAACTACTGGAGCTCCCTTCCTGCTCTAGGCTCCCTGCCCATCCCATTACTATACTGTAGCTCCTTCCAGTGCCAAGGAGTGGAAAGTCGTGAAGAGACCTTAGTACTGTAAATGGAGAAGTCCATAGAATCTCACCTCACTTCCTCCAGTCACCTAATCACCTGTGCAAAAGGAGGAAGCGGTAGTAAGCCTAACATCGGGTGCTTGGAGCATCATTTCATTCACATGAGGTGAAACGTCCCCCAAGGTTAGAAGGATACAGCCATTGAGATGGCTATCGCTACCCATCGGTGCCCATCCCTATTCTAAAAGCTGCCTTAAAACTCTGTCCATGACTTATCACTTCCATATCACACATTAAGAGATAGGATAAAGGGACACCCCCTACTCACTGTTCATCCCCGAGGCAAAAGGTCTTGGCAGACCTAGACCAGGTACATATCAGATTCTTAACTTGATGTTCTTCCCTTTCTTTTCTGCAGAGAGCTCATTTCCACTCTACTCCAGTGGCTCTCCAAAAATGACTGGGGGAAGAAACCCAATTAGACCCTGGCCAATGTATCAGCTTCTCCCCTCCCCCTCCACCGAAAATTATATAATTTTTAAAGCTGAACTGAGGCAGATGTGTGTTTACTTTGAGAAGTAAAAATGTTAACATTTAAACTGAAAGCCTGTTTCAGCTTTAAGGTACTTAATTGCCTTACAGTGCATAATAAACGCAGCCCGTCTTGTCATTCAACTAATGGAGGGCGTGATGAAGAGATAGGAGCCCGAGACCCTGTTCTTGCCAGGCTGCCTTTGTACTTGGTTTACTTTGGCACTGTGCCTCGTGTGTATTTTACACTTCTTTACATTTTGTACATCCCTGTATGACAAATACTTGTCAAACAAAAACTAAACAGATTTATAACCCCTTAACTTGAAATGAGCCAAAATTGAACTGCCAAAACTTTATGACTTCATTTTCTTTCATAGTTTTCCACTGCGTTGGTTCAAACAGACAAACCCCACTTGAGGTCAAGCAGAGGTCATTTCACTTTCATTACTAAAATATAATTTACAATATGCCAGACCTAAACAAGTTTAGCCTAAAGGGTTTGTCTAATGTAAACCATCTGTTCCTTAACAATACAGATAATTTCCTGCCATCTCCGAGCAGTCTACTGACGCCTTCTTTTAAGGGGTTTTATGATTTTTTAACTAGTTTAGGATTTATGGAAAATTTGAAAATGAGTCTGTAGTTAAGACTCATTTGTACCAAGTAACTTGAGCATTTTTTTTTTAATGCAAATCACTGTGTGAACGGCTCCCCTGAAACCAAGCGTGGAGTCGCTGGTTCTGGCCGTGCTCTAGGCTAGCTGCTGCACAGGTGTTCAGAGGAAAGCTTTGGCGAACTCTGCCATCTTAGGTGTTTCCCTTCTCGTTCCCAGAGCAAGGGCTCAAATTTGGCTCTGGGTGACCCTTGTAAACCTCTCCTTCTTTAGATAAGTTAGAGAGGGCAGGCTTAGCTGCATGCTGCCTACCTGACCAGTGCTGATGCCAAGAGGCAACTGGGTCAATGTGAAGCCTTTTGTGTGTGTGGCTAGAAAGAAGGAGCCATCTGCAGCACCATAGGGTATACCACCGTGAGACAGGTGAGTCTCAGAGCCCCGCTCAGCCTCCGGAGCCATAGCTCTGCCCGGTTTTGCTGGCTGGGACTTAAGAACAGCCTTCCTGAACAATCTATCCTTCCTCCTCTCCCCCTTCTTTGGCTGTAAAACGTCAAGTCCTTGGAAAGGTAGATGTGAAGGAAGGAATGTGCTTAGCTCAGTGGAGGAGAAGGACAGCTCCAAAGCCTGGGGCCATAGGCCAAGTCCTGGACACCCCTCTCTTCTTGTTCCCAGAAATTTGGCCTGTTCTTGTCTCTGTCCCACCTGATCTCTGCCTCCACCCACACATCTCAGAAAGAGGAGCAGTCTGCAGGCTACACCTCACCTGCCTTCAGGGTCCACATGACTTCTACATCAATTTGAAGAACCCTTTTTAAAGAAACTAAACAATTATACCAGAAGAGAAAAAGTCTAACAGTGAAAAAAAAAAAAACTAAAACACATTATTTTAAATAAAGGGAATTACAAGAACTCTGTAGAACTAATTAAGGCTGTATGTAGATCTAAATCTTTTACAAAATTTAATTCACTTCTGAATTGGTGCAGAGAAGTTAAAAAAATTTTTTTTTCTTTCAAGGTCATCAGCTACCATGTAGGACCTACCCTGCAGGTCGTGGTTAAATGCTGTTCAGGAATTAGCCTATATGAAAAACAAGCCCCAAGTTAATTATTGAATTATTCTTTTTTGTTGTTGGTTCACGTCAAGATGAGTAGCAGAGGGCGCTCTAGTCCCAAGTTTTGTTCTCAGTGTGATAGTCTAGTGATTTATTTCCTGATTCTCATTTTCCTGAAAGGGATTAGAGTGCTCGGGCCCGCTACACTTCTCTACCACCAAAACCTGGAAATCCAGCTCAGGTTGAAAAGCAGTTACTACCTACTATACTGTTTAAGAGGCCTGGACACCCATTGGCTTCCTTTAGGGTTATTTCATTGCCATCAGCTATCATGGGAGTCCTTACCTTAACACCACAAGGGAAGGATACCTCTTGGGTTACTCTCACCAGAAAATGTAATACCATCCCATGCTGTGAAAAAAAGCAGCCAGTTTAACTTATTGCATTTCTCATGGCCACACTTTCTCTCACAAAGGAAGTCCATCTGTTCCCACAGAGCCACACCCTAGAGGGTGAGGCTGGAGTGTGGTGGTAGGGTATGCATAGCACGGTACGGCGCAAGGCCCTGGATTCAATCACCTGAACTGAAAAGCAGAAAGAAACAATCTAGAACAGCAGTTCTCAATCTGTAGGTCAAGACCACAGGGAAACATATTTCCGGTGAGAAACTGAGACATGACACTACTCAGTAGCAGAATTGGTCATTTTCTACCTGTTATACCAACGGTTCTCAACCTATAGACCACAACCTCTCTGGTTGAAGAAAGACCCTATCACAGAGGTTGCCTAAGACCATCAGAAAACACAAATATTTACATTATGATTCATATGAGTATCAAAATTGCAGTTATGAAGTAACAATGAAAATAGTTTTATGGCTGGGGGGGTCACCATTACATGAGGAAGCGTATTAAAGGTGGAACATTAGGAAGGTTGAAGACCACTGCTATAGCCCTATAACTGCAGAAAAGAAATTCCTGAGTAGTCAGATGGAAAGATTAACCTATTATTTTAATTACTCTGCTAATTAACGTTACTTAACCTAGTCCTAAAATGTTAAAGTGTAAAAAGCATGAGCTGCAAATCTCTCCGTCCACTGCTTTTCTAATTCCCACTCTGTATTCCCTAATGGCCACTGCTGTTCTGAGCCTCCTTTTATCCGTTTCTCTTATGCGTACAAATAGGAACAGGCTCTTTCTGTTGCTCCTCCTCAAGACAAAGTTTATGTATGGCATTAGCTGCTTTGCTTTTGTATGTTGAACTAAAAGCCGTTGTTGTTGTTGTTGTTGTTGTTGTTGTTGTTGTTGTTGTTGTTTCAAGACAGGGTCTCTCTGTGTAGCCTTTGCTGTCCTGGAGTCGCTTTGTAGATCAGGCTGGCCTCGAACTCACAGAGATCTGCCTGCCTCTGCCTACAGAGTGCAGGGATTAAAGGCATGTGCCACTATGTTCTGCTTTCTGAATGCTAGGATTACAGGCATATACTACCATGCCTGGCTCTACCTTCCCCCTCCCCCTCCCCTTCTGTTTACTTATTTGATCTTTTGGGGTTTTGTTCCGTTTTTAGATAGGGCTCACTGGGTAGTCTAAGATGCCCTCAGTCCTCCTGCCTCACACTCCACAGTGCTAATATTACATGCATCTGCCACCACACCCAGCTTCTTCAACAGTTATTAAAATCAGTCTCCTCCAGGGAGATGCTTGAGTCATTCCAGTCCTACAATGGGCAGGACTGCATAAACAAGCCTCGATCTGCAGGCAGCTGCAAGCACCTTACCATTACCTTCAGCACAAATATCCCATTTTTTACCTTTGATGTATGCTCCACCTCTCCTTTCGGTGCCAAGATGTCTTGCTTTAAGAAAGTTTTTAGCCGGGCGGTGGTGGCACACGCCTTTAATCCCAGCGCTCGGGAGGCAGAGGCAGGTGGGTCGCTGTGAGTTCAAGGCCAGCCTGGTCTAAAAAGCAAGTCCAGGACAGCCAAGGCTACACAGAGAGGCCCTGTCTCAAAAAACAAAAAACAAAAAAAGGTTTTAATTCACACTTTCCCTTTGTTACAGAGCAAGGCTAAGGAACTGCCTCTTTCTGCTGTTCGTTTCATGGAAGAATTGGGTGAATGTACCTTTGGAAAAATCTATAAGGGCCACCTCTACCTCCCAGGCATGGACCATGCACAGCTGGTGGCTATCAAGACTTTGAAAGACTATAACAACCCCCAGCAGTGGACAGAGTTTCAACAGGAAGCCTCTCTCATGGCTGAGCTACACCACCCCAATATTGTATGCCTCCTAGGTGCCGTCACTCAGGAGCAACCTGTGTGTATGCTCTTTGAGTACATGAACCAGGGCGATCTCCACGAGTTCCTCATCATGCGATCCCCACATTCCGATGTCGGCTGCAGCAGTGATGAAGACGGGACAGTAAAGTCCAGCCTGGACCATGGAGATTTCTTGCACATCGCAATTCAGATTGCTGCTGGCATGGAATACCTGTCTAGTCACTTCTTCGTGCACAAGGACCTTGCAGCTCGCAACATTTTAATTGGAGAGCAACTGCATGTAAAGATTTCAGACCTTGGGCTTTCCAGAGAAATTTACTCTGCCGATTACTACAGGGTACAGAGTAAGTCTTCACTGCCCATTCGCTGGATGCCCCCTGAGGCCATCATGTACGGCAAGTTCTCCTCTGATTCCGATATCTGGTCTTTCGGGGTTGTGTTGTGGGAGATTTTCAGCTTTGGACTCCAGCCATATTATGGGTTTAGTAATCAGGAAGTGATCGAAATGGTGCGGAAGCGACAGCTGTTACCCTGTTCTGAAGACTGCCCTCCGCGAATGTACAGCCTCATGACTGAGTGCTGGAATGAGATCCCTTCCAGGAGACCGCGCTTTAAAGACATCCACGTCCGGCTTCGATCCTGGGAGGGCCTCTCAAGTCACACCAGTTCTACCACTCCCTCGGGTGGAAACGCCACCACGCAGACCACCTCCCTCAGTGCCAGCCCTGTGAGTAACCTCAGCAACCCGCGATTTCCCAATTACATGTTCCCGAGCCAGGGGATTACACCACAGGGTCAGATCGCTGGTTTCATTGGCCCAGCAATACCTCAGAACCAGCGCTTCATTCCCATCAACGGATACCCAATACCTCCTGGATATGCAGCTTTTCCAGCTGCCCACTACCAACCTGCGGGGCCTCCTAGGGTGATTCAGCACTGCCCGCCTCCAAAGAGTCGGTCCCCAAGTAGCGCCAGTGGGTCGACCAGCACTGGCCATGTGGCCAGTTTGCCCTCATCAGGATCCAATCAGGAAGCAAACATTCCTTTGCTACCGCACATGTCAATTCCAAACCACCCTGGCGGAATGGGTATCACTGTTTTCGGCAACAAATCTCAAAAACCCTACAAAATGGACTCAAAACAACCATCTTTGCTTGGGGACTCCAATCTTCACGGGCACACCGAATCTATGATTTCTGCAGAAGTGTAAAATGTGAGACTTTTGTAAAATACACTATACCGGAAAAAAAAAAAAACTAGCAGATGGCAGGAAAGATTTATATTCAAATGTTTTTATTGAAGGTTCTCATTTAGCAGACGTTGCAACCAGTATCTTCTGTGAAGTTTAACTGTGTCTTACGCGACAGACACCAGCCAGGAAAACTAATGCATTGTGGGCTTTGCACTCCATCAGAGTTTGTGATGTGTCATTGGGAACAGACCATTTGAAGTACTGAAAACTTCAAAACCAATGAAGAGGAATGGAACATTGTAATTAAATAGCAAACCAAAAAAAAAAAAAAAAAAAGGAAGTGTCAAATGGTGCTGTGTATTTGCCTTTGGTCACCATGACTGGTCTACTCCCAAAATGTATATACTGTAGCATGTGTCTACCTGCTGTCTCTACTTCAGGACAGATGTTCAGGAACTGTGTTGATTCAACTTAGACTGCAGGCATGTTTGAATCAACATGGTATTTAGCACCACAGAGGGAGCTTTAGGCTACATTTTAAATCTCACATGGAAATGAGCCATACAGACGTGCCCTGACCACAGAAGTCCTCTCAGTAGCCGGACTTCTCGGGGATGGTGTGGCGTCTCCGTGTGAACCTCCTCTTCTCGCCATGAAGGCCTTTCCCAAAGTCTTTTTCCACAACGTGTTTACACATGCCCTAAAGAAGGTAGATGCAGATGCTAGAAATGGCTGTAGATTACAACTTGGGTTATTGCTTTTGGAATGGGCCACCCAAGAAGGCACAAGTCAGGAAAATGGTCCCTCAGCCCGCATCAGTGTCCCTGGGAGGGGAACAGGGTGGTTTCACTGCTTCTGTATCAACCTCTCTAGGAGCTTTCCTAGACCACTCATGCTGCGAACAGGTAATGCTAGAGGCACGCACACCCACACCCCACGCCTTGTAGCCTGTTTACAAATTGGCCAAGGTCTCAGGGGTGCTTACTGTCAGCAGACTGAATGGGAGGGAACCCTGTCCTGATACCAGTAGCTGAGAAACTTAAGCTCTCACTTTTCTTCACGTCTTTCCTGGAGATGTTCATTGATTCTATTCTAGCGCCGAGAATTGAAACTTTTTATTTGTAGAACTAGCTCTAATCCAAAGACAATACATACTATTTTGCAAAGCATAAATGCTGAGTTCTCTCAAAGATTACAAAACTCCACATTCCTTAGCTTGGCAAATAAGAAATTTGATCCTTCTTGCCTTCTTGGGGAGATGACATCAAGTATGCCCATCCTGGCATTTACTTGCGAACCATCTTTTACCAAATTCAGAATCCTTATAGATTTAAGTTCTACATAAAAAAAGAGATTTTAGATTTGATTTTTTTCTTTTATTAAAAAAACTCATTATAGACACTTAAACAAGATGCATAATAAATGCTAGAAATATTTCATGAGGGGAATTATGGAGTTAGGAAGATCCTGCTATTTCTGCGTTTAAAGGTAGAATTTGCATAAGAGATCAAGGAAATCTGTCAACCAAAATGTGCCTAGGTTTTCCCAAACAGACATGAACTTGTAGGTACTGTGAACTCAAAAGAGTTGGCTATATTCAGATTTACTGGGCAATAAATTAAGACCATTTTGTGACGTGAATAAGCTGATTCTATGTAACATTTCTTGAAGTGGAGTAGAGGAGAAGATTTGTGTCTTTTTGTTGCTATGCAACTGTTTAGTGATAACGCTTCAAACCACGATTTTGTATATCATGTGACAATCAACTGTTTTCCAAGAATATTTATTTTGAGTAAACTCGGTCTCAGTGAATCTGAGTTTTCAAGGAATCCCTTAAAGAGAGGATTAGCATTCCATGAGCCAGTAAGATACCATCTCTGGAAAGTCATTATTATGGTTAAAAAAATAAATAAATTCAACTTAGTTTTTTATAAAGAACTATAACATTTATTTTTAAGCCTTTTATAATTACTGAAGCCATTAAGGTGAGGAAAAAAAATCTCAAAACCACTTGTAATAATGTATTAAAACAGCACTGTGGTGCTGCAGCGAGCAGCCTCTTTTGTATTAAATGGTACCTTTTTTCACAAGCTGAAAAATCTCTTTCACTTTGTTAACAATGTTTTGTAAGGTGATTTTATTTTTCAGGTTTTTTCCCTCTGCACAAAACTGTTTATGGTTTGTATCACAGAAATGAAAATATATCTGCATTTTTATATCTGGTCTGTTTCCTTGTTTCCTTTGCTTGTTTTTAACTCAATGTAGATTTTCTTCAAATATATAATGGCAATGTTCAGATAGCTCACTTTACCATATCTTTCTTTATTCTCACTGCATGCATTTAATCACTGTATCACTTAATGTTTGTTCTTATGGGCATTCCAAATAGAAAAGCATGGACTTGTAATGGCCAAAAGACTATTTTATACTGAGGATATATGCATTTGTATTTCACCACCAGAGATGATATTAAACACTGATTATTTTATGCTGCTGTTTATTAAAACGTTTACTATAAAATATGTCCTGAATATTGCTGTCATGGGAGCATTTGGAAATCTTCACATTATTTCTAATGATTGACATTTCTTAAGAAGAGAAAGCACAATTCTTATTTTTGTCTTACTTCAACTAAGTCGTATTTTTGAGTGTACTTTTAAACTAGACTCGCAGGGCTGGGGGCACCCTCAGCACTTGCCCAGCATGCATGATGCCCTGAGTTCAAGCCCCAGCACTACAAAGGAAGCCAGACGTAGGCATTGCTGTGTTAGTGACCACAGTGGGGGGAAAAGATTCCTGATGATTTCATAACCAAATATAATCTGCCTGTAGATGGCAAGCTTTGGACTTCTAAAATCAAAATGATATATTTATCATAGAATGCAAACAACTGGAAATAAGACTGAAGATGAATTATCTTCTCCCTTGATGTTTCCATGTGAACTTAACAAAACTCGTGCTTTCAGTCTCTTGAGATTAGGGTATGTGTACCCCATCATGTCTAACTTAGAGTCCAACCATCTTGGTAAAATAAAAGAGATGTAGCCATTTATTCGACACAACTTATCACTATAACCCGATTTGCCCTGAAGAAAGAGCTCCCCATCCAGCAATTAATACACACTGTCAAGAAAAAGGAGTATCGTTATGAAACTTGAAAGGGCGTGTTCATGTCTGCTGTTTAACGCAGAGGGGAGCAGAAGAAAACCTTCAGGGCCTTCCTCCATCTGTTTTAAGTATAGCTCTTGTCACCACCTCAACCATCAAACTCAAAAAACCAACCACATCCCAACACAGTGGGGCCTGTGTGGGATTCTACCTCACACTTGAATGCCTGGATCTGCCCTTCACTCCTACTTACTCTTGATGTCTCTCCCGACTCCACTCAAGCCTGAGGCCCTTCATCCCCCTAGCTCCTAACTATCAACATGTGCAGGTTCCTGGTACCACACCACATAGCCTGTTAGCACTAAGGTACTGGATGAGTTCCTCTCTCTACATGCCCTCAAGGATGATTACCCATCTTACTGTTTCTTCCAGAACTAGCTACCAAGAGCACCCAGGAACCTGCCAGCAATGTAAACTATCAAGCACTTTCTTGACTGAAGTACTAAATCTACATTTCTAAGAGCCCAGCAATCTGTGTTTCAAGAATCTTCCATGTGCAGGGGCGCGGTGCTGCTCACCTTAATCCCAGCACTCAGGAGACAGAGGTGTATCTCTGAGTTCCAGGACAGCCAGGGCTACATGGAGAAATCCTATCTTGAGAAAACAAAATCAAACAAAAAAGAATCTTCCATGTGATTCTGACAGATGCCAAAAATCAGAACTACAGAATCAAAAGGAACAGGGTAGAGATGGGTGGCCTTTTCATCTGTAGTAATGTGATTGGTATGCACTAGTCCTCTTAAAACCTGGTCACCCAAAACTAGAGCACTAAACTTGGAGCCATTTGAGTCTAAGTTGTATTTTTCTCAAGCTAGGGCTATAGAGCTCAGTTGGTAAATTGCTTGCCTAGAATTTGCAAAATTAGGAGTAAGATCACCAGCAATCCTCCTCCCAAAAGTTATATTTTTCTATACTTATTCACTTGGATAGGAAATGAATAGCAGGCTAGTGAGCTGACTCAGAAGTCATGGCCCTTGTCCCTGGCACCCTGAGTTTCTTCTCTCCCTCCGTTCTTTACACTGATTCCAGGGGAACAGACTCTCCAAAGTTGCTTTCACCACTTCATGTGTCCCATGGCATTGTGGGTCCCCACACAGTAATTAAATAAAAAAACAAACACATTTTTAAAAAGAAATAAATGCAACGTAGGCTGTAGGTCCATGGCATCCTGGGGGCATCCTGAAAACTCTAGAAGGCTCTGTATCTTCTGCACCCTTCAGATGGTAGGATGGGGAGGGAAGGAAGGAGCCAGGGACCCTTCCCTCGTCTTCTCGGATCCTGAATAAATGCATTTTCCCTTCCTATGAGCAAGCTCAGAGAAGCTGTTTTCTTAGTGCAGCTTTTTTAACTTCTTTTTTTAATATTTATTTATTTATGTATTATGTATACAGTGTTCTGCTTGCCTGTACACATTCACACCAAAAGAGGGCACCAGATCTCTTTATAAATGGTTGTGAGCCACCATGTGGTTGCTGGGAATCGAACTCAGAACCTTTGGAAGAGCAGACAGTGCTCTTAACTTCTGAGCCATCTCTCCAGCCCAGCTTTTTGAACTTCTAAACTGATGGTTGAAAAAAAAAAGTTGAGGGCTAGAGAGATGGCTCAGAGGGGCATGCAGGCACACATGCTGTATAAAGAATAAATAAAATCTTTTTTAAAAAAGAAAAAAAAAGTGAAAATAATTCTCTCAGTGCTGTACCAAAAAATACAAAAACAACAACACGACACATAAACAGAAACCTCTAAAACGCAGGGAGTCTTGTCTGTGGCAGTCGGTGGAAGTGCCATGATTTTTCCTGCATCACCTGCAGTCCATCAGCATCCTAGGAGGTGTCCAGTGTGAAGGCCTAGTTCTCCAGGGAGCTACAGAGACTAAAGCTCAGGGGGAGGACAGGAAGAGGGATCAGAATGGTGTCAGGATGAAGTTTATACTCTTAATTTATAGAGCTATTTTTTTTTTCAGTCCAAAGCTCAAATGCTAAAGAGGAAATACCAGATCGGAGAATGAAAAGAAGTAAGGAAGCACACACAGTGGTTTTGCAGCCCACGTCAGAACTGCACCTAAAGTTAGTTACCATAAACGCCAAGAACACTAGGTCACTGAAACCTCAGGAGAATGAGCCTTACAAAGCCATCAAAGCTTCAAGGTCAAGGCAATCCTCTGGGAAGTTAGTGTGAGAAGTTTTAAAAACATGGGGATGTAGAGGAAGATAGACTGCTGACACATTTATGACTAGTTGATTTTTAATCACTTAAGAGTTGCTTGTTAATAAATAAATACCGTAACATTGGCTGACCAGGTTGGCCAAGACCCAGACTCTTTCCTAAGTGACTATGTCAATGAATGTTCTCATCTGCTAGTGAGGAAAATCCTGCCTGAAAATTAGGTAGGACATAGTGATGTGCAGAAATAAGAACTCATGGGATGTTTAATGGGAAGAAAACAAGCCTACACATCAGTTTTCATGGGCCTGAGTGCTTGACTGGAAACGTAGACATTAAAAGGACTAGCTCCACAAAGCCACAGATCAATGCTCAAATTCTCCTGGTCTTGAAAGCAAAGTGGAATTCATACAAACAACAGGTATCACCCATGCCTGCAGGAGGAGAGTGTGCTGTGGCTTGCCTGTGTGGGGTCTCTGAAGAACATCTGTTTCGTGGCATAGAGAAAGCGAGAGTCCTAACGGAGACACAATCACTCATCTGATCTTAGCTCAGACTTGCTGCTTATTAGCTCACAGCTGCCTGTCAATACAAGTTCTGAGGCCAACCCTGACTGGACAGCATCATCAATTTCCACCTGTTAAGAGGCAATGAAGGTCTCATGGTCATGAGAAAGATTTAAATATTAATCACTCTTAAAATAGCTTGTGTATTAAACAGTGACCATCACCATGATGTTTTAAAACATATGTCATTGTATTTTGCTCACAACCAGCCCCTATAAATTTTTCTTGTTGGCTCTCCCACCTTTCCCACCAGTCCCCTCCCTCCCCAAAAATGGCTCCTCTTCTGATTTTAATCATATGATGGTTGCTAGATAATAGATAATGGATAGATAGATAGATATGGATAGATTCCACATATGAGAAGAATGTAGTATTAATTATCCTTCCATCACTTTTCCTTTCATGTCCCCATCGTGTCTTCTATTTTAATGTCATTAATATGTCACATAATTATATATTTAAATCTAAATTTTGCATATAAAAGAAAACTTGATATTTGTCTTTTTGGGTCTTGTTTCACTTAACATGATGTTAAGCCCTTTTCCTGAAAATGACATAATTTCACTTTTATTAGCTAAATACAATCCCATAGCATCCATATGCTACATTTTCTTTACATATTCCCTGTTGGTGGGCATATGTGCTGGCTCCACATTTTAGGAATTATTAACAGTGTAACAATCATATGGGTTGGCAAACATTCCTATGGTGTGGGGACATAGATTCCTTTGGAGATATAACAAGGAGAGCTGTATAGCTGAAACATAGGGTAGCTCCATTATGTAGTTCTATGAGGAATGTCCCTATTAACTTCCATAGTAGAGGCACTAGCTTGCACTTACACCAGGAATGTTTAAGTGTTCTCTTTCCCCACATTCTCAACAGCATTTGTTTTCTTGTGGATAGCCTTTCTCATTAAAGTGAGGTGGAACTCAAAGTAGTTTTTTTTTGTATGGATTAATTTTAACTTATTATAATTTATTCAGATTACATCCTGAATGTTATCCCCTTGCTTGTATCTTTCCATTCCCACTCTTCCTCCCTCTTTCACCCTATTCCCCTCCCCTAGATCTCTGACAGAAGGGGACCTCCTCCCCCACCATATGGCCACAGCCTATCAGTTCTCATGCAGATAGCCTGCTTCCCCTTCCTCTGTGTGCTGCCAGGCCTCCCCACCAAAGGGAAGTGATCAAATCGGGGCACCAGAGTTCGTGTCAGAGGCAGTCCCCACTCTCTCCACAACCTTGGAGAATGAGGTGTCCATTGGCTTTATTGCATACATTGTCCTTGTGCAGGCTCCCCGGGTCCAGATCCACCAGCCTTGATGGAGATCATCAATGTAGTCTTCATTTCTACTTCCCTGATGGCCAAGGAAGCTCAACATTTTTCATTTATTTATTGGCCATTTCTATTTCTATTTCTTCTTTGAACTGTCCAGTTTATTTTCATTTATTGAGTTACTGTGGTTTTTTGTTTGTTTTGGGTTGGTTTTTTTTTTTTTAGTATTTATATTTTGGAGTTTTAATATAGTTAAGATACTAATCTAACAGATATATAGCATTAATAAATATTTTCTCCCATTAATGCAGGCTCTTTTTTCTCTATGATGAATATAGGTCCTTTGTTGTGCAAAAGTTTTTTCTAAATTTTATACAATCCCATTTGTCAGTTCTTATAATTACTTCTTGAGCTGCCTAAATCTTTCCAGAAAGTTCTTGCCTATCCTTATTTTTTCAGTTTTTGAGATTATAATCACATCATTTTCTCCCTCACTCTCCTTCCTCCAAACCCTCCCATATACCCCTCCTTTCTCTCTTTCTAATTCATGATCTCCCTTTTTCATTAATTGGTGTTATGACATATAGGGATATATTCCTAAATACATAAACACAACCTGTTCAATATGTTTAATGTTCATTGTTTGAATGTTTTCAAGACAGCCCATTTAGTATTAAATAGTCCCTAGGGAAGATGATTTCTCCCATTCACTCCCAGTGTTCCTCAGTTGTCTATAGTTCTTTTTGTAGTGTGAGGCCTCATAGACTGTCCCGTGTCCACTTTGGATGTTTATTGTTCTCTTTCACCTTATGAGTAGGCAGTCATTTTGGTGAGATTTTATGGGTGTAGCATCTGACATTCCTCAGACACACGTAGTAAACTTCCTGATCCTCTGCCTCATAAATCTTTCAGCTCCTAACATCCTCTAAGCTGTATGTGAAGAGGTTGATTTGTAGGTATGTCCACTGGGACTGGCCTCCACACACTCATATTGATTGGTTGTGATTTTCTGTAGTAGTCACTCAAGGAAAAGTTTTCTTGATGAGGGGTGAGGACTACACTTATCTGTGAGTATAAGAATAAATACTTAGAATGTAGTTAGGGATTGTGCTGGTTTAGTACAGTGGCAGTTGTGGGTTCTCCTCCAAGATCCATGACTTCACTGGCCCTGAGTAGTTGGCTAGATTTCCATTACCAGACATGTTTCCATCTTGTTGAACAAGTCTTTAGTGCAATTAGAGATCTATTGGTTACTGCCAGGGTAACGCATGCCACCACTTCATTAACCTAAGGGTTATGGTCATGCTAATTGTTGTGGTCCATGGGCATTATAGCAGGGTAGGACTGTTGGTTGCTTTCCTCCTTTGGAAAGCTTGCATGGTGCCTTCTGGTTCCATGAAAGCTAGGCATCATGAAGGAAGCTTCTGAGTCCAGCTCAGTAGCCTTTGTGTCCTGTTTTCTGAAGTGCATAGAGTCTTCAGCAATAGAAACAACTTCTACCCCGTTGTTGGAGAGAAAGCTACCAAGAAAAATAGAAATGGTCTTTTGGACAACAATTCAAAGAAGGATTTTTTTCATGCCTGGTTTTGATAATTTGACAACCATGAGTATTAATTCTTTCTTAAAGATTGATAGAATTTATCTGTGAACACACCTGGTCCTGGGTTTTTATTTATTGGGAGACTTTGTTTCCACTTCAACATCATTGCCTGTTACAAATCTATTAAGTTATAGCTTGACTTAATTTTGGTAGGTCATAGGTATCTGGGAGTTTATCCTTTTCTTCTAGATTTTTTCATAGTTTTAGAATATAAGCATTTAAAGTGCTGCCTGTTAAATCTCTATATTTCATTGGAATCTATAGTAATGTCCTCTTTTCTCCTAATTTTATTAATTTGGACCTCTTTCTTTTGGTTGAGGGTCATTCAATCTTGTCTATTTTAGCTATTTTTCTGATTCCTTTACTTACATTTCACTAATTTATATCCTGATTTTTTTTCTGTCTACTGTTTTAAGCTTTACTTTTCTAATTTTCCTGAGACCTGAAGGCATGTGATTATAATATTTGAAATGGCCCTGGTTTCTTAGTGTAAGTACATATACCTATAAACTTTTCCCCTAGAACTGCCTTCACTGTATACTAAAAGTCTTGATAAGTTGTGCTTTTATTTTCATTTCATGTGTTTTTAAAATGTCCTTCCCTAATTCAAATAATGCCTCACATCCTACCTGACTGAAGCTGAATATCAGCAACAACAGAAAAGGCAAAGGTATAAAAACTCATGCAGACTAAAGAACTCACTTCTGGCTGAAAAATTATGTCAAGACAGAAATTTAAAAGGAAATTAAAAACTTATTCAAACTGAATGAAAATGAAAACAAAACATATACCCCAACCAATGGAACACAATGAAGGCAGTTCTAAAAGGAAAGCTAATAGCACTAAATGCCAATGCAAAATATTGGAGAGATCATATTAACAACTTAATGACACACCTGAAACCTCTAAAACAAAAAGAAATAATACACAAGAAGAATATATGGCAATAAATAATCAAACTCAGGGCTGAAATAAATAAAAAGAAACAAAAAATCAATAAAACCAAGAGTTGTTGCTTTGAGAAAATCAATAATATTGATAAACCATTAGCCAAATTAACTAAAAGACATAGAGAGAAGATCAAAATAAATAAAATTAGAGATAAAAAGGAGAGCATCAGACAATAAGGAGTGCCAGAGATTCATAAGGACACACTACAAAATTTGTATTCCAGCAAACTGGAAAATCTAAATGAAATTCATTAATTTCATGATAACAACCTACCAAAGTTAAATCAAGAAGATAATCAATTTAAGCAGATCCATAACCCCTAGTAAAATAGAAACAGTAATTGAAATTCTCTTAACAGAAGAAACCCAGGGCCAGATAGATTCAGCACAGAATCCTACCAGACCATCAAAGAATAATTAACACCTGTACTGCTCAAATTATTCTACAAAATAGAAACTAAAGAAACATTTCCTAATTCTTTTTTCATGGCCCCAATTAACCTGATACAAAAATCATCCAAAGATCAAACAAAGAAAGAGAATTACAGACAAATGTAAAACGTCTCAATAAAATACTTGCAAACTGAATCCAAGAACACACCAAAAAGATCACCTACCATGATCAAGTAGGCTTCTCTAAGACATGCAAAGACAATTTAATACACTTAAACAAACAAATTTAATCCACCACATGAAGAGACTGACACAAAAATCACATGATCATGCCAGTGGATATAGAGATGGCCTTTGACATAATCTAATATCCCATCATAATGTAATTCCTGGAGAGATTTGGAAGACAGGGGACATATCGCAATATAATAAAGAAGAATTAAAGCAAACCCACACCTAACATCAACTTAAGTGGAGAGAAATGCAAAGCATTTCCGGTAAAATCAGGAACAAGACAGGGTTTTCCACTCTTTCTATTCCTATTCAATATAACACTTGAGTCTTAGCTAGAGCAATAAGATGACTGAATGAGATCAAGGGGATGCAAATAGGAAGAAAGAAGAAAGGAAAAAGTCAAAGTATCTTATTTGCTTATGAAATTATTTTATACATACATTATTTTATATACAAAAAAACGGAACTTCTACAGCTGCTAAACATTTTCACCAAAGTAGCAGGATATAAAATTAACACACACACACACACACACACACACACACACACACAAATGAGTCGCCTTTCTATATACAAATAACAAACAGACTGCATTAAAAAAATAAAATATCTTGGGATAATTCTAATCAAGCAAGTGACAGAATTATATAATAAAATTTAAGACTCCAAAGAAAGAAGTTGAAGAATACATCATCAGAAGATAAAAAGATCTCCCAAGCCTACAAATCAGTAGGATTAACACAGTGAAAGTGGTCATCTTACCAAAAGCAATCTACAGAGTCAATGTAATCCCCATCAAAATTCCACGATGATTCTCCTCTGCAAACTTGAAAGTACACTTTTCAGCTTCATATGGAAAGACAAAAGACTTTGGATAACTGAAACAATCCTGAATAATAAGAGAACGTCTGGAATTATCACCATCCCACATCTCAAGTTGTACTATAGTGCCATAGCACTAAAAGCAGTGTGGTATTGACATTAAAACAGACACATTGATCAGTAAAATCAAATTGAAGACCAAGACATAAGTCTACATATCTACGGACACCTGTTCTTGTGACAAGGAAGCAAAAAATATATACTGGGGTTTTTTTGTTTGTTTTTTCTTTTTTAGACAGCGTCTTCAACAAATCTCCAAACTGGATGGCTGCATGTGGAAAAGTCCAGATAGAACTGTGTGTATCACCCTGTATAAAACACAACTCCAAATGAATCAAGGACCTCACCATAAAACCAAATATATTAAATCCAATAGAAAAGAAAATTGGAAATAGCCCTGAAATCACTGACAAAGGAAAAGATCTTCTGAGCACTGATAGCATAGGAACTAAGAACAACAATTAATAAATGGTACCTATGAAACAGAAAGGCTTCTTATGGCAAAGAACTCTGTCATGCAGAGAAAGCAGCGGGCTACAGAATGAAAAATATTTTTAACCAGATGGATTTAACCAGGTATATATAGAGGCCTAATATATAAAATATATAAAGAGCTAAAAAAATAAAATAAAAATTAAATCCAGAAATCGTCATATAGCCCAATTTTAAAATGGGGTACAGATATTCTTTTTTTAAAAAAGAAAGTAAGAAAGAAACACAACCTCTTTTTAAAATGTTCAACATACTTAATCATCAGAGAAATGAAAAGCAAAGCTACTTTGAAATTTTATCTTATACAAATCAGAATGGTCACGATAAAACAAACAAACAAATGGCAGCTCTGCTGGCAAGAATGTAAACTAAGGAGAATATTCATCCATTGTTAGTGGAAGTCCAGACTTGTACAACAACTGTGGAAATCAGTGTGGTAGTTTCTGAGGAAGCTTGGATTTAACCTCAAAATCCACCCACTCCATTCTTGAGCTTATATCCAAAGGATTCCACATTCCACTACAGAGAGAGATACTTGGTCATCCATGCACATTGCTCTTCTACTCATAGTAGAACTTGGAAACAGCCTGTATGTCTACCAGTGGGTGAATGGATAGTGAAAATATGGTGCATTTACATAAGAGAATGTTAATTGGCTGTTGAAAAAAATGAAAATTTCAGGTAAATGTATGGAGCTAGAAACAATCACCTGAGGTATCCCACCCCAAATGGCAAATATTGTATATATTCTCTTATATGTTGATGTTAGCTTTCAAGACTTGTGTAGGCATATTACAATCCATGTTACCATTGAGGGTTTAGATATATAGTTAGATATAGATTAAAGGATTAGTGTGGTAGAGAGGAACTCCAAGGAAAGGGGGTATAAAATATATAGCTATGGAAACAGAGGAGAAACTATAGCAAGAGTATAAAAAAGGAAAGGTAGTGGAAGAGGGGGGATACAGAGAGGAACAACTAACACTAAGGGCCATTTGAGGGATCATATGGAAACCTACTATATGAGAAGCTTTTTTAAATACATAGAAAAAATCTAAATGGAATCACCAAATAATGGGGGAGTTAATGCCCCTAGACATCTTTTGCCACCAAGTTCAACCTCTAGTGCTAGGAATGAATTGCATCTAATCAAGTTGTTGGCCAAAGAGTCCCCATAGAAACCACCCAAACAACCTAGGCTTATTATCAAAGCTCTTGGTTGCTCTTCACAAACTGATGGTAAGGGCTTGTTTCTAAAGATATTACTTAAATATCTCTTTGAACACAGAGAAGTCAAGCTGGTACCTACCTAGAGCTTTCATCCCTACTGACTAGTGTTCATGATCCTGGAAGGTTTTCTGCATGCTTCGAGAGGAGAAAGGCAAACACCAACCCATCTACAAAACGTGTGATCTACAATGGTGTCCTGCCTTCATGGCATGCTGGTACAATAGTGGCACCAATATTGTGTGAGTAACCAACCACTCTCTGGTTGGATTTAAGGCCCATTCCACAAGGTGGAACACATACTTGACTCTGTTCAAGTGGCCAAAACCCTGAGACTGGATAGGCCATGGGCCCAGGGAAAAACCAAATAGCTGTTTTTCTGTTAAAGGACCATCACAATAAAATGTCTCCTAATGACATTCTGCTATACTCACAGATGAGTGTCTTACTCAGCCGTCATCATAAAAGCTTCTCCTTCTAGTACACAGAAACCCAATTCTGTGCAAGGTACAGAGAATAAGAGAAATTGGAACACTCAGTCCTAAATTCTCATATCTTCATCAAACCACTCCCCACTCAGAAAAGGAGGCAATTGTATAAGATAGAGGGGATGGTAAAGAAAAGAGTGTCTTTCAGACACAACAGGACAGATGCACATATGAACTTGTAGCGACTGTGGCATGCACAGGGCCTACATCGGTTCAAGTCAGAGATGGCTCCAACAGTGAAAGGGAGAAAGTGGATATGAGCTCTCACGCCCAACCAAGAAGCTGTCTCCAACTGACATCCACTTGCAAAGAAAAAATTAGTTTTCCCCAATGGTGTCCCATTGAATTTATTAAACACAGTTAAGGGTAAGTTTCAGGCCCAGCAGTGATAGAGAACACACAATGAATTCAGTGATATTTTTATAGACTTTTGGTCTCATATTGCTCTGGTTATGCAATTTTTTGTCTTATTTGTGTTTTGTTTGTTTAATATTGTTTCTGATTTTGTACTTTCAAGGGTTTTTTTGTGGGTTTTTTTTTTTTTTTACTATTCTGGTTTGCTTCATTTGTTTTCTAAATGGAGAGATAAAGAAAGGACTTGAAGTTGGGGAGGTGAGGCAGGTGAAAGAGGGAAAACATTTTTGTGTGCCAAAAAGTCAATAAAAATATTTTAAAGTAAAATAATTTAAAAATAAAGAACTTCAACATATTAGACTAGACAACCTATCACTCAGTCAGAAAAGCTTAATGGTCAGTGACATATATTAGGTACCCTTGTACTATAGTAATCATTGTTCAGTTTGGTTACTGCCACACTCACCTACAAAGTATAACCCATCAAGACTACTGCAGAATGTATCATAAAAGGCGCCTAAGAAAAAGTTCTTAGGCATAGCATGGATCACCATATCCAGGCTTCCTTTTTCTTTTCTTTTCTTTTTCTTGTTTCCTTTTCCCCCCTCTGTTATCCCTCCCTTTGAGACAGAGTTCCTTGTGTGTGTAGACTTGGCTGCCTTAGACTCATTTTGTAGACCACTCTGACCTGAAACTCACAGAGATTTGCTTGCCCCTGTCCCCTAGAGTGCTGGGATTATAGGTATGTACACTATACCTGGCTGGCTTCCTTTTTCTTAGTGAAAGAGTAGAAACCTATGTTTTCAACTCCAGCAGCACAGGAGCTGCTGGCTGGCCATAAGTAACTAACGCACCCTATTTCCTTATCTAGGATATGGTCTAAGTATAGCATCATGGTTAAAAGGATTCTGGGCTGAGAGTATGGGTGAGTTAAAGTAAGGTGCATGCTTAGTGAACTTGAGGACCTGGCTCAATCACCAATACCACCAAACAAAGGCAAACCTTGTGTTATCTCCCCATCACTCACTCACAGACATATGAACTTCAATTACTGAGCCAGTTTCTTCACCCCAACCTATATCAGTTTCATAAGATCTTTAAAATGAGCTAAATCATTGTAATTGTAGAGAAAAAGCCTGACCCAAAGTTCTCAGAAAATTCAGTCTATACAATTTTATAGCTTTTTTGTAAAACCAGTCAATCAGAACATCTAGTAAAAGTATACTTACATATGTGCATGTAGATAGAGACATAAATATATATTATGAACAAATAAGTATCTGGTAGATGGTACTTGCTCAAAAAATAGTAATATTACAATTTCTCCTGTTTTACACATTTTTATAAAGGGATACATTATTTTCAAGTGAAGTTAATAGAGCTCAGAACATTCTTTTTATTCATGCCTATGTTATAATGTAGAACACCCCAGCACTGATGCTGAAGATGTGGGGGTGTGCTCTGTCCATCAGTAGTTTCCATCATCTCTTTTCTAGCCAGCCCTCATAAGCACACGATAAGTAAAAACAGCTTCAAAAAGCATCCCTAAGCCATCCCTAAACCATATGTCATCCCTACCCTTGCAAGCTGACTACCACCTCAAAGGCTCACCCGTGTTGAATTTCTAGATCTACCCCTAGAGGGCAACTGAAAACACCATGGAAAGGTATATTAAAGTGACACGCATGAAGGAAGCCTGGAATAATTGTGCCTTTTAAACGCCCATCCACAATTGCACTCAGACGTTATAAATGCTGTGCCTCTCGACAGATGGCATTTTCCGGTGGGGAAATGAAAAGAGACCCTGTTCTCCTAAAACACTTCAGCACATGTAGCATTCCTGGTGGACCCTGCATACCTTCATCACAGACACCTCCAGCATCTTCCCCTAACATGATTTGAGCGTGACTTTCATAACTTTGATTGTGGGGGCTTGAGTGCCAGCCTGTCATAGGAAAGAAATTGGGTGCTTTTTAATGGCCAAGTTCCAAAATAAGTAAGTGGCTTTTATCAAGTTATTACACAATTCCCACTAAAGAAGAGAAAAACAAACAAACAAAAAAAGTACCATGGAACTGAAGCTCCCATGACAAACCAAGCCAGTTTGCTCAGGACTCTTCCAGGGTTGGCACTGCCAAGTCCTTTGTCCCAGGCACAGCAGGGTCATAGCAGCCAAAGCAAAAATGGCCAAATAAAAGCAAGTGTATGTTGGTTCTGAGGTCTTCTGTTGTTCATATTTAGCTAATAAAGATTAAGGGTCTTGCATCTCAGGTGCCTCAACAGCAAAAGGTCAAGTTACGTTGTTAAATAATTCTGAAATCCGGGGGCTCCAACTTTGAAAAGAAGAGCAAGTGTGCCTTCAGCTGAGGCTTTTTATTAGTGAAAATAAATGTTTTAAATGAGAAATTTCAAGAATTCAAGCCACTGAGTTCGGCTGCCCACCTCTTTCTTCCTGTTTGATCTTTGAAGATTAGCATTCGGTACTTTTCGTGACATTTATATTGAGGAAGGAATATAAGATTATTAAAAGCAGAGAAACTCAATATTGGGAACGCACATCAAAAGGTCTTCAAGACAAAGAAGAGATCATCTGATTTGAAACCCGTGACTAGAAGCATGTGTGCTGCACTTAGTTTTCTGGTTAACAGCGTAACATACGTCAAAATATGATCTAAAACACGTCTTGCAGCTGAGCTGACACTTGGCGTCCCTCCATCTCCTTGTGCTCTTGAGGATGGGGGTTCAAATCCAAACGAGGTTAGCACTTTGTACTGGGACATATTCCTGGTGGATGAGGAAAACAGTCTTTTCGTTGAGGCAAAATGAAAACATCTGTTCAGGTCCTGAGGGAAAGAATTATTTTTAAAAAGGAAGGGGGGATGGGATGCCTGGTTTCAAAGCTGGAGACAGCCTCAGTAACATTGCATACGTCAAACAATTACACCGTCTGATGCCAGGCTCACCAAGGATGATGAAAATGTGTATGTGAGCTCTAGCTGATCTTGAGTTTTAAAGATTGCTTGTTCATATTTATCCCCTTACCTTGGCCAAAGTCAAGTGGGAATAGCTACTCACTGGTTTCAGGTTCTTTTTGCAGCAAACCAGGATAAACACAGGTCAATAAGGGGCCAGTTTTCCATGATACAATACTTCTTGCTCAATAGCTGTGTCCTCTGGATAGATGCTATATTTATTCAATATTGATGCAATATGAAATAAAGTTGAACATCCTTGATCCAAAAATGCAAAATATGAAGGGCTTCAAAATCTGAAACTTTCTGAGTTGCTAGCTTCAGATCTTGGTGTATTTTGGACTTCAGACTTGGGGACTAGAAGTGCTCATCCAGCACAGTACATAATAAATGTTCCAAGGTCAGAAAAACTTGGAAAGCAGTTCTACCCCTAATTTCAGATGCAGCATGCACAAACTGCATATAACTTAGCATCTCAACACAGCATCCACTGATTACAACAGTTCCATCAACATGATCCAGGCATGGCTTGAGGTCATTATCTGCTCAGGGTCTCACAGAGTGTTGGCTGTTATGATCTGGAATTCTAGTTCCCTTCCAAGCTTAGGAGATTGTGGCAGAACTCCGTGTTTTGCAGTTGGTGGATAGATACTCTGAGTCTCTGTTGCTGCTGGCCTTTTGCTCCTTGCAGCTCTTGGATGCTGCCCACACCATCATATGGCCTCTTCCACTTCCAATGTAGCATGAGAGAATCAACCTGTCATGCGCGGATTCCCTTGCATCTTATGAACCACTGACTTCTGGAAGGCCTTTGACTCACTAGTGCTCACTTGAGTTGATTACACTCACACCACAAAACTTCCTCCTCTCAAAGGCAAATGTTCACTTAAGTGTAGAACAAACCCATCATGTCCCCCAGCCTGAAGATGGTGCAAGGGGTGTGTGCATACGTGCTGCGTGCATGTGTGTGCATGTGTATGCATGTGTGTGTGTGTGTGTGTGTGTGTGTGTGTGTGTGTGTGTGTCTCAGATGTGTGCCTGAGACGCCGTTACTTAAATCTCCTTTCCACCCGATGGGATGAAAATACTAAAATAAAACATATGATAAACTATTCTCAATTGCTAAGCATTTTAAGCCATATATAAGATAAGATATATACATACATACATACGTATGAATGTATGTATTAGCAAGTTACAGAAATCAGAGACCGTCCTTAATGAATGGATAATGTTCAATCAGGACTCACCTTTAGTACCAAGTTGGAGATGGACACTATTCCACACAGTGATGGTCTGCCTTTCCTGGATAGACAATTTCATGAGATAGAAGCTCCAAAAGCTAACAGGCTAGCCCCACCTGCTTTTCCTGCTCTCCTGCCAATCTCTCAGCTTCTGCTAAGAGCCATCTCCCTACCTTTGAGACCACCCAGTCTTCCCACATTCTCTTCCAGGGTCTATCCTGGTGAATTACCCCTACTTCCACTCAATACTCATTTGCCGCAACCTATTAGATGTAGCCCGGGTCTCGTAACTAGAGCAACAGCTTTATCTGGTCTTTCCTGTCTTTTATTGTAGGGGAGCTCTAAGTTTGGCTAATTGCCTGCCAATCCACAGTACTCTTCCATGTCATATCCAAACTTTCCCCTCAGACTTTTCTATGCTCACACTCCCAACTTAGAACAGGAGGCACATCCTGTACACCAGGCCAACCCGCTCTGTCCATCTGACTTCATTCCACCCAAGCCATTTCCAACCTCTAGACCCAACACATCTTATCGTTCCCAGAAACTTATTTCATCCATTAAAAAAAAAAACCTTAGAACTAACAGCGGAAATCCACATGCCCAGATCTCATTGCAAGAATACCAACAACATGAAATACCAAGCCAGCATCTTCTCTCTAAGACCTACCAGTCCTATAGAACTACTTGCCAATGGTAATTACCTAGATGAATTCCAGGATACCGAATTTAAAAGAATCATAATCCTCATCAAAGGATTCAAGGAGTTTAAAGATAACACAAAGAAACAGCTCAGTGAAATCAAGGGGAAAGAGCTTAAAGAGAATAAATGCCTGAGTGATGCCCAAGAAAACATAAGTATAAGGCTGATGGAAATGACAAAACAGTTCAAGACTTGAGAATGGAATTCAATCAGGAGATGAAAACACTGCAGAGTGCTGAAACAGAAATGAAGATGGATTAAAAAAAAACCCAATATACCAACTAGAAAATTCAAAGGAAAGCCTTACAAGTAGAATGCGTCAAATGGGAAACAGAATATCAAAATATCAAAATAAAGGTTCTAGGCAGTAGTTCTCAACCTGTGGGTGGCAACTTCTTTGGGAGGCCAAATGACCTTTCACAGAAAACATGAAATTTTGGTGGTTTGAGGAACTGAGACCCTGCTCCTCAATCCATCTCTGGGCAGGTCCACCCACATGCAGATATGCCCACATATGACTACCTGGCATAATGACAGCATCATGCCAACCCATCTCATATACCTCAAACAAATGCAAGTGTATGAGGCATGGTTGGTGTCATAGGGTACCTACAGCAGACAAGTCACACATGTAGAGAGTAGCTACTGAGTTCAAAGCAGTGTTGGAGGTAAAAATGACACTTCATGAACTATAATTACTGGGTAAATATAAAATCATGTACCTGTAAATTCATCAATTACTGCAGTGTGTGTGTGTGTGTGTGTGTGTGTGTGTGTGTGTGTGTGTGTGTATACCAGTCTAACTTAGTCTGTATCCTACTTGGTCTTTTTATATTTCAGCTGAGGCTGGCGTGAAAATTGCCCCCTTGTGATGGTAACAGGTATGTAAACACACACACACAGACACAAACATACACACACAGAGAATGGTAAATCACAGGAAACCCTAATGAACTGTATTGACTGAACTATGTCATGTATCAGCTTCTGTATCATTAAGGCTACTGTTATATATCATTTTCATTAGAAAGCCATCCTATGACAATGGATCATCTAGGAAAGAATGCTAATGAAAAAATATCTTAGCAAACTGTCTTTGTCATCTTCTCATTTGGCAAGCTATTAATCTGCACTCCCTGTATACACAGGTAATTGATTTTATTCCTCCTCAAGTCTCTAATGGTGTTGAAGACCAAATAGTTTAGTTTTACTATTAAGCTTAGTTGTTTAGGGGCTTAGACGTTTCTAGGTCTAGATAGATATGTTGATAATGATGAGATAAGATAGATGTTGATTTACATTCAGAATTTTAGATGCACCAAGATAGGAAAGATGTTTTCTTCAAAGCTGCCAAATACAAATATCCAAAACACTAAGAATGTAACATTTATATAATTTCTGATTGCTTCATGGTTCTTCTTGCCATAGGTAGTTTGTTGTATATATGTGTAGTATTTAAATGTATATATAAAAAATAAAAAATATTTAATAAAAATAAATTTAAATTATTTAAAGTTGTAAAGAGTTATTATTTAATATAAATTCATTAAAGCTATTTGAAAGACAAAAAAGAAAAAATATGTAGTGAGGATTTTTTTTACAGTATGGTTTTACCTCAATAATTACAGGAGGAATTGAGAAAGTAAAATGTGTTATTTGTTGTGAAGTTCTATCAGCTGAATCTATGAAGTGGAACAAACTGAAATGCCCTTCTGATAACAAGCATCCGAGCTTTGCTGGCAAGGACACCAACTATTTTAGAAGCAAAGCTGATAGACTCAAGAAAGCCAAACTCGACACTAGCAACAAGTACCACAAACAAAACAAAGCAGGCACTGAAGCTTCATATTTGATAGTGCTCAGAGTCACCAGAGCCATGAAACCTCATACCATTGCTGAGGATTTACTGTCACCAGAAGCCAAAGATACTGTTTGAGTTATGATCAGAGACAAATTTGTTACACAATTGAGTGTCATTTCCTTATCTAACAACACTGTCTGCAGAATAGGACATGTTTCTTGATTTTTTAAAATATTTATTTGTTTTATGTATATGAATGCACTATCTGCATGTACACCTACATGCCAGAAGAGGGAATCATATCATATTATAGATGGTTGTGAGCTACCATGGGATTGCTGGGAATTGAACTCAGGACCTCTGGAAGAGCAGACAGTGCTCTTAACCACTGAACCATATGCCAGCACCTCTGCTGATATTCTTGATCAGGTAATCCTGGAAATTAAATCTGTTCTACTTCCAATATTTAATATCCATCTTGATAAATCTATAGATGTTTCAAACCATTCACAGTTACTGGTTTATGTGAGGTATGTTAAGAATGGCGACTTTAAAGGTGAGTTTCTTTTCTCCACAGCTCTTGACGCAACTACTACACATAATGTACTTATCACCCTAACCCTAACCCAACCCTAACCCTAACCCTAACCCTAACCCCAACCCCAACCCCAACCCCAACCCCAACCCCAACCCTAACCCTAACCCTAACCCTTCCCCAACCCTAACCCTAACCCTAACCCTAACCCTAACCCTAACCCTAACCCTAACCCTAAGCCTGGTTCATTTCTAAAAGAGCACAAGATCTCTTGGGGAAAGTTCTGTGGAGTTTGCACATACAATGTTCCAGCTACATTAGGATGTTGATCTGGATTTCAACATTTGGTACCAGATGAGCCCACAAAAATAATCAGAATTCACTGTATGATTCATTGGCAAATACTAGCAATTAAGACACTGCCACAGAGTTACAAAAAGTGTCGTAAGTTCCATCAAAATTTGTAAAGGTGAGCTGTATGGTTGTCAAGGGAAAAAAATTTAAAACATGTTCTTGAGCTTTATGATGAACCAAAAAACAAAACCATATTTCAAAGCACTTTTCAGCAATAAAAGTGAATTACAAAAAAACAACTTACTTGGTTGACATCTCTGCCATTTTGAATGAGTTGAATTAATCACTGCAAGGGCCAAATGCAACATACCTTGGTTTGTCTGAAAAGATCTGATTATTCCAAATGAAACTGCAACTTTGCGGGGGAAAGGATGAAAATAAAATTTGTGTGTTGCTTACATTATCTGCTTTCTTTGAAGAACATGACACTGAATCAGACAGAAGGACTATGGTGATCATTTCTGTGAAAGAACACTTGTACATGCTTACAGATAAAATTTCATATTTTCCAATTCTACCTGACACCCCATTTGCACTTTCCAGAAGCCCATTCACAGTCAAAGTTGATGTTTCTAAGATAGCACAAGAGGACTGCACTGTGCTTACTAACAATGATGCAGTGAGAGTTGATTTCTCTACCATGCCAGGTAGAAAATTCAGGATTAAGTGTTTGTAGTCATATCCTGTTCTGAGACTTTGTTGCACCTTCTTCTTTCATTTCCAAAAACACATCTCTATGAAACAGGGTTTCCAGCTTGTTGGTTATGAAATCTAAATACGGATGAAGATTTGTTGTGGAACATGATCTTCACTGTGCTCTTGCAAAGACTACCCTGAGAACTTCAGATCTGGTAAGGAAGAACCAATCTCAATCTTCGCACTGACCTTGCAAAGGATTTTCGCTCATACTGTCATAAAATATAGTGATGTAATTTACTGTTGTTGTATTGAGACTATTATCAGAGAGGGACAAGATGGCGGCACACAATATGTACCATGTCTAGAGAACAGAGGAGCAAAGGCTGGGAAATGGACTGACCAACCTCCCACTTCATCGCAGATGAACAACTCCTAGCTCAGAAAGCACAAACTTCAAACACACTGCACTCCTCTGAATATTGAAGAGTGAAGACTCCTTGGGTAACAGAGCTATTACCCCAAAACACAGTCTTGGGGACTTTTCAGACTGAACCATTGGGAAGGTTCAGAAGAAGGCCCCACATCCACCCCATGGTGGCTGCACATACCCCAGGTTTGGGAGTCACAAACCCTGAGCACCCTGTACTCTTCCAAATGCTGGAGGGAGTGCAGGCCCCATGGGTAACAGAGGTTCGGAGGCTCAACAATACTCATGACCGAACAGGCTGCTGATGCAAATCACACTCTTGGGGACTTCTCAGGTTGAACAATTGGTATGGATAAGAAGTCCCCTCAGGGTTGGAGATATGGCTCAGAGGTTAAGAGCACTGTCTGGTCTTCAAAAAGTCCTGTGTTCAATTCCCAGAAAACACATGGTGGCTCACAACAATCTGCAATGTGATCTGATCCCCTCTTCTGGCCTGCAGGGGTATATATAGGCATACATAATGAATAAATAAAATTTTTTTAAAGAAGAAGAAGCCCCCACCCCCACTCCCACTGTGGCTGGACTTCCCCCACCATTGGGAATCACACGCTCCAAACATTTTTCACTCTTCTGAATAGTAGAGCAGGTAGTCCCCCTGTGGAACAAATGATCAATGCAGTGGAAACAACACAGCATTTTGTTCTACTCTGTGGCTGAATCTTTTTTGAGAACAAGTAGTCAGATGAACTCTACTAAATTTCACATCCAAGGTGGCAGAGCTTAGACGAATCTAGCTCCAGGAGGACAGTGTCTGCTGATCCAGTAAATGAAGCATCTACCTTCCAAAGGTACTCACCTCCCATGACTCCCAGCCTAGAAATCCCAAGCCCCCTCAGCAGATGCCTAAAGGAAAGGATAAGAAGACAAACAACAAAACCGAAAACAACATGGCTCCAACAGAAAGCCCAGACAACAACAGATACTCTAATGCAGCTAAATCTCATGAAAATGACATGAAAGCTATGCTTATACAATTATTTGAGCATTATAAAGAGGAAATGAATAGATCCTTCCAAGAATTCCAGGAAAATACAAACAAATGAATAGAGGCTATTGAGGAAAAGCAGGAAGCCACAATCAAACAGGCAAAGCAAATACATAAAGCTGTTCAAAATATGAAAACAGAATTAGAAGCAATTAAGAAAATGCAAATCAAGAAAACCTTTGAAACGGAACAATTAGAGAAGAAGTCAGGAATCCAACAGACAAGTATAACCAACAGAATTCAACACATGGAGGAGAGAATCTCAGAGAATGAAGATACAATAGAAGAAATTGATATGTCTCTCAAAGAAAATATTAAAACATAAAAATTCATGACACAAAGCGTCCAAGAAATCAATGACACCACGAGAAGGCATAACCTCAGGATTATAGGAGTAGATGAAAAGGAAGATGCCAGGTTCCAAGTACCAGAAAATGTTTTTAAGAAAATCATAGAAGACAATTTCTTCAACCTAAAGAAAGAGATACCCTTGACCATACAAGAAGCTACAGAACACCAAATAGGCTAGACTAGAAAAGAAATTCCTTCCTCCTGCTACATAATAATCAAAACACTAAATCTGCAGAACAAAGAAAAGATATTAAAAGCAGCAAGGGGAAAAGCTGTAACATAGAAAGGCAGACCGATCAGAATTACTCCTGATTTTTCAACAGAGACCAAGAAAGCCAGAAAGGCCTGGGATAAGGTCATCCTGACACTAAGAGACCAGAGATGCCAACCCAGACTACTATGTCCACCAAAACTTTCAATCACCAAAGATGGAGAAAACAAGATATTCCATGACAAAACCAAATTTAAACAATTCTAAATACCAACCCAGCTCTACAGAAGATAGTAGAAGGAAAACTGGAACACAATGAGGTCAACTACACCCAAGAAAACACAGTATATAGATAATCTCACAACAGCCAAACCAAAACAGGCACAGCCACACACAATCACCACTAACTCCACAATAAAAGGATCCAACAATCTTTGGTTACTAATACGTCTCAATATCAATGGCCTCAACTCCCCAATAAAAAGACACAGACTAACAAAATGGATGCAGAAACAATATCCAACATTCTGCTGCATTCAAGAAACACACCTTAGCAACAAAGGTAGACATTACCTGAGAGTAAAGGGCTTGAAAAATATTTTCTAAGTGAACAGACCCAGGAAGCCAGCAGGAGTAGTCATTCTAATACCTGATAAGTAGACTTTCAAATAAAATTGATCAAGAAATATGGAGAAGAACATTTTGTTCTCATCAAAGGAAAAATCCACCAAGAGGAACTTAAAATCCTGAATATCTATGCCCCAAATAATAGGGCATCCGCATTCATAAAAGAAACACTATTAAATATTAAATCACACATTGATCCCAACATAATAATAGTGAGAGACTTTAACACCCTATTCTCACCAATGGACAGCTCTTCAAGGAAGAAAATAAATAGAGAAATAATCAAGCTAACAGAGGTCATGAATCAAATGAACCTAACAGACATCCACAGAACTTTTTACCCAAATACAAAATAATATACCTTCTTCTCCACACCACATGGAACCTTTTCCAAAATTGACCATATAATCAGTCACAAAGCAAGCCTCAACAGATACCAAAAAATTGAAAAAAAAATCCCCTGCATTTTATCAGACCACCATGGTCTAAAGCTGAACATCAACAGCAATAGAATTAACAAAAAGCCTATGGAAACTGAACAATGTTTTACTCAATGACAACTGGGTCAGAGATGAAATAAAGAAATTAATATTGATTTACATTCAGAATTTTAGATGCACCAAAAGAGGAAAGATGTTTTCTGCAAGGCTGTAAAATACAAATAGCCAAAAAACTAAGAGTGTAACATTTATATAATTCCCTATTGTGTCATGGCTCTTCTTGCTATAGATAGTCTATTGTATATATGTGTAATAATTTAAATATATATGTAAAATTACAAATGTTTAATTAAGAAAAAAGAACAAAAAAGTAAGTGGATGATGGTAGAAAAAAAAATTAAAGACTTCCTAGAATTAAATGAAAATGAAGACACAACATATCCAAACCTTTGGGACACAAGAAAAGCAGTGCTAAGAGGAAAGTTCATAGCATTAAGTGCCTTCATAAAGAAATTGAAGACATTGCATAGAAACAACTTAATGAAACACATGGTAATCCTAGGGGGGGAAAGCAGACACACCCAAGAGAAGTAGACAGCTGGAAATAATTAAACTCAGAGCTGAAATGAATAAATTAGAAACAAAGAAAACAATTCAAAGAATCAATAAAACCAAGAGCTGGTTCTTTGAAAATATCAACAATATAGACAAACCCTTAGCCAAACTAACTAAAAGGCAAAGGGAGAGTACCCAAATTAACAAAATTAGGAATGAAACTGGAGACATAACAACGGATACCAAGAAAATCCAAAGAATCATTAGATCTTACTTCAAAAGCCTATGTGCCACAAAATTTGAAAATATAAATGATATGGACAATTCCTTTGATAAATTACACTTACCAAAGTGGAATCAAGACAAGGTAAACAAATTAAATAGTCCTATATCTCCTAAGGAAATAGAAGCAGTCATCAAAAGTCTTCCAACCACAAAAAGCCCAGGGCCAGGTGGATTCAGTGTGGAATTCTACTAGATCTTCAAAGAAGAACTAATACCCATACTCCTCAAACCATTCCACAAAATAGAAACAGAAGGATCACTACCAAACTTATTCTACGAAGCCACAGTCACCTTAATACCACACAAAGACCCAACAAAGAAAGAGAATTTCAAACCAGTTCTCCTTATGAACATAGATGCAAAGAAATAATAAAATACTTGCAAACCAAAAATCCAAGAACACATCAAAAATCTCATCCACCATGACCAAACAGGCATCATCTCAGGCATGCATGGGTGGCTCAATATATGAAAATCCATCAATGTAATCAACCATATAAATAACTAAAGAAAAAACATGTGATCATCTCTTTAGATGCTAAAAAAGCATTTGACAAAATCCAACAACCTTTCATATTAAAAGTCTTAGAGAGATTGGGGATACAAGGCATCACATACCTGAGCATAGTAAAGGCAATATACAGCAAGCCTACAGCAAACATCAAACTAAATGGAGAGAAACTTAAATCAATTTTACAGAAATCAGGGACATGGCAAGGCTGCCCACTCTCTTGGGTTCTCTTCAATATAGTACTTGAAGTCCAAGCTAGAGAAATAAGACAGCTAAAAGAGATCAAGGAGATATAAATAGGAAAGGAAGAAGTTAAAGTTTCACTGCTCACAGATGATATGATAGTATACATCAGTGACCCCAAAAATCTAAGAACTCCTACCATTGATAAACACCTTCAGCAAAATGGGGAATACAAAATCAACTAGAAAAAGTCAGTAATCCTCCTGTATACTAATGGCAAATGGACTGAGAAGGAAATTAGGGAAACCACGGCCACAAGTAATATAAAATATCTTGTTATAGCTCTAACCAAGCAAGTGAAAGACTTATATGAAACAAAACTTCAAGTCTCTTAAGAAATTGAAGAAGATATCAAAAAATGGAAAGATCTCCCATGCTCATGGATTGGGAGAATCAACACAGTAAAAATGGCCATCTTACCAAAAGCAACCTACAGATTCAATGCAATCCCTATTAAAATACCTACACAATTCTTTACAGACCTTGAAAGATCAATTCTTAATATCATGTGGAAAAAAAAAAGAAGAGCTAAAACAATCCTGTACAATAAAAGATTTACCAGTGGAATCTCCATCCCTGATCTCAAATTGTACTATAGAGTGACAGTAATAGAAATGTCATAGTACTGACATAGAAATAGTTGATCAATGGAACTGAATTGAAGACCCAGAAATAAACCCACACACCTGTGGTCATTTGAATTTTGACAAAGAAGCCAAAACCATACAATGGAAAAAAGACAACAAATGGTACTGCTGTAATTGGATGCCTACTTGTAAAAATGCAAACAGATCCATATTTATCACCCTATACACAACTAAAGTCCAAGTGGACTAAAGACCTCAACATAATACCAGACACATTAAATCTATTAGAAGAAAAAGTGAAGAAGATCCTATAGCTTATTGGCAAAGGAGAGAACTTCATGAACAAAACACCAACACAGCTCAGGCTCTAAGATCAACAATTAATAAATGGGACCTCATGAAAACGAAAAGTTTCTGTAATGGAAAGGACACTGTCGACAGAACAAAGCAATTGTCTACAAATTGGGAAAAGATCTTTACCAACCTTACTTCCAACAAAGGGATAATATCTAAAGTATATAAAGAACTCAAGAAATTAAACACCACCAAAACAAATAATAAAGTTTAAAAATGGGGTACAGAGCTAAACAGAGAATTCTCAACAGAGGAATATTGAATGGCTAAGAAACAAAGAAATGCTCAACGTCCTTAGTTATCAGGGAAGTGCAAATCAAAAGGACTCTGAGATTCTGTATTACACCTATCAGAATGGCTAAGATCAAAAACTCAAGTGACAGCACATGCTGGCAAGGATGTGGAGAAAGGGGAACACTCCTTCATTACTGGTGGGAGTGCAAACTTGTACAACCACTTCGGAAGTCAATCTGGTGCTTTCTCAGAAAACTGGAAATAGTGTTACCTCAAGGTCCAGCCATACCACTCCTGAGCATATACCCAAAAGATGCTCCACTATACAACAAGGACATTTGCTCAACTATGTTTACAGAAGCTTTATTCATAATAGCCAGAATCTGGAAACAACCTAGATATCCCTCAACCAAAGAATGGACAAAGAAACTGTGGTACATTTACACACTGGAATACTAGTCAGCTATTAAAAACAAGAATATCTTGAAATTTGCAGGCAAATGGATGAAACTAGAAAGGATAATCCTGAGTGAGTAACCCAGACCCAGAAAGACACGCATGGTATATACTCACTCTTCCAACTTTTTTGTCTCCTTAACTCCACCAGCTGTGGGCACTTTCTCATTTCCTTTACCTTCTTTTTCGTTGCCCTAGGGTTTGGGCCCACAACCCATCCTTCCTGCACTCTGCTTCTTCTCTGCTCTGTCAGCTCTGGTTCTCAACAGAGGATGGCTCTGCTCCATGGCTGCCCTCATAACTACTCTCTTTTAGACATTAACCTCGTAGATGCTGAGGGCTAATTAAGCCCCAGGCATCACTCATCTCTGTAGATCTGTACCAAAGTCTTGCTTTGCTTGTAACGAGAACTTCTGCTGTTCTCTCTTTCATCCTGTTCAGTCTAATTCATTCAGCCATATCTTGATGCCTTTTTTGGACCACGTGCTTTGGAGGTGGGAATGCAGTGAGGAATAAGCATGTCGCCATTTAAATTCTAGTGAGGAAGAACATCAGTAATAACATGGCAGTAGTACGTGAAGATGAGCCCAGGTTAAATCGGGCACAACTCATCTTGGTGGCTCAAAAAGGCTTTCAGGTGGATGCTTCTGATATGTAGAAATTGATCATCAGAAAATAGCGAGGAAGGCCAGGCAGAGAGGATGGCTGGACACAGGCAGACTGGTACCCATGGGGAAAAGGCATGGCAGTTCTGAACCCAGGGTGCCTCAATGTGAAACAGGATGGGAAAACGGTAGGATAGGAGAAGTCAGTCGATGTTTAAAACACTGAAGAGGGAGGCAAAACAGTCTGGGGGAGTTAGCCAGGACCCATTAAAGTATTTAAAGAAGGAATCACATGCTTGCATACTAGTTTAAATCTATGGCAGGTAGTGCTATGAGAGGACAGCCTGTGTCTAGGCAAAGTGACAATGTTGTTAGTACTGGGCTGAAGTTTGGTGAGTGAGTGTAAGTCCTGAAGAGGAAGAGAATTGGCGTTGCTTTCAACTATCCAGCCTGGAAGAGAGAGAGGAATAATTGGGGGTAGAAGCCTATCTGGGAAGCAGGAATGGTTTTAGTTTTAGAAATTGAATTTTGGAAGGTTTTGCAAAAAGGGCAGCCGGGTAACAGACTTTGGATACCACTCATTTTTTTTTTAAAGTATAACTCCCATTTTATTTGTCTGAAGTATTTTTTTTTCTTCTGTCCTTCTGTCTTTACATGGATTTTGGTGCACTCATGGTGCAGCGCCAGCAGGTCTTAACGGTGATGGTGGAGGGGTGTTTGGTCCTTCCGGGCTTCCTGGCCACCTTGCTATGAATGGCACAGCTCTTGGAGTAATGCAGCTTGTAATGCAGCTTGACACAGAGCTCGGGAAGCACAAAAGCGTCAAAGACGCTGGCTTCGGATGTGCCCCGGACAGCAGTCGCTCTACAATGTTCCGAAAGACAAACTTCTTAATGGCCTTGTCCTTGGGCATGCACCGGGCACAGTTCCTGCAGTGAATTGGCTGCACATGGCTGAAGCCCTTTTCAGCATAGTTTTTTCTCCTTTTGGGGCGTCATCTTGGAGCCAAGACCCGAAAGAGCCAGTCATGTGTTTTTATTACCTGACAGTCCTTGACAATCAAAGAGAACGCCTCATGGTGGACGAGCACTCATGTGAAGCTTTTGTGATTGACAGTCCAAGTGCTGGGACACAGAGAAGGCACTCTACAACAGCCCTGTCGGGTGCACTGAGGGGCGGAGGATACTGTCCTGGATGCTGACTTCATTGGCCATCCCCACTGAGACTGTTCATCGATTGGCTAAGATGACCTACAGTCCCGTTGCTGATTAGACTAGAGGCAACGACCTTGTACCCCTTGTACCCGCCTCCAGAAGCCTGTTGCTTGGCAACTGGTTTGCCTGCTTTGGGCTTGCACTTTTTCTAATCCCTCTTCGCCTGCCAACATCACCAGCTTCTCTCAAGTGGTTGCCCAACTTTGTCTTGCGGTAGAGGCTGGCAGTGAGACACTACCGATAGATAGGACCCCAGTCTTCCTTCAGGAAGTTCCGGCTGGGAGGAGTCACAGGTGGAAAAGAACGTCACTGTTAAATCCTAAACTTAGCAGTCATTTAACCAGGGAGTGAGTAACCGTTAACCTGGGGTCAGAGGGTGACCAGAGACTTAGTCAAGAGCTCTGCCCTGAGTAACACTGAGGAGATCCGGGACAAGTGACAACTCCTCCGCTGCCTCGCCATGCACTCCAGAGCTTACATCTTGCTGGAAAGAGAGTTTCGGCAATTACAGCACAGCACAGGTGAGGTAAGTGCGGGACACGGAGGGATCTGTTTCATCCAGTGACGCTGTTTAAGAAACAGGTTAGTCTGTGTTTATTCTGTAAGCCATGACTTAATTAAACCAACTTTTCCAATATTACTGTCTACTGCTTCGAAGTAATAACAATTTTAATTAAGTACATTGTGCGGGGCAATTTCTTGTGATCTGAAGCCCTGAATATCAGAGTGTGTCGAACCGAGACTGGCAGATTCAGGTTGTACCCACTAATATTGTAAACTAAGTTGTATTTTGTTTTCTTACCAGCAAACTTAATGCGAGGATACAAGGGATGGGATAATAATTGAGATGTAATGTGAATAAATTAATAAAATATATTTTTAAAAAACAAATGCAAAAAAAGTCAGTCAGTATAGATTTGTTCCCAAGATCCACTACATCATTTCTTTCTTTTCTTTTCCTTTCTTTTTGTTTTGTTTGTTGTTGTTGTGTTTTGTTTTTCTTGTTTTTTGTTGTTGTTGTTTTGAGGGGTTTGTTGTTGTTTTGCTTTTGGTTTTGTTTTGTTTTGTTTTGTTTTGTTTTTCAAGACAGGATTTCTCTGTGTAACAGCCCTGGCTATCCTGGAACTGACTTTGTAGACCAGGTTGGCCTCAGACTCACAGGGATCCACCTGCCTCTGCCTCCTGAGTGCTGGGATTAAAGGCATGTGCCACCACTACCCAGCACACTACAATGTTTTCTTATCCTTTGTTTTTTTATTTTTGTGCGCTACTGCGTACTCTCTAGTATCTGTCTCTTTTGTCTTTGCCTTCTAATTTTAAAACAGAAGAAAAAATACCCTTTGAAGTTATTGGCATTCGTTTGCGCCATGGACTAATATATGGAAAATAATGAAGAATGAGAGAGAGAAAGGAGAAGCACAATAAAAGCAAACACAGAAGCAAAGCCATGCAGAGAAGTGTGTGCGCAGCGTTGCCAACGACAGATCTGCTGGTGGTAGTTCAGAGTCCATGATCTAGTTCACTCCCACTATAAACACATTTAAAAGGACAAAAACCCTCCCTGGAGACACTTAGGATCTACTGTATAAACATCAAATGCGTGGGCCTCGTGTCAAATACCACTTCTGTCCAGTCTACATGTTGTTGTGCTCTGGCATAACAGAACATATTGTGGGTTGTATCTGTACGCACAGTGTATACAGACAAACACAGTGCTCCCTTCGACAGTCACCTCGCACACTCATTCACTGTGCTGGCTCAGAAATATTCTGCTGAACTTACTCTGGTACACTGGGCATGGCTGCTAGGGTTTTCTGTGAAGCATATTCTTGACTTTTCATAGGCACAATATTTGAATGTGGGGAAAGAGTTACTCTTGGAATTTTTATTTTATTTTATTAAATGTGTTTTATAAAGTTTAATATGAAAAATGAAAAAAATTAGTCCTACATCACAATTAACCAGACCTAAAGTGAATACGTTCCGGTGAACTTCCTCACAGTCAGAATGCCCATTTTGAACAGACGCTGTCTGGCTTCACGTTGGGTTTTACACTTTCACTGCTGAACATATTTTTATGCACTTATGCATTACCAAACAAACAAAAACCCATAGCAGAGTTAGAACTATAACTCTCTCATAACACAAGAAAAAAATGCAAGTCATAAACACAGGTGATGGCCATGAGTCTGGAGCCTGTTAAGGGAGGTGCTCCAGCACCGCACCTTCCATGTGGCATCCAAATCTTCTTCAGAAGCTCTCAGGAAGCACACACTTTCTCACTGCCAACCTTTCTCTCCTCTCCTAATTGGGATCATAAATGGCCCGTGCCCCACATACACTGTAGATACACAGCCCAGGCTTGTCTTTTCGGTCCCACTATTGATTTCTACTCTTAGCATCTTGTTTTTAATTTACTATTATTTTGTGTATTTCCTGACATCTACCTTAAGACACACAACACCTTGCCATGTCAACAAATGAACTGTAAAGAAAAAAGTCTAACCTTTAAAATTCAGTGTAACCCAGGATTTGACTTTCAAAACTATGATGCATATTTCAGATGGCATTTGTTTCTTTGTTTGTTTGTTTATTATTTTAATGACAGGGTATCACTGCTTTTCCTACAAGTGAAGACATGATGAGTTGGAGAGCTGTGATTAGAGGACTTCAGAACACAATTTGGGAAGGTTTGTGTTTTTTTAAAATCAATCTGTCTTGGGGGGTGGGTCTAGGGTTCAAATTCAGGGCCTCACTCATATCCTTAGGTTTCTGTATTTTTAAGAAGCAAACACAATACAGTATATTTATCAAGAATGTCCCAACAGTCTTCATGAGACCAGAGAATACCTATCAAAATTCCTGTTCTCCACAGTTATTTCTTGGCTTTCCTTTATGATTTTCCCCTAAATTTCCAGAAGTCAATTCTTCAAGGAAACTGGCTCGCTATAAACTTTGATAGCAATGATTTATTACAGTTATTTATTTAAAAGAGATTCTTTGGATACAGTGGATGAGATAAACACGTAAAACAAGATGACAGTGAAATATCTGTTGCTATGGATTTCGGAGAGAATTCCAAAGAAGGGAGGGCAACTAGCAGTCACACCTGTAGGAGTCAGGACAGCGTTCTAAGGAAAGCCACTTGAGATGATGTGTGAGCAGTTGGCAAGATCTAAAGGAACATTCGCGCTACAGGGAGGAAGGGTTGCCGCAGACCCTGAGAAGGGCGAGTTCAGCCATCATGAGAGAAGGTAGTGTGAAGGGGACAAGGGGTCGTGAATGGACAGAGCTGTGGGGAGACCTCGTGCGGTCAGGTGGGAAAGGGTCTGGTCTGCAACACAGAATGATTCGTGCACTGTGATGGGATTTACAAAGTCACAGGAAGCACCTGAGGAGATGGCACTTACTGCCAAGCCTCATGACACGAGGTCCATCCCTAGAACTCATGTGGTAGAAAGCAATAACTAGCTCTGGCAAGTTCGTTACACACACACACACACACACACACACACACGTGCACAAAATAGAGAAACAAATAAATACATACATACAGTAAAAATTTGAAGAAAAATGACATTTATGGAAAAAATAAGAAATTTATGTAGGTTTAATCGTAGGAGAGTTGCAGTGTGCAATCAGATGAGAGCATTGTTCATTTCTATATTGCAGGGTGTATTTTCCACCTGACAATAAGTTTTACACAAGAGTACAACCTTGTCCCTCCAGTTGTGAAATTTATAACAATTCCTTTTCATCCAAACGGTAAGGACTAACTACGTGATGCTCTTACTACTGTGGCTTTGTCTTTAGCAACTTATAATTAAAGTAAGAATACTCATTGCGGAAAAATTTAAAAGGCAGAAGACTTGGCAATCTCTTTCAATCCTGACAGTTAATGAAAACATTTCCAGTAATTTACCAAATCCATTCTCATTTTTCTGTGTACACATTTTTCTTTTTTTTTTTTTTAACATTTGTTTATTTATTTTTATGTATATGAGTGTTCTATCTGCATGTACACCTGAATACCAGAAGAGGGCACCAGATCTCATCATAAATGGTCATGAGCCACCATGTGGTTGCTGGGAATTGAACTCAGGACCTCTGGAAGAGCAGGCGGCATTTTTAACCACTGAGCCATCTCTCCAGCCCGTACACATTTTTCTACAGAATAGAGATGTTACATACAGTTTTGATCTAGGTTTACTTTAAATGGCACGGTCTTTTTCTCTGAATTTAACATTTCTTATTTTTAATAGTATATGTATGGGGGGGCGTTGTGTACATGACTATGGTGCTGGTGGAGGCCAGAAGAGGGTATTAGATCCCATGGAGCTAGCGTTACAGGTAGTTATGAGTGACCCAATGTGAGTTCTGGGAGCCAAACTCAGTAGGTACCCTTAACCGAAGAGGACATCTCTCCAGCCCCTTTCCTGCATTTTTATACTTTCTGTAAAGGATCATTTTAAAGAGTTGAATAGAACACATATCCATGCATCATCTGCTATTTTAGTTGAAAGTAATTTTTCACTTTATAAAAACAATATATCAGACAACTTACCCTTTGAGAAAGAAAATACATAGATTGCTGTGCTGCATTACACATCAAGCAATTTCCTGAAGTCTTGTATTTTTTAAATTGGATTCTACCAAAGAAGGCAATGCGGTGTTGCTGTGTGTGGGACTGTGTCGAAGCATTTCCATGACACTACTGAGAATCATGACATTTAACTGACAAAAACTTTTAAAAACCTGTGTAGCTACGCACATTATGAACAAACTAAAAAGAAACATCACTACACTCTGCAAACTTGGAAATCACTTATAAAAAATTCTTGTAAACTAGAAGAAGGCATTGGGAAATCCACGAGCAAACACTGGGTGGAAGAAACAACACAACAATTTCATTGTGAAGAAAATAGATGCAAATTAAGACACAAAATACTGTGATTCCTCACTTCTGTTTAAAAGACATTAAAACTCAACTTTAGTAGGCTTGGGCAAACATTATTCCTTGACATGATGGTGACCTTTTAGGGAAGTTATTTGACAACTTCCAATCAGATATAAAATACATATGTCCAGCCAGGCGTGGCAGCACATGCCTGTAATTCCTAGCAGTTGGGAGGCAGAGGCAGGCGGATCTCTGCGAGTTTGAAGTCAGCCTGGTCTACAAAGCAAGTCCAGGACAGGCAAGGATACTGTCTTGAAACTCTGTCTTGAAAAAACAAACAAAAAAGTCCTTTCAGGCTAAAATTCCAGGTTTAGATTATTCTGTAGGCAAAGTAGCATAAGAGTAAGTTATATTGAAGGATGTTCACTTAACCCCTAGCCTTGCTGCAGCCTCTCATATATACTTCAAATTACCTGTGGGTCACTTAGCAATGAAAATGCTTTGTGTATGGTTTTTATGTTATATTATTTCAAAACTAGTGACAAGGAAAAGACTGTACAAAATCAGCATGAATGCTGTTTTTTTCTGAATAATTTTGACCATCAGTTGAGTCCATGGATTTTGAACCTATCCATGTAGGGAACATGCTATAATCACACTGTCTATTAACATGAGATTTTTTTATGTAAGAAGTTTTAAAGTGAAACTTCCTCCATCCTATATCTTTCCCCTATGTAAAAATGGAAGCCTTTGGAAGCTGGATTTTCTTGGTCACTGCAGCAGGGCTCTTAGAGTCATCATTGCTTGGCACATAGTAGGTGCTGACATCTCTTTTTAATAAACGTATCTGGGGGGCAAGCATTGCTGACCAGCCTGAAAATCCCTAAAACCTACATGGTGGAAGGAGAGAGCCAACTTCCACAAAATGTCCTCTGACCTCTAGGTACATATTGGAGTACATGTGTGTGTGTGCCCATGCACACAACACACACACTACATGAAAGGGAATTTTAATAAATATAGCTAGAAATATGTTGCAACTTTGTTTTTATTTTCAATTTTTTTTGAGACAGGGTTTCTCTGTGTAGCCCTGGCTGTCCTGGACTCACTTTGTAGACCAGGCTGGCTTCGAACTCACAGTGATCCACCTGCCTCTGCCTTCCAAATGCTGGGATTAAAGGCGTGCGCCACCACTGCCCGGCTGCAACTTTATTTTTAAAACCATCATCTTATGATATAAACACATGAGCACTTGTGAGTATTTATACAGATGCAAGTGTGTAAAGCAGTTTGTAAAGCAGTATGACTTTAGAGGAGAATTGCTAAGCAGAGAACCTTTAGATCTTACTTTATATTTTCTTGGATACTTTTCTTTTTCAAAGACCACTATTACTTTTGTAATTAAAATCTGGTTTGAAGCTGGGCAGATGGTTTGTGCACGCAGAAGGATCTGACTTTGAATCCTGAGCACTGCATGCAAAACTCCAGCCATAGCCACACATGCCTATAGCACTGGCACTGAGGGGGACTCCAGGCAAGGGCATCGCTGAGTTTGCTGACCTCCAGCCTATCACAAAGCCTTTCTCACAGAACTCAAATGGAGCCCGAGCAGGATACCTGGCCTCCTCCTCTGCCTTCTGGGCATTCATAGGCATGCACACCGATACACACTTGTACATGTGAATCTCTCTCTCTCTCTCTCTCTCTCTCTCTCTCTCTCTCTCTCACACACACACACACACACACACACACCTCAATTTTTTAAGAAAAACTAAATTTGACATTTATAGTATGAAATTACTGCCCAAGGAGCCTATAATCAGCTAAAGACAAAAACTGCTAGACATTGGTTATCCATCCAGTGTTTATAATGGTAAGAAATAGGAAAAAAGAAGTAAGAGCAGAAGCAATAATTTTCTTGATATGTCATTATGATGCGTTATATTTTTTGAATGATAATATCAATACGTTATCTTAATACAGTAGACCCGTATACTGGTCAACCCAGTATAGACATTTTGGACAGCCATGAGGCATGGGACACAAATTATACACTAAGCAGCATTTTACTTGTTCTACAGGTAAGAATACAGTTATTGTAACTTGTGTGTGTTTGCCCACATGTGTGTGTTTGTGTGTGCGTGTGTGCATGTGTGCATGTGTGTGTGTGTGTGTCTGTGTGTGTGTGTGTGTGTCTGTGTGTGTGTGCATATCTGTGTCTCTCTTTAACATGAGGCCTCACTCTGTAGCCCTAGGCTGGCTCTGAACTCGTGAGCCTCCTGCCTCCACCTCCTGGGGACTGGTATTTTAACACATTTAACTTTCCTCCTAATCATCACACAAGGGTTAGCATGCACACAACATAGTTTCATGCTCGAAGGATTTGAGCAAGCTTGTGTCAATTTACATTTCTTCATTAGGAACTGAGGAGTAGATCTTTAGCTGCAGACTTATTTTTAAATTGATAGTTAAAGTCCTTCACAATCAAAGGACACACATTTTAGGAAGGAAGAAAAAACACAGTGAGATGGTTTCAGCTGTGGAGATAGAACTTTATTTCAGCTTCTAACACTGAATGCATCTCTTGGGTCTTTCCTAGTCCTTGGGCCTCGCCTCCTAGAGGTAAGTCACTGGCTACACCTTAGACTGTTCAGCTTTCTTCTGCGTTCCAGATAGTGGAAGCTGCGCTGTCTCTCTGTCTCTCTGTCTCTGTCTGCCTCTGTCTGTCTGTCTGTCTGTCTCTCTCGTCTCTCTCTCTCTCTCTCTCTCTCTCTCTCTCTCTCTCTCTCTCTCTCTCTCTCTCTCTCTCTCTCTCTCTCTCTCTCTCTCTCTCTCTCTCTCTCTCTCTCTCTCTGTCTCCCAAGTCCATATCAAGCCCGGAGAATAATGATACTGAAGACACTCTCGCCTCAGGTCAATGTCTGGTTCCCAAATGCCACACTCACCATGTGGATCACATCCTTAGAAGCATACACCTCCATCTTATGTTAGCCTTTACCCAGAAGTGTCCTCCTCATCTAATGCTAAATTTAATTATTCCTGTAGCATTGCTTTGACTGCTTAGGTAAAGTTTAGCAATAACCTCCCTGGGAATCTATTTGCCATCAAGAATATTGGTGACAAATTAAGTTTTGACCTCCTAGAACACCTGGAGAATAACTTTTAACATAATTGGAGTTTTTCACCAAAATTATAAGTAATATATTTATTATATAATTACTATTTCTGATTCATGCAGTTGATACTCTGTTGAATCATCTTAACAGACAGCATAAAATATAACTTTTTAAATGATTCAGTTCATTCGTTCATTCCACAAACATGTATTGAGGCTCTGCCAAGTGAGGCTGTGTTCTGATAGAGACAGCTGAGACAAGGAGTTGGAGCATTGGCTCAGTGGGTAAGAGCCCTTGCTGTTCCTGCAGAGAACCCAAGTGCTTCCCAGCACCCACACGGAGGCTCACATCTATGTGTAACTCCAGCTCCAGGAGAGCCACTACCCTCTTCTGCCCCAGGCATGCCTGTGGTACACACCGGCTCCCACATTCCCTTCAGGCTTAAGCACAATCCTGTCCCAGAGCAGGAAGACCTGCTTTTTGCATTTTGCGCCAACTCACAATATGCAGTCAATCCCGCTTTGTTTGCCTTTCCATGCTTTTCTGCACTCACATTGCTTGATGTAATTCAGATCAAACAGAATTTGCAGAGTTGTAGACTCCAAAAGGTACGAACCCAAGCAAGGCTTGAGCCTCAGGTAGGGCTCAGCCAACCCCCCATCAGACGGCCACCCATCTCCCCCTTCTTCCGTGTTCCCATCACAGTCGGGTCGAGCGAGTTTCCCTCTCATGTGTCTTTTCTGATTACTTCTCCTAGGGCAGGCATATGTCTTTGGTTTGCAGGGCACTTGCGTTGCCAGGTACCCAACAGTATTTAGATTTCCATCCAAACGCGGCAGCACTGCAGGGCACACAATATCTCCCGAACGGTTTTCTATTGGACTATACCTTGATTGAAACACATGCCAAGGAGCTCAGTTTTCACTATTTAGTAATTTCATTTAAATCCCTCTCTATAACCAGTCCTTACTAGTAATGGGTGATACAAATACAAGCTATAATTATTGCCTACTTCCTTTTGAATGAAAAAAAAAAAAACCACCACATTTCTAATTATCATGTTGTTTCTGTTCACAGATGGTACTATAAATGTCATTTAAAATATTTTTAAAATACCAGTCATCTCCATAAAAAATACAATCTTAAATAATTAGAAATTTTCTAATTCCACATAATATAAAAAGGTAAATATCAACACTCATTCATAAAACAAATTTCAAAACCATGGGCTGCAATCAAATGGATATTACAAAATCTGTCTCTACTATTACAGTCACTTACTAAAGAGCTAGAATTTTCTATATTTTCTGTTTATCCCTCTCTCTCCCTCCCTCCCTCTCTCTCTCTCTCTCTCTCTCTCTCTCTCTCTTTTTCTCTGTCTCTCTGTCTCTCTCTCTCTCTGTCTCTGTTTCTCTGTCTCTCTCTCTCTCTCTCTCTCTCTCTCTCTCTCTCTCTCTTTTTCTCTGTCTCTCTGTCTCTCTCTCTCTGTCTCTGTTTCTCTGTCTCTCTCTCTCTCTCTCTCTCTCTCTCTCTCTCTCTCTCTCTGTCTCTGTTTCTCTGTCTCTGTCTCTGTCTCTGTCTCTCTCTGTCTCTCTGTCTGTCTGTCTGTCTGTCTGTCTGTCTCTCTCTCTCTCTCTCTGTCTCTGTTTCTCTGTCTCTGTCTCTCTCTGTCTCTCTCTCTCTCTCTCTCTCTTCCCTCTGTGTGTGTGTCTCTCTCTCTCTTTCCCCCCCTCTCCTCCCTCCCCCCAGCCCATATCAAACCAGGAGAATAATGATACTGAAGACACTCTCGCCTCAGGTCAATGCCCTATTGAAATGCCATCACCACATGGCTAATTTAAAGATTAAGCATCTATTCTCTTTGACTCTCTTAGCAGCACATCTGACTTGCACATAAACTAATACCTTAATAACTATACTAATAACATATACTAATATACAAACTTTTGTTTTGTTTTGTTGTTATTGTTGTTTTAGAGACAGGGTTCCTCTGTGTAGTCCTTGCTCTTCCGGACTCACTTTGTAGACCAAAGTGGTCTCAAACTCAGAGTTCTGCCTGCCTCTGCCTCCCGAGTGCTTGATTACAGGTGTGTATCACCACGCCTGGCTAATATACCAATTTTCTAAAATCATCAAATATGTGCAATATCTATGTACATGCTACGTGAATAAGCCTCTCACTTAGCAGTTAATGAGAAAATACAGAATAAACTTTGCCAGGCAGGCCTTGATGAGGAAGATCCTCTCCCCAGACAGAGACCAAAACCTTGCTCCGAAGACTAGTTTCACCTGCTTTCCACCCACTTTGAAAGGTATAGTGGGATCCACACTGAATCCTTATTTAGGCAGTTATGATTGTGGAAATGTAGCTTGAATTTGCTTCCTAGAAAGAAAAGTGCAGTAGTAATGGAAAGTTCTGGTTGTTTTTGCAACATCAGATATCAAATGATTACTTTCATTAGTGAAAGTCTGCTATAACTTTCATAATTTCATTTTGGTTTTGCTTATGCTCTTCTGTATGCACTTATTAGTTTGTGTGGGCTTGTGTGGGTGTGTGTCTGTGAATGTGTGTCTGTGCATGTGTGCGTGTGCATGTGTGTGTGTGCGCTGCAATATGCATGTGGATGTCAAAGGACAACTTGCTGGAGAAATTTCTTTCCTTTCACCCTGTGGGCCTGGGTATCAAACTCAGGTGGCAAAGCTTGGCATCAAGTACCTCTGCCCACAAACCATCTCTCTTGCCCTGTTTGCTTGTTTATTTGCTTGTTTGTTTGTTTGAGGTGGGGTCTCACTATGTAGTCCTGGTTGACCTCAAATTCACCATCTCCTGCTTCCATCTCCTAAGGTGTGTACCACCACACATGACTATTTTTTTAATAGTTCTCTCTTTTAACTTTCTTACATTTATCTCTTTATTTGGAATGGCAAGCCATGAAACACAGGTGGAGGTCAGAGGACCACTTGTGGGAGTCAGTTCTCCTTCCACAATGTGGTTTCCAGGCACGGAACTTAGGTAGCCTGGCTTTAACCACTGAGATATCTTGCCTGCCTGACTTTTTTCATAACTTTGAAGCAACAATTGTTCGTGTGATTGTAGATGCCCTGCATCTATGTTGAAGTATTATAGGAGTGTCCCGGTTTGCTTCTCTGTTGCTGTGTTAAAATATTAACCAAAGTTAACATTTAGAGGAAAGGGCTTATTTGACTTACACTTACCGAACACAGTCCATCACTTGGGGGTAGCCATGGCAGGAACTTGGAACAGAAACTTGGAGTCAGGAACTGAAGCAGAGACCATGCAGGAGAGCTTGTTTCCTCATGGCTTGCTCAACTTGATACAGCCCAGACTTACCTGCCTAGGGGTGGCACTGCCTACAGTGGGCTGGGTCCTCCCACATCAATCATGAATCAAGAAAAGGCACCTTGGGCTTGCCCACAGGAGAAGCTGATGGAGGCAGCTCCTCAGTTGATGTTCCCTCTTCCCAAATGGCTCTAGTTTGTGTCAAATCGACAAAAGCAAACTGGCACAAGTAGTAATGCATGGAAGTAATTCTTTTGACTGTATTTTATTAACCTGTGTATTATAACATAAAGTGCTCAAAATGTTGAATTACTAAATAAATACTTGCAGTTTAAGGTAAAGCAATCTTTGAGGTTACCAATAAACAAATCGTGGGCTAGCAGAGCAGTTTTGGTCACCACTGGTCCTCTGGCCGTAGATTCTGTGGGACACAGAATTTTAAAGAAGTTCCCCCCAAACACTCTGTACTGCCCAGCTGTTCTGTGTTCCCTATCACCTCTATACGTAGCTCCAGGGCTGTACACGGTAGGCGTCTACTGAGTGTTTGTTGGGTTTATATGTGTTTGTTTTCTTGTTATTCCAAGAAACTTTTATTTTAAACTTGTTTGTTGTGTTTTCTTTTAGGTGTTGCTTTCTAACCCTATCCTGGAAAATCCAGTAAATTTGGAAGCAGCCCAACTGTTGATTAGAGATGAGAATATATATAGAATAGTAACTCAGAAACTATTTCAGCCAGGATCACAAAGTAAGAGTCACTTGCATGCTTTTCCTTGGCAATGAACGTCTGTACATAAAATGTTCAAAGCAAACAAATGATGTGTAGGGGATATTTCAATATTTTCTGTATCCATTTTCAGTAATGAAATGACATTCCATTTTTTTCTCTCTTAATGCTACTTGTCAAACCAATCAGTGTGATTCCTTTAATTTTTTTAAATTGTATTTATTGTTAGTGGGTGGTTTGCATGTGTGGGTAGGCATAGTGCATGCTTGGAGCTGAGAGGAACACTTGAAGAAGTCAGTTCTCACCTTCCACAAACATGGAACACATGCCATCAGGTGTGTGTCAGAAGATTTTAGCTGCTGAGCCATCCTGCCTACACAGTGTGCTCCTTTCTAAGAGATCATCGAAGATCTTAAGTGTGGTGTGTTTACATGCTATGGTCATATAAGTGGTAGAGATAGATGCTATCAATTAAAGTTCACCGACCCATTATCATATGACATCTAACATTAATTCTCACATCTGTATAATGCATGTTTTCCAGATTCTTTCTGTAGTGCCTCAGAGGGTGCTGGCCTTGGGCTCCTTTCCTATTGCTTAACAAAATAGTTAGCATTTTTTTCTGGGCATTTCTTTCCCAGCCATTCCTTCTAATATCCCTGTGGGAATGACACTGGACACTCTCCAGTCTTCTGCTTAGTGACTGATACTCTTGGGTCCCTGCCAGCATCCTCCACTCTTTGTGCTGGCTCCTTCCACCTCTATTTTCCTGTGTTGTGTCTCCAGCCAGAAGAGCCCAGAGGGCTTTCCCACAGGCAAGTAGTGAGACATAATTCCTTCTTACCTATCCTGCCCCTCCTAGAAGCATGCAGCAACGTTGCATACTAGTACAATTGCCTCCCCAACCAGCAGACTCTGATCACTTTTAATATTCTTTCTCTCATATTTTTGTCAACCCCTCTTTGGTTTACATTTTCTTTCTTCAGATGAATTTGGATTTTCACCAGCTTCAGCCTCTCACGGGTGAGATTTTACCCTTAGCACACGTTCCCACTGTCCTACTGAAACTCTAGCTCCTTTCAGGGGCACTCATCTCTGAAACAACTACAGTTATTTCCTCAGCACCAGCCTAAATGCTCTCTGGTCTTAGATTTTTTTCCCCTGTCAAACAAATTAGTCCCTTAACTTTAAATTCAACTTCACTCATGTTCTTAGGACACAGGCAGAATGAGTCCAGATTCTAGAACAAAATACCACAGGAATAGCCCATCCCGGTTCCTGGTGGAGTCCTTGTTACCTCTGATACTTTGCGGGCTGGGCCTGCACTGTCCTTGTGTCTTTGGCCATTTTTGTTTTTTAGGTTTAGGTTCCCATTTAAACTCATTTAAACTCTACTTGCAGCATTAAACTGAGTCTCTGGCTCAAAGCTTGAAACCACTTCCCTTAAACCAGTTCCAAAGACCTAAGAACATTATGGTCAGGTTTCTGACATCAAAGGCCCCACTTATCAGGGCTAAATTTATGTATTATTAATTTTTCCTCTTGCTGACTAAAGCAGCATAAATAAGGAAGGGCTTATTTTTGGCTCACAGTTTGAGGTTATCACCATCCACAGTCATTGCAAAGAGCCATGAGTGCCAGTGCTCAGTGAGCTTCCTCCTGTTTATACTTCAGGTCGAAAGCCCAAGAAATAGTGCTAACCACAGGAGGTGGATCTCTCCACCTCAGTTAACCTAGTCAAGATAATCACTCAGAGACATGCCCAGAGGCCCATCTCCTGCCTGATTCTAGAACTCAGCAAGCTGACAATTGTGACTGGCCATCACACTGACCCTGAAGTCAGTCTCCTTTTGTTCTCCACGAGCAGACTTCATCCTTACAGCTGTCCAATTTTACCAGCACACCATTCAGAAAAGCCAGTCAGATCACCTGACACCCATCAGTCAAGCAGTGAACCAAATGGATCTTTACTGGTTGTCAGTATTTTACTTGCATGTTGTTAGTGAAATGTGTAGAAATTAAAGCCAGTTGATATGCATCAGCTGACTTGCCATCTTGGCTGTTCTGGGAATCTGGGAGTCTAGGACCCCATGAAAGAAATGACTTTCTGAAGTTGGTAGGGGAAGAGAATGCTCATTTGGAGGCATCAGCTGCCTCCATCCACCAGAAGGAGGAAGTGGCAGGAAGCTTGCCCGATTCAATGTTAGACAGAAGTACATCTGTGTTGACCTGTGTGAAAACTCCATCCAATGGGAACTAACTGCTTATATACACTTGCAAAAAGGTCTCTGAAAGATTGTAAGAACCCTTACTTTTATATAATACTTTTAAAATATTACCAACAAGATCCAGGAAAGTCATAGGAAGAATTATTGTCACATTTTAGACAATACAAATTTGGGTCAATACATGAGAAACATGGGGCAGCTCATTTTACCGTCTCTGGAGACATTTACTTAGGATTAGAACTATGTCCTCAGTGTCCAGGGTAGTAGCTGACGGAATGGAAAAGTGAGTGAGAAGAAAAAGGTCCCCACAAACTTAGATCCAGGTTTTACTTCAGTTTCCTTAGTGTTTGCAAGAGCCTATAATCATCTTGTCTTGACCACCTCATCCTCGGGGAAGAATCCAAGGATGAGGTGACTAGTTCAAGACCACGTAGCACCAGAGACTCCACACAGGCCTTCCCAGTGTCTCCTGCTTCCAAGTTTAATGGGTGAATGCAATCAATTGCTTAGGGTCAAACTGTAAGAATTTGAGTGTGCAAAATGGATGACCAATGTGATAGCCAAATTCAGCCCAATGAGTAGGTTCCTGGGGGAACTATTTACTTAATGTAAACCAACAGTAGGAAATGTGTCACAGAGATTTACTCTTTCCTGTTTGTGGGGGGAGGGGCTCATCTGGAATGCTCCACTTGGAATGTCACATTTCCTATGGCTAAAACTCCGCTTAGCTAATTCAAGATCAAAGGTGGTGCAAAGGACAGATTTTTTTCTGTGTGTCTCCTGAAAACTAAAGTCCCAATGCTTACACAGCAGCCAACCTGCCCCAGGCCCTCTAGACAGTACCCACTGAAGTGTGATTTTTATAGGTCTGGCCCTACTTTACACCAGAAAACATTTTGATTATACCGGAGATGGTTTCCTCCATAGTCAGTGTCTGGAGTTAGTTGATCCTAAGGCCCAGGCCGACCTGTGATATATAGATAGGCAAATGTTGTTCACTCTCCTGACTCTCCCCAGCCAACATCAGTGTTTGTCTGGCCTACACAATGATCCACGCTCTGAGTTCAAGCTTGTTTGCTGGTGACCCAGTGACTTCTTCATGCCCTAACAGGCGCTTGTCCTTGTAACCTATCTCCCTCATCGATAGTGCTCACACACCCCAGGCTGCCTGGTACCATCCTGATAGAGTTGTTACTGATAACCCCTTTTACTTGCAGTGCACTAATTTGGACAATGAGTTATCAATCTGCTGACAGATGCCTAACTGACCAATCCTAGAAACAAATGCTGCTGTAGTTGTATCCCTAATGATAGACAACATCTCACAAGTCCTGGCTGGCTAAGGGTGAGGAGCAGCTCTCTAACTCAAGTTGCTTAAATGAATGTACGAGACCCATGACCAAGTATTAACCCCATCAAAATGATGTTCTGTTATAGCCACCGGTGTTGATTTAGTAGTTTAAAAGCCACTTCCAATGTTATCAAAGAGGCTTGCTTCCTGGTTAAGTCAGGAACTAGAAGACATCCAAGCACCTTTCAACTCACACTTGGCAGTTATTAAAATTTGGAAACAGAAAGGTCTAGAAGGTTTAGGGACTAAGATGTTTTTAGGTCTAGATAGATGTTTTAACTTGATAATGATGAGATATGATAGATATTGATTTACATTCAGAATGTTAGTGGTACCAAGATAGGAAAGATATTTTCTTCAAGGCTGTCAAATGCAAATAGCCAAAGCACTAAGAATGTAACATTTATATAATTCCTGATTTTATCATGATTCTTCGTATAGATAGTTTATTTTATAATAACTATATTATAGTTATTATATATAACTATATATGTGTGTGTAATAATATAAATGTAAATGTAAAAATAAATAAATAAATAAAAAGAAAGGTCTGGAAGGAGCCAGTGTGTAGCAGTCATTTGCCTTCCAGACTCAGATATTTGCAGCCTCCTAACTTGTCATGAAGGAATTTCATAGTGGGCTCTGTGCCCTTTGTTGCTCTGCAAGCTGTCCTCGTGAAGTCTGATTTCTCAGTGCTTATATGGCCAAAATAATGTTTATCCTCTGAGTACCATGGTTGCTTTGACATTTTAAACATAAGGTTTATATAACTTAAAAACTCTTTGCCTGAGGGAAGAGCTCAAGTATAAAAACAGGAAAACTGAGCAAATGGTGACTAAAACTGATATAATGATTGTTTTTATTTTATTTATTTATTTTTCTTTTTTTAGCCAGGTGTCTTCTTGTAGCTTTTGATAAAGGAAGATCATCTTAAATTTGAGATGCTAATCTGAACAAACTATAATAGAATAAGTTGGGAGATGATTCAATAAGCTAGTATATATAGCCAGCAGATGAATTAATATCTGAATAAAGGGAATCACTAAAGTTAGGGGGATTATAATACTTTTTTATATAATATACTTTTTCAAAGCTTATGTTCTGGCTAGTCTTATGTCAACTTGACACACAACTGGAGTCCTCTAAAGGGAGGGAACCTCAATTGAGAAAATTCCACCATACGATCTGGCTATGAGGCGTTTACTTAGCTAGTGGTCCTTGGGGAAGGGCCCACCCCATTGTGAGTGGTACCATCCCTGGCCTGGGGGTCCTGGGTTCTGTAAGACCAAGCAAGCCATAGGGACCAAGCCAGTAAGTAGCATCCCTCCCTGGCCTCTGCATCAGCTTCTGCTCCAGGTTTGCTGGCCTGTTTGAGTTCCTGTCCTGGCTTCCTTCAGTGACAGACTACATTATGAAAGTGTAAACCCAAGAAACCCTTTCCTCCCCAACTTGTGGATTTTTTTTGGGGGGGGGGCATGGTGTTTTGTCACAACCATATAAACCCTAACTAAGACAACTTGGTTTTGAAAGTAATTCCTACCAGACATAGTTTTCCACACAAGTCCACACAGAAGTACCCTATCTAATATAGAGTATGCTTCTTGCCACTTCCCCTTCCTGATAAATATATATATGTATAGATATTCAAATACATTTTGTTCAAGTTATATATAAATGTATATATTTATATATTTTTAAAAATATATTTATATTATATTTATATTTTTATTTATTTACTTAATATTTCTATGTATATTATTATATTATATATTTTTATTTTATTTATTTAATGTTTATATTATGTTTATATTTATATTATATATATATTTGTATATATTCAAATACATTTTGTTCAATTTATAGTTAGGAAAGTGTAATAGCATTTGATTCTCTAGTTCAAGGTCCCAATTATTTCCCTGATTTTTTTTCTTTTTACATTGTTATATAATATACAGTAACTTTAAAGAAAATTTTCTTTGCACAGAAAGCTGATGAAGTCCCATAGAATTGTGAGTCTCCATATATATTTTTATTTTATATATATATATAATTTTTATATACGGGGAGATATGTAGCAGCGGAGGTGGGGGGGGGTAGTTGTGGAAATTCTTCTCTCCCTGGAAAATGCATTTTCTAGACACCAGGGAAAGAGAAATTTAGTCCAGTGGCACTGCTCACTTGTCCCAGAACAGAAGCGTCAGAAGCGACACCGAGGCCCAGAGACAGGGCGTTCTCACACACATCCTGTCACTTAGGGCAGTGATGCGCGGAAGAGGAGCTAGAACGGTCCTCAGTGTGCATCCTCCTGCTGCACGCTACACGGCTTCTTCGCCTCTTTGTGTTTGAGCATCTCTCTTAGACCAGGAATGTCTTTTTTAGCAAAGTGTCTAAGTTGTTAGTTGTAGCTAAAATGTTAGATTTTTATTTTCATCAAAGAAACATGTCAGTAGCCTTGAAAGACAAAAGGCAGAAAGTGGTTTTGAGTAGAGTCCTTCAAGGTCGTTCCAAGCCTGTGGCGGTCAACGCTGAGTGCTGCCCCCTGCAGGCAGCAACGTTCACCGCGCTTAGCTGCTTCTGTGGACATAGACCGCCAAGTTCCCGATCAGCCTCCAGGCTAGTAGTGACTCCTGAGGTTTGCAGTTTCACTTGTTATTTATAGACTTTATCTTATGAAACACAAAGATTGCCATCTTATTTTGCTATTCACATATACACCTCATCTGCCTCTTAGTTCTGGTTATATTAATATGACTTTGTAAATATTCTTCACAGTTCAGACTTGGTGATTATCTTTCTTTTGTTGTCCCAAACACCCTGAGCTACTTTTCTTTCCCTTGCTTCTGTAAGACTATCCTATTCTCCCATCAAACTTCCTGGTTAAACTATGAAATCAATTCTAGCTATTTGACGGATACTCTTTTCTTATTTTTGTTCCTGTTTTACTTTCTTAGGCTAATGTGCCAAATAATTTGATTGGTTTCATCAAAGTGTCCTCAGACATATGTGTGCTTAGCCTTTTCTCAACTGTTCTTCTCTTCCTCTCTGCTCCCCCAGCGCCTTCCGCTTTTCACAGGTATTATGTTATCCTTCCTACATCCCATCTCCTTTAGGAACGTTTCCTCCAGTCTCACGATCAGACATAGTTTTTGCAACCTTTTTCTGAGTGCAGCTTATTTTACTCGACCCAGTGGTTTTCCATTGTGTCCGCTTCCCTTTACAACTACATGAAAATTCCCTTGTATATGTAAGCCACATTTCCTCTGTCTGCCCGTGCTGATGGACTTCTCAACTGCCCTTTCATGACTACTATGAAAAGCGCAGCCGTGAGCGTGAATATACCAGTATTTCTGTGATACATCGACTGAGAGCCTGCAGAAATGTACTCAGCTTTTTGATGAGTCTCCACACTCATTTCCACAGTGGCTATGTGAGTTTAACTTCCTCCTCTCCAGTGTCCACAGCAGCACCTGTTCTCACCTGTCTCCTCGAGAGCTGTTGTCCCTGGGATGAAGTGGACTCCAAGGGCAGCTTACCTTGGCATCCCCTGAAAGCTAAGAATGTTGAACATCTTCTCAAATACTTACTTGGATGTCTTCTTTTCAGGGTGTCCATTCAGTCCCTTGGATATTCCTTGACAGATGAGCTGATTTGGGGGTGTTTAACTCCTGCAGTTCTTTACGGATCCCATCTGTTAACCCCCTGTCTGATGTGTGATTGGCAGGTTTTTCTATAGGCTGTCCCTTCACCCCGTGAGTGTTTCTTTTGATGTGCAGATGCTTCTTAATTTCACTTAATCTTGTTCCCAGTTTTGGAGATCATTTTCTGTACTGTCCTATACTCTTGTGTTGTGCAGACTAGAACTCTGTCAAATCCTTTCCCCATGCCTGTACCTTGAAGTGTTTTGCCTGCCTTCCCCCAGCAATTTCAAAGCTATAGGTCTTACATTAAGGTCTTTAATCCATTTTGATTAATTTTTCGCAGGGTGAGAGATGGCCATCTGCTTTCACTCTTCTGCAGATGGGAATCCAATTTATCCAGTGCCATTCATTTAAAAGGGCTCTTCCTTCAATATATATTTTTGATGGCCTAAAAAAAGGTATCTATAGACATAGAAGCTTCTTTCTGGCTTCTCTGCTCTACTCCATTGCTCTACGTGTCAGTTTTTGTGTCAGGGCTGTGTTATTTTTGTTACTATGGTTCTGTAATATATTTTACAATCAGATATTATGATGTCTCCAACATTTCTCTTTCTACATAGGATTGTTTTAGCTATTCTGTGCCTTTGTGTTTCCACGTGAATTTTAGAATTGAATTTTCTAGTTCTGTGAAGAATGTCATTGGAATTCTGTCAGGAATTAACATAAATCTACAGATTATTTTTAATAACATAGGTATTGTTCACTTTAATTACGTCTATCCATGATAATAGGAGATCTATCTTCCTGTGTTTCCTTCCGGTTTTTCTTCAGAGGGCTTTCATCTGCTTGGTTAGGATTTTCCTTAGTTATTTTTTGAATGGTTTTTTTTTTTTCAGATTTCTTTCTTAGCAAATTCACTGTTCATATATACAAAGGTTACAACTGTGTGTGCATGCAAACTTCCCTCATACACAGGCCCATGTGTTTGGACACTTGGTCCCCAGCTGGTGGCACTTACTAGAAAGGTTACAGAACCTTTCAGCGGTAGAACCTCGCTAGAGGAAGTCTATCACTGGGGTGAGCTTTGAGGATACATGGCTTGCCCCCACTCTCCTCTGCTCTCTGTGTACGGAGCCAGCTTCCTGCTCCTTGCCTTGCCTTCCCTGCCTGTTGTGATGTCTTCCCCACCATAGAGAGACTTTACTGTTCTGGAACAGTAAGCCTAAATAAGCCCTTTCCTCCCTAAACTGTTTTTTTTCCTCAGGGTATTTTATCACAGCAACAGAAAGGATACTAATACAGTTAGTAAGTCTCTAGTTTATTTTGCATCTCACAACTTTGTCTAAAGAGTTTGTCTGCTATTAGAGTTTTCAGGTGGAGTATTTCGAGTCTTAACCAAAGATTCAAGTTCTCTGAAAACAGGGATGGTATAGCTGCATCCCTTTTCTTTCTTTTTGAATTTGTTTCATGTAATGTGTATAGGTGTTTAACCTGCATGTATGTCTGTGTACAGTGTTCAATAAGGCTAGAAAAGAATGTCAGATTCTTTAACTCCAGTGTCAAACCAGAGTTAAAGATAGTTGTGGACAATGGATGCTGGGAATCGAACCTGGGTCCTTTGGTAAAGCAGTCCATGCTCTTAACCTATGAGCCAACTCTTCATCCTTCTTTTAGTTTTGTTGTCTTATAGTTCCACCTAAGACTTTGAGTACTATATTAAATAAAAATGTACTGAGTAGGCACCCTTGTCTCATTCCAAGTTTTTAAGGAAATGTTCTCTATTTTTCCTGTTTAGTTTAATGTTGGCTATAGGGTTTTTATATGATCTTTATTATGTCATGATATTTTTGTTATGTTCTTGCTATCTCTACCTCTGTATCTCTATCTATCTCTATCTCTATCTCCAAGGTCTCACTAGGATGACATGGAACTCAGTATGTAGATCTCCCACCCCTGCCTTCTGAGTGCTAGGAAATTGAAAGCATGTACCACTGCACATAGAATATTTCTAGTTTTCTTTTTTAACTTTAAAAACGTTTATTTTTATTTTAAGTGTATGAGCATTTTCTCACATATGTGGCTGTGTACTATGTGCATACCTGGTGCTTCCAGAGGCCAGAAGAGGCTATTGGATCCCTTGAAACTGGAGTCACACAAAGTTGTGAGCCACCATGCAGGTACTGGGACTAGAACCAGGTTTGCTACCAGAGTAGCACATGCTCTTACCTACTGAGCTACCACACCAGTCCTTGTTTCTAATTTCTTTAAGGCTTTTCTCATGAAGAAATGTTGAACTCTGTTGAAGGGTCTTTTTGATGTCTATTGAAGTTTCTGCCCTTAAGTCTACTTATGTCCTGAGTTATGCTCAGATTGGTATCTGTTTAGCCAACTTTGCATCCATGAAAGAAACAAAACTTGGTCATTGTTCTTACTTGATCTCTGTTGCTATGATAAGGTATTCTGGTCAAAATCAGCAGAGGGTAGGGAGGATTTATGTGGCTTATACTTTTGGGTCTCAGGCCATCCTTGAAGGAAAGTAGAGCAGGAACCTAACCCAGAGCTTGGAGCAGAAACCATGCTTTGTATTGGCTTACTCAGACATATGCTGGCCTACCTTTCCTGTACATTCCATGACCCCCTGCTCAAGTCGTGGTACCACCTATAATGGTAACCAAGACAGTCCTCCACAGACATCCCCAGTGTGGTACAGGCAATTCCTCAATTGAGGTTCCTCCTTTGAGATGACTCTAGCGGATCAAGTCGACAGTTAAAGCTCACTAGGACAACCATGATGTGAGATCTTCTTAATGTGGTCTCCATTTTTCTTTGCAAGAATTATTTGAGAACTTTGACATGAATGCTCATCAAGGAAACTGATCTGTAGTTTTCTTTCTTGAAGTGTCTTTATGTGGTTTGGGTATCACAGTCATACTAGCCTTGTAGAATGACTTTGGTAGTGTTCCTTCCCTTTCTATGTCATGAACAGTTTGAGAAGCATTGGTATTAACTCGTCTTTGAAAGCCTGGTAAAATTAGCAGTGAATCCATCTGGATCTAGACTTGTCCTTTTTTTGTTTTGTTTTGTTTTGTTTTTATTTTAATTACTGCCAAGTTTATTGGTTTCTGTAGATTTGTTTCAGTAGTTTAAATATTCTTAGTCACATATATATCAACCTGTCCCTTTGTTCTTTCTTCTGCTTGGTTGGGTCTATTTGTGCTTTCCACTGTATTTTTTATTTGATTTATTGTTTTCACTTTCAAACCTATCTTTTTTTTAATCTCAATTTCCTTGAAGTTTGCTCCCATATTGCTGACTTTTTTCAACCATATGATTGATTTCTTATCCATCTTTGACCCTTTCTTCTTTGTTGTCCACTTTCTTCTCTAGGTCAATATAGAATTCTGTTTCTTTGTATCCTATATCGGGTCACTGATAAATTTAACCAAAACCTGTAAGAAAGAACCAAGCTGAAGCCGTTTGAGTAAAGCTTCCATTTTGAATAGGGCTCAAATAAAGTTGATGTTCCCAAGACCTTTCTGACATTCTGGTTGGCAGAGAGAGGCATGTCCTTGGGAGACTGGCATCCTGCTTCACAAGCTGAGCCGTGAGTGTTAGGCAAACCACCCTGCCGCCATTGAATAAATGAGCCCGTGAGAAGGGGATAAATGGACCACATAGGGAATGTTCTTTGGAAAATTTCCTATCTCTAAATCCTGACTGGTTGAAGAAAATGTAACTGTAACTCAGCACAGATGTTTATGGTTTATAAACTTTAAAGCTCTGTATCATTCTGGCTTCAGGGTGGGGGGATGGGGAGCGGGGTAGGGAGGGGGCATGGACACAGTTCAGCTCCCAAGTCTGCTCTGCATCCCTGATCGATGATCAGTGACTTGAATACAATAAATTTTTGTTTTCTATCTTGACCAATATGTGGGTTATGTTATTTTGGATCTAAGTGAACTTTATAATAACCTTTGACATTTTCATCTGAAATCTTTCTTGCTTCAGCATCTTTCAATTTAGGGATTGAGGAGTTGAGAACTTTTATAGGAGTAATTTTACCTTGCCTTTTCTAGTTTCTTGCATTTCTGGGTCACACTATGTGAATCCTTGGTTAGCAAATGCTTCTGGGTTTGGGGAGTAGGTATGTAATCTCCTCAACAACACTCAGTTGGGAGAAGATAAGCTCCCATGCCAGCAACATCAACAAACAAGATACGGTAGTACACTTGTTGTAACATGTGTACGTGTGTGTGTGTGTGTGTGTGTGTGTGTGTGTGTGTGTGTGTGCCTGTGTCTGTATATGTATACATCTGTGTGTATGTGTGTGTGTGTGTGTGTGTGCCTGTGTCTGTATATGTATACATCTGTGTGTATGTGTGTGTGTGTGTGCCTGTGTCTATGTATGTATATACCTGTGTCTATGTGTGTATGTGGTCTGGGTGTGTGGGGGGGCTATGTCTGTGTATGTGTTCATCTGTGTCTATGTGTGTATGTGGTGTGTGTCTGTATATGTGTGTATGTGGTGTGTGTATGTGTGTGTGTGCCTATGTCTGTGTATGTGTTCATCTGTGTCTATGTGTGTATGTGGTCTGTGTGTGTGTGTCCGTGTGTGTGTATGTGAGTGTGTGTGTGTATGTTGTCATCCTGACAGGCTTAGAATTACCTCAGAGATATGTCTCGAGGCACATCTATCTACGAGAGATTTTCTCGATTAGGTTAATTGAGGTGGCAAAAACTACCCTGACTGACTGCTTGAGTAACAGGGAGAAAGTGAGCTGTGGACCAGCAGTCATCACGCTCTGCTTGCTGATTGTGGGTGCCGTGTAACCTGCTGTCTCCAGCTTCTTCCATCATGTCTTCCTTGCCACTGTGGACTATAATCTCAAACATGAGCAAACCAAACCCTTCCTTTCTTAGGTTGCTTCTGTCAAGTATTAGTCCAGCAAGGAGATAAGCAACTAGCACAACACTCACAGTCAATTACAATTCACTAATGTGCACCAAAGACCACAGAATCCAGAATAGCAAAACTCCTGCAGCATGCGCTATGAAGTTAGGAATCAGTTAAGTGTGGAAATGATAAATGCATGGGATTTGAGAAGGAGAAGGGAAAAGCTGGGGAGAAGCAAAGTTAACACATGAGGCAGAGAACATAGAGAATGGGAAAGAGCACTGTAGAGAGGAGAGAAAAAATTACACAGAATGCAGTGATTAGAAGGAGAATGACCCGCAGAGGCTCATAAATTTAAGTGCTTGCTCCTACGTTGGTAGAACCCTTTGGGAAGGGTTGTCAGGTGTGGCCTTGTTGGAGGAGGTGCATCACTGGAGTGGGCTTTAAGGTTTCAAAAGCACACGCCAATCTCTCTCTCTCTCTCTCTCTCTCTCTCTCTCTCTCTCTCTCTCTCTCCCTCCCTCCCTCCCTCCCTCTCTCTCTCTGCCTCTTAGTTGTTTTTGATCACCATGTAAATTCTCAGCTACTACCCCAGTGTTGTGCCTGCCTATATGCTGCCAACCACCCACCATGACAGTCATGGACTCTAGTCCTTTCTAACTGTGAGCTTCCAGATTAAACACTTTCTTCTATAAACTCTGTTGGTCATGGTGTCTTATCACAGCAATAGAAAAGTGACTAACACACAGTTAAAGAGCAAAAGATTGGGGTGGAGGAAGAATAAGGGAAGAAGAAATATTTCCCAAAAGTTAAAAAAAATTTAAAACCAAAAGCAGATGAATATAAGAAGAATGAATAAAACCATCAGTATTTAAGGAAAAAATGTCAATAAGGTAAAGTCAAAGTACTGCTAAATATAAGTGATGGAGAAGGAAGAAATACAATGAGCAAAAAGGAAAAGGAAAAAAACTATAGAAAAGAAGTACTCAGTAGTGGAAATGCAAAAAGAATTAGATAAATATATGATGGGGAAAACAAAAACATTAAAAATATAAAAGAGGGCTGGAGAGATGACTCAGAGGTTAAGAACACTGGCTGCTCTTCTAGAGGACCTGTGGTTCAATTCCCAGCATCCGTTTGGTAGCTTACAACTGTAACTCCAGTTCCAGAGGACCTCACATAGGCATACATGCAGGCAAAACACCAATGCATGTGGAATAAAAAGAAAGAATAATATATGTGTGTGTGTGATACAACAAATTAATCTTCTGCTAAAAATGTTTAAGTAAAAAAGGGAATCAAGTTAAAAAACAACAATAACAAAGCAAAAGACAGAACAAGGCTGAGGGGTAGGAGCAGCTGATTGCTTTTATGTTTAATATAAGAAAGTGATAAGATGATACCAGATATTATATTATATGAGGTTTATTAAGCAAGCTTCGGGAGAGAATGAAAGGGGGAAGGGGTACCGGAGGTAGGGAGAGAGAGAGAGAGAGAGAGAGAGAGAGAGAGAGAGAGAGAGAGAGAGAGGTAGAGACAGAGACAGAGAGACAGAGACAGAGGCAGAGTGGGAAGAAAGAGGTCTATTTTTCTATATACTGGGAAGGGCCACACCCCCATGGCAGGTAGGCAATGACATCACAGGTAGGCAGACTGAAGCAGAAACCTAACAATTAATTACTGGCCGGGCCACGCCCCGATGGCAGGTAGACAATGACTTCACAGGTAGGCAGACTGAAGCAGAATCCTCACAATTACTGGGTTGGCAAAGCCTGCTAGCTCTGAGCAAGGGCTGCTCAGCTAACCTGGTGGCCCCCTTGGTGTACGCTATAGCTGCTGAGTCTGTACTGGACAAAAGGGTGATATCCAGCGTTGTCTCCTCAGGAGCTGGCTTCACTCTTTGAGTGTCAGGCACCTCAGCGTTCCTTGGGCTAGGTGAGGTCTTTTAGCTTCACAAGAATCCCCAGATCTTGTGTTTCTGAGAGTCATTTTAGCTGAGGATGTCTCGCCGTGTGTTGGGGGTGTAGGGAGTACGGACAACACTACGATGTGTGCCAGCGAAGGACCTGCCTTTGTACTTTTCAAGGCTTACTAAGTATGTTTTACTCTGCTGGGGAAAGCTGCTGCGAACTTCAGACTCCTCGGGCTGTGCAGGGGTGAATGACAACTCCATGGCTCCAGTATTTGACACCCTTCTGACCTCAGGCTCAAACCCGACAAGCTCCAGGGTGATCTGTGTTCCCGGACACCAAGGATAGGGCTATGTCTCCTCCTCCTCCTCCGCCCTCCAGCCAGAGCTAGCTTCCTGGGGTCCCCCGCACCTTTGAACCCTTCAGCCTCAGGCCCTCCTGCTCTGCACAGCTGCCCCTGTGTGCCTTCCCTCTGTGTGGCCCTGTGCTTGTTTCTGATCTCAGGCCCTTGAGCTGGCCCAGTGGTTAACAATAGAAGGGCCCAGCTGCTGAATAACAAAATGGAATCTCTTCTCTACTGACTCTACTTTGAGGAATTGTTGTCTCCCCCAAATCTTGCAACTAGACTTGAGGCTTGTGGAGAGTGGAGGATTGTTTTGAAGGTAGGCCTGCCTATCTTCTCTAGGGCGTCTCAATCCCCTCCCCCACCAGGGATCCATGCCAGTGCAGCTGCAGTGCACCTCCCCTTGTCTCTGGATGTCATGGTGTGCCTTCCCCTCCACCACCACCACCACGCCATCTTTCCCAGGAATTCCTTCAGGAATTTCTGCAGCCTTTTTTATCTCTATTTCTCTCACTATTTTGTTTTTTCTTTCTCTGAACATCTCTTTCTCTGCGCCCCAAAGGAGGAGTCTACCATCTTCCCAGGAAGAGGGCAGCATTATCTGTCCCTTCCCCCACCCCACCCCGCTACTGGTCAGTGCACCCCTGTGGCCCCTGTCCCCCACCTTTGCTTCTGTCATGGGTGTGTGTGTGATGGCCCCTCCACCTCCCTCTCCTGGGCTGGAGGCCAGCTTGATGACTCCTTCCCCCCAGGATTACTCTTCAACCCCCAAGAGCCTCCTAACACCAAGAAGGGGAATCCTTATGACTGCATGCCTAAACGTGTAGCTAGTCCATGCTTGTGTGACCACAGTTTGTAAATAGTTTTCTCTAGGAAATAAAACTCACTATTACACTGTACTTGCAGGTGCTGCTTTTGACTGACAGATGCTCTCAGATTCTCAGTTCTTAACCTGTGATTAATATTTGTTTGTTATCTCTCTATTCACAGGGATCAATGATTTTTGCCAACTCCTTGGCATATCTTATAAGCTGTTGAAATATCAAACTGGAGCCACTCTGTCTCTAGGGAATTCTCTTATGTGGCTTATTCTATGGTCTTCTCTTCCTGTTTCCTCTGTGGTCTCTTCTATTTCTCCTGTGTTTTGGATGTTGGTCCTACTGTCTAATCCTCCAATTTTAAAAGCCTGCTTTTTTCCTAGTACTCCTGTCTTGTTGGTGTAATAATGATTGTATATTCTGGGAGGCTTTTAAGGAAAAGATATTTGTTTTTCTTATTTAGTTGTATAGATTGTTGGTTTCTCTGAGATCAACGGTCTGGTCATCTTTGATGGTTCATTCTTCTGATGAAAATGTGACGATTAGACTTATTAAAGAGAGTGGACATTCTGCATAAAAACCGGACCTTGCTGATGGCTTTGCTATAGTGAGAAATAGTCTAAACAGATGGGGGGGGGCAGTTCTGGGAGCCAGACAAGGAGAGGTGAGGAGTTTTACTGTTGAAGGTGCCTTCTTTTTTACTTATTCCCTTGTTTCTGTCCTCAGTACTTCCATACTTTTCAGCCTTGAGTCTCCATGACTGTTTAGCACCCTCCCACCTGTCTGGACAGGAGACCCATGTGGTTCCCTGGGGTGAGGATGGCAAATGCGGCAGGTGCACTGCCTCCCCGGCCCACCTGGCACCCTTGGTTTCTGAGTTCCTTCCCTGATTCCCGAGTAGAGCTCCACATGTGGTCGGTTGGCCTTTCCTCACGGTGCAGCTGACCTTCAGATTTCCAAGACAGTTGCCATTCGACCTCCACTTTCCATCTTGACATCTTTTTTTTTTTTTTACTTCCTCGACGTTTTGTGCCATACTTCTATCCTTTTACTGTGATTTTATTGAGGTTCTGGAAAGAATGCACCACCTATCAGACTCCAGGTCACCAGAGCCTTTCTTATTTTCTCATTGCAGAAGAAGAGAGCAAGCTGGACTTACCTGCAGAGCCGCAGGAGCCCATCAGGTATGTTTTTCTCTGCCAGTTCTCCATGCAAGCCAATACTAAATGATACTGCTTTTATGGTTTATAATGAAAACTTTTTAAAAAGATTTATGTCTGTCTTATTTTTGTGTATGTGGGTGTCTGTGGAGAAGGAAAGAGCATCAAAAGCATCCATTGGTTCCCCTGAAGCTGTGGTTTCAGGTGATTGTGAGGTGCCTGATGTGGCTGCTGGGAATTAAGTCTAAGTTTCTGCCAGAGCAGCAAGTGCTCTTAACCACTGAGCCATCTCTCCAAGCCCATATTTTAATTAAGAAAGGGAATTATTTGTTTTGCTTATAGTAAATGTTTTTAGGAAGAATATGGGAAAAAATTTTAGCTCTTTCTATTGACTTTAACTTCAATGTAACTATAATAAACTGGTCTATTTTATTTGTATTTCAATATAAAAATGTACTGTCAATAAAATAAGCATAAGCCATTATAGATCACAAACTCCAGGAATTTTAGGAGAAGATAAGATTAACTGTATCTCAAAAAACTAAGTCAAGACTAAAACTCTTGTATCTTCTCTCTCTCTCTCTCTCTCTCTCTCTCTCTCTCTCTCTCTCTCTCTCTCTCATCTCTCTCTCTCCTCTCTGTCTCTCTCTCTCTCTGTCTCTCTCATCTCTCTCTCACCTCTCTGTCTCTCTCCTCTCTGTCTCTCACTCTCTCATAGATTTTTGTATTGTGATTTTTAACTCTGTGTATGTGGGAGGTGAAGAGCACATGAACCCAGTGCCCAGAGAGGCCATAAAAGGGTGTCAGATGCCCCCTGATGGAGAATTCTAAGAGATAGTGAGCTTTGAGGTGATTTTGTGTTGAGAGCAAAATAGGTCCTCTGGAAAAGCAGCAAACACTCTTGAGCCCTGAGCCACCAATCCAGCCCCCAGGGCACCTTTTAAGGGATAGCCTGGCAATGCAGCATTAGTTCAGCGTTGAGGATCTGAACAAGATGCAGTCTATGGAGTCTCTTAACTGTAAATACTTGGAACCAGTGTTCCAGCCCTCGTTTTCTTGAGCTCTAAACTTGAAACCAAATTAGCTAGTGTAGAATTGGTGCCTGATTTGGCCCAGGTTTCCTTGACTGGCATCATATAAAAGGTAAGCAAACTTCAGCCACTTACGTGGCTTCTGTTTATGACATGGTCCTGAAACCCTGCGGAAAGATCATGTACAGTCCAGTGAGGGGCCTGCTTGGCTAGGGCCCAGTGAAGGCACTGCTGTCCACCCAGCATGTGAAGGAGCCAAGAGTACCTTCCCAATCCTGCATGAAACATACACTGTCAAGTGCACACATGCTGTTTCATCATCTATGAAACATGGGTGTCCTGTCACACAGCAGCAGCACCGACTAACTAGTCCAGAGGACCTGGTTAGAAGACTGACTCTAGTTCCATTTCAGCAGTTCCTCTAAACCTAGACAAGGATAAATGACCTAGAATCGGGGCTTTTTGTTTTGTGCAACCCTGACTTGTCTAGAGAAGCCTTCAGATGGGACACAGATGGAGCTAGAGAGTTGGGGCTAGGGTAGTGTTCCATGTTTATGGTCTGGATCATGAATAGATTGGTTCCAAGGTTTGCCCCTGATATATCGAGTTCAATGGTATCTTCTTTGTTCTTTCTTTATTGGTGTTTATATGTGCATGTGATGTGATGTGTGTGTGTAAGTGTGTGTGTGTGTGTGTGTGTGTGTGTGTGTGTGTGCAGGTGCGCACTCACGAGAGAGAGAGAGAGAGAGAGAGAGAGAGAGAAATGGAGCCAGGGAGAGGAAAGAGGTGGGGTCATGCATGTACTATGCAATTCATTTGGAGATAAAAGGACAGTTTTGGGGAACTACTTTTTTCCCTGTCTTGGTGAGGCAGGTTCTCTCTTGTTTCTGCTGCTCAGGGGTGTACTCAGAAAATCTGGCCCTGAGCTCCTGTCTGCCTCTCATCTGTCTTTCAGAAGGCTGGGGTCACCAATTCACAATATCACATCAACTTTTTTTCACCGGGATCCCCGGGAATTGAACTCAGATCCACTGAGGCACCTAGTTGGGCCCTACTTTTTAGTTTTGGAATAACACATCACAACAAGGTCTTGTAGAAATTATCCAAAGAGAAGTACCACTCCTCACATTGGGACATCTAATCCATTGGCTTTGAGCTTTGCATTAACTTCATGAGCAAGAAAAGATCTATGTAGAGAAACGTGTTCCAGAGGGGAAATCTTGGAATGCAAAAGGCAAGACAAAACTCAAGCAGATTATGATCAACTGCATGGAACATAGGCAAGGGGTTTCTATCTGTGTTGACCTAGGTGTGTAAGGGTCAAAGCTAACCTGTAAGTCCCACTTGCCCAAGGACAGATAACTTCCTGAAATGTTGGCAGGAGAGTGTCAGCATGTATGCTTGTCCCTGATTAGACTTGATGGGAAATATGGTGGCCTTATAGTTTTGCCCTTTTAAGTTTCTGCAGAATGTGATTAATCACCAGATTCCCGACCCAGACCCCCACCAAATGCACCTGGCCAGAATCCGTCATCCTTGCCAATATTTAATTAAAGTTTGCTTCAAATTGGGCTCAAAAATTCTGAAGCTGGGCTTTCTCTCGAGAATCTCAGGTTCAACAGGGTTCTGTTGACGCTGAACCTGTACAGTCAGCTAGAGTTCTTGCATAGCGTCTAGAATATCTCTCAGCGGTTATGCAGCAGACTTCTCCACCCATGGAAGGGAAGATGCTTTATTAGTGTCTTCAAAACTCACTCACTGAGCATATTGTCCTATAGCAGGCACTACAGGTGTTGGGGACACACCCTGTAATGTATGATCCCTAACTCAGGAGCCTCATATTCTAGAACGCAGTGCTCTTCTGCCCAAGAGACCACAGGGACAAGGGCTGTGTGGGAAACATCTTCAACCAGATGCCCAAGGCCATGGGGCAAATGTTAGTAGTGTGGCTAAGAAGGAATTTGAAGAATGCTAAGGTCAGAGTGAGTTCTCTTTAAATGAGCCACTTTGAGCAGAAACATCTTCCCCACAGCCTTTTCCTTTATTTCTTTTCTGTCTGAGCTTTCCTCTAGAAGTCACCAAGCTCTGTACCCACGTTATGCTTACGCAGCTTGTGCGACCATTTATTGTTGAGTTGCATTAATAGAATATAATAAGCTCAATGACGGATGTGCAACCAAGATACCCAGGCAATAATGAGGAGAAAGAGTTTCCTTGACAAGACACAGAAAACAGCATGTAGAGGCCTGCTCTCAAAAGGAGCCCAGGCTTGAGGTCACTTGTTCCCCCAGGGGTTTGAGGGTTGTCGGCTCTTTTCAAGGCCAGGCTTCTCTGTGTAGCCCTGGCTATCCTGGAACTGGCTCTATAAATCAGGCTGGCCTCGAACTCATGGAAATCCACCTGCCTCTGCCTCTGCCTCCCATCAAGGCAGGGCAGGAACTCCCCTGTGGACTGGGGAGCAGGGTTTTGTTTACAGAGGGTGATGTGAGAACACATATGTCCCATTAACTGATGAGCACAGTAGTTCTAGCTCATCCACAGGCAGTGAGTGTGTTCCAAGACCCCCAGCAGATGCTGAAACTATACATAGTACCAAAACTGTGTGTGTGTGTGTGTGTGTGTGTGTGTGTGTGTGTGTGTGTGTGTGCGTGCGTGTGTATTTCCCCCTATACATCTGTATTAGTTACTTATCTTCTTCCTATAACAAAGCACCTCACAAAAACCACTTAAGGAAGGAAAGGCTTATTCAGGCTCACAGTCTGAGATAGGGAAGCTGGTCACATTGAGGACAACAAGAAGAGAGGAATAAGTGTTGTGGCTTGGCTCTCCTTTTCCTTTTAAAAGATGGTTTGGTTTAAAAGATATTTTAAAATAAACTGTATTTCTACATAAATAACAATAGAAAAATGTCTGAGATAACTCACCATCTTCTGTCTCAGCCTCCTCAATACTGAAGTTATAGAGGTATATGCCACCAGCAAGAAAAGCTGTACATGCAAAAGGCATATGACACCTATACTGAAATCTTCAAAATATTTCTGAGAAAAAAATTTAAAAGACATAAGGAAGATAAACATCCACTACTTGTTGCTTAAAATGTTCCATATTACTACACGTGATGATTGTTCCCAAAGAATTTAATCTGTTTTTATCCCCAGAACCTTAGAAGCTGCTTCTAACATTTGCCCAGAAGTATAAAAGAGCACTAGCAAAGCAGTCAAAATAAACAAATTGGGCTGACCTAAGATAACTTGTGCTGTTCTAGAATGTTGCAGTGAACCTCTGTATGATTCAGTCCTATACGTGTATGCATGAGTGCTCATGTTGATGTGTGCATGTGTGTATTGTGCCCATGTACACGTGCACGCACATGTACCCATGCTCACTCACATGGAGACCAAGGAAAGACACTGGGTGGGTTGAACACTGGGTAGATTGCTCTATCACTCTCTCATTACCTTGAACAGGTCTCTCACTGAGCCTGGAGCATGCCACTTTTTGACTAGTCTGGCTAACATCACACTCTAGCCATTTTGCTGTCTTACACTTGCAACCATTTTGGGACTGCAGGTACAACAGCCACACCCAACTTTTACATAGGCCCTGGGAACTGAACTTGGGTCCTCAAGCTTGTGTGGCAAATGTCCTTACCCATAGAGCCACCTCCCCCAGCCCTGGTTTAATCTTTGTAATGCATGTTCCTAGCCCTGAAATAAATGTCCTGATCAGACAGCCTGAGCTGTCAATCCTGCTCTCATTTAGAGCCAGGTCTACATGAGGAAGGGCATGAGAGGTGAAAACCCCATATTGTTACCTATGACAATCCTCATATACAATTGTTTGGCTAGGCTTTGATGAGTAGGAAATGAAAGAAGCAAAGTGGGAATCTCTAATTAGAAAATTTTGCACAGATGCAGAAGTACGGTGTTATAGGATATTCAAGATTTATGGGAACTCCCAAGAGATGGGGACTCTGAAGAGAGGAGTGAGACCCCAGAAGAAGGAAGGGTTGGGCATGGCCAGCTGACCAAGAGTTTCATTTGCAAGTGTTGAGACTTCACCCCCTCTAGAATTAGATGACAAATGCCACTTCACAACAGAGGTGTCACCCTCCATGGCACAAAGGGCAGAATGTAGAAAAGCAGTTAGCAGGCTACACGAACTGCTGAGATACGAGACCAGCAACTGTGCGTGCTGACGAGGTGCTGAACGTGGCTCTTCTCAGGCATGATTTCACTGGATACCTAGGACTGGATACCTAGGACAACCTCTTGAGAAAAGTACCTCTTCTCTTAGTGATGGGGAAACAAGTGTGGAAAAGTTACATAACTCACCTGTCACCCAGTCAGTTCCAGGCCCTGCAGTCTCACCATGTCGCTAAGAACTAGTTGGTGGTGTAGGAGAAGTTTCCAACCGGACAAAGTTCAGGCTGCGTGTTGCTTACATAAACTAACATCGCTATTATTTTTCTTTTTCCAGGCAGTGAGCCTGCCTTTTCCCATCACTGGCTTCCTTCAAGTTGGTGTCTGCTCTTCCTCTTCTAAACAGTGTTTTGAAGATTGTTTTTCTTAATGGCTTTATCTGTCAATCTTTCTTTTTTTTTTCCATCCCAAATTTCACCATCAAACCCTAAAGTTGATTTTGGCTCTTCTGTCATATCGTCACCTAAGGCCACATCTAAAATTACACTCATATTTTACTTGAGTTCCACATAATGTTTTCTATTAATAGACAACTAGTCTTCTGGGCTTCAGAAAAGTACTTGACCCCAACATACCTTCTCCTCTCATGTGTCTGGTAACCAATCAGATCTTTCTTCAGCATTGTCTTGGTTTTGACTGTGCCTGTTCCTAACCCTTGCTCCCACCCCTGTTAACTTCCAGGTAACTCATACCTCCATGACTTTGGTCCTAACTGACCCCACATTTAGCCTTCCTTATGGAACTTACCCTGTGTGAGACCCCCAAGGTAACCCTTGCTCAGGCCTCAGCTTGTTTTCTACTTTCCAGTTTTGGATGTTGTCTCACATCTGATGAACCAAGTTGTCAGCCAATTTCAAGCACTCTCTGCACCACCAAGCGTCCCCTACTTGAACAGCCTCCATGTGCTCTCAAGCTGAACTCCCATCTGAACTCAATGGCCTCGCCCCGATCTTCCCTTCCTCTGAGGTCCTCTGTGTGCACATGCATCCACCACACCGTATCCCTAAACCTGGCTGAGGCTGGTCCCTGAGCCCAGGATGCCTCTTTCCTTTCTGCAGACAAATGACTCCCGGATGACTTCCAAACACAAGTTTATTACCTTTCTCCAAATTCTTCTGTTTATTGCCACTTCTAAAGAAGTATGGTCAGTGTATTATATTATCCAAATATTCAACCCTGCAGCACCATATTATGGAATAGAGAAAGCTGTTCTCTTCACTTGCTCAGGGAATATGCCTTATTTAAACCGAAAAAATCAGCTCTGGTGTCCTCTACAAACCTACAAATTTATATTTCCTTCTTTTCCATTGTCAAAAGGAGTATTCAGTATGTTCTCCGTGCTGGTGGGAACTACAAACACATTTTTATGCCATTTATCTCCTCATTAGCTCCATAGTCTATCTGAATAATAGTAAATATAGTTAATTCTTTTAAAGGGCTGCTTCCTTTATAGAATTGGAGATGCAAACGTTTAAGATATTCCTCTTTGTGTATTCAAGCTAACCACAGTTACACCTTTTAGGGTAATATTTTTAATTATTCTGGAAGAAAGAAAAGGAATCCCCAGAGGGCTAACAGTTTGAAACTGAACAGGACACCCCTGGGAGGAGAGAGGGTCATGGGTCATCCTCAAACAGACAAAAGACAATGGAGACGATTGTGTCCAAAGACGGCATATGTTTTTTCATGAGACAGTGTGTTGACAGTTTCCTTCCTCGTGGGTCATTGTTGTCTGCTAAATGAACTGTGACGGCAAACGGAGCTCAAGATTTTTCATGCAGCAGATATAGGGCAGCCCTTTTTTTTTTTTTTAACCCTTGCTGCAAATGGCTGAAACATTTTTGAGGGCAAATCCACATTACTTTAGCATATCGTTTGGTAGTGTGAAGACATAATAGCAATGGTTAATTTATCTTCACCTTGTTTCCGAGTTCCACTTATGTGTGATTGGAAAAGGAGTAACACACTTGAAAAATGTTAGCCTTAAATGTTAGGTGTCCTAAACGGCTAAATAAATGAATGCACTGATCCATTTAAATATTGCTCCATTAATTTCAGCAATGAGTCAAATATTTACCTTAAGGAACTTAAAAGTTGACCTATAAAAATTATTACTAATATATTTGTTTTAACTGGTAATGTGTTTCTTCTTCCAAAGAACCGAGACTTTAAATGGGAAAAGACCTAGGGGGTAGTTCACCTGATGCTTCAGCGTCCACCTACACCTGTCAGCTGGTGGGTTCACATGGCTGAATATTATCTCTCAGTGATGTTTTATTTACAGAGCTGTAAATCGCTGTGTTCAACAAGTTCATAGTAAAACTGGGAAGAGAGGTGGTTACTGAGGGTGTTGTACAGTTGCCCTTTACTGCTGCACAACAGCCTTCACCCTCTTGCCAGGGCCCTGCCTCTGCCTCCCTGAGTGATGGGATTAAAGGCGTGTGCCACCATGCCTGGCTTGAATGTTTGAATTTTAGAGATGCATGCCCAAATCCCAGCATGGTGGCTCATGTCTGCATTCCCAGGAATCCCAGCACACTGGAGGCCACAGCAGGAGAATTGTGAGTTTCAGGCCAGCCTCGATGACACAGAGATCAACACCTACCTGGGACACACATTTCTGGTCTCAAAAGAATGAAGAAATAAAAGAATTAAAGAAAGAGATTATCATAGTTTCTATGTCAGTCTAGTTTGGTTGATACTGGCTGAATCATGTGTTTTTATTAGGTAATTTTAAGGACAAATTTACAAATTGTATATGGTCTTTTGTTTATATTTTCAGAGTAACTAAAACAATCTCATTTAATGATTACTACAAGACATGGTCTGAGATAGCCACGTCAAAAATCGCTGAACACTCCAAAAATCCGTGTAAGCCGATCTTGCCTTATTCTTTATCCTTTGAATATCTTTTAATTTGTTGATTATTCTGTTTGTCTTGCTCTCATATTAAGACTAATTGACACATATTTGCTATTCAAGAACAATAAACTGTTCTCTTGGCTCTCTATATTGTACTCTTCACACAACAACTATTAATTTAGTTCCTTTTTTTTAAATGTAGAGCCCTGACCTGAAGTCTGTTTAAAGCCAGAAGCAAGGGCAGGCAATTGATGGAGTTCTTACTCTTACAAGGTTTCCTTAACTGCTTCCATCCCAGAAAGAAGGGTTCACAGCAGGGTGGACCTTTCCATTTCAAATAGTTATCCCCTAGCAGGGAAAGCAAATGCATGCAGAAAACATGAGAGCTGGGGGCTGTTCAGTTACGTCAATGTAAGAAAGCATTGTCTGGGCACCACAAAGACAGAATGTGAGGGCTGGACAACTGGTTCCACTTAACTGGACTTTCTGAGTATGTGTTACTATTTGCCTCAAAGTAGGCAATCCAGTCTCCACACGCTTACGTGAAAATGTGCCTGTGCCCTAGCCATCCTGCTTAAGCGGCATGGGACATTGTGAAATTAGAGGGGACAGACTGCAGATGCCAGAGTCTGTGGTGACTTTTTATAGTCCTTTTCTTTCTTGGCTGTTACAGTCTATATTCTCCTTGGCATGTTACACCCATGAGTCTTCTTCTGCCTCTTTCCTCAGTGATGACCTTTTTCCTATCCTCCTCTCAATCTCTGAAAAGCCTCTCCTACTACTGTGTTTTTCAACAGCCAGCGATTGCCAAAACCGCATCTCTAGCCAGACCCTCTTCTGCAGCCACATGCACATTTGTAGCCGTGCCCTGAGCTTCACCTACGTATCGTACAGGCATGCAATTTAAGATATCCTGAACCCAGTTCGCCTTCATACTCCCAAACCTGTTCTTTCTTCGTTCTCAGTCTTGGGCACTGGGAGCTCACTATTTTGCATTTTTTTCAGCCTAAGAATTCTTAAAACAATTTCATGCCTCTTAATCTTTCTTCTTTATATTCTTGATTTATCTCTCAACATTATTCTATTCACATCCACCCTTATGGTCACTGCTTTAGTTTTGAGTCTCATTGTTCATCTCACTGTAATAGTTTCCTAACTAGAGAAAAAAAGTTGTATTTATTTTTTTAGGCATAAGTTAAGGCAAAAGTACTACTAAGCTTAACACCTACAAAACCAAGGAAGATTGACGTTCATGAACTCACATGTTCTTTCTGGAAGTTGTTTATTGATTACATTGGGATTATCCATTCTCTCTCTCCCTCTCTCTCTCTCTCTCTCTCTCTCTCTCTCTCTCTCTCTCTCTCACACACACACACACACACACACGCGCGCGCGCGCGCGCGCGTGCGGAGTTGAAAAAAGTCATTAAGGTGCATTACGAGTCTTTGACCTTACCACCCTGAACATGCCCGAGCTCCTCAAAGTGCATTACAATACACAGATTTTAACAACGCTGTCAGTTCAGAGAATTTTTATTTTTGATACTAGACCTCATGGACATTTAATTGCAAAGTTTGGTGTCCACATGTGTCTTTAGCCAATCAGTTAATGTTAAGCGCCTACTACGTATGAATAGAATATGGAAGCAGATGGATTTGGGGACAATAAACATTTGTTGTGAAAACCTGGTGTTGAGAGATTAACTCCAGGGACTAAGAAAGAGGTAAATTCCTCCCATCAAAAAAAACAAACAAACAACACGAAAAAAACTCAGATTTCTGCAGGATGGTAACATGTAAATACATGGGGGTCCTCAAAAGATACAATCAATGTGCCAAATTTTGAGAATACTTGGGTATGATTGTCTCTTAATAAAAAAGAGTGATTTGAAAATAGAAGGAAATTATGGGGACTCCCTGCCAATGGTTTCTCCCTCAACAGTGGTTGTCTCCAACTTGTTGAATTGTGTTGTTTGCTACATCCGTCTGTCACTAACCCAGTCTGTTACCCATCCTCTGGGAAAGCAACAGCCTGGGAATAGTTATCTGTAGCTCAGAAGTATTTCTGTGACTTTGAATCTAACACTGAATGGCAGATTTCACAATCCCACTGCCTCTTCTTCCCATGGAATTGTTATAAAAACAAAATAAAAAACGTTCCATGAGCCTCCTTTCAAAAATAACTGGCACCTAATTTTAAAAAGTAAATGTAAACCTGACATGTGCTGCTGGCCATGTTGTCTTTTGATAGTTCAGCTGGCTGACAGCCAACACTCTCTTTTTTAATGGCCTAATTTCCTGGCAGTAACGAAGATAAAGCTTTTAGATTATAGAATACTTCTTCAATGACTCAGAAATGCAAAGAAAACCTCTTATAACTTCATTTATACATTTATATTCTTATCGCTGCTGAGATTATTAAAATCTCATGCATATTTTAAGAGCTTTGTATTTTACGAGTAGGAAGTAGTTGTGTTTTGATTTGGATATTAACACTTTCCCATATTTCTGAGCCACAAAACCCATGTCTAGATATAGATATGCCATAATAGTCACGAGTATATTCTTTCACAATACAGCCTTTAGAGTGTCTGTATATATTATACTTTTAACTACCCCAGTTCATCATTCCTTTATTTATTCAACCACTATTTATTTACTGAATACCTTAGTATATGTCACAAGTAGTCATACATCTGCTTGAGGGGCTAGACATTATTCTAACCTCCTTTTTCAGGTGAGAAAATAAGACAAGACTAAAATAGGTGATTTAGCTAAGGTCATCTATATAGGAGAAAATACCACATATCAATAAAGAAGGTAAATTCTGGAGCCAAATTCCCATGGCTTATCTTTGCTATTATTTACTAGCTGTGTGACACTAGTAAGTCTATTCCCCTGCTTGGCCCACTTGCCTTGTTTATGAGATGAGAGTAATCACGTACATCATAGGGTTGCAGTAACTAAAGTGTGCCCAGTGTACAGCATCAAGTACACATGCCTATTCTCAATCACTAGCACTGTGGTCCAGAGGCTTGGACCAGACCTCTGGCTCTACATTCCTTCCTACGATACTATTCTGCCTTTATAATATGACAACACATTATCACAGCACAGTGTGAGATTTATATTCAAATGCTGAAGGATACGCAGAATTTCTGAAATGCTTGTCATTTTCATTCACAATCATAGGAGATCATATAGAGAAATGGAGAGTGACCCCACTGTTCTCTGCCCATCACTATAAAATGTCAAGTAAAGGGTTTGGCAGAGAGAAAACCCATGCATATGGTTGTAGGAACAGCTCTTTAATGACAGAATACGATCCCCATAAGGAACTGCTTACGTTCCAGGAAAGGAATTCCTGAGCGCGGGGCGGCATGCTGTGCAGCGCTGAGTGGAGGCTTCCTGGTGCTTGTTTGCTGTCAGCAGGCAAACCAAACAGCCTCCAGCATCAGGGGGGTGCTTGCTTTCACCCCGGGAGACTTTCATTCTTTGAGTCTTCCAAAGGCCCTTCCTTCCATGCAAGAGGCGGTGTGCCTGCTTCCAGAGCCAGGCCTCTCAGCCGCAACTGCTCATTAGAGCCACCTGAGGAGCTTGTAAAAATTCCAACATAAAGGGCACACCCAGACCAGTTCCATCAGGGTTGGCAGTAGGACTGGCGGACTGGCAAGTGGTAGTTTTTGAAAGCTCCCCTGGTGACCATAACGCGCAGCCACAGCTGGGAACAGCATGATGTCAGAAGTTAGCAACTCCTTAGGCTTGGTTAGTTTTGCAACCCACAGGCAAGTAAATTCAAGTGAGTAGCTTACCTAACTGCCAGCCATCTTCATTCCTATTAGTGAGCAAAGACTATTCAGTCATGTACGGTTGCATGAGCTAGCATGCACGTAAGCAAAACCCACTAGTCCACGCTGGTACCTCATTTTCTGGACTTGAGTGTCCTGGAAGTGAAGATGGGCAACTTTTAAGTCAACCTCTATGTACATAGGACAAGTGGTGGGAGGACAAAATGACACACAACAACCCGAATTTTCCTAGATTTTTAAAGACCTAACTCAGACCAAACCAGGGTTCCTGGTTTCAATGCCAAAGATGAGGCCAAGTTGGAAAGTCTGTTAAAGATATTTAACAGATTTAAGCATGAGAGTTAAGAAACAAGCATGCGGAAAGAAAGACAGACCTGAGTGGGTTATGTGTTTCTTGAGAGAAAGTAGGAAAAATAAGGATAAGGCTTGGCCTTCTCAAAGCAGAGTGGCAACTGTCTCGTATTACCCACTTGTAGCATCTTGGTGACTCTCAAGTGACATTTCCAAAGCTTGCTCTGAGACCCAACCCCTTTTTGTTCAAATTTGATAAGTGAGATTATAAAGTGGTTCAGGAGGTGTGTTGGATGGCATTATGACCTAATAAAGGGGAACCAGAGTCTCTAGAGTTGCCCAGGGAGTTTAGTGTGTATGTGTCCTTTCCTGCAAATGGGGCTTCTGGTTAGATTCCTAGAAAATTACAGGTTTACAACTGGGAAGGGAAATAGTTGTTAATTGTGCATTCTTGGTTTCCTACTGGCTAGGGGAAACCTTGATTCCAAGGAAAGGCCTATTTCTCTCTTCTCATCCTCCCCACTCACCCAATACACAAAATTTCCCTGCCTTTCTTGTCTCATTATTTAAAAAAAAATTGAATAGGGAGGCACAAGATCCTGGGTTCTGTCCCCATTGCTGCAAAAAACAAACAAATCCCAGAGCAGATGCAACACTGTAATTTTCAAGAGAAAGCATTACCTTACAGAAGAGAAAGAGCTGTGCGGTGAAGAGCATGGAGGAGGTGCTTTTCTGCCATGGCTTACAAAACTGTGCCACAAGCAAGAGACATGAGGCAAGGATTTCACCTTCTAGAACTTAGGTGAAACGATAGATCAGGGCCCCTCTCCTCCTCCTGTCTCTTTCCTGCTCTCGTTCTTTGCTGTCTTCCTCTAGTCAGCTTCATTCATTGGACACGTATATACAAACAATTGACTTTGTCTTGGAGAGAAGATGCATATTGTGGGTAAGCTGTCTAAGGCGTTTACGGGCAGGTGGTAGAACACAATAAGCAAAACAAGCAAAGGAACAAAATATCCAAACAACAACAACAAAAGCCATACAGGTATATGAGAAGTATTCAAAGTCTGTAAAATGAACTGTGGTGTCATCATCTCTGAGATGACAGCAGTGAAGCCAGAGTCAATCGATCATGAATAGACTTCTTGGAAGAGTAGACCTGGTCATGCTGGGTTGGTCCCATATAAAGTAGAGACTGCCTGCCACACAGGTTCACATTCATGACGCAGGAAAATGTAAGGTAAAATAGAACCTTAGGAAAAAAATTTAATTTTGTCCATGTAAGTTGAATATGGTTGTTAAGAAGACAGTCTTGAACATTTCCAGGAGGTATAAGGGTGCCCTCCACAATTATTCTGCCCACATGGGCCTATAGTAAGAATTGTAAGCCCAGCTGAAGTGTTGCACACCTTTAATCCCAACAGACAAAGGCAGAGAGGTCTCTGTAAACTTGAGTCCAGCCTGGACTATGGAGTAAGTTCCAACACAGCCAGGGCTATACAGAAAAAGAGAAAACCTACCTCATAAAAGAAAAGAATTCCAGTAATGTTACTTATAATAGTCACCCAAAGGGAAGATGGTTCTTCAGCAAGAACTCTAGAGAGCTGAGACGTGCTGCTTTAATGGAAAGCATGCTTTCCTCAAATGCCAGCACAAAGTCTAATGAGGCTTGGGAGACAGTGTGGGTATGTGTGCTCATGTGGATCTAAGAAAGAAAAATATCAAAATGCATAGAAATCTTCCTGGTAAAATTGATGCAATTTAACAGAAGAAGAGGAGGAGGAGGAGGAAGAGGAGGAGGAAGAAGAGAAGAAGAAGGAGGAAAAGGAGATGGAGAAGAGGAAGGAGGAGGAGGAGGAGGAGGAGGAGGAGGAGGAGGAGGAGGAGAAGAAGAAGAAGAAGAAGAAGAAGAAGAAGAAGAAGAAGAAGAAGAAGAAGAAGAAGAAGAAGAAGAAAACAATTGTTTTCTATCAAAAGCAAATAGCACTGCATTACAAAGAAAAAGCAGACCACTGAGATGGTAAAGACTCTAAGTAGCATCAAGACTAGTGAAGAGCATCTTGCCAGTTAAACGCGTCAACTACAAATTCAGACTTAAGAAGGAGAAGAGGGGGCTGGAGAGATGACTCAGCAGTTAAGAGCACGGGCTGCTCATCCAGAGGTCCTGAGTTCAATTCCCAGCAACCATATGGCGGCTCACAACTATCTATAATGAGATCTAGTGCCCTCTTCTGGCCTGCAGGTGTACATGCAGGCAGAATACTGTGTAATTAATCAATCAAGAGGGAGAAGAGAAACAAGGGGGGGGGGCAAGGGGAGAGAAGGGAAAAAGATATATGATGTAGGTTAAGAGAACAGTTTTCAGTACTTTTGTTTGTTTGTTTGTTTTTGGTTTTTGAGACAGGGTTTCTCTGTGTAGCCTTGGCTGTCCTGCACTCACTTTGTAAACCAAGCTGGCCTTGAACTCACAGCAATCTGCCTGCCTCTGCCTCCCAAGTGCTGCAATTAAAGGCGAGCACCCCTATGTCTGATTCATTTTATGTGGATATAGCAGAAGCATGTGAGCTGGTAAGGTAACATGATTTCAAAATATCCTAATGAAGACATGAGCTGGGCTGATGGAACCACAGGGGGCCAGAAAGTCCACTTGTACCTGTCCTATTCAAACTAAATAAAAGGCCTGATGCCTGGGGGTGCTAGGCAAGGGACCCCAGTGCTCTGCTACTGAGACTCTTGCTCTCTGGAAGACAAGACCAGAAATGCTATTGGAATGGAGATGCCCCGCCTTTCCCTGCTGGGCACAGGTCCTGGGTCTTCCCACAACTGAAAACAAAGTAAATAGTTTTCAGAGTATAAGTGGAAATGCTCTTACTTCTAATCCCCAAACTCTGCATTTTACTTGAAGAGCTAAATTAGACAATTGTTATATGATTAAGGCTGTAGTTGTTATGAGTTATCTTAATACATTGTTACTAATATGATACAAAGGTTCTTCAAGTTTAAAGATGGAACTGGACTTTGGTGGTGAATCACCAATTAGGTACATTTTAACTAAGGAACAGGAACCAGGAAACAAAAAGTTTGGTTTTCTTGCAAGTAGAGGGCAGAAGGTCCCTTCCAGTTGCTTGCTAGGAATGGGGTTTGTTTGTGGAGTCTTCTGTTTGCCTGAAATATGCATGATGCCTTGAGTATAAAATGAGGAACTCCACGGTTTTGTTTTTGTTTTTGTTTTTGAGACTGGGTTTCTCTGTGTAGCCCTGGCTGTTCTAGACCTCTCTCTATAGAACAAGCTGGCCTCAAACTCAAAGATCTGCCTTCTCTGTCTCCCGAGTGCTGGGAGTAAAGGTGTGCACCACCACTGCATGGCTTGAGGAACTTTATCTTGTGTTGGTATTGGGGCATAGAGCAGGACTTTCTTTGGTCTAAAATAATGGTCTCCCATAAATTTTATTTAACTGCATAAATGGTATATAAACAGATGTCATTATAATGAAAATAATTTCCAATTCACAATGTACTTATTTCAAGCAATATTGAGTATTACACAGTTCCTATAAAAAGACAACATTTGCAAAGTCCCTAAACATTGTAACATGAACTACACAATGTGCGCAATTGCCACATACTTAAAGTGCCACACATAAGTAAAACTCACTTAATGACAAGTGAGTTACTCTCAACTCTGAACTATATTAAAGACTGTATATGAATACTTCTTTTTTTTTTTAATCATTTTATTTCAGTTGTTGGAGATCCAAGTTTCATGGGAAAGTATTACAAATGGAAGCGACAGGAACTGCAGCATACTAAGCAATGGAAGTTGAAGTAAGACATCCCAAATGCCTTGAATTCATGATGGTGTTGACCTTGAGTGATTCTGCTCTCTGCCATCTACTGAGCCATTAGCAGAAGTCCCAGGAATAGCAGCAACCTGTGCCTTTCCTAAGCATGAGAACAATGATAAGAAAGTATGCTTTCCTTTCCCAGCAACTCAGGTAGGAAACCTGGCAAGCATGGAGATGGGGCATGAGTCACAATGAAGAGCCCAGCCAGTCCTCTTCCAAGTTAGTTATCACCAATTACTTGTTCATTTTTCTCATAGCTCCAATTTGGTTTTCCCAAAGAGTTCTCATTTAGAAACTATATATATGTGATATATATAATATATATATTACAAGAAATAATATATTATCTTTATTCTTGTATAAGTTAAATTTTTATTTGAAGAAGGTCTGGGAATAGAGTGCTTGCCATGCAAGTATAAAGACCAAAGTCTAGATACCCAGCACCACGTAAATGCCAGGGTGGCCTGGTGGTCCTCCTGTAACTCCTGTGCTCAGAAGATGAAGACAGGGGCCCCTGTCAAGCTGGGATACTTTCTCTACTGACCAAATTGGAGAGATTCAAATTAAGCAAGGGACCCTACCATAGTGGAGCAACCAACAAAGACATCAGATGGCAACTACTAGCACCCCCACACACGTTAACATGCAGGTATACATGCACACACATCCCACATACACACACAACAAAAAAGCATGTATTTACTGTAAAAAGTGATGGTTTTTGTAATGATTTTACTTAACTATAACATATACTCAGACCATATTAAACACTTTCTTTCTCTCCCTGCACATCTCTCTGCTAGACCCCTTTGTCTTCCCAGTCTCCTTTCTACTTTTACTGTGTGCATGTGTGTGGGGGTGTGTGTGTGAGTAAGTTTGTGTATGTATGAGTCTGTGAGTGTGTATCTGTGTGTGCAAATGTGTGAGCATATATGTAAGTGTGTAGTGTGTGTGTAAATGTGTGTAAGTGTATGTGTTGTGTGTATGAGTAAATTTGTGTGTATCAGTGTGTGAGTGTGTGTCTGTGTGTGCGTGTGTGTAATTCTGTGTGTGCATGTGTGTGTGCATGTGTGTGCGTGTGTGAGGTGTGTGTGTGTGTGTGTGTGTGTGTGTGTGTGTGTGTGTGTGTGTGTTTTCTGGATTCCACATAGGAGAGAAAGCATATGAACAGTGTGCTTTCTTCACAGTGCTCAGCAACTGTGTTGCCATGAGACCTGGGGAGGGCAGACCCGTTGCACTCACACCCTTCATCTCACGTTTCAGCTCCTGCTGTCAGCAGGCAGTATTCTGTGGTTTTCTAGTGGAAATGCAAGATCATTAAGCAATGCAATATATTATGAATTTGAGGGAAAGTCAAGCATGTTTTTCTATCCTTTCCCCCCGAAAAGTTTACCAACAACTGTTCTTTGGCCCATGATGAAGAAAAGTTTTTGTATTACTTTTCTGCTTACAGCATAAATTATAGGCAGGAGAAAAAAAATGTATTATGCTGAATTTGAAAGAGTACAAACATTTTTTTTCCTTGACGGCATGTTTCAAGTTTCCTTTGCAGTTGAAAAATTTACTCAGAATCTAAGATGGTCATTGCTTTGACATGACTTCCTTTCCTATTTCCTGTGACAGAACTGTTTTGTTTCACTGGTTTGGTCATTGGTTCATTATGAAGTGCCAGCATCTCACAGAACCCCAAGATTTAGAAAAACGAGGACCACGTCAATTTCAACTTAGTCACTCACTTCTACATGTGGCTGAAAAAGCTGAGCTGTTTGAATGCTAGAACACTTCAAAATACATTATTTTGAGTTTATGGGCCAACTTATGTGCAGTGACCCTGTCAAAACAAAACACTCACACCTTATGCCATCTGGTGGCTGATGAGAGTATATATAGATCAAATGTTATTTGCATCTTATAAATGGCGAAATTGAGTAGTCGGGGGGAAAAAAACACACTTTGAATAAAGTTTTTAAAAGATTTTACATATGTGTACATTATATAGTGGCATAAATATTTGTATATACAAATGACTGCAAGCAGAGTCAAAACCTAAGGAATAGCAAAATTCAGCTTCTTTCCAGCTAAGTATCAGCAATGTTCTTAATGTCCATCAAAATACATAATATGTGATAAAGTACTCAGCTGAGAGGCTCAAGTAGAAAATATTTCCAAGTGAGTAATTGTGTAGGTATGCCATAATGCGTTGTTGTGCCAGTGTTTTGCTGTTTCTTTAAAGAATCATTGTTTACCGTTATGTATGAGTGTGTATGTGTGTATGCACGTGTACATATATGTATGTCCGGTCCCCTTGGTGATGAAGACACAGGTAGTTGTGAGCTGTCCAGTGTAGGTTCTAGAAACTGAACTGTGGTCTTCTCAGAGAGCAGAAGGCTCTCTTAGTTGTCAAGCCCTGTCCCCAGCTTCCTTTGTGGTATTTTTGGGTTTCTGTAAGGGGGTATGTGTTAGTTAACTTTTTTCATTTCTGTGAACACACACCCAGGGAAAGAGTGTTAAGAAAGGAAGTGCTTGATTTGGCTTACAGTGTGAGGGAAGCGGCCATTGGGATGGGGAGGCAGAAAGTGGGACAGCATGGTGGTTGTCACATTGTGTCCATAGCTGGGAAGCAGGGGGTCCGAATGCTGGTGCCCAGTTTGTGTCCTCCTTTTCTCATGTTAGCCCCTCTAGGACCCCAGCCCATGGGGGAGTGCTACTCACAGCCAAGGTCCATCCTCAGGCAAATCGCTCTGGAAATAAGATATGCCTAGAAGTGTGTCTCCTTCATGATTCTAAACCAAGCTAACAGCTGAAAGCAGCCATCACAGCAGGGTAAGGAGGCATCAGTGCTGTTGACGACTGAACTGTTTGACAAGCCCTCGATCACTGAGCTAAGTACCCAGCCCCTGATTTCTTGAGGCAAGGCCAGCTTTGAACTTTGTAACCTGGTCTAAATTCAAACTCACTATGCTCCTTGTCGCAACCTCCTGAGTCCAGAGACTACGAATGTGTACCATCGTGCCTGTCATCTCTGTTTAACATGTTTGAAAAGATGTACCTTACACTGACATTCCCTGTTTAAACACAAAATCAGAGTTGGAGATGCGTCTCAGTGGTAGAGCCCATTGCTTACCACACGTTAGGACAGTGGCTCTGTCCTTATTAATTATTCACTCATTAGTTCATTACTAGAAAAAAATGAAAGTTGAGACTCTTACTTGCATAGCATCTAGGAAAGATGCTTTTCCTCACCTACCTCTGTCTTTGCCTTCTCCTGTTGTCCCCCTTTTCCTGTTGTCCCCTTCTCCTGTTGTCCCCTTCTCCTGTTGTCCCTTCTCCTGTTATCCCCCTTCTCCTGTTGTCCCCTTCTGCTGTTGTCCCCTTCTCCTGTTGTCCCCTTCTCCTGTTGTCCCCATCTCCTGTTGTCCCCCTTCTCCTGTTGTCCCCTTCTCCTGTTGTCCCCTTCTCCTGTTGTCCCTTCTCCTGTTATCCCCCTTCTCCTGTTGTCCCCTTCTGCTGTTGTCCCCTTCTCCTGTTGTCCCCATCTCCTGTTGTCCCCATCTCCTGTTGTCCCCTTCTCCTGTTGTCCCCTTCTCCTGTTGTCCCCTTCTCCTGTTGTCCCCTTCTCCTGTTGTCCCCTTCTCCTGTTGTCCCCTTCTCCTGTTGTCCCTTCTCCTGTTATCCCCCTTCTCCTGTTGTCCCCTTCTGCTGTTGTCCCCTTCTCCTGTTGTCCCCTTCTCCTGTTGTCCCCTTCTCCTGTTGTCCCCTTCTCCTGTTGTCCCCTTCTCCTGTTGTCCCCTTCTCCTGTTGTCCCCTTCTCCTGTTGTCCCCCTTCTCCTGTTGTCCCCCTTCTCCTGTTGTCCCCTTCTCCTGTTGTCCCCCTTCTCCTGTTGTCCCCTTCTCCTGTTGTCCCCTTCTCCTGTTATCCCCCTTCTCCTGTTGTCCCCCTTCTCCTGTTGTCCCCTTCTCCTGTTGTCCCCTTCTCCTGTTGTCCCCCTTCTCCTGTTGTCCCCTTCTCCTGTTGTCCCTTCTCCTGTTATCCCCCTTCTCCTGTTGTCCCCCTTCTCCTGTTGTCCCTTCTCCTGTTGTCCCCTTCTCCTGTTATCCCCCTTCTCCTGTTGTCCCCCTTCTCCTGTTGTCCCTTCTCCTGTTGTCCCCCTTCTCCTGTTGTCCCCCTTCTCCTGTTGTCCCCTTCTCCTGTTGTCCCCCTTCTCCTGTTGTCCCCTTCTCCTGTTGTCCCTTCTCCTGTTATCCCCCTTCTCCTGTTGTCCCCCTTCTCCTGTTGTCCCCTTCTCCTGTTGTCCCCTTCTCCTGTTGTCCCCCTTCTCCTGTTGTCCCCTTCTCCTGTTGTCCCTTCTCCTGTTGTCCCCCTTCTCCTGTTGTCCCCCTTCTCCTGTTGTCCCCTTCTCTTGTTGTCCCCTTCTCCTGTTGTCCCCTTCTCCTGTTGTCCCCTTCTCCTGTTGTCCCCCTTCTCCTGTTGTCCCCTTCTCCTGTTGTCCCCTTCTCCTGTTGTCCCCTTCTCCTGTTGTCCCCCTTCTCCTGTTGTCCCCTTCTCCTGTTATCCCCCTTCTCCTGTTGTCCCCCTTCTCCTGTTGTCCCTTCTCCTGTTGTCCCCCTTCTCCTGTTGTCCCCCTTCTCCTGTTGTCCCCTTCTCCTGTTGTCCCTTCTCCTGTTATCCCCCTTCTCCTGTTGTCCCCCTTCTCCTGTTGTCCCCTTCTCCTGTTGTCCCTTCTCCTGTTGTCCCCCTTCTCCTGTTGTCCCCCTTCTCCTGTTGTCCCCCTTCTCCTGTTGTCCCTTCTCCTGTTATCCCCCTTCTCCTGTTGTCCCCCTTCTCCTGTTGTCCCCTTCTCCTGTTGTCCCCTTCTCCTGTTGTCCCCCTTCTCCTGTTGTCCCCTTCTCCTGTTGTCCCTTCTCCTGTTATCCCCCTTCTCCTGTTGTCCCCTTCTCCTGTTGTCCCCTTTTCCTGTTGTCCCCTTCTCCTGTTGTCCCCTTCTCCTGTTGTCCCCTTCTCCTGTTGTCCCTTCTCCTGTTATCCCCCTTCTCCTGTTGTCCCCTTCTCCTGTTGTCCCCTTCTCCTGTTGTCCCCTTCTCCTGTTGTCCCCTTCTCCTGTTGTCCCCTTCTCCTGTTGTCCCTTCTCCTGTTGTCCCTTCTCTTGTTGTCCCTTCTCCTGTTATCCCCCTTCTCCTGTTGTCCCCCTTCTCCTGTTGTCCCCCTTCTCACCCAGAAATACCATACTCAATTATTTTTCTCACCCTTCAATGAAGACCTAAGATTCCTTCTCCATTGGTGCCTTTTACCTAAAGTGTCTCTCCCTGCAGAGGCTTTACTAGTACCCAGGGTTACATCTTGGTCTGAGTCAAATGATAGCCTGGGATGCATGTGTGTAAGAGCAGGTCCCTGGAGCTGAGTCCTGACCTGTCTGCTTATCACCTCTGGCACCTTGAGCATCATATGTGACTTCTTTGTTCTTCAGTTGTATTCATTCAATAGCATCTGCCTTCCAAAGAGGTCTTGAGGATTCACTATTTCAATATATGTAAATGCTTCTAATGCTGCCTTGCACAGAGACATGCCCATAAGACTTGGAATTGTTTCTTCTGCTTCTTCTATGGCTCATGATCCTTTCAGAGAAGGAAAACCTTTCCTTTGAACTAGCAGGGGGAGGAGAAGGTGGGGTTCTTACCCTCTCAGAATGTGTTGCCCTGGCCATAACATTGCCTTCCTTGCAAAGCTATTTTACATCGAGTTTCTTGAATGATACCACATATTTAAAGTTTAGCATATGAAATCCAAGAAACATCAGTTCCTGAGGAGGGAAGAATATAGAAGTTTCTGCCCCCCCCCCCCCGCCCCAGCTTTCCACAGAATGAAAATAATCTCTGGCAGAAATATGTAAAAAATGTAAGTTTATCTCAAGTTGAAAAATAACATGTAGCTGACCACATGTATCTAGTACCATTGTGCCTGTAACTTGCATTCTCCGTTCTACCTCTCTTCAGACTGGCACAGTGCCCCATAAGGGTGACAAGGACCCAGCACACACTTCTCCATGTGAAACTGTCCTTTGTGTGCTCAGGTGTCCCAGTTTCCCTGTCACTTCTCCTGTAGTATGCTGCCCTGTCTCAGTCAGAGCCCATGCTGTTCAGATTTACCTGTCCATATGGAAGTATCCAGGCTAGGGGGATTGCCATAGCTCTGCATTCCCAATCCTCAGTGTAGTACACAGTACATAGTAGTTTAATTTTGTTGGAAAAAAATGCAAAAAAATAATATCTTGTCTCGCCATTTAACAGTAGAACTAAATAGAATAAATTTTAGGGAAAAAACCCTGAAATTGAAGGTATGTGATGTAGACAGTGTGGTTCTGTTTGGGAGATCTAAGGCATAATCCATAAACAGGGATTGAAAACTGGAAATATGGCCCTCATAAATATTTTATGCAAATTCTAAACTCTTACATGTGTTTTAGTTACTGTGACTATAAACTCATGATCATAATCAGATCATAAATACTCAGCATTCAATCATGTGACTTGGTGTTCATTTCTAAGGCTTTGTTTAATACTACCTTGACTGTCATTTGAATATTCATAAGCGCCTTATTCCTAAGAATAAGGAAATGGGAAACAAAATGAATCTAATATCTGATCTGTGGTTTGTGCTCATTTTCTCAAGAAAACCGGAGAGCACATGAAATCAGAAGTAACAAAGGCTGTCCTTTAGTGTGCCCTTGTGTATTCATTCCCATGCGAGCCTGCAGCACACTACAGCAAATGGTAACTCCCCTAGCAACAGAAGCAATCTCTATCCAGAGTCTAAGTTCTAGCAGCCAGCAAGTTACCTAAGCTATTGATTCTGGTGGAGACTTAGGCTCAGTATATAGTCTCTTCTTAAAAGAATATTGCCCCCACGCATACATGGCAGACTGTTGCAGTCCAAGTCTTAGGTGTTCCCTGAAGACCATGCGTCCCTCTTGGTTTTCTGTCAACTTGATACAAGCTCGAGTTATCTGGGAAGAGAAACCTTAATCAGGAAAATGCCTCCATCAGATTCCTGTAGGTAAGTCTGTAGGGCATTTTCTTGCTAGCTAATTGCTAGAGGAGGGTCCAGCCTATGGAGGCCGTATGACCCCTGTGCAGATGGTCCTGGGGGATAGAAGAAAGCAGCTTAGCAGAGCACGAGGAGTAAGCTAGTAAGCAGTGTTCATTCATGGCCTCTGCTTCAGTTCCTGTCTCCAGGTTCCTGCTCTGACTTCCTGATTTCACATTCCATGACTAAAGACAGTAACTGATAAGCCAAATAACCCCTCTCCTCCACCAAGTTGCATCAGGCCCTGCTGTTTTATCACAACAACAGTAAAGCAAACCAGTAGACCATGCTGGAGGCTTGGTCTGTGGTGCTACCAGGAGTTAGTGGGATTCTCAGGAGGAAGGCCCTAGTGGAAGGAAGTCACATGATTGAGGCATGCTTTGGGGGGAACACTGAGACTCCAGTCCATTCTTCTTTTTGCTTTCTGATCATCATGAAGTAAGCAGCTTTGTTTCTCTATAATACATCCTGCCTTGTCAAAGGCTCAAAGTGATAGGACCAAGTGGTTATGAACTGAAACCATGATCCACAAAGAAACCATTTTTTTTAGTTGATAATCTCAGGCATTTTGTCACAGTGACAAAGCTAAAGAGAGGTACAGAAAGAACAGGAAGTCATGTGCGAGAACAGTATCCACTCGATAGGCATTTCTCCGCCATCCCTAACGTTCCGTCGGAGCTGACAGGCAATGGTATAAATATAACACCCAAAGATGCACATCAGCATCCAACAAAGCAACAACTAACCAGCCCACATCCCGTCACTCAGCCTGCCCCATCGCACAGCATCAAACCCAGGCTCCTTCCTCCATTGTCAATGCGTCACCACCTCTGACACTTCCGTCTAGAAGAATTTTCCCTAATTTACCTGTGTAAGAAAAAATTAAGGCATCAAGAGCCCTCAAATTGTGTTGATGAGCACAAATCTTATTTGAGAATTAAGTATTTCCTACTTGTCTACCAGGACATACTTCCCAAAGCTTTAAAGTTTCCCTAAGTATCCATATCCTGTCTGCATGCAGGCAACAGTGAATCACATCCTCCTTTAAGGAAAGAGATTTGTGTGTGTACGTCAACATCAAGGTTGATTCTTAGACAATCTCACTTTGGTCTGTTGAAAAGGAGATGAATACCTGTGTTATGTCAGATACCGATGTATGCCTTCTGGTATTTACAGAACACATCCTGGACTCCTTGTCCTGTGTTTTGAAGTTACTATGTATTATGTTTACATCTGATTTTAACTGGCTGTGGGCTTCTTTCTTTCTTTCTTTCTTTCTTTCTTTCTTTCTTTCTTTTTTTCTTTCCTTTATGTGTGTATGGGAGGGTAGTATTTAAACTCATAAAACACAAATAATCTTTCTCTTGGAACAGCTGATTCCCTTTTCCTCCAGCTCTGTAGAAACATATTCATTTAACACTCTTTTCAGAGTGATTGGATTTAAACATCATTCTCATAGATTTACATAATTACACGGTGAATTTTTTTTTTTAGAAAATCCAGCATTTTTATTCCCGAAAGACTAGACCTCGAGTGCCATCTTGTGTTTAAAGGGAGAATTGGCATCGTGTGAACAACAGTTCATATTCTAAGATATAAATAAGGGGAAAATAGAATCAAGAAAAAAAATTGTAAAAATGAGTTCTTCCAAGCATAGCGGCACACATAAACAGTTCCTGCACTTGGTGGGTGGGAGACAGGAGGGTCAAGGGTTCGAGGCCTGCATCAGTTACTTCATGAGTTGCAATTGGAGTCAGATGCTGTAAGAGAATATATCCTAAAAACCAAGTGGCAAAACACTTTCCCAGCATTCCTGAGACCCCGGTTTTGACCTGCAGACCACAAAACAAAGAAAGGCAAAGAGGGTAATAAGCAACAATTCCTCCCAGGCCAGTACTTTCTCTCTCCGTAGATGTTTCAGAGAGTCTGAACTGCATACTTCATAGTGCACCCGCTCAGCTCTGATCCTCTTTCCCTCTAGTTTACTTCCGACACCTGATGGTGCTGAGCCATTCCTAATGCCCTCTATTTGTCTGTGAAACTGTCCAGGAAATTAGAATGTATCTGTATGTTATAAAGCTTTTTTAAAAAGGGGGGGGGGTAAGGAGTGGGGGTTAAAAAACAAAGCTTAAGCAGGGTGGTCATCGAGGGCTGGGAGGGGGCGGGGCTGGAGCTGGGGAAAGGTGTGATTCGAAGGATGTCCTGGCAGAACCGGAGTGCAATGTGTTCTCGAACATCTTAGGTCAGGCTGTGTCTGGTGTGTGGAATTGCTGTCTCAGAGGAGGGCTGCTTCGCTGTCCTCTTCGGTGGCGTGAGCGCCTCTTGAAGATAACCGTATCTAGTTACTTAAATGTCCTTTAATGGATTTTTGATTCCTTTCTGCTCTTCTTATGGAGATAGTTGGTTTCACCGATTTCGTGTGGCTTCGTGGCTGTGGCAGAGGATTTGGTAGACCATGGTGTCAACAGCAGAGCTGAGGTTGCTGCCATCCACTTCTCTGCTAAATTTCCTCTGATTCTGCTACAGGTCTGAAGAGCTCTGGCCTGCTCTAGTCTCTCTCTCTCTCTCTCTCTCTCTCTCTCTCTCTCTCTCTCTCTCTCTCTCTCTCTCTCTCTCACACACACACACACACACACACACACACACACACACACACACACACCCTCCCACTACTTGAGATGCAAGGAAGGAGGAAGATTGAGAAGGAAGATAAGAAATCTCATTGGGTTGGGTTGTTTGCGGAAGGACAAAATAATTTCATGATTCCCGCTGTCTGCATAAACCTACTTTTCAGGGGCTTGTTGTAAATTATGTAAGAATTTAAAGTGAGCAAGCGTTAAGGGTGTTTGTTTTACTTTTTTCACTGGGTAATTATGGCATCTTGTGTCATAATTTAATTTGCATTTCTTTCGTAGCAGCAAACATTTCATTTTTATAATTTGGAAACACTATGTCATTGGTGCAGGCTATCCTTGAACTATCTGGGTCTTGATCTTGCACTCTTATTACTCCTGCCTCTGTTTCCCAAGCGCTGGCCCCACCATAGCACTGCAGATGGTTAAGCCAGAGAGCAACGGTGGCAGCCAGTGGGAAAAGCACTAACTGTACCAGCCTGACTACCTCAGTCCCACCCCCTGGAGTCCACATAAAACACCTACTGCAGTGGTACACATCTGTAATCTAGACTCCTTTCATCAGCTTAGAGGCAGAGACAGGAGAATTGCCCAGAAGTTTCCAGGACAGCTAATCTGGAGCAGCAGGAACAAGAGGGGCTCTACCTCAACAAGGTAGAAGGTGAGAACCACTGCCCAGAAGTTGTCCTCTGACCTGCACATTTGCTCTGTACTCTGTGTATGACCCACACACACATGCACGTACATGTGTGATAAACTATTTTAAGTCAGATTTTCTTTAAGACAGAGGTATAGCAGTAGGAACAAAATATGAAAGTCAATTGTTAGAGTTTTTGAAGTCATATTTACCCTACAGAAAGTAAAGTCCTAATGATTTTTATAACTCTTGGCTGACAAAGAGCTGGTTATTCCTGTGTAATCATGTGACCCTGGGTAGAGAGACCTTACTGTCCCTGAGGCTCTGGATGGCTGCGTCCATTAGCACAGGCCTGTGATCCCAGAATTTGAGAAGCAGAGGCAAGAAGGTCAGAAGTTCAAGGTCGTTCTCAGCTACAGAGAGTTCAAAGCCGCCCTGGGCTCCATCAATTAGGTCTTGATAGAGAGCAAGAATGAGCACTAGATGGCTTAAGAGAGGTCATGTCTAGTCCCCAGGAAAAGACTAAACAGGAACCATAAAAACCTAAAACGAGCCCTAGAAGTCACAAGCTGATTCAAAGGTACTGAATTACATGTCACAGCAAAGCACCACCACGTTTAAAGGAAGGTATGACAATCCAAAACGTGACAACACAAAATTACAGCTTTTATTCTCCCATATAAAATGAGTAGTCATGAATATAAGCAGGAGATTCGAAGCCAGAGCGGAAGTCACTAAGGTTGATGATGAAGTTAGTAGTTGTGGACCTTAGAGCAACGATATTGACATCTGATAGAAGATGGCCAACTCAAAATGAACTCAATACTTTTGGATATTTTTATTTTGTCTCATAATGCTTTGTCTAAGCATTTTTTATCATTACTGATGTTTTGCTTATATATTTATGATTTCTGATTTTGTGGTTTTCTGGGCATGTGTATGTACACCCCAGGATTTTTATTTATGTCTTTAGTTTTCTACTCTGGTTTGTTTTCTTATTTGCCAGTTTGTTTTCTAAAGAGAGAGAAAGAAGGCATGGAGTTGAATGGGTAGGTGGGTGGAGAGGACCCAGGAGGAGATGAGGAAGAGAAACCATGATCAGAATATGTCTATGGGAGAAAAAAATCCATTTCAATTAAAATAAAGCCATGAAAAATGTGGAAGAAAGAAAAGGAAGACGTGCAGAAGAATACAGATCATCTATAGCTGCACGTAGCACTCTTGGTTAGCAGTGACTTCAGGGCTGGAGATGCGTCACTCCATGCTTTCCTGGCTTTGTGGGTGACGGGGAGAGCTCTGACAGGGTTCTCAGGTACTAGCTTTGGAACTTGAGTTGCTGCTTCCATTGTTTTACCTTTCTCTAAATCAATTTGGTAAAAAAGAAAAAAAGAAACTTACTGTATGGAGGATGGGTATAATGGTGCATACTTGAAGCTTAGCAATTGGGAGATTGAGGCAGGGGGATCATGAGTTTAAGATTAAGGTGGATTAACTATATCTTCTCTCTAAAAATTATATGTGTGTGTGTGTCTTATTAGTATATTAAAATTTATATATAAATGTGTATTTATAACTTGAAACTCCACTAAAATTAATATCTGTATAGGCACCTACACACCCTCTTCTATTGAAAGACCAGAAAAACACTGTAGAAGAAATCTTTAGTGAGCTTAAAAATGTAGTAAATAAAAGAGAAAGGGGAAACATTGAAAATTAAGAACTTAGGCAACCAAGTAGCAGCAGAGTGGGATGTACCAGAAATACACTCAACCAAGAGAAGAAAGAATATCACGCAAGGATGACAACACTGTGCTCAAATAGCCATAAAGGAAAAACAGGGCATGTCCACAGCACCCAGGAACTCCGGGATATGATCAAAAGGCCTAACTAACTAAGAGTCTTTTAATCTATTCAATGAAATTAGAGTAGAAAATGTTCTAAATCTAGAAAAATAAGTGAACATTTAAAACAGAGGGTTCTTAGAACCCCAAATAGGCATGAGCATAGAAAAACCTCTATATGACTTAGTCAAGATGCAAAAAGTAGAGATAAGAGAAATAATATTAAAAGTTGAAAGGGCAAATTCATTTCCTGATGCCTGCTTTTCCAGATATAGAACTCTCAGCTTCTTCTCCAGCACCATGTCTGCCTGCATGCTGCCATGTTTCCCGCCATGATGATAATGGACTAAGTCTCTGAAACTGGTTTCTCTGTGTAGCCTTGGTTGTCCTGGACTCACTTTGTGGACAGGTTGGCCTCAAACTCACAGAGATTTGCCTGCCTCTGCCTCTGCCTCCCGAGTGCTGGGATTAAAAGCGGGAGCCACCACCACTCTGCTTTTGTTAACACCAGAGAAGAAGTCAGCTGCCAGTCTAGCGTTGGCGACAAGACCACTGAAAACTGCGATGGTGCACATTTTCCCCCTTCACAAAAGGAATCAGCCTGACGGAGGGGAAAAGGAACTGATTATTCACCATCTGAGAACCCTGTTGAGTTCCCAAAGCCAAGACATAAACATTGAACCCAGAGAGGAGACTAAGGGGATCTCACATTCCCTTTAAAACCTCAAACATGGGAAAGTCTCTTTCTCATTTACCTTTGCTTTCAAATAAAGAAGATGGTTATGATGGGGCCACATCGACAGACAATAGGAGGAGTGGATTGGTTAGCAGTGAAGTGCAAAATGAAGATGGAAGAAGTGGAGATGTGTCTCAGTTTCGGTATGTGGAACTTACTGGAAGAGATAGTGTCATTTGACCCACTTGCCAAGGAACAAGAAGAATTCCTAGGGGGTGAGAAAACCAGCTGGTGGCTTTGATTCCATACAGTGATCAGCAGTTATGGCCAAGAAGAACAAAGCTGTATGTGATGGCATCTGTATTTGTCTACCTGCTCCTCTCTGGATTGGCTGTGTTTTTTCTTTTCCTTTGTTTATTGATGTGAAGTATATTAATGTAAAATCAGCCTACGTCAGTTGTAATTTTCAGAAGCAAACTATATATTTAAACATTACAAACACACTAAATATAACAAGCAATAACTATTATTCCGTTGAAGTTGAAAACATCACTGCTCAAGTTCAGTTTTCAAAAACAGTTCTTGGGAAGGCACGCTCAAACAACATACCTAACATCGGTATCAGTCTGCTTGATATGAATCAGATGACTATACAGTACTCATAGTTATTGCAGAGGCAATGAGTTACATGTATGAATTCTGTACACTGATCTCCATCACAGTACACAACATAATACTCATGATGCAAGTTACTGTAACAACAACATACTTTGGATACTCTGAGGAAATATCGCAGGAGAGGTACCAGTATGTCAACTGTGGAAGGAACACAACTTACCAGTTGGCCCACTCTGAGTGTCTAAATGTCCTGCAGCCACAACAGTGAACTCTACAGGAGATGTAATTAGAGCCTCTTCGTGAGCATCTTCAGAACTGTCAATAAGGAGGTACTGCCTAGAAGGGCATCTTTAATTGAGCATGTCTAAAGTTTACACTCAGACACTGAGGGTTCAGCTGACAGAATCTGGTCCTTACACAGTTAGTGGACCCTCGTTCTACAATGACGATTTGCTCCCACCAAGAACTTTTACTAGATCATAAGTTAACCGACTGCCTTTCTTTCACCTTTGTTCCCAAGGTAAAAAAATGAGACTTCCTCTAAACACAATAAATTATTATATAAAAGTGATATATTTAATCTGTATCTCTATTGATGATACAGTTCTATCATGAACATAATTTGAAAAATAACTTCTGATGGTTTTCATGTGAAATTATTGAAAGCCTATTGTTCATGGAGGACTTTTAAAAACTGATTTGTTTTATAAATTCCCATTCTTACATGCTAGTCTTTCAGCAATATGATAACTTAGCTATTAAGTGAAAGTTTTTAGCCTTGAATTTGTTGAAATTCTACTCATTTGCATGATTTTGTTTTATTTCTAGCTAATGGTTGCGTAATATTTACCAACCATAACAGTCTGCCAAATTCTGTTCTTCACTTTATAAGAACCTCTCGGTAAATGTTTCATGTGTAGCTTTTGAACTTTCTGTGTGATCTTCAAACATATTCCTTTAATGTACAATATTGTAAATTAACTGCATGGTTTTTAAAAAAATACACTGAAAGGGAGGGAGAAGTAGGAGTGGCTAAGTTGGTAAAATGTTTGCCTTCTGAGCAAAGGAACCTGAGTCTCATCTACAGAACCCATGTAAAAATGCCAGACATGGTGGCATGTGCCTGTGACCGAGAGCAGGGAGGTACAGGCAGGAGAATTACTGACACTCACTGGCCTGCTAGTTGAACCTGATTGATGAGCCTATAGGCCACAGAAAGTCCCTGCTCAAAAGAGGTTGGCTGCATTTCTGAGAATGACACCCAAGGTCGCTCTCTGGCCTGCACATGTTGTATGCATTAGAGAAAGGCGAAACAACGGAAGCAACAACTCAAGTTCCAAAGCTAGTACCTGAGAATCCTGTCAGAGCTCTCCCCACCACCCACAAAGCCAGGAAAGCATGGACCGATGCATCTCAAGCCCTGGAGTCACTGCTAACCAAGAGCGCTAGATCCAGCAACACAGCTGGGCGCTGTGTGCACACCTTTGATCCTAGCATTCAGAAGGCAGAAGCAGGCGGATCTCTGTGAGTTTGAGGCTAGCTTGGTCTACAATGAGAGTCCCAAGACAGTCAGGACTGTTACATAAAGAAATCCTGTCTCTCGAAAAAACAAAAATTATATACTCAAATGCAAGTGAAATGCTAACAGACTCACTCTGTCAAGCCAGCTGTAACCAAATACCAAACTGGATAAAGATATAGCAAAAAAGAAAAGTAGACCAATATCATTGCTGAACAGAGATGAAAAGGTTCCCTGTAAAATACTTGTAAATCAAATTCAAGAACACAATATGAAGATCATGGACATGACCAAGTTGATTTTTTCCCAGGGATGTGAGGTGTTCCATCTAAATATATACCATACATAAGTAGATTTGAAAATGTATAAACATCTCAACAGATGCTGAAAAGGCCTTTGATGAAGTTCAGCAGCACCCTTCATGACAGAAGCCTTGAGGAACCTAGAAACAGAAGGAAGATACCTCAACATAATAAAGGCTACGTGACGAAGCTGGAGCCACCATTATACAACATAGAAAACAAGAAGCATTTCCTCTCACACATGAAGCAAGAGTTAAAAATAGGGCTTGATGCTTCAGCTAAAGTTATAGACAAGAAAGAAAAACAAGAGGTATAAATAGGAAAAGAAGTGAGAATTCCCCTTCTTGCAAATAGCATGATCCTAGATTCCAGAAGTCCTAAAGATGTACCAGAATAGTCTTTAAAAGAATAGCATTTTCAGAAAAGTAATAGAAGACAACATCAGCATGCAAAATCTAGCAGTAGCCTTTCTGTATACCAACATACTAAGGAAAAAATCAGAAAAAAATCCCATTCCCAATAAAAATAAAATACTTAGGAATGAACCTGAGGAGGTAAATGACATTTATAATGAAAACTTTAAGAGACTAAAGAAAGTACAGAGGACATTAGAAGACGGAAAGGACTTGCACAGTCCCAAATTGGCCAAACTGACATTGTGAAAATGAGTTATGTGAAGACTAACATTGTGAAAATTTTACCAAAATTGATCTACAGACTCAACATGAACTTCAAAAAACTCCTGTAACATTTAGGGTGTGAAGAGGACATAAGAAGATAGATAATGATGTTTAATTAGATAGAAAGATAGATAGATAGATAGATAGATAGATAGATAGATAGATAGAACGAACACATAGACATATATGCAAATGAAACCTATTTGTATGCTAACTTTAACTTAATATTTTAAAGAACTAGATTCATATAAACTAATATGGGGAAGACCAAAAAGAGACTAATGAGCACAACTGAGCCATGGGACAATCACCAAACAAAAGAGGACTTGGGTAATTGAATGGGTTCAGAAGAAGGGACAGAAAAATATTTGAAGAAACTGTTAAGGCTGAAATCGTTCCAAATTTGATGAAAATCTTGAAGTCACATACCAAGAAACTTCATGAATCCTAGGATAAGGAATATTCAGAAACACCAAAGTCTATGCTAATCAAATCTCTGGAACTCAGAGATGAGAAAAATCTTAAAACAGCAAATCAGCCTGGCTCAGTGTTAAAGGGCTTGTTTGGCAAGAATGAGACACTGTGTTTTAACTCTAGCACCACAAAACACACACACACACACACACACACACACACACACACACACACACACACAGATACTACAAGCTAGCAAAGGATTTTTAATTCATATGTAGAAAATAAATGATAACATCCAATAGCATCATGTCAGAAAGCACGCAGGCAAAATATTATTATTTCAAGCACCGTTAACTGCTTGAAACTGTCCAGCTTGCATCCTATACCCAATAAATGTTATCTTTCTGAAATAAAGCTCTCAGATCAATAAATCTAATGAAGAAATTTCTTGAAAGACAATAGCCAATGAGAATTAAAAATAGACAACTGGTCAGTGTTGGCGCACGCCTTTCATCCCAGCACTGAAGAAGCGGAGGCAAGCAGATCTCTGAGTTTCAGGCTAGCCTGGTCTACAGAGAAAGATCCAAGACAGCCTGAGGTACACAGAAAAACCTTGTCTTGAAAAAACCAAAAAGAAAAAAAACTAGGTAAAGGCTTGTGGGGAATCTCGTTGGCACAGCACTTGTACAGCACCCATGAGGCTTTGGGTTTGATCATCAGTACTACAGGGAAAAGGGAAAGAAAACAAATGGATAACCTAAATAATTACATGCCTGACACATTGAATCTAGGCCTAAAAATACCTGCAAAAAGCACTAAGCTCAGATGGTATCCTTGGAGAATTTTCCTACACACTTAGGAAAATAACAGAAATGTACACAAAATCTTTCAGAAAACAGATTAGGAAGGAGCAGCCGCCAGCACCTGTCGCAAAGTGTTAACATGATGGGAAAGCCAAGTACATGTAAAGTGGGACTCAGTGTGCGTCGTGTGCATAAATGCAAAAGGAAAGAGCTGGCCACAGTGGCACTCACCTGTCACCTCAGTACTTAGGAGACTGAGGCAGGAGGCCAGCCTGGGCTAAAGAAAACAGAAGAGCAGGGGGCGTGGAGATCTTCCTCGACTTAATAAAACACATCTGTGAGGAATCAACGCCATCCAGCAAATGCCTCATCTCTATGTCTCTTGATTTTCACTAATAAGTTTTTCACAAGAGGCAAAACAAAACAAAGTGAACAAACTATTATTTATTCCATAATTGTTAAGGAAATTTTCACATCTGGACTGGTCCCTCGGATAGTCTTGGTAGCATGACTTAGGCTCTCCACCATCTTTACCATCTTGGTCACTTTTCCAGAAGTTAAGATTTCTTTCTGTTAAAACAACCTCCTGTTGTAGTGGGCTGAATAGAGACCCCTCCCTCTCCATTCTTACCTTTCCCCTGGCTGCATCTCATACTAAGATGATTGAAAAGCAATGTCTACAAATGTAATTAGTTACAGCGAAACCCCACTGAACAGAGGAGTGTTCTACAGCCAGGACGTTGGCCTTGAGAAAAGAAGGTTGGACATGGTGACACACACCTGAAATCCCTGCACTCTGAGGCAGGAAGCTGAGACATAAATAGATGGAGTGTGAGGCCTGGCTGGACTTTGTTTTGGGGGAAGGGGAGGACACAGAGATATGCCAGGGAAGGTAGCTCCGTGGAGTGGAAGCGGAGGTTGAAACGATGAGGCAAGGGCTTCAGGGAGCCAATAGAAGCTGGCTGTAGACAAGGAGGATTCTTTTGGATTCCTGCCTGGAACCTTCAGAAGGAAGAGGCCAAACCCGGACCTCCAGCCTCTCAAGCTCTCTGAGGAAAAAGTGTCTGCTGCAGTAGTCCTTTACCCACAGTTCAGCCATCCAAAGTCAACCACAGTTTATAAAGATTAAGTAGGAAAATCTAGGGAAAAAAGCATTCTTCAAATGCATGCATCCTGAGTAACATGATAAAATGGCAGCCCCTTAGCCCACCTTCTCACCCAGAGTGAGACCTGGCCCTCAGTCCAGCACTCCACCACACGCTATCCACCCATGCCACTCAGTAGCTGACTGGGTCATCAGGCACCATGATAGTATCTCAGAAAGCACTTGCTTTCCTTAACAGTAGCTTCCAAAGCATGATGTAATGGTGATGTAATTTGGACATGCCAAAGAAGCTGTAAACTGCTTCCTGCAAAGAGAAAGTCTGGCTTAATCAGCAAATTCCTTTGCTGATTAACCATGTGGAGGGTTACCTTTGAATCTTCTGTTTGTGAAGAGAGAAACAGAAATGTGTCTTAGTGCCGTTGCCCCTCACAGCACAGTCAGTGTCAAAAGTTAGTGCACAAGACATAAAAGGCATTAAGTGTATGCAGGTATGTATGGAGGCTGCACAGGTGGGACCTGACACTGGACGTGGTTGCAGGCATCCACTGGAGGTCCCACACATATGCAGGAAAGAGGCAAAGAGGGCATTTCAAAACCAAGTTTGTGGTCATTTCTCATGGTGGCCCTAGCTATGCAGCATGCTGTTTTTACCTTTGCAATATGACAGCATTTACCATTAATCCCCAGCACATTTGTTTCTCTCACTACTGTTCCACTGGAAAGTGCACACTGAAATAAAAAGTCATGGTTGGTCAACATTCAGAATGACGTCATGTCCCAAGCCCATCGTTCCAGGACACTGTTCTATCTTTCTGTTTCATTCCACCTGCTTGATTTATCTTCCTTAAGTGTAATTCATCTCCCACAGTTTATAGATGCCTCTGTTTTCCTGTTTTACAGGTTTGGGCTCACTAAGTGCCAGTTCGCTAGAGAAAATAAATTGCCTCAACGCAGTAACAATCGCTTCTTCAAAAAGAAGGTTGTCCACCCATCTCCAAGTAAATTGGATTTAGCTTTTTTTTCTATCTAAACTATTGTTTATTATTATAAACTTAAACTATTGCTCAACTCAAATAAGTTTGAGTACATGCAGCTTAAAGAGTATTATTTCAACTCTACCAAAATCAGTTCAATAAACTAATTATATAGGAGTTGAAGATTTTAAAATTGGACTAGATTTTGTATTTTCAAGCCTACTATGCTCCTTAATATGTTAATATACAATTTGAAAAGTCAATGCTAGGCTTCAAACTGTGAAAAAGTAGCCAAACCCAAAAAGGCCTGGACACTGACTCCTGATGTTTCATGTTGGCAACATGGTTGAGAGGAAAAAAGTAGCATCTATTGTAGGTTTTTGTGTTTAAAACCCAATTTTTCAGTGAAACTGTGGGTAGTTGGGAATGAAATGCAGGTCATGAGATGGAAGAGAGAGCTCATAACTAAAGCAGAAGTCCCCGAGGAAGGAGAGGGCAGCTTGGCATATGGGGTCACAGGACTTAGAACCAGACTCTTCACAGTCGGCTCTGGAGTCAGTCACTTCCCACTCAGCTGGGGCTGGGGCTGTGTCCCCAGAAGAGGTTCTGTAAATATTCCTTCTAATAACTGCTCCAGCTGAGGGGATTCTCTGACCACGCGCTCTGTGTGTAAAAATCTCCTTGTAGGCTGGAGAGTCCTAAAAAGCACTAGCTGGAGATGCCCCCTGCCACCTGATCATTAAGCCATCTCAGTGTATGAGTGCCAGCCACAACAGCTTCCTTCACTCACTGTTCTAAGGACCCCACTCCAACCCCTTCCCCTACTACCTCTCACTGTCCTGGCTGCCTTTGCACTGCCTCAGCAGTGCCCTCTCTTCCTCCTCATCCTGGTAAGTACACTCGGTTCCTCCTGTGAATGGCCATCCTGTCAACTCCCTTCATGGCTCCCCACAGACTAAGGGATCCGTAAGGGCTGGTAAGACACAGTTCGTTCCAGCCTTCTCTATTTTTTCCTTGAGGTCTCTCTCTTCCCTTCACACAGCCTCTGCCTTCCTGCATCGTCACCATTTTCACATGTAGATGAGGTCATTTGTTCACGTTGATAAGTATAGTGATGTCTGTCTATGCTTTTTCAAACTGCCTCCTACAGCTCGCATCTGCTATTGTCACCAGATTTCAAATGACTTCATCACTTCCCATTTCCTTTAGGGTGAAATTGGGGTTCCTTGATTTTCTCAAACCTATCTGTCTTTTTCAGTAAGATTTCTTAACCCTTGTCCCTGCATCTAGTGGGTCACATTTCTTCATTATCTGCATTTTTTTTCTTTAAAAAAAAAAGATTCTATTTATTCTATGTATTTGAGCACTCTATCTGCATGTATTCCTGCAAGCCAGAAGAGGTCATTAGAGAGTATAGATAGTTGTGAGCCACCATGTGGTTGCTGGGAATTGAACTCAGGACCTTAGGAAGAGCAGACAGTGCTCGTAACAACTGAGCCATCTCTCCAGGCCCCTATTTTTTCTGTTTTAAAAAAATTTACCGTTATTTATTTACATGTACATGTGTGTATGTCTGTCTATGTGCATGTGCCTGAAGTTAGGAGTATCCCTTGGAGCTAGAGTTACAAGCAGTTGTAAGCTGCCTGGTGCGGATGCCAGGAGTTTAATTCTGGTCCTCTGAGAAAAGAATGCATGTTCTTAACTGCAGAGTCATCTCCCCAGCTCTCCTGCTTTATTTTAACATTTAAAAAGCACAGTTTCTTCACTTCCAACTTCTAACACTATTCCTTCCTCTTAACATTCTAGTACCTAGGCATCCTCTTCCATTCAGTTCAGATAAAGGATGAGCATCTCTCATGCGAAAACTGATACCAGAAAAAACTCCACTGCCCTGCTGATCTATGTATAAAATTACTTACATGTACAAAATTACCATCAGTTCATAAGTTATATGTGAAACGTTTTTAAATTATTACTAGTTCTTTGAGAATTACATACAGTGTGTTCTGATCATATTTATCCCTCCCCCAATCACAGGTAAGTTTTGTGTGTAAGCTTGGGCTATCACAAGAGATTTCGTTACGTGTGCGCAGACAGTCCAAAAATCCAAAACACCTCTGGTTTCCCAAAGTTCTCATAAGGCAAACTCAGCCCATGCTAACCTTTCTAGAGGTTTCCCAAAAAGTCTAACAGCACTTCTCTCTTGGCCACATCATCCTATGATTTCTTTTGCTGTATTAACAAATTACCCAACACACACTTAGTGTTTCACAGTTCTGGGTGCCAGGAATTCTGGCACATCTTAGCCAATCCTCTTCTCACAGTGTCATAAGTCTTTTGAGAACTTTAAGGCTGGAACTGGGGAAGTACCTCTATCTTCAGTCTGAGCAAGGTAGAATGCCTTTCCCTACGATGTACCTGTAAGGGGCTGGAGAGATGGCTCAGTGGTTAAGAGCGCCGCCTGCTCTCCCAAAGGTCCTGAGTTCAATTCACAGCAACCAAATGGTAGCTCACAATCACCTCTAATGTGATCTTTTGTCTTCTTCTGGCCTGCCAGTGTACATGCAGGCAGAGCACTGTATACATAATAATAAATAAATAATTATTTTTTAAAAAGATGTAAGTGTAAGCCAGCACTTATATAGTAAGTATAAGTCCCCAGGATGAGCTAATGAATAACAAAAAGGTTGGGAGAAGAGTGTAAAACATATCATTTAGAAGGTTTTAAAAGGGAGGAAGGCTGGAGAAATGGCTCTGCAGTTAAAAAGCTCTTACTGCTCTTGTGACAGCTATTCAGTTGCCAGCACCCATGGAGGGTGTTCACAACCTTCCAGCTCCAGGGGATATAGCAGTGTCTTCTGGATTTTGCACACACTGTATTTACATATATAAACATCACACACATACACACACACATGCATGTACACGCACGTACACACATTCAATACACAACAGTTTCTATAAAAGTTTTTAAAGGATGTATGTCCTCATTCAGATGATTATCAGCATTAGATCTCTCATTGTTTTTTCCCACTAAGTCCAATACATTTCTCTCATGTTTCCCACCACAGCTGAAGGTTCTCATAATTATGAAACGGAAAGTGAAGAAGAGGTTTATGAAGTACCACAGGAGTGGAAAAATAAAAACTCACCAGAAGAAAGTGAATACGAAGCACCATTGGAAGACGAAGTGGACACCCTGGTTGCCTGGACCAGTTCTCTTAATGTAGATTCTTTGGAGAATGACAGCTAGCCCACAAGGATTTCACACAGCACCCAGCTATAGCGCAGCCTCATTGGATCACTTTTGGAAGATGCTCAGAACATAGCTTCTGCTCTCTATCCCTGTTGGTCTTATCTTTCTACAAGCACAAAATACAAATATAAGTCAATGAATTTGTTGCTGTAGGTTTTTAAAACTCTATTCCTGTTTGGAACTAAGTAATCAAAATTGAGTGCTTACTGCAGTGTTCTGTCAATGCTGTTACACATATTCCCACAATCCATAGGGTACAGAAACTAAGTTCTTACCAGCAACAGGCAGTGGGACAGGAATAATGCTGAAGAACGAAAGGAAGGACAGGCATTTCAGAGCATGGACTTAACCCAGGTAGAGAAACCTGTGGCTTCACCTGTAACCTGCCTAGGACCCTGTGTCCTCTGTCATGAAGAGAGGAGACACCACATCCATGCTTCAGTTTCCCTAGATGTCCACTCATCTCTAAACATCTTTGTTTTTTAAATTTTTTTAATTAATTTATTCAGATTACAGCTCAGTTGTTATGCCATCACTTGTATCCTCCTATTCCTCCCTCCCTCCCACTTTCACCTTATTCCCCTCTGCTAGGTCTATGACAAAGGGCGACCTCCTCCCCCTCTATATAGTCACAGGCTATCAAGTCTCATCTTGGTAGCCTGCTTATTCTTTTCTTGAGTGCCCTCAGGCCTCCCCACCAATGGGAGGTGGTTAAATACAGGGCACCAGAGTTCATGTCAGAGTCAGTCCCCACTCTCCACATAACTGTGGAGAATGTCCTGACCATTGGCTAGATCAGAGTAGGGGTTCAATGTTTACTATTGTATTGTCCTTGGTTAGTGCAATAGTTTGAGCAGACCCTTCTGGGCCCTGATCCACCCGTCACAATGTTCTTCTTGTAGGTTTCTGTGACCCTCTGGATGCTTCTATTTCCCCATCTCCTATATTTGTCTTACCTAGAGTCCCTGTAGGCTGTCCACACATCTATCCCAATCTCCTGGTAAGTGAAGACTTTCATGGAACATGCCTTTTGGGCTAGTGCCCACTTATAAGTGAGTATATACCATGTGAGTCTTTCTGCTTCTGGGTTAATTCACTCAGTAGGATCATTTCTGGTTCCATCCACTTGTCCACAAATTTCGGGAATTCATTGTTTTTTAATAGCTGAGTAGTATTCCATAGTGTAAATCTACCACAGTTTCTTTATCCATTCTTCTACTGAGGGACATTTAGGCTGTTTCCAGGTACTGGCAATTATGAATAAGGCTGCTATAAACATAGTGGAGCATATGTCCTTATTGTGTGGTGGAGCATCTTCTGAGTATATCCCAAGGAGTGGAATAGCTGGGTCTTGCAGAAGCCCTATTCTCAGTTTTCTGAGAAAGCGCCAGATAGATTCCCAAACTGGTTGTACAACTTTGCATTCCCATCAGCAATGAAGGAGTGTTCCTCTTTCTCCACATCCTTGCCAGCGTGTGGTGTCTCTTGAATTTTTGATCTTAGCCATTCTGATGGGTGTAAGATGGAATCTCAGAGCTGTTTTGATTTGCATTTCCACGATGACTAAAGATGTTGAGCATTTCTTTAAGTGTTTCTCAGCCACTCGATATTCCTCTATTGAGGATTCTGTTTCTCTGCCCCATTTCTCAGTTGGGTTATTTGGTTTGGTGGTGTTTAATTTCTTGAATTCTTTATATATTTTGGATATTAGACCTTTGTCACTTATAAGGTTGGTGAAGATCTTTTCCCAGTCGGTAGGCTGTCACTTTCTTCTGTTGACAGTGTCTCCTGCCTTACAGAAGCATCTCAGCCTCATGAGGTCCCATTTATTAATTTTTGACCTTAAGGCCTGAGCTGTCGGTGTTCTGTTCTGGAAGTTGTCTCCTGTGCCAATGTGTTCCAGGCTCTTCCCCACTTTTTCTTCTAACTGATTTATGTCTCTGGTTTCATGTTGAGGTCTTTAATACACTTTGACTTGAGTTTTATGCAAGGTGACAAATATGGGTCTAATTGCAGTTTTCTACATTTAGACATCCAGTTAGACCAGCACCATTGGCTGAAGATTCTATCTTTTTTTCATTGAATAGATTTGGCTTCTTTGTCAAAAATCAAGTGGTCATATGTGTGTGGATTAATTTCTGGGTCTTCAATTCAATTCCTTTGATCAACCAGCCTATTTCTGTGCCAGTACCATGCCACTTTAACTACTATTGCTCTATAGTACAGCTTGAGATTGGGTCTGGAGATTACTCCTGAGGATCTTTTATTGTACAAGATTGTTTTTAGCTATTCTGGGTTTTTTGTTTTTCCATATGAAGCTGATAATTGATATTTCAATGTCTTTAAAATTGTGTAGATATTTTGATAGAGTTGCATTGAATATGTAAATTTTTTGGTAAGATGGCCATTTTTACTACATTAATTCTCCTGATCCATGAACAAGGGAGATCCTTTGTCTGGTGATGTCATGTTCAATCTCTTTCTTCAGAGATTTAAAGTTTTTTCAAACAAGTTCTTCACTTGCTTGCTTAGAGTTACTCCTAGATATTTTATGTTGCTTGTGACTATCTTGAAGGGTATAGTTTTCCTAATTTTTTCCTCTGTATGATTGTCATTTGTATATAGGCAGGCTACTGACTTTTTTGAGTCCTTGTATTTGGAGCACAGATGTTCAGAATTGTGATGTCATCTTGGTTGATTTTTCCTTTTATGAGTATGAAGTGTCCTTCCTCATTGCTTTTGATTAATTTTGGTTGAAAATCTATTTTATTAGATATTAAAATGCCTACACCAGCTTGCTTCTTGTGACTGTTTGCTTGGAATATTTTTCTAGCCTTTTACCCTGAGGTAATGTCTGTCTTTGTGGGTGAGATGTGTTTCTTGAATGCAGAAGAATTTTGGATCTTGTTTATGCATCCATTCAGTTAGTCTGTGTATTTTTATTAGCGAGTTGAGACCATTGATATTGAGAGATATTAATGACAAGTGACTGTTAAGTCCCTTAATTTTTGATGTTGGGTACAGTAGAGAGTTTGTGTGGTTGTGTTTTTGTGATGCTGTAGTTATCTATTTCCTGTGTCAGTTTTGGTTGCAGCTCCCTTTGGGATGGAGTTTTCCATCTGTAAAGCCGAATTTCTGGATAGGTACTGTTTGAATGTGTTTTTCTCATGGAATATTTTGTTTTCTCCATCAATAAATATTGATAGTTTTCCTGAGTATAGTAGTCTGGCCTGGCATCTGTAGTTTCTTAGGGTTTGCAGGACCTCTGTCCAAGCCTTTCTTGCTTTTATAGTCTCTCCTGAGAAGTTGGGTGTAATTCTGATAGGTTTGCCATTGTATGTTACTCTGCCTTTTTCTCTTGCCGCTTTTAATATTTTTCTTTTTTTAATTATTTTTTAATTTATTATTATTACATTTCAATGGTTATCCCATCTCTTGTATCCTCTCATTCCTCCCTCCCTCCCATTTTCCCCTTACTCCCCTCCCTTATGACTGTGACTGAGGGCGACTTCCTCGCCCTGTATAAACTCATAGGGTATCAAGTCTCTTCTTGGTAGCCTGCTATCCTTCCTCTGAGTGCCACCAGGTCTCCCCATTCTGAGGACGTGGTCCAATATGAGACACCAGAGTACGTGCGGAAGTCATATCCCACTCTCCACTCAACTGTGGAGAATGCCCTGTCCATTGGCTAGATTTGGGTAGGGATTTGAAGTTTATGGCCTGTATTGTCCTTGGCTGGTGCCATAGTTTGAGCAGGAATCCTGGGCCCAAATCTGCCTATCATAATTTTCTTCTTGTAGGTTTCTACGATCCTCTGGATCCTTCTACTTTGCCCACCCATGCTTCTCTCATCTAGAGTCCCAATAGGATGTCCTCCCCTCCATCCCAGTTTCCTGGTAAGTGAAGATTTTCATGGGACATGCCCCTTGGGCTAGTATGCAGATATAAGTGAGTATATACCATTTGACTCTTTCTGCTTCTGGGTTAATTCACTCATTATGATCATTTCTATTTCAATCCATTTGACCACAAATTTCTGGAATTCCTTGTTTTTAATAGCTGAGTAGTATTCCATGGTGTAAATGTACCACAGTTTCTTTATCCATTCTTCTACTGAGGAACACTTAGGCTGTTTCCATGTTCTGGCTATTATGAATAAAGCAAATTTCCTTGCTGTGTGTTGGAGCATCTTCTGGGTATATCCCAAGGAGTGGAATAGCTGGATCTTGAGGAAACCCTATTTCCAGTTTTCTGAGATAGCACCAGATAGATTTCCAAAGTGGCTGTACTAGATTGCATTCCAATGAGCAATGAAAGAGTGTTCCTCTTTCTCCACATCCTCGCCAGCATATGGTGTTGCTTGAATTTTTGGTCTTAGCCATTCTGATGGGTGTAAGATGGAATCTTAGAGTTGTTTTGATTTGCATTTCCCTGATGACTAAGAAGGTTGAGCATTTTTTAAGTGTTTCTCAGCCATTTGATATTCCTCTGTTGAGAATTCTCTGTTTAGTTCCAAGCCCCATTTCTCAATTGGGTTATTTGGTTTGATGATGTTTAATTTCTTGAGTTCTTTATATATTTTGGATATTAGACCTTTGTCAGATGTAGGGTTTGTGAAGATCTTTTCTCAGTCTCTAGGCTGTTGCTTTGTTATGTTGACAGTGTCTCCCGCCTTACAGAAGCTTATCAGCCTCATGAGGTCCCATTTATTAATTGTTGACATTAATGTCTGGGCTGTTGGTGTTCTGTTCAGGAAGTTGTCTCCTGTGCCAATGTGTTCCAGGCTCTTCCCCACTTTTTCTTCTAACTTAGTGTCTCTGGTTTTATGTTGAGGTCTTTGATCCACTTGGATTTGAGTTTTGTGCAAGGTGACAAATATGGGTCCAGTTGCGTTTTTTTACACATAGACATCCAGTTAGACCAGCATCATTTGTTGAAGATGCTATCCTATTTCCATTGAATAGATTTGGCTTCTTTGTGAACAATCAAGTGACCATGTGTGTGTAGATTCATATCTGCGTCTTCGATTCGATTCCACTGATCAACCAGCCTGTTGCTGTGCCAGTACCATGCTGTTTTAATTACTGTTGCTTTATAGTACAGCTTGAGATCAGGTATGGTGATTCCCCTGGAGGATCTTTTATTGTACAAGATGGTTTTAGCTATTCTGGGTTTTTTGTTTTTCCATATGAAGTTCAGAATTGAGCTTTCAATGTCTTTAAAAAATTGTATAGGTGTTTTGATAGGGATTGCATTGAATCTGTAGATTGCTTTTGGTAAGATGGCCATTTTTACTATGTTAATTCTCCTGATCCATGAGCAAAGAAGATCATTCCATCTTCTCATGTCATCTTCAATCTCTTTCTTCAGAGTTTTGAAATATTTTTTTCAAACAAGTCCTTCACTTGCTTGGTTAGAGTAACTCCTAAATGTTTTATATTGCTTGCGGCAAATGTGAAGGGTGTGGTTTTCCTAATTTCTTCCTCTGCAAGCTTGTCATTTGTGTATAGGAAGGCTACAGACTTTTTTTGAGTTAACTTTGTATCCAGCCACTTTGCTGAAGGTGTTTATCAGCTGTAGTAGTTCTCTGGTGGAATTTTGAGGGTCACTTATGTACACTATCATATCATCTGCAAATAGGGATAATTTGACTTCCTCCTTTCCCATTTGGATACCCTTGATCTCCTTTTGTTGTCTTATTGTTCTGGCTAGAACTTCAAGTACTATATTGAAGAGATATGGAGAGAGTGGGTAGCCTTGCCTAGTACCTAATTTTAGTGGAATTTCCTTGAGTATTTCTCCATTTAATATGATGTTGGCTATTGGCTTGCTGTATATAGCCTTTATTATGTTTAGGTATGTGCCTTGTATTCCCTATCTCTCCAAAACTTTAAACATGAATGGGTGTTGGATTTTGTCAAATGCTTTTTCTGCATCTAAGGAGATGATCATGTGGGTTTTTTCTTTCCATTTGTTTATATGGTGGATTACATTGATGGATTTCCATATATTAAACCATCCCTGCATGCCTGGAATGAAGCCTACCTGGTCATGGTGAGTGATATCTTTGATGTGTTCTTGTATTCGTTTTGCAGATATTTTATTGAGTATTTTTGCATCAATGTTCATAAGAGAAATTGGTCTGAAATTCTCTTTCTTTGTTGGGTCTTTGTGAGGTTTAGGTATCAATGTGACTATGGGTTCATAGAATGAATTTGGTAATGTTCCATCTATTTCTATCTTTTGGAGTAGCTTGAAGAGTATTAGTATAAGTGCCCCCTTGAAGGTCTGGTAGTATTCTGCACTGAAACCATCTGGCCCTGGGCTTTTTTTGGTTGGGAGACTATCAGTGATTGCTTCTATTTCTGTAGGGGAAATGGGACTATTTAGCTTGTTTATCTGTTCTTCACTCAATTTTGGCAAGTGAAATTGATTAAGAAAATCGTCCATTTCCCTTAGCTTTTCAAATTTTGTGGCATATATGCCTTCGAAGTAGGATCTTATGATTCTTTGTATTTCTTCAGTGTCTGTTGTTATGTCTCCCCTTTCATTTCTGATCTTGTTGATTTGGATACTGTCTCTCTGCCTTTTAGTTAGTTTGGCTAATGGTTTATCTATCTTGTTAATTTTCTCAAAGAACCAGCTCTTGGTTTTGTTGATTCTTTGGACTGTTTTCTTAGTTTCTAATTTATTAATTTCAGCCCTGAGTTTGATTATTTTCAGATGTCTACTCCTCTTGGGTGTTTCTGCTTCTTTTTTTCCTAGGTCTTCTAGCTGTGTCGTTAAGTTGCTTACATGTGATGTTTCCAATTTCTTTTAAAGGCACTTAGTGCTATGAATTTTCCTCTTTTTTATGAATTTTATTTTTTAAATTAATTTGTTCATATTACATCTTGATTGTTAGCCTTTCCCCTGTTTCCTCCCATTATTCCCTCTCTCCCACTTTCCCCCTTCTCCCCTCCCTTATGTCTGTGATTGAGGGAGACCTCCTCCCCCTATATATGCTCTAAGAATATCAAGTCTCTTCTTGGTAAATTGCTATCCTTCCTCTGAGTGCTGCCAGGCCTCCCCATCCAGGGGACATGGTCAGAAAAGGGGCACCAGAGTTCATTTGAGAATCAGATCTCACTCTCCACTCAATGGTGGAGAATATCATGTTCGTCAGCTAGGTCTTGGTAGGGGTTCGAAGTTTACTGCCTATTTCTTCTTGGCTGGTGCTTTAGTTTGAGGAGGACCCCAGGACCCAGATCTGCTGTCATAAAGTTGAATTTTCCTCTTAGCACTGCTTTCAATGTATCCCACAAATTTGGGTATGTTGTTCCTTTATTTTCATTGAATTTCAAGAAGTCCTTAATTTCTTTGTTTATTTCTTCCCTGACCCAGGTGTCATTTAGCAGAGAGTTGTTTAGTTTCCACGTATGTATAGGCTTTTTGTTATTTCTGTTGTTGTTGAAGTACAGCCTAAGACCATAGTGATCTGATAGGATACAAGGTATTATTTCATCCTCTTATATTTGTTGAAGCTTGCTTTGTGACCTACGATGTGATCAACTTTGGGGAAGGTTCCATGGGGTGGTGAGTAGAAGCTATATTCCTCCTTATTTGGATGAAAGGTTCTATAGATATCTGTTAGATCCATTTGATTCATGGCATTGGTTAATGATGTTATTTCTTGGCTTAGTTTCTGTTTCAATTACCTATCCTTCAGTGAGAGTGGGGTGTTGAAGTCTCCCACTATTATTGTGTGGGGATCGATGTGTAGTTTAAGCTTCATTAACAGATCTTTTACAAATGTGTGTGCCCTTGTATTGGGAGCATAGATGTTCAGAATTGTGATGTCATCTTGGTTGACTTTACCTTTGATGAGTATGACGTGTTCTTCCTCATCCCTTTTGATTAATTTTGGTTGAAAGTCTATTTTGTTCGATATTAAAATGGCTACACCTGCTTGCTTCTTTTTACCATTTGCTTGGAATATTTTTCCAACCTTTTCCCTGAGGTAATGTCTATCATTATCTATGAAATGTGTTCTTGGATGCAGAAGAATGTTAGATCTTGTTTATGCATCCATTCGGATATTCTGTGTCTTTTTATTGGCGAGTTGGGACCATTGATGTTGAGAGATATTAATGACCAGTGACTGTTAAGAGTCTTAATTTTGATGTTGGTTCCAGTCGAGCATTTGTGTAGTTGTGTTTTTGCCATGGTATAATTATCTATTTCCTGTGTAGTTTTGGTTGTAGCTTGTCCCTTTGGGATGGAGTTTCCCTTCTAATACCTTCTGTAAAGCTGGATTTGTGGGTAGATACTGTTTGAATTTGTTTTTGTCATGGAATGTTTTGTTTTCTCCATCAATGGTTATTGATAGTTTTGCTGGGTAAAGTAGTCTGGCCTGGCATCTGTGGTCTCTTAATGTTTATAGGATCTCTGTCCAGGCCCTTCTGGCTTTTATGGTCTCTGTTGAGAAGCTGGGTGTAATTCTGATAGGCTTGCCATTAAATGTTATTTGGCCCCTTTCCCTTAAAGCTTTTAATATTTTTTCTTTGTTCTGTATGTTTTGTGTTTTGATTATTACGTGATGGGCACTTTTTCTTTTCTGGTCTATTCTATTTGGTGTTCTGTAGGCCTCTTGTATGTTTATAGGCATCTCTTTCTTTGGATTGGGGAAGTTTTCTTCTATGATTTTGTTGAGAATAATTTCTGGGCCTTGGAATCTGGTATTTTCTCTTTCTTCAATGCTATTATACTCAGATTTCTTCTTTTCATGGTGTCCTTGATTTCTTGGATGTTTTGTGTCAGGATTTTTCCAGATTAAGCATTTTCTTTAATGGTTGCTTCAAGATCTATGATGGTATCTTCTGGACCTGAGATTCATTCCTCCATCTCTTCGATTCTCTTAGAAAAGCTTGTCTTTGTGTTGCTCGCCTTCTTCTCTGAGGTCTCACGCCCTTGTTTTTCTTCTGTGTGTTTATCATTGAATCTATTTTCATTTTCAAATCTTGAACTGATTTTTTAAATTTATTTCATCTGATTGTCTGTATATTCCTGAGTTTCTTCCAGTGCCTCTTTCTAGGTCTTCAGAGTTTGAACCGTTTTATTGATTTCCTTCATCTGGTTGTTTGTATTTTCCTGAAAATTTTCCAATTCCACTCTATGGGCTTCTTTTATGTCTCTCACCTGTTTGGATGCATCTTCCTGCATTTGCTTACAATTTTTATTTGTTTCCTCCAATATCATCCTCATTACGAAGAATTTGAGGTCATTTTCTTGTATTTCCATTGTGTTTGAGTTGTTTTCTTTGGAATAGCTGGTGTCTGGAGACATCATATTGTTTTGGGGTTTTGTGTGTGTGTGTGTGTGTGTGTGTGTGTGTGTGTGTGTGTGTGTGTGTATGCTTTTACGCTGTCCATCTCTGTTTTTGTTGGTTAGCTTCCAGAGTTGGGTGGAGGGAGTCTGATGATAGGTTCACCTGTTTTCTCATGATTTCCCTAGGCTGGAAGCTCTGATGCTTCACTGGTGTGGATGAAAGGAGGCTATCCCTGTCGTTTTGGACTCTCACAGCCATTGATCCTCAGCTCCCCTGTACTGTGGGTCCTGCAATCATTCTGGGTCTCTGAATGTGCGTTGGGTCAGGTCAAAGTGTCCACAGTCTTCTGGGTCCCCTGCCAAGACCAGATGGGGACACTGGGCCCAAACCATGCACCAAGCTCCACTAGATTCTCAGGGCCCGAACCGTCTGCCGAGCTCAGCTAGGGACTCTGGGCCCAAAACGCATGCAGAGTCCAGCTGGAGTTTCAGGGCTGGGACTGCGCGCCAAGCTCAGCTAGGTTCTTTTTGCTCAAAGTGCGTGCAGTGGTCAGTTGTAGTCTCAGGTCCCGAACCCTCTGCCAAGCTCAGCCAGGAATTCTGGACCCAAACTGCACGCAGGGTCCAACCAGAGTCTCAGGGCTGGGACTGCGCAAAAAGCTCAGCTAGAGTCTCTGGGCCCAATCTGCCTGCCAAGCGCAGTTAGGGACTCTGGCCCCAAACTGCACTCCTGTCTCTGCCAGAGTCTCAAGGGCAGAATTATGCAGCAAGCTCAGCCAGGGACTCTGGACCCACACTGGGCACTGAATTCAGCCAGGGATTCCGGGCCTAAACTGCTTGGAGAGTCCAGCCAGAGGCTGAGGGCCGTGATGTGAGCAAAGCTCAGCTAGAGTCTCTGGGCCGAACCTGCCCGGCAAGTCCAGCTAGGGACTCTGGGCCGAATCTGTGCATTGAGCTCAGCCTATGTCACAGCAGTAGAAATGCATGCTGAGCTGAGCTAGCGTCTCAGGTGGAATTACGCGTTGAGCTGAGCTTGCGACTCAGGGGCTGAATTGCCCACCGAGTCCAGTTTGGGTCTCAGGGCACCTCATGGCCCAAATCCTGCCCAGAGTCCCCTCTCCCACAGCAACTCCCACCAGCCACCACACCAATCACCTCCGCCAGAGGGCTCCGAGCTGCAAACTTCAGCTGCTGCCCCTGCTGCTGCTGCCGCTCCAATCCAAGAAAATCCATGCTCCTCCTGTGTGCAGGGGCATGTAGGTTCTCTGCACCCTGGTCCCTTTGAACCGTGGATCACTCCTACTGCAGTGGTGTGGGGACCTCAGTGTTCCTGGTTCAGAATTCTGTCCAGTTCTCTGAATTGTTTACTGGAGCTTCTAAACATGGTCCACACTGCTTGCCGCCGTCTTGAATCTCCAAAATTTTTCTTTATTCTGTATATTTTGTGTTTTTATTATTATGTGGCAGGAAGATTTTCTTTTCTTGTCTATTCTATTTGGTGTTCTGTGGGCCTCTTGTATGTTTATATGCATCTCTTTCTTTAAATTATGGAAATTTTCTTCTATGATTTTTTGAAGATATTTTCTGGTCCTTGGAGTCGAGTGTCTTCACTTTCCTTGACACCTATTTTTCTCATGTTTTATCTTTTTATGGTGTCCTTAATTTCTTGGATATTTTATGTCAAGAATTTTTCAGATTTAGCATTTTCTTTGATAGTTGCTTTGAGTTCTATATTTGCATCTTCTAATCTTGAGATTCATTCCTCCATTTCTTGGATTCTGTTAAAGAAGCTCACCTCTGTGTTGCTTACTTTCTTCTCTACAGTCTCTCATTCCTGTTTTTCTTCTGTATGTGCTTTTATCACTGTTTCCATTTTCATCTTCAGATCTTGAACTGTTTTATTTCCTTCATCTGGTTGTTTGTATTTTCCTGAATTTTTTCCAGTGCCTCTCTATAGGCCTCTTTTATGTCTTCCACCTCTTTGACTGCGTCTTCCTGCATTTTATTATGGATTTTATTCATTCCTTCCATTATCATCTTCATTACTAAGGATTTGTGGTCATTTTCTTATATTTTGATTGTGTTTGAGTTCTCAGTGTTGCTTTCTTTGGGATAGCTGGGATCTGGAGATGCCAAGTTGTTTTGGTTTTTGTTTTTGTGTTCTTATGCTGTCCTTTAGTCACATTGTTATCTCTGATGTTGGGTGGTAGCTTCTGGTGTCTTCACTGGTCATTGTGAGTGGATAGTTGATGAGTGATTATAGGTCATGTGCCCTTGCCTGGGAGGATCAGGGAGTTCTTCTCTGGAACCAGCAGGAGACCTGGTTTCTTCTCCATGAGACTTTGTTCTATACCTTAAGCTCCTGGCTGGGCTTTAGCTGCCCAAATGTCCAGGCCCAGACCACTGTGGCCCACAGTCAGGTTCTTGTCCATACCAGTCTAGATAGCAGACCAGTCTAGGTTGCGTACCTTTGGCAGTTCAGTTCCATTGAGTTGTGGCCCCAATTCAGACCCCCTTCTAGACCCCTCAGGGCAGTTCAGCTTCTCCCACGAGCATGGAAGTCCCTGATGGGCCATGGGGATTGTGGCTTTATCTGCCCAGTTGTCCAGGCCCAGACCGCTGTGCACCCAGACAGGTTCCTGCCTGGATCAGTCTAGATGCTGGACCAGTCTAGATTGTTCACCTTTGGCAGTTCAGTCCCACTGAGCTGTGGCCAAAATTCAGACCCCCTTCCAGACCCTCAGGACAGTTTAGTTTCTCCCAGTCCCTGCTGGTCATGGGGACTGTCCTGGCTGGGTTCTATCAGCCCAATTTTGTGGGCTCAGCCCACTGAGGATGGCTGCCTGGCCCCAGCCAGACCCACCCAGACTGTGCAGGCTGTTGCTGAGCACCATGGGCTTCGCCGTGGCCTCCATGGCTCCCTGTGGACTGGGGTGGGGTGGGGGATATCTGAGGACAGATTTACTTGTCTCCCTGAGACTTCCCCAGGCCAGGAGCTCCACTGTTCCACCACCATACACACTGTGCCTGGGCTACAGAGTCCGACTGCAGACCACAGGTGGATTCCGTTCCAAAGCCCGGAGAGTGGGTTCAGGTTCTCCCTTTAACCATCATCTTTGTTCTCCATCTTTTTACTGCGTTAGCAAGTACATACGCCATGACTCATCTATGAAAAAACACATCCTGCCGTGGCATGCAACCCTCCTTCCTTCAGCACACTCTCACTCAGACTTACCAATGGAAGCTGTCACTGCATTCTCTATTCCTCTAGTTCACATCACAATTCTATATGCTGCACAGTAAAACCTATCCTCTGCTTATAATCCATAAACTCAAGGTTTCCAAGCAAGTCCATACTGTGGAAGCCCAGCAATGCTCTCTGGGCCTCTTAGCTACACCCTTTTTTTTTAAATATTGGGTTTTTATCTTTAATTGTGCATGTATATGTTTTTGTGTGGGTATGTGCATGTGTGTGCAGTCCCCAAGGAAGCCAGAAGAGAGAGATGGATCTCCTAGAGGTAGAGTTAGAAGCTAAATGGTGCAGTGCTAGGAACTACTTTCATGTGCTTTGGAAGAGCAATAAGTGCTCTTAACCACTAAGCATCTTTCTGGCCCCTTGACTCTGCCTTTCAAAACAATGTTTATTGCCCTCACAAAGACTTATTTGGGGCCTATCTATCTACTAACACATGTCCACATATGCACATTAAATCCAACTTGGGTCTGGTTATCAGGCAATCTCCTGTATTTCTATAAGGGATATTTCTATCAAAGTCTGGCATTTCTAGATAGCCTCTGAGCTCAGTATAAGACAACAGATTCCATTTCTCAGCAGAGCTCCCTCTCCACCTGATCTGGGGAATCCCAGAACCTCTAAGGAATGTCACATAGGCTTCAGGGAAATTACAAGCCCAACCATTTCTTGATAAGAATCCCATTCAGCAAGCACCTGGGGAATCCTAGAGATACCTACCCTATATGTCTCAGCTCTCAACTAGTGATCTTTGACAGTACCTGGAGTTCCCCCCCCCCATAGGATAATTGAGTACTGGTTTCCTCCCCTTATGATAATGATAGGCTTGTTTCACTGTCTGTAGATCAAGTATCCCTAGCATCCCTAGCCCCAGATAATCAAATGCATGGACCCTTGAAACTCTCTCCATTGCCCAAGGTTTATATGTCCCTGTTTCACAAAATAGAGATCTCTCACTCTATTCCTCCACTATGGCTGCCTGAATCTCATCATTTATTCTGGGGAAGGAAGAGCTCCCCTCCTCCTTGAAGACCACCACAAGCTTCTGGATGCCACAACCCTCCCCTCGGCTGCCAACTAGGCAGCCTCCCACTCAGCCACTGCAACCTGCTGCTGTCCACTGGTGTGTGAAGGTCAGGCAGCAAGCAACAGCAGAACTTCCCCCAAGAGCCACTGACCATGATCGGTGCTCCTTGGGCCTGCATCTTGCCTGAGCTGTGTCTCACTAGACCTGCCTTCCAGTAGGGTTTCAGCCTTTCACTAGCACCTTTGCTGTTAGTACAGCAGCTTAACCAAAGAGCTGTAACACTGCAGTGTCATCACAGGCTTTAGGAACTCCCAGTTCCCACTGCCATCTGATACCAGCAATCTCATTTTAAAAGAGCTAACTGTAACACTCAGTGGAAAACTCATTTATACCTCCTCAGGTGAGACCAGGAGCCTTGCCTAGCTCATAAGCCTCACTCTGAGCACTCTAGTAATTCCTGAGAGAAACAGAACCTTTAATCCCAAGGTTTCCTCTGTTCCCGTCCAGGATCAAACAACACCTGGACCAACCTTTGGGAGAAACACATCTGTTTCCTGTCCAGAAGCCCAGCATTCCAGCAGCTCAGAAGCCCAGCAGCCCAGCAGCAGACTATGCCCTAGGACTGCCCAGGTTACCCAACAGTTCTAGTAGTAAAGCACTGAAACTCCTTTGCAAAGTACATTTTTTTTTTGCAAAGTACATGCGGCCTCTTTGATAAGAATGGGTTCTACTGAGTGAGAAACAATGCTAAGGATAGCGTCTAGGGAGAAAGGGTTTGTAATAAGCATAATTGTAAACTCTTTTTACAAAGTACATGGGACCTCTTTCATAAGAATGGATTCTATTGGTTGAAAAACAACTCTCAGAAGTCTGAGGAATTGGGATGAAGCCTAGCTCTACAGAATAGCATTATCAGCTATTAGCAACATCTAGCTTTATGGGAGGAAAACAGGTGTAAATCCCTCCCATTGAAGAGAAAAAGGCTGTGTGCATAATATTCCTGGCTTCTCTATTGCTATCTACGAGCACAAAGACCTTTTACCAGGGGCTCTAAGGAAAGTTCAGGTCCTGATGCCTTAGATAAGCAGATAGCATTGAAGGAGCTCTGAAGAGACATTGGGCCTGGAAGGCTGTCCTCTCTTATAAATCTCAGTGGAAGGAGGGTATTTTATGCTACATAGTTAATGAATAGTCCATAGCATGGGCTGGCCCAGGGACATAGCCACCTACCTAGTGCACTAGGAATTTTCGGAGGCCAAATGGCAGCAAGGGGAACTGTGTCAGTTCTCACCCAGTGGGAACCGTCCTAGCTGTAGGTCAGCAAGAAGATCTAGCCTCAGTCATGGGGACTGGGGTTGGGGTACCTCTGTTCCCCATGAATCAGAGAGGTGTCCATGGTCTCTCCAGCAAAGGGAAGCATTTACCTTACTAGTATGGGAGAATTCAGCTGGTGTTGGGTGCAGAAAGGTGGCAATCAAGTAGAACATTATAGAATAATTTAAAAACCATATCAACCACATTGGCCAGGAAGCCTGTAGTTGAATGCAGGGTAGCTGGTGACAGAAGGAACAGCATTTATTTACTTCTCTAGGAATTAGTAAAGACAGAAGTTAGGAACACAACCATGCTGGATCAGGGTAAAAATATAGCCTTAAAAATGTGAAAGTCAAAATTACATAACCATTGTAAAACACAGAAGCTGTATTGGGAGTTTAGTAAGGATTTGAACATGATTGGTGAGTGGATTTATGATATCCAGAAAGCAAAGATGATGACCAGTCATATGGTTGCCCTTAAAGATGACGGCCAGTGGTGTGGTTGCCGTTAACAAAAATGGCGGCGAGACAGGTGGCTTTCCTTAAAAGATGGCACAGAGGGCAAATGCTCCACCTGCTCTATCCCGAAGCAACATGGAGACTGACACGTGTTGTGAGCAACCAGTGGTGGGCAGATTTTAAAATGCTGTCAGGCTGCCATGACTTCTAGCTGCTGTAGCTGCCAGCACAGGGGCATGGTTGTACAGCAGGCTGCAGTAACCAGGCTGCACAGTGCTTCAGCAGCTAGGGAAGCGCTGAGGAGTGACCCAGGAGTACCCAAGACTAGTCCCCAAAACCCCAAGAGCCCGAGGCTAGGATCCCAGAGCTGCAACCTCATGGCAATAGGAGGGACCCAAAATTCGTCACATTCTGCGGTGGGCATTTGCTTACCAGCAGCAATAGCCAGTCTGTCAGGAACAGTGATGGCGGGACATTTGGACAGCAGCCAGATTACTCCAAGTCCAAGCCAGTGGCAGTCCGCTGGTCCACATCGGGGTGCGCCAAAAACAGCACCATGGTGGGGCGGGTGCCCAGACATAAAGCAGAGTGGATCACCTCTCCACGCTAGGCTCCAGGAGAGAAGAAAGCAGCAGAAACTTACCTCATCTTAGAATCTAGGTCTGAAGGCAGGGAGGTGATGGGTTCAGACGAGAATGAAGGGAGATTTAGAATAAAGTTTGGAATAGAAGGAAATTGTTGTGGGAAGTGTGTTAGATAGAACAAGTTCGGTAGAAAGGACTCCAGATTTAAGACAATTCTGGAAGATCCTTCCCAGTATGGGGGCCACCAATTAAATAACTAATAATAAGGAATAGGATAATAAGATGCCAGATACCATATGCAGCTTATTAAATGGGCATATGGAGAGAAAGAAAGTGGGGAGGAGGAGTACCCGAGAGAGACACACAGAGAGAGAGAGAGAGAGAGAGAGAGAGAGAGAGAGAGAGAGAGAGAGAGAGAGAGGGAGGGAGGGAGAGAGGGAGGGAGGGAGAAAGGGGGAGAAAAGTAAGAGAGAGAGCCAGGAAAAGGATTTGGCCTTTTACAGTCTTGGGTAGGGCCACGCCCCCATGGCAGGTAGGTGATGACATCACAGGCAGACTGAAGCAGAATCCTAACAGGTGCCTCACAGGTTGGAGGGTGGGTGGAGGGGTGCTGCAGGGGTTGGGGGTTAGGGGTGCTGCATGGGCAGCAGCAGCAAGCAAGAGCAAACAAGCAAGAAAAGCAAGTGGTTTTTTGCAGGAGTGGGTTTTTAAGAAGGAAATGGGGAGTCTGTTTTCAGGTGAGTTGATAAATTCTGATTGAACATCTTAGCCAAATCATGAATTTGGATTGTTGGACCTTGGAGTTTTTTTCTCAAGAAGGAGTCAGTGGCCAAGTAAAGAATGGACTAGCACGCTAGAGCTCTCCACAACCTCTACACACACTAGAGATGGCTTAGTTCCTTGCAGTTGCTTCATCCATCTCCCTGTCTTTGCAGGAATGTGAAACTGCCGAGGGAGACTATACTGATTTCATGTCTGGGATACATTTCAGTCATATATTCTTGACCTCTGAAAATATCCAGTATTGTAGTCCAATTTACCTACCTTGGTTCATACCCAGTTGCTTGGTTGCCCCTATTAAGGGGTCTGTTTCTTCTAGAATGTTCTCCAATTCCTAACACATCAATTTTGCAGCTCTCATGAGTGTCTTGGGTCTTTTCTGAGTTGTTGGGGATAGACAAAGTTCTGAGACAGCAGGTCAACCAAAAAAGAGATGGATGCACTTACGACTTTCTAGAGACTGGGATTTTTCTCCTCCACAAACACAGAAACTACGTGTGAGCCCTGTGCTGGCTAGTTTTTATATCAGCTTGACATAGGCTAGAGTTATTTTGCAAGAGGGAACCTCAATTGAGAAAATGCCTGTGGGTAAGCCTGTAGTGCATTTTCTTGATTGATGTGGGTGGGACCACCCACCCCACAGAGGTGGCACCACCCCTGGCCAGGTGGCCCTAGATGGCATAAGAAAGCAGACTGAGCTAGCCAGTAAACATCACTGCTCCATGGCCTCTGTATCAGGCCCTGCCTCCAAGTCCCTGTGTTCCTGACTTATGATAGACTATGATGTAAAAGTGCCAGATGAAATAAATCCTTTCCTCCCCAACATTTCTTTTTGTCATAGTGCTTTATCACAGCACTCAGACAATTCCCCAAAATAGGAAGAACAAGGGTACTCACTTCATAATAATGAGCAGTAGAGACTCAGAACAGCAAAAGCAAACAATATGGTTGGTTTGTTGGTTTGCTGGTTCTGTTTTTGTTGTTGTTGTTGTTGTTGTTGTTTTTGTTTTTAATGATCTTTCAAGGTCAGATGCTAGCCCATGCAAACAGCAGGCACAATGACAGAATGCATAAAATGGGTTTTTTAACTGTCACTATAGGTCCTTCCACCTTGTCCATGTTGGTCAAGGACTCAGGGGTCACAATCTTATGTGATCTGCTGTGTATGCTTGACTGTTTCTCAACAGAGACCTTGTGCAAATTATCTCTACATTTTATATCCCATCTATTTTAAAACTTTGTCATGGCTGCAGGCCATTAGGCTGTTAATAATTTTCTAAGCTTTTAGTGTGTGTGGAGGAGATGTCATAACTAGACTAGAAGATGCCAGCAGGGGTCGCATGTTTATCCACTTATCTAAGGCTGGACCTAAGATGACTCAAGGTATTTTTGTCATGAAAATGGACCTTTAAAAAATTCTTACATGCTGGGTATGGAGGCACATGCCTTTAATCTCAGCAGTCTGGAAGCAGAAGTAAGTGGATCCCTGAGTTCAAGTCCAGCCTGGTCTACACAGAGAGTTCCAGGACAGCCAGAGATACACAGGTTTGTCTTAAAAAACAAAATTTCTTGTATCTGTTCCTGACTGTTGATAATGATATTCTTGTGCAGACCCAATACAGGGACCTACAGTTACTGTCTGTTGAGTTGCAATTGTAAGAGCTATATTGCCCAGAAGATGGGATTTTACAGGCCTCCTCCATATCTTCTGCCTCTTATGTTCTTTTCTTCTTTTCTTCTTCTTCTTCTTCTTCTTCTTCTTCTTCTTCTTCTTCTTCTTCTTCCTCTTCTTCTTCTTCCTCTTCTTCTTCTTCTTCTTCTTCTTCTTCTTCTTCTTCTTCTTCTTCTTCCTCTTCTTCTTCTTCCTCTTCTTCTTCTTCTTCTTCTTCTTCTTCTTCTTCTTCTTCTTCTTCATTTATTACAAATACTTCCTTTTTCATCCAATGTATCCTGATTATGGTTTCTCTTCCTTCTACTCCTCTCAGCTTCTATATACCCACCCTGCCATCCAGATCTAAGGGGTAATAATGAACTATAATAAAATAAAAACAAAAACAAATAAAAATAGGATGAAACAAACAGAGGGAAAAGAGCTCCAGAAAAGGAACAAGAAAAAGATACAGATGCATTTGTTCACATACATAGGAATCCCATAAAAACACAAAACCAAAGTCCATGATATATATACACAACAGGCTGTTGGAGGTGGGGGGAGGTAAAATAAGAAAAGGCCCTGACATGACATTATGAAACAAAGAACCTCCAAAGATACTCCTGAGTTTGTTTTCTGTTAGCCTGGCATGTGGTCCACCCTTAAGAGTTGTTTACCTTGTAGAAAACTAAATTTTCGTATGAAAGTGATCATCAACTGGAGATTGCTTCTGGGCTAGAGATTTCCCCTCCTTCTTTCGGCAGTAGCATCCCATCCACAGCAGACCTGTGCAGACCCATGCAGGCCCTGTGTGTGCTGCCTCAGTGTCTCTGAGTTTGTATGTGCATTGGTCCTGTTTAGAAAGCCTTGTGTCCTTGGTGTCCTCCATTCCTTCTGGCTCTTACACTCTTTTGCCTCTTTTCCCACCATTTTTTCCCCTCAGAGTTCAGGTTTTTATTATCTGTGTTTTTCATCTTTCCATCTGAAGCTGAAAATTGTCCTTGCAAGTTTGGGGAGGAGAATTATGTTGGAATTTTGATGGAGATTGCATTGACTCTGTAGACTGCTTTTGATAGGATGGCCATTTTCACTGTGTTGACTCTACTGGTTAATGGGCTTGGGAGATCTTTCCATCTTCTGATGACTTCTTCTTTCATTTCTTTCTTCAGAGTCTTAAGCTTTTTGTTATACAAATATTCTAAGATATCGGTTTTTTTGGACACTGTTTTGAGAAAATATCATTTTCTCGTTTTGTTTCTCAATCTATTTGTTATCTGTATATAGGAATATAGAGCTAGTTTGAAGCCAAGCAGAGCAATTCAGTCAGAGGCTGAGAAAGAAGCCAGATTGAATCAGTCAGCTAGGAGAAGAGTTTGAGCCAGAATGGCTGAGTTGTACCAGCCAGCAAGAGTTCAGAAAGAACTGGAAAGGGTTAGTTTCCTTTGTTATACAAATATTCTAAGGCACTATTTTTGGACACTATTTTGAGAAAATATCATTTTCCTGTTTTGTTTCTCAATCTGTTACCTGTATATAGGAAGGCTACTGATTTTTGTGTGTTAATTTTGTAACCTACTACTTTGCTGAAAATGTTTATCAGCTGCAAAAGTTTCCTGGTGGTCTTGTATGGTTATGTATACCATATCATCTACAAATAAAGGTACTTTGATTTCTTCCTTTCTTATTTGTATCCCCTTGATTTCCTTCAGTTTTCTTATTGCTTTAGCTAGGATTTCAAGTACTACATTAAATATGAAGAGCGTGGACAACATTGTCTTGTTCCTGATTTTACTGAAAGTGTTTTTAGTTTCTCTTCATTTAAGTTGATGTTAGATTTAGGCTTGCTGTAAATTCCCTTTATGTGTTGAGATATGAACCTTGTGTTCCACATCTTTTCTTACAAAGGGGTTTTGAATTTTGTCTGCATCTAATGAGATGATCACGTGTTTTGTCTTTCATTCTATTCATGTGTTGGATTACATATGTTGAACAGCCCTGCATTTCTGGAATTAAGATAGTGGTGGATGATCCTTTTATATATATATACTCTTGGGTTAGTTTTGCAAGTATTTTACTGAGAAGTTTTGCAACTATGTTCCTAAGGAAAATTGGTCCAAAATTCTACTTCATTATTGGGTCTTTATGTGGTTTAGATATCAAGGTAACTGTGGCCTTATAAAGTGAATTTAGCAAAGTTCCTTCTGTTTCTATTTTGTGGAACAATTTGAAGAGCATTGGCATCAACTTTTCTTCACTAAAACTATCTAGCTCTGGGCTCTTTTTGTTTGTAGACTTAACTATAGCTTCTATTTCACTGGGGGGGGGGGTTATAGGTCTGTTTAAATTGCCTATCTGATCTGGATTTCACTTCAGAGAGTGTTATGTACTTATCCTTCTTTTTTTTATTTTTTTATTTTTATTTTTTAGATTTTCCAATTTGATTGATACAGGTTTTTAAAGTACATCCTTATGGTTCTCTGTGTTTCTTCAGTGTCTGTTGTTATGACCCCTCTTTGTGCCTAGTTTTATTCATCTGTATCTTCTCTCTTCACCTTTTGGTTAATTTGGCTAAGGGGTGTGTGTAACAGTTTCTTTTACTCTTGGAGTCTTAATGCCTCTTTCTGATAACCTATGCCTAGTCCTGGAAGCTTCTAGCCTCCGTACAATCTAATTTAGACCAAGAATGTTTTCAAGCTCTGAGACTTACTTCTGAATAAACTCACCCTTTCCAGTTTTTCTGCACTCTTGCTGGCTGGTACAACTCAGCCATTCTGGCTCAAACTCCTCTCCTACCTGACTGATTCAATCTGGCTTCTTTCTCGGCCTCTGACTGAATTGCTCTGCTTGGCTTCAAACTAGCTCTAACAATCTGTCCTCATCTTCTGGCTCCCTCCCATTCTTCGGCTCATTCTGTCTTCACTTGTGTTTAGATTGTTCTTTCTTCATCCTGTCTCTCTCTCTCTTCATCTTGTCTCCCCACAAACTCAACTCCACTACACTGGTTTTCAACTCACTGACTCAACTGAACTGCCTGAACAACACTCACTAGAACTCAGAGATCTACATGCCACTGTCTCCTGAGTGCTGGGATTAAAGGTGTATATGACCATGCTTGGACCTAAGCTTTTTTTTTTTTTACCTGAAACTTGCTTTAAACCAGGCTGGCTTTGAACTCAGAGATCTGCTTGCCTGTCTCCCAGGATTAAAGGTGTGTCTGTATTCCAGCTGGATCACACGGACCTAGAAAGACCTACTTGGCAGAGTAACCATGTTCTGAAATAACATTCCTCTACAGGTTTGTCAATCTTACTTATTTTTTCAAAGAACCAATTCTTTGTTTCATTGATTCTTTGTATTTTGTTTGGAGTTTGTTTCTTTGTTTGTTTGTTTGTTTCTACTTTATTTATTTCAGACCTGAGTTGATCATTTCTTGCCATCTACTCCTTTTTTTGATGTGGTTTCTTCTTTTTCTTTCCAGAGCTTTTGGGTAAGCTGTTAAGTTACAGGTATGAGATCTCTCCAATTGTTTTTCTTAATGCAGGCACTTAGTGATATGAACTTGTCTCTTAGGACCTCCTGCATTGTGTCTCCTAAGTTTGGATATGTTGTGTTTTATTTTCATTCAATTTGAAAAGTTTTTAATTTCTTTCTTAATTTCTGTCTTGACCCCTTTTTTAAATTCAGTAGTGAGTCAATTCTGTTTCCATGTGTTTGTAAGCTTTTATTAAGACGCTGTGCTTTAGCCTTTAGCATAACTACAGCCATTTTGTCTTTAAACTTCATTTTAGCCATAAGGTAAAATTAAGTTCAAGTTTTCAGGCTCTGCCAGCCAAATGTCATACCTCATATTTGTTATGATTTCATTACTCAAACGTTGTATACTTTATTGCCTTGATATTCTGTAAAGTCTCCAACTGCCAGACCAATCAAATTGTCAGTTAGAAATGCTTTGTGTAGGTAGTCAGAATGACATGAGGCTGCCCTCCCCTTGCTTCCTACACCTGGTTGTTTTTACCTACCTGGTTGGGTTTTGTTACCTACCTGGTTGGGTTTTATTACCTGGTTGCAGTTTTTCTTATAAAAAAAAAAAGCCTACTCAGAAGCAGTTTCTGAGTCTGAGCTGCATCCCTGATCATGATCAGTCTTGGGTGCACATTCAATGAACCATCAGTGTTTGACTGAGATCCATGTCTGGGTGGTTTGTGTGGCTATTCCTGGACTCTAACATTTTCTGTCATTGTTAATATCCAGTTTAAATTGTAATACAACACAGGGTGTTGCATCAATATTTTTGTATTTGTTGAGACTTGCTTTGCATCTAGCATGTGATCAGTTTTGGATAAAGTTCTATGAGCTGCTGAAAAGAAGTTATATTCTTTTGTTTTGGGGTGAACATTTTTGTAAATATCTGTTATGTTCATTTGATTTATAATGTCAGTTAGCACCAATGACCTATCTATTGGTGAAAATGGGTATTAATTCACCCATTATCACTGTGTGAGGGTCAGTGTATTATTTAAATGCTTGGGTTTTTTAAATGAACTTCGGTGCCCTTGTGTTTGGTGCATAGATATTAAGAATTGCAATGTCCTCTTGGTAGACTTTTCTTTTGATGAGTCTGAGTGTTCTTTCCTATCTCCGCTAATTAGCTTTGGTTTAGTCTTTTGTCAGATATTAAGATAGCTATACAAGCTTGCTTCGTAGGTTCATTTGCTTGGAGTATCCCTTTCTGTCCTTTTAGCCTGAAGTGATATCTATCCTTGATAGTAAGGTGTGTTACTTTGATGCAGCAGAAGGATGGTTCCTGTTTACATATTTATTCTGTTGGTATGTGTCTTTTTATTGGTGAATTGACAACATTGAGTTGAGGTTTATCAATGAGCAATGTTTATTGATTCTTGTTATTTTGTTGTGGTAGTGTTTTTCCCCACCTTTTTTAATTTTCTGGTCTGGGATTATTTATTCCTTGCATTTTCTTAGATGTTAGCATCTTTAGGTTGAAATTTTCTTTCTTGTGCTTTCTGTGTGGCTGGATTTATAGGTAGATCCTACTTAAATTTGGTTTTTATCATAGGATGTTCTATTTTCTATATCTATTGTGATTGAAAGTTTTTCTGGGTATAGTAGTATGGTTGACACCTGTGGTCTCTTAGAGTTTGTAGAACATCTGTCCAGGCCCTTCTGGATTTTAGAGTCTCCACTGAGAAGTCAGCTGTTATTCTAATAGGTCTGCCTTTATATGTTACTTGGCCTTTTCTTTTGCAGCTTTTAATATTATTTCCTTATTTTCTTTACATTTAGGGTTTTGATTATTTTGTGCCAATGGGAATATCCTTTTTGGTCCAGTCTATTCGGTGTTCTGTGTGCTTCTTGTACCATGGTAGGCATCTCCTTGTTTAAGTTAAGGAAATTCTCTTCTATGATTTTATTGAAAACATTTTCTGTGACTTTGGCCTGGGTTTCTTCTCCTTCCTCTAAGTCCTATTAAGTTTGGTTTGGTTTTTCAAGACATGGTTTCTGTGTATCCTTGGCTGTCCTGGACTCACTTTGTAGATCAGGCTGGCCTCAAACTCACAACAATCTCTCTGCCTCTGCCTCCCAAGTGTTTGGATTAAAGGCATGCACCACCATGCACAGCTTTATATTTGTTCTCTTTATAGTATCCCAGATTTATTGAATGTTTGGGGCCTGGAGTTTTTTTAGATTTAATATTTTCTTTGATGGAGGTATTTATTTCTTCTATCTTGTCTTCGATGCCTGAGGGTCCCTCTTCCATATCATGTAGCTCTTCTTCTTCTTCTTCTTCTTCTTCTTCTTCTTCTTCTTCTTCTTCTTCTTCTTCTCCTCCTCCTCCTCCTCCTCCTCCTCCTCCTCCTCCTCTTCTTCCTCCTCCTCCTCTTTCTTTTTGGTTCTTTGAAACAGGGTTTCTTAGTACGTAGCCCTGACTGTTCTGGAACTCACTGTGTAGATCAGGCTGGCCTCGAACTCACAGAGATCCACCTGCCTCTGCCTCCTGAGTGCTGGGATTTAAGGGCATGCCCAGCCACCACCTGTCTGTTTCATTAATTTCTGATCTGATTTTTATTATTTCTTTCCATCTGCTACATTTAAGCTGGGATTCTTTTTGCTTTTCTTGAGCTCTGAGAAACATCATTAGGCTATTTGAGAGCATCTTTCTTATTAAGATGGACATGCATAACTATAAAATTTCCCCATAAGATTCCCTTGGCCATATCCTAATATTTCTCATATATTCTGGTCTCATTTTCATTTGACTCTAAGAATTTCTTCATTCAATGCCTGGTTTCCTCAATGACTCATTTCCTAAGTGATACGGTTCATTCAAAACTGTGTTATTGGTTTGGTCAGCAAAATGGCTCAGTGGGTAAAAGTGCCTGCTGCGTGAAGTTATTTACCCCTGACAGCCTGAATTAAATCCCCTGAACACATGTAAAAGTGGAAGAAGAGAAATGACTTCACAGACTTATCCTCTGGTCTCCACATGCATGCTGTGGTACATACATACAGACAACACACACACACACACACACACACACACACACACACACACACACACACACTGAAATAAAATTTACTTTTTAGAAATGCATTGTTGGATTGGGAAGATGCTTTGTGGACAAAGTGTTTGCTGTGCAAGTATGAAGAGCAGAGTTCAGCCCCCCCAGGGCCCACATAAAAGCTGGGCAGGAATGGTGGCCAGCAGTAACCCCAGCACTTGGAAGACTAAGACAGGGGGCCTGATGTAAGCTGACTAGCTAGACTAGCCAGAATTAGTAAGCTCCAGATTCAGTGGACTCCCTACCTCAGTGAATGAAGTAAAGAGAAGTCCAGGGGGACACCATACGACAACCTCAAGTTCCCCCCACATACAAATACCCATGTGTACATGCTTCTATATAGACACAAATGTATTCATACATGTAAGTACACATGCAGATACAACACATAATGATGCGCACATATAGAAAAGTATATCTTTTGATTTCCAAAATACATCTATGTATTTTCTGAGGTCTGCTAACTTTATTATTTTTTAGTGGTTTGGGCTTTTCTTATGTGCTCAACTCTTTTTTCTTGTTTAAATTATTTACAAGGGCTTGGTGAGGTGTCTGGTGAAGTATATAGGTGGTTTCTGCTATGCCTGCAGACCTGAATTCCATCCCTAAAGACCTACGCAATAGGGAAAAGGAAAGACTCCTGGGAGTTGTTCTCTGACCTCCACATGTTCTCTGAAACTCGTGGGGATGTGCACGTGTGTGCACATGCGTGTGCATACATACACACACACACACACACACACACACACTAAATAAAACGTTAAATTTTCCGCTACAGTATCTTTATTTACCTTTTACCCTTCCTTTTAATTCAGCCCATTCTTGCTTTTATTTTGTTTTATAGGGATATTTGCTTGGGAGGGGTCTTTTGAGGTAGGTTCGCACTGTTTGGTCCACTTGCATAGATTTGACTTCAACCTCTTGAGGCTGGGATCACAGATGTGTGCCACTACGTTCAGCTTAGCTGAGTCCCTCATCCCCACCTCCAATTCCTTACACTGGAAGTTGATATCATAAACATTTTTCCAAACCCAGTAATTTAGTAGAACAGACTGATTATCCTTAATCCAAAAATCTACACACACACACACACACACACACACACACACAAATTGAGATCTGACATGAAAAACAAAAGTTTCAGGCTTTAGAGTATTTTGGATCTGGGGTTTCCTGGCTAGACATATTGAACTTATAGTGTCTAAGCAAGTGTTCTGAAAAACTTCTGGTCCCCACATTTTTGGAAAAGGAGACGGATCCTGAGTAAAGCCCCCTCAGTACTGCCTGTGTCCCTGGCATCCTAAGGAATTGTGTTTTGCATTTTTCCTCAAGCCAAAAGAGTCCTATTTTTGTTTTAATTCTTTGATCCGTGTGTTATTTGGAAGTTATTTTTAGTAAATAGTTGGAGATTTCCCAGGGATCTTTCTGCTTTTGATTTCTAAAATAATTTCATGTGGAAAGAGAACATTTCCTAAAATATCATAGAGTTTTTTTCATTACCAAGCTATGGTTATATTTTCTATTTTTAGGGGCAAACTGAAAAAAAAATGTCAAAAATACGTGAAGGCTGAAATAGAAACATTTAGAAACAAAACAAAAAGTTCCAGTTTGCGCTCATTTCTTGCCCTTTATCCCAGAGGCAACAGCAGGGGTTGCTGGTGGGGGATTCCAAATCTGGAGCCAGACACCGAGAGTCAGTCACATGCTGGCAAACTGTGTGGACAGGGGACAAGGCGTGAACCCACTTTCACACTGGTTTCTGTGGTCCTGTAGGCAATGATGACACCTCAGGTGCTTTGGCTGTCGAGAAGACCAAACAAATGCACAAATGCATCATAAAATACTAAACGCCGACCTGTAGTGAGTCCTGTGCGCGTGTCTGATAAAAGAAATTGTACTTCTGGTAATTCATCTGATAGAATATGGAGGAAACTCAGCTTCCGGAGATCTGAACTTAAACCCATCAGTTCCACAGCTGGCTTTGAAGAGCATCCATATGTAGGACTTTGAGATGTCGTTTGATGGGAGAGTTTTCTTAAATTCATCCTTGCGGTGTGGCAAGCAGTGCGGTTGGGACACCTATTGCTGGAAGGAACCACTCAGCCTCCACCACACGAGGTGAATCCGAAGCTGAAGTCTACGTGAACGTGAGTCCGAGACCTGTGACGCACAGACTTCCAAGAAGTGAAAGAGGAGAAAAGACGGGAAATTTATTTTTGAAACACTCCCCAAAATTGTTGGCATCGATGTCATTACAGCCTAAAACAGTTTTTATAAAATCCGCCTTATTGTCCCGACTCCTCTTTCCCTGCAGGTGGCGCTCGTTGGCCGCTGTGGGCCGCGTTTAAGCTCTGTGGTCCTCAGAAGCCAAACACCTTGACTGGCTCGCATGGTCCAGGAGGTCCAGGAGCGTTTATGAGTGGGACCGCTGTGCTTTCTGGGGGAAGATATTTTTTCACAGTAGGAAAGGCTTTCTTATAGGACGTAACCCCAGTTACTTGGTAAAGTAAGGGCCTACCTGGAGAAGTCTGTCACATGTCAGAGTCCCTATGCTCCTCCTGCTCCTGCTCAGCGACTTCCTGAGCTCGGGGCCTGCCTGGGGTTGAGGGTGGGAGTTTAGGGGGAGGGTGTGCCCTAGGTAACAGCCAACCAGAAAGCTCCAAGGCCTGATGTCCACCTAGAACACCTTTGCCTCCTTCTCATTACAGATACCGCGTCGCTAAAGAGCAAAGGTCATCAGAGTGCAGGGACAGGAGGCCATGAGGAACCCTGTGAACACTGACAGTTGAGACATAGGAGACCCAGAACTTTCTTCTTCCTTCCTAGTCTCTTTCTTGTCTATCTCTTCTTTCCTCCTCCCTATGCCTTACTTTCTTTCCTTGTTCCCTTCCCATCTCCCCTCCCCTCCCCTTTGTCTCTGCCTCCCCGCCCGCCCCCACCACCACCTTAAATTTTGTCTAAACAATTCCATTGCTTAACCTCCCTTCCAAGCCTGTGTTCTTTTCAACTAATCTGATTCCCAGATGCAAAAGCAAAGCCCATGTGGTTTGGGGTTTTTATCAGGCTTGCTGAGAAAGGCTAGCACTTGTTTGCTGTGAGCCGCCCTCCAGTGGAGCTGCAGGCCCCTGTCTGCTTTTATTTGTGGCCTCAGAGTCCAGACTCTCTCCCCTGATCTTCCTCTCATTTTTGAGTTCTGGAGACCACACTGGAATCCAAACGAAAAGCGATCACCCTAACAGCCAAGAATAATTAAATTTACTAGTTGAATTTTGTTTCAACAAATACAATTACAACATCCAATCTCGTCTCCTGGGGCTTTTTGCATGTCTCAGCAAGGAGGCCTTGGTAACAATGCTCCAGTGATAGAGAAAAATGCTTTCTGCAGAGGAGAAAACCGAGCATGCCGGGTGTGCTCACAAGTTGCTAGCCATCTCTAAAGGAAACTACACACATAAGATTGTCCCAGCTAAGTGATGGTTGCATTACAGAAAGTCTAAAATAAACCCAGTGTCACCAGGGAAGGTTATTAAAAGGATAATATTACTCTAATGTTCACCAAGTTTTTAATATCTCTGAATCTCCATACTGTGTGACCAATAGGAACACACACAGAGCTACAAATAGTCGACCTTCTAAGAGAAGCTTAAAGAGATAGGGACTCGTGTTCCTCTCAAAATAAGAAGCTCTGAGTTAGGAGGGGCTGGCACCCAGTGGTGTGATGACACTACCAAAGGCCAACCTTCCTTCCTTTTCACACTTCCGAATACAGAGTGCTGGCCCTTGCTTCAGAGGCTCAATGGTCACTATGGGGCTGCCAGAGCTCCAGGCTTTACCTCCATTCAAGACCACGAGGCTGGGAAAGGGGGGAAGGATGACGATGGTAGTTCCTACTTCCATCTCAAAGCGGAGGGATATCTTAAGATGCCACCGTGTATGCAACTCTCGAAAGCAAACTTTCCCGCAGATGTGAAAACTTCTTGGTTAACAATCCAGCGCATTCATTCATTCAGGTACTCAGTTATTGTGATTTAGTGGATAGATTACCCCCTTAGCTACAAAGCAAAGTCAAGGTTAACCTGAGCAAATTAGTGAGACCCTGTCTCAAAACAGTAAGGAAAAGAAAAGAAAGATGTCGCTCAGTGGTAACATACAGCAATTCCCGGTACCACCTAAAATTAAAAGAAAAAATTCCCCCTCCCCCTTCCCTCTCTCCCTCTCTCTCCCTCTCTCTCCCTCTCTCTCTCTCTCTCTCTCTCTCTCTCTCTCTCTCTCTCTCTCTCTCCCTCTCTCTCCCTCCCTCCCTCGCATGCGTGCGTGCGTGTGTATGTGTGTGAATATTTTCCACATTTTTTTAAAACTTGGAGTTCTTGGCACTTCAGTTAGGATATCGGATATGACATCCTGTGCAGCCTAGGGTAGGGCACTTGGACATCTCCTAAGAAACTGCTGTGAGGGGTCCTAAAGTAAGGTCCTCTCTAAGTCACATTTCCAGCCCAAGAACGGCTCAGCACACAGAACAGTGGAATGGCTCAGCCCATTCTTGTTCCGAGTTGCCTGCTTTCTATGGAATATTAGATTTGGTAACATTCACTAAACTAGGGGCTCAGACTAGAGTGTCACAGAGGACCCAGCTGCAAAAGCTGCTGGTCTAAGACCAAAGGTCAACCTGTAAGTCCCACCCGCCCAATGACCAACTTACTTCCTGGACTGCTGGGAGTTGTAGTTCTTGGAAAATAACAAAGCCACATGGGAAAATTTAACGGTGTGGGCAAATGGTTTTGCCCTTAAAAGCCCCTAGAACACAGAGCTCATCGCCACTCACTGGGAGTTCCAGAGAGTGGTCTTGACCAAAACCCATGCTGGTCAGTGTTTAATTAAAACTTGCTTTAAAAATTTGGCTCAAAACTGTAGAACTCATTTTTCTTTTGTGAATCACTGGCCAAGCCCTGTGGTTCCAGACAGTAAAGCTCCCATCTAAAATTCAAGAGATTGAGCTAAGCACAGAAAACTCCGTGCTACACGGTCTAGGACAGCTGGCTTCTCATCTGTGTGAGTAAACAAGGCAGCCTGTGCCTGGGACTGGTCGAGAGGAGTCAGCATTTAACACTTTGCCCAGTTAGAAGCTGAGCTCCAGGACTCATTTCCCTCTGTGGAGACTGCAGCTCTCCTTCAATAGCCCGCATCTCCAGACTTGCATCTCAGCCAGCGCCCTGGCAGTTAGGGTCCTCAAACCGTTCAATAAAGACTTAGACCCAGAAAAGCTCCACACCCTTTTTTTTTTCCATATCTCTAACTTGGGTTTGAATGTATTAATTTGGCCAAAACCTAAAGGGCAAATCAGAAGGCACCCTGACGGTGTTCTCAGACTCTAGCTACTGGGAAGGGAAAGCGTGCCCCTTAGATCAAGAGAGAAAGGCTGTGCAGTAAGGATAGAGCTGCCAAGTTTAGTCAAAGCATTTACATGGTATCCTACCCCGTTCTGTGGTGGGGGTGGGGAAAAGGAAACACAATTCCTAGTAAAGTAAAAAATTGGAAACAGCGAGAGAATTAATCCAAAAAGCCCTAGAAGGCTTAGAAACGTAGATCTAAATTGATACAGCCTTCTAAATTCAATTTGCCTTTCATTATGAAAAGACTGGGTGACCATATATACATATATGTTGTTTAAAGAGACATCCTTATCCATGTGTCTACTGCAGCACCATTTATAACATCCAAATAGAGAATCCATGTAACAGTGAGGGGATGGATAAAGAAAGCATGGCAGGTGCACACGATGGCCTACCTTAGTATATTATATGACCATAAGAAAGACTGGAATCCTTTCACTTGCAGTGACACGGACTGAAGAATGTGATAAGTGAAAGAAGCCCAAAAGAGACAAATCCATGTGTGGATGCTAAAATTTAATCTCACAGTAGGCAACAGAATAACGGTTACCAGGTCCCAGTGAGGGGATGGGAGAGGGGAGCTTGGAGAAAACAGCTAGCTGACGCTAGGTGCAGCTGCCAGGTGCAGCTGGAGAGGGAAACAGGCTCTAGCATTCTACAGCGCAGAAAGACAGCTGTTTAGCGATCATTAACCGATACTTGGAGTCAGCAAGCACAGAACCATTAGGTGCTCACAAAGCATAGAACTGATACATGTCTGAGACGGTGGGCACACAATTACCCCATCTGACGTCCCACAATGTGCCTGTATTGGAATGTGTCATACTGTGCCCACAAATAATGCACGATTACTGTGTCTGAAAAATATTTTTAAATGATGAAAAGATTTTAAAAATCAAAGAAAAATATTAATATATGCAGATTAAACCAGCTTACAATTTTCCGCAAGATTTTAGTTAATTTATCTTTAAGTCACATGGGCTGCCTCCCTGCGGACCACCTGTGGGTGTTAAGCCTGCTTGTTAACAGGACTGGATTGAGAAACACTTAATAAATGTGAATAAATGTACTTCTGAGCCTGTGTGTGAGGACATTCCCAAGATTATCAGTATGTGGGTCGGTGAGCTGACCGGGGAAGGGCTGCCCTCACTACGGGGCACCCTCTGGTGGTATGGGGGCTCAGATGGGATAAAAAGCAACAGAAGAGGAGGCGCGTCCACACCATAGGCTCAGTGCTTCTCAACATGTGTGCTCTGATTGCTGCTGCCAACCCATGGGCTTCAGACTCCAGCTTCTTCAGCCTGGAAACCCCCAACTCACATCAACTACCCTCCAGAGAGTGGGGCTGCATCATTAGGTCACTCATCTGGAAGTTTCTAAGGTCTCAGACTGAGCTACTATTGGTTCCTGCAGCCTGAAGATGGCAGCAGTGGGACTATCCACCTCTCGTCACAACAAAGCCCCTTTATGATTCTGTATTCTATGTGCACTCTATTGGTTTTCCCCGCCTCCTCTATAAAATCCTCAATAATATATCAGGGTTCTTTATGGGGGTCCATACCCCCATTATATCCATTTGAAGACCTACAACAGTATGATAATAAGTACCTCTGTTGATCACAAAGTGTATCAGCTACCTTTGCTATGTAACAAATGGCCCCTCAACCTTAGGGTCTGTGGTGGTTTGAATAGGTGTGGCCCCCCTTAGACTCATATGTTTGCAAGCCTACCATAGGGAGTGGCATTAGGAGGCCTTGTTGTAGGAAGTGTGGCCTTGTTAGAGGAAGTACATCACTGTGGAGGTGGACTTTGAGGTCATATATGCTCAAGCCATGCCCAGTGTGATACACACTTTGCTTCTGCTGCCTGTGGACCAAGATGTAGGACTCTCAGCTCCTTCTCTAGCACCATGTCTGCCTGCATGCCGCCATCCATGCTCCCCGCCATGATGAGAATAGACTAAACCTCTGAAACTGTAAGCCAGCCCCAAGAAAACGCTTTCCTTTCTAAGAGTTGCCTTGGTCCTGGAGTCTCTTCACAGCAATGAAACCCTAGCTAAGACAACAAGTACTTACTTGTCTCCCTCTTCCTATGAATTTGTGTCAGGCTCAGTTTTCCAGCTCCTCTGGGAATGGCACGCTTGCCTATACTTCTGTAGTCACACCGCACTCGGTTGCTGTCTGGTCCAGGGGCAGCAGCCCCAGGGCCTTATCTTTGTTCTCTTTGGTCTTTTGTCCTTGAATGGGCCTGCACAGACTTGGTCCCCGGACAGCAGACTAGGTTTCCAGAGAGAGAAGATAGAGGTCTCTTGAGGTTCCCGCTCAGACCTGGCACTTCTGCTAAACTCTATTATGCAAAACAGCTCACAAGCCCAGACCAGACTTGAGGGAGGCTAACTAGCTCTGGCTCTAATGGAAGGAGTTGCAAGGGCACATTACAAAGGCACAAATGCTGAGAGGAGACTTGCAGTGTACCACTGAGCGCATAGGTAAATTGATGGCGGCTTCCTCCTCCTTCTCCAGGAAAGGCCTCATCTTTGCATTCATTTGCCAGGCATGCAGTAGGGGGTAGGCTAGCTCTGTGATAGATGGTCCGCAGTTTTGTGTGCAATATGAAAGACAGACCTAGGCTAGAGATACAACTCAGTGGGTAAGACCACAGGCTACTCTTGCAAATGACACAAGTTCAAGTCCCAGCTCCCACATTTGTCAGCTCACAACTGCTTGGAAGTGCAGTTTCTGGGGAGCCAGCATCTTTGGCCTCCAAGGGCACTCATGTTCCCATGCACACATCTACACACAGATGCACATGCCAACCCATAATTAGCATAATAAAAAATGTAGCTGAGCACGCTGGCTCATGCCTGTAATCCCAGCACTCTGTGAGGCAGAGGCAGGCGATTGCTGTGAGTTCGAGACCAGCTTGGTCTACAAAGCAAGTCCAGGAAGCCAAGGCTACACACAGAAACCCTGTCTCAGAAAACAAACAAACAACCAAACAAGACCTACCACCAACAACCAAAAGCAAAAATAACAACAACAACAACAAAAAACAATTTAAAATATGCTTCTAGATAGGCTAGAGCAGCTTATTTCAGGGCTTTAAACCAGAGCAAACTTTTCTTGCTGTTTGGCAAAAATGAAGCTGTTTCCATCCTACAATGTGAATATATTTAAAAATCAACCAGAATATAGAAATTTGGAGATCTGCCTCTACCCTACCCCCACCTCTAAATCAGTGGTTCTCAATCTTCCTAATGCTGCAACCCTCAAGTTGTGGTGACTCCATCGCCCCAATCATAAAATCATTTCATTGCGACTTGATAACAGTAATGAAAATACTTGATATGCAAGCTATCTGATATGCGATCCCCAAAGGGGCTGAAAAACGCTGCTGCAGATGCTATGTTCCACGAGGGCTGAGACACACTGCTGCAGATGCTGTGTTCCACGAGGGCTGAGACACACTGCTGCAGATGCTATGTTCCACGGGGGCTGAGACACACTGCTGCAGATGCTATGTTCCACGGAGGTTGAGACACACTGCTGCAGATGCTATGTTCCATGTGGGGCTGAGAAATGCTGCTGCAGATGCTATGTATGTTCCACGAGAGGTTTACTGGTTCTCCTTGCTGCTGGGTGTCTTGTACTTCATACCATCTGCCATGTATGAAGCACTCAACCTATATTTGAATGCTGATGTATCCCTGTACCTAGTGCCTCATGGGCAGGAAAGGCAGGTCAGATGACAGTGCCCTCTCACACACAGCATAGTTTTTTCACTGTTTATTTCTTCTTTTCTGATATTATTGAAGGAGAGGAAGCTGTGAGAGTGGATTGACACAGTACATTGCCCAGCAGGTGACCGAATAGAGTTGGGGATTGCCTCAGACGTTTTGATGTTTGAATAAACAGGTTTGCAAATGAGAGACTATGGCAGTCACAGCAGGAAACAGGCAAAAGCAGTCTCTGCAGTTTATTCTTCTGGAACTAAATGCCTAGGTCTTCCTTCCAGTGACTTTGAAGTTGCCTTCAGCTAGCTGTGGACCAAGAGAGAGCACTAGGCTGTGGGCTTGGTGTTTGTATTTGTTCGCTGACTGTGTTGCAGAGTTGGTGGGTACGTGGTAAGGAAAACGAGGCAAGAGAAAGAGCTAGTTGCCAGGTGATGAATGAGAGAAGTGAATGGGCACCAGCCAGCGCAGGTGGCGGGCAGACAGGCAGAGTGGGTGAGCTGAGGGAAACGCAGCAGTGTAAACCAGCAAGGCTTGTTGAGGACTTAAACTCACCGCAGCAAGGTCAGTCACATCCTCTGCTTGTGATGTTTTACCGACGGGGCTGTTTATTTAAATGGTGGATTGAGAGATCGAGGATGAGAGGCCTGAGGTAAAGGTGCTTGCTGCCAAGGCTCATAATCTGAATTCAATCCCCAGAGGCCACATGATGGAAGGAGACCTGACTCTCTCAAGTTGTCCTTCTCTCTACACACGGGCACCATGGTACATACACCACCACCCATAGACACAACAAAAATAAGCAAATAAACAAATGTAAAAAGAAAGAAACCAGGATGAGGAGAAACTTTGCTTAATTGGGAATCTTACAGGTGCACTGGCTCTTTAGTTTTAGGATCGAACAATATCCATTAATTTTATCTCAAATGGAGAAAACTGTATTCTGGAATCAACTAGACTCAGCTCAAAAGTGCACTCAACTGATTCTTGGCTGTGTGGTTTTTTTAAACTCCATTTCACATCATAAATGGAAAAAATCACAGCGGTGTCCACTGAGGTGTTGCAGTTAGATGTTCCATAAAGTCTGCCGCCTATTGGTGGGTTCAGAAAATGCCAACCAGAAGGGCGGTCACAAGAGGGAAATTGGCAGAATAGCTGCCTGGCATGCCTGAGACCCTGGGCTCCATGGCGGCGAGTTCTGAAGAAAGAAAGAAACAATTTAAAAGGAGGGTAAGGGTGAAGGAGAGGGAGAGGAAGGAGTGGGGAAGAGAGGGCGGAGGGAGGGAGAGAGCTGTGTGCTGCGTTGGTGGGTGGTCGTAAGGATTATATCAGAACATGGTAGAGGGAAAAGTAAGAAAATGAGACCCAAAGTTACTCAGAAAACTCAAGAGAAGCAAGGCAGGGAGTATCAAAGGAAAGTGGGGTCAGAGGAACCCCTTTTACCTTCCCTCCTGCAGGCGCTCTTCACCCCAATCAGAAATGGATATTGCTTCTCCTCCGAACAACAGTGTGAACTGCCCCTCCCTCTTCTGCAAGGTCTGTTCTGCTTTCCTGAATTCCCAGTGTTAGCATACCTGCCCTCAGGCTGCCTAGCAACTTATGATGTCATCATAGGCCACCTACCACCAGATGTGTCCCCCTGCCCAGGATATAAAAGAACAGGCCCACCTCATCTCTCTCTTTTCCTTTCTTCCTGCTCTGTCTGTCCATCCGTCTGTCTATGTGTCTATCTTTCCCCTTTTGGGCGGCCATCCCCTTTTCCTGCTCTCCCCATGCTTCTACAATAAATGTGTCCACATCATTTCTGTTACCTGGCATCCCATTTTTCATTATTCACACCCAGCATTAATACCAAGGTTGTGAGGAGCACACAGCCAAGCCTTCTGCTCATCCACAAAGAAAAGGCTGGCTCTAGAGCCCACAGGCAGAGCTAAGCACCCAGACTCGCATCTGAGCCCAGCCACTATTGGCCTTGGGCGTGTACTGGACCTCTCGTGCCCAGGCTCCTCCTCCGGTAGCTGAAAATAAGAATACTGAGGGCTTCGTGGGAGCCTGTGAGGATTAACCGACTTAATTAACAATTCTAGTGGCCAGAACCATAGCAGTGTGATCCAAGTAGACCCTAGTAGGGGACTATACCATCTTGCAGTTGGAGGAAGCTGTGGAGTCAGGTCTCTTGTGTCCCTGTGCTCTTGCAGCCCGGCAGAGGTATCCTGGCACTTTGGGTGCCCCACACTTGCCATTCATCAGCTAGGCTTGGTGACTCTTGCCTGTAACTCCAGCCTCCTAGAGGAGGCTGAGGCAGGAGGATTGCTACAGGTTAGGGAGCAGCCTGGGCTGTTTAGTGAGTTCCTGGCCAGGCTGGGTTACAGAGTAAGACCCTGTTTCAAACAAGCAACAAGAGTTCCAAATAATCCTTGGGTTCACAGTTCATTAGGAAGAGGTTTCCAGTTGCTGAAATTGGACAGCTAATAGGAGACATTAAGAATCTCTGTCGAGCCAGGCGTGGTGGTGCACACCTTTAATCCCAGCACTCAGGAGCAGAGGTAGGCAAATCTCTGTGAGTTTGAGGCCAGCCTGGTGTAGAAAGCGAGGCCAGGACTACAAGAGAAACCCTGTCTCGAAAAACAAAAACAAAAACAAAAACAAAAACAAAACAAACAAAGTCTGTTGAAGGCAGGCACGCCTGTGATCCCAGCACTCCGGGGAGGAAGAGGCAGGTGGATCTTTGTGAGTTCGAGGCCAGACTGCCCTACAAAGCAAGTCTAGGACAGCCATGGTTACACAGAGAAATCCTGGATAAAAAAACAAATATACAACAGCAAAATATTAGAGCCCAGGATAGAGGCTGCGTAGCTCTTGGAGCATCAGGGAGATTTAACCACCAGACGGCTGCCTTCGCAGGGCCCTGCGGTGCCCCACCCCCAAGCTTCAGCTCTGACTTGGGACATGGATATCTCATCTGCTCGCCTCCTTCTCTGCCAGCCTGGTGACCTGGCCGACTGCCAGCTTATCAGCCAGGGTATTTGGGGAGGCCTGATTCTAATCAATTTCTATTTCCTGTAGAAACAGGTTTTTTCAGTGGCTTTGTAACGCAAGCGCTTTTGATCACATTAGGACTCTCTGTGGCAGCCAACTTGGCAGCTTGTGTGAAGATTGCCTACAATGGCAGATTGTTTAGCCTTTATTGCAATTCAAAGCCACCAAAGGAAGAGGGAAGGAGGAGAAGAAAAATGAAAAAGTGAAAGGAAAGAAATAATAAACCAAGCCCCATGTTATATAATTGCATAAAGCAGTGATAATTCTCTAAAAGGAAACATCAATTCCTCCTCTTACATGTCCTGTCTCTGTCTCTTGAATGCAATTTCTCTCACACAAGCACTAGTGTACACACACACACACACACACACACACACACACACACAAACACACAAACACACACACACACAACATGGTTTAGTGAATAGAGTGAGAGAACCCTCAAGCAACAAGCTCCAACTTGCAATCTTTTTTTTTCTTTGTCTTTTCCCCCCTACCATCATATCTTATATTTGAGGAGAGCTGAAATAGTGAAAAAATCAAGAAAACCCTGAAGGGGAAATGTGGATTGAAAGACCTCAATGGGAGGAAGAGAAAAGTGGCTGGTTTTGAGTAAATGAGAAGATGCAAAATCAAATAAAAGGCAATAAGAACCAGAACACTGGGCCAGCTAGATGGCTCTGCTGGCAAAGGTACTGGCTGGGCATCCGGAAGACCTGAGAGTTCAAACACTGGCATCCACATGGCAAAAGGAGAAAACTAAATCCCACAAGTTGTCTTCAGACTTTCACATATACACTGTGACACACATGTGTACACACACACACATGCACTCAAATAAACACATAGTACACACATAAATAAATGACTTTAAAAAGAATCAGCCTATTAAAATATTTGAGTTAAGGGGGGTATTGGAGACTATGGAATTTGGAATTAAATGAGTTTAATGATCAGATAATATCTAGTTCAGTCACACATTCTTAAGCCTGGTTTCTCAGCTTGATCAAACATTTCTGCCCTGCCTGCTCCTCCCATGCTGTGAATGCATTAATCTCACAGTGCCTTCAGAGAGTCCCTGCAGGCCACCCATTTGGTTCCCAGGATGCCTTCCTAGCTGTCCAAACTTGATTGACGCATGTTCTACTCTAGGGGCTGTGTGAGCTAACTGGATAAGCTAGTGTGTGTTTACAGACTGCAATGTGTCCGTGCTATGCTTGAATTGCTCTAGAGGAAAGAATACATATGAAATCGGGAACTCTGGGTGCCTATGCAAGCATGTTGTGGAGGAGTTCTCTGAAAGAACTGTCCTCCTGGGTTCAGTCACGCGAGCTCCATGAATCACTTGCCTTGGAACTGGTCATGTTGGACGTACTTTATCACCAAGGGCAAACACAGTGGTTTATGGCACCTACAGCAAACCTCCGTGTTCTCAGTAGCTAGGGCCTGAAGGGCTGAAATGCCCTGGATCCCACCGGCTGTGCATTCCAGCAGGGAGAGATTGCTGAGAAGGTAAGCCGTGTGAGCTTGCCTATGCTGCAGGGCCAAAGGATTTTAATGCGACCAGATGAGAGGACAGAAGCTTTAACTCAACTGCACAGTGAGCAGCCTCTGCGCTCCATCACAGCTTTGGTGTTGCTTTGCATTTAAGCTTATAAAATGTGCTTCTTGCCACCCATACCTCAGTTTCCTTAGGGGAGTGAGGAATGGCAGTCAGGGGTCATCACGCACATTCATGGAGCTGTGAGAGACAAAGGTGAGGAAAGAGCCAGGAAGCAGACTCCTGATGCTGGGTATGAAAGCAACGTTGTAGAGAAAAAAATGTGCTTGCCTGGCTTGAAAGCTCCCAGAAGATTCAGGAGTACATGTGGGTCCTGGACATTGATCAGCACTTCTCAGCATTACTGATCATAAATTTATTAAACTATAGGCTCCCCAGCCTCAACTGCTTCCAGAGTTGTTGGTTCAGCAGTTAGAAGTCGCCAAAATGAATGTTTTCATTTATTTCTTCTAAATGACAAATAAAAAGTGTATGTTTGTATTGTACATTATGATGCTTTGCTATATGTATATATCCTGGACTCTGTGACTCTAGCTACTTAACACACCCACTCCCTTGCACACTTGTCACTGTTTTTTGATAAAGATCCCTAACTGTATTCCCAGTCCTTTGAGCATGGGCAGTGTGCTGCTACTAACTGCAGTCCCTCAAGATATGCAATCTCTCAAACTGATTCTTCTATCTGACAGAAATTTCATAACCTTTGACCAACTCCTCCAAAAATTCCCGCCTGTGCTGACATCTACTCTGCTGTCTGCTTCTATGAACTGGATGTTTAGATTCTGCATGGGTGAGAGCACGTGGCATTTCTGTTTGTGTGCCAACTTATTTCTCTCAGCACGGTGACCTCCAGGTTCATCGATGTTGTCACAAATGATGGGATTCTTTTCTCTACAACAGTATCCCATTGTGTTTGTCTACCATATTTTGTCCACTCTCCAGCTGATGGACACTTGGGCTGCTCTGGGTTGACTGCTGTTGTAAGTGCTTTGGTGAACATGGCATGTAGACTTGTCTTGACATGAAGCTCCCCAAGACATCAGCTGCTTGAGCATGTGACAGCTCTGTTTGGGGCTTTCAGGAGCCTCTATGTTGCCATCCATCATGACCCTAATAACCTACACTCCCACCAACGATGTACAAAGGTTCCCTTTTCTCCAAGACTTACTTTTCTTCCTTCTGGTAACCGCTGTTCTGATGGAGTGAAGTGGCATCATCCAGGAGGGTGTTAATTTGCAAGGAGTGCACATTGCAAACAACTGTTCCAAATAATTCTGAAATAAGTATGTTTAATGAGTACTAATTTTTTAAAAATTAAAGATTACTAAACTAGATAAAATTCAATTACTGAAAATATATATGGCTCAGTGGTTAAGAACCCTTGGTGCTTTTGCAGAGAACCAGGGTTTGATTCGCAGCACCCTCATCAGGTGGTTCACAACTGCCCATTACTCCAGTTCTAGGGCAGCCAATGCTCTTCTTCTGCCCTGCCCAGGCAGCTGAAGGCATGTGACGCACATGCATGCACATACATATATACACATAGAATTTAAAAAATGAAACAATATTTTAAAAAGAAATGTTGTTAGGTTTTTTCCATAAGGATAACCACTGAGGAACTAGGACTCAGGAGGTCCTTCCACCCTGTATGAGAGAGAAATGCCACAACTGGGAGGTGCAGCCAATGGATTGTGGGCAAGGGTGATGTGTGGTGAGGGGTGGGGGCTGAACAAGTCTGTGCAGATTCGGCTCTGAAGAAAGAATAGAAATTCTATCCAAACAGGAGATGATACGTATAGTATAGTCTTAAACACTGAGAGCAGGAAGCTTCCGTGGAAGCCTGAGTTAGGGTTGTGCCACTATGGTGTCCCACAGAAAGCTCAGGCACTGGGTTCTGGGGACATCTAGTGTTCAGTTCTTGGCTCTGCCACCATCATTGTCAGCAAGATGCAAGAGTTAAACCAGGTCTGTCTCACTTCTTGAAATAAGATAACAGTCAGGTTTGCATCCACAGAAGTTATCAAATACGCTACAGTGCCTAATGCTCAGCCAGCTCTCAGGGCACTGAGTCATTTGAGTCTCTCCATAACCTTGAGAGGCAGCGAGTATGACTAATCCCAATTTACAGAAAAGGAATGAAACTGAAAGAGGATAAGAAATCCATGCAGGCTAATCACAGTTTAGGTTTGAACCCAGGTCTCTTAATCTCTAACATAATCTGTCCTTTCCCTTACAGCAAAACAATGAAATCAGATTATAGAAGCTTTGAGCATGGCATTCATAAATCATGCTGAATTCTGCATACGAGAGGGACAATTGCAACAGAGAATGGACAAGCTGGAGTAAGTGCTGCCAAAAGATGAGAGTCACCTGAGGTAAATGGGAAATGGGCCCCCTGAATCTTGAGAAGGAGGAAATCAGTTGGTAACAGCATTTGGAGGAGAGTTCGGTTTTGTTTGTTTGTTTTTGTCAGCTTAACACAGCTAGAGTCGTTTGGAAGGAGGTACTTTCAACTAAGAAAATGCCTATAGGCAAGTGTGCAGTGCATCATCATGATTAAAGATTGTTGTGCGTGGTTCAGCATATGGTAGGTGGTGCAGTCCCTGAGCAGAACATCCTGAGTTGCACAAGAAAGCTGCTGTAAGCCAGTAAGCCGTGTTCCTCTATGGCCTCTGCTTCTGGTGTTCCTCTATGGCCTCTGCTTCTGTTCCTGCCTCTAGGTTCCTGCCGTGCGTTTCAGCCCTGTCTTCCCTCAGGAATGGAGTGTGACTTAAGAGCTGGAAACTGAAACAAACCCTTTTCCCCCTAAGTTGCTTTTGGTAATGGTGTTCTGTCACAGCAATAAAACCCCTAGTTTAAAAAAAACAGGTAAAACAGAGCTGTAGCACAGAGAGGTTTGTGAGTACAGAGGAAACAGAGGAACCATGGATGGAAAAAAATAGGAATGAATCTTAACAAGCAATCAGAGTCAAAACAAAATGCTTAGAATTGTATTATTCCTAGCCGCTGTTTTCACTCTAGCTGCTGGGATCAAAGGCTGGTAAAATTAATTTCTGTTACTTTCTCAATTCTGCACGACCCAGCATTCTTTCTGCAACTTTCCACGAAATTTTCTTTTCAACAAGTGCTGTGGTCATTGGGTTTTTGTTTTGTTTTGTTTTGTTTTTTTTACTATTTTGCAGATTAATGTCCAAAGTCTTAGCACTTAACTCTGAAAAGTGACATGTGGGACTGGCTCTCAGGGCCTTGGTGGTGGGGAAAGCTGTTCAGCATTGGAAGCACTAATGTCTCTCAAGTAAAAGCATTGATTGGGAAGGCTGAGTAGACAGACTTAATTGAGGTAATCTCAGAGACGTCTGCTTCACATCCTGGGTATAAAGAGGAAGATGTTTTATACAGTCTGTTAATGTCAAAACTAAATGCCACAAAACTGCATTCTGGGAAACTCTTTTCCAGAATCCCATCTATTCCATTATGGGCTACTATTTCATGTGCATCAGTGCAGGTCCCATTGCACAGCCAGGGTTAGGGTTAGGTCAACTATAGGTCAGGAGGTGGAGCAAGCAACCAGTTGACAAGGGTAAACAGGAAAAAAAACACAGAGAGTGAGAGGAATTCAGGAGGACGGATAGAGAGATGCACAGGAAGTTGAGTGTGAGGGTTTTTTTTTCCTGGTTGCTTTGTTTTTGTTTTTTGAGACAGTATGGAGAAAGAGGGCTTCTTTTGGGACATTGGCTGAGGAGGAAGGTCAGCTGGGTGCTTTCTATGCCTCTTTGAGGTAGCAGGCTTCCACCCCAACATCTGGCTCCTTATTTTATTTTTTAAGACAGGGTTTCTCTGTGTCACCCTAGCTGTCCTGGGCTCGCTTTGTAGAACACTCTGGCCTCAAATTCACAGTGATCCACCTGCCTTTGCTTCCCAAGTGCTGGGATTAAAGGCATGTACCTCCATGCCCAGCTGGCTCCCAAGTCTTTATTGGTAAAATTGAATGACTGAGATTTTGTTAAAAAAAAAACATTTATTTTTTATTATTGTTTTGGGGCTTACTGAGGAATGTGGCCTTTAAGGATAATTTTTAGATAACTTGTGATGAAAATGTTCAAACAGCAATGAGATAGTTGGGTCCAAAAGCAAAGTTACCTTCATATCTCTGTCAAAGGTCAAAGGTCATCAGCAAATCAAGTACCTTCTAGAAAGTGCAAACATGGGCCCCTCAACTCTATATGTTGTTACCTTTGAAAAAATCTGAAGGACTTCCCAGCCACCTACTCCATAACCTATGTTCCTCTTCTGTAACAGCACGCCACAGACTGCATCTACAAAGATCTGCTCCGTTGGCCTTCAATGGCCCTTTCCAGGCCATGGAAGTCAATTTAACCATTTCCCCAATGAAAGGTATTAAGGTTGATTTGATTTTACCCTTTAAAAGATACTTACAGGGCAAATATGTAACTCAGTTGGTAAGGTGCTTGTCCAACATGCACCTGGGTTTAATCTCACCTCTGCATAAACCAGGTATGGTGGCCTGTAGTCCTAGAACTTGGGAGGTAGAGGTACAAATAGACGAATTTGGAGTTCAGAACTATCCTCAGCACATAGGAAGCTTGAAGCCAGATGAGATATGTGAAATTCTATCTCCAAAAAAAAAAAAAAAATACTTTCATCACTACTCATGGCTTGTGTGTCCTTGTGAAATAGTGTTGCTATAAGAAACTAAAAACTGGGCTGGACAGATGGCTCAGAGGTTAAGAGCACTGTCTGTTCTTCCAGAGGTCCTGAGTTCAAATCCCAGCAACCTCATGGTGGCTCACAGCCATCTATAATGTGATCTGATGCCCTCTTCTGGCATGAAGCTGTCAATGCAGATAGAGCACTGAATACATAAAAATTGTAAACACAAACTGAGTTACTTGGATCAAAGAAATATTTATCTTTTACTTTAGGGATATTTAAAAGGCCTCGCTGCCCCTCTGAAGTCTCACTTCAATGTATCCTTCAACAAATTTTGATGCATTTCTCAAATCCTTGCCATCACTAAGTATTGCTAATTTAAAATTTTTCTTCCACTGGGATCAATTCATTGACCCATTCAATACATAGGTGTTACATGCCTCTCACACACAGACGTATTTCCAGCTCCACAAGATTCTTCAACATATAAAAAAAAAGGAAGTCTCTATCCACATAAGTAACTTTGCCTATAAATATAATAACAAAAAAGTCTATCCTGTGTATAATCAGAAGTCAGTAATAACCATTGTAAAGAAAACGGCACAACGAGGTAATCCTGTGCCATGCAGCTTTCTCTTTCCCCTGGTGCTGGGCTAGAATCCAGGGCTTCCAGCATGCCGAGCATACGCCTTCCCACTGAGCGATGCCTTTCCATGAGAATGTTACATCATACCTTTTGGGACTCATGTGTGAGGTGCTGACCTCAGCCACTGGACTCCAAACTGCTACAAGCTTGACAGACACCAGTAGCTCAGACCCTGGCAGCTGACCCTCAGCCTCTACCGAGACCACAACTATTTAGCACATTGAAGCCTTGTCTACCAACAAGGGCACGGGCCTGGGCATGGAACATACTCTGCCTTTGCTGATCTGGTGTTAAGTCGGGTGAGCTCTATCTCAAACTTCTCTGACATTTGTCTTTGCTTTTGTTCTAGCTCTTAGCCAGACTTTAATACTAGGACCCCAAGAGGATTATACCAAGCTTGCCCTGTGATTTGTGTATCTCATCCATGAGGTGTGCTCTCTCTCAGATATGTCCATTGGATCCTCCCTGTCCCCAGCATGGGGAGACAAACTGGGGAGACCTCTGTGTGACAATCTACCATGTAATATGTGAATCTATACTTTGGTTATCTCCTCATTATAAGTATACAAAACAGGTTAATGAGAGATGTAAGAGAGAAAGAGAGCTGGAATTGAGTGGTGTGCTTCGGGAAGCCTCTTTTTAAAAAATACTCTATTTGTTTTTATTTTATATGCATGAATGTTTTGCCTGGAAGTACATATGTACATCACATGCACCCCGGGTGCCCACAAAGGCCAGAAGAGAGCATTGGATACTCTGGAACTGAAGTTCCACACAGTTATGAGCTTCCACATAGATGCTGGGAACTGAACCTGGATCCTCTACAAGAGCAGCAGTGCTTTTAAGCACTGAGCCATCTCTCCAGCCCATAATAAAACCTCTTGTCAGCCACAAAGAAAACTGTGAATGTAGGGAACAGGCCACATAAATGTCTAAAGCACTCACTTGGTTCAGAGACAAGCAGGCGCTTTAAAGACCCCGGAAGGAAGCCTACCTATTGGGTCCAGAACAGAGAGAAGATGAACAGAAAAGGAAGAGTGACAATAGCTTTGAGCCACAGCATAGGAAAGCCATGTCGAGACTGGTTTTAGAGTTAGAAGGATGGCTCAGCAGGTAAAAAGCCCTTGCTGTCTGTCTTAGGGTTTCATTGCTATGAAGAGACACATTTAATTCGGGCTGGTTTACAGTTCGGAGGTTTAGTCCATTGGTGTCACAGTGGGAAGCATGGCAGTGCGCAGGCAGACATGGGGCTGGAGACACAGCTGAGAGTTCTACATCTGGATCCACAGGCAACAGGAAGTGACAGTGAGCCACTGAGCCTGGGCTTGAGCTTCTGAGACAACAAAGCCATCCCCTAGTGACATACTTCCTCCAACAAAGCCACACCTACTCCAACAAGGCCACACCTCTTAATAGTGCCACTCCTGATGGACCTATAGGGGGCATTTTTATTCAAATCTCCCAACAATGCAAGCCTGGAGACTGAATTTAATCCCTGGGACCTGAATAAAAGTAGAAGAAGACTTTTCATAGAGGCTCACCATACTACTACTACTACTAGTAATAACAACAACAACAATAATAAATTAATAAGAACAATAAATTTATTATTATTATTATTATTATTATTATTATTATTATTATTATTGGTAGTGGTTGTTTTAGTCAAATCCCAAGTGACATGAAAATCTCCGGATGTCTTGGGTTGAGGTAGAGTATAACCTAACATGACTTAAAAAGCATTGCTCTTATGTGAAGAATAGAATAAAGGGAAGAAACTCGAGGTGAGTTAGGAGCCCCGTGATACACAAAGGGCCACAGGATGGAGGACAGAGAGACTTTAATGTGCAGTTTATAGAAATTGCTGATTGCTTAAATGTTGGATGGGACAAAGATTTGGTAGTCCAGACCAACCTAAAAGGTGTGGGCTGAAGAAATAAGAAAATAGAGTAATTGTTTACTATATGAGAATGTTACTATTGTGCAATGAACAGGTTTAAGACTAGGAGAACTTAGGTTAGTCTGTCATGGTTAGCTTGAAAAAAGACAAGAGGCTAATAAGGTAAAAGCAGGAGGGAGGAAGGAATGGGAGGATACAAGGGATGGAATAACAATTGAGATGTAATATGAATGAATTAATAAAAAATTTTAAAAAGAGGCTGCCATTCCAATAGCCCCAGTGGTTCTCACTGAACTAGGTGGGACAATCAAGGCCCATCAGTAAAGGCTGCTCTTAGCACAAAGCTCTCTCCCTCCACAAAGCAGAAAGAAAAAGAAAACAAAGTTCAAGGTTAGGATCAGCAAACACAAGGCCAAAGACTTCAGCCAGAGCTGAAGAGAGCCTCATAAACCATGAGCTGGAGTTGTACTTCATTCATAGCTTGGGAAGGCAGCAAATGATCTAGATGTGACGTAGGCAGGCCAGCATTCCCTGACTGACAGGCCAAATCCACTTGTGGTTGGGCTTAACAGAAGCTTGTCTTAATCAACTTTGACTATTGTAACAAAGTATCAGAGACTGGGCAGCTTAACAGAAGACATGACTCCTACACTCCTGGAGGCTGGGACGTCCAAGGTCAAGGAGCCAGCAGAGGAAGAGCCTGGCGAGGCTCTCTCCCTTAGCAATGATGATATCCATCTGTTAATACCACTATGGAGCCCACAGTCATGTTACTTAAGGCAAGTGCCCTAATTCTCAGCTCTTTCACGTTGTATATGAAAAGAACAGTCATGCCGACAGCCCTTGGATCTCCAGCCTGGCTCCTGGTACTTGCTGTACAAACTTGTTCTGGTCTACAGCACAGGACCACATCTTACTCATCTGTAAAATCAAGATAATAACATCTATACACCTTTTGGGATTATGTAGGTTTCAAATAAACAAATGTACTGCTAAGCACTTTATAGACCACAAAGCAGAATTCACATAAAGGTCACATCTCTTGAATACATCGTATCATTATAGCATGATAGCAGCTCTCGTGGGCCTCCATCTGTGAGGTTCTGGAAACACTCATCCAACATTATGTCCTTACAGCCTGTGGCATCTCTTTTCTCCCTGACGATACAGGTGCTTGAATGTTTATTGACTTGAACCCTCCTTGGTGCTAACTCTTACAATACGCATATAAGAAAATTGCCTCTCTTTGAGAATGCTAAAGCTTTATTACTGGCGTAGGAAAGCACTCATATTCTCCAGGAAAGCAAAGTTAAGCCTTGGGTTGCTTAGCTTTCTGTTTAGAATTTTCTCTCCTTTCAAGACATATGTGGGCATCTTGCATGATTAAACAAGATGTTAAAGGACAATTAACATCAAAACAAAATTAGTCCCATTAAAATGAACAAAGAGCCCACAGAGCAGCGGGGTAGCATTAAGCACCTGGAACGGGTTAGTTCCCGCATTTAAGGCAATTAGTGCCGAAAGCATCCATATTTTTCTTTGTTTTATTTCTTCCTTAGTGAACAGTAGTTTTCAGAGAACGGGACTTGTTCCCTCTCATATGCGGGCATGTTAGATTTGTATTTGCTCTAGGTATGCATCCGACTGGTTTCCACATTCTTTAGCAGCTGTGCAGCCAGTGTTTGGGGAGCACCCTTGGATCTGAAGGTGTCATCGCTCTTAGCTGCAAGCCACACTCATTCTTGAGGCAATCGTGCCTTAAAAGCACGGTACATTAATTGTTACAGCATTGTGCGATCCCCTTGGAAAAGCATATTACAGCCTCATTAAAACCGCATCACTTTATCATGATTCACAGGGAGTAGACGAGGAAATGAATTATTGAGTAACTTCTTATTAACACAAAAGAAGTCTGTCACGCTAAATTATGCACTGTAGCTTAAGACATCAATTACAGGCTCTAGAAGCCGTGTATACAAAGATATTCTTCAACCCAAATGCCTCTACTCCCTGACGCTGCGCACTACCTTCTTGAACATCACTATCTGCAAAAAGATGCGCTGCCTGGGCAGGCAGGCTCCGACAAATTATTTACACAGAAATGAGTCTTAGCAGCACAGGTTGTCATAAGAGATAAATAATGAGTGTAGGGCCTGGGATGCTTCTATGGCAGGGAGGTTCCGGGCGGCTTCACATCTCAAGCATAAAATCCATTAAAAGAAAAAGAAGTGAACAACCACACAGCACCCACCAGGCCAGCACGCTCACGCAGTGTCTCAGCACTGTGGTCCCTGCAGTTCACTACTACACCGCATGAAACTGAGGCCCCAGTGGGGTAAAGAATCTCTGTAATTTGGAGGCACGGTGAGGATCCCTGTGTCTTGTTATATACAAGCATACAGCTTTCAAACCACGAGGCTTCCTTTATCTACCAAGTCTGGAAGGAAGAATACAAAAGTGACCCTTCCCTTAGGCACAGCGCTTTAGAACAGGCCATATTGGTGAAGTGTGCTGCTTTTCTACATCAGTAAACACAGTGCAGGCCAGTGCAAGAGCACTTGCCTAGTGTGCACAAGGCTCTGGCTTTGATCTCCCAGCATCGCACGTGCAAAGTTTTTGAGTAAATACACCTTACCATAGAAGGACATTGTGTAATGATTAGTCAGCCCTTCATGGAGATACACCAATTTTACACATCCAGGAACTAGTCCATTTACTAGGGTGGATCAGAAACCGAAGAAACAAAAAAAAATGTTTGAGAAGGACAAATAAACAAGTCCACAGTCCTGGGATGGAAGGGCAAGGCTCTGAAATAATGCATAGCAACTGAATTCATAGGCAGGAGAGAAAAAAAATACATTAATGAGGGGCTGGAAAGATAGCCCTGCCTTTAAAGGCTAAGGCTCCCAGCCAAAACTTCAAGACTTTAGTTCCCCACACCCACATTAAAGCCTGTATCTCCAGCTTCCCTTTTCTCCTCTACAATGGCACCTACATGCACACTCATCAGTTTAAGGAAAGAAAGAGATACATATATAAAATGAGGAGAGTTAGAGAGATGCCTCAGCAGTTAAGAGCACCAACTGCTCTTGCAGAGGACTTGGGTTCACTTTCCAGTGCCCACCTGGTGGCTCACAGCCATCTGTAACAGCCGTACATCACTAACTAAGACAAAGGGACACATGGCTTCTGCCAGGAGGAAAGTTCCTGAATTCTCAACTCTCAGACCTAGGCTCAGGATATCTAGCCAGGATGTCCACTGTGCGTTACACGAGCTTGAACTGGCTTGTGAGAGCTGACTGTGTGCCGCCGTTTTCAGTATCATGACGTCACTAGCATGGAGAGTATTTACACTATAGGAATCTTAAGTGCTATTTAAGTGAGGTTCATGCCTGAACTCTTAACATGTAGGACCAAGTCTGCTATGATAGGTGTGGCCGGGCAGCATGAATTATTCTCTGTCAATTAGCAGGTGTTAATAACCATGCTATGTGTTATGTTGCAGGTAATATATGAGGTTCTTTAGATATAATCTTCTTATAACCCTGTGAAACACAAGTATTAGCCAGTCCCAGATCTTGTAGGCAAGGCACAGAAGGACAGAGTGGTCACGTAAGCTTGCCAGAGGTAGTGAGTGACAGGACAGAGATGAGTGAGTGAATAGTAGCTGGCACTCAAGCAAGCAGTGACGACAAGGGGAAATCTACTGTACTGTGAGGCTTCTTTCTTTAAAGCAACACACTTAGCAGGTTACAGGGCTGACAGTGAGGGACCAGTAAACTGGCTGGCTTCCACTCCAAGCTCAGGCCATGCACGGTAACAAAGGGACTCAAGGAGTGTGTGTGTGTGTGTGTGTGTGTGTGTGTGTGTGTGTGTGTGTGTGTGTGTGTGCCCTGCTTTGCTGTGTGTAGTTCCAGTTGAGGCTGAGTTTGGCTAACCCAGCAGCCCCAGAGTAAGCCCCGCTGCTGGCATCCCTTTCTGATGTTTGCCCCTTGGAGTTGTCAGCTTTCTGAGGGTCTGCGTCTCCTCTCACTCCTGGCATCTGGCCACAAGGAAAAGGCCTCAAAGACCAGAAGGAGTTGTTTCTGTTTGGATCCTCCGAATGCAGCTGCTGCTGCCAGAGGCATTTCCGGGGGCTGGCCCAAGGCCTAGCAAGTGTTTGAATGTGGCCAGACTCAAAAGCTGAGCAAACCTCAAAAATGTTGTAGTTGGGAACCCCCTGGAACTGGGGACTGCCATGGGCCTGGTACCAAGGAGTAGAAGTCTAGTGCTGGAAACTCCCACTTTCTGCTCAGCAGCCTTGAGTGTCCCAGTCTAGATAGGTGACTGCATGCTCCTCTTGCTTTCCTAGTCATCATGAAGGCATCCTGAGACTGACAAGTCCCCATGGCATCAGCCTACCATATCTGCAAACCACGCCATCTAATGCTACCTGAGAGTGGGTGGACAGAACGGAATCATCCTCAGCCAAGGCTCTGCATTTCACAGCAGGGAGACCTTGCTGGCTATATTGTTAACTCCCTGAGGCCCCTCCCTGGGAAAGGGAGACTCATGCTTACCTCAGGGAGTGACTGCAGAGATACATTTGATGACATGATCATGCCTCAGGGTCATATAAGTAGTATTATCACTGCAGATCAATTCCTACCACACTCTAGAGGCTGGAAGCTGCTGGGCACAGTGGCTCATGCACTTACTGGGGAGGTTGAGGGAGTAGGGTTGCCATAACTTCGAGGCTAGCCTGGGCTACAGAGTAAGACTGTCTCAAAAAAAAACAAAACAAAACAAAGTCTGGAAACTAATTTAGATAATGCCAGCATCCTAGCAGGGGGTGCTTAGTATGTTCATTTGTGGGTAGACGGAAATGAAGAGATACTGAGCCCATCAGGCACTTCTTGCAGTTTTCAGTAATAATCCTACAAGGTAAATAACAGCATCCTCATCTTAGAGACAAGGAAAGGGCAGCGAGACTGAGGAACTTTCTCGAGGGCGTGTAGATAGTAAGTCAGCACTAGATTTGAACTTGACCCCAGGCAGTCTGGCAACAGACAAGTCTTTTCAGTCAACCCATACTTCCTTCCAATAGTGCCGGTTACTTTGGAGGAAATGAGAGGATCATTTATAGCTTATTTATTTCAGTCATATCATTGAATTGGTTACTGTCTGAGAGCATTTTAGAGAATCCCAGTCTTGCTCTCATTTTACACAGGAGGCTCTGCACAGTTACGCTGTTTGTTGGGAGAGGATAGGGCTGGAACCAAGCATCCTTGACCCCTCTAGCTTAGGCTATCATTTGCAATTGCTGCCCAGGTCCTTATCTGGAAAGAGCATCTTCAGGCTATCTCTAGATATATGGCCCTGGCTCTGGGGAGAGAGTTTGGAAATAAAAGCAGGTCCTGTAAAGATGGAGCGACCACCCCTGCACATCCCTGGTTTGGAATATGGTTTCAGCTAATATTTATTCAACTATCAGTCATGCTGGACACCGTTAAGAAAACACAGGGTCTCAGCGTTAAGGGCAGGGTATCTTCTGCCTAACTCCTTCCTTTCTTTTCCTTGGGTACAACTTTCTGAGGGATGTCGGCTGCTGAGTATGAGCTCAAGATTTGGAAGCACGTGAACAGGGGGCTTGGGAGAGCAGCCACTGCAATGAAGCAAGACTTGGATGTTTAAATACCCTGGCCAGTGCTCAGAGACCAGATGTAAGTAATGGCTCCAGTTTCCTGAGAGATATTAACCAAGTCACTCACCATCTCTAAGTATTAACTTTTTAATTTGCGAATAAGTCCTGGCTTTACCTGTTATGGGCAAGCTGTCCCAACCAGATGGTGTCCACTCACAGGAGAAGAGGCCTGTGGCCTAGTATCCCATGACATTTAGCACAAGCATTTAGGAGACTGCTGCCCGCTTTGGGGCTCACTAGAGATGCTGAGAAGGATAAATTATGTTTTCCCATCACACAGTAACCTGTACAAGTATCTTACTGTTAGCTGTTATTAGAACTGACCTGAAGCTTTGGGCTGGAATTTAAAAGTTTGAGTTTAGCTTTGCATTGCTATCTTCCTTTAGTGGAATAACTGTGGTAGATTTTCCCCTCAGCCCGTGATCTATCTAGTCTCGTGTTATTGGTCGCTTTAGTAGTGTCACGTATCAGTTCTGCCTCATGGAACTGGCCTTGATTTCAATCAAAAAGTGATTGTTTCCTCCAGTAGCATTTGTGCTGCTATTGCACAGGTATAGCCTGTGATCTCTGCTGCCGGTTGCAGGGTTTGTAGCCGAGCGGTGGCTACCCTTCTCCTCCAGTAGCCTGTAAAGTACCATCACCAAGAATGCTAGTCAGTAGGGGTGAGGCTCGTAGCTGAACATTATCTCAATTTCTCCATATTTGGTGACATAAGTACGTTGTGTCTTACACAATATGGCCTTATCATAAGGTTATGAAGAATAACCAGTAGCTCTAGCAATAGCCTGTGATGTTTGAGGTGGGGCATGTGGGACCCCTTTGGCCAAAAACTCAATAAGATGTAGCCCATTTCTGACACTGGAGGGTTTTCTGGTACGATAAGGTGTCTAGCTGGGGCACTGTTGCCTCCATTATATAGTAACCTCATTTAAATCCCCTTCATACATGTACATATTTCAGGATGTTTCTATGGTAGTGGATGTCCATATGGCTTTTCAAAAGCCTTTTAGTGTTAGTTGTTCCACCCCATATTTTTCTATTTTCCCCTTCCCCATTTAACCTTCCCATTCCAGGTTCCCCTTTTTCTCTTTATAGCACTATATCTATCCCCCCCTTCTTGGGAAGATCTTTCCTCCATCCTGGTCCCTTAGAAGCTACCTAACCTCTACGGTTGTTCAGGTTAAAACACTCACATATAAAGTTTTTAAAACTAGTACCCACATATAAGATAAAACATGTAATATTTGATAAAGAGAATTTTTAAAATATGGAAGTCATGAGTTCACTCTTGAACATATAGCGATGAAGGATTTAAAGAATCCTTTAAATTAAAAAAAAAATAGCTTTTTTCCCTTTCTTTCTCTTCTGTTCCTGGCTTTTCATTCTAAATATTGCTTCATTCTCAGAGAGGGTTCCCTTTGAAGCACAAAGTGGTACCAGCTTATCCCAAGATGACACTCTTCCTAATTCTTATCCAATGAGAAAATCCAAGTATCTCAGGTGGACCACAGAAAAGAAAGAGGTTAGTTATTCCCTGAGGACTCAGCAAATGTCTTTAAGGGGCTAGACACCCATCTCTGAACCAGTCTGCGATGCAGGAAGAGAACTGGAATGCTGTTGTTTCTCTGGTCCATCTGATTCTATTCTTGAATGTTGTGTCAGTCACATTCAACCACCTGAGCTGAGCACAGGAAATCAGGTAGAACAAGAACACAGATGCTGGGAAGCATCCAATCAGTGTCAACTTCCCCTTCTTTCTTTTCCAGCCCCCTGGGTCTTTATCACTTCCTTCCCCTTGTCTTCAGAGACAAGTTAGTGCTAGGAGTCAGAGCTACACATATGAGACTAAAAGTGGTCATTACAGTAACGGATGCATGTTAACACTAGAGAGATGGGAAAACACGGAGACACTGAGTGCTGATGGACTGAGAAGGACAAGGGAGGCTTTCTAGAACTGTAGAAACGTGTGTTTATTTTGCAGGCTGAGTAGAAATGCACTAGTGAGTGACAAAGACCGGTTCTCTTCCTATTGGAGGGAACAGAAAACATTAACTCAAAATGGAGGAGAAAGACTGAAGGGAACTCCAGGTGATTCTGCATGAGCCGCAGAGGGTGATGGGAGGCCTGGAAAGAAAGGAAGGAGTGAAGACAGACTGGAAGTGTGCCAGCCATTACAAGAGGATCACCCTATTACTTCCTACAGTCACTCAATGTGCTGTGTAACAAGATGGGCCAGAACAGTGGTCCTCAACCTCTGTGATGCTGCGACCCTTTAACACAGCTAGCTCCCCACGTGGTGCTGACCCCAGCCACAAAACCATTTGGATGCTACTTTCTAATTGTAGTGTTGCTACTTTTATGAATTGTGATATAAATATCTGCTCTGCAGGATGTCTCATGTACAACTCACAGGTTGAGAACCCCTGGGCCAGATTACAGTCATCTCTTCTCTTTCGCCTCCTTATGTCTCTTCTCTTCTCACTCCACCCCACCTTTGAAGACAGAAGCAAGTTTTCAGAAGAAAGCAATGAAAACAGAAACAGAAGTTTAATGCCTGGATGACTGTTCACTGTGGAAGACAAGACACATGAGGGACATATGGTGTGGGATGCAGTATATGATGTGGTGATGGAGTAGGAAAAGCAGATGTAAAGGTGCATTTAAGGTTGGCAGGTGATTTGTTCCCCAAGTGGAGTGCTTGTCCATCAACAGCCATGTCCTGAACACAGCAGGTAATACACACACAGAGAGAATAATATATAAATATATTATATAACATATGTTGTGTGTATATAAATGCATATATAAACACACACACACATATATATATATATACATATGTTTCTTCTTTTTTTTTTTGAGACAGGGTTTCTCTGTGTAGCCTTGGCTATCCTGGACTCACCTTGTAGACCAAGCTGGCCTCGAATTCACAGAGACCTTCCTGCCCTTGCCTCCCAGAGTGCTGGGATTACAGGTGTGTGCCACTGTACCAGGCTAGGACGCTTCTTCTTAATGGGTTATTATCATGAGTATTGTGTTGATCAGATAGTTCAGGTTAGATGTAAATTCAGTATAAGGAGGTAGGGGATCATATGCAATTGGAGGAGCCAAGATAAACGCTTGGCAAACCTCTTTCTCACTGCAGGGAGTCTTTAAGTCCCAGAATCTCAGGACAGCTGCCAGGGTCTCAGTGTCCAGAAGCACTCAGTCAATGATTTCCAGGAGGGCAACCTGGGGACTCCAAGCTGCTTCCAATAAGCAACGTCTCTTGTTTACCTTTGAAATCTCATCTGCACACATGCCACTGGCAGAGTCTAATCAGAGCTCTGCTGACAAGGGGTTCTGGGAAATGTCACTTCCGGGTTTCAGCTTCTCTGGTACCAGGGACTTTTGAAGGGTGGAGAGGGCATCAGTCCCAGAAGTTCAAGAGTGCTTCCTGGCACCAGTGGGTGGTCAGTGCTCCCAGACTACCAGGATGAATAACCTCCTGGGGACCCTGCATTTGCTTATGACGGATGGTAGGATATTATTTGGAGGGCAAACAATGCACATGACAGCTGAGATTTCAAAATGATTACCCATGGTATCTTCAGTATCATTCGGTCCTAGCAGTAATGCGTCATCAAGGTTATTTATTTCAGAGTGCTAAAAACCAGTGTGTAAACAGCCAGACTTCAGCCTGTTAATCCTCCTACTTCTCAGTTTCTCATCTGTAGAGTAGAGATAACAGATTCGCTTAAGTTTGTTTGAGGATTCAGTTAAGTCCATAAAATAAACAACACAAGGCTGGGAACTCAGGAAACCCTTGAGAAGTAAGGACCATTTGTATCCAAGACTCAGTACGTTTAGCAGTTACAAAGTCCTCAGCACGTATGTGATCGCATAAGGAGGAGAACTGTGCTGAGGAAGGATGCGAGACAGGACTTCAGAAAAGGGCCTAGGGGTACCTGGGAAAAGATGCGGTGTAGGAAGTGGCAGTGGAGGGATGGTACGGAAAGGTGGACTGCTGCCGGGCTTCAGGGTCAATGCCGGGCGTGGAGTTGGCACGCACACCGTCTTGTCAACTGCCTCCCTTGTGATGGTTCTGTTAAGCACGGGGACCGGAAGTATAAAGAAGTGCTAAAAGTCTATAAAGGCTCCAAGTGCTTAGATCCCATGACGACCATGGACTTAGGTACCTTTTTGCCAAATATTAAAACAGAACATGTAAACACTGCAGTTTGCCTTGGGCCCTCATGCCAGCCCCGGAGACTTCTATCTGCATTTATGACTAACAGTTAAAGAGTAAGAGACTGTTACTTTCCTGGGCCCATGAAGTTGGTCTCAGTCACTTGGGGAATTTGCATTTTATCCTTTGATGATTGGTCACAGATGAGATATTTCAACTGTCTTTGTGTTGTTGTTTTTTTTCTCTTTACCAATTCTTCAGAGAGCAACACTCTGCCACCATCTGTGTCTTGGTTTTGGTCCTTTTCTCTGGGAACAGAAACTCAATCATCATATATACTGTGGGCAGGCTCAGAGAGCCACTGTGCTGCCCAGAGAGGTCAAGAATTCACAGCCACACCGCTGACACTTTAGTGTCACCACTTTGATCTTCTTTATTTCTATTTTTTAACACGACCATGTGATATTTTCTCAGCCTCTGTATTTGTGAATCAAAGCCTTTGCAGATTTTTTTAAAGTTGCATTAATCTGTCACATGCTGCAAGTTAACGTGTTTGTTATGCAGAGTTGGATTTAAGTCAAGTTTCAAGCACCCTTTACAGTTAGCTGCACTCCTTATCCTTAACAAAAGGCTCGGAATTGGTACCCTGCATCTTGTTAACCGTATAATTGAGTTATCTACAATTCTGCAAACCTCAGGCTCTTCTGTAAACACAGAATAACTGTCTCTGTTTCTTGGAGTTGTTGCAAATATTAAGTAAACAACACAGGCATGATATTTGGCATGCAGCAAATATTTAGTAAATAATCACGATTATTATGCTTAACCACAGTCAGGTCTGACATCTTACAGCTAATAAAAAGTAAAACCGTTTCCAAAGAAAATGGTACGTTAGACGCTGCCTCTATGTGACCTAGTGAAGGATTTTGTAAGAATACGAAAGGAAAAAAAAAACAAAACAAAACAAAATAAAACCAAAAGACTCTTTTCCAAAGAGAGAGACAGAGAGCTTTGGAGATACACAAGAGGCACAACAGGATTGCTGAGAAAGTGAAGAGGACAGAAAGGCAATGAGCCCAAAAGAAAAAAGCCAAGCTGAACACTGCTGCCTGGTGGCTTCCAGTGGCCAGAGGGGAAGTCTCACCTAAAAGGTAAGCGAGGCGGCCTGAGGGAGAAGAGACCGGCAGTCCTACCCACAGGACAGGTCCTTGGCACTGCCTGTCTTGAGGAAACAGTGACAGGTCAGCAGTGGCCAGGCCTCCACGCAAAGGCCTGTGGCCAGGTACTGTTCTAAACTGAGTTGTCTCGGGAGCCTGAGGCCAGGGAACAGGTCGGAGAGTTAGAGCTTATCCTGACATAGCCAGAGGGTGAGAGAAACTTGTGGACCGTGGGAGTCCAAGACACTGAGAACCCCAAAGTGAGGATAGGAGGAGAAGGCTTTGCTCGGGCCGTGGAGTATACAGAGAAAGACACACGGGCCCTCAGAGGCCGGGAGCGGGACTCCCCAACGGAGAAAAACTCTGGATACTGGCAGTTGCCTCTGAAAAGGCTAAGGCAGGTCACGTGTACTAATGTCAGCGCTGCGGTTGCTGGCCCAGCTCTCAGTGAGAGACTTCCCCATGTTAGAACTTTTAGTCGGTACAGTGTTTGAAATTGGGAGTCTCGGAAGGGTGGGACAACCTGACCGGCTAATAAACTGCAAAGCTACATATGGCCAGAAGAGGTCCCTGGTAAGCAAAGTAGAAAAGTTGCTACAGGAAGACAGCTCTGACAGGATTGGCACTTGCCGCACACTGCGCAGTGTAGGAGAGGCAGTTCAGCCGCCCCACCTCACACATAGGCTGCAGTCTCCGTTTTCTAAGGATCAAGACAGAGGTTGCGCCAATACTTCCCCTTCACTTTCCTTTTATTGTCCCTTGTGTTTCCCTTCTTTCCTTTAACTACGCAGCAGTGGCATCTTTATTGTACGAAAAGTCAATTTGAAAAATACTTTCCTCCCCTCCAAACATTTATCTAAAAGTTTTGTATATGTTTCATTATTAGGAAAGGTTGCTTTCTTTCTTCTGTTCGTCTCCTCCCTTTTTTCCATCTTCTCCTTTTCGGCTCATGCCATTTTCCTTTATTTTTTATTTTTTATACTAAAGTGTAATCTGACTTTATCTCATTGTTTTTTCAAAGCTTTTATGATTATATTTTTACTCCTCTTCTTATACTTATCTAATTTGGCTATAATTTTTGTCAATTTTGTAAAAATATTTTTGTTTTAATTTCATATTTTTTCTAATTTTTACTTTTAATTTCCTCCTCATAATCTACTTTTTTACTCCTCTTAATATAACCTCACTTTTCTGTTTCCCCTCTTCCTGCTCCTTTATTTGCAAGAACCACTTATTCTTTCCATAATTGTCCTATAGTTCTTAATTTCATAATATATACTCCATTAACTTTTGACATTTTATGTTTTATGGTAATTGGTGCTATATTAGTGAACATTAAATTATTTTAGTTATATTTCTATATTTTAATATCATATATAGCTTAAACTTTTAAATATTTATTTATTTTGTTTAAGTGGGTTCCTTGCCTGCATGTGTGCATGTTCACCCTATGTGTACCTGGTGCCCACAGAGGCATTAGATTTCCTGAAACCGGAGTTAGGGATGATTGTGAGCCACCATGTAGGTGCTGGGATCTGAACCCAGGTCCTCTGGAAGAGCAGCCAGTGCTCTTAGCCACTGCCTTTATGGCTTTGTGTGGTTGCTGCTAAAATATGTGTATTATCTTCTTTGAGTGATACATTCAGGACTGACCCCAAAGTGTAGGTTGTTCACTAATAAAAACCATAAATAAAATGTGGCAGCGAAACACAAGAAACATGGAAAAGTAAAGCAAGAACTTCACCTCCAAAGGAGCTTAGTTCCTCAGCCTCTGAATTCAAAGACTTAAAGGATAAAAGGCTAGAAGTAAATCTCAAAACTTTACTAGCAAAGATGAGCAGCACCTCTGAAGAAGATACAAAAAAAAGAGATGAAAAATAAAATTAAAAAAATCAATCCAGGAGCCAGAGAAGGGAGCCAGAAACATCAAGAACAAAACCAGAAAATTTATGGGGAAAATAGAAATATGGGTGAATAAGTCAGGAAAGACAAATGAGGTAATTGAGATTTTTAGGAAGACCTCACAACAAACAGAAATGCCAGCGCTAAACAACTCAATAAATATTAAAAAAAAAGAAAGAAAGAAAGAGTGGAGGAAAAAAATACCAGGAAAGGAAGATAAAGTTGACAAAATATTACATTCAAACATTAATGAAGAAAAGGCAATAAGAGTGGCCATAATGTCCAAAGGACTCAGACATGAGACCAAGAGACAAACCCTGGGGATTCATGAAATCAAAGAAGGACCTGAGATAAAGACTGAAGGTATAAAAGCTGGGCATTGTGGCACATGCCTGTAGTCCCAGCACACAGGGTGGCAGAAGCAGGTGGATCTCTGTGAGTTGGGGGCCAGCCTGGTCTACAAAATGAGTCCAGGATAGCCGAGGCTACATAGAGAAACCCTGTGTCGAAAAACTGAAAGCCGAACCAAACCAAGAAACTGAAGGTGTAGAATATCCATTCAACAAAACCAGCAGAGAATGTCCTAAGAGTAGGAAAGAGATGGGCTTCTAAGTACAGGAGACATTTAGAACCCCAGAGGGACAACCAGAGAAGAAGCTCTCCATGCTACAGTCAAGACATCCAAAAACACTGAGCCAAGAAACAATATTAGAAGCTGTAATAGGAAAAACACCAACTGATATATACCAAAGGCAAACATGCTGTAATAACACCTCAGCTCTCATCCCTAACCCTAAAAGCAAAGAAAGCACGGAATAATATGTATCAAGCCCTGCAAGCGAAAGAGTGCCAACAAAGCTTGCTCTCCCACAAGGTGTCTTTACAAACAGACAAAGAAATAAGGGCACTTCAAGACAACAGTGAACTCAGGTAGTTCATCAACACCAGACAGCACTGCAAAGGGTAACTTAGGGCACTATTGACACAGAAAGAAGGCAGACAGACTCAGTCACCAGTGCACAGGAAAGAATACATCTCATGCAAGAGCATATGAACAAGGGAAAGCTAGGAAAGAATTCGTGATGTTCAGTGCAGCAAACCTTTAATAAGAATGGGGTCAGGGGACAAAGCAACGCCCGTTAATCCAACAAAGCAGAAAAATGAGCAAAAAAAAAAAAATACAGCCATTAACAAACCTCTCCTAACAATAACAAGTCACCAATAAAGAAGCATTGGCTAGCCAGGTGGATTAAAAAACAGCATCCTCTGCTGTCTCCAAGAAATATACCAAGTGGGGAAGGCAACCAAAGCATGAGAGTCAAAGAACAGAAGTCAATCACAAGCCAAACAGAATCTGCAAATAAGATAGGATGGCTATTCTGATATCTGGTAAGGTAGACTTCAAATGGAAATTAGTCAGAAAAGATAAAGAAGGCTAACATATATTATGAAGGGAACAATTTAACAATTGTTGCTGTAAGTTTTTCTACGGAACACACGCTCCCAGAATAATGACTAATGAGACTCAAAATATTATCCAAATACCTAAGCCAGATAGCTAGGCTTTTCTCTGACAACCTCATAACTTAATGGCCCATTTATATCAATCTACATTGTGCCACGTGGCTGGTTACCTATGCTCAGGTACCATGAGTTCATCCTTCTTACATCTTGCCAGCTGAATCTCCTGCACCTGGCTCTCTTCCAAAATCCTTTCTGCCTACTGGATGTCCCACCTCCTACCTCCTATTTCCTGCCTTCCTAAGCTATAGGCCAATAGGCCAACAGATTTATTATTGACAGCTGCTACATCCACACAATATACAAAATATTCCTCCTACTAGTTGTAAGTATGTCTGTACCAAAATGATGTGGCTCACAATTAAACAATATTAATGTGAATTTAAAAGTTCAGATAGGCTCCAACACAAGGATATTGGGTTGGGGGCTGGAAAGAACTGGCTGTTCTTCCAGGAATATTGGGTGACTGCTATTTCCAAAATGACTTCAAACTAAAAACCCACAAAGAAACTGCAGATTTAAACTATATCATAGCTGAAATAAAATTTACATTACAGAACATCTATCTAACAGATATGGAATATTACATATGCTACTTGTTAGTCCATGGACCCATCTATAAAATAAACCTATTCTAGGTCACAAATACAAAAGAATTGACATTTCTTGTATTTAATCAGATTATGTTCAAGTGACACGAATTACTAACAGTAAGAGAAACCACAGAAACCACACAGATCCTTCGAAACTGAACAATACATATTTGACTGACCATTAGGTTATTGAAGAATCCAGGGAAAAAGATTTAAAAGTCCTGGAATCAAGTGAGAACAGAAACACAATTTATGGGAAGCTTTGGGGCATGGATTAAGCAGTTCTAAGCTAAAAGTTTACAGTTATGAATATTTACACTAAAACAACTGGAAGGTCTCAAGCAACTGAGCTAGCCACGTGGTGGTGGTGCACACCTTTAATCCCAGAATTTGGAAGGCAGAGACAGGTGGATCTCTGTGAGTTCAAGGCCAGCCTGGCCTACAGAGTGAGTCCAAGACAGCCAGAGCTACACAGAGAAACCCTGTCTCAAAAAAAAAAAAAAAAAAAAAAAGAAGAAGAAAACTAAATTAAATTAAAACCAAACAAACCCCCTGAATTAAGGATGCAAATCAAGGTGTAAAAAAAAAAAAAAGACAAAGACAAACTCAGAAGCAATATATAACAAGAAGGAATAAAAATCAAAGAAAAAAAATCAAAGAAGAAATTAATGAAGTTAAGAACAAAATAACAACACATAGATGCAAACAAAGAGATGGTACATTGAGAAAAAACAAGCAAGGTTGGTAAACCCCTAGACAATCTGACAAAAAAAAAAAGTAAAATTAGAGCTAAGAGGGGAGGGGTAACCTAGATTCCAGTGAAATTTAGATCATTAGGGAATGCCATGAAAACTTATATTCAAAGACTGTATATTCTAGGAAAAAAAAAAGAAAATCTTACAGACAACTAAAATTAAGTCAAATTTAAACAAATCATAGCAGGCAACAATGTTTAACCAGAGTTGCGCAGCCGTTCCCTCAGCTTGAAACCCTCCCTCCTGGAAGGCAGAGGAAGGAGAGTCTAAAAGTCAAGATGCAAGGGCCACAGACGAAGCTTGGGAGCCCTTACTTTATATGAATCACCAGCTCCTTCCTGCCCAAGACTAGAAAGTCAGGGATCCCTGGGCAAAGAGACTTCTGACAGCCGAGCTGCCCGCAAGACGTGAAGGCAAGATGCGATGTGTACTCTAGGTGGGCTTCCTGATGCAACTGGCCTTTCTCACCCATGTTCCTATAAATAATTAAGCTGGACATGGGTAGAATTGCTTCCTTACTCTACCATCAATGCATATGTGGAGTGAATAGTTAATCATTGACCTTTCCTCAGGAAAAGTCACACAACATAAGCAACGCTCAAACAAGCATCTGCAGAGCTCAAGATAATCTGAAGAGTAACAGTTTCATGATGGTGGTACGAGCTGCAGCTGAAGCTGTTCCATGGGAGCCTGGAACATTTCCAGAAAAGTCTAATATGGCTCCCTTTCCCTGTGTGGTGTGCCATGGCGTGCCTCTTTGATAACGGTATGGTTGCATATGCTCCCAAAGAAAGGTGATAAGACATGAAACAAAGGCCAAGTCTTCCGAGAGTGAAGCATCCTCAGAGGGGATTCCTCTCTGTTGTACAGGATGATATACATGCTTGGTGAATGAAATGCCCTCAAAGGAGCTGACTGACTAAAGAGCACGCTGCGACCAACATGTATGGGACAGTTTCATAACCAAGTTCTGTCATCGTTTGTGGGTATAACGCAGAACTAAGGCCAAGCTGTCTGTACAGAATGAATTTGCCTATACAAGTGAAGAATTATAGTGGTGGAAGGAAGATGTTAGCCTCTGATTTCGAAGGAAAAGTGCAGGAAAGGGAAGAGAGGACGATGTCATTGGGTTGTGGGTCCTTACAGCTGACTGAATGGAAGGGAAAGGCTACAAATTAGGTACATGCTGAAAAGAGACTTCCTGGGTGCTGAAGAGACTTCCTGGGATTAAAAAACTTGGAACTCATCGGAAGATTTAGACAATGAAGAGAGAGAAAATTGGAAATGATAGAAGGTACATCCTTCAAGTCAGACCTTTCATACAAGGAGGGGAGGCAAATCCATGATCCACCACAGGCAGATGCTCTCTTTCTAAACCTGTATTTTATTTGGAGTATTTACTGCCTTTACCTCTTTTCTCTAGCTCCCTAACTCTGGGTATGAGAAAGAAGGTTAGTGGGGAGAGAGGGCGTAGACCCCTTTGCTTCTCCCAGCTGTTTAGGGTCAATTGACTTCCTTTGGGGAAATACCAATCTCCATCAACAGCAAACTCAGCCATCAGTCTCCTCCGAGTGGCTGAGTTAAAACGTTTCTCTCGATCTCCAGGCTGCCACACCACCTCTCCAAATTGCTACCTGCCACACGCAACATGCCACATGCCAGAGCCACACACCAACACAGCACATCCCACTTTCTCTCCTGGAGCTCATATGTATCTCCTCAGAGTCCTGGACCATGACTCTCTGTACTGCAGGAGACAGGCAATTACCAGGGCCCCGCACAAGACAGTTAATAGCAGTGGACAAACTAAAGCCCAAACTAAATTCCCACATTTGAGATTAAAACAAAAGCATATTTACATAACATAACTGAGTTCACAAAGAAACCAAAACTTCCATTACAGGCCTTAATAACATTGGCATATAAAACTTATGCTACAGTGAAAAGACTCAATATCCTAACAACCTGAATTGGGAAAGACCTTCAAACAAGCCATGAAAGAACATCTCATAGCCCGGCTCATAGGCTGTGTTTGGGACATGGGGGTGGATGGGACCAGTGTGAGTGGTATAAGGCAGAGAGACTGAGCAGTATGCCCATCCTTCCTTGAGACAAAGGTCACATAAACTGAGGCATTATGAGGAAAATCCATCCCTGATGGAGACTCATGTAAACTTGTAGGCACACTTTATTTTCACTGTGTGACTATCAGGTACTTCAGAAAGGGCAGGCATTACTGAGACAGTCAGACAGATGGGACGCAGTGTTTGGTGCCCAGTACATTGCTTTAGAATGGACTGTATTTTCATAGAGAGGTAAGGAACAAAGTAAATGAGCAGGAAGCTCAGGACTAGTGTGTGGCTTAAGTGGCTTTGCTCAGCCAACTGCAAGCTTTATGGGCTAGGAGAGGCTCTGGCAGACCTGAATGACTTAGCTAGGCACTTAAACTGAACTTGTAAAGTGCTAAAACAAAAGGTGAGGAGAGAAGGACAAAAGGGAATACATTGCAATCCCGGCAGCTAGTATGTATGGGACAGAATCAGTCTATCTGGATTATTTAGAGGCAAATGTGGCAAGATTTGTGTTGAGCCAGAGTTATAAGGGAGAAAAATTAACAAGAAGCCAAATAAATGCCTTCCTAGTGAGCTACTAGGAGGCTTTAAAGCCAGAGTTACAGTTCATGGAAAATATAGATAAAATGATAAAACAGAACAGGTGGAAAAGATGAAACTTGACCTACTATCTTAGTGTTATATGCCTATAAAGAGACACCACGACCAAGGCAACTCTTACAAGGAAGAAGCATTTCATTGGGGCTGGCTTCCACTTTCAAAGGTTTAGCCCATCATCCTCATGGAGGGAGTAAGGCAGAACACAGACAGACATGGTAGCTGAGAGTTCTATATCTGGATTGGCAGGCAGCAGGGAGAGAGAGAGAGCCACTGGGCCTGGCCTGGGCTCTTGAAATTCCCAAGCTCATCCTAGTGACATACTTTCTCCAAGAAGGCCACACCTCCTAGTATCTCTCAATTAGTGCTACTCCCTAATGGCCATGCATTTAAATACATGAGGCAATTGGGGACATGCCTATTCCAACCACCAAGCGAAAGGTGGGCAGTTTTTTCTGCAGAGTATGTTGTATGCATTTTTCCCCTAAATGAAAGCATACTGGGGGACAGACTTTTCACTCTGGCTGCGGCAGATTCAGGAGTCAAATGTAGCTGATGAAAAGGGAAGGGCCAGGGCTCTGAGTTTGGACTGGAGATCTGGCTCCGGAAGCAAGCATAGTAACCTAGAGCTCAGCCTTGCTCCCACCTTGACCTGAACCAGCTGAGCAGCACCAGGTGGCTGCTCTGAGGCCCTCGGGGGTAGGCAGGTACACAGTGGCACCCCAAGATGAGGAAGCAGAATATCTCATAGGACATGAGGATATAGTACGGGCTACAGAGCGCTAGATGGGGTAACCTCTTCCATCCATGCTACTGTGGCCAGCAGTGCTCTTTTGAAGACACAACTGATATGCCTGATAGAACATTTTGGTTTTGGTGTCCATTTAGCCATCGGGGACCAATTGGTACTTGCTTGGCATAGACAGCAATAGGTCTTCAGAGATCATACCCACCTGCTTGTAAAAAAGGTGTTTTTGTAACGGAATGCTGTTTGGTACCTTACACACTATAAAGGCATCTGGAAGAGCATTCAGGACAGGAGCTAAGCGGGTTAAGGGAAGACATCCTGTACAGTGGAGCAGGGCACTCCCAGAAGCTTTAAGGTCTTTAAAGCAGAATCAAGGGACTGGGCAACCTCACTGTGAGTCTCAAGGCTCCTCTGACCATACAGGCTACGGCCATTGCTGTGGCTGCATGCCAGACAGACGCCCACATCTGTGTCTGAAGGTGCCACCTACTGTGGCTGCAGGACATGGAGAAATCAGCCGGGACTGCGATGGAGGCTCTCTCCTTGTTGGCTTGTTCTCATATTCAAAGAGTATTGTCACCAACGGCTTTGTTTGGCTACGGATCCTGAACGTTGTGCTTCTGTTTTTAAACTGGCACAGGGCATGTGTTTCATTGACCTGAATGAAGTGTTTGTGTAAATTTGTCCTAAGCCTTCAGCTTTCCTTCCTAGAAGGTCAGAAACCAAAGTCTCTAAGAACTTAACAAACACACTACTATTTATTGACGACTCTGAAATATGCCAGGCAGGGAGTAATCAAGTTATAGAATAAAATTCATTTAATTTTTCAAAAAAAAAAAACCCTAGATGATACATGGAATAGAATCCCCATTTTACAAAAAGAGTTAATGAAACTCAAAAAATAAATCAAGACACCCCCCACACACACAGCTATCAAATGTCAGAATTATCCTCTGGCCGGCTAACTCAGGTCTGATTGGCCTGAAAGCACAGTGTTGACCATTGCTTTCAGGATCACTTAAGCTGGGACACACAAATAGACACACACATGCACATACGCAAGTAAGGCAAGGGGGCTAAAGATGGCAGAGGGATGATGACAGATGGGGACACCTAGAAGCAAAAGCCAGAGATGGACTACTTGATTTTGTCTTACTGCAAATCCTGCACTTTGAAGAGAGCGCGCTGCTTGTATGTTGAGGTTCTAAGTAAGAGGGCTTTAGAGCGTTCTGGAGGCAGCTACAACAAGCATAATGGTGACCTTGAAACCCACTCCCCTGCCACTCAGGCATCTTTCCAAAGGCTCTCACCACCATACCTACGTTTTATCTAGACCGCCTCACCAGCCTGCTAGGAAGCTATGAATGGCATATAACTGCGCTCTGGGCGGCACGAAACAGAGGGAAACGGTGTGTACCCCATTCAGGCTGAACCCTTCATTTCTTCCCTTTACCGTTTGCTAGTCTGGGTACCAGACCATAAAAACCACATGGTGCAGATGGCAGAGCCCCATTAATTCAAGTCACTGAGAGACTGTCTGGAGCTGAACACTCATGACCTTGTTCACTACCAAGTAGACTTTTCTTGAAGTAGGGCATTCTGTTCTGTTACGTGATGGCCACACCTTGGTTAACACACTCTTCTGCCAGATCTGAAAGGGTAAAGAAAAGGCTCCTTGCTAAACCAGCTCTTGCTTCGCCGGGTCTTGGTTCACCTGTATGCACACTGATGTTCTGGTGCCTGGCTAACAACCTTACTTCCTGTGGGATAATGTGGGACTTTTGACTACCATCCCAGGAATGTTATCAGCCAAATTATTCGCTCCATGTAGATGTGAACTGATGATGATGAGGCAGGCCTTCTCCCACTCTGGCTTGGAAGAGGTCATGAGGTCATGCAGCCACTTCTGTTTGGCTTTTGGCTATATGCTCCTCCCTTCTTCCGTTTGTATCTAATTTCCCATTATCACGGGTCTTGTGAGGATGGTAGAGAGGATCACACTTGAAATTTCTCAGAGAACCCTGAAGACCTGCTGATGCAAGACTGTTGCCAAACAGATACCCAAGGAAGGTTGTTACGTGTCCCCTGTACCCTGCCACCTGTCAGAGAGACACAGTCAGTGCAAGCACAGGTGGCAGAGTTTCTGAGTGAAGGAATTGGGCTCAGATATTCAGCAGGGATCATGGGAAAGGGCCTTCATGGTTCATGCTTCACTGTAGAAAACGACCGTGTCGCTGCTTGCTCAGACACTCAGAAGTCAGAAGCAGAGAGACCTCTGTTATTTTGAACCATTTCCATGTGCTTTAGTTCATACCATAATACAGCTTGCTAGAAATGAATCACTTCCTCATCCATCTCTCATAGTCGGCTTCATTAGACAAAAGGCATACCAAACAGTTTTGCTACATCAGCCTCTTTTTCTCTGCAGACATAAAGCAATGTTGTCATTGGCATCTATAGAACTGCACCTTAGGGTTCTTAAGCATCCTTCCTCTAACTAAGAGCATTTTCTTGGTGCCAGTTTGCTATTTCAGGGTTTTTTAATAAACACACAAATCTTATCACTTTGCCCATGCTTTGTTCTGGCCCCTGAGGCTGTGTTTTACTTTAAGATTGACGGCCCTCTGGAGAGACTGAAAATATGAAATAATTTTATTTTTTAATGCAGTGAGTCCTAGTTCCTCTAAGTTTCTTTAAACTCTGCTTGAAGACAGAGCAGTGGCCCCCTTAGCTCGTCTCCATGGTAGTGGGAGACTCCAGCCCCTGATGTGTCAAGAGCTCTCTGTAGCAAGGCCCACTCAGGCTGACCTGAAGCTAGAAGAATGAAGAATTTCCTAAATCCACACTCTCTAAACAGACCAAATTTCACTCTAATTGGCGGATTGACTGACACAAATGAACACAAGACAGGAGGATGCCTGCCTCTGAAGGAACAAGACAATGACTTCTGGGGTGGCTCTGAGGCTTGGGACAAAGGCAGATTTTTTTCTTGAGCCCTGGGACATGAGAAGATTTTAGAGGGCTTTCATTTTCAGTGAGGAAGGTACAGGACATGGAGTCATTCCACTGTTGGAAGAGAGATGCTACTGTCTTCCCGCACTGTTGTCACTGAGGCAGGCAGTAAGCCTTCCTGAGCAAATGATGCTCTTTCCTTCCCCTGGACATGCCTCCTTACTTGGACATCTTTATGGGCCTCTCTGTGACACAGGGCAGGGCACTATGACCTATCAGAACAGCAGGCAGCACCACCATGCTCTCAGAACTCCTGCTGCCCAGATTTTTTTTAAATACACAGGCTGGGCCCCCCATACACCCTTGCCCCCCTCACCCCACCTCCACTCTGTCCCCATCACAAGCAGCTCGATACAAATTAGTGTCATTTGGAAGAAGAAATCTGAATTGAGGAAATGCCCCCCATCAGATTGGCTTGATGGTAGGCAAATCTGTGGGGCATCTTCTTGATTAATGTGAGGGGGCACTGCCCAGTGTGGGTGGTGACATCCCTGGAACTGTGGTCTTGGGTTATATATATATTTTTAAAAAGAGCAAGCTGAACAAGCCATGAGGAGCAAGCTAATAAGAGCAGTCCTCCATGGCCTCTGCTTCTGTTCCTGCCCTCATGTTTCTGCCTTGAGTTCCCGCTCTGACTTCGCTCAGCAATGGACTGTTGTCTGTAAGCTGTAAGGTGAAATAAACCTTTCTTCCCCAAGCTGCTTTTGTTTGTAGTGTATTATCTCAGTAATTGAAAGCAAAGTAGGACATAAGTATGAATTGAATTGATAAATAAAGAAGAAGCTGAATCCCCAGCCATTGACCAGAGAGCAAGGTTGCCCAGCATGAGCCAGCCCTCTTTCCTCAGCACGTGCAGACAAGTCAAGAAAAGCCCAGGTGGCTTACAGTATCTGAGTGTGGGTACCAATCCTCTTGGAAACAGCGAGTAGCCCCAGAAACATACTCGGGAATTTGGATGGGCCTGGAGTTAGCCCATACATAATACTTGAGTGGGTTCTCCCTGCTGTTGAGAGCAGCTCCTTCAGGAAACTAGCTTGAAGGTGTTCAATGTGGCACACTGTTGGTGAAACTACATTGAGTGGAGGACATGGTTACCTCACCTACCTAGCACTCCTTTCTTCTAGGAACGGAACTCTCTTCAATCAGAACACTCTGCCCACTGGAGTGCCATTGCTGCATTTTGAGTGAGTTTCACCCAGTTCTGTCAACCCCCCTGCAGTTGCCTCCAAATAAGTCTCCGACATTTGACTCTTTGGTCCCATCATTTGAGGAGGCTTAAGAAGTGTGGCTTTGCTGGAGGAAGTGCATCACTTAGGGGCGGGCTTTGAGCTTTCAAAAGGCCAGGGCTGTTTCCAGGGTGCCTTCTCAGCTTCCTGACTGTGAGTTAAGGTAATCGCTCTTGGCTCTTGGCTTCTAGGTCTAGTCACCATCTCTACCTACTGCCATGATGGTGGTACAGTCTTATCGCTCCGACTGAAAGCCCCAAGTCAGCCCTTTCTTCTCTAAGTTGCCTTGGTCGTGGGTTTATTGCAGCAACAGAAAACTAAATAATACACACCCATATCAGTCATAGGCCACAGTTGGTTGGATCTGAGCTTTAAAATCCTTTAAAGTGAGTACCTCACCACCTTTTTTCCCTCATTCCTTCCTTTCCTTCTCTCTCTCTCTCTCTCTCTCTCTCTCTCTCTCTCTCTCTCTCTCTGTCTCTGTCTCTCTCTCTCTCTCTCTCTCTCTGTCTCTCTCTCTCTCTTTCTGTTACACTAGTGAGAGAAGGTGTTCCGGTCTTTCTCTGATGGTGAAAAAAAGTCACAACTGTGAAACCTGGATACTGCTAGTGTCTTGAATTCCCAAAAAGCTAGGAAAACTGTTCTGTAGGAAAAGACTCAATATGCAGGGGTGAAAATGTCAGGAGAAAGTGTAGAGAGCACAGGCCAGGCAGCATGTGCACGTGACTCAGGTAAGCCCCGTGTATCTCCTGCCACGTGCTCGCTCTACCACCACCCACTTAGAACTCCCTAGGCTCCCCAGGCCGCACATCCTTTCCTGGTCCAGGGGAGCTCCACAGGTGATTTTCTGCTACTTCTGCTGGGTTTCTGTTGATTTGGATCTCCAACCCTTCATCTGCCTCCCGTAAGGTTGAACACCCCTGAGAGCAAACAGGCGGCCATCTAGGACCTGAGATCACAGAGCTAGGTGCAGCCTTGTAGTCAGGGTTTGAATTGAGAATAATAAAGGAACAGAGCACGTCATATGTGATAATTTATTATGCTCTGTAATCCACACAGTGGTCATTAGAGGAAGCATTATTTTCCCTAAATCATAGACTATTAGCCAAGGTTTGGACAGAGTAAGTAATTTGTTCAAAGTCTGTCCATGAAGAAGATGGGTGTAGGGTTTCCCCCTTTTCCAGCTTGCTGCAAACTCTTTGCTCTCCCCAACCTGCCCCCAGGAATTTAGCACCTGGGAGGAAACAGTCCTGAAGCCAGAGACTTGTCCTTATCTCCACCTGTCCTAGGCAGCATTTCCTTCCCAGGACTGGTGTTTGCCTGAAGAGAGAGGCAAGGCCTCCACTTGTGTTTGCTCACACCTCTGATCCAGAGGACTTCTGTGCTCCACTCTTGACATTTCCCACAGGTGCCATCCTAGACATACTGCCACAAAAACCACCACTGAGAGGTGTGGGGAGAACACCTGCTCCCATTTGCACCTCCAGGCCTGCTTTGCCTCTAAGCACTTTAATAAGTATTTAAGTGCTCAGCCTATGTCCCAGGTGCCTATAACCTATTGAAATGTGTATATGTATCCAAACCACAAACTCTGCAACAGTAGGCAGAAAGTGAAGAGCATCTCACTGGGGCCGAGATGTGAGAACAAGTCTAGGACTTCCTGCCTCAACTGGGACTTCAGGTGAGTTCTTCATTTTTCTGTACCTGGATTACTTCACTAAAAACCAAAACAGTGCAGGGTGTGGTGGTGTAAGCCTTTAACCACTGGATCTCTGTGAGATTAAATAGAACTTGGTGTATATAGTGAATTCCAGGCCAGCTAGGCATACATGGTGAGACCTTGGCTCAAACAAACAAACAAACAAAACCTTCCTGGGAAGCCTGTGTGGCATCACAAAAGGGACATCTGCCAGCAGCCGGCATACATGCTGTCACAGTGGTCATTTTTGTGCTCGACCTTTATAAACTACAGAACGCTACCATGGAAGGATCTGAGGATTTTGTTTCTCAAAAATAGATTTCAAGTGACATGAAAAATGCCCAAAATCTCTGTGTGAGGCATCATGGCCTGGTGTGGGCAAAAACAGTGCCGTTCAAAGATGGGAACCTGTCATACGTTCTCTGTGCATTTATTTGACTTCTGAGTCAGAAATTCAAGTGCTTTTAAGCCTGAGTGGAGAGACCCCCAGAAGAGCGCCAGAGCTCATCCTTCGTGTATAAGATGTGTGTCTCCTCAGACCTTCCTGTAGCAGCGACTTACTTTTGTCTTATTCTCTCAGTTCTAGACAAGTGCTCTCTACCCCTAAGCTCATGCCAGCTTGTAATTCTTTAGTCAAATGAAAACGTTGGAAAATTTATTCATTGAGCATAGTGTTGTTGACTCTCTTCTACGTCCAATCAAGACAAGACAGTGGAACTGTTTAGTGTTGAGGTGATAATTCTGAATTCTGCCCATTGCCATCTCATCTGCACCCCCATCTCTTCTTGTAGCCCCCACAGCACCCAAGGGCAGCACTGGGGCTGGGGAAGGGAGAACTCAGTTTCTGCTAACAACGGCGGAGACTATTGGCCTTATATCCACTAACACATGGTGTCCTTTAATGTTTAGCTGCCCCTCCCAATGAACTGAGCCTCTCAGGTTTAAGGTATTTATCGTGCAGTCTCCTAGACTTTGATTCCCATGCTGCCTCATGAGCCAGGAGCTCTGGTCTCTTGCCCATCTCCTGATAGCTACTGAACTCTCCAGCCATGCGTATTCCTCAAAGTGAGATACAGCAAGTCGCCAGTCGGGAGGGCCCTTTGGTGACTTAAAATGTGGCCTCCAAGACTGGTCAAGGTGGAAGGCGGTACAAAAACAAGAGGATACTGGCTGCTATAGGCTGGTATCCATCCACCCCTTTGAGTCTCTTCCATTAAACAGTACCACTACATCATACTGACCATTTGGGGTACTATAGTCCAAACACGGACTCAGGCAGGAGTTATCCATGTATTTTACTAGCACAGATTGGCTCATTCAAGCACACCTTTCCTTAAGACTGACAGGAATAAAAGGCAAATGAAAACAGAGAATTACACATTGTTATCTAACCATGTAGCTGCACATGGCCTGGACATGATTGGAAAATATGCCTAGCTCACTCTACCTAACTCTTAACCTTCCCTGAAGAAGAAGAAGAAGCCTCTGTATGTCCTTTCTGTGTGCTTTTATTACTTTAAATTTTTTTTTGTGATTATAGCATAATTATGTCATTTCTTCTTTCCCCTCCCTCCCCCCAAATGTCCCTATATGCCCCTCCTTGCTTTCTTCCAAATTCATGGCCTCTTTTTTCATTAATTTTTGTTACATGAATATATGTACACACACACACACACACACACACACACACACTCACACACTCCTAAATATAACCTGATCAGTCTGTATAATGACACCTGTATGTATGTTTTCTGGACCACCATTTGACATTGAGTAACCAATTAGTGTGCCCCTTCTCTGGGGAAAATTGTTTCTCTAACTCTCACCTTCCTGTTGTTGCTTGTAGTTCTTTGTGTGGAGTTGAGGCCTCCTGGGCTTTCCCCATCTGCCCTAGCATGTCTACTCTTGTATTTGTCCAGCTCATGTGTAGGCAGTCATGTTGATGAGACGTCATGGTTGTAACTTCTGAGACACGAAGGAAACATGGTCTCATAGAAAACTCCCTAATCCTCTGTCTCTTACATTCCTCTCACCCTGCTGGGTGTGGTGGCGCACACCTTTAATCACAGCCCTCTAGAGGCAGAGGTAGGCATTTCGCTGTGAGTTCGAGGCCAACCTGGTCTACAAAGTGAGTCCAGAACAGGCAAAGCTACACAAGAAACTCTATCTTGAAAGACAAAACAAGCAAACAAACCAACAAACCATAACAATCCTCTCACCCCCTCTTCCACAGTGCTTCCTGAGCCCTAGGTGCAGCAGATGTGTTGTAGATGCATCCACTGGACCTGGCATCCACAACTCTGTATTTTGATTGGCCGTGTTTTCTGTTGCTAAGAGAAGTTTCATTGGTGGGGGACAAGGTGAAGACTGCACTTACCTGTGGATGTAAGACAAATATTTAGAATGTAGTTAGGGATTATGCTTGCTTAGTAAAGCTGTGGCTATGGGCTCTCTTCCAAGACCCATGATGTCACTAGCCCTGAGTAACTACTGGTTTCTTGCCAACAGCTAAGTTGTTTGGCATCCATATCCTGGAGAATAAGAACCAAAGAAAATCAATTGTTCCCTTCCATGTCTCCCTGGCTTTCTAAACCTACAGCTTAGGCATGGAGAGAGGACTCAAGCGTTACAAGTGTCTCCTGCTCTTGCAGAGAGCTAGTGTTTGGTTCCCGGCACTCACATCGGCAGGTTAGGACCACCTGTTGGCGACAACCCTAGCTGCAGGAGAATCACATGCCCTCTCCTGGGCTCTGTAGGCACCTGCACAACTGCATGTGCACACACATACATGTAATCAAAAATAATACAAATAAATCTTTAAATTACAGCTTTTAAAACTACTTTATTGCAGTGAGGCAGGTGGGGTAAAGTGTCACGGTCTGCATGTGGAGGTCTGAGGATGATTTGCAGAAGTCAGTTTTCTTCCTCTGCCAGGTAGGTCTGGGGCACCAATCTGGGTCATTAGAAATGCCTTTACATGCTGAGCCATCTCACCAGCCCTAAAACTGCACCGTTTGAGCTCTGGTTTCTTGTCTCGGGCTCTGCTTCTACCTAAAGTGTACATAAGACACGGATAATCAGGAGAGGGAGTGGACTTTGGCCCCTTCCTCCATAAAGGGACATCTACACACCACGCAAAAGTGTCAGTGTTGCTCAAAAGCTGTTCTGTGCTTTTCTGTCATTGTGCTTGGGTTAGGGTGGCAGTTGAGACTGCCTTTTCACACTAAAATAGACTTGCTTTACGTGGCTGCTATGAGTCAGACATAGAGCTGTCTGCTCTCGTATAGTTTAAAGGTTTTAGTGATCCTCAGAGAAATCTAATATAGCAAACACTATTATTAATCCCCCACTGTAAGTGGAGAAAATCAGTGCTTAGAGAGTATAAGAAAATTTCCCCATGACCCTTGCCAGTAAGCACTGAAATGAAACGTTAACTCCAGAACCAAAACTCCAACTGCTAACTCTGCCCAGAAGCTACTGTCACTCAGCTCTGAGTGTTGTCATAGTTGCACCACGATTGTCTCCCAAAGTTATTCTACCCCAGCCCAGAACACTACAGTAACCCCTCTTGCCAATGACTGACTTGGGGATGGGCTACTCAAAGCAGTAAACCTATGTGGAGGTCAGAGGTCAGAGGTTAGTAGCCTAAGCTACTTTGAGTCAGTGAGACAAGAGGAGAAGCTTATTGGGAATTCACTAGAGAAAACAACTTAAATGGTGTCAAAGGGACTCAGCCTCACTTTTTCATACTGAATGCTGACAAGGGAACATGTATTCTTAATAGCTGGAAGAAAACAGCTTTGAGATGAATCCAACATTGTGGGGCTCCCAATAAAAGAGACAAAAGGATGCATGGTCCTTGTTAAAGTCACCTGGCTTTCCATCACCTAAGGTCTCCCTACTCAGAGCTCCGCCTCAACAAATGGACACTCCACAAATCACTTTGATTTGGACATTCTGACACCTGAAAGCCAAGCACTTCCCTTGAGACAGATAATGGTAGTATAGCTTTGCACTGTCAAGACTGATCACCAGTCTTAGTCTAAGAGGGCAGTTGTGCACTCTGGGTAATAGTGCCCTCAAACATCAACATAATACACTAATTGAAATCACTATCCCTGGGGTCTGAATCTAAATTCCATCTCTTCCATTAAACATCTGGGAAATTTTGCATGAGGGATTTGCTTCATTTCCATTTCCTTGTCTACAGAATGGACACAGTAGTAGTGTAGCCTCAAAGGAGTGCTGTTAGGCTTAAAACAGAAAACAAGGATGAAGCAGTAAAGATAGGACAGAAATAGTAAATATTAGAGATTTCAGTGACAAATTAAGGGTGGTGGTTCTTTCTGTTTCCATCTTCCGGGATACCCTGCAGCATGCAACAGCTCAAGTGGCCATGTAGCTTATCTCCCAAGCTTGGTTGCTTTTGTCTAAGATAAACACTAAACTGGAATACAGAGGCAATCTATCCCAGAGAAATCTGGAGGTATGACCACGTTAGAGATATCAGGTTGGATCCTGAAGAGCATCACTGTCCAGAGATGCTCCTTCATCTAAGATATAGTTATTGTGCCCTACTGTAACTTTTCTGAGCATCCTGGAACTTCACATTGTGGTCCATGATGAATGGGAGTTCTTTCAAGGACCACTGTAGAAGAGCTGGGTTGCTACAGAAAGTTAATGTCTAGCATATTTCCTTTCTGCACTTTTAACAACAGACACTTTTTTTACAAGCTCTTTGCAGACAGCACTCAGCCTTCCCTAATCCCATATCTGTAATGTATTTCAAAGAACTGTTAAGAGACAGCATTGAGGAATCATCTTAATGTAATTATATGAGACGGATTATTATTCCAACTTGAAAAGATGACTCTCTTTTTCTTTATTCCGTGCCAAAGGAAATTTCAGAAAATGAGTTCAAGCTGTAATTCTTCCTGCTGCTACCTCAGTGCCAGTGTGAGAGTCCAGGATCCGAGAGCACAAGTCCTGTGCCAGCGATGCTGAGCTAAAGGTGGGTACCACGAAACCTGTAAGAAATCCTTCGAACTTCAAATGCTTTCTTCAGCAAATCTGCCTGACTTCTAGTGAGGTCCAGAGTGGAGTCTTTCTTAAAAATCTGACAGGCTGTGTGTATGTTCCTTGTCTTTCCCAACGCATGACATTGCAGGCAATTGGCTGTCTCTACCATACTGTTACACACATATGCACACACACGACATTGCAGGCAATTGGCTGTCTCTACCACACTATTATACACATAGGCACACACATGGCATCGCAGGCAGTTAGCTGTCCCTACCACACTGTTACACATGTATGCACACACATGACATGCTGGCAGTTGGTTGTCCCTACCACGCTGTTACACATGTATGCACACACATGGCACTGAAGACCTAGTGTTCGGATTGACTTGACTTCTTTTAGTTTCTCAGAGTCTGAACTGCCCAACTTGGCCCCAACAAAAAGAGAAGTTGGGGCTCTTCTTTGACTAGTTGTGAAAGTACCCGACTCATCCAACTAAGAACAAGTATGCATGCTTCCCCAGAGGGTGCTGGCAGCACCTTCACACGTTGCAGGACTCCAGCTGAGGCAGCAGCTACCTTACTGAGGAGACAGGACTGCAGAGTGTGGTGGGGCAAAGAGGAAAGAGAAGTATGCCTGCAACAATCAGTACTTAAAATCTCCCTGCTTTAGAGCCCCCAGTTTCACCTTCTGCAAACATCCTTTAAGAACATTCACAATTGCTCCTTTAATGACTTTTTCCTTGAAGAAATATAAGGAGTAATGCCATAAAGACCTAGAGAAATGATTAACTCAAATCATATAAAATTGCCTACATTTGCTTATGTTTTCCATAGAAAACAATTGCATGTTATTCAACCAATTAGTGAAAAATAACTTGCTTTTCAAAACTATGGGACTGAGGATATTTGCCCTACTTACAAAACCTCTTTCCCAGCCAACGCTCATCCAAAGCAACACCACCTCTTGCCTGGAAGGCTGCTCCCCACTGTCTCGCCAGCCCCATCCGTTCTCTCTATTGCACCAGAGCGATCTCTTCACCATGGAAATCTGACCCTCTCCTGCCTGAAGTCCTGAAACAACTTGGTGTTCCTCAAAGAAAAATGTTTCAAAATCTCTAAGGAGCTCCAGAAATGTCTGCAATCTGAGCTCCCAGCTCATCTTGAGACTGTCTGAGCTCTTCTTCCGTTTCTCTGTCCTTCCATGCTCTCTCCTCCTCATCTGGGATCGAGCTGCTCTGTCATGAACATTCTGTCACCTGCTCATCAGTCTCTGGCACCAACTTGGCACAGCTGTGCCTGCCTAAGAGTAAGAATTACATGCCACCAGACTCTCTCTCCTGCTGGCAACAGAGGGCTCTGTCAGATTTGGAAAGCAGACATGGAAGTCTTTTATCCATCCAAGGCCATGGTGGCCATTTGACAGATGGAGAGCTGGATTAGGTATGAAAACTAGTCCAAACCATAGCACATTGCACAGGACACCATGCACCATGGGGTTAATTTTATTTTCTCATTTATATGTCCTATTTTATCTTGTGTGCATATATTAGATGCCTACTATACACAGATATTGTGTTAGAAATCTAGGGAGTAAAATTCAGTAGAATGTAGCCTTCAAAAAAGTCTGGGTTTATAGGGTGTCTTACTCAGCGTTCTACTGCTGTGAAGAGACACCATGGCCATGGCAACTCTTACAAAAGAAAGCATTTGATTGGGACCTGCGCATAGTTTCAGAGGCTTAGTTCATTACCATCATGGCAGGGAGAACGGTGGCACACAAGCAGACAGAGTAGCTGAGAGTTCTACATCTGAATCCGAAAACAGCAGGAAGAGGAAAGAGACTAGGCCTGGCTTGGGCTTATGAAACCTCAAACCTACCCACCCCAGTGGCATGCTTCCTCCAACAAGGCCACATCTACTAATCCTTCCAAATAGCACCACTCCGTTAAGCATTCAAATATAGGAGCCAATGGGGGAGGGGTTCTTATTCAAACCACCAGATTGGGAAAGGCAAACAGGTACTTGGATGCTTAAGGCTGACAAGAATAAGTCGAATTTGTTATAGCAACACTTGAATTGTCTCAGAAAGCACACCAAACAGTGGCTTAGGAAATAAAGAAGTATATCCTATCTTGTGCACTAAATCCCAGAAGAGAGGTGGGATTTTTGCTCCACAGATTCAGGGACCTCAGTTCCTTTCACTCTGCTGTTCTGGACCTAGTAGGACAGGCCTCATCTTTGTACTCGAGGCTGAGCAGCGTGTCTGTGCTCCCACTAGCAGAAAGGGAAAAGACTGAGAAAGAGCCAGGAATGAAAGTACAATAGCATGTTATTGCCATTCGTTTAGTTCACTAAACATAGCTACGTGTGGTACAATTAGGCCTGGCAATGAGCTTCTAGCTGCCTATCAGGAATCACTTCAGGTACCACTGTTGTCATATATGAAGGAGAAAAGAGTGTTATAGAGAGCCAAACCCCCAACAGTTAAGTGAGGATGTGATGGGAATTCGGATGACAGGCGATTTTCTCCCTGGGACAGAAACGAGGAAGTTGTCATAAAAGAAACATCTCCTGAGCTGTGGATCTTGAAGAATAAGTATGACACAATCATTCTAATAAGGTGGCAAATTACCCCCTTGGTGCAAAGAACAACTACCCAAGGGGCTGTCATTCAAATGCATGGGTGAAACTAAAATCACATTCCATAGCTTTCCAGTATACAACCAAAACACAACCACTGCAAATCTGACAGAGCCCACAAAGGCGAGGGTGGTACAATTGCTCTCCCCTCTCCTCACTCTACTTCTTCCTTTAATTGGTTGCTGCTTTGGTGCCTTCATGGACTACCAAGAAAAAAGAGACATAAAAGCCTAGTACGAAATTACTTGGTCTAGTTATGCACTGACTTTTAGCTTTCCCAATATGGGAGAAGCATAACTGTTAGCTCTGTCTTGAATTACATTGTGTGTGAGTGTGTGTGTGTGTGTGTGTGTGTGTGTGTGTGTGTGTGTGTGTGCGCGCGCATGCAAGCAAGTAGTCACACACTCTGGTGCATCCATGCCACAATACATATGTGAAGGTCAAATGACAGCTTGTATTAGTCCGTTCTCTCCTTCTGCTGTGTGAGTCCCAGGGATTGAACTCATTGTCGGGCTTGGCAAAAAGTATCTTTTCGTACACTGAGCCATCTAGCAAGTCCTGGCTCACTCTGCTGTGAGGAACTTTGATGGGTGCCCTGGGGCCTTCCTGCTAAAAGAAACTTTCCTGAAGTTTCCCTGAGACAAGATTGTGGCCTCCAATGAGTCATAGAGTGGTCTAACTTTCTGTTGAGTCCCATTTTTTTCACCCAAGGGACCCACTTATAACAGGCTCCTTTGTCTATGGCCCTATATCTTGTCTTTAAGAAATGCTGTCCTTGGCTGTCCATAACCACAGTGACCTTTTTGTATTTTCTTTTGCTAACCCCAGAAGCCATTAGCTTTCTCTAGGAGTTGCTGCATCCCCTGAGTTCCTGGGAGTATACACCAAGCTCTCTAGATGAAGGCCAATGTGAGTACCACAGGAGGAGTCTGGGAAGGTGGAAGTCAGCACAGTCAAGATTTTCCCATCTCTCCTGCTCACCTGTTCCATCTCCTCTCTAGGCTAGCAGCCTGGGCATTTCTGCTGCCTGAAGCTCCTCTTGGACAAGCCAGGCACAGAGGACCTATCCCTTTTAAGCATTCAGGGATGTTCTTGACCTTCTGATCCGCCAGGGAACCTCAAAAAGAAAAGCAGGAAGACTTTCTTTTTACGTATGTTCTTAGCATACTCAATGGAATTATTTAAAAGATGAGGATGAAGCTCAGTGGTAAAGTACTTTCCTAGTACATGTGATGTCCTGGGTTTGATCTTCAGTAGAGGAAAAGAAAGAAACAAAGAAAGAAAGAAAGAAAGAAAGAAAGAAAGAAAGAAAGACAAGAAATTTTCTTTTGCAATACTGCTTGTCTACTCATTGGCTCATTAGAACAGTGGGTCATTAAGCCAGATGAGAAGTAGCCAGATGGGGTGAGGTGTGTTTGTAATCCTAGCCCTTGGGGCCAGAGGCAGGAGGAATGCAAATTCAAAGGCCACATAGCTTAGAACTTTGTTCCTCAATAAAGCCAAAACAAATCAATAATTTAAAAAAACCCCGACAGTAGTGGCAGCATAGAGATATAATCGCAGTGCTCAGAAAGCTGTTGCGTTTGGATCAGGAATTCAAGATGAGCTTGGGCTGTGCAGCAGGGCCTTGTCTCAAAGCCAATGAGGTTTACTGTCATCAGCCACCACCCCTTTCCCTGAGGGCCTCTATGTTCCTCCCCTGCCCACTGACGTCTCAGGGACCATCATTCATCCCGAGCACCTACAATTTATGGGTCCCTGTCCTGGGTGCTGAGAGTACAAGGTTTATAAAGCAGATCAAATCTTGCCCCTTAAGGGTTTTTAGGGGAATGGGATAAAACACAAACTGACGGGATTGTGTTGGTGTGTGATAAGTGCTCTGGTAAACCTCTTCCAGATGTGAAGACTGCCCATGTCAGAGCCTGGCGTCCTGGCAGCAGGCATTCTAGAAAAGGAGAATGGTGTATAAACACAATTAGAACACAATGCGACCTGGTGAGTCAGATGGGTGTGTGTGCACAGAATGCTAAGTGACTCGCATCGCTTCAGGGCTTCGGGGGAAGAGTCCACAGACTTTCTGTTTAGAAAGCACAGGATTCTGTTATAGAAAAGGAGAAGATAGCTATCTTCAAGTGCAGCCTTCTGCCAGCCTTCCCCTCAGAGCCTCAGGAAGTTCCCACCCAGAGGATGGCTCCAGTTCAGCACTGGGGCCAGAAGTGAGACTGCACAAGGTGCCCTCTCCTACAGAGGCAGCACTGCAGAGCAAAAGACCATAGAAGAAACTGAAGAAAGGACTCTATGATCAGTCCCTGAGACCTACAGAAAAGGTAACCAGTCAGCTGCTCCCTCCCTGTGAGGCTGGGACCCGGCAGGGCGTGGGAACTTGGCAACACTCATCAAAGATGCTACAGGAGTTGAAGTATTTGGAGTTGTAACTACAACACCTCTGAACACCCTCCAGGCTGCCGCATCCACTAAAAACACCCACAGCTGGAAGAAGCAGAACCATTCCTATTTGGACACATGTCCTAAGCGCTCTTGGCATTCTCTTTCTCTCCTCCTATCTCCCTACCCCAAGAAGCCTTCTCCAATGCTTTCTCTATTGTCTCCTCTTCTGTCAGAGAGAGGAAATTTCCCCTTGACAGTTCACTCTGGATTGTCCTGAACCTCCACTACAATAGTGCACTGCTCAGGCTGGAGAGATGGCTCAGTGGTTAAGAGCACTGACTGCTCTTCCAAAGGTCCTGAGTTGAATTCCCAGCACCCACATGGCAGCTCACATCTATCTGATGCAGTTTCCTGGTGTGTAGATGTAATGTAGGCAAAGTATCCATATATATTAAATAAATAAATTTTTAAAAAAAATACTGTGCTGCTCAGCCAGATTCAGAACCTATATAAAGGGCTTGCCATTTCTGTATCCCAGGCCTCTCCAGGAACAATCTCCCTCTCTCTTTCACTAGAGATGCTTCTCTCTACAGCCCAGCCCTTGTAGACATGGGCATATCACCCAAGCATGATGTGGGGGTTTGAGTAAGAATTGCCCTCATAGGTTCATAGATTTGACTACTTGGTCACCGGGAAGTGGCACCATTTGAAAGGCCTTACTGGAAGAAGTGTTTCACTGGGGATGGGCTTTAAGATTTCAAAAAGCCCCTCCCAAGCCCAGAGTCTCTGTCCACCTACTTCTTTGAGATCTGGATGGCGAACTCTCAGCTACTCCCCCAGCCTGAATGTCTGCCTGAACGCCGCCGAGCTTCCCACAGTGATGAGAACAGACTAAGCCTCCAAAACCATAAGTCAGTCCTAACGAAACGCTTTCTCTTATGAGAGTTGCGGTGGTCATGGTGTCTCTCCAGGGCAATAGAACACTGACCAAACACATGATTCATAGAGTTCTACATGCCCTGGAGACAGTGCAAAGTCAAGGGATGGCCAATGACAGCTTAGCAAACTCAGCCTCAGGACTCTTGCTGAGGATGTGGTAGGGAAACTCCAGCGGGCAGGGGGAGGGTCGTCGCTGTGGGCCTCAATGGAGAACAAAGCCAGCATAGGGAGGAGGTGTGAGATACCCTGCAATGCTTGGGCTCCTGTGTAAACTTCCCTCAAAGGTGGACTGTAACCTACAAGCTGAAAGGAGCCACATCCTCCCCTAAGTGGATCTTGGTGGTGCTGTTTGTTATAGCAATGAAATGAAACCAGCAGACGTGTCTGCCTTATTGCACTTCATAGTCAATTAGCCAGTGGGATAAAATGTGGAACTCATGTCACTGGCATAGAAGAAATGACCATCACTCTGCCTCTTAATTCCCTAAATTCCAAAGTCCCCGAGCAAGTGTGTGATTGGCCCATCTTGAGGATGTCAAGGAGGGGATGGAACTTATTAGCCTGAGAGGAATACTGTTAGTGTCTATTTAAGTCCCTCAAGCCCTTCCATTCCACTGCCAGCATCTGGATACCATACATGAGGATAAGTTATTTCTGGTTAGGGAAGGCTGCTCTGTCTTGGGCTAATGATAAACAGAAATGATAGGGCCCCTCGGGCCCTGGGAATAGCCCTCAAAAAACTACCTGGGGCCGGTGTATCAATACCCCAGGTCTATTGCTCCTGGGAGGGTAATTCTGAGGAGTCTGGCTGCACCCTTTCCCAGAGCTCCTCAGAGAGGACACTGCAGTGGTAATGGGGTCTGAAGGCACACAGAAATCTCTTCATGTCCTTTCTTAGTCTTATGCTCAGGTCTCTAAAATAACTATTGGCTCAAGCTTTGCTTCCGGGGAAGCTCAAATCAAAACTTCAACCAACAAGGGACTAAATACAAAGACGAGAAGAAAGTCCATTGCAAAGCACTTGCCTCACAAGCTTAAGGACCTGTGCCCAATCCCTAGAGGCCATGGAGGAGCTGGGCCTGGAGACACGCAACTATAATCCCAGAGATGGGAAGGCAGAGACAGGAGGACCTCTCGGGCTCACTGACAAGCCAGCCTAAGCAAATTGGCAAGCTGCAAGCCCAGCAAGAAACTGTCTCAAACAACACAGTGGATGGATGGCTCCTGAGGAGCAATACCCAAGGTTGGCCTCTGACCTCTACATATGCACACATATGTGTACACATACGAGGGGGGGAGAGGGAGTGAGCAAATGTAAACTCTACAAAAATAAGAAGGGCGACTTAGTAAATCAGGGTGAAACTGGCCAAGGTGGGATGCCTGAGACAGGAGACTTCCCTGCCCATCTCTTAAGCTCTCCACAGCAAGGTTTTGGGAGGGACCAGGGCAATCATAAGGACAATTCTAGAAGCCAGATGGGCAGGGCTGGTTTGGGAGCTGGGCATTTCCTGAGCTTTGTAGGTGAGGGGTGTGAGGGAGTACGAGGAGGGTGCAGTCCGTGGGTGAGGCAGATATGTGTAATGTGCTGGGGTGTGCTGTCACTAGCCTCTTTGCTTCCCCTCTGCACACATGGCAATGACTTTCTGTGCCACTCAGCCCTTTCGTGCAGAAGAGAGAGAAATGAGGCCCTAGAGAGACGGAATAGGAACTTTGAAGGCTAATGGAGCTCCATCTACCTGTCAGAAAAAAACTTTAATAAATAAAAAAGGCAAGGGGGAGGTGTGCGGCGACAGCGACAGGGAGAAAAGGATGAAGTGTGAAAGCTTCTGGACCTGGCTCTGAACCAAAGCATCTTCAGTCCCAAGATAAAAGAGTGAAAATGGTCAGAGGCTGGGCCTCCCCTCTACTGTGCAGTGCCCCAGGCCAAAGTAGAGCACTCACACTCCTGCTCCAAGGAGCAACAGATGACCCATTTCCAGAGAAGCTCCAGGGCTGCGTTAGTGAGGTAGAAAATCTCTGCCCCACCCCCAGCGCCCCAGGAAGGAGTCTCCAGGAAACACAGTCAGCCCCTCTAGTGTGTAGCGTGGATGTGGGGTGGGGGTAAGGCAATGGATGGATGTCATAGAGAATCCGTTTTTAACTTCTTCCCCAAAGTAAGCCACTGCATAGACTTTCCCAAGGCCCGGAATAATTACCCGCCATCCCCAGAGAACATCCCGGAGAAGCACTTTTTGATTGTACCACCTCACCTCAGACAATAAAACAGAATTCCAAAGCGGTTGTTGAAATGGTCTAGAAAGGTGTAAAGAGAAGTCTGCAAGACCCAGGCAACCTCCTCCTCACATCTTCTCATCAGTGCCCAGGTATGATGTGCTTTTGGTGGAGGACTTTGTGTTCAGCTTTGCTGAAGAACATTTGCTGATCAAAAAAAATTTTTTTATGGAAACAAAGAAACTGTCAGGAATTCACTCAGCTCAAATAATGGCAGTTAACGCTCACTAAGTACTGAGATGTCACAAGGACTCTCTGTTCACTAATCTTTAATCTGCTTAACATGCTGAGAGTGACTGTCTTCCATTCTACTCTTGTTGGAGGCAAAGGGAGTGACTGGTCCCTGGATGAGCAGCGGGCAAGAGCAAGGGCCATGAGATTTGCTGGAATTGCCTAACCACAGATTCTTACTTTGGCTAATGCCCCCCTCCTGTCCCAGAACCAAAACCCTAACCTTAGGAATCTCTAAATGTTTTTCTTTCTTTCTTTCTTTCTTTCTTTCTTTCTTTCATTTTTTAAGACATTTCATTAGTGTGTAGTAAGTATGCAAAGCCAACGGCTGGGTGTCATTTCATCTTGGGTTGGGTTGTATTGTTGCCACATACTGGGGATTAAGCCCAGAGCTCACTGCATGCTCTGCCAGCACTCTGCATGAGCTGCATCCCTTCCCCTCTGTCACCTTTTATTTTGATAAAGCATCTTGCAGGCTTCCAAGGTGGCCCCAAAGTTGTGATCCTCTTGTCTCAGCCTCCTGAGAAGCTAGGATTACAGGTATGCACCGTGAGATCTAACTAACTGTACAAAATAATTGGTTTTATTATGACATTTTCATGCATGTGCGTAATATACTCTTGACGGCCTCTCATCAGCCCCTCCCATTGGTCCCCTTCTTCCCAAATAACTTCCCTTTTATATTCTCACTGTTGCTTTTTAACCCAGGTTGTACGTCTAAGAGGAAGAATGTAAAATCTGTCTTTCTGAGTCTGGCTTACTTCTCGAAACAAAGTGATCCCCAGCTCCATCCCTTTTCCACAAGTGACATAATTTCATTCTTCTTTATGGCTGAGTAAAACTTCATCGTGTATTTATCAGTGCATGCTCTTATCTGGCAAAAGGGACTTGGCAGAAGTGGTTCAATTAAAGTGAGATGGGGGCGTTATCAGGTTACCCAGGTGGGCCCTAAATATCAATGAGACACAGGGAGATTTAACAAAAGCGAGGAGGCAATGTGAACTTGAAGTAGAGGCTAGAGTGACATTACAAAAACATAAAGGCCAAAACCAATGAGGATATAACAGCTAAAAGGACAGCCAATATTTTTATCCCTGCCCCTACATCAATCACACCCCAGGAGACAATGGGACACTTCTCAGAGAATTCTGTCACTTTATTAAGAGACTTAGAATAGAGAGAAACTGAAAAAAAGATTTATACTGAAACTCTTTTTAAAACCCACCTTCCTTTGTTTATGAAAATCATTCTTTGAGTTTATAAGATGAAGAACTCCCAAAGTTGCTGGCTCACTGCAGGCTTTGGTCACCGGAAATTGTGCAACGTATCTCCTAGGTTAACCCTATCTGATATGAGAACATCTCCAGCTGTCTTAGGGTTTCTGCTGCTGTGAAGAAACACCATGGCCAAGGCAACTCTTATAAAGGAAAACATGTCATTGGGGCTGGCTTACAGTTTCAGTGGTTTAGTCCAATTACTGTCATGGCTGGGAAACATGGTGGCATAAAGGCCAGCATGATGCTGGAGACCGAGGTGAGAGTTCTATATTTTGATCTGCAGGCAGCAGAAGGGGACTATGTACCACACTGAGTGTAGCTTGAGTAAAAATATGAGACCTCAAAGCTGGTCCCCACAATGACACATTTCGTCCAACAAGGCCACACCTCCTCCAACAAGGCCACACCTCCTCCAAGGCCACACCTACTCCAACAAGGTCACACCACTTCAACAAGGCCACACCTAGGCCAACAAGGCCACACCTGCTCCAACAAGACCACATTCCTAATAGTGCCACTCCCTATGGGGCAAGCACTCAAACACGAGTCCATGGAGGTCATACCTATTCAAACCACCACACTGCCCTTTTCAGAGATCCCCAGTCTCTCTTCCTCTTCATGTGGCCACAAAGCCCAGGATTGTAAGAGCCACCAGAAGCAGAAAAAGACCAGAATGATTCTGCCACACAGCCTCCACAGGACCCGTGGATCTGCGGGCACATTGGCTTTGACCTAGTGAGACTGACTGCTGCTGCCTAGCCTCCCAGATGCACATTGATTTGAGGCACAGGAAATTAATGCAACCACCGGACTGTGCTGCTTCCCAGAGAGGCAGGGCCTGGCACTGGTCAGAAGGTGGTGGAGAGAGAACTCAAGGCCACGGAGCTTTGCTGCTCCACTCGGCTCATACCTCCCACCTCCCAGCCACTTCTCCCTGGGATCTCTCACTAATAAAGTTGTCTGTACCCTACCCCCACCCCCCAAGCCCACTCCAGTCCTCCTCAGGGGCTCTGTACTTTGAACAACAAATGGTACTTGGAGGTCTTCATTTTTATCTTTTTCTGATTTGTGGGGTTGTTTGGGGCAGGACGTCACTGTTGTTTCACAGTTTTGAAAATCTGGGCGAGGCACTTCAAGTGCCACCATGCTTGGCTACCAAGTCCTTTCCCTGGAACTCACAAGGAAGGCAGGAAGCAGCTGAAGGCAAACTCTGTCCCTTGGGTTGAGAGCCAATCCCCCTCCCACAGACAGACAGCAGCATCTATCTGCATTCAGACCTTTGAAGACTTTGAAGCATTCTCCCTCACTGAAGCTCACTTTTCTTGTTTTAAGGCTGCTGTGTGAGGGGTTCCTAGGGAGGTGGCACAGTAGGTAGGAGCCTTTGCCATGCAAGCATGATGACCTGCACTTGGATTCCCAAAACCCATGTCAGAAAGCATCAGGCTTGGACGTGCTTGGGAGTGATTAGGAACAGGAAAGTCGTCGTTTGCCACCCCGGGTGAGCACCAAGTTCAACAACCAACCTGTCACAGGGGAATAAGGTGGATAGAGAGAGATGAGGACACCTAATGTCATCCTTTGTCTTCTGCACACACACACACACACACACACACACACACACACACACACACTTAAATTTACTGTAAGGGGGTCTTTTTGAACTATGAAGCTTCTCAGGCCATATACATATAATTTCATGTCAAGAAGACATCCCACCTCCTAGACAATTACTAAAATCACTAAGGACAGTTTCCCTCAAACTGTACTTCCTGCAGGACCTTACCAGTATCTCAGGGCCTCCCACAGTACCTTACAGAGAAAATGCTCTATAAATATTTATAGAACTAATGACTTTATTGCTGCCGAAGACAGGACAATCGCAGATACCTCTCACGTGCTGAGATGATCTGGGAGGCAGCACACTGGGGATCCCCAAGGGAGGGGAACCCTCTCTTCCCCTCACTTGTCCCCACTCTGCTTCTCACCCTTCTTCCTCCTTCGCTCATTGTAGCACCATCTCTTTGAGCCTCTTTCTCTCCCACTTTAGAACGCCTTCCTTCTGGTTCTATTGTTAGCAGGAGATGGCGGCTACTTTGGAAGCTGGTAGGAAAGCTGACTTCCCAAAAGCAGCCTCTGCCTCAGTGCCTCTCAGCCTTCCTAACGCTGCACGACCCTTTAATACAGTTCCCACAGTCCTCATGATGTGCTGACCCCCAGCCATAAAATCATTTCATTGCTCCTTCATAACTGTCATTTTGCTTCTGTTATGAATTGTAATGAAAATATCTGATATGTAGGGGTTTTCAGTATCAAACTAAATAAACACCTCTGGCACTCCACAGCTGATGAGCATTTCATGGGTACCATTTATATTGTGAGTGGCAACGTTGGCTTTCCATCTCCCTGTGTGTAGTACCATTGCCACAATCTTCCAATCAGAGCACAGTCCTTGCTAGCCTCCTCCCCCTCCTCGTCTCCACCCATCCTCCATCACCATCTCCATCATCATAAGAATAGCTCAGAAGCTCCAGGATCCTGTCAAATGCCTGCCAGGGAGCTGTCTGCTTATTACTCACTTACTTTAACTTTGAGGCTTCAATGTACTCTTTAGTTTGCTGTCAGCTCTTCAAGGAAAAGAATTTTGACGGGGCATTATGTTGAATTCCACAAGGGACATTTTTCACTTGCCTCCTTGGAGATCTGGCCTGTGGGTTGGGAATGGGCCGTGACGCAGTTACACTCTCTGGTTTTCAGCGGGGCCTCATAACTCACATTGTGATCTGTGATGTGTGCCAGGAGAGCTTGTGTTCCAACGGGGCATGTTAAATACAAGACATGAAAAGGTAATAGCAGCGGAGCCCTCAGTCTGCAAAACTAATCAGGCATCCTTGAAGGGGTTGGCATTCTAACAGCAAAATATCTGGGAGGTTGGAGTGGGGGGCGCAGTTAGCTATCAAGGCAAGGAAAGCGTTTCCAATCTCACTTTCCTCTGGCAGAAAGAAAAGCTGTCTGACAGAAGAGAACCCACATACAGCCAGAGATAGAAGTTGAACTGAATACATATAAAACTTTATGGTCAGGGGACCACCTAAAACCCAGCCAATATCAACAATCCACCACAATCACATCAGATGCACACACGCATACTCGGTGTGTGTTCGAAAGTGTTCTCGTCGCAAGACGGTGCCTTTTCTTGGAGCCTGTAGCTCACATCTGATTCAAGAAGTCTGTCCTTCATGCTGGCTGGAGGCATTTCTTCACCCATTTCCTTGGTTTGCTCTCAGCAGCTGTCCTCTTCTGTTCTAACTCTGGGGCTGCCTACTCCCTGGCCTGCTCCAGACAGACAGCTTGAGTTTCTAGGACTCTTTCGAGTCCTTTCACCTACCCTGACCCTTCAATTTTCTTATTTATAAAATGAATAAGACAGTGTGCTTTTAGTGTGGGCATGGTGAAAGTGTCCAGACTTTTGCCTCATGACAGTGCTTTGGCAAGTGATTGTGGGTAAGTAGCACAGTGATTGGCTCCTTCTGCTTCTGGGGAGCCCTGCGCTTTTCTGATTATAATGTAATTGCACGAAACTATATGAAAACCAGGTACCCTAGAAGTAAATATAAACTGCCACATGATTAGCCAGTTCCACTTCTGAGGTGTACTCAGGTAAATGGAAAATCAGGGGCTCAGATTTCCATTTGCTGGCTGATGTTTATAGCAAAATTAGTCAGATTGTCCGTCTGGGTATAAATAGGTATACAAAATTGGCCTTCCGGATAAAGGGAAGTCTGATATAAGCGATAACACTTTAAAGACATTCCACAAAAGGAGCTAATGGAGTCATTAAGGTACAAAATGCTACATAACTATACTTATACGAGACACCTAGAGTACCAGTAGCTTAGGAGTGATCAGGGATTGATGTGGAATCATTAATTATTGATTATTTGCTTCAGAATTTGTTGATGGATGCTAAGGAATGTGGAAGAAGACAGTGGTGGAGGCTTGAGCCAGTGCAAAAGTATTTAATGACACTAAACAGCAGACCTAAAAATGGCTAAGCTAGGAAGCTTATGTATATATGTTTTCTGCAGTTTTTAACTTGTATATCATTCAAAAAGGAAGGGAAAACTACTGTTGGGTAAGGACAAATTCTAATACTGGGAAACTTGAGTTTTCTCTGGGACACGCTTTTTCCATGAATATGAGTTATACTGTTGCAGAAGACAGCACGGGTTCTAGCCTGACTGAGCAGTGAGAAGATGGGTGGAGAGCAAGGTAGCTATTTTAAGTCAGTCTTTCCTACAGCGCACTGGGAAATGACAAGGAAGCTCTAAGTCACGTCAGCCACACTCTCTCTTGGCGTGAGAAACAATTTTCAGATGCTCTAGCCAATTGTATATCATTACAGAAGAACTTCCTGGATGAGGCAGCTCGAGCCCTATTTGCTTGTTTATGTTCAGTTGAGGTAGAATCTCATATACTCCAGGAAGCCTCGAACTCTGACTCCTGGGCTTGCCTTCACCTCCCAGGTTCTGAGATTACAGGTCTCTTTCACACCCCCAGCTCTCTTTATTTAAAAAAAAAATGTTATATAAGAGGCTGGAGAGGTGGGTCAGTGGTTTAGAGCCGCTGTTGCTCTTTAGAGGACCCAGGTTTGGTTCCCAGTGTCTTCAGGGTGACTCACAGCCATGCATAACTTGAGCGCCAAGAAGACTCAATTCCTTCTTCTAACATCTGTGGACACCAGCGTGCATGTGGCACACAAACATACATGGAAACAAAGCTCTCCTAAGATAAACACATCTAAAATTTAAAAAGAAACATTATATAAGGCATCAAGATAAATTCTGCCTTAAGATTTGGAAAAGCAATATGCCTGGCTCTGTCTACCCACAGATCAAGGCGTGGCACACGACTGCTCAGGACAATGGGTAGCATGAACTAAGTGAGGCCACCATCGACCAGACCCTGGCCACAGTCATGCCAGGTTGGGTACCTGAGGTGTACCCACTTTGAGAGCAGGATTTGGTTAATTATTGAGATGGGTTTTATTATATAACAAGAGGTTGACCTTGAACTCACTAACTTCCTGCCTGCTTCTTCTAGGTGCTACAATTATAAGCATGTGCACCACACAGTCTTATATTGTCACCATGCTATATACTGGGCTCCTACAATTTCTAATGTTTTCATTTGTGTGTGTGTGTGTGTGTGTACGTTTGTTTATGCGCAAGTTTGAGTGCATGTCTATGTGTGACTGCATGTGGAAGCCAAAGGCCAGCATCCTCAAGTGTTTTCAATGGTTTTTCTCTTTTTTCTTTTTTCTTTTTTTTTTAGACAGGGTCTCTGCATGTTCTGGAACTCACTAAGTGGGCTAAGCTGTTTAGCCAGTGAGCTACCGGACCCTTTTATTTCCACTTCCCCAGCACAGGGTTACAAAAACAGGCACCACTACACCTGGCCTTTGCTTCTGGTTTTGTTTTGTTGTTTTATCATGGGCTCCAGGCATAGAACTCAGGTCTTTGTGCTTTCAAGGGATACATGGCCAAGCGAGCTCCCCAGCTTTTGTTTTCTCTGCTCTTTTTAAAAGGTCAAAAATATGTTCTATTACTCACTTTAGTTTTTGCACTGTCTTCAGCTTCAGAACAAGAAATCTTTAAATTGTCATTTCATATAAAATTTCCCCACATGGTATTTGAAGGTCATTATTTAAGGGTGACTGTTGTTCCTAATGGCCTGGAAATGACATAGACATGCAATTCTCCATTTTAGGACAAGAAAAACAAGCCGTGTGTTTTCACAAAAAAATTCATCTTCTTCAGTTTCTGCAGCTAATTAAAATGTTTTGGTTCAAGGAGAAGGACTAAACCAGATTTCTGGGTCTACATTATCCAAAGGGTGGTGTCAGCTTAGAAGATCAATCATTTCTGTTCCTTCTCTCCGTCCCCATTGGCACAAAGGCAAGTATCTAAAACAGTGAGTGCACACTAAGATGGATCTCCACAGTACTCACATGAATGTATGGATTCAAACATAGAGAAATAGGGAAAGTTAGACAAACATTCTCCTGGAGGTGGCAAATATGAGGTGGCAAGTGCAACTCCCCACCCCCGGTTATGGCAAACATCACCAAGGCCCACATGTGGCCTAAGATATTTCCTACACCACCACCACCCCCGCCGCCGCAGCCACCATGGCCGCCGCTGCCCACCACTAGAAATCATGACTGGGTGATTAGAGTTTCAATTATAATCTAATAATTTCCAATTAGGAGAATATCCAGACTCATGAAGACTGAGCGACTTGCCCAAGGCCACTAGCAACTGACCTGAGTTAGGACTAGAATTCTTTCCCTGTAGGGTATTTTTTTTAAACATCCGTCCTATTAGAAACTCTGAGTCTTAATTGACAATGGCCCTGACTCTAGAAGGGCACAGCAGAGTCTGACAAGGTGTATCACTCCTGCCTGTTTTTTATGGATCGATGGAGCCCACAGAAACAGGTAAGGACAGACAGCAGAGCAACACTGCTCCTTCATTTACAGAGACATGGGGGAGCAAAGAGAAAATGAAAATATTTTCACAAATTTTGTGGAGTCTTCCTAACTGAACAATAAGGTCAAAAAAGACTTCCCCCTGCTAGCAACAGCTCACAACAGGACCAAATGCCTCATGACTTACTCAGGGCCCCAAAGTCTGGGCTTGGAAGTCATTCATAGAGGTCATGATCTTGAACCCTTTCTTTCTGGGTGCTGGAACTGGGATGATGACCCAGTGGCCTATACGGAAACTTTAGTGGGACCTGGGATAGAAGAAGCCGATAATTAAGGCTCATACCTGCTTGTGGTTTCTAAGGAAACAGAATCCGTGGCTGTCACCACAGCAGCTCCAAGACCCAGGGTGGATGTGAGACCATGAGGGGAGGGAATGAAGGAAGCTGGGTGACAAGGGAGCTCAAGCTGGGGGACTTTCTCCAGATCCAGTTTATGGCCCTTGAGATTCAGAGTGGAAATGAGTGAGCAGCCTGGTGCTGTTCCAGAGACCTGAAACCAAGGCCTTAGGGCTTCTGAAATGGGGGGGGGGGGTTAGGGGGAGTCAAAAAGACATTTTAAACGTCATTAATTTGTACCCAAACATTCTCCACACCACATAAAGTGCCACCAAGCCATTCTCTTGAATAGAAAAGGCCTTCAAGATGCAAACAGAAGCCAGATGAGATCCTGGGGGAAAGGAAGCAGTTAGGGAGAGAAATTTAAAGAGCCAGGACAATAAGACCAAATTTTCTCTTTCTCAGAAAGGATCCACGTGGGGAGCTAGTCTCTCTAAAGGGATGGCTTAAGTCAGGCAAAGTCTCTCCCTCACTGGAACTCGATTGGGAGATGCAGTGGCTGAAGGCAGCACGTCTCCTCATGACAATTTGGCAAAGGAAGCCTGCTTGAAGGCCCAAGGGCATCTCATGCCAACTTGTGCACAGCCCTTCACTTCGCCAATGTATTTCTCTGATTCTCAGAAAAGGAACAGTGACTTCTCAGTCTTCCTCGGTGCACTTGGTCATCTGTCCTTCTGGAGATGTCTGTCACCCTGGTGGGAAGGACCAGACACTACATAATGTGCCAGCATCCTGTGCACTTACTTGTTGGGCAGTCACACACGTTGTGCCACATTCATCTTGTCAGTATATCCTTCTTATGACCCGTAATACTTCCACTTGTCAATAGAAACTTGAGGCTCAGAAAAGTTGGGGCCCTGACCCAAGACCCTGAGCTGGCAAACGTGAGAACAGAACCCAGGCCTGCATAATTCACTCTCAGGCTCTGATCAGGACTGTTTACCCAGCAATCACAACCACCACTGTCCCGTCAGGAGTCAGTGTAGCCAGAGGCATCAGTATGTTGTCTCGTTTATTACTGAAATAGTTTTTTTTTTTAGAGTATTTGACGTCTACTAACTGAAACTGTGCAGCATTCTTGCCTACCTGGGAAAAATGGGTGTTATTCCAGTTGGTGTCCTTACAGGGTTTTGCAAGGCTTGTCAAGAGAAAGCACTGAGAATGAGAAAATAAGAACACTGTTCAACCTCAACACTAAACTTCCGACAGTCAGGAGCGAGGTTTATTGGCTGGATAGTCTGTTGCTGCCGCTCAGCTCTGCAAAGCAGCCATGAACTGGCTATGTGACCGGAAGTGCCCGTGTTCTGGTGAAACCTGACTTAGAAAACAACACACCAGGATTTCCTTTCCCCTACTCTGAGTCTTGGAAAAATGAAAGTGTTTGAGATGCCGTGGCCTTGGCCTGTAACAATTGATATTCCCAGATTCTGAGTGTGACCCCAATTTCAAGTGATCTTCACAAAACTAAATGCCCCAATTTCTGCTGCTAAAGACACCATTATGACACTATTACACAGGACTTTACTCTAAGATTTTGTAGCTTAAAAACTCATAAATATTAGGATGGAAAACATCAGAGTACCCATTTATCATGTGTGAGATCCAAAGTTTAATGCCCATTGAAAGAGAAAGAGGAATGGGAGAAGGACAGAGGAGAGAGAGAGAGAGAGAGAGAGAGAGAGAGAGAGAGAGAGAGAGAGAGATTATTTTATCATTTCAGAGGGCCAAGAATCTCAGTATGGCTTAGCTAAGGCCTCTGCCTCTGTGTTCTCACAAAGGTACAATCAAGCTATCACCTGGGGCACGGTCTTATTGGAAAGGGCTGAGACAGAGCCTCTGCCAAGTGCACTCTTCCAGTTCCTTGCCATGACAGCCTCTCCATGTGGCAGCTTACAACAGAGCAACCGGCTCCCAGCAGGGTAAACAAGTAAAGGAACAAGGGAAGGCCAACAGGAGGGAAACTGGAGCCCTTTGATAACACCTGATTGATCTTAGGAGTAGCCCACAATTGTTTTTCCACACGATACCTGCCAGGAATAAGTCACTTCATCCAAGCCACACTCAGGGAGGAGATTACAGGAGACTGAATTCCAGGAACGTCTAAGCAGGAAGGCCAGTTAGAAGAGGGTGTTGGCTTGGTTGGAGGTGGTGAAAATATAAAAGTCTACATCTTACTTTGACTGAAAGAAGTGAAATGCTACTCTAGAAGGCTTTGCTAGCCGAGCTTAATCAGTAAGTGTTCTGTTTGTAGTGGGCAACGTGAAAAGATTCTGAGAACAAATCCTACCCTGGACTCCTCCGGTTAACGGACTGCAACACGCACAACAGTTGACCTCGTTAACTTGGAGACTCTAAGTGCATGCCATCAGTGGAAGACAGATTCAGAACAAATGAACAGGTTCATTTGAAGCTTGATAATGTTTGTGAAAGGGAAAAAATTGAGAAATTCCAGAGCTGGTTCCTCAGAAAAACTATAAAACAACTGCAAGAAAATTGATATCCTTGGGAGAAACCTGCATCTAATCTTAATGTAGCCTGGGGCATAAAGAGACCAAGAGATGTGGATCGATGAATTTTCCCAATGCAGATGAACAGACCCAAATCAAACCCCACATCAGACAAGAGCCTCATCCTTAGGGAACGGGTTTTGTGGACAGCCCACTCACTGTAATCTCTCTCCATGTTCCCACATGCTGAGCCCAGTATGCTTTGATAAGGCGTTGCCCTTAAATAAAAGGATTTAGGATTAGTTTTTTCCCATCTCACTCCCCTGGAAATCCACCTGAGTAAATGGGTTGGAGCCAAGAAATCATCCTCAAACATTCAATGTAAAACAGGTTGAGACTTGGCCACAGCTGCCCCATTAGGCAGAGAAAAACACAAAGAACCAAATACTCTTTTAGTAATAAAATCCTAAGTTCGAGTTGTTGGGACCACTGCAAAGGGTTCAGACTGTCATTTGGGACTGTCCTTATGCACCAACTGCATGTCTGTGTTAACTCCTGTGTTCCTCATGAGCACCTGGCATCATAGACACTGCTATCTCCGAGGCAAGAACTAAGCTTGACTTGCCTGAGAGCAGGTGGCTGGTAAGAGCAAGGACTGTTTACAACACCCAACCTCTTCCATGATACCGACCTGCTCTTTCCCCATGCTTTGTCTGTTTCTGATGTCCATCACTGACACTCATTGAGTCCTGAACTAAATATTAGTCACACCCAGCCCACACTCTGCTCATCTTCACTCTGAGATTAAATGTCATCAGTGCATTGGGAAATAAGGGCACTGAAGTAAATCAGAAATTGTGTCAGACACAGACTTGCCAAACAGGCACTGACTCTATGAAGTCGAGTTGGGAAAGTGACAGTGGCCTGTGCCTTCCAACTTGTCTAAGGTCAAGCAGCAGCTTTAACATTTGGTAGCCACATAATCTCAGGGCAGATTCTTTAAAACGGGAACAATAATTGCGTCTGTCTCATTAGGTTCTGTGGATGGTGTTGTGATTAATATAATATATAAGAAAATAAGACGATAAGATAACAAGATGCCAGGCAACAGATATTATATTATGTGAGGTTTATTAAGTGAGTGTGGGGAGAGAAAGAAAGGGGGAGGGGTACCCCAGAGAGACAGAGACAGAGACAAAATAAGAGGGAGAGGAGAGAGAGGAGGGGGGTAGAGAGAGGGAGGCCACAGGACGGTTTGTCCTTTCATATAGCCCTGGGCAGGGCCACGCCCCCGTGGCAGGTAAGCAATGGCATCACAGGTAGGCAGACTAGAGCAAAACTCTACCAGATGGTAAATATGACAATCCATGACCAGGCAGCAACACAGGCACAGAACTCTGGAGAATGAAACAGGAGAAGAGTCAGCTGGTGGCCAGCCTGGGCTACATAGTGAATTCCAGACCAACCTGGGCTACTATGTGAAAAGACAGAGGATGGGGAGAAGATGGGCAAGGAAGAGAACAAAAAGGGAGAGGATAGGAGGGAGGGGGGAGAAAGGAAAGTGACAAAAATCTTATGCTTTGTGAGAATAAGTGTCTGTAGAGTGCTGAGCTACAAATCATACCCCTCCCCAAAAGCCTCGAAGAACACTGAGAGAAAAGAAATGAAAAATACCTTAAGAGCCAGCGAGGTCAGAGGTGAACCACTGCATTTATAAACTCATGGCAGTGTGTTTTCCTGCCTAAGACCTTCGCAAGAACAAGCCAGTCAACACTCCGGCATGGAGCAGGGAGGAGCTCACACACACCTACCCTTAAGTGAGGAGCAAGAATGCTGGAGCAGTGATTGGAAAAGGAGGCAAGAATATTGAGGCTCTTCGTACAGACTACTATGCCAGTGTTTCAGTCCCAGACAGCAGTGGCCCCGAGCGCATACTGAGTATCAGTGCTGATATTGAAATGATTGGAGAAATTCTTAAGAAAATCATCCCTACCTTGGAAGAGGGCCTGCAGTTGCCATCACCCACTGCAACCAGCCAGCTCCTGCTTGAATCTGATGCTGTGGAATGCTTAAATTACCAACATTATAAAGAAAGTGACTTTGACCGCGAGTTGAGACTGTTGATTCATCAAAGTCTGGCAGGAGGAATTATTGGTGTTAAAGGTGCTAAAATCAAAGAACTTCGAGAAAACACTCAGACAACAATCGAGCTTTTCCAGGAGTGCTGCTTCATTCTACTGACAGAGTTGTTCTTATTGGAGGAAAACCTGATAGAGTGGTAGAGTGCATCAAGATCATCCTTGACCTTATATCTGAGTCTCCTATCAAAGGACGTGCATAGTCCTATGATCCCAACTTTCATGATGAAACTTATGATTATGGTGGTTTTACCATGATGTTTGATGACCGACATGGATGGCCTGTGGGACTTTGCGAGTGGGGAAGAGGTGGTTTTGACAGAATGCCTCCTGGTCGGGGTGGGCGTCCCATGCCTCCTTCTAGAAGAGATTATGATGATATGAGCCCTCCTCAAGGACCTCCTCCACCTCCTCCTGGTCTAAGTGGCTGGGGTGGCAGCCGAGCCCGGAATCTTCCTCTTCCTCCACCACGACCACCCAGAGGAGGAGATCTAATGAATGGCTTAGGACAGAAGAGGGAGGCCTGGAGACCGTGATGACGGCATGGTTGGGTTCAGTGCTGATGAACCTTGGGACTCTGCAATTGACACATGGAGCCCATCAGAATGGCAAATGGCTTATGAACCACAGGGCGGTTCTGGATATGATTATTCCTATGCAGGGGGCTGTGGCTCATATGGTGATCTTGGCAGACCTATTATTACCACACAAGTAACTATTCCCAAAGATTTGGCTGGATCTATTATTGGCAAAGGTAGTCAGCGTATTAAACAAATCCATCATGAGTCGGGAGCATCAATCAAATTTGATTAACCTTTAGAAGGATCCGAAGATCGCATCATTACCATGACGACAGGACCACAGGACCAGATACAGAACGCACAGTATTTGCAGCAGAACGGTGTGAAGTAGTATGCAGATGTTGAAGGAGTCTAATGCAAGAAAGATATTTTTTTCTTTTTTATAGTGTGAAGCAATATTCTGGAAAGTTTTTCTAAGACTAGTGAAGAAATGAAGGAGTCCTGCATCTTTTTGTTTTGTTGTTGTTTAAAAAGCCAACATTCCTCTGCTTCATAAGTGTTCTGCATTTGAAGTGTAGTAAAATCTTTGCTGTTCACCAGATGTAATGTTTTAGTTCCTTACACACAGGGTTGGGGGGAGGGCATGCAAAAACTAACACTGAAATTTTGAAACAGCAGCGGAGTGAGTGAATTTTATTTTTTGTTCAATGTTGGTGGTTTTTTAAAAAAATTCCCCCGTGTAATTATTGTGAACACCTTGCTTTGTGGTCACTGTAACATTGGGGGTGGGACAGGGAGGAAAGTAATAGTCCACATGTCCCTGGCATTTGTTCAGAGCAGTGTGCAGAGTTTAATGTTTTATGATTTTTAAAAATAAATTTAGTGAATCTAAAAAAAAAAAAGATATGAGTGTTCAGCTTTAAACAGGATATTTGTACCACGCCCTACCCCAACGCTCAGGGATCTTCCCAGCAGAGAGGGTAGAAAGACTACAAGAGGCAGAAGTTGTAGAAACAGTGTTTTCTAGGTATAACAAGGCAGTTGCACATATAAACTTGCAGTGATGTACTAAACTATGTGAGCTCAGTTTATTTAAAATTCTCACACAGGGTAGGAGAGGTGAGCTTGATGTCCCACACCTAAATGAAGACCCATTAGCATTTGATAACTTCAAGCACAGGTTGGCTACCTTCTAGGGCAAGTCCCACACCCAAGAATATTTGGGCAAAATAAATTGGATTCCGTGGGTTTAAAAAAAAAATAAAGGGAGAGAGAGAGAGAGAGAGAGAAGAAGAAGAAGAAGAAGAAGAAGAAGAAGAAGAAGAAGAAGAAGAAGAAGAAGAAGAAGAAGAAGAAGAAGAAGAAGAAGAAGAAGAAGAAGAAGAAGAAGAAGAAGAAGAAGAAGAAGAAGAAGAAGAAGAAGAAGAAGAAGAAGAAGAAGAAGAAGAAGAAGAAAAGAAGAAGAAAGAGAGAGAGGGAGAGGGAGGGAGGGAGAGTTTGGTGGGGAAAGATTGAGAAAGGGGGTAAACATGATCAATCTATATCCCCAAAGAATTGATAAAAATAATTTAAATGCATATGATGAGGGGCTGGAGAGATGGCACAGAAGTTAAGAGCACTTGTAGCTCTTACAGAGGATCTGAATTTGGTTCCTAGCACCTACATTGTGCCTAATAACCATGAGTAACTTTAGTTCCTGGGTTCCAATATCTATTTCTGGCCTCCAAGAACAATGGGATATAGCTGGTGCACATATAGGCATGTAAAAAAAATCCATATATATAATTATATAATATATACTGGATGGATGGGTGGATGGATGAACAGATTAGAAATAAGTCTTTTTTTAAAAAAATGCTTATGAGATGTACTCTCTGCACAGATGCTTTGGTGTAGCACAGGATTGTTCCCTATAGGCACAGCACTGTTCAGCAGACCGAACGTACTCATGCTGCAAACTGAGCCATCAAACTTGGGGAAGCACAGCTCCCACCCCTCCATTGCGCCCAGGTCCTCAGGCAGTCACAACCCCACACTCTGACTCTGTGAGCTCCCTGCTTCAGAGGCCTCATGGAAGATGGATTATATAACACCTGTCCTTTGCAATCTGGTTATTTTATCAAGCATTAGATCCCCAAGGCTCATCCATGTTGCACATGACAGAGTTTCCTTCCTAAGACCCGATGCTGTTGCATTTCATGAATATTCCATGTTTTCTGTATCCACTAGTGAACAGTCACCTTGTTTCCACCTTTTTCTATTACAGATTGTGCTATCCTAAACAGAGCTACAAGAATGTGATTTCAGTGCTTTTGGGGAAATATCCACATTGGGATTGCTGGATCTGAGGTAGTTCTATTTCCAATGTTTTTTATTTTGTTTTGAAGATAATTCCATTCTGGTTTCCATGGAAACTACACCATTTTTGCATCCACAGCCATGCTGTAGGAGGGCTCCTGTTTCTCCATAGAGGTAACTTTCACACAGTAATAAGCAGAATGATCGAACTTATGGTAATATGAGAGTCATGTCATCAGACTGAGGAGCTTTGGATCAACGGTGGGGAAGCCTGGGGATGCAGCCCCCTTCAGTCATAGAAAAATAAAGAAAATTAAATTTTGTACCTGTGATTACTTAGTGAAAATTATACTTCCTCCACTCAAAGAAATTTGATTTCTTCTTTCTCTTCTCTCCAACATCTCCTCGTTTAATGTAGATATTACCATTTGATAGCTTATTCCTCCATTTAGTTATTTGAGAAAAAAATTGCAAGGACTGGTAGCTCGCAATTTGCCCTTGTATGAATTTGGATCATAAGCTCTTTGTAGATGGGATGGGACCCTCTCTGGTCCTCAGGGTGGAAGGTCCCACATTTCTCTAGAGTATTGGTTCTCAACCAGTGGGTCACCACCCCTTGAGGTTGTATGTCAGCTCTGTCCAGTGCTATTCATAACCATGGCTATGAAGTAACAACAAAAACAATGGTATGGCTGGGGGTCACCACATGAGGAACTGTATTAAGGCCACAGCATTAGGAGGGTTGAGAACCACTGATCTCAAGGGTCAGAGACCACAGTCTAGTTAGTTCATAGTGTTTTCTTGGTCAATACTGATAATGAAAAAGAATATTTTTTTTACAAAGGATGTATTTATCCACTCTACTCATGTAAGTCCCAGGAAGTCCCATACCAAATAATTCTTCCTTTAAACAGAACTCTTTATCGTTACTATGATTAGTGGTGGTTGTAGCCTTCAGAAAGGTGCTCCTACCCAGTGTTTCTGTCACCACTGTCAGACCTCCCAGGATCCCATGCTCAATGTGACTGTGTTGCCATCTTCACTTTATCAAGTGTAGTAACTATTGATTAAGAAAAATGCCCTGTGTGAGGAAAGCCCACTTAATTGTGCTGATGACAACACGCAAGAAAGTAGCAAAGACTAAGTAAGGGAAAGCATTTTGTTTGGAAGATTAACAATGGTTTCCTTACGGCCTGAGTAACCGTGGAGACTCTGCAAACTAACAGGACTGACATTTCAAACTATATATTTCTGTGTATTTCCTGTCCGTTTCTGCGTGCTTTACTTTCACCTATGCACATGCTCCCATTTTTATGAAGACACTCCCAGAAAATAAACTGCTCTCATTCCTGTTCTTGCTGTTCATGTGTGATAGGACAGAGGGAGCAGAGACAGGCCGTCCTGGTTAGGTTTTGTTTTGTTTTGTTTTGTTTTTCAACCTAGCAGAAGTGAGAGACATATTGGGAAGAGGGACTCTTAACTGGAAAAAAAAAAAAAAACCAATGTGCTTCTGTAAGATTGGCCTGTGGGCAAACCTGTGGAGCATTTTCTTGATTGACGACTGACGTGGGAGGGCCCTGCTCACTGTAGGCAGTGCCACCCCTGGGCAGGTGGTCCAGGAATTGAGAAGAAAGCAGGCTGGGTAAGCCATGAGTGACGAGCAGCATTCCTCCGTGGTCTTTTCTTCAGTTCCTGCCTTCAGGTTCCTGCCTTGAGTTTGTGCCCTGCCTTCCCTTCATAATGGACTACAAAGGATAAACTGAAATAAGCCCTTTCCTCCCCAAGGTGCTGTTGGTCATGGTGTTTATCCCAGCAGTAGAAACCTCAATTAAGATGTAGGCTGTGGCACATTTTTGGAGGTCTGAAGACAAATTCTTCCATTATTACACAGAGCCTGGGGATGGAATTTAGACAATCAGGCTTGACAGCAGGCAAGCACTTTTCCCTGATGAACTATCTCACCAGCCCCGTAACAAGTAAGCTTAATGAATGCATTTTATTTCATTATATTAGAGGGACATAACTGTTTTAATCATTCTTCTACTTAGCACTTTATCATTTTAATTTTACTTCCATATAAATAACATTACAATATAAATTATTTTATGAATATTATAAAAGTACAACTTTGTAAATTTTAACTGAAATTAGTATTCTTAGGGATATACTGTATACATGTTATAGAATATATATGTATGTATGTTGTGCTTATATATTTACATATAAAGGTGTAAAACTACTAACTCAGAAGATTATCTTTTAATTCATATGACATAGATAGCAATTTCTGGAAAAGTTAGTCTAATTTATACCTTTCCTAACCACATAAGCGATTAGATAAACTGGATGTGGTGGCACAGGCCTGTAACCCCAGCACTCGGGGAGGTGGAAACTGAGGCAGAGGCAGGTGGATCTCTGTGAGTTCGAGGACAGCAAGTCCAAGATAGCCAAGGCTGCACACAGAGTAACCCTGTCTCGGAAAACCAAAACCAAAACAAAAGAGAGAGACAGAGACAGAGAGAGATTAGGTTCCTCACCTTGCTGATACGGAGAATTTACAGCTTAACAGTTTAATCTGAAGACTGGAGCTGCGGCTCAGTACGCAAGTATGTTTAGCACGAGCAAGGCCCAAAGCCCTCCTCCACCCTTCTGACCCTTGTGGGCACTGCACACATGTGGTGCACAGGCACAGACATGCAGGCAAAACACCTATAAACATAAAAGTGAAAGTTACACACACACACACACACACACACACACACACACACACACACATACACGGAGAAGAAGAGGGAGAGGTCTGGAGGGGGAGGGGGAGGGAAGGGGGAGGGGGAGAGAGAGAGAGAGAGAGAGAGAGAGAGAGAGAGAATGCTTCCTGCTCTTCCAGAGGACAAAGTGTGGTTCCTAGCATCCACATCAGATGGCTAACAACTGCTTAATTTCTAGCTCCAGGAGTCTGACACTTTCTTCTTGGCCTCTTCAGGTACCTGGATACGTATGGCATACACACACACACACACACACACACACACACACACACACACACACACAGATCTTTGGAGGAAAAAAGAGGTTCACAAGGAAAAAGAATAATCAAACAGGCAATTCATTTACTGGAAGCTAAAATTTCATAAAGGTATAAAAGTAGTTTTTTGTACTTTTTCAGATTCCAGGAACACATGGTGATAAAAGCCATCTTGAATAAGTTCTCACTAAACATGTGACTGGTAGGCACTGCAAAGGGAATGGAAGAAGCCAGTTTCTTCTGCAAAATGGCACAGCAACGCACCAACACACTGTGGTAAGAGCGCATACATCTGAAAAGAGCACCTTATGGTGGGGGAGATGGAGGGGGCCTGGGAGAGGGAGGGGAGTCAGGGCTAAAGAACTCCACAGAGGGAGGCAGAACCCTAGAGCAAACCCAAGAGGAGGAAAACTAAGAGCAAATTCTAAACAGCTTTCCTTACAAATGGTTTTCATATGCGTGGTAAGAAGTAACTGAAAGAAAACAAATACCAAGAGATATAATAGGCACATTATGCAACCAGGATTACTAAGGAGGGGCTAAAAACCAGAAACAGACTTTGAATAATTTGGATATGGAAAGTTTATACAAGGGCAGACACAACAGGCTAAGGGGAATTGTGCCAGTATGGGCCAGGGCGGATATTGTGTCTGAAGGGAGAAAGAATGTCACATAATAAATACATTGGCAGGGGAACAAAATATATTTGGATGGAAATGAAAGATAAAAGGAACTGTGGAGTAATCATAGGAAATTATTATAGGCCATCTGGGTCAGATGAAAGGCAACTCAGGAAGTTTGTGCAGATTAAGATGCCTAAGAGGAGTCCCGCCTGAGCTGAGGGGAGTACAGCAGAGTGGCGTTCTTGTCACATGTCTCTACAAGAGATTCCACCAGAGCCTGCTTTGGGCATGACTTCTGGGGCCAGAAATGCAGAAAATAGCTGGGAGGAAGCCTGGATGATTCTGGGCAGATTGTAGGCTGACCTTCCTTCCCAGCGGATAGCTGGACTCTGTAATAATGTTCTTCCATCTCAAGAAGAGGTGGGTCCAGTTGGCAACTCGGGTATTTTGCATACTACTAAGGCCTCCTGTGAGTGCAATGGCTGATAACAATTAACTAATATTTGGCTGTACCTCCACCCATCCTGGATCATGTGGGTGACTCTCTGGTTGCTCTTTTAGCATGTGGAAGGACATGCTCAAAGCAGTGAGTGAATCCATCTCCTTCACCTAATTCTCTATGTCTCTGCTTAGGAAATTGCTGGAGGTGACTGCCCACAGCTCAGGCCATCTTCCGAATCCCAAGGTATTCAGAAAAGAGGACACTAGTCCACTTTGAAGTTGGTTGTCTGTGTGTATATTCATGTATGTCTCTCTGTATATGGTGTGTGTGTGTATGTTTGTGTGTGTGTATGTGTGTTTGTGTGTTTGTGTGTGTATGTGTGTGTATGTGTGTTTGTGTGTGTGTATGTGTGTTTGTGTGTGTGTATGTGTGTTTGTGTGTGTGTATGTGTGTGTGTGTGTGTGTAGTGTACTTCGGTGTATTCAATGTGCACATGTGTGTGTGTGTTCCCCTACACACACACCTGCATATGCTGTTGGCAGAAGAGGATATTGCCTGTCCTCTACTCTATCACTTTCCATCCTAGTCCTTTGAGAGAAGGTCTCTCCTTTATGAAGTTTTAGCTTCCAGTAAATGAATTGCCTGTTTAACTTATAGGGGTCACAGAGCTTGAATTATTCTTTTTCCTTGTGAACCTCTTTTTCCCTCCAAAGATTTGTGTGTGTGTGTGTGTGTGTGTGTGTGTGTGTGTGTGTGTGTGTGTGTGCGTGTGTGCCATACGTATCCAGGTACATCAGAAGAAGCCCTCGGATTCCCTGGGACCAGAGTCACCGGCATAATCACCTATGCACTCCCTTAGAGTTGACAGAAAAGCTCACCCCAAAAATGTGACAAAACACCTGTATTTCCTGTTTCTTTTAGCCCAGGCAAGTGGTGAAGAGAGGTTGGAGAAGGAGGGAGATAAAGCCAGGAGCATGAGTGAAAGTTTAGAAGCAACTCTGAAATGTTTTCACAAATGCAAATTCCTCAGGGAGAGTCTGTGTCTTTGGTTAGCTTGCTGCTTATCTCCCCCAGGCTCTAGGGTGAAAATGGAGATGCTGCTGAAATGAAATATGAAACGAAAGGAAATGAAATTACAAGATGTACTGCTGGGATCCTCACCAGGCTTGCTAGAACGCTTCTAGGAAGAAAGGTTGTGTGATTGGCAGGCCCTGAACACCACCCCAGCTCATTCAGAATGTGTTTGTACAGGGAAGAAGTGAGTCACCAGTTAACATTAAAGAGGAAAGCAGGCACACCCTTGTGGGCTTAGGTTAGTACTGGGGAGTCCAAATGGGCCAAATTCCCCCACTCTGAGATCCATACTGATGGAAGTGTGGTTCCAAGCTTAGGAGACAAAACCCAGCAAATCCTTGAGCCAGGAGTGTGGCTATCTCCAGAAATGTGAATTTCAAGACAAGAAACCACAATTGTGTTTACAATAGGAACACAGATCTGGTAGTCCCATTGTTTACATAAAACTAACCAAGAAATTATTTTCCCAGTTTCTCATGATAGGCAGATGACTTGTTCACCCTGAACCCCAGTTTCCTCTGATGTAAAGAAAGGGGTACCATAGTGTCTACCAGATGGGGAAGGATGAGGATTTTTCTTTTAATGCCCAGAAAATCTTTATCTCTATGTTTGGCACACAGTAAACAATAAATAACAATTCGCTGTTATTATTACAGTTTGGGAAAAGTGACATTTCCACTTCTCAGCACCCCAAAAAGATGATCTAAAAGAAGAAAGTCAAGATTCTCTCTGAAGGGGAGATAAACCTATTTCTGTTTGATCCCAAAAGCAGGATGTTTTTCCACTTAGAAGTTGAACTACTTCCTGGGGGAGCTTGGTGAAAAACATCCTTGAACAGACAGAGTGTGTGTGTGTGTGTGTGTGTGTGTGTGTGTGTGTGTGTGTGTGTACATATGAGCCCAAAACAGGAGAGAGGGCTTTTGTGGGACTTGGTTTTTGTCTGTTCATCCCTGCACTTCAAGAGGCTCTTCAAGAGAACTGCTCCAGGGAAAGCTTCAAGGCTTTGGACTCCAGCTGAGGCTTCCAGCAGCAACTTTGGTGGAATTGCTGGTCTGCTGACTATGCCAGGAGGATCATTCCTTGGAACTGATATCCTTAACGTTTCAGTAGAGTGTTCTTTAATATCCATTTCCGATTGTTTGGGTTAGTTGGGTTGTTAGGGAGGTAGATTCATTTAATAAATTCATAATAAAATATAATTGATAAGAAAATTGAGCCTACCTCTCTCTGTTAGTACCAGCTGTAAGAGATTTTCCACTGCACCACTAGATCCCCGATGCTTGTCCCCTGTCTCACCTGCTCTTGGTTATACCTAGTATTTTCAGCAATAGGAGATGCTACATGGAGATTAGTACTTTAGGCAGACATCATCCTGGATAAAGGCCACTGGTCGGCTGGCAGGTTCGCCATGAGTGAGACTGCTCATCATGTTTATCGACATGGTCCTCTTACCTTTCAGATGGCAAGCTTGCAGATCAAGGGCCACCCACAAACTATTTCAATGCCTACACCCCTGAGCCTTGTCACTTTGCAGCCATTCGCTGTGTCTCAGAAAGAACTCAGGAATGATAGTGATCATGCACCAACAATCATTTCTTGGGAATTTTATTAAATATCATTAACTCTTAGGAATGTATTATATATCACTAGCTCCTACTTCCTGCTACAGCCCATTTTACAAAAAGAGGGAGGGCATCATGACTCAAACTTAAAGTTGTCAAAGTTAAGTGACTTGTCCAGGTCACACTGCATATACCTCCCTCCCAGGAGGACAAGCCAAGAGGGACGAAACCAAATCTTCCTTACAAGAAAAGGTAGGGGAGGGGAAATTGTACTATATTTTTTCAGACATAATTAATCTGGCTGTAATTTATTTCTGTTAAAACATACACACGTATTTTGTGAGAGGAGAGAATACATTTCAATGGCTTCATTACCTCAAGTGTAAAGATGCCTTTTTGCTGATAGAAAATTGACAGTTTTTTCTATTCTTTTAAACTTCCCTTTCTCTTCTCTTCTCTTCTCTTCTCTTCTCTTCTCTTCTCTTCTCTCTCTCTCTCTCTCTCTCTCTCTCTCTCTCTCTCTCTCTCTCTCTCTGTATGTGTGTGTCCAGAAATAAGCATGTGGGTATCAGAGGACAACTAACTTCTGGTGTTGTCTCTAGTTCTCCCTTGCCACGTTGATGGAACCCAAAGATTAAATTCAGGCCATCGGGTTTATGAACAGGCCTTCCCACTAAGCCACCTCACCAGCCCCAAATTAACATATTTTTGCTAACATCATTTACACACACACACACACACACACACACACACACACACACACACATACTTCTTTTCATCAAGGGAATGAATGGTAGGGTCTTGCTTATTTGAAGCACAAGCCATCCACTTAGTTCCTGCCCAGAGTCTGGGTGGCATGTGTTTAATTTAATGCACACATTTAATTGTAGAAGAATCAGCCGTCTCTTTTATGTGACATTCTTTATATCCTCAAAACATTCTATCTATTTTGATCTATCCCAGCTTCATGTTGGGGTTTGCTTAGAAACTAACAAAAAATGCTTTGTTATAAAGCACTGCTAAAGAGGATCTACTGAGTAAATTATTGTTTCTACACAAGGAAATCGTCTTAAACTATTTGTACTACAGAAAATTGGAAAAGACGAGAAAAGGGAATCTGTTGCAAGCTTATTTATATCTGAACTGGTATATATATGTAATATGTGTGTATGTATGCATATACATACATCTCATATATATGAGCCATAATGACCTTTTCACCATCTAGGTTTTATGACTTTAGGCAACCAGATAAAAAAAAAATCTCTCAAACCCTTGAAGTTGATGCAAACATTGATGGTAAGAGACTAAAAAAAAATCACTGTCAACAAAAATGTCTTCACACTTCACACTGAATGTCAATGAAATCAAAGGAGAGATTTTGTGGAGGGGTTACTTGTGAAAAATGTTCATTTTTGTTTCATTTTGGAGCTTTATGCCAATCTGATCCCCCAGCATATAGGGCATTTCAGTCAAGACCTGGGTAGGAGACGTTCTCTCAGCAGCATAAGGGAAGGCAGTCTGAAGCATGGCATCTTCATAAACCAAGTGTTTCAAACAACCGCCTTGCTACACAACTGAAGTTGGCTAGGCTCTTAATGAGAGTCATTATATTTTTGGTTTCATGTTTTCATCTCCCTTTCCATATCCCCTTTCTCTCTCTCTCTCTCTCTCTCTCTCTCTCTCTCTCTCTCTCTCTCTCTCTCTCTCTCTCTCTGTCTCCCTGTCTCTGTCTCTGTCTCTGTCTCTGTCTCTGTCTCTCTGTCTCTGTCTCTCTCTCTCTCTCTCTCTCTCTCTCTCTCTCTCTCTGTGTGTGTGTGTGTGTGTGTGTGTGTGTGTGTGTGTGTGCATGTGTGTGTGAGCAAGCACACTGAGGATGGATGCTAGAATCTCATACGTGTCAACCACACAATCTGCCCCTGAGATAATCCCTCTAAGACTACACATTTTCCTTTCTAGAGAAGAAATTTACAATATCCTATTTTCACTTTTTAAAAAGCATGTGTAGGCCTTTTGCCTGCATGAATGTCTGGGCATCATGTGTGTACAGTGCCTGTGGAGATCTGAAGAGAACCTCAGGTCTCTGGAACTGGAGTTAGAGACAATTGTCTCCCACTGGGACTCATCCTAGAGTCCTTTGGAAGAGCAGCAAGTACTCTTAACACCTGAGCCCCTGTTTTCATTATCTTAATGTGATCTTGGGGTCTTCATGGGTTAGGTAAGGTCATCAGAATTTTATCTGTGAGGATTTCTCTAAAGGACAGGGGAGTTAGATGCATCCCTATTAGGGTGAAGGATGTCCTGTACAGAATGTGCAAGAGGATCCCAGAAGAAAGAGCCCAAGCCCCACAGTAGGGCTATCACCTGTCCCCACTAACACCAGAGGCCTTACTGTCTTGAGGTCTTAGGCCTTGGAAGAATGAAAAGAAAGCAAAAGTTAGCTCTAGAACCATAGCTGGGAGTAAATCAACACCAGCAAAGATGAAAGGATGATAAAAGATGAGAGAAGTGAGCTGTAGGTCTGTAACCATCTGTGTCACTCAAAAGGACCAAATGCGAGAAAGAAGATAATGTGCCACGCAAAACAGAAAGTGTATATAGCATTCATACACAAACAGCACAAATGTCCCACAAGAGCTCAGAGAGAGGTGCGGGAGTGGATACGGTTATGAGACAGATGCAAGTAAAAGGCAGCAGCAATATGAAACTCATTAAGAAGACCGAAAAGATCAATTCAAAACTGACAAGTTAAGAAGCCAGTTCATAGCAACCATGATGGTGTACACCTGTAATCCTAGCATTTGGGAGGCCGAGGCAGGAGGATTACCATAAATTACAGACTAGCTTGGTCTACAGAGTAAGCTTGCCAGGTCTACACAGTAAGATGCTGTTTCAAAAACAAGCAAACAAAAAGGACTATACTATTTTAGACAGCAGTAGAAACAACAAAAATAAAACATACAATATTATGATATAAAGCACTTTAGGTATTCAATATTAATGCTAAAGAAAAAGGCAACAATACCCAAAAGAGGAACTGGAAAGTTTGAATGCTAATAATGGAACCATTAGAAATGCTGAAAATAGGTAGGGATATAATGGAAGAAATGTTTCCAGGAATGAAAGAACTGGTTTTTAGTCAATTTGCAACCCACACACCACACATAACATACACACACATTTATGTACACACACACCACACATGCACATGCTTATATACACACACATACACCACAGTCACACACATACTACACATACATATTTATACATATATACCACACACATTTGTATACACATACTCACCACAGAAACAGAAAACAAGTTATGTGAAAACATTTACTGGCAAAGTTGTAAATTTTTTTAAATTCTCTAGATTTTCAGGTCCCTTCCTGCCAGGCCACAAGGCAAAAATCAAGTATATGTCTGAAGAAAAATGAAGCTATTTCTTGCTAAAAACCTTGATTGGGAAGAAGACAAGGTAACAATGTTGTCAATATTTGAGGAAAAGAAAAAAATTATACCCAGTGTTGTAGAAAGTGGTGGCCTTCTGCATTAGATCAGCTGTCCTCACCTGGAGATGTCCTGACCATGGAGCTAGAGTTCATTGATGACTTATAGCACCTCTTTAGACATGCACGCAACATTTCAACTGTTCTTCTCAGCCACTTAACATGCAGTTCTTCCCTAAGGTGGTAGAGTACATTGGGGCACAGTCAAATGAAAGAGGGTCCTTCCATGCAACAATGGGGAAGCCATTGCCCGTGCTGGGTAAAGACTTTCCAGTGCAGCTATGTTGGGGTCACTCACACCCCTGCCAATAACTCCTCATGCATGCTCTGTAAATAAGCCCAATAAACTCATTAGTTCCCCCACAGTGAACTCTGGGGAAATCCTATTTTGCTTTATGATGGGGACTTATAAGGAGGGGGTAGACTCTGTTTACTCTCCCCACAGGAGTAATTCTTACAACACTCTGCCAAATGTTTACTCAAAGGCAACTTGGAATTTCTTCTGTACATTAGAAGAATATGCTGGCCACAGCCCACTTCTCAACAGCCTACCAAATGAAGGTCACAATTGAAAGTACCCATGTGAACCCTACAATTGTGTAAATACAGAATTATACTCAAAGCAGCCAAAAGAATTTTGACTACAAAATGAAAGCTAATTTGCAATCTCTAAGCAAATCAAAATAAATCTGTAAATATGAAGAACTCTGGGTGTTTGGGTTCTTTTTCATCTTTCTTAACAAATTGTCTATCTGTCTTAGATAAATCTGTAACATGTTAGTGAAAATAATAATTCTTATATGTTAGAGAATTTTACTTCTATCTAACCAGCCACTCATCCACCTGTCATTTCATCCACACAGTGTCTTAATATGTACAAATAAATACATCATAAACAGTTATGCCAATCAAACATTAATAGTCTTTATTTGGGGATAATATCCTTTTGAATGATCTGCAGCTTTCTTTTTATAATCTTTATTTTGCTCGAATTTTCAAAAGGAGACCATTATCACTGCAGTGCACTAAAGTTAGCCAGAAGTTCTCTGTAAGGCTTCTCCTTAGGAAGTAGTGGTGTCTGCCTCCAGTCATTGTGTCTGAGGTGGCGTTGTGATTCGTGTCGATGAACAACAGAAACAGTGGTTGAGACCCCTCCCCCCATGCTCACTTCTAGGATCCTAAAATAGCTGGGCTGTAAAGCTTCAGATTTAAAAAATAAAAACAAAACAACAACTCTTGAAGAAATGGTCCCAGTGTCTCTACCACCCTACATGAGGTCCTAGCCACTAAGGGAGAATGTCTCTCCCAGCAGAGTTACCTGTGGCTACACAAGGGAGCCCAGGCAGAGCTTGCAGAATGTTCTACTTAGACACAAATTATGAGTTTTAATGGACAAGGTGATGTCGCAGTTATAATATCAGTATGGCCTAATAATGTTTATTATTAGGCCTATAACTATTATTAAGACCGTATTTTCTAACCAGCTAGCAATAAGACACAGACACCTGTTATATTTTAAAATAGCCTCAGTTAATCTGGGGCAGGGCAGATACTAGTCCCTTAAACTACTTCCCATAGCAGGGCAGGTATGGGATACCTGCCCCAATCCCATGCCATCTGCTTCTAATATCAGGCTACCTCCCATCGATAATTCCATATACTTGCTAATTATCATCATCTGGGCCAAGTCCCCATGCACGCTGGCCATGTGCTTCTCCTCCACTTAACCCATGATGGCGCAAACTTTCTCTTCACCCTCTCCTCTGATCTCCCTTCTTCCCAAGATTCCTTCTGTCTCCCCCGACCCCAGAACCTTAGCCACGCCTATCCCATTTGCCCCACCCAGGGTGATGGCCGTTTATTGGTCAAACAGGTTAGGCTCTTAGACAAGGTGGGTCACAGAGACAACAGACAGAAATTAACATCAAAATACATCAAACCAACCTCCAACCAGGCGACGGGTTTTAGAGTTACTAGTTGCGTAGAATAGTGTCTTAGCTTCTTTTCTACTACTGTGACAAAGCACTTATGGCCAAAGCACCAAGTCCAACACACCGTGACCAAAATAAACATTGTAGAGGGTGAATCCATTAACACCAGGGTAAGAAGCATGGCAGTAGGCAGGCGGGTATCTAGGCAGGCAGGGCATTGGAGCAGTAGCCAAGACCTTACATCTTGGGACATAAGAACCACTCCAACAGCACTAATTGGGAGCAGCATGGGCTTTTGAAACCACAATGCCCACCCCCGAGGGACACACCTCCTTTAACCAAGCCATGCCTCCTAATCCTTCTCTAAGAGTTCCACCAATTAGGGACCAAGTAGTCAAACATATGAGCCTATGAGGGCCATTGGAATTCAAACCACCACCTACAGCAATTATAACTGTTTGAAAATTTAAAGCAACACTTTTAAAACTTTAAATAAGATTTTGAGGTATGCACTATACATAAAAGGGAAATACTTTTATGCAGCAGCCTCCTGTCCTTTCATAATGACTCCTGAGGTTTCCTGTTAGTGCCTCTCACACTTTCTCACCAACTGCTTCACTCTACACCAGGAAGAAGTCAGTTGTCCTCACGGTGCCCCTAACACAAAGTATGTATATGTATCAACACTTACTGAGGGTAAAAGAGGAGCTAGAACTAAGGTTTTGTATTACTCATCTATTGACAAGTGATAAACGTTTCCAAAACTTTGCAGCTTAAGACAAACAAAAGATGCTTCTCACTTCACAGTTTGTATGAGTGAGGTATCTGGGGAGCAGTTTAAATTGGTGTTTCTCTCCGTGGTCTTTCATTGGGTTTTACTGGAGAGGCTGGCCAGGGCTTCAGGCAATGGAGGGCTTTACCAGACCTTATGCATCCATCTCAAGATATCTTACTTACATGGGCTTTTTTCAGGTCCATAGAGGTGCTGAAGTTTTGATAATGTGAAACTCTTTCCCTCCGAAGCAAATGACCAGGAAAGCAAGAAAGAGCTTGAGATGGCTCTTATGGCCTTTTCTTAGACGCCTCTTATCGGTACAGTGTTCCACTGGTTACAAGTCAGACCTTCCCAATGGGAGAAGTGGCTGACAGGACATGAATGTCAGCAACTGGCAATTCTGGGGGCTGTCTGCACAGCCTTTTAGGCGCTAGTAGGCATCGGTGTCTGAGATCTTCATATCCTTAGCATACCTGGCATGACCGGACTGCAAGGACGCCCAGTGGGGAGGCAGGAACCTTTCACCAAAAGGCAGGCTGTATCTTCCCAAAGGAAAGGGTGACTTCTGGATGTCACATAAACCCACTGGAGAGACTGGATGTACTTCTGGTTCTAAATAAATAGAATGACTAAATAAGTAAAAGTAAACATAAAATAACACAGGGGTTGATTAAATAATTATAGCACCGAATTGGGTCCATTCTGTGGCTTCAAAATATTCTGAGTCTTTTGAGAAGTCACTGGAGAGCTGTGAGTGTGGGCCTAGTTTCTAGTATTAGAGTCAGATCAGAAGCTCCCCAGAAGTGCTGTTCCATATGACTTTTTCCAAAGTTACTGGTTCCCACCATGCCCAAGTTGCTCTTCTTCTGCCAGCTCTTAGTTTGCATCACTGAGATTTTCCAAAATTTTAGGAGAGTTTTGTGTTGTACTTCTTGGTGGAGTTCAATACTTCCATGATACCCTATTTTTCAAGATCAGGGGGAGAGAAATCCATGGGGGGAAGGTCCTCATGTTTTTAATTGGATATCAAACTGGAAAACAAGACAAACCCCCACTGAACTGTGAATTTGGGGGTACCAAAAGCTTTCTTGGCAGGATTGGTATCTGTTCTATCAAACACAAAGCCTTTGTAATGAATAGTAATCTAATTCAATCAAATTAATTTCCCAAACTTTCCCAAGACTGTTCAGTACCCACCATACTTTGCTTTCGCCTGTCACTACTGCCAAGTAGTATAACTGGACTTATGAAGAAGCCGTGTAGAGCTGGCGTCACCTCTAGGAAGAGTGACAAGTGGCTGTGGACTTCTGAGGCCACTAGTGTTTAAAATAGAAAATAGTTAAGAAATAAAATTATTTCTTATAATCAGTGACACGATAGCTTAAGGTGACAGCACTGTGCTCATCTGCAAGAACCAAAGTGTGGATGTCATGGATACACATCTACCCCTTTTTCTGTATTTAAATACATTTTGTGATTATGAAAGTATTGACTCGTCAACAATCAAATTCCATATTTTGCTCTTGTTTTAACCTTGGGCCGATCTGTGGTGTGGTAAGGCACCTGGCCCACAGCCATCCTGTCTTCTGCTGGTGTCTGATGAGGTGCACCTGTCCTGGGCCATCATGTCTGCCAGCATCCATTAGGGTCCCCTTTGATCCGCTGTGGCCTCCAGCTGACAGGTACACGGACACCTTAGTCTTAGGTCTTTTGGCCTCTCTAAGTCTTGTCTACATACCTGCCTTCCTGCTTCCTGCTGTGTACCAGAGATTGCAATGGCATTGCCTGTAGACAAATCTATAGTCACGTCCCTTGTTCATCGCTTCTCTGATGCTTAGTGACAGGATCAAAATTGGTTTCTTTAGGCCTAACTCTTCCCAGTCATGTACTAATAAAGTCTAGATCGGCTGCTAACTGAGTTCTCATACATTTCTTGGGTCACCAGTGGTCCAGAGTGGAACAGAGGCTCAGTATCCTTTCTCAGGCATCAGAGAGTTCTTTTGTTCTCCAATCCCCACTGTACACGTATTTTATATTAGACAGAATTGTTATTCCTTAAAAATAAAAACTTGTTTCTCTTTCAAAAAGTTTTAACGTATATCATATTTCTGTGCTAACTCTTACAGAATTTATCACTAGCCTTTAAAAATAATTTTATAAAAATCAACATACAAGGTAATGAGGTTTTTGGAGGGCATCTTAAAACATATGGGGCATTGTCCTTCGTTCTCACTTCCGCCCCTCACCACTTCACCCTTTCTTTAGACTCAACTTCTGCTTTTATATTACATATATCCCATCACCCTTCCTGTTTTCCACCTTCCTTAAGATACCTTCCTGTGTTGCAGGGCATGCTGCAAACTCCTTCAATTCCAGCATTCCTGAGACAGAGCCAGCCAGTGTCTCTGCAAGTTTGAGGCTAAGCTGGTCTACAAAGAAGGTTCCATTCCATGACAGTCAGGGCTACATAGACCCTGTCTCAAAAAAGAAAAAAGAAAGAAAGAAAAAGAAAAAATACCTTCTCTCCTCATGATCCCCTTCCTAGTTTTGTGACTTACACATACACACTCACACATGTAGCTTTAAATTTACACTCTACATGTGAGAGAAAATGTGCTATGTTTTTTTTTCCTTCTGAGTTTGGTTTAGTTTGCCTAACATGATTTCCAGTTGTGTGTGTTTTATTGCAAATGCCATGACTTCAGTTGATGGCTGCATAAAATTTCATTGCGTATATGTACTTCGTTTTCTTTATCCATCCACCTGTTGGCAGGCATCTAGACTAGTCCCCTGTCCCGGCTGTTGTGAATGCTGGAGCTGCAAACGTGGCTGTGCTGTGGGTGCAAGTGTCAGGAGTGGTGTAACAGATACGGTACCGTTCTAGCGGTGTAACTGTATGGTAGCTCTAGTTTCAGCCATGTGAGGAGCTCTGTGCTGATTTCCATGGAGGCTGCACTACTCTACCTTCCCCCAGCAGGGAATAAAGGACCCTCTTTCCCACATCCTCTCGAGCATTTGTTGTCAGTTGTTTTCCTGATGATAGCTAATCCACCTGGATAGCGCAGAACCTTGGAGCGGTTTTAACCTGCAAACCTTGATGGCTGGGAATGTTGAATGACTTTCCAAGTACTGGTTGGCCATTTCTTCTCTTAAGAACTGAGGGGAGGGGTCTGCTCAAACTATTGCACTAACCAAGGACAATATAAGTAGTAAACGTCGAACCTCTACTCTGATCTACCCAATGGAAAGGACATTATCCACAGTTATGGAGAGAGTGGAGACTGACTCTGACATGAACTCTGGTGCCCCATATTTGACCACTTCCTCTTGGTGGGGAGGCCTGATGGCACTCAAAGAAAGAATAAGCAGACTACCAAGATGAGACTTGATAGCCTATGACCATATAGTGGGGGAGGAGGTCCCCCTCAGTCTTAGACCTAGGGGAGGGGAATAGGGTAAAAGCAGGAGGGAGGGAGGAATGGGAGGATACAAGTGATGGAATAAAAATTGAGTTGTAATCTGAACAAATTAATAAAATTAAAATTAAAAAATAACTGTCTGTTCAGTTCATTACTGTACTGTATGTATAAACATGTGTGTGTATTTGTGTGTATGCATGTGCATGTGGATGTCATAGGTCAAGGTTAAATGGATGTTATAGAGAAGAAGGAAAGATAAAGAGAATTTTAAAAAGGAAAAGAGCTTACCCCAAAGTAAAATTTAAAACTTCTAAAATGAAATTAAATAAATACAAAACAAGGAATAAAATTAAAGACATAAAAACTTTGTAAAGGAAATAGAGGGGTGCTGATGTAGCTCATTGCTAGAGTGCTAGGTTTCCCCTCAGCACCACACAAGCTTACATATGGTGGTGCACGCCTGTCATCCCAGGACTCAGGGGATAGACATAGATTAGAAATTCAAGGTCATCCTTGGCTATTTAGCAAGTTCTAGTCCAGTGTGGGAGCCTCTTGCCTCAACAAAAACATCGAGGCAATAATGTGAAGTCACACATTACTAAATCACTAGGTCCATGGGGACAAAAGAGAAAAAAATAAGGAAGAAAAAACTAAAATATTGCCCCCAAATAGAAGATTTGTATAAACAAAGTTAAAGGAATGTCTGGTGTAGAATAACAAATAAAACAATAGATGCCAATAAAGTACCCATCGAGACATGCAGTAATCATTTGTTGTTGAAAAGTCACAGAGAAGTGAGACTGGTGAGATGGCACTGGCTGCCCTTGCAGAATGCTTGGGTTCAGTTCCCAGCATCCACCTGGTGGCTCACAATCATATGTAACTCCACTTCCAGGGGATCAAGTGCCTTTTTCTGACCTCCAAAAGCACCAGGAACACATGTGGTACACAGACAGATAGGCAGGCAAAACCCTTGCACACATAAAATTAAAAGATTTAACATTTCTTTCTTCCTTTCTTCCTTCCTTTTTTTTTTTTTTAAAGAATAACCACAGAGAAGAAAATAGAAAGCTAGAGTGTTGGAACAACTTCTTTCCAAGCCCTGGAGAAGTGGAGACAGGCAGCATTGTGAATACCAGGAGGAGGGTCAGAGTCAACCATGCGTGGGCTCCCTGTCATGTGAAGATTATCCTCCAAGAAAGGGAACGAATTGTCCCTCAGCCAGAAGAGGTTGCACAGAGGAAAAGGATTGCTCAGGAGAAAAAGGAGGGGGGGGGGGAGAAAAAAAACCACAAAAACAAAGTACCAACAACAACACCAAAAACCAATAAAAGCTACCGCACATGAATCAATTCAGCATAAAGCAAATGCAAAGAACACTTTTCCAGAATTGGCTCTGTGGCATGGTTAGCGTGGTACACAAGAACAGTGACACGTGGAAGCATGCCCAAAAGTATGTAACGATCTTACTCCATCAGCCAGGATTGCTAGCTGTAAGCAACGTAGATTAGGTAGCTCACAGTGCTCCAGCAGGACCCAAGAGCCAGGTCTGAAGGCGGCAGTGCCCTCCTGTGCTGTGGCAAGACGGTAGTGCAAAGTTGCTGTTACCTGGGGGAGTTTGGGGCACTACTGGCACCACTAGCATCTCTTAACCTCACTCAAAGCCATAATCCCTGATGCTTCTAGGAAATGGCCACTGTTGCGTGCTGTCTCCGTCACCATCACAGCTGCCATTGTCACACCCACCAACAGAGCTCCTCTGCCATTAGGACATTTCTGTCCTCACTCCCTTCTTCTCCATGGCCGGTGTTGCTAACTACATGAGCTCCAGGCAGACCCTGAGCTTTCGTATCATTTTCTCTTTAAGATCCGTGTGGCAGAGCGGACATCAGGTGATCAGTTCCCCACCCCCACCCCCATCCCCACAATCAGAGAGGCCACAAAAGGAAACATCTACAAATGTTTACTGTCCACAGTGAGATAATGTAAGAAACTACCAGACACAGAAAGAAGTGTGCGTGTGTGTGTGTGTGTGTGTGTGTGTGTGTGTGTGTGTGTGTGTGTGTGTGTAAACAAGTGTGTATAGCGTTGCTATTGCAGAGCCAAGAAGCTCCATCGCCCAGGCTCTGAAGGTGCCGCTCCTGGAGCACTACGCACTTAGCTTATGTGCCCTGCGTTCTGCTCCCTGCTCCAAAAGCAAATAAGTTCCTTTATATCTTCACATGCATTAGCGGCCCACATGTTGCTGCACAATCCTAAAGCATCCATGAAGACACTAACACAAGTGCTCCGCTTTGCAAATCCGCAGCTAGGCACATGCTTTGCGCATGCCCGCAGCTAGGCACATGCTTTGCGCATGCCCACACCAACTGCTCCTCCTTTTCCGTTGTCACTCATTTCTTCCCCACCATTCTGCTTTTACGTACTTGAATTTCTTTCCTCCAAAAGATCGAGAGAGTCATAAGCAATGACATGGGGAGTACAACTTTGTGAAGACTGCACACACAGTAGACCCTTCTCAGAAAGTTCCAGGCTCCCATCTAGCTACAGTACCTGCTCCAGGTACTCTCCTAGATGTTGAGGGTCCTTGCCTTGCTAACAAAGTTCCCAATTTCCTTTGCAGCCCTTTTGAAGCAACCTAACACTGTGTGGTCAAACCTGCGCTCCAGGACCTCAGCATCCGACCTACCATTAGCCGGCAGTGTGCCCTCTCTCCCTGTGTGCTTTCCATACCTCCCTTCCCTAGACTCTCTGTAATGATCAGTCCTTTTAATCTGTGCGCCTGTCCACCCACACCTTGCCTCATCTGGTGCCCGGCCTCCCAGTCATCTCATCTTATAGATGATGCTGATGAGCAGAGAAGGAGGAAGGTCCGGACTTAGGGTAATCTGAAAGAAACTAGAGGAAAGACTCCAACGCAAGAAGCTGGTGCTTATTTGAGATACCTTTTCAATTTTTAAAGGCTTCTTTCTCTGAAGCTGACTTCTCACTAGTATATCTTCCCTTCTTTCATGCTCACAGTGTCAGAATGCTTTGCAGTCTTCTGTGGCATCTCAGAAAGCCCACTTCCATCTACATATAATTAGGAACAGGCTCCCGGAAGGGTGTTGGAAGGAACCAAACATTGATTGTTCCATCCCAGTGGAAAGCTTAATCCTCAGCCATGCCTGAAGCAGCTCATTAGCTAGCTTGCCCTCAGCAGGACCCTGAGCCCTCCCTAGGAAAGGTATACCCCTCCTCAGTCCCTCGGGGTCTCCACACAAGGCCTGTGACCTTCATCCCGATGAAGGGCTACAATGGGCAAAATGCCATTTTGTCCAGCAACTCAATCTCTTCTCTATGGAGACTAGAGACAACAGGGCATGTGGCTCCTGGTAACAACCCTAGTTAGCTGCCCCCAGGAGAACACACAGCTACCACAAAGTCAGTAGAAGAAGGGGCCACTTGCCACCGGGAGCCCTATGTCTGGCGTCACCTGTTGACTTTCATTGACTACTTTAAAATTGCATCTTGAGGTGGATCCCCCAATGCACAAAAGGTGCAAAGAGTTCCTGGTCCCATTTTGGGTTTTTGTGGGTTTTGGGGGTTTTTTTTTTTTTGGTTTTTTGAGACAGGGTTTCTCTGTGTAGTCTTGGCTGTCCTAGACTCATTTTGTAAACCAGGCTGGCCTCCAACGTATAGCAATCCACCTGCCTCTGCCTCCTGAGTGCAGGGATTAAAGGCGTGCGCCACCACGCCCAGCCTCTGGTCAGGTTTGTAAGCGCTGTCACAACCCTGTGTTGCAGCTATTCACAACACACAGGCTTCTAGACACTATGATTGTGTACTCCACTGTTGGATCCTAAGTTTGATGGCATTCCAGCTTTTTTTTTTAATCTCTGTTTGGTGTAAGCATCCTCCATATGACCAAACTATATTCAGTGACTAGACTTGAAGAACAGTGTGGTTCACCCCCAAAAGTTTTGGTGTCCATTTCTTATTTCTCCTAACTACTCCAAGTCATCTCTGCGGCAAAAACTTGCCAATGACACTGAATAATTACCCTCATCATCCCGCTGCAGCCCACAGACCACTTCAAATCCTTTCTGGAAGTTGGTTTCCTTAATAAACAGCAGGGGGCCTTCTCTGGGTAGTGCCAGCATATGTGATATTATTTCACTTACACCGGAAAGGCGAGCATTTCCTGTGGTCTCCCTGGAGTTGGGTGGACACAGATTTTTGTGCTTACAACTGAGTCCCATGGGACCAGCAAAAGAGGAGTTCTAGAAGAGTCTATCAGTATGAGCTGCTCAAAGCAGGGCTGTCCAAGGCAAGTAACTGATTTGTACAGGAAAAGGATTCTGCCTCCAAATAATCTCAAGAAGTACTGTGCTAAACAAGGCTGACAAGGTGAAAAGGCGTCTGCAAATGAGTATACGCAGATTTTAAAAATAGAAATTAAGAAATCTTATTTTGTTAAGGTGCGGGGTGTGTGTGTGTATGTGTGTGTGTGTGTGTGTCTACATGCCACATGGTTCTGGGTACCGACAGAACACCGAGGAGAGCACCAGAACCCCTGGTCCTCTGCAGAAGTGCTCTTAACCACTGCATCCTCTTTGCATCCCCAGTCTCATTTCCATTAACTGTTCCTCTAAGAGGTACTGTGTGTGTGACATGCTACGTGCTTGTTCTAATATTTCAATGCAAAGCATTTTTCCGTTTTTAAGCTTCATGTGCTTATGTTTCTGGTACCCACTTACTTTATATGTTCCCATCTTTAATAACAGTATAGGCCCAATGAAAGTTTTATCTCTGGACCCAGCAATATGGCTCAACCTAATGACCTGAGTTTAATCTCCTGGACATATGTAGGAAGGAGAAAACCAATCCCTGCAAGTTGTCCTCTGTCCTCCTAATGTACTCTGTGAGAGAGAGAGAGAGAGAGAGAATGATTGATTAATTAAAATTTTTAAATAATACAATTTTTAAAATAATAAAAAAGAAAAAGAAAAAGAAAAAATACAATTTTTAAGATGTGAAAGAAACTCCATGTGTTGGGGAAAGACTTAGATGGGTCTCCTGACCGCAGGACTTTTCAGAACCTTTGGTGAGCTAACGTGTTTCAGATTACAAAGATTTATGTATGACACTTCCCATGTACACTTCACACAGAAAGTCTGTTATTGAGAATCTTCCAAGATGAGCTTTTGTGGAAAGTAAAGGTTGCCTACCATCCAACTTCCTTCCTCCTAAAATAGAAAGCCAAGCAAACAAAACAGAAAGGCCTAAGAAGTAAACAACATTTGTGGACAGAATCCTCTTTGTGGAGCCATCTGACAGAGCTGTCCCCATCACAGAGTGTTTGCTGCCCCAGCACACACAGACCTCCCAGGAAAGTCCAGCCCAGCTCTGCTCCGCACTCCCGCTTGCTGGTCCCACAGTCTCCATTGGCTTCTCTGCCTGGCCTTCTGGTGGCTGACACCTCTCTAGACCATCCTGGTGGCAAGACATGTCCTTCACCAGGTTTGCAGAGAACTCTCTTTGCTTGGAGCCCTTGCTCTCCACTTGCCCTCACACGCTTCCCCTCTCCCACCTCCACACATGCCTCCCAGCTGCCCTGTCCCTGACCTTCACCTGTGGCTTGGCCCACAGCTACAAAGCAATAACACTGACTATTGAAGCTTGCCAGACAACAAAATATTGGAAGGATTTCCCTTGCCACAAAAAAGATCCACCCAGCTACAGAAAGAGCATGCATGAGTGGGAAGAATCCAAGACTCCATGTCAGCACTTGGCTTTTGCTGATGTCCCCAGGGTTCACAGTAATCTCACACTATAAGTCCCTGGATATCCTAGAGCTGTGTTCTGATAAACAGCTATGTTGCAAAGACTTGTTCTTTCTATATTTTTTAATGTAGAACCAGAAACTTACTTATTCACATTTTATTAAGAGCCGTGACAACTCCCTGCTTATAAACCAGATTATGATCAACCTGACATTTGATTTGATATTCCTTTGTTTTCAGTTATTTTTCCTGTTAAAGTGCCCAAAACCCCTGTGGGCAAGAGTGCCTTGAAATTAAAATGTATTGTTAATATTCCAGGCCACACACACCGATGCTTCATGTGGCTTTGAGGTTTGCTGCTGAGATGAATGTGCCTGATATGCCGAGGCTGAGAGAATGTGCCCAGTCCAGCCTGCGTTGCAGAACGCCTTTGTTCCTGGAGGCAAATTTTGCAAGGTTTTGTTAAAGGTTCAACTGGGATTCGCTGTCTTCTTCCCTCAAGGTCGCTTGTCAATAAGTTTAATGAAAGGCAAATAGGTACGTGACTTCAACACAGCCAAACAGATTCTCTTTTCAGAAGTGTGTGTGTGTGTGTGTGTGTGTGTGTGTGTGTGTGTGTAGTGCTTACATCTCTAAAGAAGTGTGTGCCCATGTGAATAGCTAAGGAAAGAAAACGAGGCCTTCATTGAGTGCCATCTTACACCCAGAACACTTAGACAATTGACAAGGTTACTTATCAGCTGAGAAGAAGTTACCATTGCAAACAGACATCAGAAAAATGCTTTATTTCCATTAACCTAGATGCTTGCAAAGTACTTAGTGTATGCTGTGCGTCTTCATTTAAGGCAGCGGTTCTCAACCTTCCTGATGCTTCGGTCCTTTAATACAGTTCCGCAGGTTGTGGTGACGCCCAGCCGTAAAATTATTTCATTGCTACTTCATAACTGTAATTTGCTAATGTTATAAATCTGAATGTAAATATCTGATAGGCAGAATATCTGATATGTGACCCTCAAAGAGGTCGTGACTCACAGGTTGAGAACAGCTGACTTAAGAACCATGACTTCTTCATGATAAAGGAAAGCAAATTCCAAGCTGATTCAGACAGCTGTTCATGCCCACACTCTTAGTCCATTGAGTCCAAATTATAAGGGGATATTATAAAGAAAAGAGGTTTACCTTGGCACATGGCTTCTGGTTTAAGGGACAAAAATTGCCACGGTCTTATTGACAGAGATATAGTTCAGGATATTGTGACAAGAGATAGGAGCACAGGGGTGATCTAAACAAACCACCTTTTTAAAAATATATTTTATTAATTTATTCATATTACATCTAAATTGTTATCCCATCCCTTGTATCCTCCCATTCCTCCCTCCCTCCCATTTTCCCCTTACTTCCCTCCCCAATGACTGTGACTGTGGGAGACCTCCTCCCCCTGTATATGTTCATAGGCTATCAAGTCTCTTCTTGGTAGCCTGCTATTCTTTCTCTGAGTGCCACCAGGCCTCCCTATCCAGGGGACATGGTCAAATATGGGGCACCAGAGTTCGTATGAAAGTCGGACCCCACTCTCCACTCAATTGTGGAGATGTCCTGTCCATTGGCTAGATCTGGGTAGGGGTTCAAAGTTTACTGCACGTTTTGTCCTTGGCTGGTGCCATGAACAAACTACCTTTTATAGCAGGCCCACTCTCAAGATAACTGCAAACCCAGCCCCAGCTGGGCAGGGGCCAAAGTGAAATCTCTGCAGCTTGACCATCTCATAGAGGGAGTCAGACATGTACCGAAAGTAACTAGAATGCAAGATCAATGTAACAAAACAAACAGAAAAAAAAATCGAGGCAAGAAGAAGAGCAGAAAGAGATTAATTATGTAAGATGTTTTTTTAAAAAAATTGAGAGCTGGGCGTGGTGGTGCACGCCTTTAATCCCAGCACTTGGGAGGCAGAGGGAGGTGGATCACTGTGAGTTCGAGGCCAGCCTGGTCTAAAAAAGTGAGTCCCGGACAGCCAAGGCTACACAGAGAAACCCTGTCTCAAAAAGCCAAAAAAAAAAAAAAAAAAAAATCCAGACTTTGTGTCACTTAGGATTAACCACAGAGAGGCAAAGTAGCTCGTGTGACTTTGTTGCCACACAGCAAGGCATCAGGGTGGACAGAAGGATCTTGTCCAGAGGGCAGAGCCTACAGAAGCTTGGTGGGGGGAGGGCTTCTTCTCTGGAAAGGAACTTGAGCTGGGTGCTGCCCTTCTTCTCCCTGGGCAGTGGGAGTCGCTATGTTCAGCCTCCAGGTGAATGAGTAAAGGTGAGCTCAGAGCTGAGCTGATGGCAAAACTGACCCGGAGCTAAGCATGTCCTTGGTCTCTGAGCCTGGAGCCAGCGCCAAGCAGAGGCTCATGCACACATGCGCGTACACACACACACACACACACACACACACACACACTCACACACACACACACATTCACATGGGGTAAGTTTGAGGTTTCCTTGTTACATTGGACCAAGGCTGAAGTCATGTGATTCTTAGGGCTCTTGGAACGCTGGAACAACAAGACTTTATTACTTAAGCACAACTGGAAAAGCCATGGGATTCACCTCAGATTTAATCCAGGGTGGGTTTAAACTAAGGAGACAGAGAGAGGAATAGAAAAATGATGCTCTCTGGAGGGCAATCATCTGGTGACAGTTCATTTAATAAAACCATTTTTCAGGTATTCTAGCCAAATATCTCTAAGGAAAGGGAGGAACAAGAAACAGAAAGTTACTGTTTGCAAATGTCATTACAGCACAGATCCTGATTCCACAGAAAAACAAAAGAATGGAGAGAAAAGTTGAATGCCATTGATAACTGAAACACATAAAATCAAAGAACTAATCTTTAGAGTATAGTAAATTCATGCTGCCATGTAAGGAACATCCAAATCTTGACAGTGCTGTTTCCCTCCCTTCAGAATGTTTCCTAATGGTTCTTCCTAAAACGGCCTGCAGAGGGAGCCACTGTTCCAATGTCTGCCAAAGGAGATTAGCTTTGATTGTCCTACTATTTAGTCAAATGATGTTCCATCGTGTCTGACCTCTTTTATCTGGCACACTGTTTTTGAAGCTCATCAATACTGCTATCGTGTGTAGCTCAGCCTTGATAACTATCAGTAAAAAATGCAGTATTACAAATACCCTACCTGCTCTCCTTTCTCCCACCTGTGGACATTCACTTAGCTCCTGTTTGTGATTATCACAAAACCCACGATGAACAACCTCGTGCGAACGTGGCAGCCTTAGTCCCTGAGATAAATTCCTAAGAGCAAAATTCCTGAGTTACATAGGAGTGCTTATTGACTCTCAAGAAATGCTTGTTTAAAACCGTCACTGGTGGTAGAAGAGAGCCCCAGTTGCTTCCCGCCTGTGTGTGTTGACTCGCACTGTCATAGCAACACCACCACAGGGTAGCAGGAGACAGAGTCTGCAAAGGCAGGCTCTCCTTAAAAGCTGGGGGAGAAGAGGGTCCCTTCCAGCTTCTGGTAGCTCCAGGTGATCCTTGGCTTGGAGGGAATGACTCGAATCTTCATCTCTATCTTCACATGATGTTTCTCCTGAATCTGCCATTGGTTACCGTGGCTTAGTAGAAATAGAATCGTATTAGATCCTCATCAGTTACATCTTGGAAGCATCTTTCTTACAAACAGGGAAGACATAGCTTCTTCCATAGGATGCAATTCTACCCATGGCAACATTTTTCTATTTATTTATTTATTTATTTATACATACAATATTTTGCCTTCATGTGTGCCTGCAGGCCAAAAGAGGACACCAGATCTTATTATAGATGGTTATGAGCCACCATGTGGTTGCTGGGAATTGAACTCAGGTCCTTTCAAAGAGCAGCCAGCGCTTTTAACCACTGAGTCATCTCTCCAGGTCCCCAACATTTTCCAACCTTTGATGTTGTTGCTTCATCTTTATATTCTGCCAGGTGTGAGGTAGTATCTAATTGTGGTTTAAAAGTGTGTTGACACTCGGAAAGGCAGAGGCAGGTGGGTCCCTGGGCATTTATTGTTGAGGTCAGCCTAGTCTACATAGCTTGTTCTAGGATAGCCAGAGCTACATCATAGGAAGGTCCTGTCTCAAAGATAGATAGATAGATAGATAGATAGATAGGTAGATAGATAGATAGATAGATAGATAGATAGATAGATAGATAGATACACAGATAATAAAAAGCAAGCTGTGGCAGCACACTTCTGTAATCTCAGAACTCTGGGAGGCAGAGACAGGTCCAGGACAGCCAAGACTACACAGAGAAGCCTTGTCTCAAAAAACCAATAAATAAATAAATGATAAATGTGTGTGATCTGATAACCACTGTCCATCTGTATGGAGAGTCCATTCAGGTTTCTTACTCGAAACTTTTTTTTTCCTTTTTCAAGAGTGGTTTGAATTGTGTCTATTTAAGCCTATATTGTGATGTGGTTTCACCTTACATATTTTTTCCTTCTTTTCTTTCTTTTTCTTTTATGGAGCTGGTTAATGATTAATGTAGAAGGGCTAAGCCCACCTACAGGGGGCGCTGCCACCCCAGGCAGGTGCCTCTGGGCTACATAAGAAAAGTAGCTGAGCACGCAGTAAGCAGGTTTCTCTGTGGTTCGGCCCCTGTTCCAGGACCTGGGTTCTATTCCTAGTACCACAACCCAAAGGCAGATGTTATACATAGTACATTGTTTGGCTCCACTGGGATTAAATTGGAAATCACTAACACTGTATCTAGAATATTCCTAATATTAGTAAATTGTGCAAAACATTTTCAATTAAGTGATAAGGTAAAGAAAAGTTTACAAAGAAAATCACATTTTAATATATGTTTTTTCTATTCCTAGTTTCCTCAAGGCTTATATTATGAAGGGATATTGAGCTTGATTGAAGGCCTTCCTTGCCTAAATTGGGATGATCTCTGGTTTCTACATCACATCTACTTATTGCTGAATTACACTTAAAAGATATGTGAGTGCTGAGCTAACTTTTCATCTCTAGAGTGAGGCCACCTTGGTCGGGATTTATAATATTCTTATTATGTTCTTAAGTTTCATTTGTAAGAATTGTACTGAGACTTTTTGCATCTGTGCTCTTTGGAGAAATTGATATTTATTAATGTTCTTTGTCTCGTGTCTTGGTATCGGGGTAGTGCAGTTCTTGTAGAAACATGTGGTGGCTCTCCCTCGCCTCTGCCTGGAGCCATCTGAGGTAATCAGGGTTCGCTGTTGCTCAGATGGCTGCCTGACCACAGGGAATCCATCTCGTCCAGGGCACTTCTTTGTGAGGAGAATTTTTATTTCTGCTTCAATCTGGACTGTTATGTGTGTGTTGAAATTGATTATATTTTGTTGTTTTCATTTTTTATTGGCTGTACCTGTTTCAGGAGTTCATTATGTTCCTCAAAATTTAAGTTTGGTGGAATACAAGTTTTCAAAGTGCTTCCTAATGGTTTGTGAATGTTATTGGAATCTTATGTAACCGCTCCATTTTTAACTCATTTTACTAACTTGCATAGCCTCTCTTTCTTTTGATTAGTTGTGGTAGGAGCTCATCAATCTTGTTTGTTTGTTTGTTTAAGAACCAATCCTCTCTGGTCAATCAGGTCTGTCTGTTCTTCAGTGTTATGTACTCTGCTTTGCTCTGTATGATTTCTTGCCATGTATTGCTTTGGGGTTTGCAATGTCATATTTTTTTAGACCTTGAGATTCATGATAAGGTTATTTATTGTAGATAATATTTATTTTAATATTTATTATTAATATTAATTGTTGATTGTTGTGGTGTGTGTTTGTGTGTGTGTGTGTGAGAGAGAGAAAGAGAGAGACAGAGACAGAGACAGAGACAGAGACGGAGACAGAGACAGAGACAGAGACAGAGGCAGAGACAGAGAGGAGAACTGTGTATGTGTGCTGAAGCCAACAGGAAGAGAGTCAGATGCCCTGATGTTGGAGTTCTGGTCCTCTACAAGACCAGGATGCACTATGGACTGTGTAACCAGCCCCCATTCTTTGTTTATTTCTTTGTTTGGGAGAGGGGACTTATTTTTGTTTTGATTTCTTGTTTGATTTGGTTTGGTTTGGTTTGGTTTGGTTTGGTTTGGGTTTTGGAGACAGGGTTTCTCGTGTATACTTGGCTGTCCTGGACTTGCTTTGTAGACCAGGCTGGCCTCAAACTCACAGCAATCCCCCTGCCTCTGCCTCCCAAATCCTGGGATTAAAGGCATGTGCTACCACAATGTGGCCTTTTTTTTCTGAGACAGGGTTTCTCTATGTAGCCTTTGCTATCCTGGACTTACTTTGTAGACCAGGCTGTTCTCAAATTTACAGCAATCCACCTGTCTCTGCCTTCCCAAGTACTGGTATTACAGATATGCAGCCCCATGCCCAGCTTTTTTTTTTCTTTTTTGTCTTTTTAAGACAAGGTTTCTCTGTGTAGCCCTGGCTGTCCTGTCTCAAATGCTCCTGTGTGTTCTTCTCTATTTGTTATGCATTCTAGACATTGTTTAATTTCCTCCCTGACTTCTTCAGTGTCTCACTGGTCATGTGATTATTGGCATCCCTCATGTCAAGAGGATTTTGTTTAGTGTTGATGTATCTGTGTAGCTTCTGTAGTTTTCCTACTATTAACTTCTAGTTTTATTGCACTATTCTCCAATAAGACACAAGACATTATCTTGATTCTTTTGTACTTGATAAGACTTGATTTGTTGTCTATTTCAGAGATGGTTCCATGTGATGGTAAGACAAATGTGTGTTCTGTTTCTGTCAAATGAAATATTGTACAACTCTATTAAGTCCATTTGCTCTTCAGTGTAGTTTAACTATGAAGCTTCTTATCATCTTTATTTTGGATTCTCTATCTAGAGATAAAAGTAATTACTGAAATCAACCACTACTATTATATCAGGACCACCTGACCATTTCAGCCCAATAGTGTTTGGTTCATGAATCTGACATGTTTCTAACTGAAGTATGGTCTTGGTGAATTGTTACCTTTAGTAATATGCAAGGTCTTTTTTCATCTCTTGTGTTTTCAGTGAACTCTCCTGAGTCAGATATTAAATAGAACAGCTATGCTAACCATTTTCCAGGTTTCGTTTGATTAATAGGCTTTTCTTCCTTAACTTTCCTCCTTAAATTTCCAGTCTATGAGCATGCTTATCAGGAAGATGTGTTTTTTCATTGCAGTTGTTTGGCTCTGCTTTTGTACTTCTTATGGAAGTTAGCCAGTCTGTGCCTCTTTGATGGTTGAGTCAAGGTCATTTACATTTAAAGTCATCATTGACAGAAGCTCGCTAGTTCTTAATGACTTGGTTTTTATTTTCCTTTGCAGAGTGCAATGAATATGCCTCGCCCTGGGAAAACCACCATCAGGAGCATATTATTTCCTCTGTCATAAGACTTAGTGCTGCCCATGCTCTCATGACTGAGACTCTTTATCCATCTTCTGTATACAGCATCCATCTACATAACATCATAAGCATTTCTGGCTTGGTGGTCATGGACTGCCTTAGTTCTTGTCTTTAAATTTCTTTATTCTGTATCCATTTTCAAAGACATCTTTGCTGGATGTCACACTCTAGGTTGGCAGTTATTTACTTCCAGGGCTTAAAATATTTATTCTGTGCATTTCTAGCTCGGGGTTGGTGACAAGAGATCTGACATTACTCTGATGTCTCTGCCTCATGAGTGAAATGGCATTTTCCCTTATAGCTTTTCACAATATCTCTTTGCTCTGCATTTTTGGCATCTTGACTATATGTCACGGAGAGCTCCTTCTCTGGTCATGTCTCTCTGAGCTTCTAAATGCCTCTTGTGTTTGAATATCTCCTCGTTTCTCTAGGCTTGGGGGTTATGCTGCTATGATTTTATTGAACCGATCTGCACACCTTTAGCGTTTGTCTCAGCCTCCTATTCTGTCCCATGGATTCTTGACTTTGGTCTTGTCATTGTTTACCAGATTTCTAGGACACTGTGGTCATGCTTGCAAATTTTTCATCCTCTTTGATGTTTAAACACAGTATTCCATGAACCCTGTCCTCCACTCCTCACTTCCCTCTACTTAGTCACGTTTATTGGTGGTATTTTCCACTGTGGTTTTTTGCTTGATCCTTTGTGAGTTTTTCTTTTGAGACAATCTTCTATATCCCAGACAGCCTTCAACTCAGCACATACCTAAAGATGACCTTGAAGCTGTGGTCCTCCTGTCACTACCTTCTATGCCCTGAGACTGTAGGCGTACACTACCACTCTCATCCTGTTCTGGACACCGTGATTGCTACCCACGCGCCCTCTGAAGGGAGCTCCAGCCCTCCAACGTTTTCATTTCTAACACTTACATTCAATTGTTTTCTTCCAAATCTCAAATTCTTTCCTGATGTTTTCTTCGTTATTGTTGACTATTTTCATCCATGTCGCTCATTTTCTCATCTCTTTTTGCCCGCAGTGGATTTTGTGTCATGGACTTTCCTTTGCTGAGTGCTGGGCTGAACGCAGATGCTTCTTTGTTTCTTCTTTTTGGTCTTCTATCCCTTTTTAGCAGAAAGCTTTTGAGGCCTTCCTCAGGTGTATCTTTGAGTGCAGGCTGAAGGCATGAGGAGGGCCATGCTGGTGCTCTCTCAGACCTCGTGCATCTCTGCATTGCTATGTGAGTATGTGTGGTTTTGTATATCCCTTCTGGTTTGAGGAAATGGGTGCCTTCTAGATAAACAGCCATGAGGAGGAAGCAAACTGCTGTAGCAGCAACATCAAACCAGAAAAGATGAAGAGATGCACTTAAAATCAATTGCAGCCCAATAAACATTACCAATGACCATACAACTAAATTAACTGGCAAAACTACTGTGCTTTGTGCTACGGAGAGTTAGAGTAAATGTGGAGGCATTAAACAAGAGAGATGAAGGAAGGAGTCAGTGAGAGGGAAGAAAGAGAGAACAAGTGAACAAAGAGAGAAAGAAGAAGATACTGTGCTTGGAGGGGAAGAACAGAGCAAGAGATTAGGTGAAATAAAAATTCCTAACTGTAAGTTTAAAACAAAAATTAAATGGGATTATAATAAAAATATTATGTCATATCATACTATATTTGACTATGCGAAATAAAAGTACCACGAGTACTGAAAAGAAAACACATAGCTCTATTAATAAAGTGCTAGCCTTGCAAGCCTAAAATTTGGAATTTGGCCTCTGGAACTGACATTTGGAATCTGAGCACTGCCTCAGCCTTCCCAGTGCTGGGATTACAAGTGTGCACCACCACACAAGGCTCTTTTAAAATACAGGTTCTGGGACTTAAAATCCTCGTGCCCGAAGAAAAGTACTTTACCAATTGTACTGGCTAGTTTTATGTCAACTTGACCCAAGCTGGAGTCATCAGAGAGGAGGGAGCCTCAACTGAGAAAATGTCTCCATAAGATCAGGCTATCTAGGCCGGACGTGGTGGAGCACGCCTTTAACCCCAGCACTTGGGAGGCAGAGGCAGGCGGATCGCTGTGAGTTCGAGGCCAGCCTGGTCTACAAAGCGAGTCCAGGGCAGCCAAGGCTACACAGAGAGACCCTGTCTCAAAAAACAAGCAAAACAAAACAAAACAAGATCAGGCTATCTGCAGGCCTATAGATCATTTTCCTTTTCTTTTTTGGGGGGTGGGGTGGGGGAGCAAGTTTATTTGCTTTACATTTCTATTGCACTGTTCATGATACAAGGAAGTCAGGACAGGAACTCAAACAGAACAGGAACCTGAAGGCAGAAACTGATTCAGAGGCCACGGAGGGGTGCTGCTTACTGGCTTTCTCCTTCATGGCTTGTTTACTCAGCTTTCTTATGGAGCCCAGGGATAGCACCACCCGCAGTGGTCTGGGTCCTCTGTCATCAGTCACTAATTGAGAATATACTTATAATCATAGATCATTTTCTTAATTAGTGATTGATGGGGCAGGGCCCAGGCCATTTTGGGTGGAGCCATCCTTGGGCTGGTGGTCCTGGGTCCTGTAACAAAGTGGTCTGAGCAAGCCATGAGGAGCAAGCCAATAAGCAGCACCCCTCCGTGGCCTCCGCATCAACTCCTGTCTTGAGTTCCTGTCTTGAGTTCCTTCAGTGATGGACTATGATATGGGAACATAAACCAAATAAACATTTTCTCCTCCCCAACTTGCTTTTAGGTCATGGTGTCTCATCATAGCAATAGCGACCCAAACTAATGTACCAACTGGGCCACCTTCTGAGACTAAGAATTGTTCTAAAATAAGTTCACTCATGATTTGTTTTGAATAAATCTTTGATTTGTATGCCTAATTTATACACCTAAACACTTGCAGGTTGCATCAAGTTTCTCAAGTGAAAAGGGTTTATAGTAGAAAAAGTTTGAACCTAGAGAGCAATTAGTTTAGCGATTAAACTTTTGCTCTTGCAGAGGGTAAGAGTTCAGTTTCTGCCACCTACAGCAGGCAGCTGACCGTTGCCTGTGAGTCCAGCTCCATGGAATATGGTGCTTTCTCCTGGCTTCATAGGCACAAACACACAGACACATAGTCATACACACACACAAACAGGCAGGCAGTTATATACACACAAACAGGCAGGCAGTTTATACACACACACAGTCATACACACACATACCTGCTCATACACACACAGACAGGCACACAGTTACACACAATACACACACACACAGACACACATACTGCTTATAAACATATAGGCACACAGTTACACACACACAGAGACACATAGTCATACACACACATACATGCTCATACACACACAGGCACACACACTCACAGCAAACATTCCTGCACATAAATAAAAATAAATCTTAAAAAAAACATAGTTTTTTTTAAGTAAAAAGGTTTGAACAATCCTGGTTTAGACTGTTTCCCTAAGTCCAATATTAGGTTAAGAAAAAGAGTTTATTTACAGTACTCCTGAACAATGACACATGGCTAATTAAGGAAAAGTAGGACCTTTTCATTCCCAGAGGATCTGTCCCAAGACTCTCAGATGATGTCCAACACCGTGGACATCATCAGATCCTGGGTTTATTATAGTTTCTCATACAAAGGTATCTAACATAAAGTTAATGTATAAATTATACATAATTAAAGATTAACAATAAGTAGAACAATTAATATACTGTAATAAATGTTATATAGCTCTCTCTCTCTCTCTCTCTCTCTCTCTCTCTCTCACCCATCTTTAGTTACTCTTCTCCTGTGCCTGCCTGGTAAGATGGAGGAAGGTGCAGGATGCAGGCGCAGTATCCCAGCATCAGACTACAGGAGCAGGGTCCCTCAAACAAAAGCACCACAGGAGCGCAGACAACTGACTACCAGGTGAGCAGTGCTCTTAGCATGGACACACTGAACACAGGGAGGATTCGTGTCACAGTTATGCTGGCTCCGAAGCCAAGATTGCACCATGCTAGCTAAAGGTGCAAGGTTGAGAGCCTACGGATGGCTTAAATCTGGAGTGTTTCATTTAATATTCTCAGGCTATGGTTGGACAATAGGTAACTGAGACTTCGGAGAGTGGTGTCACAGATAAAAGGAACTGCAGTCTGAAGGGGTTTTTCCTAGTTAATTTGACTGTATTTTTATGATACATTAAAGACAAGTGATCTTATAAAAAGCCCGAATGTGCTCACACAACACTGAGTAATCATGGGTGTTGTTATGTAAAGTGTTGTGACGTGACACATTAACTAATACTGTCATTGGCTGTTCTCTGACAAGTTGTGACCTTGGGTCTGACACTGGCTTCTGCACTTTGGATTTCTTAAGGTTTTCTGTAAAGCTCACAGGATAAGCCCTGTCTTAAGGAACTTCAAAGCTCTCCAATGAGAAGCAACGGGACGAGTAATTTTTAAGCAAGCTAATATAATTATGACCTGGATATGTGTATTTTGTTTCTTTCCAACTCTGCTTTCTGCTGGTTTTTTTTTTCTTTTAATGGCACCCCCGCAGAAGATTGATGAACGATGGCAGAGGTCCACATGCCACTATTGTTGAGATGCAAGTCCATGACAACGTGAGTCCAAAAACAAATGCTGGAGTCAGCCTTAATGAATCGGGACATTCATAATTGGAAAATAAGCTCCTTCTCCCTCCCCCCTGACGCACTGATACCTCTCATTAGCTGCTGAGTCTGAGAATGCCTGGGATAAGGATCTCAAGACAAAGTTGGATGGAGAAAACTTCTAATCCTATTGATAGGAGAAGAAAGGGGACCAGAGCTAGGCTGCCATTTTTTACCCACTTTATGGTATTTTAATTAATCCAAGACTCTGTTGTGCAGTTTACAAGCATAAGGGATACACAGGCAGCTGCATTTTATGTAGAGTGGCTATAAATAGAAGAATTAATATAGAGAAGATTAAAAAGCTGTGTGGATAATGGGTGTCTATTGCCTCCTGGAACACTATTGTGCTTTGACTACACAGCGCCAGTCTGTGTACCTGCTTTTTGGAAATTGAATTCTCTAAGCAGGAAAGATCAGATGAATATGAACCCTGGGGACTGATGGGAGACCCTCTTTCTGAATTCCCACATGTAATTTTGTAGGTGTGATTTATAATTATACATTAGTTGTTTAGCTCTGTGAAAGGCCCTTTTGCTCAAGCAATTGGTAAAACTAGAAACCATGCCTATTCTGTTCCCTGCTGTCAGTTCCTGGCATGACCCAGGACAATATAGGCCTTCCACACATAGTTGTGCAATAAATGAAAGTTTTTTTTAATGCTGGCTCTACTGTGCATGGTGGTGTACACCTTGAACCCCAACACTCAGGAATCAGAAGCAAGTAGATCTCCACGAATTTGAAGCCAGGTTGGTCTTCTTAATGAGTTTCAGGCCAGTCTGCCCTACCTAGTGAGACCCTGTCTCAAAAAGAGAAAAACAGCTATTTCATTGTTTTTATGCACTAATTCACAATTGCAGAAGTGATAGCATATATACTCATTAAGAGAAGATTTAAGAGCCACGTGGTGGTGACCTTTACTCCAAGCACTCTGGAGGCAGAGGCAGGAGGATCTCTGAGTGTGAGGCCAGCCTGGTCTACAGAATGAGTTCCAGGACAGCCAGGGACACACACACACACACACACACACACACACACACACACACACACACACACACATTTTTTGTTTTTTGGTGTTTTTTTTTAAGAGGAATTTCTTAAATTGGCTCCTAGAATGGGGCCCTGGTTGCCTCATATTGGAGAGGCCAAGAAACTGGTGGTCATTCAGTCTATGAGTCTGAATGGTTCAAAAGTTCCAACCTGGTACCAAAGGCCTGAAGAATACCCGCAGAGCCACTGGCCTTCAGTACACATTGGAAGGCCAAAGAAACTGGTTCTGACATCAGCGAAGGATGCTCAAACCACGGGATAGACAAATGATGGTGAGCAGGCAACACGTAAGTCCCTTCTGTGTCTTTTTATCTGGGCTGTCACTGGAGGGCACCACCCACTTTTAGGGTGGGTCTTTCTGCTTCAAATAATCTAATCAAAGAAACGCCTCTCAAGTACCGAGCAGCTTGTGTTTCAGTTGATTCCAAATATAGTCACCTTGACAACCCAGATTAGCCACCATACAGAGCAAGCACTCTTAACTCCTGAGCCGGCTAGCCAGCCCCTCTTTTTTCTTTTGTAAGTAAAGTAATTCAAGGACACAGGTTAAAATGTCAAATAAGAGGCTCGAGAGATGTCTCAGCTGTTAAGAGCACTCTTGCAGAAAAACAGAGTTCAGTTCACAACATCAGGTTCGTAACTGCCAGCTCCGGGTGACTCAGCTCCTCTCGCTACCCGCACACATACATGTTTATCTACATAGAGACACACAAACACATATTTATACAATCCTTCTTAAAATGCCAAATAAAGATCAGAGGATGGTTCAGTGCTTAAGAGCAATGGATGCTCTTCCCCAGGACCTGGGTTGGTTTCCCAGAACCCACATGGTGGCTCACAACTGTCTATAACTCCAGTTCCACGGGATCTGATGCTCTCTTCTGGCCTCCCTGAGCACCAGGCACACAGGTGCTGCGTAGACAAACATGCAGGCAAAACACCTGTCTTAATTAGAGTTTCTGTTGCTGTGATAAAACGCTATGACCAGACCACGTCCCTCGGCGATATAACAGATGGGGGCTGCCACTCTTTGCAGACAAACTCCTCTCCTGGTTTCTCTCTTCGCTGTTCTCCCTAGACAAGATGAGCTTTCACCACTTGCTCCACCACCTTTTCCACCAACGATGGGTCCTTGGGCTCTGCGCAGAGGCCCAGCCAGCGGTCCGGCTGGACAACAGCATGGCTAGAGTCTTTCCACGTGCTGGGGGCTCCAGCTCCCGGATCTCTGTGTCCCGCAACAACACCCATCTTGCTGCTGATGACTTTAGAGTGAAGAATGAGACAGAACTGGCCATGTGCCAGTAGAGCGACCGTCCACGGACTCCGAAAGGTGGCGATGACACCAGTATCCCAAGGCTGCAACTGGAGACGGAAATTGAAATGCTCAAAGAGGAACTTCTAGAATCATGAGGAGAAAGTCAGAGGTCAGGAAGCCCAGATCGCCAGTCCTGGATTGACAGTGGAAGTGGATGCTCCCAAATCTCAGGACCTCAACAAGATCATGGCAGACGTCTGTGCCCAGTATAAGGAGCTGGTTCAGAAGAACCGTGAGGAAATGGACAAGTACTGGTCCCAGCACGTTGAGGAGAGTACCACAATAGTTCCCACCAGGTCTGCCGAAATCAGACACATTGGGAACACATTCATGGAGCTGAGACGCACCCTCCAGGCCTTGACAATTGACCTAGAGTCTGTGGAAAATCAGAAGGTCAACTTGGAAAACAGTCTTGGGGATGTGGAGGCCACATACAACACACAGACGGAGCAGCTCAGCGGGATCCTTCTGTACCTGGAACCAGAGCTGCACAAACTAAGGCAGAGGGCAGTGCCAGACCCAGAAACATGAGCTGGAGGCTGAGGTTGCCGCCTACTGCTGCTTGCTGGAAGATGGCGAAGGCTTTAGTCTCAATGACGCCCTGGACTGCAGCAACTTTATGCAAGGTGCCGGAGGACAACCACCCACAGGGTCATGGATGGCAGAGTGGTGTCTGAGACCAATGACACCAGAGTTCTGAGGCACTGAGGCTGAGAAGGCGGGTACCCCTGGAGACTAAGGGACCAATAAAAGTTGAGAGGTCATTGAGTGTAAAAAACAAACAAACAAAAACCAACCATGACCAAAAGCAACTTGGGGAGGAGAGGGTTTATTTCATTTGCACTTGCACATCACAGTTCATCCTTGAAGGCAGTGATGACAGGAACTCAAGCAGAGCAGGAACATGGAGGCAGGAGCTGATGCAGAGACCATGGAGATTGCTGGCTTGCTCAGCCTATAAAACTGAGGACCACCATTCCAGGAGTGGCACCATCCACAATGGGCTGTGCCTTCCCATAACAATCAGCAAATAAGAAAATGTCCTACAGCTTTGCCTACAGCCCAATCTTATGAAGGCATTTCCTCCTATGAGGTTTCTTCCTCTCAGACAACCCTAGTTTGTGTCAAGGTGGCATAAAACCAGCCAGCACAACGCCCATACACACATGTAAAATAATAAAATGCAAATAAAATTGAAGGTCAAATAATATTGTGTTTTAATAATAGCTATCTCTCCTGTGTGTGTGTGTCTCTCTCTCTCTTCCCAGGGTCTTCCATTATTAAGACTGTGAAATTATAACCATTTCCACCTATGTGAGCCATTCTAATGTTGACCTCCATATTATTACTAAATTATGTTTTAAACGGTACTTAACTACATATTACTGGAGGCCGTGGTATCTGTATTCTTCACATACCATTTTCTTCCATCTTTCCAAAATAGTTAGGTCACATACTACAGCACTATTCACAGTAGAAGAGATACAGAATCAGCCTATGTGGCCATCAACAGATGAATGGTTAAAGAAGACAGCAGAGCATCACTCAGCCATGATGGAGAAGGAAATCCTGTCATTTTTCACCAAAACGGAGAAAGCTAAGGACACTGAGTGAAATAGTCCAGGTACAGAAAGCCAGACACTGTATATTTCCAGTTGTACATATAAGCTTTAAAGAGTTGGCCGGCACACATAAGGAATAGGGATTGCTGGAGACTTAGAAGGACAGAGGAGGGGTGACCAGCACACCTTCTCAGCATTTCTGGAGCAGCAACAATAAACATCATTATCACATACAGTTAATCCAAGTTCATTGAAAATTAGGGCCAATGCTGTGACCCAGTGACCAAGGCATTTGCCACACAGGCATGACAATCTTAGTTCATTCCCTGAAACTGGAGTATGGAAAGAAAGCACCAGCTCTGCAAAGTGTCCTCTGACCTCCACACAGGTGCTGTGGTACACACGTGCCCACATTCACACACATCACACACACACATATGTGCAATAATAATAAATCATAACTTTTTTAAGTTTTAAGAAGGAAAATTCAGCCAGATGTGGTGGCGCACGCCTTTAATCCCAGAACTCAGGAGGCAGAGGCAGATGGATTGCTGCTGTGAGTTCGAGGCCAGCCTGGTCTACAAATCGAGTCCAGGACAGTCAAGGCTACACAGAGAAATTCTGTCTCAGAAGGAAAAAAAAGAGGGAAAATTCAGATCACTGTTTGTAGCTAAATCATTAAGACTTTTAAATGAGCCAGGGAGTGGTGGCACATGCCTTTAATCCCAGCACTTGGGAGGCAGAGGCAGGTACATCTCTATAAGTTCAAGGCCAGGCAGGTCTAGAGTGAATTCCAGGACAGCCAGGGCTCCACAGAGATACTCTATCTCAAGACACACACACACACACACACACACACACACACACACAGAGAGAGAGAGAGAGAGAGAGAGAGAGAGAGAGAGAGAGAGAACACACACACACACAGAGAGAGAGAGAGAGAGAGAGAGAGAGAGAGAGAGAGAGACTTATTACCTAGAGCGTGTATGCCACATCTCTCCTTGCTTTCACTATGAATTTTATCATGATATTTAATGTCACTTTGTCTGTCACAGGCAAGGCCACAGTTACACAGGCTGAAAGCCCCATGGATGAGTCTATGTTTTTCTCAAAACTTTTTCAAGGGGTAAAACCCTCCTTTCCTCCCTCTACTCTATCGATCCTCCAGATGTGACCATTAATCCTGGGTAATTTGGGACATATAATTATGTCCCTAGAGAGACAGCCACAGTCACATTGAGTAAGCCTGTGGCAGTGTGGAGAGCAATGGGTCCTGCTTGTGTAAGTGTTCTGGGGAAACTGTGTCTGCTGAACAGAGACTTAAAAAAATCATTCTTGAGAGATGGAATCAGAATTTGATGGATACATATCAGGAAAGGTTGTTAGTACAATGAGCTCCTCTCTGTCTGCAATTTAAAAAGTATCATGACACAGGGATGCTATTTGATGACGGATGGTGGGGAGGAGTTAACTTTAATTTGTAATTGCAAAACTAGAAGAGGGATGGACTTATGCCCAGAAATGGTTAATTTGTCTTTCACCTTGCACAACTGTGCAACTGCATGTGCTGCTAGCTGGGTATGTGCTCATGTCTGCAGGTCATGCCTGGATAGACATTTTTTTTTTTTGGCTTGCTGAAATTGTGCTTTGTCGTGCAGAGTAAGGTTAGAGAGTGATTGTACTAGGGGGAGAGGGAAGGAAGAAGAGAAACTCTAGGGGAACATGGGTTATTGTAATGCTGGGACTTATAGATTACTGATGTTTATAGCCCTGCTCAGGTGATCAAGTTTATGATTGTATAAATAAAGACAGCTCCAAGCTGTTCAGGGCGACTTGCCTGAACATTAGTAGTGTCTTCACTCTCACTGACACCACACCTCTGTCCTTATGTTTCAGAACCCTGCTGAAGTGTTGATCGCAAGCATTAGGTCCCTGGTTCACAGCAACAATCTCACTATTGCAGGACTGTTTAGCCACATTCTTGACAGTCTCTTTAAAGTGCGCTCTCTCTCTCTCTCTCTCTCTCTCTCTCTCTCTCTCTCTCTCTCTCTCTCTCTGTTTGTCTGCCTCTGTCTCTCTCTTACACACACACACACACACACACACACACACACACACACACACACACACCAAAGAAAATTTTGAGATTTTTTTCCTTGCCTTCCCTTTCTACACTTCCCTTAGACTTGAAGCTGCTATGCTTCGCTGTGCTCTCACCTCTGTCCTGGGAGTCTACAATGCTACAAACCCCTCTCCTGCCAACACTGATGCCTCCTGTTAGGACTTTTAGGTGTGTTTTGCTACAAGCCATTCTCCAAAAGCTCTTTCTCTCTTCTGGGGATGAAAGTAATAGAATCTTTTTCTGTTACACATAAAATAGTATTGAGCTGGGTGTGGTGGCATAAATTTATTTCAGCTTGAAGAAGCTGAGGTAGGAGGTTTGTAAATTCAAGACCAGCTTAGGCTCCATAGTGAGACCCCACCTAAAAACAAACAAAATAGGGCTGGAGGAATGGCTCGGTGGTTACAGGCACTGGTTGTTCTTCCAGACAACCTGGGTCTGATTCCCAGAAACGATATGGTAGCTTGCAATTATCTGTAACTCCACTTCCAGGGGATCCCCCATCATAATCTTACCTGTGTCAAACAGGTCACACAATGGTACACAAACTATATATATGCCAAACATTCATACACATAAAATAAGACATAAAAACAATAAAACAAAAACACTGAAGAGCAAAATAAGTGTATGTTAACAGAATCCAGTTCACCTACTTATCAAAGCAATTAATTTCTATCAGTCCATCTCAATGGATGTGTCCAGGAGGCAGTTTGGGATCAGAGTTGAAGAGAAAGACTAAAACTCACGGCATGGAATCTGCAATGGACACAGCAAGGAGAGGGACAGTTTGGATGGGGACAGAGGAGGCCTCTCAGCACACAGCAGCCTTCATCAAGTCAGTTTTCACCGACAAGGGCAGAGGCTTCATCTCTGCTTCATTGAGAATGAAGAGGTAGATTTACATCTAAATATGTCATAAATTGACTTCAGAAACAGAATTAAAACTAAACTTGGGCTCAGTATGTTGCCTTAAACAAGTAGGAGACATCTTGAAGTTTGAAAATAAGTATTTGAAATAATATTAAATAGTAAAAACAGGACACAGAATCAGATACAGTGTCATGGAATGTAAAAGCCTCTTTATGAGGTGCAGAAAAAACACAGATCTTAATGGTTGGATCTTAAAACTTTTGTGGCTTTTTTTGAGAAGATGCTATAAACATTTGTAGAAACATTATTTTGAGCTTGAAATATTCTTCAAATTGTTACTATGATAAGGCTATTTATAATATTTCTCTGGCTCATTGACTAAAAACTGTTAACTCAGTTTTGTTTTCTAGACATGGAAATGCCAAAACTTTGTTTTTCAAATGCAAATCACCCTATGTGGTAATTTTTAAATTTATAAGATAAACTTTATTTAAAGTATGATGCATTTAAGATTTTTAAAAAAGTCTCTGCTATAAGCCAGTGCATCTAGAACCAATTGACTAGTTTTACAGTCATTCACTAAGTCTCCAGGAATTCCTTATCTTATGACTCCTAACTAAAGCAAAGAGACCACCTGACTATCATGGCTGGAGATCGTAGCTACCTCATCCTGGGGGACATCACACCTCATGGCCCTAAGAAGGTAGAACATGATTAGAAATGGGGACAAAAATCCTACCTCATTCACAGAAGCCCTTCCTTAAAGGATAAAAGTCACTTCCCTTGCCTATTCGATGGACCGAGACCACTCCTACGGCCTCACTAAGAAATAAAAGGAGCTGAGAAATGTGATTTTTTAAAATGTATTTGTTTTTATTTTTACATGCATTGGTGTTTTGCCTGCATGCATGTCTGTATGAGGATATCAGATCTCCTAGAACTGGAGTTAGAGACAGTTGTGATCTGCCATATAGGTTCTGGGAATTGAACCCTGGCCCTCTGGAAGAACAGGCATCGAAGAGGCATCTGTCTAGCCCAAAGAAATCTAAATTTTAGTCAGGCATGGTGGTGCATGCCTTTATTAACCCCAGCAGAGGCAGGCAGATCACTGTGAGTTTGAGGCCAGCCTGGTCTACAAAGCAAGTCCAGGACAGAGAAACCCTATCTAAAAAAAAAATCTAAATTTTAAGTTAAAAATTATTATACAGAATCTGGGTGTGGCAGCACATGGTCTTAATGTCAGCACTTGGGAGACATAGCCAGGAAGATCTCTGTGAGTTCAAGACCAACCTGGTGTATATAGTGGGTTCTAGGACCACCAGGACTACATAGAGTGACCCTGCATCAAAACAAAACAACATGAACAAAATTGCTATAAAGAACACAAGGATTGGTGGCATAGTTAAGTATGATTGACATATGTAACATTCTGGGTTCAAGTCTCAGCACTACCCAAAAAAAGAAGAAGAAAAGAAATGTAGAGGCTAAAGGTTGCTGGTCATCTCTAAGATAAATCGTGAGACTCAGTGGATGGTTTTTGTACTTTAAAGCATTTGTCTCTCCTCTCCTCTCCTCTCCTCTCCTCTCCTCTCCTCTTCTCTTCTCTTCTCTTCTTCTCTCTCTCTCTCTCTCTCTCTCTCTCTCTCTCTCTCTCTCTCTCTCCTCCTCCTCCTCCTCCTCTCTCTCTGTCTCTCTTGTTTACTAACTTTCTATATTCTTGTTCCATCTTTTAATTGGAAACTTGGATCTTTGCCCATCACCCTCCATGAGCTCTACACATATAGACGTTGATCTCTTACTTCCTCCAGTAAGGTTCCACTTCCTAAAGTTTCAATAACCTCCCCAAACAGCACCAGCAATGTGAGAGCAAATGCTGAGATACATGAGCCTGTGGAAGACATTTCTCATTCAGAGCACCTCAGTCCCTTCATCTACTTGGTGGCTTTCCATGCTGAGTGCCCTGGAGTACCCTGGGCTCAGTGCATTGTTCCAGCATTAATGTTTTGCCCACCCCTGTGGCCAGTGGGGTAGTCTGCCACCAGAGAGCATGCGCAGTACAGATGCGCCTGCCGTGGAGTCTCTGAAAGGAGAGCCTGTCTTCCTCCTCTCTGCACACCTTGTCTGTAAGAGTGCTTAAATCTGCTGTGAACTAGGATACTATTTTAACTAGGAAAATTTTACAGTATTGAGTACAAAATACAGATGATCATAAATTAATTCTCACAAATACCACACTATAGCTGATTATCTCAGAAAATGTAATCAAGTATACACCCCTAGTTATCATATTTGATTCAAATTCAAAACATGCTATTTTATTTATTTTTTCATTCCATACTAATATCCTCTCCTTTGCCAAAAATAACTTGAAAATGATTTCGTGAGATATGACCCATTTGATAATGAAAACAGTAATAGCAACTTCATAAAAAAAAGTGTAAGTTGCTTTCTAGGTCCTCTTCCATTTTGTTGATATTTTTTTTCTGCTTTTAAACTAAAGCACCATTGGCTAATAAGATGGCTCTTACAGAAGACAAGCGTTCAGGTCTCAGTACCTGTGTCACAGCTGCCTGTAGCACTAGCTCCAAGGGATCTGAATTTTTCTTCTGGCCTCCTTGACCACACATGCACACTCAAACACACACACACAAACACACACATACTATGCTACACCAAATGTGATCTGAACAAAAAAAATATTTGAACAAAATATTAAACCATTGTATTCGAGATCTGTTTGCCACAGCAATTGACAATCTTTCCACTAAGTACTTTAATCATAATTTTTAGATGCTGCTGTCAAGAACACAGGGGAGAGTCCATCTACTGAGCAGCTTCTCTGTGTCCAGTGAGCTCATCCTGACTCAGAACCGTGGTTTAGTTCACTTTTCCTTGTCTTGTCTCCAGACTTTCTCTCTTAGTTCTATTAAAGAATGCCCCCAAACAAATGATTGTCCCCCACTAATATTTTGGCTGAGAGGTTTGGTCGGCTTAGGCTGTGTTGGTGGGATGTGGAATATTTGGGAAAGCATAGATTTAGAGTCACACTAAATTCCATTTCTGTCAATGGCACAATTAATTTTTACATGACCTGATCTGGGTCTCAAGTTTTCTTTTCTGAAATTATACTTCCTATCCTGGAAGATGATGTGTGTGAAATTTTCTGGGGAGACATGCCTATTCACCAACCGAGGGCACCAGCAACAGATCAAAGTAACAGTTTGTTTAAAGATTCATTTAGTTTTATTCGTATGATCGTTTTGCCTGCATGTATAGATGTGTAGTGTACCTCATATGCGCAGTACCTGTGGAGGCCAGGAGAGGGTGTTGGATCCCCTGGAACTGGGGTTACAGATGGCTATGAGCTGATGTGTGGGTGCTGGGAACCAAATCAAAATGAGGGGTTGCTTACAGGAGTATATGACCCAAAAGCTGCACTGTAGCAAGTCTCACTCAGGTATGAATAATGGCTTCCTTGTAGCTCTATAGATGGAGTCCCCTTTCGTCAGTTAACTTTCTACTGTAAACTCTTATGCTATATACTTATATACTATATACTTACATACTTTATACTGCGTAGCTTTCCTATAGACTCTTGCCCTCCTGAGACTACTTCCATGCTCCTGGGACAAAATTGCATATACCTGGGAGGGAAGTGCAGGCCCAAGGGAGGGGCTGGAATCTCAGGTGAGGGTCTAATAGTGCCACCCATGGTGTCCTTCTGGGAAGGGAAGTCAACGGGCCCAACCTTGCTGAAGGGTGCTAGTAGGCAATCGTAGCTCTTTTGATTAAGATAATAATGGCTATTATCTTCAAAGGGCAGCGTTCCACAGCAGAGGGGCTATAAGGATTAATCAAAATAATACACATAAAATGCCCTGTACACAGTTTAACCTTAATAAATTATGATTAATATCATTACTCTTAGTTTGGCATGAAATTCTGTCTCTTCTCTCTCAAGTTCTCTTGATCTCACTCTCAATTCTTCCATCTTCTCCTCACTTGTGCCCTTTTAGAGTCCAGAACGTTTATCCACAGGAAGAAATTAGGTCCTAAATTAAGCCACAGTGTTGCCACATATTTTTTAAAAATGCTTATTTATCCCTTCTTGTGAGAATAAGACCCCTAGTTGTTAAAATCTGAAGATCATGTCTTCCTTGCAATGCACTGATGTCGAAAACCTCCTAAACTGTTTTTGTCTTTATAGATCTTTGGGTATTGTACGAGACCTATTTTATAATATGTATTTCTCTAGGGAGAGATATTAAAGGGCTCTCATCAGAGGGATCCCAACTCAAAAAACATATCTGCCTTAGATCCAGTCACCAATCTCTCAAGCCCATTCCTCCTCCATGAGGACAATTATCTGCTTGGAAACAGATGTTTGCAGCTTCATCTTGAGAGTGGTCCCCATCGATTGAGAATGGTCCCCATCGATGCTTGAGGCCACATCATTCCCCTCACCTCTGTTCCTCCTTCTAACTCTCGGACTGCTCATCAGTCTGGATACACTCTAGTTTCATCAGGATGACCTCGCAAAATGGGCAACACTATGACCTTTTCACCCAAGCCACAGTGTCTTCCCTGACCTGATCTCAGCTTCTGAACATGAATTTGAAACCTCCTCAAGGGAATCTGACACTATCTCTGTATTAGCCAGGGTTTTCTAGAGCTGTGGTTCTCAGCCTTCTTAATGCTGCGACCCTTTAATACAGTTTCTCATGTTGTGGTGACTCCCAACCATAAAGTTATTCTCATCGCTACATAATAATTCAGTAATTTTGCTACTGCTAGGCATTGTAATATAAATATCTGTCTCTTATGATGATGTTACGTGACCCCTGTGAAAGGGTCAATTGCCCACCAAAAGAATCACAACCCATAAATTGAGAACCACTGCTCTAAAGGAACAGAAGCGGTAGACTCTGTCTCTGTCTCTGTCTCTGTCTCTGTCTCTCTCTCTCTCTCTCTCTCTCTCTCTCTCTCTCTCTCTCTCTCTCTCTCTCTCTCTGTGTGTGTGTGTGTGTGTGTGTGTGTGTGTGTGTGTGTGTGTGTGTATGATTTATTGGAGTGATTTTCAGGTTGTGGTCCAGATGGATAGTCCAACAATGGCTGTCTACCAATGACAAGTCAAAGAATCGCATAGTTACTCAGTTTACAAGGCTGGATGTCTCAGCTGGTCTTCAGTATATGCAAGAATCTCAAAGAAGTGGACTCTAATGTCGGTGAAGGAATACACTTGCCAGAGAGAGTGAGGGTGATCAGGCAAAGAGAGAGCAAGGTTCCATTGTCCATGTCCTTTGTATAGGCTGCCAGTGGAAGGTGTGGCCCAAATTAAAGGTGGGTCTTCCCCCCTTCAAAAGTCCCAGATTAATGATTTAATTTAGAAAAATCTCTCTCACAATTGTATACAACTGCTTGGGTCTTAGTTAACATCAGATGTAGCCAAGTTGACAACCAAGATGATCATCACACGGTCCTTCTCAGCCACAGCCTGGGAAGCATGTCCACTTTTCCACACGACTTTTCTGCTGTCTCTGAAGTGAGCAAAGCTTGCATGCCAAGCATTCGCTTTCTTTTTGAACTCTCCTAATAGCATCCCTTTTTCTATGAACTTCAGAAGCAGTTTCCTCACCTCCTACTCCCCCTGTGACACATCAACAGCCAACCCTGCACATTGTAACTCCACCTTGTCTTTTGAAGCCATTTCCTAAGAAGCGACACATCACTGGCATCCACATTTGCTTTCCCCCATGATAGGCGTTCTTTGCTGGCATTACTGCGTCCTCGGCTTTCACTCACCAGCCTACCCCCTTTCAGAGAACTCTTTCTAGGCACAAGCACAGCTTTTGTTTGTTACTACACAAACTGTATCAACAGTGAGTGATCTTTCTGAATTACATTAAACAGCCCATCACCTTGACAGTCATACCGTACTTGGCTTCACCTGCTCACTACATAGCTTTCAGCTCGAGTTTCACACTAACGCAGGCCCAGGTTCAAATATGACTTTGCCCCTTCCCAACTACAGCCTTGGAAAACCTGTTTTATCTCAATCTAATCAAACCATAGTATCAGTGGTATTCATCAATTCATCAATAGTAGATTACAGGTAAGCTCAGCCTATCTGTCAAGCTGTTGGCCGTCAAAGATTGAGCCACAGTTTCAGGCATGATGGTTTATACCTGTAATCAAAGACATTTTGGGGCTGAGGCAAGATAAGTGCTCCAAGTTTGAGACCAGCCTGATTTACACACTTGGTTCTGAGCTAGCATCAGGGACAGAGTAAGATCTACTCTCAAAAACAAACAAAAATAAGGACCCTTTCCCTACTCCTTAGAGTTGGTCCTGGGATGTGCTTTACTCATTAGAATCTGCAGCACTAATCTTGTACAATTTGTCAACCCCATGCTGTGGATGAATTGAGCTGGCCTTTTGCAGCAGCTGGATGGCAGAGCTGCACAGATCTCCACTTTGTCTTCCACTAGGCACATAACAGAGGCTGAGGTGATCTTCTCTAACAAGCCAGATTGCTGCAGCTGCTGGGTGAGCATAGGCTCGCCCAGTGGCATTTGTACACACTGGGAAGCCTCCCCCCCCCCCCCAGGCAACCCACAGGACTCTGAGCCCATTTAAACCACTATATTTTTGCAGTATAGCTATTCACTATACCCTGATTGTACATGCAAATTTGGTTACTATTTTAAAAGCGGTATAAGTGCGTTGGCATAGCACCTTGCAAGGATGCCATAAATGCTAAACAAGGAGGTCCGCAATGACACAGGACAGCCATCACTCCGTACAGTATTCCCTTGTTCTGCACACTCCAGTAGCTTGTGACTTGACTATTTACTGTTACCTAAGTGACCTCTGTTCCTTCTTTCATACCTTGCTTATGAATTTTAAACAGACTGAACGTACTTCCCTCTCCTCGCCTAATTGCTCTCATCCTACCCATAATTCAAGCCTCACTTCGATGCCTGATTCTTGATGAAACCTCTGACTTATCTATAACTAGGTAGGAAGGTGTCAAAGGGATGAGACTTTGAACCCAAACAAACCTGTCTCTGAATTCTGCCTCTTTGCTACCACTTGATTAGATATGCAAATTTGGTTAATATTTTAAAAGCATTTCCAAGCTTCATCTTCCACTTCTGTAAGATGTGTTGTTATCGCAAGCATTAAACGGCAATGCCTGACCTGCAACATGCATTCAACGAGCACTGCATCCTTTCACTCTCCCTGCCTCCAAGTCCCACGGCTCTGTCTACCACTCTGCATTTGGCTATAATCTCGAGTGCTTGTTTCATGCCCTATTTAGAGAAAGAGTGCCTTATTTATCTTGGAGTCCCATACAGTACCTTATACGGTTATTTTCACATGATAAACACTCAATAAATATTTATTACATTGGAATTTTAAAATTGCCAAGTTTCGCAAGCAATGCTGGAAGTGCGGCTCATTTTGGCTGGGTGGCCAGAGTAGGATTTATAGAAATCCTAGATTCAAACTCATGTGTGTGTGTGTGTGTGTGTGTGTGTGTTTGTGTGTGTGTGTATGTTAATGGGAGGGATTTTAAAAGGTAGAGAAGATGGAGAGAGAATCTGAGACAGATGTGAGTAAAACCATCTAGGCCATGCAGAATCATTCAGGCGGCCATTGGAATGCACCAGTTTAACTGGAGCTGAAGGCTGAGGCCAAGGCTGAAAGGAGGGCTGGAGGAAGCTCATCTTGTTTGGTGGCCAGAGTCATTGGCTTTACCTTCAGATAATAGAGTTATGAGGAGGTTGTTATTATTGTCTCTTTGTATAAAAAAGTAAAAAAGCCTATGCATTATAGAACGCGTGGCAAATACAAGAAACAACAGAAATGAGAAAGTGCCTGCAATCAGAGCTCAGGAACCAATGCTGTCAAAACTGTTGTCTCCTTCTATACATACTTTTGAAATACAGGAATGATGCAACCCTAAACATTTTACATACACCTCTATCAAAATGGTTCAACAGCTGTCATTTCCCAGTGTTTTTATTATTCTCTTCCTCTTTCTGAACCACTTGAAAACAAGTGGTATATGTTGACCCACTGAATACTTCATTATGGTTTGGTTTTTGTTTTATTTTGTTTTTATTTTTTAGGCAGGGTCTTCTGTCTCCTAGGCTACCCTCCAATTTACTATACATCTCCTGAACGCTATATGATTACAGGAGTATGCCAATAAACTCCTTTTCCACAGTGCTGGGGACTGAGCCCAGGACTTCCTGAACGCTAGACAGGTACTCTGTCAACAGGGCTACATACCCAACCTTTCAGTGTGTGTGTGTGTGTGTGTGCGTGCGCGCACGCGCGCGCGCACGCGCATGTATGTTAAACTAGGACACATTTTCCAATAACAAATGTACACGCATCACAATCAGAAAGTAGGCACTGATTTAACACTAACATCTACCCACAAATTATTTGTTAATTATCCAATAATCTCCATGAGGCAATCCAAGATCACACATTTCACGTAGGCATCTGTCTTTTTAGACTGTGTTACAACCTGGAAGAGTTTTTCAATGTTTTTCTTTCAAGACCTTGCCATCTTCTGAAGAGTACTTTTAATCTCTCAGTGAGCAGATTTGATTGTGAGTTTTTATCAGGAGTCCCTGCATGATGCCCATCATTCAGGCAATGCCAATGTGTCTCATTGATGATGACTAATTAGGATCACCAGCTCAAGAAGTAGGCTGATATTCCTCACTTTTCTCTGTTGAGTTTTCACTTAGCTTCACACTCAGCTCTGGCTCTTGCCTGAGTCAATGATCAGGAAGATGACTTTCAAAGAGTGGTTCTCCAAGCCCTGCATTCCTTCTGTGTCTTGGTTGTAAGACAAGGTTCCTACCTGTCAAGGTCACTCATTATTTTAGACTGATTCAGGATGAGCTCATGATCCTTGCTTTGTTTAGTGGGCTAGGGGTTATCACCATCATTGTTTAAGCTTACGTTGTCCTAGGATTCACTTAAGGTGCTCTCTCAAGCTGGCTCTTATGTTCCCTAGATATGTCACATAATTCTCTAGCAAATAGAAGTGCTCCAATCACGCATGGCATTTCCCCTACCCTATTTGGTGAGTGTCACCAAATATAAGCCTTGGTAGCAGGCAACCCTGGAGAATAGAAATATAAATGTACACACACACACACACACACACACACACACACAGAGAGAGAGAGAGAGAGAGAGAGAGAGAGAGAGAGAGAGAGAGACCCAAACACATATATGCATGTGCCATTCACATCTGTATGTACACTTGTAATAACTTCTGAATTCTCACCCACACTCAGTTGCTACCAGGATTACTCTAGCCCTTCCCCCTGTATAATGTCTTCACTTCACTCATACTGAGAAACAAGGCTCCCATTGTCTTCAGGGGACCTATTGGCTAAACTCCCACCCCCATTCAGAACCAATCTTTCTGAGACACTAGACAGATCATTGTCTATCTCTTCAGCCCTAATCATATCAGCTCCCTCCCAAGACACCTCTTTTTCCCTAGCTGTACTCTCCAGCCCCCTAGTTACATGCCTGAGACACAATGCAGACCTTTAAAGGCTGCTTCCAGCAAATTAGAAAGAAAGAAAGAAAGAGAAAGGAAAGAAAAGAGGAGACACAAGGGAAAAGAAGAGAGAAAACCCAAGGCCTCAAGCATGCTAGGGTAACATTCTATCGCTAAACACCAACCTTAGCCCCAAAGAATGGCATTTAAAGGAAGGATTTGGGTACTCAGAGATATCACTGGAAGAGGCAGAGTAACAGGGGCTTTCAGAACTGTTGAGCATCCTGACCAAAGCGCTGGAATGGGGAATTAGGAAAACTCTGCTACATTCAGTGAGCTAAAACTATACACTCCAGTATATGGACTCAAAAATACAGAGTCAATAAAGTTGCTGTTGCCTATGAAACCACTGCTTACTCAAACCACCCAAAATGGAGATTGGACTGTAGGATCTGATGCTGGAAACCTCGGTGTTTTCACAAGCTCTGTGTAGCATGACAGGCTCTCTCTCCTCCAACTTCCACATTAATGAGGATCTCATAGGATTGCAGTGAGCTACCATGTAGGTGCTGGGAACTGAACCCACAGCCTCTGGAGGAGAAGCCAGTGCTCTTAACCATTGGAAGATATCCCCTTCCTAGAAGAAATTCTGGTGCCAGTTACTAAAGTAAGAAATGTGACTTCTCCCATTCTAAGGCAGACAAAGCTCGAGAGATTGCCCTTGGGATACTGACCCCAAGGGAACAGAAGAAGTTGGAGTAGCGTGCGATGGAGGCACTGTGTTGCTGTCAGGAAAGGGAGGGCTGGAGATGCCATGATGAAGGTCGTCACCTATTTTAGCTGTCTCACTACGTTTCTTTTCTATTTGATTTTTCTAACTAGCAACCAAGTTTTCAATCTGTCTTCCCGGGAATTTTGAGAGCAAAACTAGGCTCTTTCTGTGTGTTACATGAGCCCATACCCCACCTAACAAGTCCCAGCTTGGCCCAGCACTCGGAAGGCAGAGGCAGGCCGATCGCTAGGAATTCAAGGTCAGCCTGGTCTACAAAGCGAGTCCAGGACAAGCTAAGGCTACACAGAGAAACCCTATCTCAGAAAAAAAAAAAAGTCCTGGCTTGGAGAAAAAGCTGGCAATTCATACCAATCCATCAGATGCACATAGAAATTGCTTCTAAGAGTCTGGCTTATGGGATGGGAAGCCTGGAAGGAAAATACAAGAAAGGTAAAGGACACTAACAAAGCAGAGAGTCAGTATAAGGAAGTCTTTGGGAGAAAGGGCGTAAGACCTAAGCGCAGAATGTCAGGGGTCAGGGAGATGAAAGGAAGGGTTGTAGCAGGAAAACAGGAAGGAGAGCTAGATATGCATAGAGGTGTCTGTCACCCAGGCTGCCATAGCTACCGGCGAACTTCCTCCACACAGGTAATAGATATCTGCAACACACAGAGCGGGCAGCCCACCAACCTCAGCCTTGCTGTGGAGGATGCAGTTTAACACATTATTACATATGGGCCAGAAAAGTTGCATAGTGCTTTGAGTGAGAATAGACCCTGTGGACTCAAATGTTTGAATACTTGGTACCCCATTGGTGGAACTGTTTAGGTAGGATTAGGTGGTTAGTAGAGGAGGTTTTTCACTGGGAGTCAGCCTCGAGGTTTGAAAAGCCCACACCATTCCCAGCTAGTTCTCTCTGACTCATGATTATGTCTCAAGATGTGAGCTCTCAGCTCCAGCTCCAGCACAGTGCCTGCCTGCCTGTTGCCATGACAGTCATGGGACTCAGCCCTCTGAACTGTAAGCACCCAATTAAACACTGCCTTTTATAAGTTGCCTTGGCTGTGGTGTCTTGTGATGTCAATAGGAAAGTAAGAGAAGCGGATTCTTTTCCTGATAAGTAATTTGTATAATTTTCCTAAAAATGTCCTTTTCTCCAAAGTTAGAGTTGCTACCTCAATTCAGTTCTCCTTTTTAGATCAGAGCATCCTGGGTATTTTACTGCTATAAAAGCAGGGGACAGTTGACTAAACTTAGTGACTACACGAATATGTCCTGGATCCTTTTGCCTTGTTCTTGCTATGAACCAATTGTTCTGTTGGAAAGACTTGGGGGGATCCCTTTTTTTTTCTTCAGGTTTCTGAAAGGCTTTGTGCCCCTCAGAGGGCTCAGCACAAACCATACCGAGAACACTAGTGAGGCTAGTGCGCCAATCCAAAGGCGGAAGTCCACATTCGGTGCTGTTTGTTGATGGTTATGCCTGTATATGAGGAAGAAATGACTCTGGGAGGAAATGTGGGGAGGGAGGAGGCTAAGAGGACAAAGAAACAAAGAAGGACAGAGCGGCCTCTGAGGGCTCTGGACGTGAGCAGAATGTTCTCACGACTACCGGATGCCAGACTGGGGGAACATCGTTTGTGCTGACACACAAAGAAAAGGTACACTCGCTTAATTTTTTTGCCCAAAAATGCAGCCAAAAAAAAAACCTGCAAATAAAAGGAAATGGCAGAATACTGTTTTCTGAAAACTCGACAGAGGAAAACTGCTTGCTATGGAATGCTAAGCAGACCTGGATCTTACTCGCCACCAGTGCACATGTCTCTAGGGCCCAAGGAGGTGTGAGGTCTAAGCTCTGATGCCAGGATAGTCACAGGAGGGCAGGAGGGCAAAGATTTTGAGAAGCCATGGGCAGACAGGACATGTTTTATTCATCGACCCACAGGCTTCTAGGCAGGCAGTCTCCAGCAAGCACCCAGGAATACGCTGGCACACACAGACCACACACAAGCAGATGCAGACATACGTGTAGACTGGGACATAGACTACCCAAAGTAAGTGCACAGGCTCACAGACAGGCACACACAGGTAGGCTGGGAAAGACTAAGACTCTGGCTCAACTAAGGCTATTGTCTCTAGATTTAAGGTCATATTCATACAAAACTCACACAAAAGTGGCGTTCGGCCAAAAATAGTTATATAAACAGTTACATCACTGTTTACTTTGGGGTTCCCTAATAGCTAATGTTAGCTATTTTGTGCTGACTCATAGCCCCAACGTATCCAGGGTCAGCCGTGTTTTACCTGACTCAGACCATGTATACAAACCAGCCCCATATTTCCTAAACATAAACTGGCCCCTATGACGTTTCGCTTCAGACAGGCCACCTTGGCACAAACCAACTGCATGGCCAACACATGAAGCAAGGTCTCCACAACATGGATACAGTGCCCATTGCCAACCAATAACAGAATTCTTTTCTTCTGAGTTGTAAGGACTCAAAATCTTTCCCAAAACATGCACCAAGCAGCTAAGGCCAAACAAGTGTTTGTTAAACTTTCATCCAAAACTGGATAATAACTTCCTTAAAGACAAAGACTAGGACAATAAGAGTGAATATTGACACCTCTTCTCTGATGATTTGTGTTACACCATGCATGGAATTAACAAATTACAGAAGAACATGTACAGGAACCATAATTTATTGACCAGGCTTTTATTAAAACTAAGCCATAGGGCTGGGGAGATGGTTTGGTACAGCAGTTCTCAGCCTGTGGGTTGCAACTCCTCTGAGGGAGTCAAATGACCCTTTTAAGGAATCCCTAAGGCCATCAGGGATACAGATGTTTACATTATGGTTCATAATATTAGCAAATTTAGTTATGAAGTAACAATATAAATAATTTTATGGTTCCACCACAGCACGAGGTACTGTATTAAAGGGCCGTGGCATTAGGAAGGTTGAGAACCACTGGTTTAGTGGTAAGGCACTTGTCACCAACCCTGATGATCTGATTTCAACTCTTGGGACCCATATTGTAGAAGAAAAGAAGCAGCTTCCAACCTCACAAATGTGACCCAGCACACACACACACACACACACACACACACACACACACACACACTAAATAAATGTAAGAAGAATTAATAAATAAATCAAGTTGATAGTAACATGGGATCCCAAGCAAACAGAGCCTTTAGAACAAAGGGTCTGTTGTGATTTACAAAGCTGGAGCTAAGGAGAGCTTACACAACACAAAACCAGCAAATGTAGACTGGAACCTGAAAATGAGGCAAAGCAAGACTACAGGTCTCTAGTGGCTTAAAGCAAGATGGAGACCAATGAGTCAAGGGCAACTTAAGGCTCTAGCCAGAAGAAGTAGCCAAGCTAGAATCAAGGCACGAAAACAATGAAGAGTAAAGGCTACTGTGCTGGTGTCAACACAGTTGGAGTCATCTGGCAAAAGAGAACTTCAATACAGAATATACCTCCATCAGATTAGGCTGGAGGCAAGTCTGTGAGGCTTGATTAGTGACTGATGTGGGAGGGTCAAGCTCCCTGTGGGCAGTGCCACCCCTGGGCAAGTGGTACCATGGGTTATATAAAAAAAAAGCAAGCTGGGCAAGGCACGGAAAGCAAGCCAGTAAGCAGCTTTCCTCTGTCATCTCTGTCTCTATGTTAGTTCCTGCCAGTGCTTCCCTCAATGATGGACTGTTATTGGGACATGTAAGTCAAATAAACCCTTCTCTTCTTAGGTACCTTTTGGTCATAGTCTTTATCACAGCAACAGAAGCCAAACTAGAAGAGCTGTCATTAGTACCCAGATTGAGAGGACATGTGGGAACCAGAAAGACTGACTAAAAGGTAAGTGTTTAGTTTGAGATACCTGTTGAATACCTAAGTAGATATACTGGCTGGTTTTGTGTGTCAACTTGACACAAGCTAGAATCATCAGAGAGGAAGGAGCCTCAGTTGAGGAAATGCTTCCATGAGATCCAGCTGTAAGGCATTTTCTCAATTAGTGATCAATGGCGAGGGCCTAGCCCATTGTGGGCAGTACCATTCCCTGGGCTGGTAATCCTAGGTTCTATAAGAAACCAGGCTGAGCAAGCCATGGGAAGCAAGCCAGTGAGCAGCACCCCCCCACCCCCCATGGCTTCTGAATCAGCTCCTGCCTTCAGGTTCCAGCCCTGCTTGAGTTCCTGTCCAGACTTCTTCCAATGATGGGCTATGATCTAGGAGTGTAAGCAAATAAACCCTTTCCTCCCCAACTCTCTTTTTGGTCATGGTGTTTCATCACAGCAATTGAAGCTCTAGCTAAGACAGTAGACTTTGATAATCTAAACTACAAAAGCTGGAAATGGAGACATGACTCTAGGACTTATAGCATGGTGGCTAAAAGCTTGGCTCTAAATAAAGTCTCTTAGGAAATGAGATAGAAAAGAGAAAAAGAGAAAGGCAGCCAGAGTTGGGGTTGGGGGTGTTAATCCCAGCACTCAAGAGGCAAAGGCAAACAAATCTCTGAGTTTGAGGCCAGCCTGGTGTACAAAGTGAGTTCCAGGACAAAAGAAAGGAAGGGAGGGAGAGAGAGGGGGAGGGAGACAGGGAAGGGGAGGGGAAGGCAGAGGGGGAAGGGGAAGGGGAGGGGGAAGGAGAAGGAGAAGGAGAGAAATGCACTGAGCACTGAGACCTCAGTCTCTTCAACATGTCAGGATTCAAAGAGAAGGAAAAGCAGAGAACCAGGCTATGAGAGGTGAAGACTTAAAATAAGAAAAGTGTCAACAGTTGGTAATGCAAAACAAAGTGAAGAAAAACAGGAAATGTTTTTGGCGGTATTGAAAGGTCAATTAAAAGCTGAACATTTACCCTTAGTGTTTGCAAAGTGAAGGTCATTGACCATTTTGGCAAGAATAGATGATACAGAGTAGACATACAACTTTTTTTTTTGAAACCTTACATGTATTATCTGTTGAGTAGTAACTGCAAGACTTGACTGGAGTAAGTTATAAAGAGATATGGAGCTGCTAACCTGAGAGTAGATAAAATGTTCAAAGATTTCTAAGGAGCTATATATAACATGGCGTACAATGATAAATTGGGCTCAACTGCTCCTTGTCTAAGAATTATTTATCCTTAATAATTAAGACTTGTTGTTATTGTTAAGTGTGTGATTCATGATCAAAAGGGTCAGTTGGTGACAGGCAGAGCACAGCAGAGGAAAATCTTAACAACACATGAAGGACACAAAATCAAGTTTCCCCACGTCGTTGACAGGCAGATCTTTGAAGTGGAATTGAGGCATAGGTAAATAAAAGAATTGAGTGTTTGTAGGTCAAAGTATAGGCTAGCAATAATGTGTTAACTCTAAGCTTTCGTTAATATTTAGCTAATCAGAAAACTATTGAATGTTGGTAAAGTAAATCAACATAATGATCAACATAAATTATAGATCATTGATTCATCTAAGTAATTTCTTAAGATTATTGTAATGACCAAGGCACAGTGGTTTGCGCTTGGACTCTTAGCGACTCAAGAGACTGAGGTAGCAGGATCACCTGGGCCAACAAGTTTGAGACCCCATGTCAAAGGATAACAATGGTTGTATATCTACACTGTGTATGGTGATCTGAATCAATTCCTACCAGTAAATGTAGTCAACTCAAACATTGGATAGCACAAAATTCAACCTAATGAGATGCATGTAGCTTACAACTTTCTTTGATGAACTTGAAGTTCTCCATAACTTCCATCCCACTGGACAAAAGGCAAAACATGCACTTGAATACATCAAGCAACACCACCTCTGATTAGTCTGTTGACCTTGAACTTGTCTGCTTTGGGATACTCACCTGTCAGACCTAGCCTTTCCTCCTTCTCCCAAAGGTAGTGTTGGTTAGAAGGTAATTTGAGCTGTCCTAGGATTTGGAGGATATCTGGTCCCCACTTTGGATCGCTGGTTCCTTGCTAGCCTGAAATGCTACAAGACTGTTCTGATCTTGCCTCTGACTGACAAATATTTCTACAGTTCACAGAGTTTTTTTTAAATCTGTTTTAATTGGTGATGGCTTCAGCTGCTAGTGGCCTGATGTGTGCATGTCTCTGTGGCTGGGGGATGGGGTTGGGGGTGGGGTGCCCTGATGCCAATTCCTTCAAGTGGTTCAGTGCAAGGGCCTCTGAAAACCTCCCTTCTCTACCTCTAGGCACTAGGAATCTACAGAGCAGAGCCAGGGCACCTCTGACTCCTCCAAGAAAGTCTGACTCACCATGTTTTGGGGGAGTCAGTTGGCACGCCTCATATTCTTCTCTCCCCTACAGTCTTTTCTAGAAACATAGAAAGCCTGGCACGTCTTCCCTTGTTCATCAAAGCTAATAACAACAGACAAGTCTCTGCCTGGCACTGTGCTGTCTCTGCCTTGCTCTCCATGGTGTTGTGTTCACCTCAGATAAACAAGGACAAGCCCCTTTGCCCCCTCAAACCCACCTGCTGTCACCCAGTAACCCTGCTCCTTCACCTCCAGGCTACACACACACACTCATGTGCCCCTTCCCCTTAAGATCTCACCTTCTCCGGACATGGGTGGCACACACCTTTAATCCCAGCACTCGGGAGGCAGAGGCAGGCGGATTGCTGTGAGTTCAAGGCCAGTCTGGTCTACAAAGTGAGTCTAAGACAGCTAAGGCTACACAGAGAAACTCTGTCTCGAAAAACCAAAAATCAAACAAACAAAAAAAATTTCATCTTGTTTCAGGTCTAACTTCTTGGTTCCAATAGGCTCTTGCTCCTCTGCCTGTGAACTTTGTACAGCATAAACTCCTCCTTGCTGAGGTGACTTGTGTGTCCCTTTTCATGAGGCCACAGTAGCCACAGAACCAAGAAAAATGCCAGGGGCAATATTTTTAAAAAGAAAAAATTGTTTTGTTTTTGCGAGACAGGGTTTCTCTGTGTAGACCAGGCTGTCGTCAAGCTCAGAGAAATCCACCTGCCTCTGCCTCCTGGGTGCTGGAGTTAAAAGCCTGTACCACCACTACCTGCTAAAAGAAAATATTGTAATCGTTTCCCAGGAACTGAGTATAAAGGGATTGCTTGTCTTCGGTGACCTTACAAGTGATGCTCCAGTCTGTCCCAAAGTCACCTTAGCTCATCAGAGAGCTTGTTGGGGAGTTGAGCTGGATGTGGGAGCAGCACAGGAACTTAGTTCCCTTGAACACCTATGCTGCATGAACATTTATTTATTTATTTATTTATTTATTTATGAGATGTGAGCAGGGTCTACTCACCCCAGATAGGGTACTATGGGCAAACATAAAGAAATGATTCTACCTAAGTGTAGCTTAGTGAACCAGTGACTTCAACTGGAGTTACTCAGAGAAGCAGCATGAGTGAGGGTTACTTATTGGAACTTGAACAACTCATGGGTGACTACACCACTGGAGAAAAAAAAACGTCTCTCCCAGCATCCATTAACTGCTGACAACTCTTCAGTGTGTACTTGTAAGCCACTCACATCTAGCAAACAAAAACTGTCTGAATCTTCAGCCCCTCCCTCTTCGTGATGGGAAGTTAATGGGCCCAGTCTTCTGCAGGTCTCCTGTAGGTGTTGCCGGCTACACAAGCCGATAGTTCAAGAGGACAACAGCCTTTTCACCTCCAGAGGATGGAATCCCACAGTCCACTGAGACACAGCAGCTGACAGAAGGGCAGATGGCAGCCATTGGCAGCGCGCTTCCTGGAGAACCCTGAACAGCCTTACATGAACCTGGTTCCTTTTCCTCACGGAGCACCGCTGCCTGGCGTGGAAAGAATTTTGGATCAACAGTCATTTTGCAGACTGATACATGCGAACTGCCTCTGCTCAGTGGAAAAATCTCTTTTATAACCCACATCTTTTTGGTTGTGAGCCTAGCCTTGAATGGCTGAGCCATCTCTCCCGCCCTTTTACCCACGTCTTACTTTCAGCTGAAATGCTAACTAGTACGGGATATGTTCTTTAATAGCTTTCCAGAAAGGAACTTGAGCCTTCAAGGTCCATTTAGGCCTTTCCTGGTGAAGGAATGTCCTTGTACACAGCTATGTGCCTGTGGCTCATTTTTCAGTCATTTTTCCCGTAGGTGTACGCTGTTGCACGGTCTGAAGTTCCAGTTGTGATGCAGGAAATTTGATTTCCTTGCTTTCATTTCATCCTTCTTCTTTTATTTAGTGGGCTATTTAAACATAATATCAAAAGCAGGAAAGATGAAGAAAATATGCATGCCTGTATGTTCATACATACAGCACATAGGACCTATGTCTATGGGTCTGTGTATATTTATACACAGACATACAGTGGATAAAGTGTCTTTATAAGATATAGACATGAATAAATTAATAAAGGAAAAAACCATACAAAAAAATATAGACATGGCCAGGTATGGCGGCACACGCTTGAATTCCTATTCCTTGTGAGCCTGAAGCAGGAGGACCAAGAATTTGAGGCCAGCCTAATCTATGTAGTGAGACCTTGTCTCAAGAAGCAAAAATAAATACAATATAGGCATGTAACTAGTATGTTTGTGAATAGATAAAACATGCAGACATTCGTGTAAACAGAGTCCTGAGCTTCATACCTAGGTATAGGCTGGGTACCCTCCACTTGATGGTACAGCATTTTGTGTTGTTGACTCATTGTGTGCATTGCTTCCTTCACGCTGAAATCTTTCGCTAACTCCTTTCCCTGGCCAAACTCCTAGTCAACTCTTCAAGAGCCAGCTCAAGATCAGCCCCTTCACTGTGCTTCAAGGCTCCCAGGTTTCCTGAAAGCAGTTCTCGCGTGTGTGCTTTGGTTATTTTACGTACCTGTCTCCTTTCCCAGACAATGCCCTCTTTGAGCACAAGAACAGGTTCTCATTCCTGTTGGCTCTGCCCCAGACCCTGCCCCTGGGCACGTACTAAGCACTCAGTAAACATTTTATGAAGGAGTAAATGTGGCCCTTGTATAATAATGACGATTTAGCTGTGAAGAGTGTTGAGGGACTCTCCCCGCCCAGAGTGGGGATGGACCTTGAGGAAGGTCATAACCTTTTCCCAAGGCAGAAGGGATCTAAAAGACATCAGCTTTCCTTGGGTAGATGTATGAAGATGGAAGACACAAAAGTAGGTAGTGTGAAGTCATCTCGTGTGAGTAGATTTTATGCCAAAGCCTTTACAAGTGGACCTGATATAATCATTACTCCTTGAAAGGAAAATCCAAAAGAGGCCATTGTCTTTTAAAGTTAGTTGTGGGGGGCTGGAGAGATGGCTCAGCGGTTAAAAGCACTGGCTGTTCTTCCAGAGGTCCTGAGTTCAATTCCCATCAACCACATGGTGGCTCACAACCATCTATCATGTGATTTGATGCCTTCTTCAGGCATGCAGGTGTAAATGCAGGCAGAGCACTGTATACATAATAATAAACAAATAAATCTTTAAAAATAAATAAATAAAGTTAGTTGTGTGTGTGGTGGATTTGAAGTCAGTTGCTTTAGTTGCCACATGATCTTGGCAGGCCATATACAACCTTTCTGGGCCTTGGGGAAGAGGAATCCTGCCCACCTTATGCACTGAGGAGGCACTGAGAGTGTTCATCTAATGTCTTGGGTCTATTACTATGAGCCAGCGTCTATCCAGAAAAATTTTAACTACTTCCAAGTATTTCATAGAGGACAAACTTAATGATTGGCATCTAGAGGAATGGAAGAACATAAAGGGACAGAGAGGGAATCCAGATTTCAACAACAGTGCCTATTATCCCCAAAGAGAAAGGGCAGTGTGACAAAGATGAGCTAGGGTCACCCAACTTCAAAGAAGTGCAACTGCCTGCACCTGGATACACTTCAGTGCTGAGCAGGTGCCGCCTACCGCAGAGAGGAAGGGAAAGCACACATGGTACATTTTGGCACCTTTCTCTTTTGCAAACCTCCTTTCACATAAAAAGTCTAAAGGATAGCCCAGTGAGGAAGAGCACTTGCGGTAGCAGCAAAAGGATGGAGTTCAATTCCCCAGTACCCATATAAAAACTGCATGGCTGTGTATGACTGTGCAGGCCTGTGCATGCCTGTAACCTCAAGTTATGTTTTGGGGTAGAGATGGATACAGGTAAATCTCAAATGCTCACTGGCTGGCCAGCTTAGCAGAAACAGTAAGATTTACTCTCAGTGAACTACCATGTTCACCCAATGCCTGCCCCCTTTTAATAAAAAAGGGAGACAGAGGCAGGGGTGGAGGAGAACATGTAATATCCTTCTTTGGCCTCTCAATGCACAGACACAGGCACTTTCAGTCCACAGACACATATACACAAAACAAAGCAAAGCAACAGAAAATAGAAATAGATCTCAAAACCAAATACACAACTCATCATTACCATCAGTGAGGATTAGTTTTGGCCAGAAATCACAGAAAATTCAAAATAATAGATGCTGTCTTAGCTACTTTTCTATTGCTACGATAAGACACCATGACCAAAGCAACTTATAGAAGAAAGTTGGTGTTGGCATGTTTTGTGGACTGTCGTTCATTCAAATGCTGATTTCTCAGCCCCACAATCTGGTTTCAATCTGGACATGGCATTATGATGTTAAGTATCCCCAGTCTCAAATTTGTGTAAACATGCCCACCATTTGTTCTCTGTCCTGTCAATAAAACTCTGAATAGGGTGGGATATCCTGGACCAATGAGAGGTGGAGAAAGAGGAGATAATGTGGAGACACATGGAGGGGACCAGGAAGCATCAGGAGGAACGAACCAGAGCTAGGAGATGATTAAAAAGCAAGTATGACCAGAAAGTTGAATAGGAGAAGCTAGACTAGCTTGGAAGTTTAGAATGGAGGGATTATTGCTCAATATTGTACTCTAGGCTAATAAATATTAGTCTTTCTGTGTGGTTAAAGAGTAACTGCTGCATTACTAATAATATGAATCAATATTAATTATTAATAATCATTTTACATATGGCACCTCACTTTGGGCACCAATATGTGGCAGTAGGGCGTAATGTTTTCCCTCTCTCATCCATAGGTCCCTGGAAATAATAGATCATGAGACTCAAAATATTATTTACAAATACCTGGGCCATATAGCTAGGCTTTTTGGATAACTCCTAACTTCAAATAACCCATTTATACTAATTTACATTCTGCCATATGGCTGGATACCTGGTCTCAAGATACCATGTGTCTGTTCTCCTCATACCTTGCTGCCTCAACTCTCACAACCTGGCTCTGGTTCCATCCTCACTTCCAAGGATCACTGTACACCCAAACAAGAGGTCGTTTGACCCAGGACATGTACCCAGTGTGGCTACACAACACCTATAGACCACATGTTGCTCCATGTAAGTACTGACTGTGAATCCCTCCTACCTGCTGAATGTCCTGCCTCATACATAGGCCAAAGTTTTTTTTTTAATTGACAGGTGTTACATCCATACAGTATACAAGAGATCCCTTCTACACCCAATGACACATGTCCTCCAACAAGGCCACACCTCCTAATCCTTCCCAAGCAGTCACACCATTCTCATTCAAACCATCACTGTGTCTTAAATAAGATACAGATTTGTGTCTTTGCCACTTGAGGAACCCAGACAGGAGACTTCAGGTTGTCACAGCCTTTGGCCTGTCAAGAGACCCTGGTGTCATCCTCTCCACTCCTTTGTGCCCTTGAGTGTGTTTCAAGAGATAGTAGGATGGTGGAGTGAACAAAGAGAAAAATAAAGAAAAACACTAAACATTGTCAGAACAAGCAATACTTTTGAACAGTGTATTTTTGTGTTTTGTTTTTATTTTTGTCTTTGTTTGAGACAGGGTTTCTCTGTGCAGCCTTGGCTGTCCTGGACTTACTTTGTAGACCAGGCTGGCTTCAAACTCAGAGACCCACCTGCCTCTGCTTCTCGAGTGCTGGCATTAAAGGTGTGCACCACCATGCCTGGCCTTTAAACACTGCCTTATAACTCACTAAAAGATTTATAAAATCAATATAACAGATAAGTTCCAGAATATGGAATTAAGTAGATGATACAAGAGTAAACCATTTACCAAAGGTATTTCTACATAAAACTTCAGTTTTACATATCTCTCTCTCTCTCTCTCTCTCTCTCTCTCTCTCTCTCTCTCTCTCTCTCTCTCTCTCTCTGTGTGTGTGTGTGTGTGTGTGTGTGTGTGTGTGTGTGTGTGTGTGGTGTATTCTTGGGAGAGGGATGTTGTCATAAACATTCAAAACCACTGCTGTAAAGAAAGTTCTGGGACTGGAGAGATGGCTCAGAGGTTAAGAGCATTGGCTGTTCTTCCAAAGGTCCTGAGTTCAATTCCCAGCAACCACATGGTAACTCATAACCATCTATAATAAGATCTGGTGCCTTCTTCTTCTCTGTACAGGCAGAATACTGTATAAATAATAAATAAATAAATCTTTAAAAAAAGAAAGTTCCTAGAAACTGGTTTCATCCACCAGCCAGATTTTAGTCACATGGCTATTCCAAGCTGTGCAAATGATCAGGCAATGTTCTCTTCATTAGAGGCAGCTATTTCCCATATCAAAAAAGAAGTTTCTTATTACTTGAAAAGTTGAGGAGGAGGACAGACAGAGCAGACAGAGGCAGCTGCAGGTACATCTAAGAAACACAGTGCCAGGCTCTAGGTTCAATCCTTAACCCCCAAAATAAAGGAGTGTGGGTCACGTGTATTCAAGAACAGCCGAAGTCCCACCACCACATGGTTATTGCTGCTATTATCTGCTAACGCTGTCATCACTAATGGACATTACTGACTTGAAGCCATCTTGTTCAGTAGGTAAGGCTTTGGCAGTTTTGCACAGTGATGACAAGCTGGTGTCTGGCCCCACAAGGTCTGTGTGAAACCTGCTTTGTCTTGTTTACAAAATGAGGCTAGTAGTAGTGTCTTCTTTATCAGGTTTTTGTAAGGACTGAAAGAGGGTGAGAGTTCACATGTGTAACAGACCTCATCTGTGCTCCAGAGGAAGGGCTCACTGGTGCTGCTGCCTGGTGACCCCAGCCAAGCCGTGAGGAAACCTATAAGCAGAGCAGCAGTGTAGAAGGATGCTGCTCTCAGCTATGTCTATGCTGATGCCAGAGAAGTCGCTAAGTCAGGAGCAGAAAAGACCAGAGGCAGGGCTGCAGAGACGCCTTTGCGCTTAAGAGCTCTTGCTGTACTTTCAGAGAACCCAAGTTCAATTCCCAGGTAGTGTACAACTGCCGGAACCTCCAGGAGAGCTGGTATTCTCTTCAAGCCTCCAGGGTACCCCCCCACACAAGGCATATATGCACAGATACACATATACACATAAAAATAAACCTTAGGGGAAAGCCCCACCCGAGTCAGGAGCATGATGTTAGCCAGCAGCAAGGAGCAATGAAGAATAACCTGGAAGTTGAGAGGAGCTGAAAGGGCTGAATAGACGTAGATTTGTGCACGGAGCTCGGTGGGGCCCCATGATCATTCATTGACTCTGTTGACTTGTAGATGAATAAATGATCCAAAGAGGGAGGGCTGTGGAGCTAAATAACTTCTTGACTATGACATAAGCTTATTTCTACTCCCATTGTGAATACTGCATAGAGAGCATAGGAGTTTTTATCAGTAAGAAATCACATTTGAGTCAAATGCATTATTTCATTAAAATTACGTGACTTTTTCTTTCACCTTCTTCGTATTGTGATTACTGTTCTTTAACACCAATTAAGCTCCTGCCATGTGCTAAGTAGTAAGCGGAGAATGTGAGTCGGATGGGGTTGGCTCTCACAGAGCTAGGCAGAAAACTCAAGGGCTATCGCCACGGGAGAGGTGAGGAAGAACTTGAAGTTTTGGTATTATCTTACTTCCGGGGAGAGTTGTAAAGGTTCCTAAATTGGAAATATCAAACCAGAACTACAACTTCATGTAGGCTCAAATTTCTTAACAAATATATTTTATTACGAACTTATTAGCCAAGCATAGTCACTTATAACCCGACTAACCTAAACAATAAGAAAAGGAGATTAAAGAATACAATAACAAAACCATAAGGATATCAGTTCCGAGGAATGATTCTCCTGGCCTAATCAGCAGGATTTCTTCTGTTGGAACTTGGAGTAACCAGAACCTGGAACCTCAGCAGGAGCCCAGAGCCCCAAAGCCTTCCCTCGAGCGGTTCTCTCCAGGAGTGTCTAGAAGTGGAGTGATGAACAGCCAAAACTATCCCAAGTCTCCAAAGGCCCCGCCTCCAGTTTTTGGCTCATTTATATATCTCCTCCCAGAGTCTGTTCACGGGATCTTTTCAGCTGGCAATAATCAAGCTCCCTGTACGAGGTGGTTGGTCTTCTAGTGGATTAACATCACCTGTTCTCTCACAAAACTGTTGCCTATCCCACACTTGGGATCATAACAAAAACAGGTTTATCTCGCCTTCAACTTCATCTATTGAAGAAGAAAGTGGACAACAGCTTGCATAGGTTCCATCCTCACTTCCAAGGATCACTGTACACCCAAACAAGAGGTCGTTTGACCCAGGACATGTACCCAGTGTGGCTACACAACACCTATAGACCACATGTTGCTCCATGTAAGTACTGACTGTGAATTTCTGACAACATTTGCTATTCTCTAGCAATGTATTCCTCAATTCAACAAATGTTTATTAACTTTTATCCACTTGCCGCCAAGAAGGAAGATATTAAAGGGCTAAAAACAACTTGCTTTTCCCCTAAGTGAGAGGCTGCATATTAGAAAGACAGCTAGCTGTGTCTGAGATAAGCAAGGGAGAACAAAAGATGATGCTCAGCACATGCTTACCTTACCTGATCCCATGGGGATGGGGCTGGGAGGGTGACTCCAGGAGACTGAGTGGGCAGGTGGAGCAAGTGGGCTGAGACAGGCCAGGGTAGGACCAGGGATGAGAGTCAAGTGTGGGCTGGGCACAGACCGAAGCTTCACACTGGTAGGAGGATAGTGAGGAAAATAAGGAGGTAGTCTGGATCCAGGCTCAGTAGCACTTGTATGCTTAAAGTTTTCTATTCCATCTGCAGAGACAAAACAAAACAAAAAGACATGGTGTCATTGTTCAACACTGGAGGGATGATGTGACAACCAGGTTTGACAAAGTATTTCAAAACTGACTCTAATTTAAACCTTGCTGACTCTAATTTAAACCTTGGCTGCCCTTGTATTTCTTCTTCCCTGAGAGTGGCCAGGTAGGCGCATGTCTGGCTAGTCAGTGCTGTGAGCATTAAGACACCTAGTGCCAAGCCAGCCTGTCTCTGCCTCCTGAGTGCCAGGATTAAAGGCATATATCACCATGCCTGGCTTTTTTTTTTTTTAACTTCTTAAGCTTTCCCCCTACCCCAGATATGCTTGGTTTTAAGTAAAAACCTACATCATACTTTGATGTAGAAATTTATATGTTGTATTAATCGCTTTTATGTTTCTGTGATAAGACACTATGACCAAGGCAACTTATAAAGGAAAGAGTTTAATTGGGCTCACGGTTTCAGAGCGTTAGAGTCCATGATGGCTAAGTGCTGATGAGGAGTAGGCAGTAGACCAGCAGCTGAGACCTCAAGTCTCACCCACAGGCAGGAGGGCACATGGGAATGGTGGCCTTCTGAAAATTCTAAGCTGTCCCCCAACAACACACCTCCTTTCAACAAGGCCACACCTCCTAAATCCTTCCCAAAGGGTTCTACCAACTGGGGACCAAGAACTCAAAGATATGAACCTTTTAAAAATATTTAAAAATAAAATAAAAATATAAGAGCTGCTGCTCTGCTTAGTCAATGAATCTGTGAGAAAAGGGGTCCTTATCTTAAACCCATCCGGTGGAGCACGATAATAGAACTATGAAAATGTTACTCTTGCTTAAAGCCTCTCAGTGGCTCTGTCTACAACACACTCTTTCACCAATAGAACCCTCAGACCTCTATCTCCTTTCCTCACACAGACTGGGTTTAGTCTTTTATATTTTTAGAGTGTTTTTCTCTACTCTAGAATGCTGAGCTCTTTTTTTCATCCCCTGCCTCAAGTCTTTGATAACACTTTATTCTTGGTTCCTCTGCTGCCCAGCCCACTAGAAAGCCTTCTGTGGCTTCTTAGTTTACACACTCTTCCCACAGGACCAGGCTGATAGCTGCTTCTCTAGAGCTTCCCACACTGTTTTATTAACTGGACAATTATTTCTTGGGTTGCAGGTACCCCATGTTAGACACTAAGGATGAGCTGACATCGCTCACAGAGCCTCCTCAGAGCACATAACTAAGGAAGCACCTTCTCACTGGGCTAACTGGTACAGGAACAAACAGAGAGCCGCTGGCGTGAGGGAGCTGCTGGAGAAAGGGTAACGAGAAAGATGCCCACAGACAGAATGGTTAGGGAAGACCTCCTCTCCTCTCTGTGCACAGCAGAAGGAGGCAATGGGAGGAGACAGTTTTTCTACCTCTCTGCATGCCTGTGAGCAAGATACTAACTTCTTTTCTGTTCTGGATTGTACTTTTGAATCTGTTTAGCCAACAGCCTTGCCAGCTACAGATAATTTCCCTTTGAAGCAAAGGGAAACATTGCTTTTGGTCCAGTATATTAAAGATATCTCCTCAGGCAAAGAATATCTTTGTTTGCATTGCATTAAAAACGATTTGGGATCCTTATCTAAGGCTGGAGTTTCTCTCATCCACTGCTACACGGTGTACAAAGGTGGCACCTGGCCCTCCTCATGCTGCTGTGTGAAAAGCAGGTTTTGCAGGCTATGCACAAAGGCTCAAGCCTCTGCCTCCTGCCGTTGCTGTGAGCAATAAAGTCCTTCCTCATTAATCCAGGAGTCTCGTGTCTTTGGCCTGCATCCATGAAGGTGTGGGAAGCTGCCTTGTCGGCTTGTAAACAGGGTAAAGTCCTGGATCTTTTCTGGCTATGGACAGCAAGAATTCAAAAATAGAGCACTCAAGACACAGGAAACGGTGAGTGGACGGGCTCTGAGGTTCTTCCTTCAAGACTGATTTATGTTTATGTTTAATTTGCATAGGTGTTTTGTCTGCATGGATGTTTGTGCCTGGTGCCCACGGAGGTCATAAGAGGGTGTCAGATCTTCCAGAGACTGGAGTTACAGACAGCTGTGAACTGCCATGCCGGTGCTGAGACCAGGACTAAGGTCTTCTGCAAAACACTACTCATGTGCTCTTAACTGCTGAACTCTCTCCTCAGCCCAACTGTAAAGTTTTTAAGGATAACCACTGCTCACCTTTGTATCCTTAGCACCAGCAAAATCATTGGTTCATAGGAAGTTTCAAGGAACATTTGCTAAAATAAACAAGGTCATTGTATCTTAGAAGTAACGATGTGTGTGGTAGGGCGTGGGGTGGGGGAAAGCTGAAGAGATGGTTCAACGGTTGAGATTACAAAGGTCCTGGGTTCAGTTCCCCAGCATCCACATGAATGGCAGTCCACAACTATCTATAATTCCAGTTTTTGGTTTCTGGTGTCCCGTGCTCTTATTAGGCACCAATCAGGCATGTAGTATACACATATGCAAGCAAAGTATTCATATACATAAAGTAAAAATGAAAAAAATTAAAAATGTTTGTTGGGCAGGGATCTATGGGGCCATACCAACTACTTAGGATTCTTTTTTTTTTTTTTTTTTTTATTCTTGTTACATCTCAATGGTTATCCCATCCCTTGTATCTTCCTATTCCTCCCTCCCTCCCATTTTCCCCTTACTCCCCTCCCCTATGACTGTTCCTGAGGGGGATTACCTCCCCCTTTATATGCTCATAGGGTATCAAGTCTCTTCTTGGTAGCCTGCTATCCTTCCTCTGAGTGCCACCAGGTCTCCCCCTCCAGGGAACATGGTCAAATATGAGGCACCAAAGTACATGTGAAAGTCAGACCCCACTCTCCACTCAACTGTGGAGAATGTTCTGTCCATCGGCTAGATCTGGGTAGGGGTTTGAAGTTTACGGCCCGTATTGTCCTTGGCTGGTGCCATAGTTTGAGTAAGACCCCCTGGCCCAAATCTGCCTATCATAATGTTCTTCTTGTAGGTTTCTAGGACCCTCTGGATCCTTCTACTTTGCTATTCTCTATTTAGGATTCTTTTTAATTTTCTCCTTCAGAGAGATACATGGTAAGAGTGACAGGAGAGTGGAGAACCCAGAGACTTGGGTTTCCATTCTGAATTCTGCTGCCTACTAGCTAGAAACTGGGTCAAAGTCTGTAACTCTTGGGGGCTTGGGTTTCCTCTGTTTAAACCCCTGACAATCAGCCAGGCAGCGGTGGTGCATGCCTTTAACTCAGGCACTCAGGAGGCAGAGAGGCAGGTGGATCTCTGAGTTCAAGACTACCTGGGTCTACAGAGTGAGTTCCTGGGTGTGGGGCAAAACAAAACAAAAAAGCCTGGTAATCTTGTCTTCTATGTTTTGACGTTAAATGATATGACATAGGACGCATGTTGAATGTTTACAAATGATATCCTGTGTGCCAAGGTGGGACCTCAGAGTTTCCTGCCATCTTTGGTAGTCCCTGGCCAGATGATTTTGACAACCAATAGAGTGAATGAAGAATGTGAAGAGGGCATGTCTGCGCTCCAGGACGCAGGGTTTCCCCTTCATGGTGAGCTGAGATCTGCTGGCTAGTAGATGTTAAGGAGATAGCTTGCTCTGGGACTCAGTCTGTTCCCCTGAGCTCCCCCAGTTTGTCACTCAGTGCAGCTATGGCTAGGTTCTAAATGTGAAGGCCCTACTGTGACCTCAGCACATACAAAGGGGACTCATGGTGGCCTGGAGATGCCACATCATGTTTGTGGAAAGCAGAGCAAACACTTCCTATGATAGATAGTTCAGCAGAGTTCTTTGGTGGGGAGCCTCTTGGCCAGTGGCCTGCGACTGAAGTGGCTTTACGCCTCCCAAATATAGATGAGTGGCCATGTGGATGAGAACTTCTGGTTCTATCTGCAACAGTGTAAGGGCAAAACTGTTGGTGAAGCTTCTTGCACAAGAGTTAGGGATCCATGACACGGTAGCTTGGACCTCCCTTCCTCCCTTCGCTCCTTTATTCCTTCCTTCCTTACATTTATTTTGAGACAGACTTTCATCCAGTCTAGGCTGCGCTAGAAATCATGTATCTTAGGGTGACCTTGGGCCTTTGATCATCCTGCCTCTACTTTCCCCAAATGCTGGGTTCACAGGCACATGCCACCATAGCCGGTTTATGTGGTGCTGGACTTCCAGGATTCCAGATATTTTAGGCAAGCACTCTACCAACCGAGCCACCTTCCCATCTTCCTTCTCCCATAGAGCATGTGTGTGTATATGTGTGTGTGTGTGTGTGTGTGTATGTGTGTGTGTGTGTGTAAAACACACACAGTTTAACTGTTGTATGTGAAACTACTGGGCTCTGAGAGACTGAACAAAGTGGCCACAGTCTTTCACAGGTGGCTAATCATCCATGTCTGCTGATGGACATGAACGAAGCTGCATGCTGTATTCTGTAGCTTCCAAGGAGGTGGTGAGCCAGTTTCCAACCTGGTGACAAACACTACTCGGAGGTCACGCCACCTGACAGATCCCATGGTCATATGTACTCTTCTCTAAACAAGTATGAGCCTCTTATCATTTTTGTTTTCTTTTTCAATCATTTCAAATAGCTATGCAGCAAATACTCTCTTCTCTCTGTAGACTGAATGATTGAAGTGGACCCTTGTGTTACATTGGGACAAAGGGCCAGAACATCCTGAAATCAAGTGAGTTTGGACGTAGGTGGTGGTCTGTGCGGACGCAGGGTCAGTGCACTCCCATCCTGCTTCTCCTAGGTTGGCTTTCTGAGCTTACTCATACTTTCGCCCTCACAGCTATTATGGACCCTGCTGAGAACCATCTGTACCCAACCGCAACTGTCCTGCGCAGTGCCGTCCACATGGAGTAGATAGATATAGAAACAGAGGCTAGGAGAAGCCATGCTTCGCAGAGGGGACTCTCAGGGTCCAAATTCATGTTTTGGTCCATACTCTTGGTATATAACTGTGTATTTACACATATATATGATGCATATGTATATTATGTGACTATCTAAATATACACATATAAATGTACAGAGATGTATATCTGTGAGTTATAGTGTCAAATATATCCGTGTATATGTAAGTATGAATATGACCATGTGTCCTATGATATATTTATATGTATATATATATGCATCATAGAAATATAACCATGTATTCTCTAATATATGCCAGAGAATACATATGTATATTCTAACATTTGTGTATACATATGTATGTACATACCATTATTCCCTTTATATATATGATGGTTGAATAATGGTTGCCAGGCTGTCCCCCGCCCCCATTGCTGGTGTAGTTTTGATGGAGATCACTGTTATGTACTATAATCCTCTGGTCTCCGCCCCTGGAGTGGTAGAATTATAGGCATTTGCTGCCACACCTGCCTCCCCTTCTTGTATATCTTAATAAAATATTTGAGAATAAAGATTTGTCCAAACAAACATTTTGGTACATATGTTATTGACTGGCTTGATGTTGCCTGCCTGCCTATCTTGTTCTAATGAGTTGCTTTATCAGAAAGCCATTTTTAACGCTGACACGGGGTCAATGCATAGATGGCTTCACTGATATGCACTGAAAACATTAAAGAATGGGTGTTTTATCCACTGACACACTTTGATCAATATGTATTCTACTGTTTTGTCTTGTTTATTTGTTTTTATCAACTTGTCACAAACCTAGACATGTGTGAGAAGAGGAGATATTAATTAGCTTTATGTGTGTGGGGGGGGCAGTTTTGAGACAGGGTCTCACTGGGTAGCTCCTGGCTGTCCTGGAACTTTTTCTGTAGATCAGGCTGGCCTAAAACTTATGCACCACCACCAGCACCCAGTGGGGAAAAAAAATCTTGTTTGTTTGTTTGTTTTTTGAGACAGGGTTTCTCTGTGTAGCCCTAGCTGTCCTGGAGCTTACTCTGTAGACCAGGTTGGCCTCAAACTCATAGGTCCACCTGCCCCTGGCTCCCAAGTGCTGGGATTAGAGGCATGCACCACTACCTCCAGGCAGAAAAAAACAAAACAAAACCAAAAAACCTTTGGACTGAAGATAAGTCTCTAGGGCATTTCCTTGACTAAGGATTGATGGGGAAGAAGCTAGGCCACCCTTGGGCAAGTAATCCTGAGATACATAAAAAAGCAATGTGAGCAAGCCATGGGGTTCAAGCCAGTAAGCACCACTCCTTTATGGCCTCTGTGCCAGCTCCTGCCTCCACGTTCCTGCCTTGGCTTGCTGTAGTAGACTGTGACTTGAGATAGGTAAGGCAAATACATCCTTTCGCCATCAAGTTGCTTTGGGTTGTGGAGCTTATCACAGCACTAGAAATGTAACTAACACAGTGCATATATATGCTCTCTCTGACAACAAAGAGTTAAAGATCAGAAACACCGTAGACCCAGGGTACACACTGACACCGTCATCAAAAACTTTATTCTTTAACCTTGAGCCAATAACTATAGGCTTTCCCCCATTGGTTCAGTACGAATAGTCATGTGCTCTTTCTCGCATATTGAGACCCTACTGAGCTAAACGTTATAACTCTAGGACATATGAGTCACCATCTCAGTAGCTGCCTTAAAGCTTGTGCTGGCACTTAAGACTTGTGGGGTTGAGAGTGTAACATGCATATCCCATGATCCAACAACAGCTCAGAACACACAAGCTCCTTACCCCATTTCCCAGGACATACTCTGTGCCTATGCACTTGGTGTAGAGGTGACTGAAGTTTGCATTCAAGAGGCCTGCGTTAGTATAAAACACCATGAACACCGCAGATAGTAAAGGATGGCGCTGGCACGATTGGGCTGTCATTAAATGGGCCACACAGTGAAAACATGCTAAAATGACAGAAACCTTACAACCTGGGAAACTGCAGAGGGAAATGATCTCAGTGAGGTAAGATGGGCCCTCGGAATATTTGCAAGAGAAGCTGCAGAAATGTGCGCTCTTGTGCTTGATGAAGGTGGTAGGAGAGGGTGGATGGCAGAAGTTGACCTTGGGTGTTGTCCTCAATCACTCCCCACTTATCTATTTGTGACAGGGTTCCTCATTGGGCCCAGAGCTCAGGTTGGCTTTGCTGGACCCACCTGTCTCTGCCATCCCCTCACCTACACATTTTTTTAAAATTTATTTATTTATTTATTTATTTTAGTATGCAATGTTTTGCCTGTATGTATGCCTACACACCAGAAGAGGGCACCAGATCTCATTATAGATGATTGTGAGCCACCATGTGGTTGCTGGGAATTGAACTCAGGACCTTTGTAACAGCAAGCAGTGCTCTTAATCTCTGAGCCACCATCTCTCCAGGCCCTCATCTACACCTTGTTACAAAGAAACACAACCATGCCTACTGTTTACTTTAGATCTGGTGATCTAAACTCATGTAGTAGGCATCTTATTGACCGAGTTCTCTCTTCAGCCCAGAAGCTTAGTCCTCAACACTGCACTCTTACTATCAAAGAGGGAAACCGGAAGATGCTACGATCAAGTACAACAATAGCAAATATGGCTTCTTTTCCTGCATTTCATCTGGTATTTAGCACCAGGCAAATCCTATAACCTGTTTGTATTTGTTACTTTTCTATTGCAATGATAAAACCTGACGAGCAAGACAACTTACAAAATAAAATGTTTAATTTGCGGCTCAAGGTTCCGGAGAATTGGAGTCCAAGGCCTGTCATGGGGCGGGAGGCGGGGAGGGGACACGGACAACAGGCAGGCATGTTGCTGGAGTAGTAGCTGAGAGCTCCGGTCTCTAGACATAGCCATGAGGCAGAGAGAGCTGACTGGGACTGGCCTTTAAAGCCTCAAAGACACCCCACCCCACCCCACCCTGCCTCCTCTAACCAGACTACACCTCCTAATATTTCCCAAACAGTCCAAAATTGGAGAGCAAGTATTCAAATAGATGAGCAATGGGGGGGGGGGGGGAGGGGCATTGTCATTTAAACCGCCACATCTGCCCACCCAACCGCTGTGCTTTCTGGGACCCTAGAAGCAGCAGATTCATAGTCTGTGGGAAAGAGAATGAAGGCTTCATACACAGACACTTACACCCACCCTACAGCACACATGGTGTCACCCACTTTTTCCATGTGCTGGTTCTCAGAGAGCCTGATCGAGAAGCTGGGAGCTAACCAGAAAGTTAGCCTTGCCTACCTGTGCTTTAGGAGAGCAGGTGGGAGCTAAGGGCTCCACTTCAGCTTGTTTTCGTTTATTTTTATTTTTGCTCATAATGGAGTCAGAAAGAGAGAGACAGAGAAAGATAGGGAGGGAGGGAAGGAGGAAGGGAGAGAGAGAGAGAGAGAGAGAGAGAGAGAGAGAGAGAGAGAGAGAGAGAGAGAGAGAGAGAGAGAGAGAGACTCAGTGGAAGGTTAGAGCAAAAGGCCTGAAAATAATACTTGTGCTTAAACTCTAGGTCAGTCGCTTATTCGTAGGTGACCTTCAGCTATTTGTTGCAACGCCCTAAGTTCTCAGTGTTTGTTACCTAAAAATTCGGGATCAAGATACAACCTCCTAGGGACGTCCTGGGACTAAAGGATAATAAGTCACACATACTGAGTGTAGACCCCAGAGTACATTGCTGGGCACACAATAGCTGGTTAGAAACCAAGTACGCTACGCCCACGAGGGCGAGCTATTGTTACTATTAACACCGAAGAAAACAGTGTGGAAGCTCACATGATATTTGCTTCCTCCCCAGGTCTCTGTCAGGAGAAAGGCAGAGTTCTCCAACTTAAAAGGGACTTTGGGTGGTGGGAGAGTGGAACCCGGAACGCCTGGAACCCGAGATCCCCTGCACAGGCCGAGAAGAGGAGAGCGGGTGAGGCTTGTCAGGCCAGTCATGAGAAGGTCCCAATGGTCCCCTTCCCAAGCCAGAAGGGTCCTGTGGAAGTGAGGTCCCCCAACGTCCCAGGCCCCCAGCTTTTCAGGGCGTCACCCCACGCAAGAGGGAGGGGAGGGGCGAGCGCGGGACTTTCCCCGCCTCCCTCCTCTTTCCATAAATCACCGCAGCCGCGGCGGCGGCGGCGGCGGAGCCGGAGTGCAGCGTGGTGGCACCAGACACCTCCCTTTCCCCTCGCTGCTTTCTTTCTTTTCTCTTCTCTCACTTAGGTCTTTAAACCTCCCTCTCTCCCTTCGCCGGGAGACCGCCCCAGCCGCGCCGCCACAGTCTCCGAGCTGCGCCCGGACTTGGGGAAGCGAAGGCGCGGCTCCGCCCGCTGCTCCTAGCCGCCCCGGCCTTAGGGCGCCGCTGTCTCGGAGCCGCCGCTGCCGGGCGATGGTGGCCGCCCGCGCGTCCGCGCTGCAGCCGGGCGCCCCCTAAGTTTGCCAGCCGCCGCCGCGCAGCGGAGCCGGGAGTGCCGGAGACTAGGAAAGTTTGGCGGGCTGCGCCTCCCCGGGGCCAGCACCCGGATCCCGTCGGCCGGGAGTGGCAAGAGGCGGCATGGCCCGTGAGCCCGAGGAAGAGGAGACGGTGAAGACGGCCGCTCTGGTCCGCCGCTGTCCCCACTTCCCCGGCTGGCCTGTGGCCCCGCGGCAGCCCCTTTGGTTGCTCTGCCTGGTGACATGTTGGATCTTGGGCCCGGTGGCCGACGCCGACTTCTCCATCCTGGACGAGGCGCAAGTGCTGGCGAGCCAGATGCGGAGACTGGCTGCGGAGGAGCTGGGGGTGGTCACCATGCAGGTAAGCGACCCCTTCCCGCCGTCTCACTTGCAGTGCTCTCCCGCTGCGCAGAGCCCGGGGGCAGTGCACAGAGTGCTCTTGCGGGCTGCAGGACCCCTAATCTCCTACAGACTCCACCACATCGAGTCCTCTCTGTCCCGCGGAGCCTCTGCCCCGCGCCCACTTCCCCCTCTCCTTAGCCCCGGCCCCTTTTATGTTGCCTGAGGGTCCATTGCTCTGCCTGCACCTCCTTCCCCCAGTTTGCAGATTTGTTTTTACCCGTCACTCTTGCAAACTCCCTTTACCTCTTTGTGTCCCTATCCCAAGGCAGCGCGTCCCGCCCGGCTCGGGGCATTCCCCAAGGCCTTCTACTCTGCCCCCCATTGAAACCTCTCAGCATCCTGGAGACCCTGGCGTACGGGTGGACGAGGAAGGGAAGGTGGAGCGTCCGCGGGGGCCGCACGACCGCGGGGATCCGGGCGGCCCAGCAACCAGGGCTCATTCTCCTTGCCCCGCCGCTTTGGGGGGAGGGGAGGGGCTGGCCTGGCGGATCCCCGGCTTTAGTCCCTGTAGGACTCCGTTGCTTCCCGCTCTTGCGGCCCTCCGTCGCGTGTTGTCCGCTGTGTAATTTTTGGTTTGTGTGTGTGCCTTGGCTAGGAAGGACAAGGTGAATGGGGTTTCCATTTTTCTCCGTGTGTTTACCTTTTCGGCCTTCCTCAGGGTTGTAGATTAATTGCCTTTGGCTGATAAGGATTTCTGACGATGGTGCTAATAACCCACAGTTGTAAAAATTGCTAGACAGCAACCACCTGGAGATCCTATCGCGCCGTTATTCTCATCTTCTTGGCAAAGAAGGCCCACTCAATTACGAGCTGTGGAGATGACATTCCTGGTACGAAGCCGGCTAAACAGCCGGTTTTCCCACACAACTGCATTTCTGCAATAATGGTGGTGGTGGGGGGGGGTTGGTCTTCCGAAGAGTGAAGTTTTCAGGAATGTGGACTTAGAATAGATTTCTGAATTTGAACCTAGAGTGACCATTCCACCTCCCACGAGCGATGTGTTTTGCTTCTTTTTGGGAATCAGGTTTCTGACGGCTTTCTTTTAAAAATAAAATTAAATTTAAAAAGCCCTCAAGAGGTTGCAGTTTGCTCAAAACAAGTTCCACAGATCTTCTCCACGCTAGTTTTTCTAAGGTGGGGGAGAAGTGCTTTGCTGGGAGGGCAAATTTACAGAAACCCGGCCTTGACAGGCTGGGGAATGGAATTTTCTTAATTTCCATGATAAGAGCTACTCTTTTATAGCGCATCTCTCAATTGCTTCCTATCACCTCTTTTAGATTTAGGTTCAGTTTTCATTTTTTTTCCATGTGTATTTTCTGGTTGCTGACTCCCTGACCTCCTAGCAGTGGAGGCAATGAAAGACTTCCAGATCTGCTTTGCTTTGGTGAATGCGTTCATTTAGACACGAACAGAATTGTGTTTTCCCTCAGAGGATCCTCTTTTAGCAAAAGGGATTTCATGTGTGGCAGTTGGGGGTTTTTGCTTTCAGGATTAGGCAGCCTTTGCCACCTTCACCCTGTCTCTGGAGAGGACCAGGGATGGCACCCCTGCACCCCACTTCTGAGATTCAGGCAGCACCCAGCTCCTTGACAAAAGGTGATGCTGCCACATTGTTATTCAGGTAGGAAGACACTTTAGACACTTTAGGGAAAAAAAAAAGTCCGGGGAGGGGGGGTGCGCCCAAATGGCCCTTTATCTCCTTGCAACTGGCCTCTCTTTCACACCTTTGCAACCTCATTGTGAAAACGGACCTCCTGTGGACAGGGTTTTGTCTGGCCAAAAGTAAGTGGCTTCTCTCCTTTTTTGAAAGGAGAGGTGCTTACTATATTTAAATTCCTCCTCTTGAGCCCTGCATTAATCTGCCACTTGCTCCTATCTGGGAACTTATTGGGAGAGTACCCTTTTAAAACGGCTGGGCTGCCAGCCTTGGGAGAAGTAATTGTTATAATAAATCCAATGCCAGCCAGTGCTTTCTGTCTCTTAACTCAGAGTTTTTGAGCTTTGGGGTTTGTTCACTGGATGCAAAATGAATATAGGCCAGATGCTATGCCCTCGGTTCTGGAATGTGCATTCTGCAGATATAGACCCAGTCAGTGGTTCAGGGACAAACAGCCCACGTGGGTGATTCCCGCACAGAGATGCCTGGGGCAGCAAGGTTTTCTCCCTTTGCAGGAAGAGAGTGTCTGCACATATGACACCCCTCATCCCCACCCCCGCCCGCAGTGACGGGATTGACTCCTTTTATTTAACACTGGCATTTTATGAGAAACTATCTGTAGACCTGTTAATTTTTTAAAGCCAATTTCCAGGCCTTTAAGTTGTTTTGCTGCCGAAATTTTCCAAAAGCAACTCTTCATTTTGAGAATTTGAAAAGTAGCTTCCCAGTGAGGCCTGATGTTTTGTTGAAGCCCCAATAGCGGCACATGATGCTCACAGAGGCTCTACCAGGTAATCTCACAAAGGGGGAAAAAAGCCTTTCAGTTTCCCATGACAGAGCTCATGTACCTGCCCATAGAGAAGACACTTTGAAAAGCAGTTTGTTTTACAAATCTTCTTGGAAACATTTTCCAACTGGGGCTATCTACTCATGTTTTTGTTTTCATGTTTATCGTTGCTCTTTTAAAATGATGTCCCAAATTTCCCAAACAGTGTGGTTTACACTAATCAGTGTAACTGGGAAAAAGCTGTACCTCCCTAGCGGCAGACATCATAGATCCTGGGGGAAAAGTCAGAATCCTAATCATTGTCTCCTCGGGAGTGTGCTGCACTGAAGCCCTCAATGCTGGGGTCTGAGGAGCAGGAAGGGATGGTATTTGGGGAGACTTGTTTCTGTGTATTCACTGTGCAAGAAGTGTGGTTGAAAGAGCCCGATGTCGGGTGTCCGTCCAGAGGCCTGAATTCCAGAGAGGCCAACTGCTCATTGGGTAATTTTATTGTTGTTGGTTCTTTCTAAGCTCTGCTCTGCGGCTTGGATGGGACACAGCACATGAAGGCACCTGCCAGTGCAAAGCTGTGACTGAGAAATGTTGATGGGTAGAATAGTTTTTCGATGCTTTCAAAAACCCTTGAAAATGTCCTGAGTAGGTGTTTATGGAATAACAAGACAATATTCTACTCCTGCATAGCCTCTAAAAGGACTGGCCTTAATCAGCAGTTGGTCAAAGCTTCTTTTGGGGTTGAATGATCCTTTTACAGGGGTAACCTAAGACTATTGGAAAACACAGATATTTACACTACGGTCCATAACAGTAGCAACATTACAGTTATGAAGTAGCAACAGAAATAATTTTATGGTTGGGGGTCACCACAACATGAGGAACTGTATTAAAGGGTCTCAAGATGAGGAAGATCGATAACAACTGGCCTTAAAGAAGAGCTAAGATTGCACAGTTAAAATGCTTACTCTCCAGTGCTTGCTTGTTAGAAGGCATGTCTACCCTGGGAGCTATTTCACTAGGCATTTCATAAGCCCACTTAACATTATATGACAATTGAGGCTTCCTATCTGCAAGAGTCTGGCTCAGGGCCAGTGTGCCCCCTTGGTGTTAACTGGGCTGGCTGGGCACACTTGCTGTGAACTTGGCTGACACACCAGCAGGTTGGTCAGACAGCTGCTGTACGGGATCTGTGAAGAGAAAGAGGCGGGGATTCCTTTCAGAAAAAAATATCATCAGAAGTGCAAGTTGGAGATTCATCTCAATTAAAGAGCAGCAGCCAGGGTAGGGTGAGTTCAGGATCAGAAGGACCTGGCTTGGTGGAAGTGTCCATTGAAAATAGCAGTGTTGTAAATAGTGAGCTTAGCTCCAAGTGACAGGAAAGCCTTTTCATGTGGCAAAACAGCAGTGCACAAGCCACACAAACCATTGCTTTTTTGCTTTTTTTTTTTTAATATCTCTAACAAATTTGGAGTACAAGGCTTCTTCTCTTGGGTTAATTAGACCTTGGTGGTGATACAAGGTGACAATAGCTTGGCCTATGCCTATCCTAGTCTCTCAGCCAGTGATAGATACAGACACAAAAGGAAGCAGTGATAGGATGGTTTGACAAGGCCTAAAGGCCCTAAAAGGTGGTGGTGAGTGCTGTAGCAGAGAGAGAGAGATGAAGATGGCATCGCAGGGCCACAGAACAGCCTTGTTCTGTTCCTGTGGTCACCAAAGCAGTTAGCTACTTTGGCCCTTTCAGTGGAATGTCCATATACAGAGGCTGGCCCTGAAAGTGGAAGCTGCAGCCTCCACTGTGGGCAGATCAGCATCCTCAGACATCGCTCATCTCTTTGGGGCATTGGATGAGGAGGCTGCTTAGTGTATTTGAACCTTCACAAGGAGGCTGGCCCTGACTCCGCCTCTCCATATAGAGCCATGTGATACCTCATTTCTTTGGCCACCTTTGTTCCTCTGTGGTGACTGTGCTTTGATGTTGTTGCACTGCAACTGCATGCTGATTCAGTTATATTCAGGCGAGGCTTATAGTTTTTTTTTTTAAACTCTATCTTGTGTACTATCCTAGGCATGACCTGATTTTGAATGACTTACATGCATATTTATGTACTACAGACTATTTTAGAAGAGAAATATTTGCAAATAATCGTTCCTCAGTGTGTTTGTGTATAAGGTCTTAGTAGGAACATTGCTATATCTTCCTTCTAGAACTGGATATAAGGGCAAGAAGAAAGCTGAACCATTCTAGGTGACTCTAAGTTGAACTTGAACTTAAGAATGAGCCCAAGGAAAAACATATGGAATGCCTTCTGCAGACTGCTGCTGTCTTAGTACTGGCTGCACTTCCTCTGCACTGCTGGCCGCCTTTGCTGGCTCCAGCCCTTGTGCTCATTAGCTTCCTTGCCAGCCTTGCTTGAGTTGTACTCGGGCTTGGGAAAGGGAAGGCCATGGTTTCACACTTCATAACATGAACGTGCTATTTCTGGGTGCTGCTTGCCAAGTTGATTCCTTCAGCCTAAGTGGGTGGGTTAGGTGAGAGCCTTCCAGAATTCCACTTTTGCTAGGAGGTGGAGTGGAATTCATTGAGCATCTTCTTGGACTCTGTAGGAATCTATTAAACCTCAGAATATCACGGGTACAACAGTGACAGCAATTTTGACTCAGCCAATCATCAGTTATGTAACTTCCTGAATGTTATTAAACCTGTCTGCACTCCCATGTCTTCTAATTTCATGTAGTTTACGGGGAGGAGGGGATATATTTTAAGGAAAAACAAATAAACAAATAAAAACCAGACAACAAAAACCTCCAACAGGACTAAAACTAAAACCTAGCTAGCACAGGGCTCTGTCTGCAGAAGAGTATTCAATAAGTAGAAATATAAGTATGTAAACATGGGCTTAGTCTGCTCAGTGTGAGACTGTAAAGCGGAGAATGCAGAAGCCTGCAGCTCCTGCCAGAGCCCAGAGCCCATCGCCTCCACAGATGCTGGGTTTTCAGTGAGGCTGGGTTTCTGTTCCAGAGTTGCTTGGGTATCATGTGCAGACCTCAAGCACTGTGCTGCCAAACCACCCTCTGGGGTTTCTGAAGAAAGTACTAGATGTGCAATTTGTAGTTACTTATTTACTCTTATGCTTGCTGTTGAAAAGCTGTCCTTTTTTGACTGTACAAAACCAAAGAAAATAGTTTAGGAGTGCACACATCTTGAGTCTCCAGCTTTAAACAGCTGGTGACCACTAGAGTGGGTGGTCAGGCTGGTTTCACTGCCAACTCCACCTGCTCTTCCCTTCCCCCAGGTGATAGGAAGCAATTGCCACAGTTTTGTTTGCAACATTTCAAATTGAATTAGAATTTGGTTTATTATGTTAAATATGTGATAACAGTCTTTTCTTTCTTTTGGGTCCCTGTTGTATAGAATTTTAAATGGCTAGGACTTTTGCCCATGGACCAGCCTTCTGGGTAGAATACCTCTGGGTCTCCTCCTAGTCACCTATTATCCCAGAGGCAGGGAGGGTTCTTGTTAGCAGTGGCATTTGGTTTAGGCACATGTGCTTTGATGTAGTGGGAGCCTATCTGCTCCTTTCTGTTCCCTCCCCTTCTAGAAGAGGTCATAGTGATTAAGGCCAAGACAGCTCAACATGGGAGACCTTTGAGGAAGACTAAGGAGGAAGAGCTGCTCCATGCACCTCCTTGTTGGTTTTCTGAGTAGCCTGAGCCTGCAACCCTCATTGCAGAATTGGGGACTGAGGGATGCAGGAGTAAGGGGTGGGGGCATCTAGCATCTTTCCCATACATTCCCCACTTGTCAGGGAGGCTAAACCGACTGGGGCTGTCAGGACCGAATGAAAAGAATTGCCACAATTGTGATTTATGGTGCTCTCAGGGTTGCCACATCGAAAGTTTCCCAAGGTCAGTTGGGTGGGCAGAAGGAAGGAAGTGGGCTGGGTGTAGGTCAGTGAGAAAGGTGTGGGACACTGTAGCCCTAAGGAATTGCCAGCACTGCAGTAGGGCACAGCTACTCTGCTTCCATTCTGGTTGTCCAAAGCCAAGATGGGGACACTGTCCAGGCTAGTGTCATAACACTACTTTGTTTTTTGGGAGAACTAGGAAAGCTTTGCTTTGTAAAATGTTGACAGTTCAGATTAAAATAACAACAACAACAACAACAACAATAATAATAACACTAAACAGTGTGGGCCAAACCAAATTCATCTGCAGGCAAGACTGATCCACTGGTTTATGGTATTTGGGGTGGAATTATCAGGGGTTCTGGCCAATAAAGGCAATGCTTATGTGCAGGTTATGGAGAACTTTCTCCCTCCCTCCCTCTCTCTCTCCCTCCCTCCCTCCCTCCCTCTCTCTCTCTCTCTCTCTCTCTCTCTCTCTCTCTCTCTCTCTCCCTCCCTCCCTCCCTCCCTCTCTCTCCCTCCCTCCCTCTCCCTCCCTCCCTCAGCTTTATTTATGTTTACATGTGTGTCACATTTGCATGTGGGTACCACTGGAGGCTAGAAGAGGACCTTGGCTCCCTGTAGTCGGAGTCACAGGCAGCTGTGACACAGGTTCTGGGAGCTGAACTTGATTATCTTGTAAAAGCAGCAAGTGCTCTTAGGCCCGCTGGAAAAGAATTTCTGTCATTATAGAGCAGAACTTTTTGACAAAAAGTTCTAAAGTGGATTACCTTGAGAGATGAGCTCCTTGTCATTATAAAGACTTTCAAATGCTTATTCAGTGTTTCTTTTGTGCATGGCACTCATCTGCTTGAGATATCTATCAGCTAATATACAAAGTAACACAGTTCTAAGAGGTTCTGGGTGCTTGAAGAAAGTGTGTCAGGGATGTTTACTTGTCTGATGAAGGTTCTAGTCTGGAATGAATGGAAGTTGGGTGGTCAAAGAGTAGCCTTCCCAGAAGGCTCTTGTTGAAGAATGGAAAGATCATTTAGGATTTGAAGTTTAGTGGGAGGGGACGAAAGGGCATGAGTGGTAGGTAGCTTGGCCAGGTAAGAAGAGGTCAAGTTGGCAGACCCCCTAGGATCTTTTTAGCAGTCAAGACTTCCTTTCTGACAGGTACCAACATACCTAACTCCCACTAGCTTGAATGAGAAAGGAACTTACTACCATTCCAGTTGAGTTATCTGCCTTAGATCTTCTGGCACAGCTCTATGACTACCATATTTCTCCTAAAGCTATATGACTACCACATTTCTCCTAAAGCTATATGACTACCATATTTCTCCTAAAGCTCGCCCTAAGTGGAACTTCCTGCTCTTTCAACATAGCAGGTAGCATCTTCCCTGCTAGTTGGGAATCAGTTGCTTCATGTGCCCAAATCCTTTGGTTTGGAGATGGTGTGCCCTGGAGAGAGGAATCTAGAATCTGGAGCAAGCCTAGAACATAAGAAACTCAGCTAAGAGGTTTAAGATTCAAGCTCCATCTCTGCTTCCCCACATCCCCAAGAGAGCCTACAGAACCAGCCTTACCGTCTATACTGTCCTGTTGCTGATAATGTCTAGTCATTGAGTACCAAGGCTGAGATGGTCAAATCTATAACTCTGATTTATTTATATTGAACAAGTCTCAGGTGATGTGTTACCTGGAACCTATAGACCAGTGATAGGCTGGCCAGCGGGAGACTCTCCTGCATTAGTCATATGTTGTAGCTCTAGACTCTAGTTTTAGTCATGGGACTTTGTGATCAATTCTCACACCATGATACTGTGGGTGTCCCATTTCCCACTGCACTGAATTGGGAAAAGAAACAAAACCTTCTGCCTTTGGAAACGGTTTGGTTGGCTTCTTTGTGCCTGAGATCACGAAGGTGATGGTTTAGCTTGGCGCTGATTAGGTGATTTTAACTGACTGAGGCACTGAAGACAGTTCAGAGCTGCTGAGACTCATGGGATCTTAGAGACTGTTCCAAAGGAGCGCACATGTGGTTGGTTAGTTGCTGATCAGCACTGAAAACCCCTGATACTAAAGTAACACTTTATTCAAAAGAAAAGGTGGGACTGGGCATAGGACTCAGCCGTGGAGCAATGGCCTGGCATGCGTGAGGTCCTTGGTTCAATCCTCTCAGCACTGCAAAATGGTGAAAGAAATGCATAAATAAAATGACAACATAAATACAAGAACACAAGGTGAAACATTAGAGAAAAGGTTAGCGGAAAAACAGCTTTAGTCTCCTAGTGTTTGTTTACATAAAAGACACAGGAGAGAATGTCACCTGTCATTTTAGGCCACATCTATTTTGAAATTGAATTAAAGGGCTTATATTTTTTTCCCCTATTACTGGGAATATGAAGTCCTCTCACTTACTTTTAGTGGACATTGCAACATATCATGACTCAGTGATGCCACAGTGTAAGTGGCATTTGTTATTAGAATTTTTTTTTAATCTTGCTTTTTTTTTTTTTTTGGTCCAGAGATAGATTTCCCCTCAAACTTGACACAGTTGGCTAAGCTAATAACAGTTTGAAAGCTCCAACCTCTAAGCACCAAGTGGCTAGACTGCGAAGCAGCCTGTGACTTCCCTGGATGCACTTGCTTTGTGGTAGTTGCAGAGAAGCTCATCTCATGGCCTATACCCTCATCTACAGTGCTGTCGTGGTCTCTTCCACCCAGGGCCATTGTCAGAAGACACGGAGCTTAATACCACAAGCCCCATTTTTCTTGACTTCCTTTGGAATTTAAAAAAAATTTACAATTTATATTATTTTTGCATGGACTGTTTCAAAAGATACTTCGAGGCTCTGGTGGAAGGACAGTTAAAAAAAACATTCAGCAAGCCGGTGAGAATGAATCTGAATTTTTAATTAGGCTTTGAGTTGTTGCTTCAAAGTGTGGAGACATCATTAGGGATGTAAGTCTTGTTGCATTAGTAGAGACTGACGTGTTACTTCAAACACACAGAGTGCAGCTGTCCTGCGCAGATAAAAGTTGCCAAGTGCGGAATAGCAAGGTGGATTGGTAGATAATTAGCTGTCCCACATTACTGCAGTGTGGAAGAGGGCTGCCAGTCACGGGCAGGAAGGAGGAATTATTAGCAGGAGAAAATCCAAGTGTGTCATACAGCAATTTGGATTCTCTTCAGCTGTGGTAGAGTTGATAAGGCCTATGCTAGCAAGCAACACAGACTCATTCTAGTGTATGATGGCCAACATTTTCTTCCTCCCTCTCTCTCTCTCTCTCTCTCTCCCTCCCTCCCTCCCTCCCTCCAAGAATGGGCAGAGGTAATGTTCCACAAACACATTCATTGATCCATCAGTTGACTCCAACTCCATCCCTGATATAACTAGCTTAAATAGTCTATAGTTCATGCAGCTACATCAAGTTAAAAAATCACAGAGGCCATAACACCATGGCAGTTTCTGACCGGATAACTGAGAAATAAATATCTCACTATATCATCTCTTTGTTTATGCACTATTTATTAAGTGTCTCGGGGTACTTGTGTGTCTGTTAGAGTGGAGTTATGTGTTTTAAATATTTCACTTCCTCTCACCCCCAGATCATTGAATATCAAAGGCATAGAAAGGGCGTGTGGGATCAGGCTGACCCCCCCCCCCCCCCCCCGCCCCAGTCCTGCCAGATGCTGGCCTTCCTGTGCTGTTAGCTTTCACTGTCTCCCTCTAAGGTGCAGTGTGGCCTAGGGAGGTGCTGGAGTAGGTCAGATGCCTTCAGCAGCCTCTTCACTGGGTGAGAGACTGTGGCTGCTGCTGAAGGGAATGGCCTGTGTGGATTGTTCTGGTCCCTTCCCAGAGACCATTAGAAAAAACAAACAAACAAACCCCCCCCCCAAAAAAAAACACTGGAATCCCAAAGAGAGTTTGGAGGGAGACAGTCTTGACTGTTCAGAGTTCATTTTGTTTGTTTAGTTCTGGGCCCAACTAAGCTGTATGCTGATTGCAAACCCGTATATAAACCCGTCACCTCTGTTAGGGGTGTTTTGAATTGAAATGTCTGAAGATAATGTAAATGCAGAAGATCATTAAAAAAAAAAATCAGGGTGTGGTAGCCCAGGCCTGAAATCTCAAGACTCCTAGGTCATCCTCAGCTACACGCATATTTGCAAAATATTATTGTTAATAACAATAACAACAATAATGATAATAAACCAGTACACAAACAAAATTAAATAAACTAAAAACAGATGTGGACTTTTTATTTGCACACCTGTATCTCAGACATTAAAGCTAGATGAGACTGGTAAATCCATTAACAGCATTAGAGGGTTGCTGGAGATCAGGCACGGGCAGGAAAGCGCCCCGGCTCACTGATTCAGGGAGTCTTAGGGTGGAGAGTGTTGTCTGTGCCCTACCTAAAGGGCTTAAGAAATGGAGTTTGGCTGGGTGGTGGTGGCTGCGGACGCCTTTAATCCCAGCGCTTGGGAGACAGAGGCAGGCATATCGCTGTGAGTTTGAGGCCAGCCTGGTTTACAAGTCCAAGACAGCCAGGGCTACAAAGAGAAACCATATCTTGAAAAACCAAAAGGAGGGGCTGGAGAAATGGCTCAGAGGTTAAGAACACTGGCTGTTCTTCTGAAGGTCCTGAGTTCAGTTCCCAGCAACCACATGGTGGCTCACAACCATCTATGATGAGATCTGGTGCCCTCTTCTGGCATGCAGGCACACACTATACATAATAATAAATAAATCTTAAAATAAAAAAGAAAGAAAGAAAAACCAAAAGGAAAAAAAAAGAAGAAGAAAAAGAAAAGACAGTCTAGACTGCAAGAATTGCCCAGGGAACGTCAAATGGTAGATTTTGTATTTTTTTTTCTTTTTCTTTCTTTCTTTTTCTTTTTTTTTTTTTTTTTTTTTTTTTTGACTTTGTATTTTTCTAATAGTTACTATTCCAAATTAGCTTTCTCCACTGTGGTTAGTATATCAGTTTCACTAATGTTTTTGTTTTTGTTTTGTTTCTTTTGATTTTTTTTGAGACAGGGTTTCTTTGTAGATCAGGCTAGCCTTAAACGCACAGAGATCCATCTGCCCCTGCCTCCCATAGTGCTGGGATTACAGATGTGTGCCACCATGCCCAGCTTTACTAAATATTCTATCTAGACTTACTGAGAAATGTTTGGGATCTTGCTACAAAAAGGTTGAAAATGCTTCAGCTGTATCAGTGATCCAGCACAATGCCTGGTATATGAATATTTTGAGTACTAGTGGGATTTGGTGTTCAGCTTATTCATGATGGAGAAAGTTGGGCTATAGTTAGAATTGGGGGAAATGTGTACGCCCTTGAAAATAATGTATATTTGGGCCTCCTTTCTTACAAGGTTAGAATTCAGTAGGTAATTTATTTAAGAAATATTATTGAACACTTACTGTGTGACAGGTACTAGTCTGTTGGGTTTTTTTTTCCCCCCTTTTACCATCTGACAGGCGAGCATTGTGTTGGTCCCCGCTGTGTTTCTTACTGATGGTGTCTCTTAGAAAAGTGAAGGTGTTTGGTGAGGTGACAGGCTCTTAAGTTTGAAGAAAATCCATGGCAGGCGGCTTGTTTCTTTCTTCCAATGTGAACAATCGATGCAGCTTCGGGAAACATAATACAAATGAGGCCACATTGTTCTTAGGCCAGAATTAAAAAAGAAACACAAAACATTATTTCCTGTGTGATTCTTTTTCTTAATAAAATGAAAAGCTTCCAGGACCAGCTCTTGACTGTGGTAATAGTAGCCTACCGTAGTGATTCAGATGTGCTTCCACCACTGCCCCACCTACCTTTAGTTTTATACTTGCATATATTTTTCTTTCTGTAGGGAGGCTCTCATTTCTAACTCACATAGGCTTTGATCTTTTTAAAACCTACTTTATTTGGGGTTCTTCAGTGCCTCTACCTCCCTTCCAACCCACCTACCCTAGACAGGAGAGAACGAGGGTTAATAGGGACAGGAGAAGTAGACCTTTTTAGACTCAGTTCCTTGAGGCAATTCCACTCTTTGTCTAGAAGACCCATTAAAGCAGCAAACATCAAAACCAAACCAAACCAAAACAAAACAAAAACCCGCGAACCTCGAAGCATTCTCTGGAGTGTTTCTCTCTCAAGGAGCATCTAAAAACAGGGCAATGAATGACCAAGGGATGCAAAGCAACTGATTTTTGTTATTTAGACTATTTATACTCTCCCATAGTCCATACAGGATGCTTTACAATTGGCAAAGATCATGCCAGTTGCAATTCCTTTTCTAGCAGACAAACATTACTCCCCCCCCACCCCCACCCCCACCCCCCCCCCCACATCTGTTTCAAGCTCAGGCTGGCCTAGGCTGGGAATCTCCCTGCCTCAACCTCTTAGTGCTGGGATTACTTGTGCTGTTATAGAGGATGATAGTTTTCATTTTTTTCTGTGGCTTTGGAGTTTACAGCAGAACCATTTTGTAAATGTCAAGCACTCAATTTAATTTAATTTCTGTTATTATAAATAGAAATATGTAAAACTTTAAATTTATTTTTATAAAGATATAATTTTGTTTTTAATTAAAATAAATTCATTTTTATAATTAAAAATAAGCTTTTATTTTATTTTGATAATATAAACTTTCCTGTTATCACTTACATTATTTTTTTTTACCATTATGTAATGTAGGGGTGGAGCATTCATATGCCATAGCATGAGTGTGGAGGATGTTTCTCCTTCCACCATGTGAGCCCCAGGGATTGAACTCAGGCTGTTAGGCTTGACGGCAGAGCCTTTCCCCACTGAGGCATCTCACCAACCCCAGGTGCCTATTTCTTTTCTCTCTAGAGCGTATGCGTGCTCACTCAGACATCTGAGTGAGCTCTTTGCTTTTTGCATACATGCCAAATTCTGCTACTACAAGTGGGTTGTTTTCAAGCGACATTGTTCTCACAGGAAACTTTTTTCCATTATTTAAAAATATGATGACATCCAGGATTAAGGAAAATAAACGGGAATGGGACTACATACACAGTCTTCATCAGAGAGTTGTGAAGTTTGTCTTCCTTATCAGATCAAGACATCACTGTTTAGGATTAAAGGTTAAAAGGGCCTGGGTAGGTCCTTAGGTTCTGTGAGTCAGCCAATCTATTACATCTGAGGCTCAGCTCCTGGCATGTATCCCCACAGTTCTGAAGAGCTCTAGGAACTGGCTAAGAGCAGAACTCTGGAAGGCTCTATGTTCCTTAAAGGGGAAAAACCAACGTTTGAACATGCAAAGCTAAAGAAAGCTAATGACAGAGAGCTTCTGTGGGCCTATAGAGGAGGCTAGGAGGCGCTCAAACACAGCCTCTGGGGGAGTGGATGAACAATGGGCCATGGTGTGGCCTGAGTGAGGGCCTAGGGATCTCTGGAGGGAAGGCTGAAGGAAGGCATTGAACCAGGCTAGCCCTGGGAGCTGATGGAAGACAACTGGGTCTCTATGGAGGTCTTGTCTGGATGTGGTCCTGGCAGGAACGAGAAGCCATCAAAGTTTGAGGCACAAGACTGCTGACCCGACTTTTGCTTTAGAATCGTCTGCCCTGACTGGTTCATCTCCCCTTTCTATTTTGACTTGCCCAACCTCTGGTTGTTGATGTGAACTCTGGCTGTAATAAAAATGAATCCAGTAATTACAGCGGTTACACCCTTCTAAACAGGGTCCCCCTTCCCTGCTCACTGACAGATGCCCCTGGGGAACTCTTGCTGGACACACTCTCTTTGGGTGTTAATTGACTACTGGAGGACTGTTTACATAAACATATGCCAGTCACACTGGGCATGGTGGCACACGCCTTTAACCCCAGCACCCAGGAGGCCGAGGCAGGAGGGTCTCTGTGAGTTCAAGGCCAGCCAGGGCTATAGTAAGACCCTGTCTCAAAAAACAAAAAGTAAACAAAATAAAACAAAACAAATAAGAGCACCAATCAGGACCTACCTTAGAACTAAGTGGATTCGACTCATATTTTGTGATCACTGCATAATCCATTCATTTGGGCAAAAGGCAGGGATCCAAGTGTGTACTCCAGTGGTCAACCTTCTAGGGGCAGCAAAATGGAGGAAAGGTTTTGATCATTTTTGACTAAGATCTTAGTTATCCCACCCCTACCTGTATGTTTGTTTGTCTTTATGAATGCTAGATATGGTAGTGCCACATACTTGTAATCCATCCACCTATTCGGTAGACTGAGTCAGGGGCATTGTGAGTTCCAGGTCAGTTTGGACCATAATGACCTGGGCCACATACACTCCATCTCTTGCCTCATCTCTCCAGTTGTATTAATCAGAGCTGCCTCCTGACTTATGAATAGTCAAATTATGGCAAGGTTGTATGAAGAGCTATGTGTTCCATAGAAACCATACTGTCTTTTGGATTAGCACCCTGCATTTTTGATGTGTTGGGAAGATGCCTTCTAGAAGTGCTGGGCAGCAGCTGTGAGACATAACTCCCAGTCATAAGGGAATCCATTGTGGACTCACAGTGTGTGCTGGGCAACTCGGAAAAACCTCATTGTAGTCTTCTGTCCTATCACGTTGACAAGACCTTACCGAGCTGTGTGTGCACATGACCTTGTTTGTCCACGCTGTCATAAAACGGGCATTGCATTGGTAGTTTTGCCTAATTGTGTGCTAGAAACATTCTGAGCATCTTTTCAGAAAACGAAGTACTAAGACTTGTAATGTGTTTCCCAGTGATGATGGGTCTATTGGGATGTAACTCGTGGAAGTTGGTGAGCATCTCTCTGTTTCTGGAGCACCTGTTGAGAAGTCTCAGGGACATGGAGGCGGCTGAGTCAACATGACCATCTAGGGAAGTTTGATCCATTTGGCTGTTGGATGAACCCAGGCCAATTGGTAAAACTGCTTCACATATTAGAATGTAA